>NC_081764.1:11382935-12610435 GCF_963082965.1 Carassius carassius
TCAATTAATAAACCAATCGTAACTACATGAAAGACTTGAGAGTTAAATCTGTATAGGTGCATCTCACGGTGACTAAGCACGAAGCATGCCATATCTTGCTGAAAAATCTGCCTAAACTAGCTTACTGGTTTTTAATAGTCTAACGTTACGAAGTTAGTTTGCTGGTTGGTTTTAAAGAGGCTTTGGGCACTTTTCAGCCTGTCCAGAATCTCCAGACTGACTCGCTAACTATTTAGGATGGCTAAACGTTAAGTGTTTTTTTGTAAAACCTGTCCGCCTTTGTTGGAAGATTTCAACTTCAAGCCAGGCCTGTTTATGTATTTCTGCTACTGAATTAAAATTACTTGACATTTAAGACAACACCACAGGTTGAGGGTCAACCGTCAAGTAGCGTACTTGATTATTACGCTCCAATGCCCTGCTGATCAGAAGTGTGTAACCTCACTTTAGGATTAGTTCACTTCCAGAATGAATTCTGTCATCATTTACTCATCCCGAACATGTTCCAAACCTGTATGAGTTTCTTTCTTTCTGCTGAACACAAAAGATGATGTTTTGAAAAATGTTGGATTCCGAACAGTTGATGGGCTCCATAGTATTTTTTTTTCCTACTATGGAAGTTAATGGTAAATATTTTTCAAAATATCATCCTTTGTGGTCAACAGAAGAAAGAAACAACTCATACAGCTTTGGAACAAGTGAAGGGTGAAAATAAACTCCTCGTACAGGTTTGGAACAAGTGAGGGGTGAGTAAATGATTTTAATTTCAACAGTTTTTTGTTGTTGTTGCTATTTTAAGCTGGTCTTTGCTGATTTAAAGTGGTCTCTCAACCCAAAATCCCTCTGGAACCAGTCAAAGGATAAGAATATATAGGATACCTTTTCAGAAGAGTGCTGATTACATCAGCAAAGACTGAATATTCATTAACAACATGAGTCATGAGAACAGCCAGGTGGTTGAAGTAAAAGCATATGCTTGCATGTTAACTGTGTCTCTTTGTAAAGGAGTTACATCACAAATCAACAATGTTTTAAACTTAGACTTTTCTATGGATTTGGATATTGAAGTGGGTTTTTTTGTCTCTCATTCACATATTTTATTTGCACAATTCTAGTTTATGTAAAGAACTAGGAATAACATTTTGTTCTAATATTTTATCTGCCAGGGTTTTGAGTACAGCCGGAGTGGAAATCCCACGAGAAACTGTCTTGAGAGAGCAGTTGCTGCTTTGGATGGTGCACAATACTGTGAGTCCATCACAAACACATTTGTATTATGTTAAATGACATTGCCATAAACTTACAGCTCTGTCTGCTAATAGGTCTGGCTCTTGCCTCTGGATTGGCTGCAACTTTAACCATCACACATCTTTTTAAGGCTGGAGATGGAATTTTGTGCATGAATGATGTCTATGGGGGTGAGTTACTGCTTCTAAAAAATAAATAAAATGATAGTTGGCCTTATCCAAAAAGAGTGTGAAAAGCTGAGAGTCTTACTATGTCTTGTTTTTTCCACCAGGAACTAACCGGTATTTTAGAAAAATAGCTGCAGAAGTTGGCTTTGATGTCTCTTTTGCTGACCTCTCAAAGACAGAGGAGATAAAAGCAGCTCTAAGACCAAATACAAAGGTACATCTGGCAGAGAGCATTAGAAAATTAATGTGGGAAAGTGGTAATTGCTCACATGATTAATTAGCTTTGAGAAGAACCACTCTAACTAAATGTTCTGGTTTCTACAGTTGGTATGGATTGAAACACCCACAAACCCTACGATGAAGGTTGTGGACATCCAGGGCTGTGCAGATATTGTCCATGAGCACAACAAGGACATAATTGTTGTTGTGGACAACACTTTCATGTCAGCCTACTTCCAGGTACGAACATTGACATTATTATAATACATAACCCAGTGCTGCTGATATTTAATGTAAAAATATAATGTGAAATCAAAAAGTAACATTACCATGTCCATAGAGCAACACCCTAATGTTTCACACTATGCTACTAATTAAAAAGTTAGCTAACAAAGTTAAAAGCACATTGAGTACAGATGACGTGTATCATAAAACTCCAGAGCAGGGATTGATTTTGAATATTTCCCAATATTTCTCCTGGAACAGCGCCCCCTTGCACTTGGAGCAGACATCTGCATGTACTCTGCAACAAAATACATGAATGGTAAAAACAAATCATAAAATCAGGTTAGCTTTTTAAATAACTGAAAGGTTGTTGATAAAAGTTAAAATAACCCATGTAATTCCAGGTCACAGTGATGTTGTGATGGGACTGATTTCTCTCAACCGTGATGATCTCTATGAACGACTGAAGTTTTTGCAGAATGGTAAGGCTCTACTGATCTAAACGGAAAATCTGGCTGATAACATCCTTATTGTTTGCAAACAGCTCCTCTCTTTATGGCATAACTTTGTGACTCAAGATTATATAAGATGTATTTCACAACCAGTTTGATTTATTTCTTTACCCTTTGAAATAAAGCCAATTTATTGGACTTTAACAATAGAGAACAGATGGATATGTGTGTGTGTATGTATGTATGTATGTTTGTGTGTGTATAAATATTATATTAACAAGAAATATCAATTTATGATGTGCTTAACCTGATTGATGATGTACAATAAGCTTTTATTATTATTATTTTTAGATAATCACAATGCCAAAGAATCATAGGCATATTAGCTTATCACTTAAGAGTGTTAAAGGTTCAGCTTAATGTTTATAAAGTACATAAATATGCAGAAGATGTGTTTTAACATGCCCAAGAAAGGCACCAGGTGAAATACCTATATACTTTGTGATCAAGGAATTCTAGCAAGAATGAAGTTCTTTTATCTAAACTATTGGGAGTCTTTTGTAAGGGACAAGAAAAATGTACTTCATTCACTTGAAAAGAAAGTTACTTGTCTTCAGGTCAAAGTAATATCCTATAATAATATCTGCTGGCACTATTTCCTATTTGTTATTACATGTAGTCACATTGCTAGCAGTTATGTAGTTATGTCCCTCTTGATTTCATTTATATTATTGCTATATCCTTTATTTTATTGTGATTTAAAAATGGTTGAATCACTGGTCGTGTAATTTGAGCAAGTTCTAACTTTATCAGCCTCATCCCATACCTCCCACCTGTCACATGGTTGCAGTCCTGATGTGACGATTAAACCTTGTGCTTTCTGTTAGATTCTTATTGCAACACATTGCAGATTTGTGCCTGTCTGTAACAATCAAAATGAGTCAACTGCATAGCAGAAGTAAAACTTTTGATTTAATCTCTCTTCCTCCGTTTACGTCAGCTCTTGGGGCTGTGCCTTCTCCATTTGACTGTTATATGTGCAATCGCGGTCTGAAGACTCTCCACCTGAGAATGAAGCAGCACTTTAAGAATGCAATGGCCACGGCACAGTTTCTGGAGGCTGATCCAAGAGTGGACCGAGTCATCTTCCCAGGTGTCTATGATATTATGATCTAAAAATGTGATTAGTAAAACTGTATTGGTGTGATTTTGTGAATTTATAATAGTACCGAACAAGTTTAGGGTTATAAAGTAATATTTCATTAATGTTTTTTTCTATGTAACTTCTTTACTGTCACTTCTGATTAATTTTAAAGTGTCCTTGTTGAATAAAAGTAAAGTAAAAAAAATGTTTAAAGAATTTATTCAAAAGAAAAATCCTTCCTGATCCCAAACTTTTGTGTAGGAGGTGCTTCATTTATATAATACCAGCTATGGAGAGCTTTGAACTGTGTTGTTCAAAATGAATGAAATATTCCAGTCAGACTTGATTGCCTCATGATCATCTCTCTTCCTTCAGGTCTTCCATCCCACCCTCAGCATGAGCTGACACAGAGACAGTGCACAGGCTGTCCTGGAATGATCACTTTCTATATCAAAGGAAAACTGGAGCACGCCTTAACTTTTCTCAGCAATCTAAAGGTGTTTTGAAGCTTCATATTGTTTGAAAGTCTTTTACATCTTACATTTTTGTAGAAACCATATTGTGTTTTGTGTTTCAGTTGTTTGCGCTTGCTGAAAGTCTTGGTGGTTATGAGAGTCTAGCAGAGCACCCGTAAGTACTGAGCACACTATTATCCAGAACCAGACTGTTCTGAGGGAAAATCTGATTTATATCCAGAGCATACAGAGGGAAAAAATAAACTATTTTTCATTTGTTGTTTTAATAAGTGTGCATGTATGTGTGAGCCCTAAAAATCTTTAGAAGTCTGAGAGGCTTATTTTGTATTGCCACCAGGGGGCGTGAGAGCTTTAATGTTGTTGTGAAAAGAAATTACAGAAACCCTTTTTGTTTTCTGAACAGTTTGCCTCATAGTAGAACATTATTTAGCAGGAACTAATAGAACATTTATTTAGGCTGTAATAGACAGCCTTCACTATAAAAACGAAGTTAAGGTTAATCACCAGACGGCTTCTGAAACATTGTGACAGATTTATGGTTCACGAGTAATTCACTGAAATGACAGTAATAACATCTGAATCTCTCGCCAAGTATTCTTGATATTGTACTTTGTCCATCGTTACCATGATTTATCTTTAAAAACAAATCAAAAACAATTAAAACCCTTTTTTGGGGGAACATTTCATCCACCTCCATTTCCCACGGTGCGTTTTTTGATTTGTTTTGTATTCCAGAGCGAGTATGACTCATGCTTCAGTGTCTGAGGATGAGAGGAAAGAGTTGGGCATCAGTGATACGCTCGTTCGTTTGTCTGTGGGTCTGGAGGAAGAGGAAGATATCATTGCAGATCTAGACCAAGCCCTCGCTGCTGCAGTGAGTATTTCAGAAAACATCTTATCTGAAAATAAATGAATAAATACAAACACATACATTCAGTGATATTTTTACTTTTATTCAGCAAGGAAGCATTCATTTGCTCAAATATTACTTAATAAGGTTCTTTTAAACGTTCTATTCATTAAAGAATCATAACAAATATATCCTGATTTCCATGGATTTTGTAAATATAACCGTCCAGACAAATGTCACCAGCTCCAAGTAGATCTACAGATGGCCAGTGCATTATGTGTATATGACACCGATGTTATTATACGTAATCATGTGCATTTCTAATTGTAGAGCCTCATTCTAGGACCAAAGGTGCTTTCAAGCATTTAATGGTGCATCCCTTATTTAAATAGATTTTAATCCCTGAAATATGGCTTTTTTTTAAGCTTGTGACAACACCGAGATCATTTTAGCCATAAAGTTCAGCGAGCCGTTTCGGAGAGCGCAGGTCCTTTCCCCTCTCTCTTAAGTGCACTGCAAAATAAGGTTCCAGGAAATAAAGACAAATCGGCTCATGCAGAGTCTGAGAATTATTCCCATAGAAACCTGTTTGTGAGGAGAAAGCTAGTGGATTGTGGGCTGTGCGGTCTCTCGGGAAGCCTGTTCGCTCTATTGGAGTCTGAGCATGGTATCACAGACGTGTGAGCAGATGCTTAATAGAAAGCAAAGGTGCGGCAGCGTAGTTAAGATTTGTACATCGGTACACCATGCACCACATTATTGTGAAAGTCTAGTATTCATGTCTCAGAGGTGAGAGAGCCCTTTTCCTCTGTCAGCAATTCAATGCCAGCCCTAGTTCCAGATCTGATGCCATTATATGTCATGCTTTTCTGCTCATCTGAAGAGAATGGAAATGAAATCATGACTCGTATCAAATTGATATCCAATACCCCTCTGAGATCATTACAATATGAGCTTTTGTGATTTGCGTCATGCTTTAATTTAATGACATACGTTCTGAGGGGGTAAATTCCATTAGGTCCTGACACGCAGTTTTCCTTTGAGAGTTATACATCTTCAGTCTCCCTTATACTTTCTGAAAACTGTAGGTTAATTATCTGCACTTTTGTGAGGTTAAGAGCTGTCATTTAAAAAAAATGGCTGAATATGCTAATGTTAACCGCATTTATTGAACCACTCTGTGGTGAGCCTCAAGCTACTTCCTCTGTGGTTCCAGAGACTGTGGAGCGCTAGCTAGTGAACTAGAGGACAAACCTTATGGTGGTTGATATGATATGATATGTAAGAGTGTATAAAACACGCAAACCAATACTTTTATTCAGCATTCATTGAATTGATAAAAACTGACAGAAAGGGCTTTTCCATTTTTACATAAGATTTTTGAACTTTCTATTTCAAAGAATCCTTAAAAATATGTATCATGTATTCCACTAAAATATTAAGCTGCATAACTGTTTTCAGCATTGATTATAATAAAGGGTTCTTGAGCACCAAATCAGCATATTAGAATGATTTCTGAAGGATCATGTGACACTAAAAACTGGAGTAATGGCTGCTGATTCTTTTATTTTTTTTTGCCACCACAGGAACAAATTACATTTTAAAACATTAAAATAGAAAAAAGGTTGATTTTAATGGAATGAAATATCACTATTATTAATTTACTGTACTTTTTGGGCCAATGCATCCTCAGTGAGACAACTTTCCAAAACAAAAACAAAACTTACTGAGCACAAATTTTTAAACGGTAGTATGTGTGTATAGTGTTTTTCATATTTATATTGTATACCTATATACATCTTATTCAACCAAATATTAATTTACTATATTAAAACCCAAGAAGTTTTTTTTTCTGTTCAATATTTGATTGATCTAATGCTGAACAACCTGTTGTTGTTGTTTTTTTTTTTAACAGCATCCAAAAAAGTAAGAGGCTGATCAAGCTCAATCAAGAACAGTGGTGCCACATCTGGATGAGACAAAGACACTCTTTTGAGGCACATTTGTGATTTACCTAGTATATGACAGTTATGTTGGAAAACTTGAATTGCATTTGTCAGGGAACAAACATCCTCAAAAAACTAATTTGCCATATTCTAAAAACAGGACATTTGCTGCTTTGTTTCTACTTTTTGTAATTACAGTTTGATGAGGTATCTGGGTTCTAAACGGGCTTCACTATTAAAACGTTTAATACAGGGAAAAGCCAGGACTGCAAGGGAAATCCGATATCAAGCAAATCAAGATTTTTTGACTTGAGACTTGTTTGTAAGCACTGTGATTCAAGATAATTCGGCAAGAAAGACAAACAGCACAAGTTTACACAATCAGTCTTTATTTTCTGCATCAAAGAAAATGCTTAGTCACCTCATAGTGCTCTGAATCACTCTTCATTGATCGGTTTGTATTTTAAATACCAGATATTGGTTAGAGGCTTGCGCATTTTCAATTCTTAAGGGATCGCATCTGATCTTTGTCTGCGCTACCAGACCCATTAAAAGCCATTTGGAATCTCTGCCTCTGTTTTGTCTTCTTCCTGAGCGTCTTTGATGGTGGTATACCATAACCAGTCACTTTGAAGTCAACAAGCATCACACATGTAATGGGAAGATGAATAGTAAAAGACACATCTAATGAGCTGATCTAACAACATCACCAATAATGCTACGAGGGCAGCTTGAACAGAGAAGTAATTATTTCTCCACAGCATTTATCAGGCTTGAATTGATTTCTATGACGGGCATGACATGATAATCACTTCTCTAGTCCTGACATAGCTTATTTTTTGTTCTTTAATTTCCTGAGCAATGTAAGATATTTAGGACATGCTGCAAGAAACGAAATAATGAATACAATTTTGTTTAATCAGGTTGTCAAATATTTTTCAATTCCTGACAGCCCATTTAGCCTTTTTATATGCAGATGTTTACTGATAAATTACATTTCCGTGGAAGTCAGTTCAAGCTTGTAAGGGTGTATACTGTCAGAAAGCATATCAATGTCTTTTTGTATGTCACTATATTACAGTACCTATTTATTGTCATCTTTCCACAAGACATTCTGTATCAAGTGAAAAGCACTTTTGTTAGCAACCATCATTATTTACTAACTCAAAGGATGTCCATTTAGCAAACTGTACACACAGGAAGCACAGTACCATTAACCCAGGTATGCCCAGAACCATTAACTCTACATATCACTGTCCATAAATCTCCAGTATAGAAGCCACTGACATTTTCATTTAAGCCAGATGTACTGTATGCAAAATGTCAGGGATGAAAAGTTCATTCTGTAATGTTTGTAAGTATATACTGGGTTGAAACCTTGTTTATGTTCATACAGTTTGGGAGCAGATTGTGCAAGTATTACGGGCTAGTAATAGAATGAAATGGAACATGAGCAAAGCTGAAGTTGCACCTCTTATGTGTGCCAGGGTCCTTTCATGCTGTGTTTTCCAATTTTCACGTTTCTTAAATAAAACATGTTGCATGGTTCGTGCCCACAAGCCTGTCGCAAAGATGATGAGTGATTATTAACAATGCCATGATCTTAGCATGAATTTTCTATTAATATAAAATGCTGTTTAGAAAGATGGTTCATTTATCTAAATATTTTTAGTCAGTTATTAGTTGGTCAACTGACGTTTTTACTTTGCAACAGTTTGAAGGTAAGGTTGCTGGCAGAATTAAATCCTTCTAAGGCTTCTCCTGACTAGAGATGATACATTTAGCTCATATTTCCTTTCCAGCTCACAGCTTCTTGAATATCTCTCATTTCAGAACTTTTACTTGTAAGTGAACTAAATATTGAAGTGGATAACGGCATAATTTGGTCTAAAATAATTACACACCAATGTTAGCTGCCACTCTTAGCCACTATGCTAGCAACAGTCAAACATTTGTCATGAGTAATGATTTAAATATAATTATAATATTTAGTTTAGTGTTGCCTTGAACAGAAGCATGACTTTTTTTTTTTACATGCATGAAGTTTGAAAGTTTACATACGTTTGATTCATAATACTTAAAACATTCAGGTCTGCCTCCATCCAATCAATGGATAGAATCTCTAAGGGATCGCCCAGCCACCCTGCGGAGAAAGCTCATTTCGGCCGCCTGTATCCGGGATCTTGTTCTTTCGGTCATGACCCAAAGCTCATGACCATAGGTGAGAGTAGGAACGTAGATTGACCGGTAAATCGAGAGCTTCGCCTTGCGGCTCAGCTCTTTCTTCACCACGACAGACCGGTACATCGACCGCATTACTGCAGAAGCTGCACCGATCAGTCTGTCAATCTCCCGTTCCGTCCTTCCCTCACTCGTGAACAAGACCCCAAGATACTTAAACTCCTCCACTTGAGGCAGGAACTCTCCACCAACCTGAAGTGGGCAAGCCACCCTTTTCCGACTGAGGACCATGGCCTCGGATTTGGAGGTGCTGATTCTCATCCCAGCCGCTTCACACTCGGCTGCAAACCGTCCCAGTGCATGCTGAAGGTCCTGGCTTGATGAGGCCAACACGACAACATCATCCGCAAAGAGCAGAGACGAAATCGTGTTGTCACCAAACCTGACCACCTCCGGCCCCTGGCTGCGTCTAGAAATTCTGTCCATAAAAATCATGAACAGAACCGGCGACAAAGGGCAGCCCTGCCGGAGTCCAACACGCACCGGGAACAAGTCTGACTTACTGCTGCCAATACATTCTTTGATATATTAAGTTTTTTTTTCTAAACTTAAATTGATGATAACAGTTTCTTTCCATTAGTAGGTACATGTACAAAAAAAAGTTACTTTGGCTGGTATTATGCGTCATATTGGAAAATTGATGTGCGTAATACTGGATGAAGACACATTTAGTTCCTCAGAGTGTCTTTGTGAAGATGTGCCAGTTCATATGCAGCTCTGGCCCTGTAGGGTCATTCAGATAGATCGAGTGGAAAATTACTTTCTTAAACTTTGAACCATCCATTTGGTTTAAGAAAGCAGTTGGATTTAGAGATGAGAAATGTTCAAAATGTCTAAATGGTCAATTTTAATTATGATCATCTAAGGAAAAAGGTATGATTTGTGAATGTTTTTTCTAGCAGGTTTAAGTATGTGGTTTCACTGCTAAGTTCATCTGTTTATTTAAACGCACTGTATGAGTAATTTTTCTCTTTCCCTTAACCTTCTCTTCATGATCCATTATGGTGCTCAAATAAACAAAGTAGCTATGAATGAGCTTGGTTCATTCTGAACACCTCTTAAAGATGCTATTTTTTTATTTACATTTTTTTTTTTATTTATCTTGGACTTCGCTCAAAGCAACTGGTAACATAAAAGTAACCATCCAAACTAGGGCACTTTGCGTACATTTTTGGAAAAAGGTTACAAATGATCAGCTTATTTTGTCCTTGTCAGCATCAATGCTAATCTTTCCTCCTCTTATTAAACTTTAAGCTCTCCAATCATAAAAGTGTTCAAGAGCATGTCTGCCAAATCAGACTAAACTATATTTCCAATAGACAAAAACAAATACAGCTCAGAGCTTCTCAATCAATAAGGTCCTGGTGTGTACATGGAACATCTCATCAGTTTTTCTTTCATTCTTTCATTAGTGAAACATAATCAAGGTAACTCTTGTGATGTTATCTTTGCAAATTGTTTCCTCTGACACTTCTTTGCGTACTTTGAAATACAAGGGAGGCATAAACTGCATAATTTCAATTTAATTATAGCTGATGTCTTATGAAACCTTACAGAGTAACCGTGGCAGTCCTGCTTTATCCTTGCAACCAAGAGACAGGAAGTATAACCTTCATCTCTGCTTAAATGCTATATTATCATTTTATTCCCTCAATTATATCTGTTATTTATTAATAAAATAATACAATAGCACTCCAGATTCAGCTCTGTAATTCCTCATTCTTGAAGGAACATGTCTTGCTGTTCAGCAGTGTGATCAGTCACCTGCATCAAACAGGACACAGAAGCTTCTTTTGAATCAAAGACAAGGTTTTAGCTACAGTGTACACTTCTACAGAGACGCACATTAGAATGAAGATTACTGGCTACTCAGTGGAACACAATGTTAAATTACTTTGTTTTTCTTTGTGAGGGACAGTATCTAATGCATTGCTGCACGGAGATGGTCCACTTACCTGTAGACTAAAAGCTGAACTTTATCATTGTGTAATAGCACTCAGGCTGGAGAGTATGCATTTTATCATTTTTGCATTTTTATCATTTCTTTCTTTCTGGGATGCATTACACTTTTATAAGAAGTATAACAACACATTTTCTTCTGGGTTACAGTACTTTGTTATAGAATTTGTTTGTTATATGTAACAATATATAGCATCACATTTCTGCATGACACAAAATAATTATTTATACACACACACTTAAATATTTAAATTCTCCACTGCACGCTAGCTGTAAACTTAAGTATAACTTTAAATTCTAGTTTGTGTAGCTCCTATTAATTACCCTCATTGCAAAATCATTTATTTCTTTCATTTTTTTAGGTTGTTGATTCCTTCTATTGAAATCTGTTTACTTGGGAATTTATGGAGCCTCTTTCAGATGCTTAGATAGGTATTGGTCTATTGTATGCCCATGTACAAGGTGACACTGACTTTCAGATGAATCAGTCAGAGAACATTACAGACGTCAAGATAGGGTTCCAAGGAACATGGAGTTCACAGGTTAGGAATCATAAATCAGTAGACATTTTTGCAAGACCAGAATTTAAATGGAGCACAAATGCAAATGGAAGGAGGTGTGCTACAGAATGTGATACAAGGCAAATAATAATAATAAAAACCCACATATAATTAATAATAATAATTGTATTATTATTATAATATTATTATTTTTGATTTGAACTAACATGAAACAGATAGGAATGTAATGCAAAAATTAGGTTTTTATAATCAACTGGTAAAATGTTGATATATGCAAAAGCTTGAAAAACATCAACATTTCCTAAAAACATCATGACCAAAACACACAGCGCAGCACAAAGCAGAGGACGAGCCCGCTCAATTTGGAATGAACTTTGACCTCCATTTGGTGATAGTGGGCGTTCTTTGAAAAAAAACCCTAATAGGATATTGTCCTATGTTCCCGCTGAGATGTGATTGCAAACCCACTTTACTTATTATCTTAACTGTGTCTGAGGATTTCTGTCACAAACTCACAGTGTTTAATGAATAAGATGACACTGAATGACAAAAGTTTCGAATAATTAAATTATTTATGTTTTTGAAAGTTATTTATGTTAACCAAGGCTGAATTTGTTTGGTAAAAAAAATTAAATACATTTTGCTTTGGTGAGCATAAAATACTAATTTTAAAAACATTATATATATATATATATATATATATATATATATATATATATATACAGTACAGACCAAAAGTTTGGAAACATTACTATTTTTAATGTTTTTGAAAGAAGTTTCTTCTGCTCATCAAGCCTGCATTTATTTGATCAAAAATACAGAAAAAAATGTAATATTGTGATATATTATTACAATTTAAAATAATTGTTTTTAAATGTATTATACTTTAAATTATCATTTATTTCTGTGATGCAAAGCTGAATTTTTAGGATCATTATCACATGATCCTTTAGAAATCATTCTAATATGATGATTCATTATCAAAGTTGGAAACAGTTCTGCTGCTTAATATTTTTTCAGAACGTGATTCTTTTTTAGGATACTTTGATTAATAAAAAAAGAGTAAAAAAGTTAAAAAAATAAAAAAAGGAAAGAAGCTTATTTATTTTAAGTTATAATAATATTTCACAATATTACTGTTTTTTTCTGTATTTTTGATCAAATAAATGCAGGCTTGATGAGCAGAAGAAACTTCTTTCAAAAACATAAAAAATAGTAATGTTTCCAAACTTTTGGTCTGTATTGTATATATATATATATATATATATATATATATATATATATATATATATATATATATATATATATATATATATATATAGTAGTAGTAGTATTATCTCAGTGTGTTCCCTGGGAATTCTTACTTGGGTACAGTAAGATTTCATAGTACATTAATTATTAAACTCTTTTGAAAAGATAATTTAAGGGAAATCCAGTGTTTATGATATGACCTCTGTGAGTAAGTGTGCACAGTATAATTATTTGTGTATAATACATGTGGAACAGAGGGTACAGTTTCTGAGTCTCTTTCTATATGTACAAGATTCAGTGATACGATTACTGTAGATAGCTCTAAAACAAGTTCATAGGTTTCTCAGTATCCTGGGAAAGCCATAAGCTGCACTTTCAGTGCATGGTCATAAATCAAAAAGCTGCACAACAGCACCAAACGATGACAGCTTCATAGATTTTGACTCAGCAACATGCTGCAAATTTTTCAGAGCAAAGGGCTGTCCGGTCTGAGTTATAGGGTCTTCACTCACTTAGACAGCATCACCACAGTTCAGGCAGAAATGCACTTAAACAATCATAGACATAAACAATCTTCCTTTTACGTGTAGCCTACATTTATTTAATCCTTTCTCAAAATAAAGAAAAAAAAACACTTTTAGTCCTCCAAATAATTTTTCAGGCTTTCAGATTTTCTCTGACAGATGTTTATTGAGTAGGCTATGTAATTAATAAATTTTATTACTTTACCTCGATTGTGACTGAAGAAACATGACGGCACATGATGGATGGACAAACTGCATTTATATCGCCCTCAGTGAAAATCGTTCATTGTTAGTTATGCTTGTATGTGTTTGAAAAACTGTAGCCAAATTAAAGTCTAGAAAAAAAAAATGTATGTGAAATTATATTTGTTTGATTTAGCAAGAGATTGTTGTCAGCCGATCCAGGGCCCGGTTCCCCAAAACGTTCTTATCGCTAAGTAGTTCTTAACCTATTCCTTAACCTCTCTCTTAACCTTATGGCACGGTTCCGACACGTTCGTACGCTAAGTATATCTTCTGTAAGTCACACTTTCGTAAGGTTGGTCTGGACCATTCGTAGCTCTCTCTTAGCGTTATTTGAGCTCATGACGCTACACTGTAAACCCTAATGTTGTCTTGACTTAAAAAATCAAGTAATGTTGACTAAACATTAATTAAAATTTTGCGTTTTGGCCCTGCCACTTAAAAATATGAGTTAATTTAACTAATTTACCTTCAAAATGCATAAACTTAAGATTTCAAGTGTTGTGAGCTCAAAATCATGAGTAATCCTTTGTCACTCTGTTCTTCCTTTAATGTGATTGGCCATGGGAGGAATTCTGCCTAGCAACAAGAGAACAAAAGCACTGATTGGTGGATTACAAAATTCGTCCTTTTGGTCTGTTTGGTTTGCTGAACTACATTTCAAGATGACTTTTTTTTTTAGTGTAATATGTTAGGTGAGTAAAGTTATGTAGATATAAAGTTGTTTTGCATGATTTCTACTAGTGAAATATGTTATCCTTGTGGTACGTGATTTTGATATGGTATGATTATTGAAACGACAACTTATAGTATTTGATGAAGTGGCCCAATCGTTTTCCTTTGAGAGAAAGAACATGGCAGCTAACGTTACTGCTTAACTCGTTAAACCAATACACTGGAAACCCTAATAAGTTGACGGAACTAAATTGATTGAGTAAACTCGTTGCCTCAATTTAATTGAGTAATGGAGTCTCCCAAAACTTACATATTTAAGTTTATTTAACTTGATGCTTTTGTAGAAAACCCTAATAAGTTGACTGAACTAAATTGATTGAGTAAACTCGTTGCCTCAATTTAATTGAGTAATGGAGTTTTCCAAAACTTACATATTTAAGTTTATTTAACTTGACGGTTTTGTAGATTGTACTTAAATCACTCAGTTCACCAAACTTGGTGCTTATTTAATGTACTTAAACGATTATGTTCACTTAACTTGGTATTAATTTCAAGTGTACTTATATATTTAAGTTAACTCAACATGTAAATTTAACAGAAAATTATGTTCTTATTTTTGACCGCACACTTTTTGCACACGGAAGTAAAACAAATAACAGCATATTTAAACTTTGACCTTTTGACAAAATGTCACAATATTTATGAAAATACAGTAAACCCTATACTGCACTGTAAAAAAAAAAAGTTGTGTCAACTTAAAAAAATAAGGCAACTTATCGCTAGCACTTTTTTGAGTAAACTTAACAAAAAATTACTATGTTTGCGTATTTTAACATCAACCTAATCCATTGGGCAAAGTTACGTCCAGTGGACATCTTTTTATGTCTTTGCAGACGTTGAAAAGATGTCCACTGAGGAGGCAGAATGTTTTATGATGTCTTTTTTAAAATGTTTTTTATGTCTTCTGACGTTCACAGATCCTCCTTACAAGGTTTTCTGTGACTTTATTTCTGTCAGACATCTAGAGAAGCTCTTATTGAGAATTAACAGAGGTTTAAATGTTGATACTTTATACATTTGAAGTCACCATTGTGGTGGAAAGTGTTTGGTTTAGTTGGGATCTTGGTCCAGTTACTTCTTGTGTAAGCTTGTCTTTTGCTGCTGTAACAGTGTATTTTAAAACACTGTTTTTGTGGCGAAGAAAAACAAACTTAAATGAGCTCAGGTGTCATCAGCTCTTTGTTGGTGTTAGCTTGTCTCTTGCTGCTGTAACTTGTGTGTTGTAAAACACTGTTATTGTGGCAATGAGAGTTGAGATCAGACATGCACATCTTGCTTGTAATGGTGACAAGTTAAAATAAAATGTATTGCTGCAACTGTGGATTCACTTTTATGGATAGAAACCTAGTAGATAAAATAATGTACTTACTTTTTGAAAACAGATCACATCGTCACAAACAGACATCAAGATTTTGGATATGCATCACATCAATGGTGACAATCAGAACAAAAATGGCTGTAAAATAAGGATGAGTTTGTGCTATGGAGCTCTTTTGTTTGTCACCGTTGTTGTGATGCATATGCTAAATCTAGAAGTCTGTGTGTGTGAGTACTTGATTCTTTTACTCAAAATATTTCAAATGCATTCATTTTGTCCATCTTCAAAATAAGTATTTTGCTCTTGGTGCCTGTTAAAAATATCAAACAAAACTTATTTTATGATCTCAAATACGTATTATGTGATGACTTTCTCATCAACAAAAAACATCTGATAACACCTGAGCTCATTTAAATTTGTCTTTTTTCACCACAAAAACAGCGTTTTAAAATACACCAACCCAGCAACAACTGGACCAAGATCCCAACTAAACCAAACACTTTCCACCACAATGGTGACTTCAAATGAATCAAGTATCAACATTTAAAACCTCTGAGTGATTTAGGTAGAGTCTACAAAAGCGTCAAGTTAAATAAACTTAAATATGTAAGTTTTGGGAGACTCCATTACTCAATTAAATTGAGGCAACGAGTTTACTCAATCAATTTAGTTCAGTCAACTTATTAGGGTTTTCAGTGTACTGTACAGCAGTCTTTAGAAACCAGCGCAGCGAAGTACAAGTCAAACTATGGTATGTTGACAATTTTGTGGCTCAACAATGATTTTCTGTTATATTTTAAGACTCATAATAAATTATGTTCGTAATGGATACAGGCCTATTTATAAAGTTGACTTTGTGTGGTTACAGAACTAATAAGGTGGTAATTAGCCTAGGCTTTTTCGTAATGTAATTAAAGCGAATTGGCAATCATTTTTTTGATAATTAAAATCTGGCAAACAATTTGGCTCTAAATGGCTAAGATCTTTAAATGGGTAATTATGGTGGTGTCCAGTAAGCGACCAACTATGGCAGAGATCCAACGTGTTCTTTTATTGAATCAAAGACGGAGCCGGACTCGGAGCCGTTTAGTCCATGTCAGTTTTTTTATTCGGCAAAACTTAAGCCCTTTTGACATTTTGCCTGACGTGGCTATATTAAAAAAAATCCCAGACAACTCATTGTGGAGCAGCTGGACCTTCCCAGACCTGCGCTGGCCAGGCTAACGTGGCGGAATTCTGCTTTAAGCCCTGAAGCCCAGCGCTAAGTTTTTTTTTTTTCTTCTTTTTTTTTTTTTTTTTTTTTTTTTCTACAGAGAGATTCATCGAGGTCGTGGGAGAGGGCTACAGCCTAATCAAGACCTCTGTGTGGAAGTGCGTCCACACTGTCACCAACGCCCTTCTGCGCCATGCCGGGGATTGCATCCTGGTGGATGGCACTCATCCCTATCGCCAATCCATCAGTGAATGATCAGGCGTAGGCTACTTATCGCGAAAGGAAGACGCGGCCATAAATGTGCAGGTTATAGTGGACCATAGGGGTGTGATCTCTGACCTGGTGGCAAGGTCCAGCAAAACTTCAAGTTCCTCTGACGAGAGGCTTGGTGCCCTTTTTTACGTTGCTTCCCCAGCATATTCTGTATCTAACTCTCTCTCTCTCTCTCTCTGTTCATTGTAGATAGGTTGCTTTTTATTAAAAACATAAACCAATTGCAATAAATACCGCATTAAACAGAAGTAACTGCAGCTGCTTGCCAATCAATTCTAATTGTAAAGTACCTTGCCATTAATATAAAAGTGTATTATATAATTTTTATAAGTCGTTAAACCCATGTCAAGAAGCGGCACAAGTGGCACAACGGGATGGATGTTTAGCGTGGGATACCCGGTTTGTCTTACCGTCACAACATATCGTGTGAACATTACTGACCCTTTGATAATTTAATTTATAGTCTATATTTTACTGATAACTTAAACTATGTTAAAATAAATGTTACTGTAATAATTTGAGGAATGTGTCATTTGCATAGAACGTGTTGTCTTTCTTAACACTGTATTGCACCTTCGCGTAAAGTGGAAAATCGATTCATGAGCAATCGATGCCAACTAATTCAGCACCCTGACTTTGGACAGCGCTCTTTTAACGTCGGACGTAAGAGGCAGCGTGCTAAGAAGCTTCCTAAGGGACACTTCGGGGAACACACTTAGAAACATCAACAACTTTGGTAAGATATATCTTTCGATGTCTTCTTAGCGCGCTAAGAGTGAACGTTATCGGGGAACCGGGCCCAGATGTTTAGTAAACAGATGTAGCATTGATTACGGTGAGGTATGTTCATTTGCATGGATCAATGAGAAACAGAAGTGATGAGAAATGATTCCCAGATCTTGACAGATTTACAGATGCACCCTTATAAATGAATTGGAACGTACCTAAAGTCCTTATAAATGACTGAACATTAAGATCTTATACTGCTTTTGCTCTATTTGATGTATTCTCATTTTGTGTTTTATGTGGAATCTGATTTAATAGTATTAGCTGCCACTTTAGAATACGGACCACTTTATGCAAAGCACTAAACATAGAACCTAATTAATTCTGAATACGCTTTTAGAGCAGTATTCTGGCCAACACAGCCAGTTATTTAAAGTCCTTATAAAGCACATATTTATGTACTATACTTTACAACCACAGCTGCAGGAATGCTTAGCTCTGTTCAGTCTATATTTCAGCTCTGCAGAGGTCAGAACAACCTGCTGAAAATGTGAGGCGTTTACAAAACATCATAATACGGGTTTCTTATCTTAGAGGACAGTGGGGAGAAAATATATAGAATTACTGTGTGATTTCTGCACTGCTAGTGCTCCCAAATGGAATTGCTAAACTGCTAAACAGTTATCATGAAAAATCTGCAAGCGGTCAAACAAACAGAGAGTCCCTCCCAAAACTCACTCCCTTGTTTGAGCCAAGGTTGACTTTCAGATTGGTTTAAGTCTGTATTATCTTCAGATTAAAAATAAAAAGATAATTGTGACATAAAGTTACATTATGAGATATAAAATTGCAATTACAAGACCAAAAGTCGCAATAGTTACTTATATATAGTTACCTTTTTTAAACTACAGACTGCAAGACCTGAATGGGATTTGTCTGACCACTCTTACCTTTTAATAAAACTGACTGTGAATAATAATCTCACTTATATCATCCAAGAGCCAGGATACACCTGGATAAAACAAAAAAGTTCTTTTCAGGCTTTTTTTTGAGTGGGGGGGGGGGGGGGGGTACTTTGTTAGTTGTTTTTGTCTTCTGCCTCATCTAGATTCTCTAGCCTGTCAAAGCTCTTATGTCTAAGTTGCACTGAGTACATACAGCCGGATAAAACAAAAACTGTATCCATCTTAATTCCAGGCTGCAAAGCAACAAAATGTAATTATTTTAAATGGAGGTGATTTTTTTCTACACACACTGTTGATGACTGTGCGTTAGCAGAGCCAGAGTATTCTGTCACAATGTTTTTGTCATCCAAATATGGTAAGAGCGAATGTGTTAAATAACAGCACATTTTCACATTTTCAAACACAGCCCAAAACATTATACAATATACACAAATAAAATGTCATATATAAGTTTTATAAACACTGAAATTCAATGTTTGAGCAAAAGAATAAATAGACAATCAAGCTGTCATAAAGTTATTTCTAGATATTTCTCTACATAATCCACTACTAACAATGTTTTATAAACAAAGGCAAAATATGCATAACCTTTACTCTATATGTGAAAAATTATGAAAGGGACCCTTGAACTGTGGTTGTCTAATGAATCGAGCTTAAGTCTCTGTAATCAAATTTCTGTAGATTCATTTGTGCTGAATGTCCTAATGATTTTTTTTTATGAAGTCGGAGGACTGAATCTAAACAGCTCGATAGCATACAGTATGAGCAGCTCACTGAAATCATATCAGACTACTGTTTGTTTCATTGTGATTATGTTTGATTTATTTAAGGCCAGCGTCATATTTTCTGCACATTTCACATCGATGTTTTCTGACAAGATGCTTTTATGATGTTTTGTAAACCGTTTAGTAAAAATATGTACAAAAAATAAAAAATATATTTAAAATGGCAGTATGAATATTCATACCGATAGTGTAGCTACTGGACCCTTACATATTGTTAGAAATATGACTATTTATCCTATTAGGCTGATAAATAACACCCGTCACACTTAAGTTCAACAATTCTCCAGCCAGCTGGTGTATTTGTGGCCCCTGCTGCTAGAACATTTATATAAACTATTCAGTGATTGTTTCTGTTGCAGTGGAGGCCATGGATGGTAGATCCTGAAAGTCTCCTCAAGCACTCATTTATTTATGCTGAGCCCTGAGCTACTGGTAACATCAGCTCCATCTGTCTCTAGAGCTGGAAAGGAAGCATCATCACTGCTGGATTTTGTAAAATGCAGATATGTGCCTGACAACTAACAAATGGTCTGAATAATCAGCAATTAACAAACCATATGGTCTTTTGAAATGTCTTAAGTGATAGTTATTGTGACAGTGTTGATATAAAGCAGGCTATAATGAGACAAAACCAATGCCAGTTCACCCAGCTTGCCTTCTGAATTAGTATGCAGTTGATTCTTGACTCTTAGATGCAAATGACAGAGTTCCACCTCTGTTATAGTAATTCGGATAACCTGCCAGGATTTAATGCAAGTTAGATTGGCAAGAAGTCTTTCATTCAGACCCTGGAGGACCTCAGCCATCAGTCCAATGAGTCTTTTGTAATTCTCTGGACATTCAGTTGCATATGATGAGTAAAGACATCTAAGGACTCATTTGAATTCAGTTCACTTCCAAGGGTCTACACAACAGAATTTTTTGAAGACGGCTGACATCTGAAGAGATGTATATTGGTTTTTTCTTCCCTGTATTGCATCATGCATCATTCTCTAAGCAATAACTGGAGGCATGACCGAGAAATGATTTTTTGATTAACTTTTGATCTCTGTGATTTGTAGAGTTCAAACTTGTGACATGTTGTTCTATTACATTTTAAAAAATGTCAGCAATTATTGATCGTTTCAGGTCTACAATTCTTTAGAATAAAAAATTCAATGGTATCGAGAGTTATCGTTGGCATTCAGCTTTTGTAAAGCTGCATGATTTAAAGAGGTAGTACACGAAGGTGATCTGATTGAATTGAACAGGTGCTAGTGTTTGCATTCTATAAAGATGTGAACAGATCTGCTTGGATCCAGAAACCAGCCTATATATGATTCATGGATCTTTTTTCGTTGGAGTAGAAATTCACATATGGACCCTAAATTGAATTTGAACAGATCTGACAGCATAATTAAATGGCTGCGGCTGGTTCATTGTTCTGCTTCTGCAGTGACATAAAGAAACCTTGCTGCTGGTCACTCTGGTTGCCACATGATACATGGATGCATGATGCAGTGGACATAATTTTTATTTAAGAAAAAAAAAATCAATGCACTTCCCAATGGTAGAATGATTGACTTTCTTAATTTTCTGTTGCAACTTGAAACACAATATTATAGCAGACAGTTGGTATCTTGAGTTAAATCTTGATTTATTTTAGAGGGAACTATAATTTGTTAGCTGTTATTCTTAAACAAGATGGCAAATCTGCAAAATCAAACCCAAACAGTAAAGACAATTCATATTTTGAGCTGTGTATATTACAACTAATTGAATTAATTAAAAATGTGCTTGTATAAATAACGTCATTCTTTCTTTATTTTAAATTTCAAGGTGTATTCCACATCTTTGTTTGAGCTCTACTGAAACTCCGAATTGCAGGGCACTTCCTAGTAATGCACTTCCATTTATCATTCAGACAGACTGACATGAATCACTATTACACATTGATGAACAGTCCACAGGTTAAATGAACTATTAATAATTTATTCATGATTTCTACACACAGTTTATTTTGTGCCTTTGTGTTTTCATAGTTATTATATAATGTCATAGGTATTATATAATGTATAGATTACATCTGTACATACCATATATCAGCAGTATACAGGCAATGATCTAGTTTTTTTTCTTATTTTTCAATTTCCTCTTTCAAAGCTCACAACTGGCCTCCAGAGCAAGAAATTTTCTCAGCAAAGTAACCATAGCAACAGGAGAACATTATTTACAGAAACGTTATTTCTGTAGCAATTCTGTAGCCACAGGAAACAAATGAACGAACAAACACGTGAACAAACAAATAAATGAATGGTTTTAACCAAACAATTTCTTTGGGCCAGAAGATTGCATTTGTATTTCATAGATTGCAACCCAATCACATGATATTGTTTCTTCTCAAAAGCTATAAAAGCCCTGCTGTTCATTTTATGCAGAGGTTATTTCTTCCTACTTATTTCATTTACTTTTCAGCAGTTGTTTGTTTTGAATGTGTATCTATGGAGACCTGCTGTGTATCTGCTAAATAAATAATATAACCTGAATGACAGTAACTGGTGTTGATAAACTGGCCTCTGGAGGTGCACTGGAGTTGTCCAGGAAACACCTCCTCATCTCAGCAAACAATAGTTATTCTGTGTTACATAAACAGATAGAGATGACTGAAAGTGACACATCAAATATAAAAAAAATTTAATTTATGCATTTAGCAGACTCTTTTATGGAAAGTGACTTACAGTGTATTCAGGCCTACATTTTTTACCTAACGTGTTCCTTGGGAATCGAACCCACAACCTTGGTAATGCAATGCTCTACCCATTGAGTCACAGGAAAACAAAAATAACAAACTCAAACTCATGTTAATTAAATCATAGTTATTACCTATTTTATAAAACCAGGTTGCTTATTACAGTACACTTGATATATATTTATACAATAACATTATTTACTTGCTTTTAAATTCTCTATGATTTGTTAGGAAAGATGGTTTTGATAAAACTATCAACATTCAGAATAGCAGACAGGCGTGAATTTAAACAGTCGTCGCAAGGCTTCCAGAAAACAGACATGTGAATGTTACTTTTCAGATGAAGTCATACAATTTCCAGTCAAGGTCTGTGAGGGTATGAAGTTAATGTCTATGGATGGTGTTTTGGTCCCAGTCCTGCATGAATGCATGAATTGTCTTTGTGGATAAATCCAAGAGAAATGTGACACCCGGGGACCAGTGTGTAGCTCACTATGGTCACATGTCCGGAAAGCGTCTCAGACAAAATGGCTTTTTCAGTTCATTACTCTGTAAATTGCTCACCAGGTTGGAGCATCTGCTTGATTTAACTGGTGAGTGATTGTTTTACATGTACAGATTGGCTATATTGGAGCCTTGAGTTTTCTTTTTCTGTGCAAGAGACTTTATGAACCCAAGAGACAGAGAGGCATAATTTTGGAAGACGGGGTAGGAAATGTTGCACAATATATAACATTATGCAAATGGGGCATTTAAAATGAAAGTGAGAAAGAGAAACAAAACCATATATTATATAAATTGAGGTTCTCACAATGTAATGCTGGGCTTTAAAAAATTGTCCACCCAAAAATGATAATTTGCAGAGAATGTATTCGTGCCCAGGCTACCATAGTCTTGTGGATTACCTGTGAATTTGAACTCTAATTCTGACGGCACCTATTCACTCCATTGGTGAGCAAATTATATTATGCTAAATTTCTCCAAATCTGTTCTTATTAAGAAACATACATCTACATCTTGGATAGCCCAAGGCAGATTTAAATTTCGGCAAATTGGGTAAGCTCTTCCTTTAAAATGCATTTTTGGAAACTGGATGATATGGGCCGTAAATCAAGTGCAAAGCCATTTCAGAAGATTGCCCTGTTAGAAAAAAAAAAAAACATTATTTGCATATGAAAAGGTGCACATCCCCTGAAACCTTGGAAAAAGATGATCATTTTTTGTTCTGAAAACATTAAAGAGATAGGACCCCCCCACCCCCCAACCAGTTTGACTAATACCAAAATTGTCTTTTAATGTATAATGTAATGTAGATGCCAATTACACAATGATTCATTTACTGCTGAAAACTAAAAAATAGATGATGTCAACAGTGTACACATATGAAAACATTTAATGCATTTTAACTGACAAAAATAATTTCAGTCCAAAGTTTTTAAATTTAACCCAATGTTCACTTAAAGTGGGTGCAAATATAAAGTAGGAATGGAATTTTTAAAGCTCCGCATGAATTTGAATGACGTCAAAGCTCCAAGGTTTATGAAAATATATATAGTACACTGCAAGCACATTTAAATAACACCTTTGGTCCTAAATGTTCACGATGAACTTGATTTACTTTAAGATGACAAGATACAGAGCCTCCTCTGCCTTCCATCGAGTCTATTATGCAAGTGATTCTGGGAACTTTCAGATGAACTAATAAAACAAATATAGTGTTGCTGTTTATTCAAAAAAATAAAACTGAGTTGTTTACTGACTCGAGGCATAAACATCACACTGCTTCCTGTGTGAAATCCTAGTATGCTCCTTTATAATAGTTGAACATGGTTAAATATCAGTAACATGAATAATGATCGTCCTCAGATGCTTGTTAATGACTATTCTGGAGTTGTGCCATGCCTAGGATACTTATAGACTAATGGAAGTGTAAATCATACATTTAATAGTAAACAAGTTATTGGAAGTAGCAGAGTAATGAGCTAAAGTTATTCAGTCTAACAACATGAGCATGAATGCCTCTTTCTTTCTGACTTGACCCTTTAATAAAGCTTAAAGCTGCAGTCCGTAACTTTTGACGCTCTAGTGGTTAATAAACAGAACTGCTTGCGTCTTGCGGAAGAACATTGTAGCCGGAGTTACTTCTCTCTGTTTATGTCTATGAAGAATCACAAAGGTACCGGGTTACTCCGCCGCGGTACCCCCGAAGCAATCTAAAATAGTCCGAATATAAACAATTATTATAGATGTACCCTAGTGATTCAGGACAGGCTAAAAACATGGTTTGGAAAATGGATTCATGGTGTACTCGCTTATTATATACAATTTGTAAATCTTGAACACAAAAAAAGTTACGGACCGCAGCTCTGATTGGTTGTTTCTTACCGGGAGCGGATGAATTTCTGCAAATGGCAATAGGACCACTGGGAGGAGCCAGAGGAGCTTGATTTTTTTCACAGATTATCTGTCTCATATTCTACTGTCAGGACATAATGACAGGTTTCACAAATACATTTTTACAAAAGTAACCTACTTCAGCTTTAATGAGTTTTAATTGACTGATTAGTGCTGCCCCCTGCAGGCTTTAATAACTGTGCTCAAGAACCGCAAATAATAAGAAACCATCAGTGTAGTAATAACAGAGAGATTGCAGCTTAACAAAGCTTTAACTGAACAGCCAGTTGTTGTTAAGAATGAATTCTGGGATGTTTGTATTTAGAGGCCAAGAGTGGGGTTTCCTGTAAATGCTCTCTTTCTTTTCTGGCAAAGCATATCTGTTTTTGGTAAAACTGAAAGATCTAGTCTGTTTTTCTGTCTTGATGTACATTTTTTATGACAATTTGTTTTAATTTAATTTACTAATTAAAAAATTTGCTAATGACTAATGTTCCTATTCTTGTGAAAATGTTGCCAGCTGGGACTCAAATTGACAGTAAGATTATTACCTCAGGATGTTAGGTCAAGCATTTGGCTGACATTGAAATTGAGATTGATCAAATCAACATTAGCTTAATTGCTTGGAGCAGACACACAATTGTCCAAAAAAATCTTAACGTGATTGGTTTTGAGAGTAATATCAATTTCCTGAAACAGAGTGGTATTAAAAAAAGAAAGAAAGAAAGAAAGAAAGGAAAAGGTAAAAACACAAAACATTTTTTGTATTACTTATGTGGCAACACAATGTCTGGTGTTTTTTACTATTTAATGAAAGACCGCTACTATATGCTCATTCACTCAAGACTGATAGGACTGAAATTCTACTGGACTCATTTGTATTTTAAACATTCATTTCAAACTGAGTGACACTGACTCTCTTACTGAGATCAGGAGACTGAAGTGCTTCATTAAAATACTCCCTCAGCTTGTCACTGAAATGAACTGCAATGCTTTTATAGCATAGATTAGATGAAATTGTCAAGTGTATTATCTAGAAATGTCATAAACAAAATCGATGGTGAATTAGATTGGATAATAAACACACCATCTGTCCATCAACATGTAACTCTCCCAGCAGGCACCTTGATGTAAATTTGACGTCAAATATTAGACAAGATTTGATCAAGATGCTGCAAAACAAAATTTCAAAGTCAGATTATACATCAAGTCCTTCCAGTGGTTAATTGGTGAAAAAATTAGGTTCATCCCATACTGAAATTGATTATGTAAGTATATGGGCCAACATGTTTGACATTGAGTTGACGACAAATCAACGTTGTGATATAGGCGTTCAGTTGATGTCATATTGACATCACATTGATATCAATGTAAATAGCAATTTTTTTTCTTCAAAATGCATCCATTCGACATATGTGTTGAATCATATGTTGTTTGATTTCTGCATGAAAGTGGACTTCTGTAACTTCTGTGGTTAAAAACATATAAACAACAACAACAACAACAAAAAAAATATTTATAAAATAAACATGTAGGCATAAATTACTGATAATAAAAGAGGTGAATATATTATATTTTACCAAAAATATACTGATTTGCTTAATTACAAAAAAAAAAAAAAATATGCAGCATTTTTGCTGTAACTCCACATTAAATATGTGTATATCCTTATTTTTTTTTATATAGGCCCTACTCTAAAATTAAAATACATTTGCCATAATTGATAATGAAATTGGGGTGGAGTTGGCGCAGTGGATAAGACACATACTTTTTGTCACGTTTGGTGTTACTGAACACACAGGAGAGAGAACCAATAGCGAGTATGTCTTTTATTAGGGGTTAATCCACAGAGAATAAACAGTCCAGGCGTGAGTCGAAAACCAGAAGAGCAATCCAAACATAAACAAACACGACGGCAAGGCAAGGCAAGATGACGGACAAGAATTAACGTTCAACATTCAACAAGGACTCCGTGACTGAGACTCAGACAGACCAGGTATAAATACACACAAGGATGATGGGGAAACAGGAGACAGGTGGGGAACACAATCAATTACCTAAACAAGGAGGAAGGTGACCAAATAAGGAGACAGAAAGTGATAAGGTGATAGACACCGTGAGAAGGAGGACATCTAGTGGACACCCAGGGACACAACCCAGACACTGTGACAGAACCCCCCCTCTACGGAGCGGCTCCCAGACGCTCCACGACAGACACAAGACAGACCAGGAGGGAGGCGGACAGGTGGAGGCTCAGGGGGAGGGACGGAGGGCCAGAAAAGAAAGACATTGGAAACAGGCACCAGACAGTAAACACAAAACAGGAAGGCCAGGAGGGAGGAGGACTGGAGGAGGTTCAGGGGGAGGGATGGAGGGCCAGACTACAGAGAGGAACAGGGACAGGAGTAAATACAAAAACAACCGACAAAAAACAACATGAAGCCCCCCCAGGGCGGGGCAGGAGACCACCATGTCCGTGTGGTCAAAGCAAAAGCCCCCCAGGGTGGAGCCGAAGACCACCACGTCCTCGTGGTCAGAGCGGAAGCCCCCAGGGTGGAGCGGAGGACCACCACGTCCTCGTGGTCGACGCCAGAGACCCCCAGGGCGGAGCGGATGACCACCACCCCCCTGTGGCCGATGCCGGAGTCCAACCGGCCCGAGCAGCAGCCCACCCAGTGACTTGACTTGACTCCGAACGTCCCACGGTGACCCGCCCTGACTCTGGAAGGTCATCAGTGGCTGGTCCTGACTCTAGACCGGTCTTGGGCACCGAATCGGGAACGGCCTCAGGCACGGGCACCGAATCGGGAACGGCATCGGGCACCGCCTCGGCCTCGGGAACGGCATCGGGCACCGCCTCGGCCTCCGGAACAGCATCGGGCCCCGCCTCGGCATCGGGCACCGCCTCGGCCTCGGGAACAGCCTCGGGCACCGCCTCGGCCTCGGGAACAGCCTCGGGCACCGCCTCGGCCTCGGGAACAGCATCAGGCACCGCCTCGGCCTCCGGAACAGCGTCGGGCACCGCCTCCGCATCGGACACCGCCTCGGCCTCCGGAACAGCATCGGGCACCGCCTCGCCCTCCGGAACAGCATCGGGCACCGCCTCGGCATCGGGCACCGCCTCGGCCTCGGGCACCGCATCGGCCTCGGGAACAGCCTCGGGCACCGCCTCGGCCTCGG
The DNA here is from genome assembly GCF_963082965.1 of Carassius carassius. Classification (NCBI taxonomy): domain Eukaryota; kingdom Metazoa; phylum Chordata; class Actinopteri; order Cypriniformes; family Cyprinidae; genus Carassius; species Carassius carassius. The sequence continues at coordinate 11,410,719 of NC_081764.1, forward strand.
GACCAGCATCAGGCACCGCCTCGGCCTCCGGAACAGCATCGGGCACCGCCTCCGCATCGGACACCGCCTCGGGCACCGCCTCGGCATCGGCCTCCGGAACAGCATCGGGCACCGCCTCGGCATCGGCCTCCGGAACAGCATCGGGCACCGCCTCGGCCTCCGGAACAGCATCGGGCACCGCCTCGGCCTCCGGAACAGCATCGGGCACCGCCTCGGCATCGGGCACCGCCTCGGCCTCGGGAACAGCCTCGGGCACCGCCTCGGCCTCCGGAACAGCATCGGGCCCCGCCTCGGCATCGGGCACCGCCTCGGCCTCGGGAACAGCCTCGGGCACCGCCTCGGCCTCGGGAACAGCCTCGGGCACCGCCTCGGCCTCGGGAACAGCCTCGGGCACCGCCTCGGCCTCGGGAACAGCCTCGGGCACCGCCTCGGCCTCGGGAACAGCATCAGGCACCGCCTCGGCCTCGGGAACAGCCTCGGACACCGCCTCGGCCTCCGGAACAGCATCGGGCACCGCCTCGCCCTCCGGAACAGCATCGGGCACCGCCTCGGCATCGGGCACCGCCTCGGCCTCGGGCACCGCATCGGCCTCGGGAACAGCCTCGGGCACCGCCTCGGCCTCGGGAACAGCCTCGGGCACCGCCTCGGCATCGGCCTCCGGAACAGCATCGGGCACCGCCTCGGCATCGGGCACCGCCTCGGCCTCGGGCACCGCATCGGCCTCGGGAACAGCCTCGGGCACCGCCTCGGCCTCGGGAACAGCATCGGGCACCGCCTCGGCCTCCGGAACAGCATCGGGCCCCGCCTCGGCATCGGGCACCGCCTCGGCCTCGGGAACAGCCTCGGGCACCGCCTCGGCCTCGGGAACAGCCTCGGGCACCGCCTCGGTCTCGGGAACAGCATCGGGCACCGCCTCGGCCTCGGGAACAGCATCGGGCACCGCCTCGGCCTCCGGAACGGCATCGAGCACCGCCTCGGCATCGGCCTCCGGAACAGCATCGGGCACCGCCTCAGCCTCCGGAACAGCATCGGGCACCGCCTCGGTCTCGGGAACAGCATCGGGCACCGCCTCGGCCTCCGGAACGGCATCGAGCACCGCCTCGGCATCGGCCTCCGGAACAGCATCGGGCACCGCCTCAGCCTCCGGAACAGCATCGGGCACCGCCTCGGGAACGTCCTCTGGGCTTTGAGGAACGGTAGACGCCTGTCTCCTCCTCCTCCGTCCTCTATGTTGGCGAGTCGGTGACACCTTGTCTGGAGACTCAGGCGTTGAGTCGGCCATCCTGTGCTGTGGCGCTGGGCTGGCGGCCATCTCGTGCTGTGGCGCTGGGCTGGCGGCCATCTTGTGCTGTGGCGCTGGGCTGGTGGCCATCTTGTGCTGTGGCTCTGGGCTGGCGGCCATCTCGTGCTGTGGCTCTGGGCTGGCGGCCATTTTGTGCTGTGGCGCTGGCTCAGCAGCCATGACATTAACCGTCTTGGGAATCTCTAGGATCTTGGACAGCGTAGCGAAATAATCCAAGAAGGAGTCAGCGGCCCTCTTGGGCGTTGGCGCTGAGCTGGCAGCCATCTTGCACCGTGGCGCTGGGCTGGTGGCCATCTTGTGCTGTGGTGCTGGACCCGCGTTCATCATGGGCAGTGTCGCTGGCTTTCTCCTTCTGCCCTGGTGAGACGGCGGCTCTGGTCCCTCCCACGTGAGCCCAGAGTCAAAGGGGAGCCATGGTGGCGAGCGATGCTGGGCTTCCTCTCGCCCACCTCCCCCTCGGTGCCCTCCCCTGGTCCCGCGAAACACGACCAGGCGGGTTCCCTCAAACTGAGTGCCTCTCTCCCGCTCGGTGGCTGGGGAAGAAGCGTAACTCGACATACCGCTGGATCTCAAAGGGACGGAGTCCTTCTGTCACGTTTGGTGTTACTGAACACACAGGAGAGAGAACCAATAGCGAGTATGTCTTTTATTAGGGGTTAATCCACAGAGAATAAACAGTCCAGGCGTGAGTCGAAAACCAGAAGAGCAATCCAAACATAAACAAACACGACGGCAAGGCAAGGCAAGATGACGGACAAGAATTAACGTTCAACATTCAACAAGGACTCCGTGACTGAGACTCAGACAGACCAGGTATAAATACACACAAGGATGATGGGGAAACAGGAGACAGGTGGGGAACACAATCAATTACCTAAACAAGGAGGAAGGTGACCAAATAAGGAGACAGAAAGTGATAAGGTGATAGACACCGTGAGAAGGAGGACATCTAGTGGACACCCAGGGACACAACCCAGACACTGTGACACTTTTGGTGTGAGAGACCCTGGTTCGAATCCACTGTGAGACACCAATGTGTCCCTGAGCAAGACACTTAACCCCTAGTTGCTCCAGGGCGTGCGACCTCTGACATATACAGCAATTGTAAGTCGCTTTGTATAAAAGCGTCAGCTAAATGTATAAATGTAAATAAATGAAATTGTAATACCAAGTATATACAGTATTACAACTACATGTTCATTTATGGAAAATGTACAAAATTCTGATATAAACCAGTGGATTTAATAAAACACGTCTTGTATTTAATACTGTTTTGTCATTATTTTTGTGGTCTAGAATAGGACATCAAATGTAAAAAAAAAAAACAAATCAAATGAATGTCAAAACTTGACGCCAATTTAATGTCAAGTTTTGACATTGATTTGATTTGCATTTTTGACAAATTCTTTGATGACTATATTTGATGTCTATTTGACATCAATTGCCTGCTGGGCTGTTACGTCCTTGAAGGTTGAAATGCACTAGAAATATTTACACCTGACATTTTCTGAAAGTATTAACAACATCTTTACTAACTTACTGAGAAGAATGCAGCAACGTCTTCAAGCAAGGTTATAACTGGACAAGAATGTAATGCAAAGGGAAGAATAGTCCCCAAACCACTGAAAGACTGGCAGAACATTCTAACTAATTTCAGACAACAACCTCAAATGCTTCCCCTGGAATTCACATAGAGTTAAAATTGTTATCAAGTTTCTCCAGTTGTACTCATTTTAGACATCTCACCCTATCAGTGGTCAGGAAACAGATCAGTATTTGGCAAGATCCTCATTCTCATACACACCCACTCAAAAGTCACAATTTAGACATTGGGTTTTAATGCTCACAAGCTTCCTCAGAAAGTTTTGTGAATTTGTTTTCATGATCTCAGTACTGCATGTTTAATAATGAAATGCCTTTTTGCAGTGGCTGGCAACATGTACAAACAGACACCTTAAATAACAATGTCCTTCCTAGTGGCCTGCATCTGTTTAATGATGCATCAAAGATCTATAAAAAAACGATGCCATAGATTACATAATATAATTAAGCAAACCAGCAGCCTTGCATTGCTTCTTCGATTCCCAATTGCAATTGTTATTTAAAGCTTTTTTTATTTTTTTTGTTCTTGCCAAGTGAGGGAAAGTACAAGTGGAAAGGAACACTTGAATACACAACAGTGATTTTAAATTATTAATCATGGCTGCTACAGTAATGTTCATCCTTGAAATATCTTTGTGAGTACATTGAAAGACTGGCAGAACATTCTGACTAATTACAGACAACAACCTCAAAAGCGTCCCCTGGAATTCACATAGAGTTAAAATTGTTATCAAGTTTCTCCAGTTGTACCTATTTTAGACATCTCACCCTATCAGTGATCAGGAAACAGATCAGTTTTTGGCATAGAGAAGGTCATCATTCTCATACACACCCACACACAAGTCACAATTTAGTTTTAATGCTCACAAGCTTCATCAGAAAGTTTTGTGAATTTGTTTTTCATGATCTCAATACTTTGAATTGAAGAAACTATGGAAGGCTGTGTAATCTATTAATAATATTGAGTAATCTTATATGGCATCCCTTTTATGGATCTTCATTGCATCATTAAACAGATGCAGACCATTAGGCAGGACATTGATATTTAAGACGTCTGTTTGTACATGTTGCCAGCAACGGCAAAAAGGTATTTTATTATTAAAGGTAGAGATTTTTTTTTTTGTTCTTGCCAAGCAAGGGAAAGTTCAAGTGGGCAGTATATGAATTCACAACAGTGATTTTAAATTATTAATCATGGCTGCTACAGGACAGTGCTCATCCTTGAAATAGTCAATTTCCCTGTTTGCGAGTACACTGAAAAACTTACAAAAGCAGTTTTCACTCAGAAATTGCTAGTAAATTTCATAAACATTTACAAAGAAACACTAAGTAATAGCATTGAACTGAAAATAGAAAGACTTCAAATAGTATTTTCTTCTAAACTGTACTCCAATAATCTTTTTATTTGCAATTCCAAATAATAATAATAATAATAATAATAATAAAAAAAAACTTGCTGCCGTAAAGCTATCCGTCCTTTTCTTGGAATTTCATACTTCATCATTAAACTTTCAATACAGACACTTTGATGGAGCGAGGGAAGTCAGTGTACCATCAGAATGATTCAGAAGCTGATATTGCAATGAAAACCTACTTAGTAGTTGCTTTAACTTGTGTTTTTTGATTCATTTTGTTTGTGGACTGAAGTACCAGAAAGACCAAGGAGCCTGGTGTCAGAGCAGCGATTTGCTACACTATTGCAGTCCAAATCACACCTTTCAGCGTTCCTTGCCACCTGACCGATCTGAAGAAGCTGCGTTTGTGTCTCAGTAGTCACATCTAATTGCTTGCAGACCTCTCAGAAGCCTGGCATTAATTCTTTCTGACCCCATGAGCCATTGATTCCCCTCCATTCGTCCTCCTCTTTCTCATCAGTGTTAGTTTCTAATTATGTAAGACTTACTGGCAACTGAAGGGCTTTTAGACCCTCCAGAGAACCCACCGACAAAATATGGGTTTAGCAAATGAGCTCTCAGGATGTCTGGGGAAGCATTGTAACACACAATGCTGAATTATGGAGTCTTGGCGAAAATTGTACACATGTGCGCAAAGTGCAAATGCGGATCGACCTCACAGCAGCACTCAAAAATGACCTCAGCAGTGTGGAACAAGATTTTTTTTTTAAACAAAATCCTTAATTCTAAAGGTCTTACCTGAATAAAATCAGCTGGTCTCAATTTGTAATAATGTGCATAAAAGCAAGATGATTTGCTGTTTGAAAAAAAGCTATGGACTGAATGTATGACAGTATGGGCTGTCTTCTTATTGAAATGTCACATATGTGTCACATCTTTTCAACAAAAGGATTTTGCTGACACTGGATAACTGCTTCCCTTATTTTTACCCAGCCTACACAGTTATCTGTGTGAATTTGAACAGTAATTGGCTCCTCATTATCTCCTCATTTGTTGACACGCACCCAGGTTTTACTCTGAATACATAATAAAAATGCAAATCATGCAGGAGGTCACTAGAATATATGTTAAAATATATATCAAAATCTACTGTACTCTATAAGGAAATATATAATGAATATGGAATCAGTTTGAAAATGAAAATGATGGTGAATGTAAATATTTCAAGTACATATCAAATATCATCTCATCATTGTGGTAAATGTTTATTGAATGCACAGATTTGAGTTCGTTCTTAGTAGTTAATAATGAATTTTCTTTGCAGAATTAAATAAAGTAACAAGAAGCAAAGATTGTTTTAGAATCAGAATTCAGTCCATTTTGGGGAAAGAGAAACAGCTGCAGTCTGGAGAGTTGGTAGATGAATCTTAGAATTATTAATAAATTATTTATTTTTCAAATTCTATAGAAAATTGTTTGATGCATTTGTAAAGTTTATCTATTTGAATATAAAGAGTGGAAAATAGGATGAAGGATTTTTTATTTGTAAACATGTGATATTGTTTTCACAATTTGCTGCATTGCTATCAGTAAAGTGTTGCAGAACTGTCTATGTTCATTTTCCCCAGGGCTTTCTAATGTGAACATGGAAAGGAACATCGTATATTTGTAGATTTGTGCATTTGCAGTAGTTCATGGGAATAATGAGACTTTACCACAACCGCCCATCAGCGATAAAATCCCATCACTAATGAAGTTGAACAATGGTTTTGCTCTTTACCTGTACAAGAGGCTTGTATAAATACATAAGTCCCAGAATATCTTCTTATCTCCCTTCAGTGTGTCCATGGCCCCTTCTGAGCTGGTGGTGAAACCAAAAAGCAGCTTCTCAGCCAGCCGTAACAGCTTGGTCTTCAGTACTGAAGAAATTCACCAGAGGTTCCACAGTCTCCTGGAAGAAATCGACCAGAGGAAAGCGGTGGACATACATGTTGGTAGCGCTCTATATGTAAGCAACAAATTGAAGCCCTTTCCTGAGTTCTTGGAAAGGTGTTCATAAATGATAAACAGTTATAAATGCATAAATAAAAAGAGTGATTTTAATGCAATGCCAGCCAAATAGTGACCTATTATTAACTCTCATGTTATAAATGCTTAATAAATATATTTATTTATACTTATTTCACTCAAAACTAGATTCTTGATTTATTTGTTCATTACGTGTTCATTACACCGTAAAAATAGACTATTAGTGAGACTGAAGGGTATTGTATTTACAGTTATCTCATTTATATCTCATGAATAATCTCATGAGTCACTTTTTTTACGATATTTCTTACCAGAAGCTTCTCTGTATCTTACCCATGATATTCTCCAAAATTTCATGATGCCTCTCCAGAGCAATGTATAAAAACATATTTTGTTTATCAAGTTGAAATGATCAAATTTTATTTGATCTGTAATTTGAGTATTTGTTCATTCACATTTGCAGTACCTATGCTCGAGGTAACTAATATAGAAATTCAGTTTTTCTTATGTACATGTGAGTTAAAAATGGCTCACTATTCGGCAGGGATTGTGTTAAAATCACTCTTTTTATCCATGCATTTATAACTGCTCATCAGTTATTTTGAATTCATTTGTTAATGAGTTATTAGTCATTTCTGAACAATGAACAACACCTTTATAAACCCTTTAAAACCTTATTGAAACATGACATGACATGGACATTAAATATTGATTGGAAACATTATTATGCAATATTAAAACTTTTGCTGAGGACAAAAGTCCATTAGATAATGTACAAAATAAGCAGTCAAAAAACAAATTACCTTATTATTAATGTTGACCAGTGGAAATTGCAATCTTATTCTCTTCACTATATCTGATTGAAACGTCTTCTCAAATGAGAATATATATGTAAGGAAGCTCTTGATTTTCCCATTACAATCCGATTAGATCATTGTTGCTGTTGGATTTTTTTTTTTCATGGTGACTTTTCACTGTAATTGGTATGTGAGATGGAAGATGGCGTCTGTTTGAATGGAAGAGAGAGCGAGACCATGGTGTGATATGATAGACATGAGTAGTGCCACTTTCAGTTGTCTGGATGATCAGTTGCATTGACATGGACAACAGAGAGTGTGCTAAAGAAATTAATGAATTTTATTGCTAAACTGCTTTTTTTATAACTTTGCAAAATCTATAGGCCACGACCAAGTGTGTATTCCAGAGAGTTTAATAATCAGTAGTAGCTAAATGCTATACTTTTACACTCTGCAAGTTAACTGGCATTTTGATATGGGAACCACCAGTGAGCAATTAAATTATAGTGATGCATGGACTATTCATGGAACATGAGTCTAATAGCTTTATATTACTTTCATTACTCGTGCTCAAACATCGGGCACACATCTTTCAGGTTGTAATCAGACACACGATACTTGAATGCATGATAAAACATGTGATTTTATTTATTTATTTATCTATTTTCAAATGGTAATTATTGCATTGCATGGAGACTGGAATGCCAAGCCAGATCAGAATTTGAGCAGGCGAGAGAGAAATAATGATATTCCAAGCCATGGCTCTGAAGTTAGACAAATGGTAATGTGATTAGTTTGTGGTTATATCAGTCAAATGGATGTTCTGAATGTGAGGAGAATAGCAGCTATACATCAATGGCATTTTGTGCATGTTTATTCCAGACAAATAATGTATATAATGCATTTGCATATAGACATAACTGCTTAAGCAAAACATGCTAGAAACATGTAGAAAATGTTATAATCTACAGTGAAATTGGCATTGAAGCAACAAGCAGCAAGCATCAATTATCAATTATCATCAATCAGTTACATTTGTCAGATTATTATATTAAATACATTTGAGTTTCATTAATAACTGTCCTGTCTTTTTAATGAAGAGGAAAAAGTGAAAAAAAAAAAAAAACCTGTTTAGCCATCATGCTAGCACTGTTTAGTCTACTTAGTGTCAAATCCTGTGCAGTCATGGGAAACTGCTTGAAAAATAAGCTTTGCTGTGGAAAAGTTGCTCAGTAACCACAGAGAGCTTCACATGATCTGCTGTTATATAACAGATTTTTTTGGAGCGTCTGGCAATGCTCTGAAAAAGAAGTCCACCAGTGTTAAAATCTTAAATCAGTTGCCTGTGGTCTTCATGTCTCCAATCTTTCAACATTCATACTGCAAAAAGAAAAAGAATATGGGTTGAATATTACTGTACAGTTAATTTAATTAATTATTATCAGAATAATTGTATTCTGCATTCTACAACTATGTAACTGTCTTTACAGTACTTTCAGGAGGTCCAGTGGGTTGTTTCCTGAAGCTAAAGAGGTGGTTTTTAATCAGTGACCAGTGATGTTACCAATAGAATCAATGACACTGCAGTGAGTGCAACTGATGGCTGCTGTTTTCTTACGCTGCCGAAGAAGAAAAGTATTGACTTTTTGTAAACTGAATCAGTCTTTCCCCTCACTATCATGATGCATGATGATGTCCACCACTAATAAAATCATTTAATCATTTTATGTTTTTGTTGCTTAGGTTTTGTCATGATATGTTAATAAACAATTAACAAACACCAGGTAGAGAGAGAGTGAGAGAGAAATAGAGAGAGAGATAGAGAAGCTGACTGAGGCCACAATAGCAGATTTTTTTAACTGGAAATATATATATATATATATATATATATATATATATATATATATATATATATATATATATATATATATATATATATATATATATATATATATATATATATATATATATATATATATAAAATGAAAAATAATCAACTTATACAATTATAAAACTGACCATAGTTGTAGGGGAATGTGGGGAGCTATGAATTAATGCCTCCTATAGTGAATCGATGCATTTTTCTAAGAAAAATATCCATTTTTCAAACGTAATAAACACCTTTCTCTCACTCAGTTATCTGTCATACATGGAAGCTGTTCTGGTTGATGCCGCAGCATTTATGCACAGTGCCATCATCTTACATCATCTGCCGTAATGGCTTCCGCGTATCACAGATGCCGGAAGTAAGAGAAAGGTGTTTGTTACATTGGAAATATGGATATTTTTCTTACAAAAACACATTGATTCACTACAGAAGGCCTTTATTCAACTCCCGGAGCCATGTGAGGTATGTTTTATTGTGGATGCGCGTGCTTTATTTGACGACTTGTGGACTATTCAACTGCAACACCCATTGACTGCAATGATAGAGCTTGGAATAGCCATTTTTAATATAACTCCTACTGGATTCGTCTGAAAGAAGAAAGTCATATACATTTAGTATGCTTCGAGGGTGAGTATAACACAAGCTAATTTTTATTTTTGGGTTAACTAACCCTTTAATGGACAAAAACAAGCTACTGTGGACAGCATAGTTAAAGACTCAGATACAGGCAAACTCTGGAATAATGGAAATGGTAACTTTCAGAGAGTGTTGGAAAACAGTATTACTCAGATGACGCAACATAAAAAAATAGTAATCAAGATTAGCATTTAAGAGAACATTTTTAGAGTCACCAGTCAAAAAATAATGCTACACACAATGCTACATCTCTGCATCCTATACATTTTTGAAATCAGTCAGGATCATCATTATGTATGTTTATTTTTGGAAAAATATATTGATGTCATTAACAAGAAATATGGATGTATGCTGACTGACTCATAATAAAAAAGTGTACGTTTTATTTGAAAATCTTAACGCAACTCTCAATTCTATAATATGCAAACTGAGGAATCTAGTCTTTTCTTGATATTAATGCTTGGCAGGCATCTTGGCACACGAACAACTGCAGAGAGCCAGACTGACAGATAGCCATTATCTACATTAGCCGATTTTGCAGTATGTTGGATCTTCAGTATAGCCACTAATGGATTGAACAGCTTCTTGCTCTATTATCTTGTGATGCATTCACTTTTTTTGTTCCCTTTTCTAAAGCAACATATGACATCCCTATCTCATTGTAAAAATAACCAAATAATAATCATGAAATAATGTTAACAATTTTTTAAAAGCAGTCAACATTGAGAAATGTTATACTACATCCATTATTTCAGCTAAACTGCTTTTTTGAGACAAGATTAATTATGATTATCCATGCTATGTAATTTTAATGAAAACCACCAATGAGACCCCTTTAATCTCATTAAATTTTAGATAGCAGTGAACAAATTAAACAATTGCTAATTGATTGGTAAAAGACCAGAGGGCATGTTGTCATGTGTTTTTTTTTTCAATTACAGAAGAAATGGCAATCTCATTAACACTGTGACAATAGACAACAATTCTGGTTACAATTCTGTAATTAATGGAAAATGCACCTTTCAGCACATCAAATGTAAACAATTAAGAAGAGAAAAACCCCAGAAAGAACAAAGCATAAAGATCTGTGCCTGCAGAGATGTGGGAACTTTTGAGACACAAAACGAAAAATCGTTAGCACATGCAATATGTTGTTACATACCGTAAATAGTGGTCATGACATGATCAACAAGTCTCGTCTGTTTTATTTGTTTGACCCCTTGAAAGCCCGACCAATAGACTACAACCCAGTTTCAAGGAAGACTTCAAAAACCAGATTTGAATCTAAATACAATTTGCATGTAATTCTTTATAAAAGAGTGCTTGTTTTATATGGAATATTAATTTAAAGCAATAGTTCACCAAAAAATGAAACTTCTGTCATTATTTACACTCCCTCATATCTTTTGAAAACTGCATGACTTTCTTTCTTGCATGAACCAGCAAAGGAATTATCTTTTAGGATTTCAAGAAAGACATGAGGGTAAGTAAATGATGACTATGTTCAGTTTTGGTCCTTTTAAAGGAACACTCCACTGTTTTGAAAATAGGTTAATTTTCCAATTCCACTAGAGTTAAACAATTGAATTTGACCATTTTTGAATCCATTCAGCTGATCTCCGGGTCTGGCTGTAGCACTTTTAGCTTAACTTAGCATAGATCATTGAATCTGATTAGACCATTAGCATCTTGCTCAAAAATGCCCAAAGAGTTTCGATATTTTTCCTATTTAAAACTTGACTCTTCTGTGTCTTCTCATTGTGTACTAAGACAGACGAAAAATTTTAAGTTGCTATTTTCTAGGCTGATATGGCTAGGAACTACTTACATTCCAGAGTATTAATCAAGGTAATTTGCTGCTGTACCATGGGTGGGGGCCCTATTATGCTCTTTTACAATGTCTTTCTTTGTCTTTGTTTTGGGGGTGTACTAGAACAGGGGTTTTCAAACTTTTTAATCTCAGGGACCCCCAAATATGATGATTCCTTGCAGGGGACCCCTTTGCCTAAAGTTTAAAGGCACTTATGTATTTCAAGTATAAATCTGTAAACTAAAATTCTGTATAACGTAAAGACATTATAATTCGTATTTCACAGGCATGCAAAATGGTATTGTTTTAAAAACTATTTATTTTATTAGTTTGGCTACTCACTATAGCCAAAAATGATTCTCACAATTATTTTATATTTCATAAAAAAAAAAAAAAAAAAAAAAAATTTTTACATTAACTGAACAAGATAGCTTTTCTAAATAAGGCACTGGTAGATGAAAAGTTAAACCTGGACATTTGTAATATTTGTAGTTTCTGTAGTTTTTTTTCCCTGTCTTTATGGAAAACTGCAAAATATTTACATTGAACTGGGTACCTTTTCTAATTAAGGCACTGCTAAATTGCTGCTATATTTTTATTAAGTGAAAAAGGAACCTTCTTTTTTAGTTTTAGAGTTTTAGAAGTTAAACCTGAAGAACAGCATTTGCATTACAAACACAATCAAACCAGTTTGAATCATTCACTGATTCAAAACTCCTAATGGGACGGATGAGCTTGGTGGCTTCTACATAGTTTGTCATAACGTGGCTTCATTTTAGTTAGAGCCAGACGCATGTCGCTTTCAACCTCCAGACGGGCTCTGTGCTTCGACTGAAGTACTTTCAGTGCTGAAAATCCAGCTTCACACAAATAAGTTGTGGCAAAAGGTAAAAGACATTTTACTGCCTTCTCTGACAACATAGGGTAGTCCTCTCTCACAGACATCCAAAACTCTGATAGAGGAAGAGATGGGAACCTTGTTTTTCTCCCGCCATCATTTGACAAGTCAATCAGTTGCTCCTTGGCTGCCAGATCCAGATAAGTGCCAACCCCTGGTGCAAATGGGTCCCTTACAAAGTCAAGGTGGTTGTTGTTCAAATCAGGGAAATACTGTTTAAAATAGCCCTGAAGATGTGACAGGTGAGACTGAATTATGGGTGTGATATTGTCTGCAGTGGAGGAGATGCGCTCCTGGTTGTAGAGAGGAAACATTTCTGTTACTCCTTCTTGCAGTTTGCTTTCCCACAGGGATAATTTTTGCATGAATGCACGCACCTTGTCTTGTGCATTCAGTATGTGAACATTGTGTCCTTGCATGCTCTGATTGAGGACACTGAGATGCTGGAAACAATCTGCCATGTATGACAACTTCAGTATCCAAGTGTCATCTTCAAAACATTTGGCAAGTTCTAGGTTTTCATCAGAGAGAAACTCTCTCAGCTCTTTGCGCAGCGCGTACACGCGACTTAACACGGCGCCGCGGGAAAGCCAGCGCACCTCTGAGTGGAGCAGCAAACCCTCGTAATCTGCACCCATTTCTTTGCAGAGTAAACGGAAGAGTCTGTGTTTCAATGGGCGTGATTTTACATAGTTCACAGTCTTTATTACATCCTTCAACACTTGATGTAAGTCATCTTCAATGCGCTTGGCCACAAGAGCCTCACGGTGAAGCATGCAGTGTGTGGCAACGGCGTTGGGGGCTTTCTCTTTTATCAGAGTCACGACGCCGCTGTGCTTACCGGTCATAGCGGCAGCACCGTCGGTACACACGCCAATACACCGAGACCAGTCTATTGAATTGTCCGTCATGAACTGATCCATCATATTAAATATGTCCTGACCTGTGGTTCTGCCTTCAAGGGGTTTACAGAAGAGAAGTTCCTCAATAAATTTGTCCTTACCGAGAAAACGTACGTAGACCATTAGCTGTGCTTGATTCGCTATATCAGTACTTTCGTCCAACTGAAGTGAAAAGTATTCACTGACTTGCAGCTGTTCTAAAAGTTGTGATGAAATATCATCGGCCATCTCACCTATGCGTCTGCTTACTGTGTTGTCTGACAAAGGCACACAATCTACCTTTCGTGCCGCTTCCTCTCCAAATAACTCTTTGACGATGTCTTTGGTAGCTGGTAATAATAATGCTTCGCCAACTGTGTGCGGCTTCTTTGCACGCGCGATGTGGAGTGATGCCAAATATGACGCTTTTAAACACCTCTCAGGGACTGATGCTTGCTGCCGAAAAATACTAGCCTGCCGGGCCAAACACAGCTCCTGATGTTTGAAATAGTCAGTCGATTTTTCTGCCTCATTGGGATGTTTCTGCTGTAGATGGCGCTTGAGCTTGGATGGTTTCATGCATTCGTTTGAGAGAATCTCTTGACAAAGAACACACTGGGGTCTATCGACTCCCTGCTTTAACATGCAGGTAAAACCAAACGCAATGTAAGATTTGTCATATTTTCTGGTTTTTGCCTTTGCATTCGCCAAGTCAGATTTGCATGAACTGCTTGCGGGAGCGGGATTCTTTAAAAATCTTTCCATCATCTGTACTGCACTTACAGCCGCTAATTGCTCCGTCCATTCAACTGTATGCAAAACGTTAAAGAGCGCAAAGGATTTTGGGATAAACACGTTACAATTAAGTATCCACTTATATAAATCATAAAACTATATATAGATTTGGTCATTAATAATTAATAATTTTAGGATTGGAAAAAAAATATCTCGTAGCCTAAATCATTTGCAATGCATTCTCATCCTAGGCTAGGGCGTCATATACTGACGCCTTGGGATGAGAACGGGCTGTCATTTTTTTTTTTCTGCCAAGTTTTTCGCGGACCCCCTAGCGCTCTCTTGCGGCCCACCTGGGGTCCGCGGACCCCAGTTTGAAAACCCCTGTACTAGAACATGCTTGCAGGTTCAAAAATGCATTATTTTTTTTTACATTATATTAAATTTATGCATTTAGCAGATGCCAAAGCGACTTACAATGCATTGAGGCTATCAATTTTTACCTATCATGTGTTTCCTGGGAATCGAACCCCCAACCTTGCGCTTGACAACACAATGCTCTACCAATTGAGCTACAGAAGCGCGTTATACATTATTACAATACCTTTCTCCCGATCCTGGCACAAACAGCTGGATTAAGACTCAGATAATATTGAACAAGAGGGTCACGCAGAACCATTGCACGCATGGTTATTGCAAGACATATTACAGTGGTAAAGTTATTTTTGTTGTTGTTGTTTTTTTGGCTGAATCACCTTTTATATAGGACGTCAACAACCGCTTAAAAATAACTGCATTTGCTGTGTACAGATAAATGCATATGTATTATTTTTATTGTTATTTATTTCTATAATATTAACATGAATTGCAGTGAAATTTTTATACCGCTGAATTTATTCATACCATAGTCCAGTGTTTCCCAGACAGCATGTGTATGCAAACTCATTCTCTGCCGGCAGGAGGCGCTGTTGGAGTGTACAGATCAATGTTTCCCTGGTAACCGCTGTACACACAGCAGCACTTTGCTAAAAAACTGCTTTATCAGACATTACATGCAAGATTAAGCTTAAACCACCAACATCTTGGAACAGGGGTCTTGTCATAAGAAATAGCTAGGTAACGCCGCTATCTCTGCCTGTAAGTTACTTCAAATTCATGGACGATGCCAGACTTTTGGGCTGTGTATGGATGTTCAGACGAAAGAAATCTAAAAACCAGACAGCAAGGGATTACATTTCACAAGTGAGAATGTGTTTTATGATACTGAATCATAAAACATATTTATATTTATATACACATACACTTGTAACTTGTAATATACCTGTCAATTGTCAATTGTCAATACAAATTGTCAATTTGTATATTGTCATTCTTTACCTACTTATTTGTATTTTTTATTCTTTTATTATGTGTCATTCCTTACCTAGCCTACTTATTTGTATTTTTTATTCTTTTATTATGTGTCATTCCTTACCTAGCCTACTTATTTGTATTTTTTATTCTTTTATTAGGGGGAGACCGGGGATGGTTGTAACACGGGTCAGTTGTAACAACTCCAATATGTCCAATCAGGAACTAGTTACAAATCACCTGATTCACTTCGCACATGCTCAGTTTAGTTCTTATTCCACATGTGAAAAAGTAGAGCCCTGTTGGAGACACAGCACATGTTAGAGTGGAAAAAACAATTTTGAGGTATGAAAGTAACTTTTTTTACTTTTTTTGTTTTTGTTATGGAAATTTCTGCTTTGTAGTTAAACTCCTCAAACTTTTATTATGTTTATTGTCTGTCTGTGTAGATATTTTCCATGCAAGTTGTTAGTGCTAATGTTTTGCCTGTTAGCTGTAAGGTGAGCTAGTTCATGGCTACATGACTCTGGGTTAGTTGTAACAACAAGACTCTGGGTTATGACTGAGAGTAACACACAAACGTTTAATTCTTTAATTTAGTTCTTTAATTTAGTTCCTATGGTCAATTACTTTAACAGACACACACACACACACACACACACACACACAATGTTCAAGTGTTCAATTTTATTATGGCCAATACTAACACTTACAAACAAACAATTTTTGAGTTCAAGTTCAATTTATAATGGTAATTACTATGACTAGTTATATTGAAAAGTCAGTGTTGAATAAAAACCTTTCAAAATATTTTTTTTGTCAAAATCCTTATTTCATTATGTTACATATCACCCCGGTGGATATCATAATGTTACATCTCACCCCAGGGTATGTTACAACTAACCCAGACTATGGGGTGAATTGTAACATTTCACTCCTCGTGTTTGAAACTAAACCATGCATTTTCTGTTTGTGTTGCAAAGATAATAGCTATGTCATTTAATAGCAGACACTTGTAACTAGTTTGGATCACATTTTGAACACACTGACTTCAAAGTACTACAAGCTATAGACAGAAAGGTCAAAATTGTTACAACCATCCCCGGTCTCCCCCTATGTGTTTTTTGTTCTGTCGCCGTCATTCTGTTGCAATTGTGAATTGTAATTATATATATGCTTCTAATGGTTCTGTTCTGTACGCCAGGGGGTTTGTCTTGCTGCTCTCCCCGGTTTGTCCAAGCATGGCTGCATGGACAGGCGTGTGGAGTGTTGCCCAGAACATAACCATACCGCCAACACTAACTGTATGCATTTATAATTGTCATAAATATACTTGACGGAAGTGGTCCTGATTGAAATGTATTTATATCAATGTAATATGATATTAAGATGTTGGAAATGTGGTCAGTTGCTTTGGTCTCTATTCAATAGTTTCTCCCACTGGTGCTGTGTGACACTACACTGATTTAAAGGGGTTCTGTATAAATTTGACTTTAGTACATATTTAATGTAGCAAAAGTATTGCGGGACAGGAATGAAGAAAAGATTGAATAGTCTTTGGCACCTCAAATATCTAATATTTTACATTATGTTCCTCTCAAATTTGTGATTTGCTTCCACCTGCAAATTGCTTTGTGTATCATATTTAATAGACTCATACAATTAAAATGTTTAAATTAACATGTAGCAATTTTGCATGCAGTAGGATAAGTTAAGTAGCGATAGTTCATTTAAAGTTTACTCAAGTGGAAGAATGTGACTAATAAACTTAAGCCTACTAGCACTATGCATTGAAAAAGTAGATTAACTTAATATCAAAACCTAAAATTTTCTCTGGACTCAATGATAAATACATGTCTGACTGTTGCAACGAACCAAAAAAAAAACTAGAAAATCACAGTCATGACGATTTATGGTGATTTTATTTCCTGTTCCAAGATGGCGGCTCTATTTATGCATTTGTTCCAATGAACTGCCGTAGCCAAGGCGACATCTAGTGTATATGTCTTTGGCCTCTCCCCACCCCCCAACCATTCGAATCTCCGTAGGCAGGAATTTTTAATAATATTCTAATGGAGCGCTTTGTGATATCACAAAACACGAAAAACAGACGCTGTAGTCCAAACGAGTCATTCGTTGTAGTTCTTGAAAAAAATATTTTCAACTTAATATCTTCCTTTGGAGTGGACTTTGAGATTTGTAAGTTTGAAGATCTTTTTTTAATGCCCAAACATACACACTACACTACACACTGACTAAAATTCCAAAAGTGAAAAAGCATAATAGGACCCCTTTAAGCGAGATGATAACATTCTCACCAAAATTCAATGATTTATGCTAAGCTAAGGTAAAAGTGCTACCGCTAGACCTGGATGGATGGATTGGCTGAATGGGTTTGAAAACGGTAAAACTCTTAAAAAAAAAACTTGAACTCTAGGGCAGTTGGAAAATGAGCCTATTTTCAAAAATAGTGTAGCTTTTATTTAAATGAACTGTCATACAACAGTTTAAGGGGAATAAGAGCCATTTTTGACCGTGTTTAAGGCGTCTCATGCATGAATGCTGCATTTTTAAAAGGTTAAAAACATTCTTTTCCATTATTATTTCCATCATTTAATTATGATAATGGCATGAAAGATAGTCCATCCTGGTGAATGGAAAACACAAGCAGCACAGAATCAAATAATGAGCACCATTACAAGGAAAGCACATCAGAGCAGTTTGTAGACACGTCAAACAGTTGCAAGCATATGCAAACATTTCTTATCAAAAACACACAAGCAGAGCCACGACCATCTGTTGATACAAGCTTAATGACAGCTCTGGCTGTGAATGGAGTCTCAGAGCTGTACACATGGTTACATCAGAAATAAATGTAAAACTTGAGATACATTCATGAAACCCTGTTGTTTGTAATGCAGACTTGCCACACTTCATCTGGCATTAGGACATTCACTGGTGGGTTATGATCTAAAATGATTTGCTGGTGGCTTCACATGCAAACACTACTTGGCAGCTCTTATTGCCTGTACATATATTATAAATTATGATTACAGAAAATCACTGGTGTTCTGTAGTTCCACTTAGAATGGTCAGAATAAGTACAGACACTTAATTACACCAACAAAAATGTATGAAAGTCTTTGCATTAACATGAAAGAATCAATTCCAAACTCATACAAGTTTCTTTTTCCCGTGGTACATTTCTGGGTACATTTTCCCCACAGCAGCAACAGTTTAGTAAATGTATGAATGGATGATTTTCTTCTTCTTCCTTTTTCATTGAACTACATAGAAGAGTGACTGGAGCTTCAAAAGGGACTATAATTAATAATATAATATTTATTTCCTCCGAAGACAATAATTAGCTTTGTGTGGAGAACAGCTGTGTTTTAATTTATTTTTAGTTTACATTTATGGTGGCTTTACTTGAATCTTGAAAGCTCTCCTTCAAAAATAAAGCCTAATGGTTTTGTAAGGGCAAGTAAATGATGAGAGAATATTGTAATGAATAAACCTTTCTATATGAAAGAAGCTCAGATGAGATGCCTTTGGCAACATTAACACAATGCTCTGAACAGCTTTATTGTAGACTCTGAGCCCGTGGAGTAAATAAGAATCAGTCACATAATTCATACACTGAATGGCCATAAGTCATATCTATTATCAGCTCAATGCATGTGAGCTGACAGGAGACCTGCTTTTGTAGTCATGGATACACTGGAACTTTTAATTTGACAATGAAATATTATGCAATCATTCTATTTTCTATTGCCTTATTCAGCAGCTACCCAAGCAGACAATGGCAAGCTCAGCATGACTATATCTGATGGTGCAGCCGGAGTAGCATTTCACTATAAATGAAGTCCCATGTCAAAATAATTAATTTTCACAGTATTCTCTGATGTTTCTCTCAGGATATTTTTTGGATTTTCAAACCCTCTTTTTGGTGGAAACAGAAAAACTAGCAATTTTTCAATTCTTAATGCAATCTTCCAAATGTATTTACTGGTAATGGCACCTTGTCATGTCGACTGATTTCACAGAACTCTGACCTCTAGGAAAATGCATTACATTGCCTCTCCCTTTTTTCTCAGACACTGCTTTTGCATTTTCCTTGCTCATTTTCTTTTAATCTACAGGGTGTAAAATCATTGGCCCAAACATTTCCAGCGTCATGGGGATTTAAGCAGGTTTGAAACATAAAGACAGTGCTTTACAGAACACTATTTTGAAAGTATTTTCCTTTAACAAATGACTGACCATAATTATTATTTAAATAGAATTTAAATAATTAAAATTTCCTTTTAATATGGTATATTGCATTACAAATGTATTTGCAGAGTGCCATGAATATAACCTGCTGTTTCGCATAATTGATGATCCATGGGTCTTTTCTATATCAATAACTGCACCGTGCAAACATATAATATGCTGAGATGATGTTCAGTCACACACGGTAGATGCATAATTACAGATGTACAACTCAAGGGCCCAATTAGAAGAACTATTTCATTCATCCTAGCCAATAATTTATGTTCAATTGAAATTCAACAAACAGCTTGCACCAGTAATACAACTCATTGAATATTTCTCAAGTCAAACTACCTCAAATTTGACATAATATACCACTAAAAGGATGCAAGATAAAAACAGAACAAAGCTTTAATGGCCTTCTGACAACAACTGGTATAAAAAAGCAATTTCCATGAATGACTAAACATCATCTGTTGAAATTGCCTTTTATAAAAAAAAAAAAGAAAAGAAAAAAAAAAAGGTATTTTGGTTTATGATGGCAATTGATATTATCAAAAATGTTGCACATAAAAAGATACAACACCTTGAGGCACTTGGTGTGTTGGCTACTAAAATGAACGCTCTGAGTGGACGGTTCCAAGGTCAGAAAGTATCTCACCAAACTACTGAATTAGTTTGCACTTTTACATTTACTCAGGAATCTAACTGAAGAATTCAAGCATGGAATTCGATTAAATAGGCCCACAGTTACAGTTATCAGCATCAAAATGGGCTCTGCAGACTAGGCATTGAGAAATGCACACAATAAGTCTAAAGAAGTTTAGAGTTTATGAAAGGTTTTAAATTGAGCCGTGAGGATGAGTTTAGAGAAAAGTATTTGAGACCATTCAGTGCTTTACTGCACAATAAACAGCTCTGAAATGTTAAATAACAGACCATAAATTAGTCTAAGAAATATTCCTTCAATTTCTTCTTGCAGTTGGCAGGTGAATAAAAGGATTTTGCTATATAGTTTAAAATAATCAGTCTCCATGGGAGCTGGAAAACATCAGTTTATGATTTTGCTTTTGTTAATTTGCTAATATTGCTGTTGTATATGCAGGATTCCCACAAAACCATTTGTAACATGCACCATACTATCAAGTGATTCCATGACAGTGAGGAACCCTGCTACTGTAATTATTTCAAGGTCTTGCCATTTTGTTACATTTCAAAGGTTGCTGATTAACCATGAATAAAAACTCTTTCAATGTGTTGACTGTGACAGCGACATGAATGATGTGTTTGCGTGGTAGCATGCTGACATCGCCCTATATCAATACAATAATCCACAAATAGATCTGGAGAATGGCCAGTTCCTTATTATTCTAACAGTGGGTCATTGGAAAATTCTTCAGTTTTTATACCACTATCAAGTCACTGTTCCTCATTTCCCCCATTCAAGTTACTGTTCTCCATGGTTAGGGACTGTTTGTGAACATTATCATTGTGAATGACCTTTTTATCTAGGGCGTCTAGAGGACACTGCGTTTCTTTCCGTGCGTTCAGTGAGCACTTGGATACTGCGCTGGCCACCTGGCAGAACTTCCTCAGGAGTATCTCTCTTAGAAGCAGGTAAACCCATGGATCTAGAATCTGATTAAGCGAGGCCAGACGTATGGCTGTGAGAAAGAAGTTACAGTCCATCTGTAAGTCCTGGGGTGAGAGAGATACAGCAGCAGAATTGCACTGATGCGAGGATGTGTGGGTAGAGATCATCTTCAACATAAGGATCTGCAGAATGGGAGGAGACAATGGCTATATTATAAGAATATTGTTTTCTTTAAAATTAAGAAAAAAATGCATGTGCTTATAAACTTATAAGACTGCTTATAAGATTTCCATAGTATTTTAGATGGCAGTTTTTTTTATTTTATTCTGTCTATCACGTTTTTAGTTAGTAAAAGATCCATACTCTCGGTTTCAGGCAATGCTATATTATAAATATTATTAATTATGAAACAATTTTTTTTTGTATATTGATATCTGTTAATATTTGATATGTATTTACTAAAATTGGACATTTATTTGTGCACTAATAATATATTTCCCCTATTTTTACTTTAAGATCACTTTTGTCATCATCTAACACCCAATTTTTAAATGTGTAATTTAATAACTGTTACATTTTGTCTTGAGCACATCTCAAAATAAATTTCCATTTTTCGTACTCTACATGATAACATTAACACTTAAAATGACTGATTACTCAATTTTGGGCTGTTATTTTTTTTCTAATTAATTTAGGCAAAACTGAATAGAATTTAAACTTCTGCCATTTATTGTTATCGGCCATAACACCATAAACAACCCATGGGTTTCAACCCATTCTGTTTGTTTTTTTCCTCCCACATTCAGAAATTATGAATTTGCACAATCATGTGGGCCTAGTTGTGAAATGCCATGACTGGGAAGAAATGGCATTTTTAGAAAAGGTCAAATCATACCAGCAACTCTCTAGATTGACAAAAGAGTCTTTTTTGGATAGAGCCTAGGGAAAAATCCCAGGGTAAACAGTAACTAATCTCAAATAACTGCTCAAAAACATACTGAAAATACAAGTAGTGGCCCTCTAGCATGTACAGTAGTTGTCAAACAGCCAGTCTGAGTTCACCCTTACATAAGAATTCATTTATTCTGTTTAATCCAATTTAGAAAGACACTGAGCACTGTAGCTGAGCACACTACATTTGAGCAGGAATGACACCATGCATGCTTTCATCTGATAACTACAGTAAGTGTATCTGGCAAAAGCTGATATGATACATACCAGTAGAGGTGACCAGCATGTCAACAGCACACACATAATGCCCATCAACTGAATAGCAGTCTCTGTTGTTAACCTCTCCCATTGCCTGGATGACTGGGTTGAGGTTGCCTTCGTTTTGCAACGTGTAACCAAAGCTCGGATGGTCACAACATTACACGACAACGTGACCAGCAAGGAAAATATCCCCAATGCTGCAAATGTCGTGGCAAAAAACGTATTTCCCGTTACGTTCTTGTCACCTGTACTTATGAAGCACCAAGTCCCTGGCCACTGCAGTGTGTACTTTCCAACCCCAGCAATGGGCAATAAAGCAAATAGCAAAACCAGGCACCAGATGATGACCATAACCTGCTTGGTCACGTTGGTTTTCATGTAGTGCGAGTACCAGTGAGGAGCAGTGATGGCCAAAGCCCTCTCAATGGCCATGGCACTGGCTAAAAAGAGAGGACACAAGCCAAAAGTAGTCATGCACACCCCAAAGAAAGCGCACAGAGTCCCTGAAGGGTCCACGCGTTTCCATTTCAGATCTGCTCTGTACACCGAAATGACAATCGGACTTGTTAGCAGTTGGCCAAAAAGATCAGTTAATGCTAACGAGCCGATGCAAAGGAGAAACGATTTCTTCCTTTTATTTTCCTTTTTTCTGTATGCGCTATAAACTAGCAGCATCGCGAGAGTGTTTCCGACCATTCCGGTGATCATCATAGTGATGGGAAAAAACACGGACACGGTGCCACAGCTGGGGCTCTTGCTATCCTGTGAAGATTTGGAGAGGTTCGAGTCCCACATCATGGTTCCAGCAGTCAGGTTTTGTTGCAGGACATCTGAAGACTGACATTGAGATGTCATCCTTTTTCAGGGAGGGTGTTCATGGCCACAGTAGTTCATTTTGAAACAGGTGGAGTCCTCAGCGAAGTCTGCTTCACTTTGTGCGCTCGGCTGCCCGAGAGCGCGCTATAAACACAGAGGCGGGACTCGAATGGAAATGTAAATCATGCTCAGAAAGACAACAGAAAACAGTGCAAGATACACAAAGAATATCTTTACTTCAACACAAAGCGAAAATACCGTCAGATGGACTTCAAGTTCCCGGTTTTGCTGTAGCCTACGTGTCGTGCGAGCGCATGCAATTCAGCCTAGTATAACTTTAGCGGATGTATGGCTTTTTTTTTTAGATCGGGTTAACTAAACTAGCGCTAAACGTTAAAGCAAAACACGAATTATTTTTGTGATAGGCAAGTTTCCAAAGAATGGACAAATAATAATGGTTCAAGTTTAATTCAATGATAATCCTCCACCGCCAGCTCACAGATGCTTTGGAACGCAACAAGTGCCACCTAGCGCACGAGAAACGATCGCTTCAGACGGACCATCAGTGGCTGCAGTGCAGGTGCATTTTTGCTCATCAGCAATCGTAAGTAAATTCATACACGACTCATAAAATGTTATTCTATAAACTAGACATGGAAGGAAACAAACTGAACAAATGCTTCAGATCAATGCATACATTTACAAACATCAATAGAATTCCCCACAAGCAGCAGTGCGGGATCTAACATCAGCCTATACAGTCGTGGCCAAAAGTTTTGAGAATTACATAAATATTGGAAATTGGAAAAGTTGCTGCTTAAGTTTTTGTAATAGCAATTTGCACATACTCCAGAATGTTATGAAGAGTGATCAGATGAATTGCATAGTCCTTCTTTGCCATGAAAATTAACTTAATCCCAAAAAAACCTTTCCACTGCATTTCATTGCTGTCATTAAAGGACCTGCTGAGATCATTTCAGTAATCGTCTTGTTAACTCAGGTGAGAATGTTGACGAGCACAAGGCTGAAGATCATTATGTCAGGCTGACTGGGTTAGAATGGCAGACTTGACATGTTAAAAGGAGGGTGATGCTTGAAATCATTGTTCTTCCATTGTTAACCATGGTGACCTGCAAAGAAACGAGTGCAGCCATCATTGCGTTGCATAAAAATGGCTTCACAGGCAAGGATATTGTGGCTACTAAGATTGAACCTAAATCAACAATTTATAGGATCATCAAGAACTTCAAGGAAAGAGGTTCAATTCTTGTAAAGAAGGCTTCAGGGCGTCCAAGAAAGTCCAGCAAGCGCCAGGATCGTCTCCTAAAGAGGATTCAGCTGCGGGATCGGAGAGCCACCAGTGCAGAGCTTGCTCAGGAATGGCAGCAGGCAGGTGTGAGCACATCTGCACGCACAGTGAGGCCAAGACTTTTGGAAGATGGCCTGGTGTCAAGGAGGGCAGCAAAGAAGCAACTTCTCTCCAAAAAAAAAAACATCAGGGACAGATTGATCTTCTGCAGAAAGTATAGTGAATGGACTGCTGAGGACTGGGGCAAAGTCATATTCTCCGATGAAGCAACTTTCCGATTGTTTGGGGCATCTGGAAAAAGGCTTGTCCGGAGTAGAAAAGGTGAGCACTACCATCAGTCCTGTGTCATGCCAACAGTAAAGCATCCTGACACAATTCATGTGTGGGGTTGCTTCTCATCCAAGGGAGTGGGCTCACTCACAATTCTGCCCAAAAACAGCCATGAATAAAGAATGATACCAAAACACCCTCCAACAGCAACTTCTTCCAACAATCCAACAACAGTTTGGTGAAGAACAATGCATTTTCCAGCACGATTGAGCACCGTGCCTTAAGGCAAAAGTGATAACTTAGTGGCTCGGGGACCAGAATGTTGAAATTTTTGGTCCATGGCCTGGAAACTCCCCAGATCTTAATCCCATTGAGAACTTGTGGTCAATCCTCAAGAGGCAGGTGGACAAACAAAAACCCACAAATTCTGACAAACTCCAAGAAGTTATTATGAAAGAATGGGTTGCTATCAGTCAGGATTTGGCCCAGAAGTTGATTGAGAGCATGCCCAGTCGAATTGCAGAGGTCCTGAAAAAGAAGGGCCAACACTGCAAATACTGACTCTCTGCATAAATGTCATGTAATTGTCGATAAAAGCCTTTGAAACGCATGAAGTGCTTGTAATTATATTTCAGTACATCACAGAAACAACTGAAACAAAGATCTAAAAGCAGTTTAGCAGCAAACTTTTTGAAAACTAATATTTATGTAATTCTCAAAACTTTTGGCCACGACTGTACACAGTAATCTAGTTTTTTTGTTTGTTTTTCAAAGTCTTTTAAAAATGCAGAGATAATTAAGGAGCGCATATTTGGGGGAATAAATCTCAAACAAGGCATCACACAATGCAGCAACTCGTGCAACAAATGTTTCAGATTAACAGGTGTTTATTCATGTTCAAACATTTTCATATTTTGTATGTTAGAAAGGGAGTGGTGGGTGAATGTGATTATTTTACATGTTCCAAATTTGATTTGAACAGAAGAGAAAACCAAACCAGTATTTTATTTTATCAGTAATTTGAGTGTGTCTATAGTTTTAGTTCCACAAATGATGAATCATAAAATTAAGAACAAAGACAAAAATACTGACAAAAAGGACACAGAAATTTCACTTTTCATCTGTTTTTACAGAAGAAAATAAATCTCTACAAGCAAAGAAAAACATACTTACCTTTAATGCACAATTAGACAAGGCAATGCTACATCTTAGAGGCTCTCTATTAGATGCTGGCATTGCTGACGTGGTTAAGCCATTAACATTGCTTGTGAGGGGTTTCATATAAAAGAACCATAAAACCAGCATCCATTTTTTAAAATTAAATGTTTTGTTAATGAACTAGTTGTTTTGATGGCAGTAATGTCTGAAATAGAAGAATACAACTATTTCCGCAATGTAATTTGCATAATTTCCCCATCAAAATGGTTGATGTCCAGAAGATATGTGCCATTCAGTCACAGACCTGATGTTATTTCTCTATAAACCCACTGACACTACAGACTTTACACCTCAAGTTGTACTGTTAAGAGATCTGACTAGATGCAAAAAGAAGAAAAAAAAGGAGAAACAAAAAAAGCAGAAACCTTTCGAGAAGAGGTTGTGAACAGGTGCACAAGTATTTCTTTCATAGAAATCAATGTGAAATCAAAACAGTTGAGTAGTTGCAATAGCCCCAAAAACTGGAGTAAAAAAACAAACCAAAAAAATATGCACTTCTAGAAAGATTTTTTTTCTTTTGTCAATCATTTCTGTTTTGAGCTTGAGCCAGAGTGGGATGATCCAGATGAGCCTCTGCGCCTACAGATAGAAAAAGACAAAGAGAAAGAAAAAGACCATGACAGATTAAAAGATTTGGTTTTTGAAATCAAAACAAAGCATAAAAAATCTATTGTACAGAGAAAAGAACAATTGTGTCAAATTGTTTCAAAAATGTATCATCACTGAGCCCTGTGTATAACCCTTGTGCACTGTTCGATTTCTGTGTACACCCTTTATGGAGCGGGTCAAATTGACCCTAATTGGATTCAATACAATTCCTCAAAAATCACACTATGAAAAACAACAAAGATTAAGGTACAAACTGTAAACTTTTAATATCAACATTTGTCAAATATTCCAAGAAAAATATATCTGAAGATATGATTTAATGAAAATGTTTTTTAACCATTTTTTAAAACTGTTTTGTTTTGACAAAATTTGAAAATAAACAGTATGCTGACTTGCTTTGCATATACAATTAATTTATTATTTTTTCTTCTTATTTCTTAGAACATCCTAACTGAACAATGTAGCTGTATAATGAAAATATTTACTTTTCCTAAATTGGCTCATTTCATAAAGTCAAGAAGTTACTTCTGACATCGCGCTTGGATGGGCACACCTCACATCTCTTCCGTTTTTTCCTATCATCTGTGTTCACTCCTTCATTTTCTGTGGGTCTGACTTCAGATCCACCTGCTTGCACTGACTCAACCAAAGCTGCAGCCGCTGGTGATCGAGGTGGGCAGGCGCGTCTCTGGATCTCAGGTGTGATGAGAGCTTTTCCCAGCTCCTCCAGGAACAACCGACGTTTATTCAATTTGCCCTCATTCCAGGTTTGGTTGATATCACGCCACAGGACGAAGGCAATATATGCTGACACGTCCAAGATGTTGTAGAAGACCACCAGAGGCCAACGGACAGTCCTGCGCTGGCAGCTGTAGGCTGATGTGACTTTGTCCAAATTGTCAACCCCTCCTTTCGTGGAATTATAGTTCAGTATCATTTCTGGCTTCAGGTCCTCTCTTGCACTCAGTGATGCATCTCTGTGCATTGTACTCATCACAAGGACATTCTTGTTTCTTTTGGGGCAGTAAGAAACTACTGTTGCATTTTCCGAGAGAGCAAATTTTAACGAATGCACGTTTCTGCCCTCCATGTTCAGAATCTCTCTGGGTAGCTCAGGTTTTTTTTTTTTCACTGTTCCAATCAAAGTCAGCTTTCGCTTGAGTAGCTCCACACCAAAGTTGTACGATGTAAAGAAGTTGTCACAGGTTATGCAGTGACCTTGCAGCCCTTCACTCATTTGTAGAACCACACGCATCCCCTGGTTTCTCTCAGGTTCTCCACCTGATGGCTTGCCTGTGTAAATCTGCATTTTCCAGGCATAGCTGGACTTGGAATCACAGGCTGCCCATACTTTGATGCCATATCTGGCTGGCATTTTTGGAATGTACTGGCGAAAAGGACAGCGTCCTCTGAATGGTACAAGGCGTTCATCCACTGTAATGTGTGGCCCAGGGTTGTAAAGACGAGGCAGAATTTCTCCCCATTTATCCCACCCATCTCTGATTGCCACTAATTTGTCCCGCTCACGTCGACTGGGTCTGGTTTCACGGTCATCAAAACGGATGACCCGAGAAATGATGTGGAATCTTTCCTGAGACATTGTGGAGCGAAATATTGGCCTTCCACACTCTGTACTCCATAAACTGGCAGTTGCCTCTCCCTTTGATCTGTACACTCCAGCTAAAATTAGCAAACCAATGTAAGCATTCAAATCAATAAGATCAAGTGGTTTCCATTTCTCACCAAACACACGGCTTCCCTCCAGATTGGTCATATCCAGAATAGTCTTCTCTATTGGTTGTAAATACAGATCAAAAGCTGAATGTATGTCGTGGACTCTTCAAATCCAAATCGTGTTGGCAACTGGAATGTTCTTGATAACCATGGATGCTGGCAGTCTTCCCCACTGTTGTGGGGGTGTAGAGGTCCATTCTATTTTACCATCTTTTGACATCCATCGCTCAAAGCTTGATGGTTGCTGTGATTCATCATTTCTCTCTGATGAGGTGGATGATGTGGCAGCCTCTTCCTCAGAGTGATCCATAGACCATTCATTTTCTGTATCTTCATCAGCATTTTCATCAATCTCTGAAGCATCCTCTAACTCTGAAACATCTTCATCTGTATCAGTATCATACTCCAAAACCTGTGAAATTACTTCTTTTACTGTAAATCTTTGGGAGCTCATTTTTCCTGCTGTCTATGTCGAAGTCTTGTAAGACAATGAGCAAAAGTGTGGGAAAGCTCATTATTCACTCACAAGGGAGTGAGAAACAGGACATAACAAAAACATACATCAAATAAATGTTTTTTATTTATGTTTTGGCTCTGTGAAGCTGCCTTTGAAAATCCTACATAAAAGGTTTGGTTAAAAGCTAGGTATTTCAGATATCTTGAATATATAAATGAGAGCTTATTTTACTATCTGTGTCTTGTCAAAGATTTTCATTTGTAATTTGCCATTAATTCTGAACACCATGATTTAGCTTTTTGAAGTGTGTTTGGTTAGGGTTAGAGCACTTTTAGATGCACTTACTTTAGAACTGTAGTTGATGGCCTGACATACATAAAATAAATGTTTTTATTATGTGTCTGTACAGTTGCTTTTGAATAGCTGCCTATGAGGGTCAAATTGACCCGCGAACATCACGAACGTAATAGTAATTTTATTTGTATATTTCAAAAAACACCAGCATGTTGAAACTTTGCATGCATTTTCATGATGAAAAATGAGAAAAAGTCACAAAATATCAAGAGAAAAAACATAGGTTAACCAGTATTTCCAACAACTAGAAAATCTAAATCTCAAATTGACCCGCAACATAACACAAGGGTTAATGCAGAAGGACGCCTGGCATCCAGGCCACCATGTGTTACACCAAACCTTTCAGACGAGTGCGATCGTGTGCGTCTTTTTTTGCGGCCAACAGAGGAGGACCTGGAGCGACTCCTCTTCTGGCCTCCCTCTGGCGATGATGAAGGGGAGCGAGACCTCTTCTTTGCAGAAGCAGAGCCCTTTCCTGATCTGGAGCTGGATCTTTCAAAGGGGATAAATAAGCATTTACATAAGGTAAACAAATATCATTACACAGATTACTATAATAACATGATCAAAGGGACTGAAATGAGAGGAAAGCATCCACCCACATCCTGCGAAATACTAGAGTGTATATTACAACTTCTGAAAAGACCAAAACTGCAAGTCTGACCAACTGAACCTTCAGCAGAACAAAGCTGAAACTGTCAGTACAACTTACAGCTCTAATTGCCTGTTAGGTGTTACCAGATAAATGGAGATCTGGGACACTGAATAATGAACAACAGCTCCAAAAGGAGACACATTTTCTAAAAGCACAAGAAAGCTCTTGACATCTATGCTGAGATCAAATAGTAAAAAATAATCCTGTTCAGACATTGCCAAAGAGATAAAGTGACATCACACTGCTCCCCACATCACCCTCATTTGTTCTACGCTGATCAAAAGTTGATTTGTGTTCAGACTTAGGACAAAGAGTTCACTACAAGCACTGGCTGTTCACACACACTCTTTCCTGGAGAGTGCATGTCACCTCATTCACCTGGAGTTGGACCTGGAGCGAGAGCGAGATCTGGAACTGGATGAGCTCCTGGACCGGGATCTGCTAAACACCGACATGAAAAAAAAAAAGAAAAAAAAAAAAAGAAAAAAGAAGAAGAAAAACACCACAGATTTTTCCAATAGTGTTAAAGACGTGCTGATGAAAACCCAAGAAAAGTAGCCTTTTAAAAGGCTTTAAAATACTTTCAAATTGTATTGATGGCATGAATTCTGAATTGAATAACAACGAATTGACATGATCACTTTCATTAAACGAACATCAAGTTTTATAATGTCAATCAAAAGGCATTTGAAAAAAGACCAAATATTTTTAAAAACACTAAAGGAGGCAAAGATAAAAAAATTCAAAATTAAAACGATTTGAGCTGATACTGACATTTGCCTGGAGTTACCCTTGACCTGTACCCTTTTACCTGGACCTAGACCGGGAACTTGAACTGGACGAGTGAGATGATGACCGTGAGGAGCTGGAGCGAGTCCCTTTCTTCTCCTCACTATCATCCAATTCATACTTGGACAAATCTGCATTATCCTCATCATCATCCTAATAGCATAAAGAACAAAAAGACACCAAAAACTGAGATAAGTTCAATCATCTGCAGAAGCTTGAAGGATTTGTTCACACTGCACCCTATTATAATTCATTTTTCATATCTGATATTTATGACTAATAAAATCCATTTAAAACAGCAACAAATCGTAGAACCAGCAACACAAAACAAGAAAACAATCCCTTACATCAAGTTTGTATTTTGAAAGATCTCCATCTTCATCATCTTCATCCTCCTCCTCCTCCTCATCATTATTATTATTATTATTCTTTTTTGGTTCCTCCTTCTTTTCAGTGTCCTTCGTGCTTTTCCCACGATACTTCTTTTTTATGCGCCCAAACTGTCCATAAAACAAAATTGTACAAATGCAGGTTTCTGTTAGTATGTATTGTGAGAAGTGATATACAAATTGAAAAAAATAAATAGATAAAAACCCCCACTGACTTCATCATACTCGCCATCGGACTCCTCTTGCTCATTGTAGACTAAATTCTCTCTCTCATTGAAGCCTCCACCATATCCTGTTAGAGACATTCATCCAGAATATGACATTAACCAAAAATTAATTACATTGCAGTCAATATGCAATAAAGGAAATAATAATAAAAATATACCTGTCCTTTCCTCCAGTTTGGCATATTTAGGAGTGTTACACATGTTGCACTCTGATCTTCTGGCCCAATTTACATTGCCACATCTAGATTAAAAGCAAGAACAAGTTCAGATATGAATAACATTGGTATATTACAAGGGTCTCAAACTCATAAGCAAGAGAATGAAAAGGCCCTTTTCAAGGTATTTACAAGACCTGATCAACTTGTAATAGTGGTTGAATTATTGAGCATCACACAAAAATTGGCCTTTAGTTTGGATGTCCTTTCAGAACTAAACAAAAATGGGGTGATCCACCTCAGGAAAATGAGAAAAACTTTATATATTCTTGTCTTAACTAGCTTATAGTCCAATATGGGTTGGATGGATTGGAGAATGTAAGCCCGTAAAATGCAATTCCAGTTCTTGATGGTCATTGTCTTGCAGGGTTTGGCTGCACGTATGGTTGCAATTTTCTAGTAATCCTGAAGACCCTTCAAGTAAAGCTAGAAATATCATAATTATGAGTTCCAAGCAAACGAATGGCAAAGTGAAGTTGTTTTTACAAGTGGGAAACTTGGAATTCTAGATGATATGCAAGTTGTCAAGTCGGAAAGGTTGTGTCGATTTTAAACATGCTGAAAACACTCATCTAAAATACAGAATCTAGCTGTAATCCAAACATAGAGTGAGCCTGTAGAGAATGGTGTAAGTTTGCTTTAAGTAACAAATTTAATGTGAGAGTTTGTTACAAGGAACACTTGACTCAAGCTGTAGTCACACTAGACCGAGCACGCAAAATTTCTACAGATGCTGCAATGGTTGTAATATGATGCCACACTTAACTGTATCTTTTTAAAAAGACAATTTAATATATACTGCATCCAAAATGTAAAAAAAAAAAAATACAATCTTCTCCACTTTACTGCAATCCTGCATATTTAAAGGGGACCAAATCTCAATTTTATGAGGTTTGACCACAGATGTGTATCCACATTATGTAAACAACCTATTAATGGTAAAAACACACCCAATCCTTTTTTATAATCCCCATAAACGAGTGGTTACATATTTAGACTAGTCTAAGAGTAGGGGGAGCCCAGCCCATGATTGGTGATGATCTGAGTGAGCCGCACACAGTCAGCCATGTTTATATCATCAATAGAGCAGCTAGTGATACACATTATAACGGTTCTTTTGTTGGCTGTAATAATAAACATAAGAGTCCTCCATAAACTCCCGGCCTCTGAGGATGCAGTGGATTCATTTTATTCACCTTAGACTTAAATTACCTCAGAAGATGTAAAAAAAGGGGCATAAAAGATCAAGGGGCAGAGTTCACCAAACTTAAACTTTGGAACACAGTGAATTTTGCATGAGCTTGTTTCCTGAGTCCAGCATTCACGTCTACGAATCGAAGTCAATGGAACAAAAAGTAACGTGACTGAACCTTCAGAGGTACGAGTTCCCCAGATGCACTTGAAGAGGGCATTTGGTTCGATTTCTCTAGTGTGTGTGTGGATTAGGGATGGAGCTAAACTCTGTAGGACAGGGCTTGTCAAAACAACAACTTGTCATCCACACATTCAATGCTACACAGGAAAAAGTGGTTGAATTAGAAGCAGCATTACACAGAAAGATCTGTGACGTCTTATTTTTTACATCAACATTTTTAAGTGAACCGACCCCAATCATTGCTGTTCATGGCAGGATATGCTGTGTGCATTTATTCTGCACCATTAAGCAGGCTGAGCAGCGTGGAGTTCAAATGAGAAGTAAAATATGAAGAAGTCAGAAGGAATGGTTTCCTTAAACATCATTGAAACAAATTTAAAAGAAATGTTGTCAGTGTAGAAAGGCAAGAATGGCTGAAACATTCCACTTTCTCACACTGAATTCAACAGATACTGGAGATATTAATAATTATGAATGTGTTTATAATGCATAGTGAAAGTGTAATAAAGACATTTTAGCAATACCCACGTTTTGCACTGCCAATCGTTGGCACTGAAGAGACCTCTGCTCTTCTCAGCCAGAGTCTTTCCAATCTCTGTTCCCCCTGCTTTCATCATTTTTGCTTCAGTTGTTTTTTCTGTTTAAGGAAAATCGGCTAATTAGTTTAGACTAATCATGATAAAGTACTGCAAGCATGTATTGATGCTTTTGTATAACACACCCCTAATATACAAAACCTAATGATTATACAAACATTTATAATCCACTTACCCCTGCCACATCTGTTACAACTCGTTCTTCTAGCAAAGTTGACATTTCCACACCTAAAATATTATAAACGCAAAACTGGTTAGGTCTCTGAACATTATAACAACAACATGAACAACATCCATGCACACAAAGAACAGGCCTGACATTTTCAAAAAAAAAAAAAAAAGTGAGACGTTCCAATGGAGCACAAATTTGAAAGATAAAAAAAAAAAGTCCTATAGCCCAAGGCATTGTAACTAACTTACTAATGAAGTACGTTAAGTTAGCAGACTCGTGCACATAGCTGCTGAGATTATAGCTTAACCTAAAAATTATGAAAATGTAATTAAAAATTATTTGAAATTCAGTGTTTCAGTGGATAGAAATGAATATACCGTTTAATTATGTTAAGAAAAATGAAAAGGCCGCGTTTAATGTCCCGTTACAGCCGCGTGCTAACGCTAACAAATGCTATGCTAACAGAAGCGTGTGATCTTCTATCAGCCAACATTAATTTCCCCAGAAGGTTTAACTGCTAAGTAATGCGAATATACCCTTTTATGCATTATTGCGAGTTAAAATAAACCATTATACAGCAAGTCTTACTTTTTATCGGGACAAACCCAGTCTCCGTCGCTAACGCGAAAACTCTTTCCCGACATGTTCGTCCTCTTTAGGTGCCCCCGCCACAAATCCGTCAGAGAAAGGAAGAACTCCTTATGAGCACTGATATATATTTATTACACCAACTCAAGCGTTTGAACCTAAACATACGGCAAAAACAACACTAACGTTATACAGAGTGCGAAAGAGCGTATGCAGGAATACGTTTGCTACACCGAAAGCCAAACGGGTTGCGTCTCATAATCTAATTGGCTCTCTAGTCAGTTTCGCACATGAGTGATGCTGTCTAGACAGGCGGCTCGCTAGGTTTTTGAGCCTCAGCCACTAGTACAAGCTTCGTTATAATTACATACGCGCATTGAAGTCTTTTTAGAATTATTTCTTAAAGGATTGAGTTTGTCTGACCTACATGTGTGACAGTTCAAACAGATGACGAAAACAGACCCTGCTGATCATTTCAATATGAGCTATTATTGTGGCGTCGAATAATAATAAAATAAGTCAATATAATAACAAATAAGACAAAATATTTTGCCCAAATGCAGTATCAACACAGTAGTAATGATATATTGTTCTGTATATGCACATGCTAAATAAAACTAAAGACTTGAAAAAACACTACTATGAAACAAACCATAAATAAATAATGTAAGATATTATTTTCAGTTAGTTCATATAACTTTTTGAATTCAATGCCATAAGAAGGTATAGCCTAACCTAATAGTAGTAGCCTACATATTTTTATTAGCTGCCAAAAAGTTACATAAATTTCGGTGCTTTTAAAACATTACGTTTCGGCATAATAACGTACGAAATTTGTTTAGTTTTCATGTATGTCGTATTTTATAATTGCATAAATATTATACCGTCTAAAATGTCATTCTGAAAATAAACAAAACACATCAAAGACACAAATGTCTATTATGCACACAGTGTTCTGTTAATTTCTAAAATTCATCCCAAATAATCTTGAGTAAATATAATGATAAAACAAACAAACAAAAAAGTTTATATTTCCTGTGCACAAAATTCACAGCTATGAAATGTTAAGCTTAAATCTTTCCAAAAAATGCTGTATAAATATAGACATTATTTAATCGTTTTCATTTTCTCAATTGGGATTTAAATGTGTCCACTAGATGGCAGATCGTGTTCACCACACAACAGTCTGGAGAATTCGTACCTTTGGCAGCATCAACTGTCTGTACTCACTAAAGGCTTGTTCCCATGTTAACATTTACACATGCATCACATAAAAGAGTCAATATCACAGACCTACATGCCATTGCCATATGTGAAGAACATGCAGATATCCACAGACATATGGTGACACATCTCTGAATCTTTCCATTCAAATGCTATGCAATGCCTCACACATGCCAACATTTTGCAGACCTTGGTCCAGTTAGGCTTGAAGGCACACACGTTGCTGGGCCAGATGGAGTTGAGACATCCCTCCCATGGCGAGTTCTCAGTCCTGCAGGAATTAGATAGGACCCATCCTCGCTGGTGCTCACCAAGCTAAGCCTGTCCTCCATTCTCTGCCAACTCACGCTGTTTCAGAGGTCTCTCGCACAGCTGGTGCATTGCTTATGAGTCAGAATGCCCACATTGTTTTTCAAGTGGATGTGTTTAAAAATATCTGATGCCCACATTTTACCATGGCCATTTACATAAACACGTTTTTGGATGGACAGTTTTGTTGAGGAATGCTACACATAAATGTTAAGTAATTGAATGCAAAAATTATGTTAATGACAAAGCCTTAATGGCAGACTTTATCTAGTATTTACTCGTTTTTTTTGCCTGCACCCTTACATCAAATTGACTTTGGTAAAACAGCACCAGCCAAGAAAAGATATGTAAATGTATTAAGATTAGCTTTCCTTTCTACCATGTTTGTGTATGAGTGCATAAAAGGACAAATAGACATTTCTGCAGGAGCTCACTGAAAGGAAAACAAGAACTTGGATTATGAATAATACATCTCTCTATCAGTAGAATCATGAGAAAGAACACACTCTTCTGAGAGAGTTTTTAAAAAAAATATTATTATTATTATTATTTTTACTATTTAAAAGCTCAAAATAGTCCTGCAACATTTTTCAGCCTCCTCATTTTTAAAAGAAATTTAAAAGAAGTGTTGTCAGTGTAGAAAGGCAAGAATGGCTGAAACATTCCACTTTCTCCCACTGAATTCAACAGATACTGGAGATATTAATAATTATGAATGTGTTTATAATGCATAGTGAAAGTGTAATAAAGACATTTTAGCAATACCCACGTTTTGCACTGCCAATCGTTGGCACTGAAGAGACCTCTGCTCTTCTCAGCCAGAGTCTTTCCAATCTCTGTTCCCCCTGCTTTCATCATTTTTGCTTCAGTTGTTTTTTCTGTTTAAGGAAAATTGGCTAATTAGTTTAGACTAATCATGATAAAGTACTGTAAGCATGTATTGATGCTTCTTTTGTATAACACACCCCTAATATACAAAACCTAATGATTATACAAACATTTATAATCCACTTACCCCTGCCACATCTGTTACAACTCATTCTTCTAGCAAAGTTGACATTTCCACACCTAAAATATTATAAACGCAAAACTGGTTAGGTCTCTGAACATTATAACAACAACATGAACAACATCCATGCACACAAAGAACAGGCCTGACATTTTAAAAAAAACAGTGAGACGTTCCAGTGGAGCACAAATTGAAAAAAAAAAAAGTCCTATAGCCCAAGGCATTGTAACTAACTTACTAATGAAGTACGTTAGCAGACTCGTGCACATAGCTGCTGAGATTATAGCTTAACCTAAAAATTATGAAAATGTAATTAAAAATTATTTGAAATTCAGTGTTTCAGTGAATAGAAATGAATATACCGTTTAATTATGTTAAGAAAAATGAAAAGGCCGCGTTTAATGTCCCGTTACAGCCGCGTGCTAACGCTAACAAATGCTATGCTAACAGAAGCGTGTGATCTTCTATCAGCCAACATTAAGTTCCCCAGAAGGTTTAACTGCTAAGTAATGCGAATATACCCTTTTATGCATATTGCGAGTTAAAATAAACCATTATACAGCAAGTCTTACTTTTTATCGTGACAAACCCAGTCTCCGTCGCTAACGCGAAAACTCTTTCCCGACATGTTCGTCCTCTTTAGGTGCCCCCGCCACAAATCCGTCAGAGAAAGGAAGAACTCCTTATGAGCACTGATATATATTTATTACACCAACTCAAGCGTTTGAACCTAAACATACGGCAAAAACAACACTAACGTTATACAGAGTGTGAAAGAGCGTATTAACAACATTTTTCGGCCTCCTCATGCCTCCCCTCACGTAGTACTTTTAAACAATCAATGAAAATATGTTGTCAACAGCCATGAGTGATTATGTACTAAAAGCCATAATCACTCATGGGTGCAAATGAGTCTTCGGGCCTGCAAATGTCACTGTCCAGTCTAGTGCTTTGTCATCCTTGGGATGTTCCACTCTGGTCCTTTTTTGACAGCGAAGGGTAACCAACGGAGGTTTGAATCCCTATATGAAGCCACCTGGGATTTCTGGGTCTGACAGATGGTGGAAGCTTTTCCTGATGGAGAGGGGTTTGTGTTACTTTGACTCTTTGGTTTAACATTATAATAATAAGTTAATACCGGAAGCTAGTATTCCCATATGCAGCAATACAAGAAAATATTTTTCCTCGTGCAATTTCAAGGAAGTTTTACGTGCAACTGCTCTTGTTGAATCAAAGCTGAAACAGTTGAAAGCAGCAACAGAAATTATCTTGGATGAGTGGACAGTGAAGTGCTGTCAGCTGTGCTCTTATGTAAGAGGTAAGGAGTAGCTCAGGAAAGCTGGCTGTCAGCTGTGCTGGTATTTGGATGAGATCTCCTGCATTGTCACCTCATTGTAATCTTTCAAATCCATATTCATTGTCAATGCAGGGGAGCACTTCTCATCAGGCCCGGTTCTAAGGGGGTGCTAAGCACCCTCTAACGAAATCAAAAGCACCCTCAGTTAAAGATGTATTAATGACATTGAATGGCAAACTATCCAGTGCGTTATAGTTTGCATTCTGGAGATTGATTTCGATGTCAATGTGTTTTTGCAGCATTGAGCAATGTAGCCAATCACGGACATATCTGCTGATTTCTTAAATCAGAGGCATTTTTAGTTAGAATCCACTCACCGCTGAAATTGCTAGTGTTTTTGTACTGGTATTGTGTTTAGCACAAATTATCTCATTATAACAAAAGTGTTGATGCGTTGTGTGTAAAGAACTTTATTGACAATACGTATCTTTTTGAGATCATGATGAACAAAGATGAGTACAGCTTTTTAGTGATTATGAGCGCTCTTTGCGCCATAGCAATGGATGCATATATATATATATATATATATATATATATATATATATATATATATATATATGTATATATATATATATATGTATATGTATATATATATATATATGTATATATATATATATATATATATATATATATATATATATATATATATATAGTACAGACCAAAAGTTTGGACACACCTTCTCATTCAAAGAGTTTTCTTTATTTTCATGACTATGAAAATTGTAGATTCACACTGAAGGC
This sequence comes from Carassius carassius, assembly GCF_963082965.1. Taxonomy (NCBI): domain Eukaryota; kingdom Metazoa; phylum Chordata; class Actinopteri; order Cypriniformes; family Cyprinidae; genus Carassius; species Carassius carassius. The sequence continues at coordinate 11,449,475 of NC_081764.1, forward strand.
ATCAAAACTATGAATTAACACATGTGGAATTATATATGGAATTATATACATAACAAAAAAGTGTGAAACAACTGAAAAGATGTCATATTCTAGGTTCTTCAAAGTAGCCACCTTTTGCTTTGATTACTGCTTTGCACACTCTTGGCATTCTCTTGATGAGCTTCAAGAGGTAGTCACCTGAAATGGTCTTCCAACTTCCAACTGTCTTGAAGGAGTTCCCCGAGAGATGCTTAGCACTTGTTGGCCCTTTTGCCTTCTGTCTGCGGTCCAGCTCACCCCTAAACCATCTCGATTGGGTTCAGGTCAGGTGACTGTGGAGGCCAGGTCATCTGGCGCAGCACCCCATCACTCTCCTCTCCAGTGTGACTCTACAATTTTCATAGTCATGAAAATAAAGAAAACTCTTTGAATGAGAAGGTGTGTCCAAACTTTTGGTCTGTACTGTATATATATATATATATATATATATATATATATATATATATATATATATATATATATATATATATATATATATATATATATATCAGAAGGTCATCCACAGTGGGGCTCCATTGCAATGGATTTTTGTGCGCTGAATAAGTCAGGAGGAGGATAAATATTCTCATCTAGATGAGTGCTATCATGTCTTCATTTCTCTTCTCAGAGGTGACCTCATGCTCAAAAGCTGAACGGATAATAATGTAATGTGCAGTGTAACGTAAAGTGACATTGCATAACATAAGCCATCCTGTTTTAACATAATGCTTGTAAAGTGAGAAAATTGCATGCCCTATGTGAAAACAGTACATTATACAGGAAGGTGGAAAAAACAGGTGAGCTACCGTTTATTAAGATATCATATCAGGATGTCATGCCTAGAGGTAACTAAAATATATAGTTTACCCAAAAATGAACCTGTTGTTATAATTTACTTACCTTATGTGTTTATAAATCCGCATGACTTTCTTTTAAACTAGATGTCTGGCTGTTTTTTTTTTTCCATCTAATTGCAATGAATTGCAGCAGTCCATACAATGCTTACAATATTTATTTTATTTTATTTTTCTGTACATCACACTAACTGATCATATGGCATCTGAAAACTTAGAACAGTGGGAAAATGGTAGTATTATACTGTCCTTATTGACATTTATTTTAGTGAAAATAATGACCGGTAATTAATCTTTTAAAAATGACCAAAAATGGTTATTGAGCAAGTGCTGTACATTAGGCATCAGTGTTCAAAACTGTCTCCTTACCTATTCACAATGGAAAGCTTATAAAAATTATATATAATTTGAGGTGTCGGGTATGATTTCTCTGGGAATTGACGTCATTCATCTTTTTAATGCCATTGGTTTTTGCGTGGTTACATCATATCTGTAAACAGAAAGAAGAAGGCAATGTTACTTTGTGGGGGTTTGAAACTTGTTCTTACAACAGTTACTAGTTGTCATTGGTAGTCAATGATAGTCCTCGTTAACATCTAGGAAAACTGTTGTGAAAAGTATGAAACCTCAAACTGGAGTCGCCAGTCAAATAAAGTGAAAGCGAGAGAAGCCTGTGCTAAAATGAGAGTAAATATTGATATGACTTTAAAGGTGCCATGTGCAAAAATTGAGCTACAAATATTTAAAAAATTACCTACACGCATCAAAAGTATGAGAAGAAATAAGGGCGATGATGTCATTAAAAAAATGTCAAGTTATAGTGCTGCAGAGATATCAACCTTAATTAGCAGTAGCATTACTAGCCCCGGCCCGACAGGTGTCGTAATACCAGTTTCGGCCATGGGAGGCGGTATGCGGGCAACATAACCACCAGCCAACCTGCAATACACGAATAACTCGCACGGCTTGTGGGCGTAATCTAACCTGATGTCAATCAAGCGGAAGGATGGTTGAAGCCCTTGGCAAGAGAACACCACCCGCTACAGGGAAACAACCGCGCTCGGAAACACAAATCAAATCCGATAAGAAAAGGAGTCGAACCAGAGTAAACATCGGCACTGCTTTCAATCGCTGGAGACAACTGATGGACCTGAAAGAAATGAGGTTCGACACCAAACTTGCAACATTTCTTTTGGATTGGTAAGTTAGATGCTGTTAGTATTTCGCTAGAAGTTTGTTTTATATGTTTGTGTATTTTTTTCGGGAAGTTATAACATAGAAATGTATCGAAGGCTGTTCTATAAACGTGCTAATGTTAGCGATGGCTAACCGTAGCTGCGTTTGATAATTAGCTAGCTATAACTTACCCATATTTTTATATCATAAGTAACCTGCTCTGTCTAGTCTGTTGGTCTCCGTGTCCTCTTTGCTTCGTGGTTTTTCTGTACGTGAGAAAATTGATGTGTGGCGTGAAAGCGTGTGAAAAGAGTCAATTGCGTGTGTCTCACGGTGAATACTTGAGAATTGGCAGCTCTTGTTGCGTTGGTTGGCACTAGCTTGGTCAACATCAGCTGTCTGATGTTGACCAATGATGTTGACAGAATGCTGTCTGTCAAATTAATTTAATTCCAATAATGTGTATATACAACTCAATGTAATATGAACAAAACGAATATGAACATATTCACTGGTAAAGTTGAAGGGGAGTAGCTTGAAAATGTCATGTTTCAAAATCACTTGACATCACCCAACGTTCCTCTGGAGGCAAAACGTCCTCTTATAGCAGCGGTTCTCAATTCCAGTCCTCGCGCCCCACTGCTCTGCATATTTTGCATGTTTCTCTTTGTTAACACACCTGATTCAGATAATCAGCTCGTTAGAAATGAACTCCGTGCATGAACTGTTTTTCAAATGTTCATTGCTCCCTACTCTCTGAGCAGGGGAAATCTGTTGAAGTTTACCTCACATCGAAACATTCATTCACTGATTTGTGCTGTGCAGCGTCTTTAAACATGGACAACTGTGACATCATATACCTCTGTAAATCAATACAATTTAAATTCACATCTTGCACACTTCAATGCACTTTGATTGAAACATATAGCTACGTTCACTTCGAACTGGAATCATGGCTGAATATCCTGTGATGACCACTTCGCAGGGCACTTATGTTCGAATAGAACAAATTTCTGAAGCTCTAAGAGAAACGTTCAAAATGTGCAGAGCAGTGGGGCGCGAGGTCTGCAATTGAGAACCGCTGTCTTATAGGCTTCGGATATGCTCTAGTGTTGTTGTGAAGGTAGGGGCGGAGCATAGAGACTATGCTGTTTCTCGTTTGTTACTCTAGGGTAGACCAATTCACTTTATTGAGGCATACTGCCCCCATCTGGTATGGAATGTGGAATATGACTTTATTTTTTTGCCAGATATGACAGATGGCACCTTTAAAAAGGTGGGGACAGCTCCGATAGCTGGAGGAATTGAAGACTGATGCAGAGATGGCTTTTTTTCAGCTAACAGGTAAGACATATCGGTGACTCAATAGGTAGCTAGCTATCATTAACACACTTGTTTGTTTATTTGAATTGAAGACTGATGCAGAGATGGCTTTTTTTCAGCTAACAGGTAAGACATATCGGTGACTCAATAGGTAGCTAGCTATCATTAACACACTTGTTTGTTTGATTCAGATGGGTATTGAGCTTCCTTGGTTGTTTATTTTTCCCTCCTCATTTTGCTATGGCCAGTGAAGTAAATTAAACTTATTTTCTGCTAGCTGTGTGTGTGAGAGAGCATTTCTGCTCTATGATCTGTGTGATCTGAACTGACTGAGCAATCGTTAGAACTAAACGCCAGTAACATGATTTATTATATATATATATATATACACTGGCAGATCTGTTACTTGTTCTGATGAAATTTTTTGGTACTGTAGGATATGTGTGAATGTACAATGACAGATTCGCTCTGATGTGGTGATCACAGATTCATTCGTACATAGGCCTAGTGCCAAAGCACAGCCAATGTAAAAAATAACTCTGCAAGTAACTTCGTTTTCATGTTTCACTCAGAGATGACGAGGCAAAAGTCATGTAGGCTACTGCAGCTTTAATATACAGTCAAATCAAAAATTATGCAGACACCAAATGTATTTTTTGACATTTTTTCTTCAAGTGGGTGCAGGACACTATAGTTAATTTATATAAGTGAGGATAGCAAAATAAAGTAAATCGTGGCATATTATACCCTCAAATTCTTCATACAGTGGATTACCAGTAAAATTTATACAAATTTGGGACCAAAAATTATTCAGACACTTTGACCTGACCATGTTTTCCTTAAAGGTCCCCTGAAGTGCCTTGAAACATATAAATAGGGCGACAGGTGCATCCACTCATTAGATTTTTGCTTCGGAGCCGAGTAGTTGATAAGAGCAGTCACTACAAAGCCAATTCATCTTTGTTTTGAGAAGCTGTTCCTGGTCGGTGTGACGGCGCGGTACAGCGGTGTCCCTGTGACGGCGATTCCCCTGGGCACTTCGGCTAAAAGAGCAGTTTCTAAAAGAGCAAATCACGGACGATTCGCGTCTTTTTCAAGATGCCGTTTCGTCCGTGTCCTTCTCGATGCGGTCGTTTCCTGTCTTCGGTTGACGGTCACGAGCGTTGTCTGCAGTGTCTGGGCGTCCCACACGCTGAGGCTGCGCTCGTGGATGATTCATGCGTCCACTGTGGGCGTATTAACATGGCATCGCTGCGATCACGTCTCTCACTCCTCAAGGGGAGTGCAGCAGACCCCTCTGTCGCCACCCATCCCGGTTTCTCTGGCTCGAGCAAAGGACCGCCGGCTGGCGCTCTGGGAGATCTGAGGGTTACAGTGAGAGCTGCTCCGCCGGGCCACGCCCCACGGACCTCTCACTCCTCCCGCAGCGCATGTCCAGCGCAGCTGCCGATTGATTCTGCTGGGCCGTCTCACGGCGGCCCCAGCGTGTCTTTCGGTGGGCCGCCCGAGGATCAGATGTCGATTGCTGCATCGGGGGATGGGTTATCGACCTCTGAGGATGAGGATTCGGCGGGGCTGCCCCCCTTGGGTGTTGTCGCTGCTGCCGAATCTGACTTGGAGTTGTCGGCCATGCTTGCCCGGGCAGCCGTGAGTATCGGGCTGGAGGTGACTACACCGCCCAGTCCCGAGCCGTCGCGGCTGGATGATTGGTTTCTTGGCGCAGAAACGCGGCTTGCAACCTCGTTCTGCTCCGTTGCCTTTCTTCCCGGAGGTGCATGAAGAGGTGACGAAGTCTTGGACAGCCCCTTTCACGGCCAGAAGCCGCTCGTCTCCCTCTTCCATCCTCACCACCCTCGATGGCGGGGCAGCCAGGGGGTACGTGGATATTCCCCAGGTGGAGAGAGCGGTTGCGGTGCACCTGTGCCAGCAAAACGCCGCCACTTGGAGGAATTGTCCGCGTCTCCCGTCCAAGGCCTGTAAGCTGTCGGCCGCTCTCGCTGCCAAAGCCCGGGGAATCTCACTTTCCCCGGGGAATGGCGACTCCATCCCCAGACGGTCCAGCTGATCTGGAGTCGATTTGGGGAAGCCCAGGTAGACCTGTTTGCTTCCCACGAGTCCTCCCACTGCCAGCTGTACTATTCCCTGTCCCAGGCCCCCCTGGGCACAGATGCACTGGCACACAGCTGGCCTCGGGCTTTACTCAAGTATGCGTTTCCCTCAGTGAGCCTGCTCGCACAGACACTGTGCAAGGTCAGGGAGGACGAGGAACAGGTCCTGTTGGTTGCGCCTTACTGGCCCACCCGGACCTGGTTTTCAGAACTCATGATCCTCGTGACAGCCCCTCCCTGGCGCATCCCCCTGAGGAGGGACCTCCTCTCTCAGGGGCTGGGCACCATTTGGACCTAAGTGATCTGCCACCGGCGGTGGTGGACACTATCACTCAGGCTAGAGCCCCCTCTACGAGGCAGGCCTATGCTCTGAAGTGGAGTCTGTTCACGAATTGGTGTTCTTCTCACCGAGAAGACCCCCGGAGATGCTTGGTCAGAGTCGTGCTTTCTTTCCTGCAAGAAAGGTTGGAGCGTAGGCTGTCACCCTCCACCTTGAAAGTGTATGTGGCTGCCATTGCAGCCCATCACGATGCAGTGGACGGCCGGTCCCTGGGGAGGCATGACCTGATTGTTAGGTTCCTGAGGGGTGCCAGAAGGTTAAATCCTCCTAGGTCACCCCTGATTCCCTCCTGGGACCTCGCTATCGTCCTGGCCGGACTTCAGAGGGGTCCCTTTGAGCTGCTGGATTCAGTCGAGCTTAAGTTCCTGTCTCTCAAGACAGTGCTCCTTGTCGCGCTCACCTCCATCAAGAGGGTCGGGGACCTCCAAGCATTTTCGGTAAGTGAAGAGTGCCTTGTGTTCGGGCCGCCCTTCTCTCACGTTGTCCTGAGACCCCGGCCTGGATACATGCCCAAGGTTCCCACCACTCCCTTCCGAGACCAGGTGGTGAACCTGCAAGCGCTGCCCCTGGAGGAGGCAGACCCAGCCTTGGCGTCGCTGTGTCCCGTAAGAGCGCTTCGCATATACGTGGACCGCACCCAGAGCTTTAGAAGCTCTGAGCAGCTCCTGGTCTGCTTTGGAGGTCAGCAGAAGGGGAAGGCTGTCTCTAAGCAGAGGTTGGCCCACTGGATAGTGGAGGCCATCGCCTTGGCTTACCATTCCCAAGGCGAGCCGTGCCCCCTGGGGGTGAGGGCCCACTCCACACAGAGTGTGGCCTCCACCTATGCGCTGGCGCACGGCGCCTCTCTGGCAGACATCTGTCGAGCTGCTGGCTGGGCAACACCCAACACCTTTGCGAGGTTTTACAACCTCCGTGTAGAGCCAATTTCTTCCCGTGTGTTGGGTAACAGGTAATTGGTGGGAAGGGCTGGCAAGGTGTCACGCTTGCTGCGCCATTCACCCTAACATGGGGATGTGAGCGCCTTTCCTCTCCCAGTGAGTTCCCCGGTTGACGTACCTTGGTCGAGCATCCTCCAGCACCCTCGGCAGTCAGACTTGGCGGAGCAGTCTGTCGCCAGGCCCAGTACTGGTGTTAGCATGCCCGGAGCTCCGGTCAGCCCCTGTACCGGGCTAGGTGTCCATATGGCTTGATTCCCTACAGGTTACCCATATGTGTATTTTTCCATGGTAAGGTTTCCCTCTTGGCAAACCCGTGTCTTCCCTTGACAGACCCGTTCTGTCAGTCTCTTCTGGCAGCTGTTCCATCCCTACTCTAAGGTAGGACCTGCCTCAGAGACCCCTTCCATATGTAGTACTGCCCCCTGGGTCAGTCCATATCAGTATCTCCACATATCACCTCCCTAAGGGCAGGATGTGGTCTCCGTAGCGACCTTTTCCTAAGGCTCGCTTCCCCATTGTCTTGCCAAGCTGAAAGAACAAATAGGGAAGATTTGAAGCAATCTTTCTCTGAAGGTTGAAATCCCTTCCATTAACTTTATGTGGGCGGAACAGCTGCATGGCCTTCTCCAGCAGCGATGTACTCTCCCTTTGGCCCCTCGGTACCAAGGTCAGTGAATTTGCGCTGGGGCTTTGCGAAGGTTACGACCTTAAGCGTAGCTTTTGTGGCACGCCACGGCTTGTCAACAATTGCAGCGCCACAGGGTTGTGACGGTGTTCAGGTTGTGGCGTTTTCCATAGGACCCCATATGTCGTTCGACATAACTCGTAGTGACCGACAGATAGGGAACGTCTCGGTTACGTACGTAACCCTCGTTCCCTGATGGAGGGAACGGAGACGTTATGTCCCCATGCCACAACCTTGAACCGGTCGTTGTTGCCGGGACACGTTCTCGGCTCCTCAGCGTAAAACCTAATGAGTGGATGCACCTGTCGCTCTATTTATACCCGTTGGCATTGGGAGTGGCTCAGGTATGTTAAATCCACTAGCCAATTTTCATTGGCATTTTCTCTTAAATTCAGAGATGATTGGCCTCCCAAGTGAGACCCCATATGTCGTTCGACATAACGTCTCCGTTCCCTCCATCAGGGAACGAGGGTTACGTACGTAACCGAGACATTCTTGTCATATTTTATAACCATGTTCTAAACCAGTGGTTCCCAACCTTTTTCAACTCCCAGCCCACACAACCAAACACATATGTTTCCACGGCCCACTGCAAAAAAATTAACTGACCCCGGTATTGTTGCAACTTAGTACTCAGAAGCTAGATAGTTAACTGTCTTTATTGAATGAACTGGCAATGAACAGAAAGTCACTCGGGCTGCTGTTGTTCTGTAGCATATGCTGCAAAAATATCTAAGATAAATTGGCGGTTTATTCTTAAACCAATCAGCGAGCTCGAATAGTGGAGCATAGTTACAGTTTAATATTTATTTTTTGTTATTTAATTATGTGAAATTATGTTATTATGTTATGACTTAGACATTTTTACATATATTAACAATATTATTATTTATTTTAATAGTAATTGGCGGCCCACCTGCAATACCATCACGACCCACTAGGGGGCCGCGGCCCACAGGTTGAAAACCACTGTTCTAAACTATGGCGAATAAGCTGTGACAATGTATGAAATGTTGAAGGTGTCTGAATATATTTTGGTTTGACTATATATATGCATTTATATATTTAATTTATATTACATATTTCACTTTTAGAAAAAAAAAAAAAAAAGGAGCCAATCACATCACATAGACAAATTTGAAAATGTCTGAAACCAAAACTACAAATTTCTGTTATAATATTTTTTGATTGTGTGTCAGTTTTTTTCATGACACCCACTTGTAAAATCCATATCCATTTGATGGCTAGAAAAATATAATGCAAAGTGAATGCTCCCACCTGTATATAGCTATTGTTCTACAATCAGATCTAGTGTCACACAGATAAAGCATTTTATAGAATGAAAGGCAATCTGCTATGACAACATGTGCCCAACATCCATCATAATGTGTCTTTCCTGTTAGACTGAGCAAAATGCAATATCTAAATCCCTCGTTCCCAAACAAGGCCGATGCATTGACTGCAGTCATAATTCAAATGTTTCTGTCAGAGCTGTCACACACGTTCTTGTGTAATTGGAATGATTCACTTTCGGGAACCACTTCAAAAAGAAATGAAAATCGATACGGTGGAATATGAAGCATCCTCACTCAGACTAGTGGAACACACTGACGCATAGCAACCTCCTTCTCTCTTCATCCATCTCTCTGTCTGGTACAACATATATTTGTCAAATCCTTAGTTCTGTTTTAATGAGTGTTAATTTGAATGATTCACTGATTTACACTGAGGAATATTAAACTGACACTTAAAGTCTAATGTTATTTAGCAGCAGTAGTAATCTCAAAAAATTAATTTACTGTAATTTTGCATAACATCCATCATAATGTGTCTTTCCTGAACTCTGCACATACAAATCTATAGTCCATTATAGCATGAAACGTTCAGAGAGCACATTAACCTGAATTAGATTCTGTACTACACATTATATATTGAACAGTCCTTTCAGTGCATGCGCCTTCATCAATTATGTAAACCATGCATAGAATATTTGTCTCTATTCAATCAAAAATGAAAAACAATTGATTATTTTCCTAATTTAGAACAGACCATTTTAGGGTGAAGTAGCATCGTCTGAAGGCTCCCAGTTAAGCCTTTTTCACAGATTGGATCATCATCTAGATCCAACATGGCTAATTCAGTCAGTGATAAACGTGATGGGTGGGAATTTGTCCCATTATACTGACAATACTTGATAAATGCCTTGTAAACAGCAAGTCACAGCTGTTAATGTATCATAATAATCCTAGATTAGGAAGAGCTGGCCAGGCCAATCAATGCAATTAAGCCCTGACAGAGCCAGCTCATCCACATGGTGCTTGCGATCAAATGCAAATAATCGCAAATGCACGTCATTTTAATTCTCAGTAACAGGTTAACACCAAAAAAAAAAACCATTTTAAGAGGACCAGCTTCAAATTTAAATTGGTGCTGAGATGTGCCATCAGAGTTTCTGTCCTTTACCGTTTTTTACAATCGCTATGACAGTTTTTTCAATACCTTTAACAAGTTTCCTAAACTCTAAACACGGTTAGCACAAGATCCGTCTTTGTAGGCTATACAATGAACACATTTCTTGTTGCTTGTATACAAAATGCATACAGTTAACACCAATTTAAAATGCTTGAACTTCTTTTACACACAAGCTCAACCAAGACCAAAACTATGTAATTTTACAGTCAAATTTACAAATGCTTCCACACTGTATGTCAGAACAGATAACATCATGATCTAAACATAACTTATATAGGCTAAAGTCAAAGTGAACAGCTGTTCATATTGTGAATTGAAACAAATATATTCCCTGTATTTTATTCCAATGCTACTGAGAAACAGCTTATTGCAGTTATGCAAATATATAAATCACAGCTGATTCCCATCTAGGAACCACACTCAGGTGTTGAGTTTTTTTCAATCGCATAATCATTCTGTATACAGTAAAAGAGGACCTATTTGGCCTGGTCTTGTGTGGAAAAGTGCACTCCTGTGTAAATGTGAGATTTTAGAAGATCTGTAGACTGCTTCCAGAGAAAGAGGACAGGTGGGAGACCACTTGCCAATATATGTGATCACATGGAACAATGTGCATTCCACCATTCCCAGAGCAGTCAGTCAATGATGTCTCTTTTCCTTGGCCCTTACTCCCTTTTCCTCAACCTCACTGAGGGAGATGACAGGATACAATGGATGCTGCATGCCAAGGCATTACAGCTGAACAATACCAGAAGTGGATAAGGGATACCAAAAGATACTTTCAATTCAATTCAATTCAAGTTTATTTGTATAGCGCTTTTTACAATACAAATCGTTACAAAGCAACTTTACAGAAAATTATGTTTCTACAATATTTAGTAGTAGCTAGTAGTTTGTGCACGTTTGACAGGATTTTAGAAAAATAAAAATAATAATAATAATAATAATACAAGACGTAGTCAGCTAGATGATGAACTATCAATATTATTAATTAATAGTAATTTATAGGATGCAGTCACACATGTAGCAATAATTGTTAGTTCTGTTTGTTGATTCAAGGTTAGCATCATCTGAAGTCCTCTGAGGGTCAGCATCATCTCTTCTCAGGTGTTCTGGATCCAGACTGGAGCTTGTGTAAATCCTAGTTACCACGGGATGTAAATCCCGTGGCAAAACATAGAAACAAAATAGAGACATCATTAGCATAGCTGCTGATCCAACAAAGTAAAATTAGTTTAACCCAAGCTAAAGAATAAAAATGCAAATGCAACTACACTCACAATTTAAGAGATACATTATTCGAATGCTTGGCGAAAGAGATGCGTTTTTAATCTAGATTTAAACAGAGAGAGTGTGTCTGAACCCCGAACATTATCAGGAAGGCTATTCCAGAGTTTGGGAGCCAAATGTGAAAAAGCTCTACCTCCTTTAGTGGACTTTGCTATCCTAGGAACTACCAAAAGTCCAGCGTTTTGTGACCTTCCAAGTCAAGGCATCTGACTTCCCCAGATGCCTTGCCAGAGAAGATATCAGCTGTGATGTGGATGAGAACATGTGGCCAAACTTAGACGTTTGGGCAGATTAGATCACATTTATTTATTTACTTTTTATTCTACTGTGGATTTTTCTGTTCTGTAAATTTAGTATTTTCACATAATGACATAAATTATAAATAAATGACAGATATATTGCACTTTTATAGCACCAACAAAACAAAAATGTAGAGAGTCTTCAAAAGAAACTACAGTGCAAAACACAATCTATGATCAATAGAATATACTGTCTATTGTATAAGGGCAGACCTGACAGTTTCTGTCATTTCAGCTGATGATAGTGTTTTTTTTGTCATTGTGTTATGATCAACTAAATGTTCCTGTTGAAAGAGAACATGTGTTAGTGTTTTGAATAATTATTTGATTTTGAAACATGTTTGCAGTGTTTTGTTAGACATAGTGTATTGTGTTAGTTTATTATTGTATTTAGAAAATTAGTTTTGGGGTTTAGTTTACAATGTGTGATTTTGAGCATGAAATTAACCGTTTTGCCAATTGTGTGCTTTAGGTGTGTTGGTGCGTTAAGAGTTTAGGAAAATTGTTAAATGTATTGAAAAAACTGTCATAGCGATTGTAAAAAACTGTAAAACCAAATTACAGGTGACATTTCAGGGTGTCTGACCATCGGTCGCCGAAGTAACTCTTAGCTTCTTTTCCACTCTGCATAGTCATGCCCCATTGAAAACCATCCAGAGTGTCTCCTTCAATTCACATCCAAATCTTATTTTCAGCTCTCAGGACATTTAACTGATGTTTTCTGGAGGAATATCTCAACTCGCCTGCAGTCTGGCCCTGTTATTATCAGAATGATGGTCAATTGAGATGATCAATTTGCATAATGAGGCGTTAAATTGGAGCCAGTTTAGCCACCTTCCCCTGTATCCAGCAGCTTTTACTCTGTGGATGGGGCATGGAGGCAGACAACGGTCTGGTTATCCAGCACTGTCGTCAGTCTGCTAGTCTCCTCCTTGAACACTATTGCCACTGAAGACCAAATGACTACTTTAACATGTTAACGTAATGAATGAAACTGGCAGCAAATTGATTCTCTTTTGTCAGTAGAATAAATCCTTCACTCCTGCTGTGAATGCAAGACACTCACAGAGTTAATACATTCAACAACCTAGATGCTTATCAGTATCATACTTGGATAGTGTTGGGTAATTGCTTTGAAGAAGATCATGGTATAAAAACACTCCCTTAAACTTTTGATAAATATCTTCATATATCTAATTAATATTCCCTGAGAGCTTTTAAGCGATAACATCATCAATTTTGTATACTGTTAAACAGTGAAAACATTACGTTAGCCTTACTAAGCTGGATAAAGCCCCGCTGGTGCAGTTGAGCCTGTTGACCCCTCAAGATGCCACAGTAGAGGATTTATAACAGCACATCAGTGACACTGTGATTGATGCTGGCAGATTTTGAGGGACAGCTGGCTCACGATAGAGCCATCAGTGTTCTGTTCCTTGCCATCTCATACAGCTGTTGTTAAGAGATCTTCTGCCCTCAACATATACAGTACACTTGGACGTGGAAGACATATGACACACAAAGCCTTCGGTATGGTTAACAGTATCAGTGCTACCACTGTATGTATGCAATGACACTGCATTAAATGTACACCTCTACCATTAATTCCCATACTGGAACAATGATTAATAATGAATACATTTGCACTAAAATTTTAAATCATCACACACCCACACACACGAAAACATAGCACCAGTGGTATTACAAAAATATTGTTAGGCAAGTAATTTGTATTTATTTTTTTATATAAAATTGGAAATTGAATAACTTAGCTACACTACTAAAAGCATTGACTGTTTTGTTAACTCTTTAAGTATAGTTAGTTAATCCACTATCAATTAGAGATATATTTTTACAACATTTAATCATCTTTGTTAATATTAGTTACTAAAAATAAAATAGTACATACATTTTCATAGTATGTTCATGTTAATTCACAACTAATTTTAAAATATATCATTTTAATTGATTTTTTACATTTTAATAAATGTTGAAATGTACATGATCTAAGATTAATAAATGTCATAGAATTTCTGTTCATTGTTAGTTCATGTTAACTTATGTAGTTAAAGGTAGGGAAAGCATATTTTCTTTAAAAAATTTTGTTATACTGTTTTACTACTATACTGATAACTGAAACTTTATTGTTATTTTTTCACATTATGATAGCAATCAATAATGAATGTGATCTCTCTCTCTATTTAATTTTCAATTTTATTGGCAAACTGTACATTTGTATTGCCAAAGCAGTCACAGCTGTGCTGCTTACAAATAGTGCACATGTATTAACAGAAAGAAAAATAATAAACGTAATAGTTATAATAAAAATATATAAAAAGTATTAAGCATGTAGTGCAATATTAATTAGTGTATGTACAGTAAGTGTATAAGTTAGAAATAAAATAAGATATAGTATTAAATTTACAGAGGCAAAATATACATCTAAGTAATATAATAGAGTCATATGGCATAACATATTCTACATGTGCTGGAAACATCAGATGAGGGCAGGTTGAGTGTTTTCTCTTCTATAATGACAGGCAGACACATATTGAGCAGCAAACACACAGCAGTTCTTTTGTTCTCCTAACAGATACGGCAGTTTCTCCTGGTTTGAAAGAGTTTTAAATGTCTGATGGATCTGCTGTATTTTATCATAGAACACTCTCCATATGTCAGTGTATATGGGGCATTCTGTTAGGAAGTGCAGTTCTGTTTCCATTTGATTCAGATCACAGGGTGAACACAATCTCTGCTCCAGTGGCAGCCATATTTTTCTGTGTCTGCCGGTCTCTATCATCAGATTTTCCCCTAATTCTGCCCTGCATGCATTATTTGTTGTGTGCCGGTGCACATGTACTATATTTTTTACAGAGTTCTGCATACCCTCAATTGGATATTTTTCCGATTTGGTGAAATCTTGATTTGGATTTGTCAGTGGACCCCACACCTCACTGCAATAGATGGCAATGGGCTCAATTACTGATTCTAATATTTTCAGCCAAATTCTAATAGGGATTTCTATAGGACATTGCCGTTTTATGGCATACAAGGCCCTGTGTGCTTCATCTCTCGGTTCATTCACAACATGATTAAAGTTTCCTGTGGATGTGATTTTCAAACCCAGGTTGTTTTAGTATGATGTGTGTGTTATCTGGTTAGTGTAAATGTGTGTTGTGTTCCCTGGGATCTGGATCTTTTCTGAAAGATCATAATTTTGGTTTTCTTCAGGTTAACTGTCAGGGCCCAGATCTGGCAGTATTGTTCTAGCAGGTCAAGGTTCTGCTGTAAACCATGTTGAGTGGGAGACAGCAGAACCAGATCATCTGCATACAGCAGGCATTTGATCTGTGAGTTGTGTAGGGTGAGGCCAGGGGCTGTGGATCGCTCCAGACTGCCTGCCAGTTCATTGATGTGAATGTTAAATAATGTTGGGCTTAAGCAGCAGCCCTGTCTCACTCCACACTACTTGGAAAGATACCTTGTATGTTTGGATCTGATTTTTATGCCACATTTACTTTCAGTGTACATTGATTTGATAAGGTCATAGGTTTAACCTCCTATTCCACTTTCAATAATTTTGTAAAACAGTCCTTGGTGCCAAATTGAATCAAAAGCTTTTTTTAAAGTCAATAAAGCATGCATATATCTTACATTTATCTTGGTTAACATGTTTTTCAATTAGAGTATGTAATGTGGTCAGATATATGTTAATTTGGTAAAAATCTTTGAAAAAAAAATTTGACTTCTGCTCAGTACATTGTGTGTGGTGATGAAGTCTAATAGTCGAGCATTTATTATGCTACAGAATAACTTTCCGAGGTTGCTGCTCACACAGATGCCTCTGTAGTAGATTGGTGTTATCAATCCTTGATTCCAGATGTCAGGGTCACTCAGAATCACATAGAATAGTTTTAGAATGGCTAACTGGAATTGACTGCTTGTATGTTTTATCATTTCATTTAATATCCCATCAGGTAGAGATGCTTTTTTGAGTTGGAGGTTTTTGATTCTTTCTTTAAATTCTTTATCAGTTATTGGGAAATCTAATGGGTTTTGGTTATCTTTGATTGCTAATTCAATATTTCCCAATTGGTTGATTGTTTGATTTTGTTTACAGTTTGTTTCTGTTTGTACTTTATTAAACAATGTTTGGAAATGACTCTCCCATATTTTTTTGGATTGACAATTCTTTATGATCAATTTTTTTCAGATGGTTCCAATTATTCCAAAATTGGTTTGTGTTCACTGACTTCTCAATTATTGTCAGTTGTTTTTGGGTGTATTGTGTTTTTTTGGTTCTGAGTGTATGTTTGTATTGTTTTAGTGTTTCATAGTAAAGAAGGCGAATCTCTGCATTATTTTCTTCTCTGTGTTTCTGATTTGACAATGTTCTCATTTTTTTGCGAATAGTTTGGCAGCCCTGATCAAACCAGTTTTTGTCATTTTTAGGTTATTTGATTTTTTGCTTTCAGTTTGGATTGTTTTGCTGATTTTTCAAATAAGTAATTTATATCTTTGACCACAAGATTGACACCTTCATTAGTGTGAGCATAGGTATTATTTAAAAACTTATCTATCAGCGCTTGTATTTTTTGGCTGCTAAGTGCTTTCTGATATTCTTCAGTGCTGTTTTCAGCCCATCTGTATGGTTTTCTGATGTTGTACAGTTTACTGGGTTTTGTGTTAATGTTATTTTCTGTCTTTTTGAGATACACAGTGATTTGACTGTGATCAGACAGAGGAGTTGGTTCTCTAACAGTGAATGATCTGAGAGATGAAGGATCTATCAACTTTCCTATTCCCCAGAGGTGAGCAAAATGTGAATCTCCCTAAAGTGTCTTCTCCTAACCTACCGTTAATGATATACAGACCCAGGCTTCGACAGAGCTGCAGGAGGTCTTTCCAATTCTTATTTACTATATGATCATGGTTATTTCTGTGGATATGGGAGAATGTGTTATTAATAACAGTCAGTTGGTTGTTGATGTATTTGCTCTCTTGTGTGTCGGTGAAGTCTGGCTGTAATCCTGTTCTTGCATTCAGGTCTACCCAGATGAGCACGTGAGCCTGGAAGTGTCTTGTCTCTTCCTCTAATGTGGAGAACGTGTCTTCGCTTTAGTAGGGGGACTATGATGGCGGGATGTATATGGCACACAGGAATATACTCTCTCTCTCTCTATCCTCTGTAGAAGTCTCAGGACCGTAAAATCTTTGTCCACTCTTTCAGTTGTCTAACTTGTGGAGTTTCTTCTTGTCAGGTAAGCTAAAATTCATTTTAAAAGTATGTTCAAGATTTGTAGAAAATAGCGTACTTCTACCTGTTGAGACATGCCTTCACTTTTATAGACCCATAAGAACTGTGTTTGTGATGTTAGAGTTGGGGGAGGTGTGACACCTTCCAAAAGTTGTTGGTGAAAGATCTGCTAGATGTTGTAACAAAACCAAATTTGTAACTCAACTCGGTTGTCAAGTGGTGCTTTTTTCAATCAGAAGACTGCATTCCTAGTAAGGCTTCAAATCTCAGCTGCCAAGTCATCAAGCCAAATCGAAGGATGTCTCATGTCCTTCACTTGGTCTGTTTTGAGGAACACATCAGGTTTGTCCTTCTATTAAAAAATGTTTAATATTTAAAGTATTCTTCAAATTATTTACTAGACGTCTCATTCCAGTGTTTAATGCTGAGCTGGACTATAGCCTTGAAACCGCAGAAGGACTGGATTTGGAAAGATGCAGCCTTCTGTTTGAGAAGCACCCAGTGACTCATTGAACTGAGAACTGTCTCTCTTAATAACCCAAGAACCGTTGAGTAAGCTGAAAGTTGGTTTTGTTACTTTTTTATTAAAACAAGCAAAAATCCTTTCCGCCAAGAGATGAGTGAATTTATACACTGATTGGGGCACACACTGGTACACAAGTCATCACAATAAAAAGAAAACATATTCAAAGAATCTTAATAAAGCACAACTTTTATATTTATATATATATATATATATATATATATATATATATATATATATATATATATATTAGTGGTGGGCATAGATTATTTTTTTTAAATCTAGATTAATCTCACTGTAATCTTGGAATTAATCTAGATTAAAATGGCTCATTTGAATTCCGCCGAAGGCATTCAGAATATGTGTGCTACCCAAAAAAAAATTGACTAAAAGTAACGTTAAGTCTTTGAGAACGGGTTTCTCAAGCCAGGTGGTGCATTAGACCAGGGGCTCATCTCCTGTTTCCAAAATGCATCACAAACTGCTTGAGAAAGCTGTAAACGAATTCCACATTGCACAAGGTGCAAACAACCTTATGCCTGTTTCACACATAATCCGTCTGCAGTGCATATGCGTTTCATATTTTTTTACGCACCTATGTTAACGGATTCCAGCGTTCACGTAGTTGCGGTCCTTCAGTGCGTTCCAGGAGCGGTGCGTCTGCAGCAGTGCAGCGATCATTCATGTACCGAGTAGCGGACTGCAAACGCGTCTTGTGTGAAAGCACAATGAGTATGAGTCCGTGCTGCTTCTGAATCACATACGTAACACACACGGACTGCATGTGCACTGCAGACGGAGTATGTGTGAAACAGGCGTGCGTCTTGTTGAGGTTTCCATTGGGAAGCTTCTTTAAAAAAAAATTAAATCCCTGAAGCAAACCTGGCGTCATCTTAGCTGCATCCATCCAATTTCACAGTAGGCATACACACAGGTTTAAAGACTTGTACTCGCCCCCTACAGACTCGGCTAGGTATACATCCGCGCTAAAATATCAAGGTGAAAGTCATCATAGCACGCGTAGTATAGACCCAGCTCTCAACCCAACTTTGAGAATAGATTAACGGTGATATTTTTTTATCGCCCGATAAGAGTCTCATAATGGGCCATAATAACGCAGATAATGGGCCACCACTATATATATATATATATATATATATATATATATATATATATATATATATGGATTTTTGAACAAGTACATTGAAATGATAGAAATTAATAGAGGTGACCCCAAATAGTCGACGATTCGATGCTTCCAATCTCACAGTCGAATATTCGCGGGCTATTATGATTATGCCATACTTGTATACAGTATATGGGGGAGCTCAAATATCTGATTTCAAATAGAACTTGTGGTTTTCTCCCAATAAGTTAATATGCAGCCTATTATGATAAAGCTGTGAATAAGAATCTGAAAAGAAAGAAGCTTCAAATAAATATTTTAAAGTGCGTGAATAAATCCAACCACCCCTATAGATTTATGTTTCACTGTGTTTCCATAATCCTTGACCGACAGAGGAGCATCTTGGCGGCAGGTATTTCAAACTTTACCAATACTCAAACTGACACAGACAGAGACTGGATTTTTTCGATAAGGTAGGGTACAAGTGATTTCAAAACATTTCAGCCGGTGTATGTATATCGTGGATATATAATTTACCTGATATAAGATGCATTTGGTTTTGAGTCAAACACTTCATTGTAGTACTACGGTGATATCTCTTCAGCGCACAGCACGAGCAGGACAAACAAAGCAGAATATTAATAACTATGACTGGGACTGTCACGTACATACCACTATAATGAGAACACCATTATAATAAAAAGCTGTGAATTTTTAGAGTTTAGCTTCATGTTTCTGCACATTGTTTGTGAAGAACGCGTCCACAAAAGGAGTTCATTCAGAGACATATGCATTTGGGCTTTTTTTGCAGATAGCATATAAGTCCTAATATTAACATTATGTTGTATAAATAACGAAGCGTATTCTACATGAAATTATGAGTTTAATCCTATTGATTAAAAACTTGCTATCAAATGCTCACTCTACTGGTCAGTATCAGTCGAATATCAAAAATATTCGAAAATTCTGATTAATTCGAGAAAGCCCTTATATGGATATGTTTGGACATGTTTTATGCAAATTACAAGCTCCATCATGATCCTAATTCTGCACCTGTTAATGAACAATAGTACAGAACAATAAAAAGTGTTGAATTAAGCATCAACAGTGTTCAGCATCATACGGATTTCCACTGGAAATACATAACTCTGGACTAATTAATAATATACCAACACAGTACTGTTAATCCTGTGAATCTTGTGAATAATGTATGATAGAATCTTCATATTATGCATAATAATTATACAACACCTGATGTCCCAGTATGCACCCGACATGACCCATAGGTGCCTCCTTTCTGGTCAGTGCATTATATAAAGACATGCTTGTAGAGTCTTAGAATTAGATAGCTGTGTTTTACATGGACGACTAAAACATAAATGACCTTGATCAGAAAACAGATGAGCAGGGAAAAGCAATCTTCATATGACAGGTGATTATGTAAAGGTAATTTTTCCTGTGACTTGCAGCTCTGGGTAAAGAGGAATGACACATAAATGGTTACATGGAAGTAAAGAATATGTGGTGACCAATCTAGAATCTTGTTGTTTGTTCCTCTTGAAACACCTTTTGAAAACCGCAGACAACATAAAAGCTGCCATGGATGTTTGTACAGGGCAAGAGTATCATCAGCAGAAAAGAAAAATCAATTATTCTTATACAGCTGAATGCAAAAATTGAAAGCAGTATAAGGAAAGTGAATCAAAATATGATTATAATGTCGGTAAAAGGATTTTATTTATTTTGTATCTAAATAATACAAATCTTATCTTTGTCTTCAAAATGTCATATAGATATGGTAAGCATATACAACCCTTCTGTCTGGTATCTAAAATATGCATTATGTATTAATATTATGCATTTATCCTCAGTGAATCGTCTACAGTAAAGTTCTTAATAGGAACCTTTTTAAAAATTCATAGACATTCTTTTTATAAGAAACAATTCTTGTCATTAGCAGAATAGGGTGTTTTATTCAAAGGCAAGTTAACCGAGGAGAAAGCACATGCTTTTTGTGTCATTTAAAAATCAATGAAGACTGTGTTGTGTTGGAAGTTGCAGTTTTGTGTCCTGCTTTGAGGTTTACTTCTGCATGAAAAAACTTTCCGGTGGAAAAATTAATTTCTCTTTCTGAATCAGAAAGAGTCTTCAGACCTTCAAGTCACACAGTCTGCGGTGCAACGTGCAATGAGGACGCAAGGTCGTTTTTGATGACGAAGCCTTCAACCCACATTCCATTAGAGTGACTGCTCGAGGTGATGATGAAAACATCAAAACCAAATAACATCCTGACTTAATGAACCTCACAGGTACAGGTTTGACTCTCTACAGACTCCATTTAATATATATATATATATATATATATATAATCCCAAACCTGTATGACATTCGTTCTTCACAAAAGGGGACATTTAAATGTGTGGATCATGTTTTCTGTGCAATTACAGCTATGGTTGCTGGAGCTTTTAAGCTTTAAAAAGAATTCAAAGGAACCATAATATAAGTCTGTATGACTCATGCTCTACATTTCAAGACTTTCAAAGTCATATAATAGCTTTGTGTTATGAACAAACCTAAATAATTCACTGAAAATCTCCAGTGGTTTGTTAGCCATTGTACGGTGATCATTGAGTCAGTGAGGTCAACTTGACAACCAGATGAACCAGATCAAAGGTCTGAATAAACTGTCTCATTAAAAAGAGCTGATTCAAAAGAATGATTTGTTCTTGAATAGGATATCTAGTCTATGATTTCTCAATAATGTGTCAAACACAGTTGATGAAATGCATGTTAAATGTCTGTCTCACAAAATAAAGCTGTCAAATGGCTTCAGAGGACTTGGAATATAGTGATTATATATAGTGCATGATTCATATGTACCACTTGTATGTTTGTTTGTTTGTTTTTTTTGCAAGTTTGGAAGAGGGTGAGTAAATGACAGAATATTCCTCCGATAACTGCAGGCCCCGAGCCAAAAAGGACTGGTCGCACTAGGGGGCACTATTGATGCACCCAGTATTGCTGATCTTCCCCTCTCTACTGGGGGGAACCACCCCTTTCATCTCCAACTAAGCTTTAATTGTTTATTTTATAATGTGTGAGTGTTAATTTGAGAAACACTCACACACAGACACTTTATCCTCAGCAGGTTTGATGATGACATCAATCTTAATGCACTATTTATTTTTAGAACTGTCATCCCAGTCATTGTGATGAACAATTTCAAATAAAACAGTATAATTGTGAGTCCTTGTTTTAAAAAAAGGGGCTTCAGTGCAATGTGAGGTACAATGTGGGTCTTTATTTTATGAAGTTGTTCAGTGTCTTCAGTTAGACTGCTAAATAACACTAGTGCTCTTTAAGGAAACATCTAAATATGTTGCTATTTCTTTGTACAATACAATGAGTTTACTCATCCCAGATTGTGCACCAACCTCTGTATAATAGGCCACTGACCCACTTCACACTCTTTTCTAATGGTAAGCCATTTCTCTTTTGTTATCATACTCACTTCATGAGAGAAAAAAGACCTTATGAATGCTCTCTGCCCAAAGTTCCTTAGTGCAGAGAGCAGCAGTTGACATGCCGTCACCATGCTAAAGAACTCCAATCAACATCAAAGCTATCGTGGCTACCACGGATATCCATGGAGACTTTTAGAGACAAAAAAGCTGCCATTTTTTTCAGGACAAACAGGGGCGTTGATGCTTGGTGCGTGTCTGTTTCTGTGATAACACGACAAAAATATAATAAAACAAACAGAAGATGCTCTCACGCCAATCCTGAGAGCTTTATCCTTTGATGAGGATGTCACGCTCAAGTTTTCAAACGATCGTGTCAGCTACAAGAGCCCCGGTGCTTCCTGTGGTGTCACTCAGAAGTGATGTGAAATCATCTAATTTGACGGGAGCTTTTCATTGATGCTGTTGCCTCCCTTGATGTGAAGAAGGTAATGGTTTAGCTTGTAGAACAGTTAGATCCGGTCTTATCTGATTGACCAAAATTTGCTTTCCAAGAGTACTGATGTTTAATATAACAGTTAAGGTGAAAAACATTATGCAAAACAGTAGCATGTTCCAAATTCACAGTATTCATTGAACAGTGGGCAAAAATTTACCCAGATGACCAGCTATATCCTGAAGTGCCACTGGGGACTTTACTATTTGTAAATGGCAGTTAAGCAACACAACTGACTCTGGTAGGTCAAATGACAATGCAAACATGACGAGTCTATTGTGTCCTTATTAAATTTATGCTTCACACATTCATACTATATAGAATGACCAGAATGAACACTTGCAAAGTAATTAGTGACTGAGAAATACCTGCTGAGAAAGTTTGCAATGTCGGATGAATCCATTGTGTTTATGAGAGAGTCTTTGAATTATTCACTCAAACAATTCATTCAGCCATGCCGCTGATGTGTTGCAGGGAAATGCACAGCATTTGATTCTGCGTTAACAGGGCAAGAACAGACAGACTGGAACTTATTGTGTCTAAAATGTAAGTTACTGAATATTAATTTAATATTTAATGCAGTATAGAAGCAGTAACAATGCATTTTCTTTCTGAAATATCAGCACTGATGTGTCTGATATTTAGTACAACAGCAATTCCCGCACATGTGATATTGCTTAATTTAATTGATTTGCTCTTGATTATTCAGTTTCACCAGCCCTTTGACATTTGGTGAGGCTGAACTGTTTCTGCTGAAAGTGGATTGCACAGTTTTTAGCTGATTCTTCAAAAAGCAGCAAATAAATTAAGTGAGGTGCTATGAAAGTGAGTTCTAAGTATTAGTGAGCTCATTTTTCCTTAATCACTTTGAAATGGGATAGAGTCCAGACAACAGTCCAAGGGGTATTCCTTTGAATATGAATTCAAGTTATTTGTGCTCTAGTTCAGTCTGCAGATTTCACCGCTTGCACTTTAAGCAATCCATGTGGAAATAATCTGAGATTATCCCTCCCCGCTGATGCTCCACATTTTCAAAACGGATTTCCCAAAACAAGTATTCTTACAATGGTCATTTTTTTTGGTCTGGATAGCATCTGCTTTTGTCAGCAGGCTCTCTTTATGATTAAGGACAGTAGATTCTCTTTCGGAAAAACAAGACACTGCTATGCTGGAAATACCGCGGCGAGATGAATAAATCCTTGCATGTTTGTTTTTGCTCTTGCCTTGCATTTTACACAGGAATACAATAACAACCCCACCTATGGTTTTACAAGATTCCAGCCTGTGAAGAACAAGCAAGTTTTTGAGTAATCTCGGCCAATCATTGTCCCTGATGTCCTTCTAAGCTCACATAGAAACATGTTTTACAAGATAGAAACATGTTTTACAGATGTACTGAAACCCCCCCAGGCTTTCTCTGTACATTCAGCTGTGGAGTCCTCAAGGCACACAGCTTCACTATCCTACAAGCACACATCTCTAAGTACCAATTGAGTGTTGATATCAATCCTTGATGAAGTGCTAGAGGATTGGCAATGGCCTTAAGGGGAAGAGGATGCAGGGATCACAAAAAAACAAACATTAGTGAGAGGATTTAAGGGTGAGACCGTGAGACTGTGGGTGGGAGATGAGTCAGATGGTGCAGAACTTCACAACAACATGTGATGCACTGAGGTGCTAAACCACAAATCAAATAATTGGTAGACAGACAGAAAGGAAATTACAAGGAACTAGTGTATGGAAACAAGCTTTTCTTTTTCCATTTACATCCAATTGATTTCAAGTAATTGTCTTATCATGGTTGCCATCATTCCTTTTTGAACACACTGCAGGTTTTTTTTTTTTGCATCGATATTTATTAATATCAAACATTGCAGGACAATCATATAATATAGGCTACACATTTGATGAGATTAGAAATACATGAAAACATTTAATTTAAGTCTCTGAATACTGTGACAGCACTTTTCTGGAATAGAAACATTTGCCTAAGGTAGACAGTGCGACTGCACTCACACATCTGTATTAAAACACAGCCAAAGCCCTGTTAAAATTCCAACTCTTCATGCTCTCTCACACTTCTGACAGATAAATCTGAAATTGAATTCTCTTTTTTTTTAGGCTTACCGTGTGGAAAACCAGGAGCACACTGCAGGGTATAATATACATATATATATATATATATATATATATATATATATATATATATATATATTGTGACGAGTCAGCTGCCTCCTCCCTGATTGTCACCGGCACCCCGTCCTAAATCGCCGCTCTTCACCAGGCTCCCGACTGGAGTGGGTGTGTGAGAGGAGGGGTGCCTTGGCGGCGTGTGATGGGGCACACCTGAAGGAAATGTAGCCTCATCACCGCCGCTGTTTAAAAGCCCAACGCGCCTCTCCTCAGGAGACTGGTCTCTTCCCCGTGCATGCACACTGGTGTCCTCGTGGGTCCAGGAAGGGTGCGTTGAGGGACTCCCGTGCCACCAGTGACGTGAGCTGCAGGACCCGCGATCCGGATGGGAACTGCTCCCGTTTACACGGCCGTCGGGCCAGGATCCCGGGCCGTCCTTCCCCTGCCAGCACCGCGGCCAACGAGAGTGATGCGGCCGCTAGAGGAAGCCGCCGCCCCTTGCGCCCCGGACCGAGGAGGGGAGCAAGTGCGGCCGCCGGGCTCCGCCCCTTACCTGGACCCTTCGTCCATGAACACTGCCCGACCCACACGAACCCCGCAGCACGACGAGGACACCAGATTCCCTGTTTATTTTGGACACTCTTCCCCTTTGGCCACCTTTATCCCCTGTTTTATTTGATTTTCTTTTAATAAAAGCCTCTCCAAGGCATGACGCCACACCCACTGTATCTGTCTTGTGCTCCTCCCCCCACAATATATATGTTACAGGTCCCGGGCAGTCGGGAAGACTGTAAGCAGTAATCAACTTGACATTAAATGAGAGAGAGAGAGACAAGAATTAGTTGTTTCCTTAACGGTCCTCTTTGTTGTCTTTTAATACGCATACACATTTGTATTTCAGAGTCAGTAAGACACTTTGAATCACAAAATTATTCATAAACATGTTGGTAAATAATAATACACACTGTATAGATCAAATAAACAATAAATAAATGATAGCAACCTTAACCGAATGTACAGAAATGCCCTAATTCTTACAACTGGCATGAATTCAGGTAAGTATCTTAAGAAAACAACTTAAGTAAGTATTTCAGGTAAGTCAATCAGTGTTCCCAGGGTGTTCTTGTGTTCTTCAGTCCAGACCACTGGTGTTTTAGAAGGAAGCTGGTTACCTTTTCCTTTGGTTTTGTTGTTTCTTTCCATTAGTCTGTCTGTATTATTGTTCTTTTCTTGCAGAAGATCATAGAGGGGTTTGGCAATTCTAGAGAAGTCCTGGATGTATGTTCTGTAATAGCTTAAGAATCCCAACAATCTCCGCACTTCTCCAATGGTGCTTGGTGACTTTTCTCCAAGTGACAAAATGGCGTTGATGTCTTTGGCGTCAATGCGGACACCTTCAGCAGAAATGAGTTGACCCACATAGCGAACCTCTCTTTTGAAGAACTCACATTTTTTTGGTCTAAGTTTCACCCCATGCTGTTGTAGTGCTTTTAAGAACCTTCTAAGTCTTTTAAGGTGGTCTTCAAAATTCTTTGCATAACAGAGTATGTCATCCAGGTAAGGTATGCAACAATCATCTTGAAGGGAGTCCAGCATCTCTTCCATGCTTCTCTGGAATGCAGCAGGTGTGTTGGTCAGCCCAAAAGGAATCCTTAACCACTCATATAACCCCCATGGTGTAACGAAAGCCGTCAGATGTCGGGATCCCTCAGGATGGAAAACGTCTAAGGTTACGTATGTAACCCTGGTTCCTCGAAGGAATGAGACGCTGCGTCGAGAACGATTGGGGAACGCCCCCAGCGTGACGTCTCTGAATCATGTGTGTAATCAGTCCAATGGATGGGCGAGACGTCATAGGCGGGTGACGTCAGAGACCAGGAAGCATAAAAGCAGGAGAGGCGCAGCCGGCCCCAGCCTCAAATGATGAAGCAAGCGCCTGCCAGAGATGCCGGAGGTGTGGCACTGCGACGCAGCGTCTCGTTCCTTCGAGGAACCAGGGTTACATACGTAACCTTAGACGTTCCTCTTCAGGAACTCGAGCTGCGTCGAGAACGATTGGGGAACGAGAATGCCCACGCCGCCAGACTTACAAATCTCTGCCAGTGTGGGAAACTGCACAGCTAGGACGAGAGAACAGAGGGGCCTGGAGCGGCATGTAAATCTAGACCGTAAAATCTTACAAAGGTCAAAGGCGTCGACCACCCCGCAGCCTCGCAGATGTCACGCATAGAGACACCTGTTAGGAAGGCCTTGGAGGCCGCCACACTTCTAGTGGAGTGAGCCTTGACCCCCAGGGGAGAGGGAAGGTCAGAGGACTCATATGCAAGAGAAAAAGCATCTACTATCCACCGGCTGAGGGTCTGTTTAGTAGCAGGAAGACCTCTCTTAGGGGGACCATGACAGACAAACAACTGGTCCGCCCTTCTCCACAGGGCAGCTATGTGGACGTATGTGTCCAATGCTCGCACTGGACACATACAATTAAGCTTCTTCTGGTCTGGCTCCCTGAAGGGAGGAGGACTGAAGGCCTGGAGTACGACAGGCCGTGGTGTAGAGGAGGGAACCTTAGGGACATACCCCGCACGGGGGTAAAGGAAAGCTTTAGCCAGACCGGGCGCAAAGTCTATATAAGAAGGGGCCACAGAGAGGGCCTGCAGGTCCCCAACTCTCTTGAGAGAGGAAATCGCCAACAGGAAGACAGTCTTAATAGAGAGAAGGCGATCGGAGATCTCCTCAATAGGCTCGAAGGGCGGCCTACAGAGAGCTTCTAACACCACAGCCAGGTCCCACGTGGGGACACGAGAACGTACTGGGGGCCTCAGCCTCAGCGCACCGTGGAGGAAACGTGTAACGAGGGGGTGTCTGCCCACTGACTGGCCACCGAGAGGGGCGTGGTAGGCCGCAATGGCCGCCACGTAGACCTTCAGGGTGGAGTGGGTCAACCCTGCGGAGAAACGGGCCTGCAGGAACTCCAGCACTGTACCAATCGGACAGTTAACTGGGTCGAGGTGGCGGTCTCCGCACCAAGAAGTGAAAAGTTTCCACCTCAAGGCATACAGTTTCCTCGTAGAGGGAGCTCTGGATTGGAGGATGGTCTCAACAACCTCGGTTGAGAGACCAGAAGCTACGAGGTGTGCCCCCTCAGGGGCCACACCCATAACTTCCACAGCTCCGGGCGGGGGTGGACTATGGTGCCCTCCGCCTGTGAGAGGAGATCCCTCCTGATGGGAATCTCCCAGGGAGAGCCGTCTAGGAGGGAAATCAGGTCCGAGAACCATACTCGACCCGGCCAGAATGGGGCTACTAACAGCAGCCGAACTCCGTCCCGGCGCACTCTCGCCAGAACTCCTGGGAGCAGAGCAATCGGGGGAAAGGCATACAGACGAAGCCTCAGCCAAGTCTGTACCATGGCGTCCAGCCCCAGTGGAGCTGGATGAGTCAGAGAGAACCAGAGGGGACAGTGCAATGTCACTCGAGTCGCAAACAGGTCCACCTGAGCCTGGCCAAAAACTCTCCAAATCTGCTTCACCACCTCGGTGTGAAGCCGCCATTCCCCGGGCCTCGGCCCCTGCCTCGACAGGATGTCTGCTCCCATATTCATATTCCCAGGAATGTGAACCTCTCTGAGCGAGAGGAATTTGTCCTGGGCCCACACAAGGATCTGGTATGCTAGTTTGCATAGACGGCGTGAGTGCAGACCTCCTTGGTGGTTGATGTAAGAGACCACTGCTGTGTTGTCGGTGCGCACCAACACATGGTGACCTCTTAGGTCTGGGAGAAAATAACGAAGTGCACGCAGCACGGCCAGCATCTCCAGGCAGTTGATGTGCCATATCAGATGGCGACCACTCCACAGACCGCAGGGTGGCCACTCATGACCGCACCCCAGCCGGTGAGGGACGCGTCCGTCGCTAGCATCACGCGGCGACAAGGAGCTCCCAGCACCGGGCCCTGAGACAAGAACCAAGGCTTCCTCCACATATCCAAGGCACGTAGGCAGCGCCGCGTGACCTTGATCATGCGAAGTGGGTTTCCCCTCGGGGAGAACCCCTTGGTCTTGAGCCACCACTGTAGGGGTCTCATGTACAGCAGGCCAATAGGTATCACGTTGGACGCAGCTGCCATCAGACCCAGCAGTTTTTGAAACTGCTTGACAGTGAGTGACTGGCCTTCTCTCACTCTCGTGACTGCGGCGAGGATCGACTCGACCCGAGCAGGTGACATGCGTGCCTGCATCGTGGTCGAATCCCACACCACGCCCAGATAAGTGGTTCTCTCTCTTTGGGTGGGAAGTCGTGGCCTAATGGTTAGAGAGTCGGACTCCCAATCGAAAGGTTGTGAGTTCGAGTCCCGGGCCGGCAGGAATTGTGGGTGGGGGGAGTGCATGTACAGTTCTCTCTCCACCTTCAATACCACGACTTAGGTGCCCTTGAGCAAGGCATCGAACCCCCAACTGCTCCCCGGGCGCTGCAGCATAAATGGCTGCCCACTGTTCCGGGTGTGTGCTCACAGTGTGTGTGTGTGTGTTCACTGCTCTGTGTGTGTGCATTTCGGATGGGTTAAATGCAGAGCACAAATTCTGAGTATGGGTCACCATACTTGGCTGAATGTCACTTCACTTTCACTCTGTACTGGAGAAAGCACACTTTTCTTGGCATTCAGTCTTAACCCTAGCTCTCTCATGTGGGCGAGAACGACATCTCGATGCCGAACCGCCATCTGCTCTGATTGAGCTAAAATCAACCAATCGTCGATATAGTTCAGTATGCGGATGCCCTGGAGTCGTAGCGGAGCCAGGGCTGCATCCACACAGTTCGTGAAAGTGCGGGGTGAGAGTGCAAGGCCAAAGGGAAGTACTCGATATTGGTACGCTTCGCCCCTCGAAAGCAAACCTCAGAAACTTCCTGTGTAGGGGAAGGATGGAGATATGGAAATAAGCATCTTTTAGATCTATCGTGACAAACCAGTCCTCGGACCTGATCTGAGCCACAACCTGTTTGAGTGTGAGCATCCTGAACTTCAGTCGCTTGACTGAGCGGTTCACGAGACGGACACCGTGTAATGCGGTGTAACCCGCTGCACCACAGAGGGGACTGCCCTCATAAACCCTGGGCCAGTGACGTCAGGGCTTATTGGCCGAAGACCTCTTAGCCTTAAGTACGGTCCGCAGATCCGGCTTAGACTTAGAAGCCCCCGACCCAGAGCCTCTGGACCCACGGCTCCGCTTAACTGGAGGAGCACATGAGGCGACGCTCTGTTTTTGTGCCTCCCTGTGTGAGGAGCTGGTACTCGGTGGAGGCTGCCCCCGCCCGGCAGCCTCCGGATTTAGAGAGTGACGTGGGAGGAACCGCTGGAACGCCGCCGCCTGCTTGCGACCCTCCTGGTACCTGTCGACGACAGAATTAACAGCGTCGCCGAACAGGCCTGAGGACACAAGCGGGGCATCCATGAGACAAACCCTGTCCTTTTCTCTCATATCAGACAGGGTGAGCCACAAATGTCTCTCTGCTGCTACCATTGCTGCCATGGACCGCCCAATAGCGCGAGCGGTCTCCTTGGTAGCGCGGAGAGACAAATCAGCGGTCCTCCTGAGCTTCGTGATATCCTCAGATCTCACGTGCTCTTGCTCATCTAAATCTTTCAGCAGATCGGCTTGGTACGCCTGTAACACTGCCATAGTGTGCAGACACGCACCAGCCTGACCCGCTGCCGAGTACCCCTTGCCCACCAGCGCTGATGTTGTACGCATCGGCTTGGAGGGCAGTGCCGGAGCCTTTAATGACGATGCCGCGCCGGGAGACAGATAGCTTGCGAGCGTCTGTTCAACCCGGGGCATCGCCTTATAACCGCGCTCATTCATCCCCGCTATGTTGCCGTAGTGATCAGAAACGGGGATGAAGACGCAGGCCGAGAAGGGTTTTTCCCACGATCTACACACCTCGGCGTGCAAATCGGGGAAAAAAAGGCAGGCTTCGGCGCGGAGGTGGCGGCTTAGTTCGCAGAAATCGCTCATCAAATTTACTTTTCTGTGGTTCAGCTTTTTTCTTGGCTGGCCATTCGTCGCTTCCTCCTCGGAGGAAGATAGATGAAATGCCGAGCCCACTCCCCAGGGAGAAGTAGCGCCGGAGCGCGCTTCCGATACCTGAGAGCGGGCGCTGGATCTGGCAGGTGAGGAAGAAGATAGGGACTCGTCCGTCTCCATTCCCTCTGCCAAATCCAACTGCGAACCCCACGAGCGAGATCGCCGCTCCGCCTCGGCGGAAGCGGGACCAACACCGCGGGGAACGCTAGCGAAGGCTCCCTCGGTGAAGAGAGCCCTCCGGGAATGGAGAACATGCAGGGCAAGCCGCTCGCAATGCGGGCAGTCGGCCCCCTCAAGAGCCGACTCTGCATGCTCCGCTCCCAGGCAAACAATGCACAAACTGTGTGTATCCCCGCCTGTGATATAGCGAGGACAGGGAGGAACACACAGTCTGAAACGCTGCTTGCCTTCGCCCCCTTTGTGTTTGGTCTTGGAGGGTGCTTTTGGCATACTTATGGGGGATGACAAACAACACTAAATAAGACTCACAAACGTAAAAGTTTTGAACAGTACACACACACACACAGAGCGCTTGCTGAAGACAGAAAGGCTGGGGCCGGCTGCGCCTCTCCTGCTTTTATGCTTCCTGGTCTCTGACGTCACCCGCCTATGACGTCTCGCCCATCCATTGGACTGATTACACACATGATTCAGAGACGTCACGCTGGGGGCGTTCCCCAATCGTTCTCGACACAGCTCGAGTTCCTGAAGAGGAACCAGCTGTAACCCCCTAAAGTATCTGTAATATCTTGTATACGAGGCAAAGGATGTCTGTCTGGTACTGTCTTCTTATTAAGCGAACGGTAGTCAATGCAAAGTCTAAGTGAACCATCTTTCTTTCTTACGCATACAACAGGAGCAGAGTATGGTGACTTGGACTTAACAATCCAACCTCTAGCCAACAAGTCTTGAATGTATTCCTGATAGAGTGGTTTAGGCACAGAGGCATACGTTCTTTGCACAGGTATGTCATCCTTCAATGTAATAGCCATCTGCAGACTAGGAATGCATCCTATGTCATCATCGTCATGTGCAAAAGCTGCTGACTCTTCATAAAGCAGTTCTTTCACCTGTTTTTGCTGTTCTTTACTGAGGTGGCTTAGATCAACTGGAGGATGTCAAAGTGTTGGAGGATTTCTTCCTTCATCCTTGGTACCAGCCTGGGAGTCCAAGCTGTTTACTTCCACATACAAAGGTTGAAAATCTGTTTGATCAGTTTCAATTACTTTTCTGACTGTTTGAATGCTCCCAAGTGTGGTCTTCCGGGGCAGTGTGATGCTATGCATAGTTTGATTGCCAATAGGTATTTGAACGTATGGATTCTGTGGACTTTGAAT
The DNA here is from genome assembly GCF_963082965.1 of Carassius carassius. Taxonomy (NCBI): domain Eukaryota; kingdom Metazoa; phylum Chordata; class Actinopteri; order Cypriniformes; family Cyprinidae; genus Carassius; species Carassius carassius. The sequence continues at coordinate 11,481,393 of NC_081764.1, forward strand.
TTTCAAAAGTCCCTCACCAATAATTAACTGGTCAAACTGTGGACACTCCATGACAGGTTCAAACAGCACCACTGGGCTGGTGAGATTGAAGATGCTTGGAACATGACATTTAACATGAGTAACACAACCTGAGTGGATAACAGTATCCCGTGGTCCAACATTTATTGAGACCTCGAAATCCAAATCTTCCTCATTTGAAGTTTTCTGGTATTGAATGATATTGACAAGAGCATTTGCCTTATTGTTTTCAATTTCCATTGCTTTGCCAAGGAGGTTGGCAAGGGTGAACAAGCCTTGTGATTGACTTTCACCAGCTCTTATAATCTCTTGGACGACATTAAAGCCCAGAATGGGTCTTTCTAACCCAATTCTGCTTACCAGAAAAGGAACCTGTATAGCCAGTCTAGGGTCTTCGCTTCCTAGAAGGTTAAGAGAAATCTCCACCCAAACATGGAAGGATATTAGGTCCTTTTTTACATCTCTGACCTCCAGTTCCTGTGGGTCAATAATCTCTGAGAGTGGGCGAAGCTTTACGTGAGGTAAGTACATTTCTTTCCAATTATAATCCATAATGCTCACCTGAGCTCCTTTATCTAATAAAACAGTGACAGTAAAACCATTCATAGTACATTTCATTAGAAACTTTTCCCCTACAAGCTGAGCAACTCTCATTTGATTGGACTGGTGTGGTAAGAATGAAGATGTGATCTTATGGATTTGTTTTGATGGAGTAAAAAGTGGTTGTAGGAGCTTGTAACATTTCATACTGGGACGAACACTTTACTTCGATCACTGGTTGTCCCTCTGCAGTGATCGTTCCCCATTTCCATGCTCTCTTGGCTTCCTAAGGCAACCTACAGCTCTGTGTCCCTCAGCACCGCATATAAAACAATGGCTGCAAGTATTCACATTTTCATCTGTACATTCGTGGCATCTTGACTGTTGTTGTCTTTGAGGAGGACGTCTACTTGAAAAGAATTGGGTTTTGGGTCTTGACCTGTATTGAGGTTGTGTTTAATACTGGGTCTGAGACTGCACCTGTGTATCCGGGTTGTACAATGGCATGGCAGATGGTGGGAACAGTGTCGGATGCTGAAAGTCGAAAACAGGCTGTTGAGGTGGTTGCTGTACTTGCTGATGTCTTTGAGGTTGTGTTTTGCTGTACTCATACCACGAATTAGAAGGTTTTGGCATTCCAGACTGTTTCAGGGAATTCACTGCAGTAGTTAAATTTTCTATTTGTACCCTCAGCTGCTGAATGGTCTTATCTTTTGCCGTCTCAGCCACACCCAACATTTCTTTAGCCCCATTGTAAGACTCCAATTGTGCGCTGTGTGCATGCACCACCTTATGGCGAGTAGACTGACCCAGCCAGCGTTGCCTCTCACTTTCATCACTTGTAATTCTTATTACATGCCTCAGCAGGGTTTCATCAGAAACATTGTGGTCTGAGAGGAAAGGTCTCAACTCTCGTCGAATGTCACTGTGCTTTAGGCCGATGCCTTGTGAAACAGTATGGAGAAACACACTCTGAACTGTATGATCATCATATTTGATGTCTGAATTCACCTGTCTAGAGCAGAACAATATCTTCTGCTTTAGGCTGATCATGCGGTACAGGAACTGCTGCTGGCATCATGGTCCTGCTGCTTGGCAGTCATAAGTTCCTGGAAAAGTTCAGTACTGCTGCTTTCACCTAGATGAGACTGGAGAACCCCCCCTTAGGAATTTCAGTCTGGTTCTGCTAGGTGGGGGAAGTGTTTAAGGATATTGTGTATAACTCTCATGGGTTTACATGTGATGTCCGACGTTGCATCTCACTTGCCCCAAATTTGACAATCTCTTCTCCGCATTGAAATAGTCAATAATCGTTCTAGTGGTGTTAATGTTAAAAGCTGTTCTGTGAAAGCGTTGGTTGGTTGGTTATCTTGCTTGGGACTTGTGGCACAGAATGTTTTATGACTTCCTGTTGCCTTACTGAGGAATTCGGCTCGTGTTTCAAACCAGAGCCCTGATCGACTCTTTAATTTGTCTGGTTCGAGTCAGATCGGCTACATATCCCCCTTTCGATCGGCGAGGTGTTTAGCTGAAGACATCGTCGATCGCTGGAGAAACAAAGGCAGAAGAAGCAGACAAACACAGCAAACAACAAGACAACACCTCCATGACAGTTACTGTACTGGTGCAGGCATCAGGTTATTTAGGTACACGTGGTTAAGTTCAATTAGTCAATGTAGTTTAGCACATTGAGGATAGTTTAGTTTTGGAAATTGTTGTTTTATTTTGATTCATCAATCAAATTTGTGGTTAACTTTGTTTGGTTCTTCTAGGTTGTCTTACTTTACATGTTTACCGTTCTAGTAATCTCATTTTCAATGAAATTAATTGACCTATCATGCATGGAGCTCTCTGGCTTCCATTCAGTTTAGTGGCTGGCGGTTATTAGGTGTTGCGAGTCAATCCTAATATCAGACCTTCGACCCTTGCTGGGTGTCTAAGTGTTTCACCTACTCAGGAAAGAGGGAAAGGAGAAGGATAGGTAAAAGAAGAACTAAACAAAACAAAGCTGCTGTGGGTTTTCCTAGCATGGGTTACAACTACTATTGAGCTAGGATGTCATGTGCAGCTAGTGTGTCATGTACCTTAACTCTGTGTCAGGTGTTCTACCTATTGTGAGGATGGCTGCACGTTTCTTCATGGTGGGTATTTGTAACTTTATTACGCTAATAGTTGGATATTCTACCTGTGGGAAGAATACGTTTATTGAATGTGTTATCAGTAGATGTGTTTACCTCTGGGTGTAGGTAATGTTGTGTGTGTTGATGTAGTGCATGTGTGGTCAGATCTGTTCAAGTCTGTGTTGTCTGTCATCCTTGGCTTGGATGAGGGCTTGTCCATGGTCTAATGGGGGTCAGTCCAGCAAGGCAGGAAGTTCTTTAGCAGACAGTCGGAGGCAGTTTGGCATGGCTGTTTGAAGCTGGGTTGCAAAACTTTGTCTCCTATGTTGCATTCTTCTTGTGGTGCCTTCTGGCTTTGGCAGACTTTCTGACCTTCTGTGCTCTGGTGGTTGCTGTTGCACAGACAGTCAGTGTGGTTCTTGGAGATGGAGTTCATTTGACAGTTTGTTGGTGACTGTGTTAGGTGACTGAGGTGATGTCCTTCAGAACCTCAGATTTTTCATCAACGGTTGGCCGTGAAAGACTTGTTCGTTCTGGGTCATTGTTGAACAGGTGCTTGTCATCTCTGATGTGGTGCATCAAGTAATCACTGGCCTTCCATTCTGTCACTGGTCACAGCGAGCATGACTCAAGTTTGTGGTCATATGCATGTAAATGGTCTTGAAGGAACTCTCTCAGTTGTTTCATGACTTGTTCCATGTCTTTTGATGGTAAGCAGTCATGTTCTTGTGCATACTCAGCACTGTGCATGTCTGAGTGGTGCTGAGGTGGGTTTTGTTGTCGTTTACCCACACGAGTTCCTCTTGGATGAGTCTGGTGATTACCTTTGGATATCTGGTTAGGTTTCCAGATGTTCTTATCCTTTTGGTTTCTTGAGAAGCGTGGCTGGTCCCATGGATTTTTCCAGCAGTTGGGCTGAAAACGGTCATGGATATGGGTGTCACGCTCTCTGTGATCTTGATGGAAGACTCTGGTGTTGTGATGCCACTGGGTTTCATTCAGTGCAAGGCTTGAGTCTTTGTTAACAGAGTTCAAGAGTGTGGAGGTTCTGTTACCTTTCTTTGAGGCTATCTTCTGTTTGTTATAGGCCTTCTGTGTTAGGTCACGCAACTGTTGGATGGTCATGGAGTTCGGACAGGCCATGAGACCTAGATGGTGGCTGACTCCAGGGTGCAGATTCTTTAAGAAGAGGCTTTTGAAGTTCACATCCTCTTCAAGGTCAGGTTGGTTGTGTGCACCAAAGTAGGCTTGTCGGAGTTGGTTGTAGTAAGCTTGTGGAGCCTCTTGTCGACCTTGTTTGGTTTCCAAGGCAGTCAACAGTCCATGTTCAGACTCTGGGTGTGCAAACTCTTTAATCAGGACCTCACAAAGTCACTGGTAGTTTGACTTTGTTTGACTGGGCTGTCGATCTAGAAAGTTTCGTACCTCGGGACTGGATGTGGCTCTAAGGAGGTATAACCAGTCTCTGTCAGTCACATGAGGTCTCATTTCCAGGTGAAATTTGATATCTTGCAGGTAAGCCTAGATGTCGTGGCCCTCTGTGGAGTTCGGGTTGAACCTGCTGATGTTTTCAGACAGCTTGTTGAGGTCTTTGATGGTCATCCCGTGTGCAGCTCCAAGGTCAGCTTTGACGGGAGGCTTTCTTTCATTGGCAGGAAAGGGTTGTGTGGCGAAGGCAGGTGAGGTTTTGGGTTGTGGCCCTTCGCTCCTTTGTTAAATGCCAGTTCCTGGACGTGGGACTCTGCTCTGCTCAGCAGTGATGAGGCTAAGATATGTTTCTCTTTTCTTGGCTCTTGTTTCTGCTTGTAAGCATTTTGGAGTTCTTTTCTGACCATGTAGAGCTCATCGTTGGTATCATCTAGTTGTTGGGTCAGATTGTCCGTTTCAGTTCTGTACCTTTCAAGGTGGTCTTTCAAAGCACTGATTTCAGAATTCTTGTTTCTGATGTCTAGCTTAACTTTCTCTAGTAGTTGTTCGGCATACTGGAGTCTGTTTACCAGGTCTTTCTGAGCAGCTGTTGTATGTTGCTGGTCGAGCTGAGCTGCTGCCAGGGCTGCTTGGAGCTTCATAACTTGTTCCGTTGTTTCCTGCTCCCTCTCGCTGGGTGGTTTGAGTTGATCTTGAACTTTCACTTCCAGCTTGTCTATGCGATGTTGAGCACGTGTCAGCTCCTCTTGAAGGTGGGTGATGTGCTTGTCGCTCAGTTTCAGCTGGGTTGTGAAGGCATAGCTTAGGGAGCTGGTGATCTTGACTAGCTCCTCGTGGTTGTTGTTCTGGCTTGAATCTTGTGTCAGGAATCTTCTCAGGATTAGGATTATTATTAAAAATAATAACAGTTCAAACGTCTTTGGAGTGAGGCTGTCTGTCATGCCTCTCAGCCAAGTGTTCACATCTTCCCCATGGGCAATGGGGTCTGCAGTCTGCGGCATGTTGGCACGCTGGGGAGAAGAGAGACTGACACAGATCTTTATGGAGTAAAAACCTATGTGTGGTGGGACAACTAAGTGTTGTGTCAGTGATTGTGAACCACTAGTGAAGTGTGGTGATGACTTTGTTGGTCTCAGTGTGTCTAAGTAGATTAGAGATCCAAGGACTTTGTCACTCTAATGAGGAAGAGGAAAAGAGAAAAAGAGGTGAAAAAAAATTCAATGACAAGCAAAAATGTATGTTTTTCAAATTAGGAAAATATTTTTTTTCCAATTAAATGTTATCAAAAAGGTAAACAATATTATTAGATTTCTTGTTTTGGACAAAAGAATACAATAATAATGCTGATATCTCTTTCCTTAGTCTGACAGGATTGACACTGTACACCTTACAGTTGGACCGTTCACCAGGGAGGCTGCGAAGGCGACAGTTGTTCAACACGTATCTCTATTAAATTGATCTCAACGTTGCATGAGATGCTAAAACTTGGATTGCGTTTCCAAATGTAGGGAGGTTAGGAAGAACAAAGGAGAGGTTGATTACAATCAAATTCATAAGGATGATTCGTCTTCTTTGACACAATTGTGTATTTCATTCACTTAGAATTGATTGATGGTTCTTACATGTCCCTACAAATGTTAAAAGTGAAGAGGAAAGGAAAGAGAGAGAACGAACACAGTAAGTCTCAGTAGCGGTTATCTCAACTACGAGGAGAGCGTTGTTTTAGTTGCTGCACAACTAATCAAACAAAATAAACTTTAAGTGAAAGAGAGTTGTCTTTCTAATTTATTTGAACTCGTAGTGAGGGATAACAATGTCTCCTTTTAGGGCTCAGGTTTGTAGCTCCCAAGCTAGGATACACTAAGTAAAGAAATGGTAAGAAAAAGTAAAATAAAATAACAAGAAAAATAAATGGGCAAAATATGCAAAAAGGAAATTAAATAGAGGAAATCAATAAGTAAAACAATAGTGGTTAAGTGTATAACCAAAACAGGAAGAGGGGTAAAGCGCAATCAAATAAGTAAAGGTCTGAATAGCATATATTCAGATGGGTAATAAATAAATTAGGTAGAATAAGTTTACTTAAACTTTCAGAGTTCAAGGCTTATTCATTCCTAAAATAATTAGGCCCCAAAGAGAATACTAGAAATAATGATCATATGAAATGATCTGAGAGGGAAATTTTCAATGATTCAAAATAAATTTAATGTTTAAATTAAATTTCAATTTGACAATTAATAATTGTGAGTCAGTATTTCCCTTTCTAGTAAAATGAAAATAAGTGGTATAGTGAGAAAAGAGAGCAATAAGAGAGAAAGAGACTAACAAGTGTTAGTTAAGATGTTTAAAGGGTTAAATCACTTCAGCGTTGCCCAAACACACACTATTCAACCACTGGATTGTAATGCTAACGGCTAACCTTTGAGGCTAGTGGCTTTTGCATAGACTTCAATGTAAATACAAATGTTTCATTAGCTTAGCACCACCGTGGAGTTTGTTTACACTAGCGTGAATGCGCTGCGCATGCTCAGTTTAAAGTTGCAAGTAGGTTAAGACTTCCGTGTCACGGTAACTTTGGCAACCAAATCAAACTCTAGTGGACTAGCAAATTAATCGTTGCATAGTTGCAAGTACAGTTAAGCATGTTACATTAAATGTCGGCTCATTTCAACACTGTACAAATAACAACACCGCTTTTAGTTGGTTTTGCGATGTGGCACTTAAACTCTCAGTTAGTATAGAGTTAAATTTATCTTATTTCAAATAGCAGCTTCGTGCTGTAGTTTAGGGAACACAGTGATAGCAATCTGAATCTCTGTGCCAGTTTCTCTGGACACAAACACAAGGTTTTTTTTTTCGCTGTTGGTACACAGTTAAAATTTACTTGATCAAGCTTTTAGAACACTCCCATTCAAATTACTCTCGGACACACGCAGTGTTCTGCGAGAATACATTCACTCTGAACGGATACAAACGGGCAAACATTATTCTCTAATGTTTAACTTAATTTAGGGGAGTCAAATATAAAATTTGATTCGGCAGTGGAACACGCACTGGCAATCAAACTATGAATACTGAGGCTTTGATACATAGATTGAGGAACACGCTCAAAACTATTCTTTATTCACCGATTTATTTCCCTTTGAATCACAGCAGTTTAGCTCCGTTCAGCGAACGGTGACTGAGATAGCTTTTGAGAGGCACTGGAACACTCAGTGAAATCAAATCAGCTATACACAAACGAGGAACACGCTCAATTTCTACCTTATTGTACGATCTCAGATGTTTACTTTTAAGTTCACTTACTGCTGTTAACAATGGAGAGGTGGACTTGAGTTACAGTCCCATCTGCTTTCATTCATTTAAGTGGGCGTGCGCTGCTTACGTCACGGGTCACACAAACACACACACACACACACACGTCTCGCTAGCTTCTCATCTTTCATCCGCAGCAAAATAAAAGATTAAATAACTTGGTTTATGCTCACAATTTAGATTAAACTGCCCGCATTCTCCACCATAATAAATGTAAGGGAAACGGGTCAATTTAGCTCAAAGGGAATCATTTAAGATTTTAAAGGGAATTTGAAAAGAATCACTGTTTCACGGCTGATCACTGAAACGCCCTGCGATTCACTGAACGAGCCGTTTAACATCAAATCTGCGCTGGATATTAATATCCAAAGTATAGTGAAAACATCATCAATTAGCACATCGGCAGTTTAAGACATTAACTTGTAAGCACAAAACACAAGATACTTCTCTTTTCAATATGAATAAGGTTTTATTAGATAAATCTAAGACATATAAACTAATCTAACACATGAACGCACGCACTCACACATTCACACAAGTTGCAGGAAGATCGAAAGTTAGGGAAAGATGAGTTTAAGAGCATGGAAATGTGGAATCCCAAGTTTACAGCAATACGTGAAATTGCATAGACATGAACAGCCATCAATCACTTAATTAACCCTCGCATTGAGTTCCTCAATGAGGTTAAAATTATATTAGATACACCAGTACAAATGTCTGAAGGTACATTGTCTTTGTTCCCGTTGTTGTCGTTGAAAGGGGTTTTTCCCGATGTCGCTGATTGGCTGGAAGTTCAGTAGTCGCTGAAGTGACGTCTTGGGAGGCCCGTGGTTGGCCGTTGGCTGAAGATGCAGAGTTGTGTGGGCTGGTTGAAGTTGAACGGGCAGTCGAGATCAGACACGGCGTTACAAAACTTAACTCAGAACACGAAACTCTCAAACGCAAAAGAAGTAAAGTTTGACGAGACTAGGTGGTGTTCCTTCTCATTGTGGCTAAGTAGCAGCAGGCGTGCACGCCGAAGCACGCTGGAACCGCGCTCAAAGAACAGTGATGACTAACAGCATGGCTAAAAGCTAAGCTAGGAAGCAAAGCTACAAGCTAAAAGCTAAAAGCAGGCATGACTAATAGCAGAAGCAAGGCTAAAACTAAAAGCAAACATGACTAATAGCAAAAGCTAAGAAGCATAGCTAAAAACTAAAAGCAGAATTTTATGGTGTCTTGAGTATTTAAACACACCCAGCGTTGGGCAAGCTACTTGGAAAATGTAGTGAGCTAAGCTACCAGTTACTCTACAGTAAATGACTAGTAGCTTGCTACATCTAAGCTACTTTTAAAATTAAATTTTTATGTTGAACAGGTTTTATTACAAGTCAATGCTATCTCAGTGCTCAAAACTGTCAGTCAAACAGATAGACAGGTGTAATTGTTTAGTTCAATTGTGTATTGTGTTCCTTATCAATTTGGCAACAAAAACAATCAAAATACATGTAATTCACGTAATAATGTACACACAAGTATGTGTACGCACCTGTTTGCATAGGCATGCTTAATATAGGCCTTTGCAGAACAAAATGCAATGTGAATGTCTTTGGAAACCCAGCTAAATTGATTTATTTTCTGATTTACTGTTTTCTACATTAAATCATCCTAAAGAACATTATGTGAAAATATAATCTTGATTACATTTAAATTATAATTAAATAATATAATCATATCAGTGATTTAAATCAAACTTTAATGGGGTTTTTGAATTCACAAATTCTTAATTTAGCACGAGGGCATGTGCTATTTTCCCCTTTGTTTACAATATATCTAAAATGTGATTTTCTTAACAAGGGAAAACGCTTTTTTTCTACCAACAGATAGAAAAAAAGATAGCTAGAAAGTGCTTATTTTGTGATTGAAGACTGAATTGCGATGGTCGTATATTTGGGAATCAGTGTCATGTACTTGTCGAGGTACGGCCACGGTCGACTCGCTCCTCGGGATCAACTGTTCTCCGACCTCACCCACTGCCATCATTTCATCAAGTAATTTTTTGCCTGACTGGCCAAGGAGTGGTACCGACCGGAGCAGAAGGTGGCGGTAATGCATCATAAAGCTGGTTGGTTGCTATCCACCGTAAACAAGAACAAGATGAAGTGACGGCGTTGCGTCACTTACTGATCCAGGATCAGTGATCTTAGCAGTTGTATTTCCCGATTTGAGTTTGAGCTTCAGAAATGCTTGCGAAAATGTAGCTTGTGTGGAAGCTACCGCGCTACTTGGTAAAAAAAGAGCTTCGCTACAGAAAAGCTATTTGATTCAGAAAGCAGCTAAGCTACGACCACGCTACTGAGGAATGTATGAAACATGAATATGTATCCTTAAGCTATCCAATAGTTATTAAAATACATACTCAATAAGGGATTATAAACATGATAGTCAAATGTGTGGGTTACACATAAATGAATATGGAGTGAAGCGATGGACTGATATTCATTTATAAGTCTTTTTGAGTTCATCTTGGTCCATATATATGTAGAAAAGACAGTTCTGTGTCATTATCTTTTGACAAAGATTTCTGTGGAGACCAGAGGTTCAAAGAGCCCCCCCCCCCCCCCCCCTTAGGAATTTCAGTCTGGTTCTGCTAGGTGGGGGAAGTGTTTAAGGATATCGTGTATAACTCTTATGGGTTTACATGTGATGTCCGACGTTGCATCTCACTTGCCCCAAATTTGACAATCTCTTCTCCGAATTGAAATAGTCAATAATTGTTCTAGTGGTGTTAATGTTGAAAGCTGTTCTGTGAAAGCGTTGGTTGGTTGGTTGGTTATCTTGCTTGGGACTTGTGGCACAGAATGTTTTATGACTTCCTGTTGCCTTACTGAGGAATTCGGCTCGTGTTTCAACCACAGCCCTGATCGACTCTTTAATTTGTCTGGTTCGAGTCAGATCGGCTACAAGGGTGATCGGATCCACATGCCCATGATCTTGCTCAAAGTCACCAGAAGTTACCTGCTGTAATAGATATTTTTATGAACCTTTACAATGTCACCAGAAGTTACCTGCTGTAATAAGTTATTTTTATGAACCTTTACAGTGTCACCTGACATTACCTGCTGTAAATAGTTTTTATTTATTTATCTTAATAACTGATTTAAAACAACTTATTTCATATAGTTAGTCTTCACCCACATCCTCTACATCCCATCCCAATTACCTAATATCCTATCCTTAACCTAATTATTCTCATTCCTGCTTATTTACAAAGCTGCAAGTAGAAAGCAGCAGGTAGCCTGCCTGAAACTCATCTGACACGAGGAAGCATACACTTAAAATAAAAGGTTTGTAGTCTAGCTACAGTCTTGGCACAGAATTGCTCATTGTGTGGCACATGTAACTTGCTGTAATGGAACCCAGATGAGCAGCTTACAGGTCCTCAGCCCTGTACAGAACATGGCAAACCTAAAATACATTTCAAAGATTTTACAGTTGTCTTATTTCAGAATCATTCATTATTATTATTACACTTGACGTTTACCTACATTATTCATTGATTAGACTTAATGTACACCTACCAAATCTTACCTTTAGCTTTCCTTTTGCATATACACTGTGCAGAATTAAGAGGCAAGTTGATTTTCTGATAATATTTTTTGGTAAAATTTACCAATTCCAAACCACACCAATCTTAACTATTAATTTTGCATTTAATCTTGTGATATAAGTGATATATAATCTTTTTTTGGCTTGTTTTATTTGTAAAAGAAAATCTGCCTAATAATTATGCATACCTGGATATAAGGCGTTGGTACATTTTTAAAAAAATCATTTTTCTTTGCTGCTCCATCAACTCCTTCTGACAGGGCAGTTAAATATATAGGTTAACTCGGGCCACTTCTTCATATCGTCTAACATTACCCACGTTAACAGCGACGATGGATGGGACAATTTGAGACCATTTGATCGCCGTAAGACGTTTTCATCGTGCTCCCAATTTATAATATAATGTTCTTTGTCATTTCGCCACAGTTATAGCTAGCTATAAACAATCTTACAACTACTAAACTAGTAACCGGACGTGCCGTATCGGTTTAGCGGAAGTCGGATGACAAAATGCAGAAGTGGGCGGGGCGGAATAAGGTGAATATACATACATGTAAATAGAAAGTAATGTGTAAAAATAAAAATGAAATATATATAAATAATTTAATTTGTGACCCAAACTATATGTATATATATACAGTACAGACCAAAAGTTTGGAAACATTACTATTTTTAATGTCTTTGAAAGAAGTTTCTTCTGTTCATCAAGCCTGCATTTATTTGATCAAAAATACAGAAAAACAGTAATATTGTGAAATATTATTACAACTTAAAATAATAGTTTTCTATTTGAATAAACTTAAAAAAAATAATTTATTCCTGTGATGCAAAGCTGAATTTTCAGCATCATTACTCCAGCCTTCAGTGTCACATGTAACATCCAGTCTATCACATGATCATTTAGAAATCATTCTAATATTCTGATTTATTATGAGTGTTGGAAACAGTTCTGCTGTCTAATATATTTGATGAATAAAAGGTTAAAAAGAACTGCATTTATTAAAAAAAAAAAAAATCTAATAATATATTTCTAATAATATATTTTCTTTACTATCACTTTTTTATCAATTTAACACATCCTTGCTGAATAAAAGTATTGATTTTATTAAAAAAAAGAAAGAAAAAAAATGACTGACCCCAAATTACTGACCAGTAGTGTATATTGTTATTACAAAATATTTATATTTTAAAAACAACAAGCTTCTTTTTAAAAAAATTTTTTTTAAACTTTTTATTCATCAAAGTATCCTAAAAAAGTATCACATGTTCTGAAAAAATATTAAGCAGCAGCAGAACTGTTTCCAACTTTGATAATGAATCATCATATTAGAATGATTTCTAAAGGATCATGTGATAATGATCCTAAAAATTCAGCTTTGCATCACAGAAATAAATTATAATTTAAAGTATAATAGATTTAAAAACAATTATTTTAAATTGTAATAATATATCACAATATTACATTTTTTCTGTATTTTTGATCAAATAAATGCAGGCTTGATGAGCAGAAGAAACTTCTTTCAAAAACATTAAAAATAGTAATGTTTCCAAACTTTTGGTCTGTATTGTATATATATATATATATATATATATATATATATATATATATATATATATATATATATATATATATATAATTTATTAATGTGATATTTGTGGAAACATACATGTATTTTTTGATACATTTATTATAAGGATACTTTGACGAATAGTTCAAAAGAACAACATTTGCTTAAAACAGAACTATAAGAAGTATTTTGTGTAATTATTAATGCCTTTAGTGTCACTTCTGATCAATTTAATGCATATTTGATGATTTATAAGAATGACAATATTATAATATATAATATTAATGTATAATATTATTAATTATAGTATCTTAAAAAAAACTAAACAAAAACATCTTCCCCCAAACTATCCATATTACGACAATAACATATTATAATAATTATATATAATATTATTGTTATATTATAACAATAATAAACTAAAAATTATATTTTTAACAATAATGAATAAATATTATTATTAATAATATTTATTATCTTTAGAACCTTAGTTAATTTGACACTCAGTGAATTTTTGTTGTTGTTGGCAGTTGCATTCAAATGTACTTGGCTTAAAAAACTGTTTGAATATTCATGATGTTTCTTTGGAAGACTTTTAAATACTTAATTTCACCACATGGCCCTATGAAATATGTCTGTCTTTGATCTGTAACTCCTTACAGGCCAATAAAGTGGCATGGAGGCAGTGTAAGATTTGGGTATCTGGTGGCCTGCAGTGTCCAGGATAAATAAGCACTAGATTGTTTGTTTACTCTGTGAATGACAAGAGGGAGTAGAGAGGCCGGGGGGAACAGATGGACAAGGTCTTCAGGGGGCTTCAGAAACACTTCAGCCGCAAAGCCGTTTCACCTCACTGAGGGGTTTGGCAAAGTCAAAGACACCCTCTTATCTGCTCATTCTCCTGATGTTTGAAAATGAGCTCAGGCAGTTCCCTCACCACGCTCAGATCTGTCAGCCTGATTGGTGCCTCCATAACACATCGCACTTGTGTCCACAGCAGCTTTCGACAATTACACCTGGCAAATCAGGCTGTTCTCTGACAAAAATGACCGGCGGACACCATCCTGTTTTTGACAAGGAGGGCAAGGCTCTGGACGCTTATGAGTGCGCCTCATTGCTAACAGACCAAGACTGAATCTCGAAGCTCTCCCTGGAAAACACACACCTCTTTCTGCACTAAAAATATCAAGGAACAATATCTAAGTCCAACTGTCGCTTATACATTGGTACACTTATGAGACTCCGCTGACCTTTTTAATCTGACGGACAATGTGACTGTGCAGCAGAAATATTGAGCCACAAGTAAACAGGCAACTTTGGCCATAGTGGTTGGCTATAATTGAATTCAATATGATCTTTTATGTCAGGGAAGGAAACAAAGAGTTTGCTGATATGAGTAGGCAGCCATAAAAGTCTGGCTTCAGTGCTTTTCTATGCAGTCTGCAAAATCCTTTGAGATTCGGCCTTGCTTTGAGATTATTACCTCGGAAATACATCAAAGAATCAAGCAATGAATTGCCCATTATTGCCAAATTATTACTGTTTGGAGATGCAGCCAGGATTGTGTGAAGCAATTTTCTCTCTCCACCCTTTAATACTTTCCTAGATTTCCGTCATGAGGATAATACCCGCTGCAAAATAAGCAGCAAATGTGCAATTTAATAACAGACTGTACATTGGTACATTGCAAGGATCCCACCATTGGATTCCTTAAAATCATAATCTAATAAACTGACTGAGCTCTCATTTTCTGACAAGAGATTCACCTATGTATTTCCGGCTTAAAAATCACAAAGAACTGCAGTACTTTGTCACTAATGTTAGGGAATTCATGTGCCCTTTTATTCCACATAAGAGTCTGTGAAAGAAACCTGTAAGAGTAAATAAGGCTGCAACTGGTGTTTGAGCAATGGCGAAATTGGCGGCAATGATCTTAATGTCTTTCCTATAAATTAAATTCAAATAGCCATTTCAACCATGCACTAATGGATGCATAATTCCAGAGTTATAATTGTAAGCCATCAGGCCATTTAATAGCCTCTGTCCCTGAAAGAATACCTGGAGGAATGGAAAGCCAGGAAGAAGCACTGATGTCTTCAGAGCTGAAGTACCATCATGTACATCCGATAAATTTTGGCCGTTGTCAAATGCTTTCGTTCACCCACGGAATGAGCACCATATAATCCTGAGCACCCAATTCACGTTCATTCTCTACTATTTCTCCTTCTTTCAAAGCTTTGGCAAGCTTTAAGTCATGTCTGACAGGTCTATTTCGCTGTCCTTCACAGTCAGTATGTGCGGGTCCCGGGAGCTCCAGGTGGCTGCTGACCCTCTGGGGGATTATGTCTCAACACTAAACTGTGTGAGAGAGGGTTGAGGGGGTAATTAAAACTAAATAATAAAAGTTGCTCTTCAATCCAGGGGTGAAATTTCAGATCAATGAAGCCAGAGGGTGGGCAGCTGTTTCCTGCCCTAGGCACAGACCGCAAACACTAGGATCACAAATCTATTTTCTTCCTGAAACCATTGACATATTGAGCCAATAACCAAAGCTCTTTTGTCTCCGTCACCAGAAAAAAGACAATTAAGGAATATTGTCTATGTAAACTTAGACAGAAACAACACTCGCAACAATATATATACCAACAGTTAGTTCTTGCAGAATACCCCACCCACTACATTCAAAACAGCCTGAAGGTAGTTTAAGGTGATTGCATTTGATTTTTTCGCTACAATACTATTGTCTTCACAATGCACCTGAAAGCTTTAATACTAAAAACAAGTCTTGGAAATGCTAATTCTGCTCTAAATATAAGTGCTGTGAAGTCAGTCCTGAAGTTACAACTAGCCATGTTAGTCATGATTGCTAGGCTAGAATAAAAATAAAGCCAGAAAAGCAAATAATTCTTTGTGCTCAAGAAAAAACACAGCGCCTCATGTCTTTTCAAACACAGTGATGAAAGAGAATAATATGCAGGATTAAATAAAGGCTTTTGCATAAACAAAGAACAAATCCATTAAATTAGTCCATTGTTGCTTTGGTGTTTGCCACTGCAACATGTTACAAATAGTTGTTTTGGCCCTTGGTAAATGCCTGTTTTATATTTAAAAAAAGGGGGGAATAAAGGAAAAAGGCCAATGCCACACAAGGACTGTTTTTTAAAAGAAAATAACCACCTTTTATCCTTGTGTTACCATACAATGATGTATCCATGATAATACCTTTAATTATACTACGGCGCTTAAGGATTATCATATTCATATTGATGATTACAATATTCAAAATAACATTCAGATTAAAATGCTATTTAAATTCCAAAATCTGAATCAAATTTTACTTGATAGCAACCTGTATATGCAAACTTTTTAAACTTTTTCTGTATGAAAAATTTTCCCATACATAAAACATAAGGGGTATTTTCATAAATTAACTTTGGCTTGGACTATGGTGGACAAACATAATTCCTAGATTATTTAATACCCCAACTTGTTCAAAACACAAAGCCAAACAAAATGAAGCAGGTTTACAAGATTTGTTTGAACTGCAATTCTTAAAACTCAGACTTCATCAGGCTTGGAATATAGAGCAAGAGACTTATGGACTACTTTTATGGTGTTCTTGAGGCCTTTTTTTTTTTTTTTTTTGAGGCTTGAAAGCTTCAGTCCCATTGGGAATAATTGCAAGGAAAGAACAACCAGTACAATTCTCCTTTTGTGCTCCACAGAAGAAGTGAAGTCATTCGGGTTTGAAACTACATGACAGATTGTTCATTTTTAGTTGAATTATCCCTTTAAGTCGTAATCATATGGGGTGTGGCCAGTTCAAATAGAATTCTAACTCCTAATTGAAAAGGCTTCAGTTTACACGTTCTATATATTACCCAAGCCTGATATATTTAGCTACTTTTATTTCTTAGTGAATCAGTACCTCTTTAAATCATGAATGAGAGTAAACATGATTTTCCAGTCCACATGCTAATCTAGGCTACTCCTGTCTCACTGGGAGATATCATTCATCCTCAATATATATAAATATATTTTTTTCAGTGTTGCAGTCAACAGAGACTGAAGTGTCATTTGCACTTTCAGACTGACCTGGTCTTTCTTCCCCGGTGAGTTCGGCAGGAGTGTGAACACAAAAGCCAGCAGTGAAGGGTCAGTTCCTTGCCTGAAGGGGTTTGCCGTTACACCACATGGCCTGATGAGCTTTTCTTAGTTCTGTGTGGAAGGGCTGAAAACTCATTTGTTAGTAGAAACCACAGAGAATTATTCTACAATACAAGTTATCTTATTGAAACTGCAGCATAAGACCTTCTATGCCACTCTTAATAACTGCCGAATGGATGAATTTCATATTTGTACAAATCATACCTCAATCCCATAATTAAGTTTGATTGTGGTTATAGGGGATTCTCTGTGAAACAATTTCAGGATTCATTTTCTAGAGCAATACTTCTCATATTCATTACTTCTGGCAGTCATCCTATAATGATTGCATATTATGTATTTTTTCAGTTCCTTTAACTCTCAGAAAAGAAATTTTATTGCTATTACAAAATACTATTTAAACTGAACAATGCCTTGAAATGGTAACTCCAATTGTTTTGAAAGAGCAAAAATTACTAACAATCTTTGAGCTACTGAACAATTATACAGTGCAAGGATAAGTTAGTCGCAAGCTGTATTTTATAAGCGTGCAAGAGACATGTCAGTGAATTGAGATGGTAACTATGCATTCACCCTTTGCCACAGACACTGCAGATCTATGAGAGTGAGCCTTGTTGCTAGGATACAGAGCATGGCTCCTTAAAGGGAGTGCTGAAGAATGGAGAGAACTGGGAAGAGAGAGATTTTTTGAAACTAATGGCTTTTCGATGAATTTTGAAATAGAGCTGATCATTGGAAATAATTACATATAACTATACTGGTTTATTTTTAATTCAGTTGCTCTCTCTCTGACCTACAAAAAACAGCACAGGAGACGATAACAAACACTATACACAGAAACTACTGTTTTTGTCTGCTTTAAACAATAAAGTTATATTATATGTAAGGAATAATGCACAGTACTTTGAAATAAACCGTGACAGATTGATAAGAAAAATAATTATGTTGACATGAACTATGTATTGGGACTGAAATTATCTGAATCGTAAAGCGTCTTCTAACTGTAAAACACATATGCACCAAGACGAACACAAAATAAATCAAGAATCAAGCAAGATTAAAAAAAAATTATAAAACTACTGCTAAGAAAAAAAAAATTAAATTACAATTTACAAGACGAACACCATAACAGTATTAAGTAATATATAAAGTAATATTAATAAATACGTCCTCTCTCTTAATATAATCCATAACTGAGACACAACATAAATTATATTTGTAAGAAATGTGATACAAGAAACATGAAAGCCGTGCCAGTTTGAAAATCAGCATTCTGGTTCTTCCAAGCTATATAATGTCAGTGAAAGGGGGTTCGAGAATTTGAAGACCAAAAAAGTGCATCCATTCATCATAACAGTACTCCACACGGATGAAAATCATGTACACCTAGGATGGCTCAAATGTGAGCAAATCATGTGGTAATTTTCATTTTTGGCTAATTTTCATTTTTGACAGATTCTGTGGATATTTGATGGATTTTACATTTTCATAAGTGAAACGATCAATGCAAAAATATGCTAATTTATTATTAAGTTTATTTATTTTTTGTTAATTTGAAAGTATGACACATAAGCTTTGCTTAGGCAGCTGTACTGAATTAGCTTTCTGTCTGCCTGTCAACAACAGCTCTGACCCCATTACCCATTGTCTTAATTACATGTAGGATTAAAATGGATTGTCGTCCTTTAGAGATCCATTGTGAATTTTATTAGACAGCCTGGATGCAAGGTCCTTGAGTGGATAATTAAAGCAGAAAGGCAGTTTAGGTGATGAATTTAAAAATTCTGCCATTGAAATCATTCAAATGGCTAAACAGTTCTAGGGCCTCATATGGGAGCTGTTAACTTCTTATTAATAAAAATAAAGGTGGAATGAGAAAAGAAAATGTGGTGAAACATGCCTTGGCGAATCAATCTTTGGTATCCCTGTGGACAGTTTGAAGGTTCTTTTGGAGTGCAGGTGCTCTTAACACTTCTGTATCATTTATTCTCCACCTTTTGGCCATGACATTTAGTTTCTCCCCAAGTAACAGCAACGGGGACCAATCAGAGATGAGGAGAGCAGCTGGGTTGAGTTGCACTCCCTTGCTTTGAATGTTTTTTTTATGTTTGTGTGACAGGAGCAGGACATCTTTAGAGAACTTGCACACACATGAGTGCTGGCTGAGAATGCAAAGACCTGCTTATGCTGACAGAAAAAAAGGATGGCCTCCTCACACACCCTGATCTTGATGTCTTCGTCAAAATCGACAATTGATAGATCTGAAGAACCGACAGGAACACTTGCCACCACTGAGACCTGGCAAAGGGCATTTAAAACAGCTTGTTAGTTAAAGACATTTTGCCCTCAGCTACATTAAAGAAGAGAGTTTTATCTGATGAGATGAGCTCACAAAATTACAGCCATGGCGAATAATCTTCAATTCTACTAAATTAGCAGAGGCCATTTGCATTTTGGAATGCATAAATATACCCGTGAGATTTTCTCAGATGATATTTTGTAGGAGGCTCTCAGATTTTCCATGCAAAATGCAGTGACCCTTCTAACCCAAGACAAATGGAATCATCTATAGGCTTAAAATTCTTATAATTCTGAGATGATTGAAATTGGTACCACTTTCATTCATAATATTAACATATTTGAAATAATAAAGGGCTTAATAGATCATCAATTCATTCAAATAGTTAGAGATGTTACAAGAGAAAAACTCCTCAAAAATGTTGTATGACCTCAAAAACATTTTACAGTTTATTAATTTCAGTTTATGTTGGTCATAGCAATGGTTTGATATTTCTGTATGCTACCACATTAATTACTGAATGTTTCATAATCGTTTTACTGTTTAAATTTAGCCGAAACACTTGTAATTGACAGTTTAATAGCAGGTTCCACTGTTACAACTTACCCCATAAGTGTGACAGCATTCTCTTCTATTGAGGAATGTTTTCATAAAATGTTCATTGAACTCTATCTGTTTTCTAAGCAATAACAGTGGAAATTATATATATATATACACTGGAGTAAAATGGATGAAAACATTGTTTTGGTGGAAATAAATGGGAAACTATTTGGTAAAAGTTCACTAATTACAGGACATTATTTGCACATTAGAAGGATTGATTGGATTACTTTGTAAATGCTCTTGGTGTAAACATTTGTAAAGCCTCCTTATGATACATCAGGTTTTAATGTGCAGGATCCGATCCTAAAGCAACTAAAGCTGAATGGAACTGCTAAAATATAATGTGTCAATATTTTAACCAGGCTAAATAAAGAAAATTACGATGTGGTTTTCAGGTTTCTGTTCACTGTTAGAGTAATCAGTGCCAGAGTGGTCTGGATGACAAAATTACAGCACCTCAGCACTAAAACTAGCATTTAAAATCTCGTCGATTTTTTTCTGCACATACTACTGTGGCTTTCTGATTAGCACTTCTTAAGAGGACGGCAAAATTGGCAGCTTTCAAGAGAGCAAGTTTGATGACTCAAGCATCCATAAAAGTCAGGCACGCACAGTACTATTGAATGTTACATGACAAGCTAACATAATAAAAATTCTCCTCTAAAGATTCTATTTTGCTGAGGACTTATGTTCAGAAAAAGACCTGATTAAGTGAACTAAGTTTTGACATGATGCTGGGCAGATTTATCTCAAAGAACACAACAGCACAAAATGTCATTATCTACTAAATTTTACAGGAATTGTATTTTTATCTAATTAAATAAATTAATAAATAAATGCAAATCATGTATCTTCTACAAACTAGACAATTTAAGACAAGACTGTGTTCAATCTCAAATCACACATTCTATGCATACATGTATACAGTATATGAATATATGAGGATTTGATTCACACACACACACACACACACACACACACACACACACACACACACACACACACACACACACACACACACACACACACACACACACACACACACAAACACACACATGATATTCTTTAAATAAATTCTATTTTTATTAACTAATGAAATTATATATATTTATATATATTTAAATAAAAAGGTTTTACATGAAAATTATCTTATTGTCAAACACTTATACATTTTATTTCATATCCACTGCAACAGTCTTTATGTTTTATTATCAGTCTATTTTAGATTCTTTAACAATTTAAACTGGATCAATTATCAAATTGATGCTTGTTATCAGACCACAATATACTACACAGCAGCAGCTGTAAAAGTGTTCTGGTTAAACTAATGATCATGAATATACAAGTGGAAAAAACCTGAGAACGAAGTGCCCATATTGAGTCGTCATATTTTACATAAAGATAAGGAAAATTAGGGCAAAAGGGCAAATAGTTTGTTCAACTACACAGAAGAAAATAGAAAAATCTTGGCTGACATGTTTTACAAATGCTTGAGGATTAAAAAAAATTATTGGCACTTATCTCCAGAGGACAGGTGCTAAGGTTTGCAGTAAATAAATGCTACCCAAGGCAGTTTTCTGTAAAATTGGCAAGTTTGGCATAGCACTGAAAATATGCCATAAAGCAATTGATTTTAAGCAGGTTGAGGCCTCCAGAAGGCAATCAGATTGTGGTTTAAGAGACATTTATATCCAATTGCCTTGATTATATAATGTATAACTGTGTAACTGAAAAAAGCTGACTGATGTCTCCGTGAATATCTTGTGAACATGTTTTGAATGTCCTTCACCTAATAAGTGGCTGGATTCTTCCAGCAACACAGCACATAGTATTACTAGCTAAATAACCTTGTTGCATCACACATAACAAATTACATGTCTGTTTTACATTGAATACCATCCATCAAGACAAAACTGATGCTTGTACGAATTCCAAGTGGACATTTTCTGGTAGAGAGATATGATAAGATGACAAAGATGTTTTAAAAAAAGAATAGGGAAAGCATTATTCTTTCTGTTCATTTTAATATACTCAACTGTCTTTTATGTCAAATATGAGAAATATGACCGGAAAGTGACAGGGGCCATTGTGATGAGTTCTGTACATTCCCAGCCCAAGAGGCCATGCTTCACAGTGATTTAATTGGAATAATGTATGAAATGAGTCATGCTTGCAGCCAGGAACGTTAACTCCCAGCTTCGCTAGTCTTGACAGAGATCAATGCACCTAACCTCAATTCAAGAAAACATCCTTTAATGGATACCCATGGGGAACCATGCCAAGCTTCTACCCTTCACTTATTTATTTATTTTTTAATTTGTGCGACTGTAGTGCACACTTTCTAATTACCCACCGGAGTACAAAGGGGCTCGTGTCAGAATGCAATTTTTAAATCCCATCATGCTAAACAGTGGCGTTTTATCATCTTCATTCAACTTGTGATGTTCAGGTTTATTTTCTCTTTCATGCCTTGGTAGTTATGGGGGAACATGTTCAGACAAGAGTACCTTGTGCTGTTCTAAACATGTTCTCAGACTAACAGCACAACATCTTGCATTTATAGAGAGCCTAATGCTTGAGATTAATGAGGTGTTGCAATGATGGCATGCCATAATAGAGTTTTAGTACAATAAGTGACATAGTTTTAATCTCTCTTAAAATTGCTAAAACCAATGTGACCTTTGGAGACAGTCTTTTATGTCTCACTTTCTTTCATTTCAGAAGGAAATTAAATACATGCATTTAGGCATGACAGGAGACTGTCCTCCATTGTAGACAGAGGTTTTCACAACATAGCTGATTTCTGCAGATTACATTAAAAACCTAGATGAATGGGATGAATGGGAGGAAAAAGCAGTAAATATAGGAAGTCAGCATTTTACATCTAAGCTATTTGTGAATAATAAGAGATAAATGCTGATTTTGGGCTAGTTTTGAGTAGCAATTGGGCGGGTTTAGTTGTGGGATCCAGATTTTTACTGTATAAAATTAAACAAATATATCCTTAAAATCTAAAATTTTGCAATGTTATTAACTGCTTATTTGCAAAATTATTAATATTACAAAATGGACAAAGCAATTTTGTTTTTAAATACATAAATAATTCATCTTAGCAGTCAGACAAAAAACAAAAATTATGTTAATTCTAACTTTGTGAGTCCATATTTAATGTGGGTTGTATTTTGTTTGACCTTGTTTTAAAGAAAACACTTAGAGCTCATCAGCCAACCTGTCCATGTTGGAATCTGCCTAATTTGAAAATTGTAAAATTGTCTTTGCTCTTCCAAGCCTTTCAATAGGGGTAAATGGGTGTTTGTTGTCAACAGAAGAAGTGAAATAAAGTGCGCGCATCTGTAATAAAATGTCCCTCACACTGCTCCGGGGGATAAATAAAGTACCCCTGTAGCAAATCCATGCATTTTTGTAAGATAAATATCCAGATTTCAAATGTAATAAACATTTTTTCTCACTTCTGCTGACTGTGGGGAACCAGAAAACGTGCAGGTGGAAGATGGAAGATGTATGTGTCACGAACGCATGAATCTGGCAAATGAAGGAGCAAAGGAAACAAAGTTTCTTTACTATAGCAAAGGAAAACCAGTCTCTTGGCTTATATCAAAATCCTCAGATGATTTTCTTTACAAATGCTTGTTTTGTGTTTCTAATTCGTGACCAGCATTTTGTTTTGTTCTCTCCTCATGTTCGTCACCAACCATGCAGCCCTGACGAACTACGACACACGTCTTCCGGTTCCCAACAATCAGCAGAAGTGAGAAAAAAAGTGTTTATTACGTTTGAAATCTGGATATTTATCTTACAAAAACATGTGGATTCGCTACAGGGGGGCATTTATTCACCGCCCGGAACCTTGTGAGGGACGTTTTATTACAGATGCATGCACTTTATTTCATGTCTTCTGAACTGTTGACAAAAAACACTGCTTACTCCACTGAAAGGCTTGGAAAGGAAGGACAATTTTTTATATAACTTTGATTGGATTATTCTGAAAGAGGAAAGTCACATACACCTTTGATGCTTCGAGGGTGAGTAGAAGATGGACGAATTTTCATTCTCGGGTGAACTAACCCTTTAAGATGAAATTGCAGCCAAATGCTGTAGAATTTGATTGGTCAACAATGAAAAGAACTTAAAATCAAATGTACTTAAAATCAAATGTAATATTAACATATAGCATTGTTTCTCTCATGCTGTATACTTCAGAGTCACTGATCTAGATATTCAAAAATTTAGATGTGTAATAATTCATTACATGTCATGCACACTTCAAACAGTATGTTATTCCCAGACATTGCGTTATTAAGACAATTAATAACCACATCAGATATTTGTTTTACCGTTGTCTCTTTGCTGTTTCACCTATAGTGCAGTCCTGGTATTGAAATACGCAAACACATTACAGTATCTTCATACAGCCCACATCAATTATTCATTCTGGAATTCTATTATTTTTCTCTGTCTACTTTTTATTACCGCAATAAATTCCCTTTCACATTGATATTATAATGAGTACCTGAATCCAGAAGCCACCCATGCTGGCTACATCCTCTCATTTGTATTTACTTTCTCAGCTTAGTGTCACACATTATGAAAGGATTTAGGTATGATTTATGTTTCCAATTCATGAAACCCAACACAACTACTATGTATTCCAAACCCGTACCACAAACAATATATATATATTAATATATATCATTATATATTACATTACACTGCTTTCAACCCAGATGTAAAAATGTGCTGAATATTAGATAAACTAATATAATTCAGCCAAACATAAACCAAAACTCAAAGAGTACCCTTTGTCTTTACTCTCAAGAGCTGCAAGCATTGATTTGCCAAAGTCTTTCTTTCTCCTTGTCTCATGATATGCCCCTTTATAAGACTACCTGGCCAGACTCCCCACTAGTCAACACTCCACTGACAGGCAACATGATCAAAAGCCAGAACTGTCACCACCTCACATTCGCTCTTTAATCGCTCTGAGAGGAAAAGGATGGCGGGGGATCTACTTTGGAACTGTCACTGTGCTCTTTTTCATACTTTTATGCAGCCATTAAAGCGGGCAGATGGAGCAGGAGAACCAACAGCACACATGAGAGGCTTTGCAAATGCACCCTCGGCGTATGCTAATGACTAGTTAGCGCATTCCGATTTCACCTGTCATTTGAATTCTATTTAGGGTTAACTAAAAGCAAGAAGGTGGCTATTGTGCCGTGTGGATTATTTGGTTTGATTACCGAGGGAAGGATTTTTACTTCAGATGGCCTACCACAAGTGTTTGTGATTGGAGTTAATCGCACGCCTGCTCCTAATTTGTATTTCAGACTTGCGACTGCATCAAAGAAATTACCATTCCAAGGTCTAAATTATATTGTCAGACTGCAGGAGCTGAGCGATTCTACATGTCATATTCATCCAAGAGAGAGTGGAAGTGAGAAAAACAGATTTGCTTTTTATTAAAGGAAATCACTCTAAGGTAGTCGGATCATTTTGCCACAGGCCTTCATTATCCTCTTCTCATGTCCAAAGCATTATGGTAGGCTTTGAGAATTTGCCCCAGTTATTGTGAAAATGAATAAAGGGATATCACAAAGGAGTTGTTTACAAGCAATAATCTATACTTATGAAATTAATCAGTACAGTGGATCAATGATACTCATTTTACTGCAGTTTTACTCTGTTCCATTAAATGTCATTACAAGTTGTTGGTGTAGATAAACTCAGAATGACTAAAAGAACTAAGCATGACTGATGACCGCATAGTGTCTCTACACTCCGATCATGAGCCGAATGAATCATCTGAAGCAGTAAATTAGCATTTAAGTCAATTATTTTCCCTCACCACTGTTTCCAAGTGCCGAGAGATTTCACAGTAAGTGGCCCATATACATTTCACATACCTCGAATACTTCACTGGGACCTTCACAGTTCAAAAGTGGCCACACTGTTGTCAGCGAGTATCCCTTGTCATGAGAGTCACTTGAGCAATCATTATGGTGAAAAGGTTAATTAGATTCCACCTGATTACAAGCCACGCTTATGTACAGGCGACTGGCATACAAATATGCTTTTGACTGCCTTGCTCAAGCTGACTTCCTGTCGCAAGCCTGAAAGATCAATGGCGTTATTCATTCATGCACAATGGAATCTATGCTGCCGTCCCCTCACGGCGCCACATTTAATGGATCTCTTACTACAACACATTAAGTACCAATTACTCACTAATTAAAAGAAATCAGCGCATTGGGCTCATACGAGGAGCAAATGAATACATCTGATAAGATTAGTTGCCTCAGAGATTATTGAAAATGTATTCAACTATCAATGAAGGTGCACTGGCGTCTTGCAGGTAGTCAGGGTTTGATGGCTAATTGATCCCAATAGGGAAAATGTTTGCAAAGTCTTACTGAAGAAATGTGAAAAACCGAAACATCACTGAAGAGCCTGACATTTAACTGTCTTTGACAGATTTCAACAGAATAAATGAATTTGGCACAGATCTGACAAAAATTCAGTGCTGATGCACTTCTTTTGAACTGAAATTAGTTTAAAAAATATTTCTATCAGCCGCTGTATCTTAAAAAAAAAACGTCAGACGTAAAGCGCTGCTAGCTCATAAAAAGAGATCAGAGTTCAGATTGCTTGATTGGTAATTCGGCAAAGCTAATCCCCCCCTGCAAGAGCCTTCTAAATACTCATGCTGTAAATAGTTTGCAGTAGATTTAGTGCTAGAGTAATTGAAAAAGCATCATCAGAAATAAAATGCTATTTCCATACGTGCTCAAAATGCAAACTGGCATTGAAAACGATAGGTGATCAGGTATTAATGTATGTAAATGTCAAGTGAGAAATAGCCTAAGCCCAAAATGCATTCGTTTCCCAATGACAGGAACAGGTCTCATTATATTACCTGTGCAAATGTCAAGTCCTGTGATGTTGAGATGACACAGCTTGGGAAAATTGAAGAAAGGACAAGAGTCAGCCGAAAAGGGGAATGAAGGCTTGTTTAGTGATGGTGTGTTAGCCTAAGGGCTTGCCTCTCTGTCAGATAATTTCAGTCAAGAGAGGCCAAAACAATAGCACCAACTACACTTGAAATGCAATCCTGTTTAGCATGTTTATTTCCTCAAGGGGCATTTTTATACCTCTAGGTAGAGCTCATTTGTAGGGGTAGTACGTCTCTGCTTATCCGCCCTGAATACATGACAAAACGGCATCAGAAAAGATGCAGAAACTGTTTACAATTTTATCTTTTTATAGATCTTTGTCTCAGCCTTTTTAAATACATTTCACAAGATCTAAATTGCAGCTGGAATCAATTTCTATAGATACTGTACACTTTGGTGCCACCTGACCTTTATTAAAAAGCATTGGAGGCACAATTTTTATACATTTTTTTGTTATTGTTTAAATTGTTTTGGGATAACTATAAAATGTGTATTAAACTATTATGTAACATAAAATTTACCTAGCATGGGGAGTAGGTAGTTTTTAACTAGGACTATAAAGACATTTGAACAAAGTTATTGTTCTCATACATTTTTGTGAATAATCATTTTCTATTTTCGACTTGGGTGTCTGTCTATTTACTCATTTATAAAATATTGTTTATATTTTGTCTATTTAATTTTGATAACTATTAACTGTTTATTGCTAGAAGATTACAAAAAACCCCACAAATTAAGTTTCTAATTTGCATTTAGAATGCATTTAGTCCCAATTTTTGATAACAATGCTGCAAAACAGCAAACATAAATTGTCATTTCATCAAAGGTCAAACAAATAATTTTCTAAAGGTTAAGCACCCTATTAACAAACCTTTTTTTTTTTTTTTTTTTACTTAAAAAAAATCAAGCCATTGTTCTGCTGTCTTTGTGAAAAGTACCTAGCAGTGACTGGGAAGAAAATACACATGCAACACACACAATAGCAAATCCTCTTTTCATGATAATGGAGGTTGAAGAATCATGACTCATCTGTGCTGAGTAAGAATATGGGCTTTTGTGGTTAGGGTCACAGGATAAAGTGAATTTTGAGACCTTACCATCATTTACATAACATGCATATAGGCCTATATCTGATAATTGAAATGTGCAAGTTTTTCCTATGAGGGCAGCAGAAGCTGGCTAAAATAAACAGACTATTTCAGGAATTGTTGTATGTTTGATCACCACCTAGTGCACTGATTTATGTCCTCTGTATTACCTCTGCATTGCTAATATTAAAGTTAAGGCTAGACAGACATTAGGTATCTGATGTAATGTCTACACAAACTGTGTAAATTGCAAAAACTATATGCAATGGCAATAAATTATGTCTCGTTTGTGCTAGCAGACATGAAACACAATTTAATCCCACAAGTTTCATTTCCAGATGATGCAGAGTAAATATTAGGATTGTTGTGGTTGCCAACGTACATGCTCGATCTTGCTCTTAGACTGGTGCATTTTTTTATGTTGGGGTTAGTCTTACACAATATGGTTTTCTGAAATGGATAAAAAGGAAAAGCAGGGTCTCTCCAAGTAATATGAATTTTCTTCTTATAGTGTGGCTGCATTAATATTTTCAACAGCAAGTGGGGGGGTGGGTTGGTGTCTGAGGAACAATGACCTTGGGAAATATCCATAGCACTCGGAGGATGCATTCAGATTTGTTTGAAAGTGTTTCAGATGGCTATCGGCCACTCCTGACCGAGAGTAAACAGAACAAAATGATAACAGTATTGAACTCACAACAAATCAATGTCTGCCATGTGACAGGCCTAAACTCTTTTCTCTATGGACTAGTCCCTAGTCACATTTTATTTTTTTAATGTGCAGCTGAAAAAAAATAAAATAAAAAAACACCACTGTGGGTTCATTCATTGTGATGTAATCTCTTGGCAAAGAATGTTAATCTCTCTGTCTCTCATCTGTCACAATGATGGATCTTATTGTTTCACTACTTTAAGCCTTTATCTTTCATTGAAGTGTGACATTTATTTCACAGAGTGTTTTTCTGCATACGGATGCCCTGAGTTAACACTGGGAAAATAAAGCCATTGAAATGGATGACTTTCCAATACACAGAGCCTTTGGTAGCAAAGAGGAAATGTAGTCATTTTCAGATCTCCCTCTAGACATTGCTGAAATAAATTAGCAAGAATGTTTTTTTATTTTTATTTTTTTCACTGTTGCTGAAACGAAGGGTAGATGTCCCCTCAAATTAAAATATAAAATAAATAAATAAATAAAATAAAAATATCATTATAATAATTGTGTCTTGAGACTGCGACACTGAGCATATTTTATTAGGTATATTTTTAATGCTGGTTAATTTTTATTCCCTACATCCTTACAATGATTTAAAAGCATTGAGAATTTACACTTTTACACATCTTTACCTCATAAAGTAGAGGAGACCAGGGCTAATTGTCACACTTTTTACTCAGGTGAATATTTCTTAGTGAACGTCAGTCTCCGAAGAGGTCCATAATTTAAAGTCTAGGCTACAAAAAAAAACAAAACAAAAAAAAAACTATTGACCTTTTGTACTGAATGAATGATTTCTACCCTGAAAAAAATATAGAATTCATTGAACACATTTTGACCCTTTGTTGACACATTATGGAGTATGCTGTTACAACTGAGATGGCTTTTCAGGTATTTCTAATACATTAAAACAATTAATGAAACCAAAAAAATGTCGAAGGCAACGAACAAAAATATAAAAATACTTTTTTTTTTTTTTTTTTTTACAACAAAATTGTATTTAATAAATATGTAATAAAATTATATAATTAAAAATGAAAGCTCCAAGCAGCATTGAAAGGGCCCTTGCACACGGATCCACCTCATGCATGTTTGAGTTAGTGTAAAACATGACATATCCTGCTGCCAACAGGTGGCGCTATGATTACAGTTGAATTATTGGCCTTAAGAAGTCTTCAGCCAAGGACTCTTATCAAACAATTGCAGATCAGTCATTGCATTTTAGTTAGTGTAAAACATGATGTTACATATGTTACGTCCATCAGGACATATACGTTTATTTTCATTTATTTTATACGATTTGACTAACAATTGTGTTTCCTTTGTGTGTATACTGTGTTCCCCTCCCTTGCACCTCCTGCTCTCTGTTTGACAGGCTCAGGAGTGCCACTGATTCCTGTTCAAACTCAATAGCTGGAGTACAAAGGGACCCACGGAACTGCAGTCCAGGGAGAGAGGCTGAGGTGTTCCGTGCTCACAACTACCATCTTCAGCTCCCAGTGCTGTTTTTATCTTCCGTATTCATCGTTTGCTTTGCCGGTAGTGTTAAGGTAAAGCTGTTAAGTGTGTTGAGCAGAATGTTTCAGCTGTTTTGTAACTTGTATACAGTAAGTGGGAGAATTTTGTAGGGAGGTGGATGCCATTTATTTTGAAAATGATCTTTTTCTCCTGTGTTTGAATTAGAGAGGGAGTCAGGGAAGGGTCTCTTTATTTTCTTTTCTTTTGATAGGAAATGTATTTCTTAAAACCCCTGTAAGAGTACCTTTTGGTATATTGTTTTGGCTTTTTCCCCTCCTGAAGCCTTCTTTTAAGTATTTCTCACATTCTGTTCAATAAAATATTTTTATTAGACTATTAAAGGGGCTCTTAACAAGTGGTGGCTTGTCCGCTTTTATTTTTTAAATGGCTACTTTGATTTGGTGAGTACAATTTTCTCTTTTCTCTCTTAAAGGGGTATTTCACCCAAAAATGAAAATTAGATGTTTATCTGCTTACCCCAGAGCATCCAAGATGTAGGTGACTTTGTTTCTTCAGTAGAACACAAATTATGATTTTTAGCTTCAGCCGTTGCAGTCTCTCAGTCGTAAAATGCATTGCAAATGGTAACAGAATCTATGAAAGTAAAAAAAAAACATGTACCGACCAATCCAAATTAAACCCTCCGGCTTGTGGCGATACATTGATGTGTAAAGACACAAAGCGATCGGTCTGTGCAAAAAACTGAGCAGTATTTATGTAGGTTTTTTTTTTACCTCTGATTCACGCAATGTCCAAACTGTTACAACTCTTGTGAACGTCCTTCACAGCAGTAAGCGCAAGGCATTCCTCTTCTTCTTCTGCTTTATGGCAGATCGCAGCCTTATAAGTGCATTACCGCCACCTATCTCTCAAATGGATGGTCTCTTAGCAATGGACTCTGTTCACTTATTAATGAATCAGCTTTTTGAACGAATCGGGTGAATAAATGATTCAGTGATTCACACATTAACACAGTCAAATGCTTTGTTTCTGAATGAATCAGCCGTTTGAATGAATCGGTTGAATCTCAATGACTCACTCATTAACATTCACTTGCTGTCACCTACTGGCAGTTTTAATTTCACATTTCGACTATTTCTTTCATGTTTTAAATTAAATTTAAATCAAATATCAGTATTTAACGTTTAATGTTAAAACAAAACATTAGGCTTATTTATACATCTGTATCTGCAGTTTAAATTCATCCATGTCCCCTTTGAGATACATAAACTGTGTTAATACATACTATTTCAGATGCATATTTCAGAAACGTTTTCTTATGTGGAATGAAAGATACTAAGAACCGGATGGAGTGGTTCTTATTCTTACCCAAAAATACAAAATGGAAGAAATAGTTAAAACTGAACACAATCTTGCTACTCCAGCTGTGTATGAAATTTTTTATATGTATATTTATTTGCTTCTTTTCCATTTTGCATTTACTTGTACACGTTCCAGGCAACCCATAATCCATGTTTTTCCAACCTTCTACCCGTGAAAGTGCACTGGAACAGCAGTCAAACCCATGACTTCCCACCTGTGAACTCGTACTAGATCGATGTATACTCCCAGTTCCGAGCTCTAACATCACATAGCCTGCGGAACAACAATTGCAGCACCTATGGATATTTGTCTATGGATGCAGTGTTTATTCAAGTGGTACACGTTGAAAAATAGATTTTAGGACAATATAACATGGCAATAAAATTAACAATCTAGCTACAATTCCTTGCGCTCAGGAAGTTTGGCAGGACTTGCCTGGAATGCTACAAAGTTGTGAATCGTGGTTTGAAGTCATGACCTACAGGCTCAAAAACCTGCCTGGAACGCAGCATTAAGTACATTTAAGATTTAAAAAATACTTTTTGTACCTAAGTACAATAAATATCACATACTTTAAGAATTTTACTCAAGTAATATTCTAAACGGTGACTTCAACTTCTACCAAAGTAATTTTCTGGTAAGATATCTGTATTTTTACTTGAGTATGACTTTCAGGTACTTTATACACCACTGGTTTTAAGTCATGACATTCATCAGCAAATGCACACAAATCACGTAGGAATGACAGTCATGAGGAGTATCCACGTAAACGAGTATTTTTTCCGATCCGCACTACACCCCAAACCCACAGGTCCACGACTTCTTCAACCCCTTATAAATAGGTCTGACTACTCGGCCCCATCACTGTATATGCTAATGCATAGACAATTGCACAAATTATGGATTTAACAGTGCTATCAATGTCATCTTCCTCGATTTCAAAACAAGCGTGTGTCCAAAATGTAAAGAAATGCTTATATTACTGCACTGGCCATCGGAGTGAACCCCGTGACGTCACACGCGGTGGTACAGCAAGATGGCGGCTCGCTTGATCCAAAAGCTTTAACAAAAAATCCCTTTTTCTTTAAAATGGTTACATTTAATTGTGTTTGTTGTTTTATATATATATATATATATATATATATATATATATATATATATATATATATATATATATATAGTACAGACCAAAAGTTTGGACACACCTTCTCATTCAAAGAGTTTTCTTTATTTTCATGACTATGAAAATTGTAGATTCACACTGAAGGCATCAAAACTATGAATTAACACATGTGGAATTATATATGGAATTATATACATAACAAAAAAGTGTGAAACAACTGAAAATATGTCATATTCTAGGTTCTTCAAAGTAGCCACCTTTTGCTTTGATTACTGCTTTGCACACTCTTGGCATTCTCTTGATGAGCTTCAAGAGGTAGTCACCTGAAATGGTCTTCCAACAGTCTTGAAGGAGTTCCCCGAGAGATGCTTAGCACTTGTTGGCCCTTTTGCCTTCTGTCTGCGGTCCAGCTCACCCCTAAACCATCTCGATTGGGTTCAGGTCCGGTGACTGTGGAGGCCAGGTCATCTGGCGCAGCACCCCATCACTCTCCTTCTTGGTCAAATAGCCCTTGATGCCTTCAGTGTGACTCTACAATTTTCATATATATATATATATATATATTTTTTTTTTAAATTAAAATGGAAGTTATTTTCCTAAATAATGCAAACTTGACTGACTCATTTCCCTGACATGGTTATTTTACAGAAAACAGAAAAACATATGTTGGTACAGGAAAACATTGAAAACCATTAATTTTAGCTAATTTCAGCAAAACTCCATATGGGAGTGATATTGTTTCTAGCTGAATAATGTTCAGATCACTTGGATGCTGGGATATTCATCTTATTTAAATATTTCCATGTCTCAGTGGTTGTATTTCTGTCCTTATATTAATAAAGGGAGATAAACGAGTGCATGTTGGCAAATCAGATGAGCAATGTTATGAATCAAATCATTCACAAGACCTCCTGGAATGAGGGAAACCTTGAGATTTCCTCAGAAAGAGGGGAGGATTATGACTAGAGAATCCCCATCCATATTGTTGACATAAATCAATTTGGTCTGCATCGAGGATGAAATTTGTTTAGTGCCAGAAGGTAGAAAAGAAATAAAACAGAAAAAAAAGATTGTCTGCATTTGTCAAAGTAAAGGTTAAAAAAAGGGTTGGCAAATTCAACATAAGAGAAAGCTGGTGTAGTTCTTGAGAGGAAGAAAACAACTCTAGATTCTTGATGCCATTGTGACACCGCAGATGCAATTCTGTAAACATGTACATATCACTTGATGGGAAGTCGGTAAGTAATTGTATGTCAGCAACAAAACAGACAATAAAAGCCAGACAGGCCTTAGAGGTACTGTATGCACTGAACAGACTACTGACTAAAGGGTCACTTTTGCAGTCAGTGTGACAGCTCCATTAGTGTTAATGACAGTGTGTATTACTCCCTGAAACAACTATACCTGTGAAATAACATCGACAGCTGCTTCTGAAGACAGCATTTGATTCTGAACGGGTATACTTCATGTTAGAGACTTCTATTGCTTTATCTCACTTGTTTAGAACAGTTTTATATGATGCATCAGACAATTTCCTGCAATATGCTCTTTTGTGAGGTCATGGTTTGTCTGGCTTGCATGGCCCAGTAACAACACCAAGAGCAAAAAGTGTCTCTGTATTGACGGCCATTCAAAAGTATTTGTGAATTGTAATATATGATATGATATGAAGTAATATAATATAAACAGTGCTGTCAAACAATAAATCGTGATAAATCTCATCCAAAATGAACGTTTTTGTTTACATGTGTGTATATTGTGTATATTTATTATGCATATATAAATACACACATACAGTATTAGAACATATTAACATGTATTTACTATATATATATATATATATATATATATATATATATATATATATATATATATATATATATATATATATAAACAAACAAACTTTTTATAAATGCATGTATGTGTATTTATATATACATAATATTATTAATTTTTTTATTTTTTATTTATTAGATTTAATCATTTGACAGCACACAACTCAACACAACACAACAATATTGCAATGTATTGTATGATACTATAGGGCCTAATGAAATCTGTTTTAATGATTTAATTCAATTTTAATAATCAGAAATGATGTCCAATTCACTAAATTCATAAAACCTGAACAATTCAATAATCTACAAAAATGTCAACAGTAATAATTCCCAATAAAATGTGTTTTATTTTTCCAGAAATTCAGTGTTGACTGTTTTAATGTTTTTGTACTCTTTTTTTATGATTTAATACAAATGTATTATCAAAAACTTGTAAATAAATCAATGCAATTTAACAACTCAATTAAACTTTTAGGATCTAATCAAATTAAATTAAAACATGGATGGGATATGTTTTTTTAATCAGCTATATTGTTAGTATTATTAATATGTTGAGAATACATTCTGCTGTACAACAGTAATATAGTTCTATTATAATCTCTTCAAATTAAACCAAGCATTTTTTTGGCGAGTTGCAGTGAAGACTTGCATCTGATGGCAGTTTTATCATATGAAATTTTGGAACTCATGTTGCCCTAATATATATCATGTATTTTCCTGCTTCTCTTGAGTGATTCACATGGCATGGCTCACATTATTGGAACACAAATGCCAGTGATCAGAGACTCTCAGGAATCAGATTTATCCTACATTATGACCTTGTAGGTGCACTTAGAAGTATTATGAATACCGCTTAACGTTACTGGGGCGACATTTTCCACAGTTGTCATGACTATGATTTTTATTCACAGGCAATCCAGGGTTTTTGCTGATGTTGGTGCTTGACTGAAGTTGAAGTGTGAATTACTTCTAATGTGGAGGGCATCCCTGTTCAATGGCCATATGGTGACTGCATGGGAAGATTCTGTATATAATCAACCTGAAATAGAGACTCATTTCAGTTAGAGTGCAGGGTGTATCTCCTTCGGTGTCTAATTAAATACACTTTCACAAAGTAGGTTTAAGTGGCTACTTGGGTAAGCTTGAGTTTCGCTTTAGCCAGCCCTGGATTTTCAGTGTGATTAAAGTGGATATGTTTTAATGTTAAGCACAGTGCCATATCTAATAATAATGTAAAGAATTTGGACAAAAAAATCTATTACTAATATATAAACACTATTGTTAAAAAGTCTGGGGTTGGTAAGTTTTTTATTGTATTGCTTAATTAAAAATACAGTGAAAAGAGTTAAATATTATTACAATTTAAAATAACTGTTTTCGATTCCTGTGATGGTAAAGCTGAGTTTTCAGCATCATTACTCCAGTCTTCATTGTCACATGATGCTTCAGAAATCACTCTATATGCTGATTTGATGCTCAAGTAACATTTATTATTATTATTGTTATAACTGTTGACTGCTGGTTGATATATTTGTGGAGAGTGTGATACATTTTTTAGGACTCTATGATGAATATAAAGTTTAATAAACAGCATTTAATTGAAATAGAAATATCCTGCAACAAAGTAAATGTAAGACTGTAATTTCTGGTCAATTTAATGCATCCTTGCTGAATCAAAGTATCAATTTATTTAAATTAATCAATCAGTTGAACCAATTATATATCGACTCAAAAGTAAGTTAAGTTAATGTGGGCTTCAATTAATTTGAAACTAAGTTAAGTAAGTAAAGGTGAGCTTCAATAAAATACTTGGAAATACCTGGTACCTGGTAAGTGGATTAATACACTGGCTATCGATGATTATGTTAACAGAAACCTACAGCCACTTACAATCTCAATGTAGAGGTAGGCCTATGTACAGCTCATTTGTCTTTGACTAATCTGACATCCAGACATTGGCTGATCCCATTAGCCCGACAACCCAACTGGCGCAGCTGTTAGAGGTGCCATCATCATATAGTATTACACTTAAAGTTCAATAAAACCACACTGGTATACCAATTTAGTCTTCATTGCTTTTCACATTGCTGGAGAAATATATAATAGGTCAGCCTAATAACAAAAAATAAGGCCATGCAATTAAAGAGGTCATATGATGCGATTTAAAATTTTCATTTCTCTTTGGAGTGTTACAAGCTCTTGGTGCATAAAGAAGATCTGTAAAGTTGCAAAGACTAAAGTCTAAAATCCAAAGAGATATTCTTTATAAAAGTTAATACTTGTCCACACCCTCTTGAAACAGCTCATTCAAACACACCCCACATCTCTACCTCACTATGTGGGAAGATTTGCAAAACGGCGCCTAAATATTCACATAAAGAAAGAAGGCCTACCTTTTATTCTCGCTGTTGCTGCCAGTGCCATTTCGTAAAAAAGCTGTGTGTTTCATTGTGAAAGTGAAACTACTTTGTTTGGCCTTCCAAAAAAGTATGATATCCGCTTTGTCATGCCTAGAGCTGATCCGTGCTGGTCGCTGAGGAAATCTAATGTGGTTGCCACAACCCCCGTCTACTCCTTCGCTGAATCCGCCTGCCATCGCTCACTCAAGCCGTGGGCTGTTCCTCACTCAAGCCGTGGGCTGTTCCTTACTCAAGCCATGGGCTGTTCCTCACTCAAGCCGCTGGCCATTCCTCGATCTTTGCTAAGACAGTCTTTTGACTCGGGGTATGTAAGTAGGTTTACATATGTAAAGGATTTGCCACTGATGATTCAAACGTGAGTTTTGAGCAGTGTAGAGTAGCACTTGTTGTTTGTCATTTCTCCGATAACAAATAAAGACACTGTTTTATGTTAACGCAGCGCGATATGCAACGCAACGTGTAAAAAGACAGTATAAGTTATTATACTCAGTAATTATGTTCCCATTGGATGCTAAAACTGTCATGCCATCACAAATAATTACTGTATTTACATTACTGTAAGGGTAGGTTTAGGGTTGTGGTAGGTGTAGATGTTAATAAACCAAACTTTACAGTAGCATTTTTCGTTGTCAAATTGTTTTAGTGTGAGGAAAATCTGACAGGGAAGGACAAATTGACAGAACACCGGTGTTCTGACCGGGACACGCCATAACAGTATATGTTGAGGGACGTAACATGTCCGTCAGACGCTTGAAACATTTGGCCAATCACAACACACTGGCCAATCAGAGCATACCTTGCTTTTCAGATTGATGAGCTTTGTAAAAATCTAAGCGTTTACCATAGGTGGGGTATAGAGGAGAAACAATAATGTACATTATGTGGAAAATAATGTGTTTTTTGAACCTTAAACCACATAAACACATTTCATTACACCCCTTGTTACCCCTTTAAAATACTGCCAATAGCAGTTTGTGGAATCCATAATGTCTGTGTACTGCCACCAACATCACATCCTTTCCTGAACTGCAGATAACACTCACACAGTCAGTCATATTCTCAATTAATAAATATGAACACACACATGCATACCCTACATCAAAGAGCTTTTTTTTGTAGAAGCCAGAACACCAGAATATAAACCTTCCTGGATCCCATCCATAATGGGTCTCCTCCTGTCCTACAGTACAGGAAGAGGAGACCCTCCTCCTTTTTTCTCCATTTCACATTTTCCTATTTGCCAAAGATGATTTGTGTGTGATAATTTACACAGCTCAGTTTGCCATCCTTATGGGTAGGGGTAGGATCTAATTATAATAAAGATCAATAGTCTGCAAACTCTTTTTTGGGGTTTAAACTGTGATTCCCAATCAGAGGGGCAACTACATAAGTACTTAAGCAGGTTGTGAGGTATTTCTAAAGAATGTGATTGCCCCAAGAACTGACAAAACTTGTGATAGACACATAAGCTCAGGTGTCTCATTAAAAGGAGAGGAACCAACCCACACCAACAGTTTTAACAGATTTAAGTTTAAAGGTTGAATAATTGTAACAATGTCTACACTCAAAGAAAATGAAAGTTAATGTTGAAAAGTATCCAGTATGACATCTGTTAAGAGGAACACACTTCTGAATGATATCGATGAAGGGGGTACTTGAGCATTATTGATAGCACTGTGAGGGTAAATAAGACAAAAAAAGATAGGAAAATACTAGGCTAGAGCATACATTAGATTCGATTGCTCTATTAAAAATAAAGGTTCAAAAATGGCATTTTTTTTTCAGTGATGCCATAGAAGAAGGTGATTTGTTTGTGTGTGTGAAGAGCATTTCAATAATCTTTTATATAGATTTTTAATAAAGAATTTTAATATTGATTGTATTTTCAAACAGCGAAGCAAGAATTAAAGTCAACCTACATATTCAAATAAAGTAGAAATAACCCAAACTTGAAATTTCATTACCAAAGATATCTGATATCCATATATTTGAACAAACAGTGCTATATCACAACATATTTAGGATACAAGTAACCATGAATCGAGCGCAGGGTTAGTTCAGTCAGGCCATGGAGGCAAGGCTGTGAACAGCTGATGCGGTCAGCTGTCAAATCGCTCCAATCACTACCACTCTCCTATTAGACACGGGAACCCTCCCTCCCTCCCCATTATAAGCATGAGCACATTACTGCACACCTTCCAGCTGCCGTCTTCTTTGTTTCAGATCACTAAGGCTTCCAAAATCTTAGCTGGTATGGACCTCACTGCTGAGAGACACCCATCTTCATAACCAGGCTACAGGATAGACGTACCACTGCCACATCTACATGATTATCACTGTTTGCTTTAAAGACTTTATTAAAAGTCTTAATTGTTATGTATTTCTAAACTCATGGTTCCAGGGGGTTATGTTAAAGCTCTTGTATGTTAAATTATTCTGGGAGCAAGAACCCCCATAAGGAACCATACCGCCAAAGATAAATTGTGTTCAGTAAACTCATGTAAACTTGCCAAAGTGGTTCCTGTCTGAAATATGGTTAACATACTACAAATATGAAATCTTGGTTTACAATGTTCTAGCAATGTTCAAACGAAACCTGTTACAGGCCACAACAACAGAGAGAGTTAAATACCATTCACGTTCACACAAGCTTGATTTGAAGCTCTTATTGAACATTTGCATAATTCTAGCCTTAAGAAACCTGTTTCATGGGTAAGTTGAGACATGGAGGATGCGTGGTGTGATGGTGGAGCATCCCAGTTTTGCTCCTTTGTAGATTGCGTTTTTGTGCGCTGTCTTGCTCATGGCAATTCTTTGGTGAAACAAGATAGCGCTCTGTTTACCAGTGGGGAAGTTGAAATGGGATAAGAGGGATTTGTTTAGGTTTTGTCATGTGCAGTCAATTTAACCCCAAGTTAAATAACAATTGCAAGCAATTTATTGGTTTAATCTTACAAGGTTCTGCCTGGAGAAAGTATGAAAAATGAAAACCAACCCAACAAACAAGCAGGCAAGAAACAACTGCTTGAAATAAATCTTGATGTTCTAATTAGATTTGCTCTTATTGCTTTAATGAAAAAAACATAAACAGAGGGCTATTTGCATCCTTGTGCCTTGCTGGAGTGCCCAATTTTTGTGACATTGAAATCAATGAAAAAAATAAATAAATCATAAACCACACTCTAAATAAAACACTCACATGAAACAGCCTTCGGCGCTTGCCACAGGAAGTACGAGGGCATTATCAGTCTGTCAGCGAAGCCTCCCTTAACCACTATTTGCATCTCTCTGTTATTCCTTATCAGGGTGCATTCAGTTTGACATGCATTATGACTGATTCTCCACTCTTGTCACTGATTAAATTTCCATTAGCCATGCTTACCAGTTGTTGTGGCACTGAAAGCTCCTGAAAGATGTTCTCCAAATATGATTGCTGGGAAGAGAGCAGAGGTGGGATAATGACACAGTAACATGATTTTAGGAAGCACTCTGTGTGACGGCTCCCTCTCTCACCGCTTCAGTCTCTCCCTCACAACGTCCTTTCTCATTCTTCCCCTTTTCCATGTGGAGTTGCTTCTCATCTGTCATGAGCATAGGAATGAGGCAAGCATATAGAGAAAGACAGAAAGTGTGTATGTGTGTCTGTTTGTAGTGGGGTGTTAAGAGATCTATTTAAATCCTATCGTGCAAACACACACACACATACTCACAAATGGAAATAGCCAAGTTTTTCAGATCCGTATAACTCCCACAAATCTCTTTTCAGTCTATAGAGACAGTTCATTCCTCAACATGAAAATACTATTTCATAGTTACTGTTGTGTTGAAATAAACCCATATGATTTTTCTTTTTTTTTTGGAACAAAAATGTGGTCTTTTGAAGAACCTTAGAACATATCTTTTCCATACAAACCAACTAAACCAAACCACTTCACAAGATGTTGTCGATCTTGAGTCGTGTGGATAACTGTGATTTTATCGGATAGACTCTCAATCTGACGGCACCCATTCACTGCAGAGGAGCAATTGCTGAGCAAGTGATGCAATGCTAAATTTCTAGAAATCTGTTCTGATGGAGAAACAAACTCATTTACATCTTGAGTGGCCTGAGCGTGAGACATTTATTTATTTATTTATTTTTTACAGAAAAATAGGAGCATACATACTTAGAATAGCAGAGTGAAACAGTTAAAATGATTAGGTAAATAATGACAGAATTTATATATAACCCCTCATCATCTCAGCCTGTATGTTAAGCAGGGCACAGTTACTGTGCAAGTTTCAATATGGAGATAACATAAAATGGCCAGTATTTGAATGAATCTAACCATTATTTCTAATGACCAGCAGGATTAATTAGCGCGAGTAGGATGGGCAGCTCAGAGAGCAGTCTCTCCCTCATTAATCCGCTTGCAGGTGTTCTCCTTCCTCCCTCTCCCCCTCCGTCTGCACATTGAGAAGATCGACGAGAAGCCAAGTTATGCAAATTCAATCTTAATAGTCCACTGCAGAAATCACATCCTTGAAAGAACCTCCAGTGGAGGACAGCTGTAGATAAGAGGAGCATGAGACTGTGAAACACAAAGAAATGAGGAAATTGTGCAAACTGTGAGAACTTTTGTGTAAAGGTGTTGCTATCTTCTATGCTGAGAGACCAATGAATGATGTATCAGAGAGACTTTTTTAGGTTTGTGGGTTGAGCACATTTTCTCCAAGCTCCAAGTCAAATCAACATATTGTATTAATTTTTGTCATTGCCCGAATATCAAAATAAAAAAATTATAAATTATATATAATTAATATTGTTTTTAAATACAGCAGGGAGGATCACTGATCTGTGACTAATGTTAATTTGGAGCTGTTTTAGTAGGGGAGACTGGGGAGTGTTGCCACACAGAGTGATTTGCAACACCATCGGTTTAACCAATTAGAACTGAGCTACAGGGGTGAAATCACTATCAAACATGACCACCCTCCTGAGTTGAGAGCAGCAGTTGGAAGACTGTTTGTGATCTGGTTTTCTAATTTAATAAACAGCATCCAATCTTTTCATATGTAAAGTAATAATAGTAATATAAAAAAAAAGCAATATCACAAAGATATATCACAAAAACCCACAAAGATGCTGAAATATATATATATATATATATATATATATATATATATAAATGTGTTCAAAACCACAAATAAAATTGTCCCATTTTTGGTTTAATTACTTTACATATATGCTTTACCATATAGATTTTAAATAATTTTAATTAGCTAATTAATTTTTTAAAAACTTATTACCATTCAATTCATGTAAATAAAAGATTAGTGAAGTATATTTTAAAAGAAAATATTGTTATAGTCTTTCTATTTGAAAACTTCTGTGTTTAATTCGGTGTTATTTTTTATTTCTTTGTAAGTAACTGTGAAATTGTGTAGTGACAATAGTTTGGTAACACTTTAGAATAGGTAACACCTATTAGTTGCTTATTAGCATGCATATTACTAGATTATTAGCCATGTATTAGTGATAATTAAGAACATATTAATGCCTTATACTACTTATCCTTATTCTACGTCCCTAATCTTACCCAATACCTAAACCTAACAACTACCTTACTAACTATTAATAAGCGGCAAATTAAGAATTTATTGAGAGAAATGTTGTAGTTTCTAGTTAACAATTGTTACCTATTCTAAAG
This sequence comes from Carassius carassius, assembly GCF_963082965.1. Lineage (NCBI taxonomy): Eukaryota > Metazoa > Chordata > Actinopteri > Cypriniformes > Cyprinidae > Carassius > Carassius carassius. Next base: position 11,523,722 of record NC_081764.1, read on the forward strand.
TGTTACCAATTGTTTCTATAATTTTTTTTTTCAGTATACACAATTTTAACTGATGTCCAGGTTTTCATTTAACGCTACAGTGTAATCCACCAATTACTGATATGCACAGTGCAAAAAAAAACAAAACAACAACAACAAAAAAAAAACTGCAATGTTACCCCCCCTCTAACTGGTGTTCTTTATTCAGTGCAGCATTTACTTGAAGTTGAAGGAGCACTGTGATGTGGGCCATTAACTGAAGCTTTAATAGGGCCATTGAAAATGACCTGGCCTGATCTCCAAATGAAAGATAAATATGCTGCAGTGTGGACATCTGTCATGGGGATGTGGGAGGAGGCTGACAGACTCAGAGTACTAAATCATTTCCAGGCTAAACTCTGGGTATGATTCACTTTGTGACCACGCTTATACAACGTGTTTTTCACCACAAAAGGTTAAAGATTTTTAGTTTAGAATGTACTCTGTAAACATGAATTACAAAGGATGTAACCAAATGTATTCACTGGGGAATGGTCTTTTTTTTTGGCAATTTTGTTTTTCATCAAGTGCAGCAGGAGGTCAGCTTGTTTCCAGCACACATAAAGCGCCATCTCCCATGAGGCGCTGCTTGGATCCTAGTGTAACAGGCCATGCACCACTGACATGGAAATTCAAAGACTGGGATTAACTCTTTAGACTTCAACAGACCTGCCAGTACATTATGTTCCCGATGAAAACCAAACGAGGAATGTTAACATGAAAGACAGAAAAAATCCTGCTATAGCATGAGGAATGTTTCCATAGTGAGAGAAAATGTCATTGTCAACTACATGATCAGCACTGTGGTGTAAATGCAATTTAAATGGGTCTATCTATGGCACTTGATTGAAAAGGACTGAAAAAAAAATTTACCAACAAATGAGCTAACAAATACAGTAAGCTGTTTTCATTATTACAGTAAGTGTGACATTATGTGGGATGTAACATTTTCGCATAGAAGTCTGTAGTCTTAATTACTGTAAATTGATTTAAATGTATACATATTTATTTTACATGCAATAAAACACACCATCTTGCATTCTGTCTTAATTATATCATATGCAGATGACTTTAAAATAATAACATTTCATTAAGTATCATGTAATGCACATTTCAGAGTTCCATCACCAACTTCCAACTTTATTAGTATCAAACCACTGCTACAAAATTACATCAAACATGATGAAAATGAACTTGCATACGTGCTATACACAATGTAAGCTTTAAAGTAATTAAAGTATATGATTCTTTTTTTTTTCTTGACAAATATCAATATATATCAATGCCACTTAAAGCCATATATGTCATTCCAGTAATCTAGAGCCTAAAATATACAACTATATCCCTGGCGGGTAAAGTATCTCCATACACATGTAAGTAAAGATGACCATTTCAAATTTCGCATCACAGAAATTTCAGCTTCAAGAGTTGAGGAAATAAAATTACAGCCATCCCAATATGGTTACAATGTCCATTTTACTTAGTCACCAAATTGAACAAAACAAAATAAAAAGTACCGAAATCAAACAAACATGTATATACTAAAAGTAACCAAAGCTCACCAAATGTTTCCAAAAAGAATTAGTGTAAATTTGGATCGTTCTGGTGGGTGTCCTCTTCTGCTCAATTACTCAGAAGCAGACGGTTGGTTTCACTGGTGGACTTATTCCACTTCACAAAATAACTGCTTAAGATATGAACAATGTCAACACAAATAGCCCATGCCATTCAAAACAGCTAGCAACAATTACCAGGCCAACCAACATCTAATGAGACATAACAGTGAATAAAAGAGAACGGTGTGTTTTTATAAAATCCTGGACTTGCATTCTAAATTGATCCCTTGCTTTTCACGTTAAACATTTCTCCTGATGAGACACAATCGGTGGTTTCAAACAGAGCTCAGTGTAAGAGAGCTCTGCTAAAACCTTAGCATTATCAGAACCACTGCATCAGTGCTTGGCTAACTTATTTTCCAGCTCAATGAAAATAATGAGTGAGAGGGCTGACAAACACTTCATGGCGAAGAAGAAAAAAAAAAGCTTTAGAATTCACTCATTCTCGTTTTGGCAGCCACTTTATTATCCAGACAAATATTTTGCCAATGAACGTTCCTACCAGCTAAGTACAGTCATGGCGGCCACTTCATTTGTCATCAGTTTCGTATCATTTGAAGGTTTAACACAATGGCTGAAAACCAAAAGGACTTTGCAAAGGATTATAGGTTTTGTTCTTTATGGTGCTCCATGGAGTCAATTAGAATGCTGCAAAACTGCAATTACTGCCAAGCATTCTGAAAAGGACAGAGGTTTATGTAGATTACCGTCAGCCCAGCCATAGTGCTGCTGGGAGAGTGAGCGCTCACAGCTGGTTAATGCAGCACCCTCCAGCACTCCACAAAATCATCCTCCAGAAACTGACAAAGGCACAGGAAGAATTTTATTAACTGCCAGGTCAGAAGAATCACCTCCCCTGACCGCACACACAGCACTCTCAAACCGACTTTCAAAAGAGTCTGGCCAAGACAGAGATGGAGCTGGCAGGTTTTTAATCATTAAAAAAAAAATACTGCCTACCACCTTCATTTTGTCTTGCCAGCAGCTTCACTCGAGATAGGAGATGAAGTATCTCAAATGTTTGGTTTTTTTGGACCGTACACGGGTGGTTACACATCCACCAAAGATTTTTTTTACTGATATGTGCTCATAGGATTTAAAAAAGTACCAAAATGACTGCCTCATATCACATGGCGAGTACTCTGGGAAGGTGTTAGAACCCAAGGGGTCTCCTCGGGACAAAACATACCGTGCTGCTTGCAATAATTTGAACCCATTTGAAAATAGCACTGGACTACCGGGTTTTCATGACCACTGGCACCACGCAAGTTCCGCTTACCTGTCACAACTCTGCGTATGAGTGCTTGGCTCACGTGAGAAATTTCATTGAATATTAATGCATGTCCAGGAATGTGATTATCAAGTCATTAGATGCTAAGAGTGAAAATTTGCAGCACATTTGCCTGTTATTTACAGACTCTTTTGAAAGGCTGTAACTTTCAGGAGAATTATGCATGCATGAATGCTCTTGTCTGCTTTTTTTATCTTGATATCCACTTATGCAGTTTTAATGATGCTTTAATGAGCTCTTTGTTAACGTTTCATTCACAATATTTATTAAAAGAGCATGTGCTACTTTATATCTTTATGGAACTCAAAATTGGTAGACATAAAAAAAAGCGTCTAGAATCTTTCATTAGCTTTTAGTTTGGACTGAAAGAAGCCAGAAATACTGCACAACACTGATTTGTCTGGTATGCATGGCAAATGCTTATTAGGCTTAGACATGGCAATCGACACGGAATGGCAACAGATCATATCAATGAATACTTTTAAAGGCACATTTTATACAGTACTTGCTTCTAGAGTTGACTCAAAATGTTATTTCATGTTGAAATGAAATGCAGCTTTTTTAACTGTCAAAGTGATTGGTGTTAATCTGCGATTATGGAGGTTTGTGGTAATGATAAGCAAGTGCAATGTTACTTTTTACATAACAACGGCGAGAGCCAGGCCTTCACAGCGATGAATATTTAAACATCCCTCGGTTTGATCTTTGAGGCTTTCAGGTCTGTAATACGGAAAGGGACGTATAAGTAAAATCTATATTATTCTGTGACTGAGTACAACAGAATATATTTGTTGTAAGTGTGAAGTATTCAGTCTCTTCCTGTCACTGAAAATATAGTTTGTGCAAGAAATAATATACAAAACAAAAGAATGTAAACTTGTCACACCTTAACCAAATAGCCTTAATATAGTCCATAGGAAAGGACCCAGTATTGCACACTGAGCAGAAATGAGTCTGTGATGATTTTCACAAAGAAAAAACATTTCATCGTAGCTCAACAGACAGGCCAAGTGATGTTCAGTAGTGTGGAACACATCTCATTAAGTCAAAGCAGCCTCGAAACTGTTTTTTTTTTTCTCAAATTATCAATTTATGGTAAGTGGCCACCTTAACATACATATTAATTTGACATGCAGCACATTTATAATTCTGCACATCTTAGTATACAATAAGTGTGTGGGAACTAGGGTAGAGGTTAAACTAAACCTAGACACTGGCTCTACCAATAAGATAAAATTAATTCTACTTTCTTTGAATATACACACATGTGACTCGTTTTCTATATTACCGTATGACTGGTTCACACCCTCTGAGTTAAAAGTAGATTATTTGATTACAAACGGTTCTTTTTTCCAACTTCTACTCGTTTGACAAGAATCAACAACAGTTGTGGCATCTAAAATAAAAAAAAAGACAACATTGTAAACTATGCCATACTGCATACGTATTTTGAAATAATATTCATTCACATGTTTGGATCCACACTTGAAAGTTTCATGTTGTCCCCACAAGGGAAGTGCATATTCTTTTTTTTCTGCTTCCCTATTCAAAACTATTTCACACTGACAGAAGCAAAGCAGGTAATATGTTAATACATTAGAAAAATCTTGTTCAAATTATTACAACCATAAAACATACTGCATAAAATTAAAGAAAAAAAACAATAATGATTTGAATGATCAGTTCCATTAGACACTGTTCATAAATTCGTCATTTAATCAAAGTGCACATCAAATATGACACACTTTCTAATGCTTTCCCTCCAGTTTTTACTTTGGATAGGCCTGTTACATTATTTTGCATGCTGACAACTAAAGAATGTCTTTTATGTGCTATATATATATATATATATATATATATATATATATATATATATATATATATATATATATATATATATATATATATATATATATATAAAATGTTATATAATCTCAAATGCAAAACAGGCATTTTCTCCATTCCTTTTTTATATTAGAGCTCTCATTGTAAAGACCCTCGGGGCAGAAAGGTCAGCTCTGTAACTCTGCTTTTCTGTTTTAGAACCTTTTGACCACTGTATGAGGCTCACTGTAATTTTACAATTAGGCTCACAAATAGTTTTACAAGTGGCAAATTTATCTCATACATTTACATATTTTAATCTCGAGTGCAATCTAGGATTTTTTCCTGCAGTAAAACAACTAATTTATGTATTTCTAGAATAACTAGAAAGGTTGATGATCGTACTGAAAGGTTGATGATCGTACTCTGCATAATTCAGTTAAATGCAATTGGAGTCTATAGCCCAGAGGTCTAAACCATTGAGGTATGGCTGTAGTTTTGGTCCATAATCATATTTCACTGTCAGTGGAAAAACCCTGCACATTAGCGTATTAAACTAAAGTTGCTCTTCAGTTGTTCACTTCACCTTTGACTGTATCACTTCTGATATCAAATTCAATATCTCTCCTTTGTGAAATCCTAAACAGTGTTTCTCGGTTCACTGGATTTAAATGAGCTTGGCAAAAACCACATTACTTAAACACTTTGCCGGGTTTATGGGTATGAGAATGATGTACCAGCACAGAGAGCAAGGTGGCACACTACGGTGTCTTTCCTTTTACAATAACAAAGACACTAATGTCACACACCCTCACTTTTCCAAAGTGTGCTTTCAGCTAATTTGTGAGCATTCAAAGGGGACAATGTGTGCTGATTCACAAATTGGGAAATCAGGAAAAGAAAAGAATAGAAAATAAGACAAGAGAAAGAAACCCAAACCTCTAAAACCATTATGTATTTACATGATGACAAACACCACAGAAGAAAATTGCCATCCTAACATAAGCAATGCTGATTAAATCCCTCGCTGCTTTCCAAACACACTGTACCAGATTGGATCCAGCCATCAGCAATGTCAAAGGATCTGTAAATGCTCAAAAGGGTTCTATACAGTCATTGTGTATGGCCATCCCCAGGTCTAGTAAATACTGATGAGAGAGGAGAGAGCCAGGATCAGGTACCGGCAGGCCAGCAGGACTTCAGCGCCTCCTGTACTTCCATACGGAGCGGTGTTGGGTGCTGTAAACAACAGAGCAGAGACACACGCTGATTAGCAGATTCTCTCTCTCTCCTGGCAGCAAGTCATAGTTTCAGTCAAGCAGTACCTCCTCCCTTTTCATATGAGCAAAGCTCACGCTGCCTTCCTTCACGCTCTCAAATCAAGACTCACAACGAGCTCGCATGCCGGAAGGAGTCCTTCAAAAAGATGCCTTGTTTTAAACCCATGCTGGGTACTTAAAAATGAGAAGGCGTAACAATTCATCTCAAAGATATGATATGTTGCTTTTTCTGCTCTTACCTTTGAACCTACTAGGACACATCAAATCTCTTTCATCCATAATGAAAATATATGTGCATAAAATATATTTTTGAAAATATGCAAAAACCTGCTGACATGCTTCTAGGCTGTTCTGGGTGGTTGCCAGTATTGGCACGTTTCTATGTGGTTGCTAGGGTGATCTGTGTGGTTGCCAAGGAGTTTCTAAGCAGCTGTTAAGATGTTATGAGCACATTGCTATTTCCTTTGCTAGGGTGTTCTGGATGGTCACCAGGGGCACTGCTATGCAGTTGCTGAGGAACCGAGAAACTTTGAATAATTCTTAATACACTGCTACAGTGTGTGGTTGCAAGGGTGTTGCTATGCAATTGCTAGGTTGTTCTGGGTGGTTGCCAAGGAGCTGTTTAGATGTTACGAGCACATTGCTATGTCCTTTGCTAGGGTGTTTTGGATATCACCAAGGTACTTTTAAAGATTCTTACCACATTGCTTTGTCATTGCAAAGGGTGTTCTGGATGGTTGCCAAGGAGTTACTAAGCAGCAGCTAAAGGATGGAATACACTACACTAGGCATCATACACTTGCCTTTGACTTTGTAAATAGTTATAGATGAAAAGCTGGCCATCACACATTAAATGACTGAGGATCATACACTACCAGACTTTAAAGTCTTTCCGGGCACAACAAACTCATGCAGAAACTCTCTTGTTGCTAGGAGACACGTGAAAAATGAAAACAATATGTGTTCTAAAATCAGCTCAAAATATCAAATATGTTTGATATCCTCTGACTGGATAGATTCATGTTCTGAAGCTAAACAAATTGGAGTCTGTGGCCATCACACACTATGAGATTTTCTGTGAAGTCTGCCAACTGACAACTAGCATCACCTTCTCCAGACTATAAATCAGAACAAAAATCTGTAGTGTATTCTAACTGTAAGATGTTCTGAGTTCTTATTAGCACATTGCTTTGTGGTTGCTAGGGTGTTGTGGTGGTTGACAGGAGGTTGCTATGTAGTTGCAAAGTGCATTGAGTGGTTATTTCAATGTTGCTCTGCTCGGTGGTCAATAGTCAAAAAATTGTTATTCACTTCCATATCATGGTATGTGGCAAAATTTAATCTCCAAGCATAAGCATTAGCAATAGTGATGTATGCATTAGCAAACTCCAGTGATAAGCCTGTGCTGATGCTAGGTATGCTCATATTTTCTCAGCCAACACAGATCTCAGTGGCTGAAAGCCTTCAGGTCTGTCCCTGAAGCAAAATAACTTGACTGTAGTACTCAGGAGAGGTGCTTCAGAACAGGTGTGAGAGTGTACAGGCATTCATCTTCATGAGAGCTTTTGTTTCACAGCTCTGTTAATGACAGACACTGGCCTACCTAAGGAGATTAGTACATCACACACACAAATACACACTCACACACTCAGGAGATTATGTGTCCTGGCTGGTATACTGACTTTTTTTTACATCCAGCAAATTTTTGTTATGCACGCTATTTGCGAATACATGTGATGCCAGTATCTAATGGAGTCCTTTTGATATGAATTCATTTGTTTGAATTGTTTTCCTGCATTGAAAACCACAATAAGACTGAATCATGGCATCAGATAGCACATCTGACAGTAATAAGTATGTTTGTGCATGGAAGGTTGATAAAATAATTGCTTTGTGACAAGTCCTCTCATGAACTTCAAAAAATGGAAGCTCAAAGCTCAGATGAAAAGCTGTGCATTCATTTTCGGTTCCATTTCAGCTTTTATGGCTTTAAATTACCAGTGTTGCTTAAAAATCTTTAAACCAAAGAAATACAGCCTTTTGCAAAAGGAAGCCCGGAAAATCAGAAATGTCTATATGAGATAGGAAATTATGCAAATTGTGATGATGTGCATGAGATACATGGTCAGGCCGGGGTAGAAACGAGGAGAGCAAACTGCCCTGTACACTGCAGCTTCATTCTGTCTCCATCCAAAGCATCAGATAATGACACAGTTTTTGCTAGGCAGAGAGAGTGGAGCCGGTAACCATGGAAACAGCTCACATCCTGCGTTGGCCCCTTTGCCAGAGCCACAGAGTGTGCACAACGCTACCAATGGAACAGAATCATTTAGGCTATAGGCACCTGCTGCAGTTTCTAACTAGAAGCACTCTTTGTCAAAAAACAAACAACGCCATATGGCATGTTAAAGGTAAAAGGACGAAACGCTTTGTCCCTACAGTATATTTCTTTCCAGTGCCCCATCGGACTAATAGCTACTGGAACGTCTGCGATGATTAAGGGTCGTGCCAGAAACATCCTATCATCTGGCACTATAGAAGCAATTAAGGAAAGCACCAATATTACCTGCCTGGCTGCGTTGTGTGAGTTAGGGAGCTGTTTAATATCCCACTGCGTCTAAATCAGTCTGTTGTTGTGACGGTGCACTTGCCATTTTAATTAACTCAACCCCTCCCCGTCCAGACAATGGCTGCCTTGTCATTACACTGCTTTAAATTTAAAGTGTGTAAATACAGTGAGAAAAGAGGTTATTGCACTGGCTTTTGCAACAACATGGCGGCCCCAAAGACATATGATTGAAGTTAGTTCTGGTATTAGGAATGCCTTGACATTTCGCACTTAAAAACAAATTGTCAGATTAACCGCTTAAAGATGGCATATCTTGAGATGCAAGAGCATCAATTTCCTCATTAAGTTCGGATCAGGGAGTAATCAGTCATGTGCGTCTAAATCATGGTTATGCACTCTATCTAAACCTTCCGTTTGTATGATTATGAAGAGGCCACGTATTATAATTCTGCATAATGATTGCTGAGGAACTGCTTAAGGCCACAGACAGAAGTTTCCGCACAGCCTATATATAAGTACAAGACTCCAATTAAAGCAAATGAGCGCTCTCCCTCTGTTCTACTTTGTGTATTTGTTTTGGTTGATTTAGTTAACTGCTTAAGTTTTTTATGCATAATGTTGTTTGTGTGACAGCACAGTATAAAAAGAAAGGCTGCCATAATCAGCTGGAAGTTCGAGTCCCACCATTCCTTTTAACTGGCACAAGACCCATCGTTAAGCTACTTAATGGATTTCATCCTTCCATTCCATGCTCTCCCTCTTTGTTCTTTTCTTATGCTGTGATAAAACACATTACAGTTATAATAAAATTATTTCCACAGTTTTCATTTTCATTTTATTACAATAAAATGAATAGTTTTGGTTCTGATTAGTCAATTCCTGAATTTAATTTGATGAACTACTGACATTTTAATAATTAAAAGTACACTACAATTCGAATGTTTGAAGTCAGTAAGACATTTTTTTTGAAAAATGAATACTCTCATTAAGAAATAATGCATTAAACTGATCAAAAGTAACATATTTCCAAAATAATAAATAAATAAACAAAAAAATTATATTAAGCAGCACAACTGTTTTCAACACTGATAGTAAAAAAAAAAAATGTTTCTTGAGCATATTACACGATCTCTAAAGATCATGTGACACTGAAGAAAGACACCAGTAATGGCTGCTGAAAAATTTTGCTTTGCCATCACAGGAATAGATTAGAAATTATAAAATAAAAAGAGAATATAAACTGGAATTTAAAGAAATTAACATAGCCCCAATAAGTCAAGTTATTAACAAAAAAGGGAAAGTTTGTCAAGATAAACTTTCAATATCAATTTGACAGCCTTATTTGAAAGTTTGAAAAATGTTGAAAATGTCTTATAGCCGGACAGATTTATGGCCAAGGTTGATAAACATTTAATTCCCCAAAATGCCATTATGTTGAATTTCTTTGACTTGCAATTTACTAAATTCCACTTCCAACTTCCTGTGTGAGGTGTGGTCAATTCTTTCAAATTCCGAATTTTGCACAACCCTGATGGCCCTTAGTAAAATTAATGTTTGCTCATTATCTAATAAAATAAAACATATTCAATATACAGTCAACTGTTTTAAATTCATACTGTTGTGCAAATTCAGAATCAATTCTCCCTAAAACACATGTAGTACAGCAGAGCAAACGAAACAGTTTACATAATGAACTGAAAGCAATCATCTCAATGGTGGTTATGTGAGTGTGGCTGTAGGTAATCCAGGTAATCTGCACAGATGACGGCTGGCAGCAGCACTTCTCCCTTAAGGCTAGTCTTCTCTGGCTTCAAGAGAAGGGTTCAATGTCCCTGACCATCAATCAGTGGCCTATTGTTCCCTCTACTGCCTCTAGAGAAAGCCTCACCACGCAGGCCTAAGCTTCTGCTGAGTCCTTGGCAATCTGGCGTAAATCCCACATCTCCAATCTTGGATTTGACAAATATTCCCTTTAATCCTCTTTCAGTATTTCTGCTCTCCATATGATAAACTACCTAATTCCCTGTCATAATAGAACAAACATGAACAATTTTGTTTTCCTCGGCTTGCTTTCGCACAAACATCCAGTCACTTGGTATCATTATTGCGCTGCATGTACTTGTAGGTTTGAAAACTTTGCTTGGAGTACTTTGCTTATTTTAAATCAGTAACTAAACAGCATCAGAAGGAAAGTTTTATATACTCATTAGAGCTGTCAGTTTAACACATTCATAACCCAATTAAGCAGACCATTATGATTATGGCCCAGTTCACACTGCTCTTGCTTTTTCTGCAAATACTGATTAATGTGATTTTATCGTCTCAATACGCCTTTATATAATCTGATTAATTACTTAGAATATCGTGCAATTCACTTGATTTAAAAAAAGAATGATCTGACAGCTCTAATATTCATTGTTATTTACATGATAGTGGAGTAATTTAAAGAAAGCAATAGAAAAACTATAATGAAGTTCTTTCCTTATCCATGTAATCAGAACACTGCAATGAAACAGTTTCAGAAAGAAAGATTTATTCATTTATTCATTAGGGCTGTCAATTTAACACATTCATTTAGTTATAATTAAGCAGCACAGAATAAGTAAGAGGCTGTTCACACCGTTATTGAATTCAAAAACAGCTGGATGGAGCGCAAACAAAATGGAACAGAACGCAGGGGTTTTCGAGACATGTTTTTCTATGTTGAATTACTTCAGATTTAACACAACCAAAGATGTCAGTCTGAACGACAAGACATGACATAATAGAAAAAGATGCCAGTCTGACTGATTTATGTAGACCTACAATTAAAAAATAGCACAGAAAGAATCTGCAAAAATGGATTGCTATGGACTGTAGGCCAGTGATAGGCTAATGTTCAATCATACAGAGAAACAACAACAATAAATGTAATTCTAAAGTAATGTAATATTACCGCATAACCTTTATTTGTGGAGTTTTTTTCTCAGCAAACACTGATGCGTTTATATACTCTAATAATATTGTTATGTAATTTGATTAATCAGAATATAATGTAATTAGCTAGTTTAAAAATCTTCCTATTATTTATGTACTGACATATATATGGTATTTAAAAGAATTCCACGTCCATAAAACATGGCACTTTTAGTATTTTGTTTGAAAGAAAGTGAAACAAAGAAACTGCACAATGTGAGTTTCTAACAAGGAGAATAAATGATTTAGTACATAAAATGAAAACTTGAAGTGCCTTCAATTACAATCTGAACAGCAATTGACAGAATAAACACATGGTGAACAAGCTGCCACTATGAGTCAAAACTGAATAGCACTTGGACAAAATGAAGTGTCTGTGCAACTGTCTGATCAGTTTTGAGTTAACCACCTTTCTACAACTTGGGGCACTGAAAAGGGTTGTTATTTTTGACACAAATGCTTATGATTTTTCTGCTGTGATAATGATAATGGGTTTGAAATCCCAGGAATGCATTATCATAAATGGAGCCTAACGCTATGTGTGATGGTCTGATGAGATATAAATGAGCTAAATTCTGATTCAGTGCTGAGTAAAAGCTTATTTCAACATTTTATACAGAAGGAGTTCACCTGACATGCTGGTATTGAATAAAACTCGACTGCGTCTCTCGACTGCGGCCTTCAGCTTCACCTGAACACTAACACAGCAGAAAATCTGTTTGATACAAGACTGCAGCAGACAACAAAATACATTAAATTTCACTTCCCTTATTATATACACTTTTCAGCCCAGGTGGCACTTTCATACTGGACCTTCTTAAAAAGAGACATATTTAGTGTGATAACCATCTCCTGTCATCACTTTTTTTAAATTTCACCAAACATTCTTTCCCCTCAAAGCACGTTTCATCCTTAGGCTTGTCTGAGCGAGGAAGCGTGAAGTTATTGCCAGTAATTGACCCAATGTATTGATTGATCATTGCGCTGTATTTTAAAAGCCACTATTTCCTGCACATAATTATGCCTACAGGGTTTTGATTAGATCGCAGTGTGCTAAAGACGTCACTAAGCTCTTTGAGAATCCTCTGGAAAAACAAAAAGGAAACACATCTGCTGTGGAGTAAACATTGGAGATTCGGTGTCTTTGCTTCCTTCATCAACAAGTGTCCCGTGGGTGGCGTAAATAATGAGTACCATGAATTGGAGCAGTAACGCAAGGCTTCATTGCTGAATCAGCCAGTGCTGGTATAATCTGGCCATTTTTTCCATTCTTCCCCCTCCTCATCATGAGAGACGGCTAATGAAAAACTCTGCACTGAAATGCAACAGTTTGAGTTTCCACTTTTAATGGGGGTAAATTACATATAACATGTCCAGTAGCTCATCACCAGTTGTAACCACCATTTGTATTTTTATATCTGTAATTTTACATTTAAATTAAATTAAAATTGATGCATTTAGCAGACGCTTTTATCCAAAGCGACTTTCAGTGCATTCAGACTATCAATTTTTACCTATCATGTGTTCCCGGGGATTCGAACCCCCAACCTTGCGCTTGATAACGCAGTGCTCTACCAATTGAGCTACAGGAACACTAAAAACACATTTAAAAATTCACAAGATTATGGTTTCAGTTTTTATTTTTTATTTTGTTTTAGTCTTGGTCAGCATAAGATAATTTTTTTTAAAAACATTATCAAATTGTACAGGCACTCTTCATTTCAACTACCCTTTTACATAAAGAATTTATTATTTTAAATAAAAGTAAAAGAAGCATTACATTAAACGCAGCATGTAATACAGAATATAATACCACCAACTATGTAGAATTTAATATGCAATATAAAATTTCCCTAAGCACAGTCACGCACTAAGCCCAGATAATAAATGTAGTTATGTTTTATGAAGAATAAGGTTAAAATATGCAGTGGATGCACTCGTTAGTATATGTAAAAAATCTAATGTTTTAAACAGCAACAGCCACCTTAAGCTCTTATCTGTGCTCACTGCTTTCTTATCATCAGATACTTCAAACTCCAACGCATGAAATATGAGTCAATTACATGAGGATGAAACTCGGGACCCTATTGTGAACAGCCCTGGGAAAACACGAATGAAAGCTACAGTGTCCACGAGTGAGCTATATTCATTCAGTGCACTATTTGGTTATTCACTTCTAAGAGTGCAAAGATCATCTGCAGAATACTAAAAATCTATTTAATATATGTATTATTCATTCCTATTGTTCTTCTATGGTCAGGATGGTTTTTTATAAACAAATCTCCACGCTGCAAGGCTGGATGTGGGAAATGGTGCTTTTAGCCACATAATGCAAACAAACTGTATTCTCAAGATAAGCTACATTATTTGCTGAACATTTGCCTAGTGGTTTTCTCTCGTTTATATCTGAAATTGGACCATTAGAGTGTTTGGACTCTTGAAATTTTGGGGTCAGATGCTTTATCTTATGAAAGATGAAACGAAGTACCTCAGAGTTATCAATTTCTGTTGCTGTTTGTTCAAAATTCATGTAGCCGGCCCCTGTAGGCCATATTGATTGACAGGACTGCTAGCATTAGACAGTCTCAACAACAACTACAATGACTCTCAAAAACAAGCACTTCCGCGCACACAAACCTTCAAATGTTATCACCATCAAATCCAGTCTATCTTTCTTCCGTTGCTGTATCCTTTCAGGCACTCTGACACTATCTGTGGGACTTACAGCACTGCATAAATACCAAACTCCCCACAGTGACACATGCACTTTAGCTTGATATGGATACTGTCAAACTCTCATCGCTTCAGGCCAGGAAGTACTTTATACCTTTGTGTTTGAGCCTTTCAGGAAGGGGTCAAAAATTATTGATCAGCCTTACTTGATGATTCCTGACAAATTAGGCTGGGATATTGACCCTTTCTATGACCCCCTCTGGCAGCCGTGGTGCAAATTACATTGCAGCCCTGTCAGAAATACATCCACCGCTGGGAAAAAAAAATCAAGACTAGAGCTGAAGAAACAACACAGAGACCCTTTACTCTAGGTATTCTGTGGGTGAAAGTAACATTTAAGCTTGCAAGTTGTACATATACACTACATGAGCATGCAAAGGATGACTCAAAAGCATGTTAAGAATGCTTAAATACTTAAAAAAGTGGCCAGTGCAGGGTCTCTTAATAACACACAACACAACTGTACTGTTCCTTTCAGAATAATACCTCAAAAATCAACAAAAATGCCCTCAAAATTCAAGATGCAGGGGCAAAAATAACTCTACACATCCTAAAAAACCCACCATGATTACAGTAAAGTATAGGTTTGCAACAACTTGAGGGTGAGTATATGATGACAGAATTTTTATTTTTGGGTAAACTATCCCTTTGAAGTAAAATGAGAAAATGAATTCAATAAAAAATAATACGTAAAAATCGATAAACGGTTCTCAGCTTGTTTTGTCTCAGAGGGCCATGTTAACCAGACAAACCCTGACCCCTTGATCATAGCGACAAGTACCTTTAGGGCACTCTCTGTGCATGACAACAGATTCTCTTATGAGTAAAATCATGAAATTCAGTGTTTTCCAGTATTCATCTACTTGTACCACACCTCTCTGCAAAGAGTCTTATTTCCACATTATGGAGTTGGCAAAGCCCTTCAAATAAATTATGTTCATGAAAAAGATTTGTGGTGTTTTAGGTATTGTTAATCTCCAGAGAGCAGCCAAATTGCCTCGCCAAGAAGCTAATGATAAAATGTTCACAAGCATTTTTGAAAGTGTCAGTTTTCCCATCACAATGAAATTCCAATTTTGCGGTGGTTCACTGTCAATTAATATGCTCTTGCAAAAACTGAGGAAGGTAAACCTTTTAGGTATTCTACAGTACCTTTCTCACCTCTATTCTGTAAAAACAACAACAACACCAACAAAACAAAATGGCTTTTCTTAAGCAGGAAAAAGAAAGAAAAATTTGATTTATTTTCATTTCAGTAATTATTTATACTGCTGCTTCAAAGTGTACTTTTTTGTATTTGACAAAGTCTATAATGTTGGTGGAAAGAGCATAAATAATTAGATAAGTAAATAGTGATAGTGTGAGTAATATTAATAATAATATTTAAAAATAATTAAATAAGCAAATAAAAAAAAAATCTCATAAACTAAACCATAAAAAATCAGTTCAAAATTTAAGAACAACGAATGCCACTGCAAGGCTGCTTGTTGGTCTTATTTGCATCATGGCCATGAAGCAAAACTCAGAAAATAGTTTCATATCTGGCTTTGCCGCTGAGCGAGAGCATGAACACGGCATCCAAACAAACCCACCACCCACAGGGTCCTTCATTAAAGTCATCGAAATAAACTAATACAAGACAAAAACAAATTATGCCCTTCTCTCAGGATGATTGAAAAATCCAATTATAGTAATTTGAGTAACTGTGATTGAGATTAACCCTTGGAGGAGCCAACTGCAAGTGCAGTCAAAATGCCAATCTATGCGTATCAATAGAATGTGAGTTTATACTAGCACCAAATAATATCTGACATCTGCTTGTAAAATAAAGTCTCTTAAGTGAAACTGTTTTCCCTCTTCTTTCCCCAGATAGTGAACGACACCTCCGTCTCAGCGCTCCAAAAGTCCTGCTATTCATCTAAAGAATAAACCCACTTCAATCATCCAAATGTCAACAAAGAAAAGAAAGGACACACACTATCAAAAACTAATCTCATGGAAAACATGTACAGCCGTTAGAAATAAACAACCCAAGGTAGCAAACATATCTCTGGGAATAATAATAAAAAATCCCCCACACCCCACAAGAGCCGCAAAACACTCGGGTGAGGCAAGTCAAGGTTTTAATACTCCTCCACATTACTTTGATGATGGCGCATGAGTGAGACCAACGGGGTAACGCTGTAACGCTCAAAAGGTTTTGTGACAGTAAACATTATAAAAACGAAAGCAAAGCAAACTCACTAATCCTCTTTTCTCAAAGCAGCTCAGAAAATTGCCTGCCAATCCTTCGCATACAAATTAGCGTTGTCAGTAGGGCTGGCCGATATACAAAAAAAAAAAGATATCTCGATATTGTCAAAATTTTTACGATATTCGATATATATCTCGATATGTTTGCATTTGCATTTAAATAATAAAAAATAAAACATGATATTCTTTTGCCCATAAAAAAAAAAAAACTATTTACATTAAACAGCTAATTTAAGCAGTTAAAAAATCTAGACCAAGAGATCACTTACTGCTTTTTATTAAATGAATACATGTAGGCCTATATGTAACTGAAGCAGTGCAAATTAAGTAACAGTTACAGAAAGTGCATTCTGTCAACTTTTTAGTGCATGCAATTCACAATTTAAACTATGCAACTGGGATAAGTATTTTATTTTAATTTTTTTAACAAGTTTTTAAGCTAAGAACACAAGTCTGTCAACTGTCTGTGGTTTTAAGAGAAGCTCTGTGGCATGAAACTATGTTCCTACTGACACTAAAAACCCTCTTAGATGGGGAGCTAGTTGCTGAAGCACATAGCTATTTCTTATTTATAAATATATATAAATGAATACCAAATACTTTTGCATTCTCTCTGTCTAGATTATGGAAACTGGTAAACATATCAGTGAAATTCCCCAATAGTAATTCCAAATGGCCATAGCCTATGTTTCTCTATTCAAACATCAGCGGTCGAGTAAGTGCATTTATTTTGCGATCACAAATGCAAACAATACAGTTGAGATCTCACGACAGAACACAGACCGGCTGAACGACGCTTTCATTAGATCGCTCAATTCCAGCTTGTTAGTGTTTTCAGTTTATCGTCAGCGGCTCTTCCGCAATGAGGAGTGAGCACGTGCGCATGGTTGCCAGATTGCTTAAAATAAGCAAACACCGGGCAGAAAATGTATCCTTGTAACAGTGGAGCTCTGATTCGGAGATTAAAACTCTTGTTATCTGTTATCTTGTTCTTTTGGGAAAGTATGCTTGAATTTGAAATATTCGATATTCCCGATATATTCAAATTGTACATCGTCGTCAAAATTATTCCGATATTATCGCTAATATTCGATATATCGCCCAGCCCTAGTTGTCAGTGTGGATAGTTGTCAGTGTGGATAGGATGTAAGACGGGACTTATTAATGTTGATTGTTTGATTAGTCACATTCTGGCGGGATCCTCGAATAAGTGTTTGGAATTTTGGCGCAAAACAGGTCTTGGGAATCGCAACTTAAGATCTCTTATCAAAGAGATCACACTGCTTACTGACCTTAATCTTTCGCACAACACAGAAAAAGAAAGTGACATGTCCCAAAGAGATTTTTGCATGCCTGTGTGTAGTCTTGATGTTATCTTAGGTATTTAGAAAATGAAAATGTTGAGCCCTTGGGAGAGCTGAGGCCTCAAGGCAAATTTCTTAATTTGAAGCTAAAAATTATGTTTAGAGCTTATCATGATGGAGCACAAGATATCTGTGATTAAAGAGATCTGATTAAAGAAGCACCCAATTTAAGCCAGGCGCACACTGTGCCATTTATAACAGTCCTTTACGATTGCTGCTTGTCAGACTGTATGAACATGATCTTCATGTCACACAGAACGATCTCAGCTGTCATTAATGTCAGACTGAATGACAATCAAGACATGTTGAAAACAGACTTGCGCAAGAAACATGAACCCATGACACATTCGGTGAAGGTAAGTTGTATTACACAGGAATTAAATGTTGGCTACAGGTCACACTCATTCATTTTCTATATAAATTAATTTAAGGTGCTCGCACTGCTCCATGCCATGAGACATGCACCATTACATTTTGATCATAGCTTGTCTTGAAAAACAAAGACAATTTGACGTTCTTCGTAGGAAAAGTCACACTGCAGGACCGTGTGCCAAATCTTCTGACAATGCCAGAATTTCGCTGGACGTCAAATTTGATGGCAACAGTCATTAACTAGCTGTCGGTGACATGTCAAATTAAAGCCCAAAAACTTCAGATATTAGCCTAGGATCCGAGGATTCTTTCAGGATTTTCTAAATTTGTTTCAGATGGCCAAATCATGGCCAAAATCGTACAGTGTGCTCCTGTATTTATTCAAGGGAAAGTGAGAGAGAAAGAGCGAGAGGTGATTTGTTATTGGTTATAAAGTAATTAGATCAGTAACTACAGTGATAAATCTTACATCAACAACAACAAAAAAACCCATCTTCCAATATATGTCACCCTAGCAAATTATATTGGTAATATAATCTGCATGTTGAAGATCTCATTTGTAGAGCTGCAAAAAACCTTACTTGTTACCCAAACAACCTGCCTGTATGCCATTGGTCAGTGAAACAGATAACCATGCCCCAAACTGACGCCATTGGTAGAGCCACTCTTGGTGTTGTCAAGCTACTCAAACAAGCAGAGCAAAGTTTTGATAATGCCAAAGTGTTTACACTTCTCACAGAAATCAGCCAATAAATGGCTTACTTAGAGTCTCTGCATATTAAGCTGGGACAGGAGAAAGTATTTTAACAACAAAACAATTACACAGATTACCTTTTAAATGGGAACACTTGTCTTTAAAATTATATTAACTTTAAAAAAGCATTAGTACCTAGCTGTGCTCATGATATTTAAAAACAGTTGCACTCACAGAAATACAGGTTTGAATCTGGCCTGCAATATGTACAAATGTCATTCCAGCTCTCTTTGTCCATTTGTACTTCAATGTCTAGACGTTTTTGAAAAAATGTATATCTGAAATGAAGAATACTGCATTTGTCATCACCATGGCACAATCTTAAGCCCAAAGTACTGCAGTGATAACGCAAATGGTTAGTATATATGTGTACAGCCAAAGGCATAGCCTTTCAAACACAGGCACTGAGCGTCTGGACACTAGAAAGTTTCATGCTTGGCTTGAACAGTGTCTGCAGCTTCTCTCCAGAGGTTATGTCTGATAAAAATATCTCTGTCTATCTTTTAACCCCTTCATACAATTGCTTTTCAATGTGACTGTCCATTGTTGTTCGGCCTCCAGTAGTTTATTTTTGTTCTGTCTCCTTTGTTTCTTTTTCGACTGTGAAACACAGTGTTGTCACCTTCTAACTGTGCGCATACTACGCTGATGACAAAATTAACATCACTTGCACTGTACACATACCCTTGCATATGCAATAATATATATAGTCTTGAAATAAAGTTAATCCAAAAATGAAATGACTTTCTGTCCTCTTATGGGTTGTTTGAGGAACAGATCAAAATTGCAAGGAATAGCTAAGGCAAAAATTTAAATTAGAGCTCAGTGTTGCTTAGGCCCCACCGACTTTTGCCGTATGGAAAAAAAAAGAAGTGTTATAGCAAGTTATAAAGGTTTGGAGCAACATGAGGGTGAGAAAATAATAACCAAAATGTCATTTTTGGGTTGAACTATCATTTTAACTAAATCTATCCTTGGCACAACATGGCTGTGAAGCACGTCTTAATAAGGCTTGTTTATGGTTCAGGTAAAGTGAGCAGGATTTCAGTTCTGCAATGGTAAGTGAGCAGGAAAGGCTGTGGATGGGTGGAGCAGCTGGAAGAGAGACGAAATGAAAGACAAAGAGAGAGATGGGGAAAAGGTGAAGAGTGACAGAGGTTTTGCCACGTTGAGGAAAGAGCACAACCTGCCTCACTGGGTTTCAGAAATAATTGGATGGCACAATAAAAGAAAAAAAGATCTAGTCGGAAATTATTCTAGAGGAGAGTGAGATTCTCAGACTATAATGACTGGAAAAAAGTTTGACTTTAATAAGACTGTAAAAGTCGTAATGAAAGTATACACAGTTTTAATGCAAGTCATGTCAGTGAAGAATGATCTAGATCTAACTTGTATATAGCATATATCACTTCTTTGTGATAAATTACATTTTGTTTTACCAAAATAGCTCATTAGTTACATTTGAAACAAACAAATGTCAGTGTGGATGAACAGCAGCTTATTTCCAATAATACTGCATTTTAGTTTCACATCAATTTCTCCTCATTTTCAGAAGTTGGCTTGTTAGTTTACTGTTGTAGATTTTTGTTTTGTTACTGCATATAAAACAGTTTCATTTTTCCACAGGCCGCTGGCACACGACTGTGTATTTCCTAAAATGAAGGGATTTATTCATGCCATTTCACCACGGTCAGTTTAGAATTTCCTTCCAATCAAATGCACTTCAGCGCTTGAGCTGCCATTTTCCAAGCAGTGAAACGGTCATTTAATGAGCCCCTGTGAGGAGAAGCCATGATTGTAGTGAGGAGGACAATACAGTAGCTTTATGATGCAACTTCCCCATTTCATCATTCTGAGGCACAGAATTTCAATCCCTCTAACATGTAAATAAGGTAGGAAATATTCTTATAAATACAAGCCCCGAGGTTCAGAGGCCATTTTAGACAGAGCAAGATAACAAGAGCGCTGTTGGCGTGACAACTTGAAAGTCTGAATTAATCTCCCTGCTAACCTCGCCAACATAAGAACTGTAAATTGTTCATACACAAAACCTTAAAATAGCTACAAACATTGGTTGTCTGAAAACGCCATTACCATTAGTGGCTCAAGAAACAATCTTCCACATAAAAACAAAGTTTGTTCTCAGCTAAAGCCCTGTAAGTCTGCATCTAGATGGCTGAACAAAAAATGCTTTCTGGCAAGAATGACAGGAGCGAATCACAGTGTAACTACTGTAAAATCAACAAAGAGCTTTCCACTGACACTATCATTCTCATGTCATAAAAACCATTCCACACATTTTGTAAACTGCATCAGTGAGAAACAGATTGAGAGTTATTGACTCATGAGGGGTTTTTGCACTCTGGAAAAAAGAAAAAGAAAAATGTAAAACACTCTCCAAGTGAGATCCATTAGTTTGCGGCTTGAAATCACGCAGAAAGAACATTATTTCCCCCTTCAGCTTAGTCACATGAAAGAGCACTGAAAACCAACTTCCTAATGACACTCCCTATGACATTATCATTTAAAGACAATCGCATGAGGATCTTAAATTAGTAGGCCATCGTTAGTATAAATTTGAATAACGTTCAAATGCTGAGAAGGAAGAAACACAGACCATGGCCTTTTGCTGTAGGCATGTAGTAAAATAATGAGTGTTTCTTCAACTTCTGGCACATTTATGTTATTTATAATCATTTATGTTACATAAATATCATTATATATTTATTTATTTATTTTTTTTTTTTGGTAAAACAAACAGATTTCAGTTTTTTTTCTATCTACACACAAAACACTTTATTTTTTAAATGTTTGTTTTATTGCATTTCCGATCAAGCAGTTTTAAAAATTACGCAAAAAGTGTGAAAATATTATTTAAATATGTAGGATATATAAAATACTATAAAATTTGCCTCATCAAGACAAAGGATTTGGACATTTTATTGGACAATCAACCAATCGATCAAAAAAATAAATATGGACTATAAGTTCCTATAGAAAAAATCTAAATGGATAAAAATGTATACATACAGTATTACATATATAGCATATCCATTTCAGTCTGTGTATATGCATTTGTTTTATACATTTACACAGACAAAGGATGACACCTAACATTCAAGACTGAACTGAAATGGGACTGACAAGATAAAAGCTTTTCTTTGAGATCAAGAGCAGAAAAAAGAGGAGGGAGGAGAATTAACCAATAAGGATCTAGGACCCTGTCAAAACAAAGGAAGTTCCATGCATCATCTCTTCAATCCTGAGCAGGTGCTAACATATACATTTTTTTCCCAAGGCCCCAAAAATGCAATGTTACTCTACTGGCATATGTGACCCTGGACCACAAAACCAGTCATAAGGGTACATTTTAAAACTGAGATCGAATACATAAGCTTTTCATTGATGCATGATTTGGTAGGATCAGACAATATTTGGCGGAGATACATTTATTTGAAAATCTGGAATTTGGGGGTGCAAAATAAAATCTAAATAATGACAAAATTGCCTTTAAAGTTGCCCAAAATTTGAATATTACTAATCAAAAATTAAGTTTTAATATATTTACAGTAGGTTATTTACAAAATATCTCAATGGGACATGATTTTTACTTAATATCCTAATGATTTTTGCATAAAAGAAAAATCAATAATTTTGACCCATTTTTGGCTATTGCTATAAATATACTTCAGTGACTTAAGACTGGGTTTGTGGTCTAGCTATTACAAACTAAATGCATGTTAGATTTCACTGAAATTTTTCCTCTCTGCTAACTTTTTTTTGCAGAGCTTTTGCATTTATACCTGAACATTAACCTGCTCATCCTTTGCACCCAGGCACTTGTTTGGGCCATGATGCTTTTGTGCAGAACTGGTGCTGATGTGTGTGGGGGGAAGGGAGAGAGATGCTACAGATACCATTTAATGGACAGCCCAGTGAAGGAGCCTCTAGAGTGGGTGAGATAATCAGGCTGAGAGTGCATGTAGGAGAAGCAAAGATAATTGAGCGTAGGAGAGGGAGAGAGAGAGATGAGAAGGAAAGGTGGGGGTGATTCAGTATAGGAGAATGGACTGGATGTGAGTGATCCTTTCTATTGCCCATATGTGACAGAACATGACATCTCAAAGAGGGTACAAAGCTCAAGGCTAAAGATTAATCTTCACAAGAGGAAGAGTGCATTTTTGCCCCTGGTAGGAGATTTTGGCCCATGAAAAATGCATGTTTTTGTTTGTGTTTAGTGTAGGTAGAAGAAAAAGACACAGTGCTGGCTCACAGAATTCTGAATACTTTGGTGAGGATAGTTCCAGTGTGTTTATGTGTGCTTGGATGCAAATTTATGCATGTGGAAAATGATGAAAGCAACATTAGTGGCAAAACAACACACATATTCAGATCCATGGTCGAAAAAATGTGCGACACCTGGCAATGATAGAACATTTATGCTCATAAATATTGCTTACCAGTTACAAAATTGGAATTTGCATTTTTGTTTTATTATTATACAGGAATATTTTTGCTCTAAATAAAGTTCTTTTGCAGTTTTTTTCCCTTCCATATTTGTGACCATGGCAAAAGAAAATAATATTTTACTTGAGATGTGAATGCAAGCTCGTAGTCTGTATTGAATGTGATGCTATAAAATCTGTGTACCATGAAATAATAGCAGGAAATGTCTTTATATTAAGCTGTCCATGTGGGTTGCATATAAAAATAAATAAACATAGAATGCGTTTGACTAATGTAGTCCAATTTCCTGAACTAATGAATTTTATGAGATGGTTCGTTGGATGAACATTTCAAAAGGATGAGTTATTGGTTTGAATCAGCCTGACAAACACTTTGCTGAATCAAATTGTTAATATTCAATGTCTGACTCACTAAACTGCAAGTATTATTTTCAGTAGTCAGCAACTAAATAAAGACAGTTTTGTTTATTATATTATAAAATATTATTTTAGGTAATATATGATTTCTATTGCCAGGTTCTGACAATTTAGTGCAGGAAACACTGATGGATCAACACGCAAAATGCAAAAATTTCGGTTTTGTTTCTCATATTTTTGTTTTGGTGGCCTAATATGAGGAGTATTTCACATGTGTTGACACATGGAGATCTGATGAATTTTTTTTTATCTGCCAACTGGCATACTGTAATGGTTTGTTTTCCTTTTCTCCGTAAAGCCAATTCTTACTTGCAATTGGTGCTCACTAAGCGATAATTTGGAAATGTGCACAAAACTGAATACTCAGGCATATCTCTATTGAATGATAAAATTAATGTGTTATATGTAAATTCATATTTATACATGATAACTGTACAAAACCATCTGTGCAATATGCAAATTCCATATTTTGAACTTTTGTTCAACATTTCCATTTCTCCATATTCATACTAGCTGTACAGATCCATCTGCCCTGCACATATTCATTTTCTGCTTCACACACACACACACACACACACACACACACATATACTGTATACGATCTCTGTATACATACCACTTGTATTCATATAATCTTGTACGTATTAGCCTGTAAATATATTTCTCTTTTTTAATTCAGCTGTTTTCATTCTGTAGAGCAAGCCTTTTTTGCCAGTTCAAAGTCCTTGTGTGGGTGAACCTCAAACAAAACTCACTCTGATTCTAAAACACACATATACCGAAATTAAAATAATTAAGCCTGAGAGTCATCGATTTTACAAGAAATCTTCTACTGCTAAAAAATCTGATCAGGGAGTTCATCCATTGGTGCATAAGCACCAAAAGAAAAGCAACATTCAGTGTAGTGAAACACAGCAGAAGGCTTTTCTGTGATGTACAATTAAACCGATTCACTGTATGCCCCTGAATGTGAGATCAAAGCTAAGCACATCAGTATGCAGAACAGGGCACGGTATTGATTTTCGAGCTATTCTGAGGGCTCATGTAAACACAGGATCATTTAGACTGGGGATGTCTTTCACAAAAGCACACATGAGACTCCAGTTGGACCATATTGAATGCAAGCAATATTGCTCAATCCTTGCCTGTTTAGAATCTAGAGGTCAAGAAAGATTTATGACATGCCACGCGCTTATCATCCACAACCAGAAATGGTGGTGTTTTTTTTATAATGAGAAGCAAAATGAAGGTCAGGTAGCACCACATCACATCTTTACAAGGGGTCTCTCCCTCCATTGATCCCGCCCTTCCTGATGCAGCATAAATCTGATAAGCGCACCTGAAAGAATCGCTAAACAGGATTATATCCCGATAGGCCACTATGCCCCATGCCGTCCATTCTGAGAGAGTACACAGGATGCCAGGAGACCACAAGCCTGAAGGATTAAACAAATAAAAAAGACGGATATGTGGTAAGCTAAAATTTCTGAACATATAATAGAATATTAAACAAATAATATAATACTGAACCTTGGTGCGACAAGGTGAATTTTAATACCAAATATAATTCCAAATTCCACAGCAAGCCTGAAGTATGTGCCTGAAGCATGTTTCATGTCTTTTATTTTGTAATTTTGCTTCATGTCATGTGTTTCCTTTGTTCCTCTTGTGTTCCTTTAGTTCATGTGTCATGCTTTCATTGGTTCATTGTCTTGTCATGTAGTCTTCAATTCTGCTTTCTGTCTACTCTCTCATTGGTTGTTTTTGTCATGTGTTCTCATATCTTTTGGTATATACAGCCCTTATGTTGCCTGTAACTACTGTTGGTGTGTTGTGTCCATCTCTATGTTCTTATTTTGCCTAGTCAAGCCAAGCCAAGATTTTTTTGTTTATCTGTTCACTTTTGGGATATGATAAAATGCATTTGGGTTCTCACAACACTTGTCTTCAGTGGACTCTTATTACAGCCATTCATGTAGGGCATACCAGGTATAACAATTTCACTTGATTTTTAACCAGAATACTTGGATGTATACACACAGAGACATTTCTGTTCAAAGTTTAGGGTCAGTATGATAAAAAAAAAAAAAGAAAAAAAAAAAGGTTTTTGAAAGAAGTCTCACCAAGGGTATTACTGTAATTAATAATAATAATAAAATACTGTATAAACAGCCTTATTGTATAGTAATATTATTACAATTTAAAATAAACTATTAATATAACTATTTTAAAATAAAGGGACAGATTATTCAAAAATGAAAACTGTCATTATCTAATGAAACTCTCCAAAAAGTACCAGTAAGTACCATGTTACTCATGTGCTCCAGATCATCTGAGCTGTATGATAGTTTTGTGTGAGGAGCAGATTAAAATGTAAAGTGTTATTCACTGACAATCATGGTACTTTTTTGTCTTTTAGAACTTGACAGCCACTGGTCATCATCCGCCCTTGTATTGAAAACGTCTATGAAAAAAAAAGCCACTTATTTTTTCTATTCAATAACTCCTTTTCGTAACCCATCATAATGCGACATGAAGATGAGTAGGTGATTACAAAATGCTTTAATGGCTGTAAGTAAAAGTCTCATAAAACGTTCTATTCGAATCTGACACACTATATAGGAAACTCGACATGTGTGGGGCCTCTTCACAAAAATAGCACATTTCTGTAAGGCAGAGATATAATGGGAGGATAAATGACTTTAGTTTTAGTGCTTGAGAGGCATTTTTAAGTTAAGAAAAAAAAAGTTTAAGAGTATTAAAGTAAGTAAACAAGTACAAATCTGTAGATTAATATGATTTTAAGAGTCCTAGATACATAACATAATACACTAACTTCCAAAAGGCAGTAATATATATATATTTAAGGAATTAATATTTCAGCTAAGACATTTACAATTTTACAAAAGATTTCTAAAAAAGGCTGTGCTTTTGAACTATCATCAAAAATTCCTGAAAACAATGTATTGTTAAAAAAAATATATATATATATTAGGCAGCACTAATTTCAACTTCTCTTCAGTCTTTTCAACTTTGATAATAACATGTTGTTTGTATATATATAATAAGCAAATCTATTTCTGAAGAATCATATGACACTGAAGGTTGGAGTAATCACTGCTAAAAATTCAGTACCAGTTCAGTTTCCATCACAGGAATAAACTGCATCTTAAAACCAGAAAATCTATTATTTTAAATTGCATATTTTAATGAAATAAAACAGAAAAATGAACTAGAAATGAAATGAAAGAGTGAATTTATTTTGAAAAACTTGCCCTGACATGAACATACAGGCAACAAAAAATAATACCTAAATATGGATTAGAAAAATATTCTATCCTCACTATTTCATTGCAGACCATATTCTAAGCAAGCACGTGTCCATAGGCAATAGCACTCTCTCACGCTGATGCTCATTTTGGTCAAAAAAGGTCCTGTGTTTGCAATAATAATCAGTATTCATGCACCATGCACGCTTGGCATATGTTTTCCCATATGCTTGGAGTCCACTGCAAGGATTCGGTATGGGATCCTCAAAAAACTCTCTATGGAAATTTTAATCTAAAATATTTAAATAATTGTCAAATATTTCACTTTGCATATTTCCTTGAATGATTTCTCTTTTGTAAACACTCTCTCAACCAGGAATGAGGTTATGAACATATACTGTCAGTGCTGGACAGTAACTGATTACATGTAATTAATCAGGATTATGCAGTCAGATTAGAAAAATTAAGTACTTGTAATTAAATTATATTACATTATATTACAGTTTTTTATTTTATTTTATGGATAACATGATTTCATATTATTCATGAACTAAGTCAAGTCACAGTTGATCTTCATGAACTAAGTCAAGTCACCACAGATCTACCAGAGCCTTGTCACGTCTCAGCTGAACTTCAAGAACCTCGTCACGTCTCAGCTGAACTTCAAGAACCTCATCACGTCTCAGCTGAACTTCAAGAACCTCGTCACGTCTCAGCTGAACTTCCAGAGCCTCATCACATCTCAGCCGAACTTCCAGGACTCCCGTCCTATCCTGTCATGGCCATGGAGGCCATCCACCAACTCACTGTGTCCTGTCATGGCCAAAGAGGCCATCCATGAACTCACCGCCTGCCCTGTCATGGCCACGGAGGCCAGCTACCATCTCATCACTGCCACGGAGGCCGCTATTAACCTGTTTATGATCTCTGTTTCAGTCCCACCTGACCAGACTTGCTCTCCTGTGCCATCGACTCCACTGTGGTGGTCCTCTGCTCCGCCCTGGTGGGCTTCTGTCCCACCTTCTCGGCTGTGGTGGTCCCCTACTCCTCCCTGGTGGGCTCCAGCTCCACCTGCTCCGCTCTGGTGGGCTCCCACGCCACCTGCTCCGCCTTGGTGGACCCTTGTTCCCAAGTTAGGCCCATGGCGGGCCCCTGTTCCCAAGTTAAGCCCATGGCGGGCCCTTGTCCCCGAGTTAGGCCCATGGTGGGCCCCTGTTCCCGAGTTAGGCCCATGGCGGGTCCCTGTTCCCTAGTTAGGCCCATGGCGGGTCCCTGTTCCCGAGTTAGGCCCATGGCAGGTCCCTGTTCCTGAGTTAAACCCATGGCGGGTCCCTGTTCCCGAGTTAAGCCCTGTTCTCGAGTTAAACCCACGGTGGGTCCCTGTTCCTGAGTTAAACCCTGTTCCTGAGTTAAGCCCATTGCGGGTCCCTGTTTCCTATGTCAGGCCCCGGAGGGGCTCCTGTTTTCCCGAGTTAGGCCCAGGAAGGGCTCCAGTTCCACCTGCTCTGCCCCGGTCCCCGACCACTGCACTTCCTCATGGACCTGACCCTCCATCCCTCCCCCTGTTCCGCCTACGCTCCACCGCCCTCCTAGATTGTTTTGAGCGTCTGGAAGCCGATCCTTTGGGGGGGCTATGTCACGATCATTAGATGGAGTGCCCATGAACTTCAGTAGAGGGCACTCCACTCAGGACCATTCCACCCATCAACCACCAAATGTCACTTGGACACTAGCACCTCTCATACTGTTGCACCACACCCGAACTACATTTCCCATGAGTCACTGCATCACAATCACCCTGCCACACCTGCACCTCATTCATCAGCCAAATTCCTTGCCACACCTACACCTCATTTACACACACATAAAAGCTGCACACTCATTCTCACTCACTAGCCAGTCTGACATTTCCGAGCGTTTTCCCCTGTGTTTGTTATTCCTGTGTTTTGACCTTTGGACTGTGTATTCCGACTCTGATTCTCCGCTGCCTGTCCCGATCTCTGCTTGTTTCTGGTTACGATTCTGGTTATCCCTGACACACCAGACGCCATTCCTGATCTCTGCCTGTATGACCATTCTGTTTAATAAATGCTGCATATGGATCCGAACGCCTCTGACTCCTCGTTACACCGATAGGGTACAGAAAGAAAATGATCCAATCATTTAAAGTTGCACTTTCTCTAAAGAACAACTTTAGTACAATCCATGTGATTGTGGATTCAGTGTTGTGGTTTGAGCTCTCAATATATATATATATATATATATATATATATATATATATATATATATATATATATAAATATATATATATATATATATATATATATATACACACGTTTTTTTATTTTTTTTTTATTTTTATGAAACACACTCGACTTCACCGAATAAATCTTGTATGAATCCCAATAGCTCAAATGCTTCCTAAATCTCACATTTTGTGGAAGCTATCTGAACTATTACCAAAAGACAGGATGATTTCCAGTGGAATCAAAGGCATGTCTGAATGTAGCTATTTCAGCAAACATGCAGTGAAACACAAAAGTACTGACAGTGTTTTTTGAGAAAAGCGCACACTGTGTGTGAACTAAGGATTGATTGTCACAGTCAATTATAGCCATTTTTAGAAGTTGTAAATGTGTAAAGAAAGGCCAAAATGTTTCAAAATCACGCAAAATAACTATGAGTAGGTATCGACAAGCATCTGTTCTGTAAAAATCTAACATCTCATCCTGTTTCCATTCTAGCAAATGTGAAATATCTCACACATACAGTAAAAAAGTAAAAAAATGGATTTAATAGCTATTGTGCAATGTTTTAATTTTATTTGTAGGAGAGACTGGGGCTAATAGTCAAAACAAAGTTTTTGTCTTGACTACAAAAAGCTATTAAATCTAAATTAAATTCCATCGTTATTGTCCAGAATAATATATATATATATATATATATATATATATATATATATATATATATATATATATAATAAAATATATATATATATATATTTTGTGTAGAATAATATAATATTTTGTGACACATGCAACTATAGCAGAGGCTGTACCTTGTCACAACAGAACCTGTCATTATAAAGCATAACATAGTTTTTTAAAGCGCAATTCAATCAATAAAACAATTATGATAAACAAAATGGTCGATAAATATTGTAATTTAAAAAATTACAACAAACAAAAGTCATGCGACACCTGACATTTACAAATAAATACCCTTGTCTCTACAACCAGTTCAATTCCCTGAGTGACAACTAGCCTCGGTCTCCCCTTATACATGCTCATATACATTTCTTTACATCATTGCGTTTGCATACCGTATGTATTGCTTCTTTCTGAATACCCATAATCCAACCCTCCTGTAAAGAGATGTCAAAACATAATTAGCATGTATTAATTCATTTATATTATTGGTCAAATAAGTAGTGCACCTGTTGCGAGGAATTCAAACTATCCTCTCTCGGCCAGCTCTCTCAACTAGGACAGCACAAAATTAACTAGAAAGACAATTGGGAACTTGGAACACAACAAGAACAGTGGGACGTCGAGACAGTTTATCTCAGCGATTGATACTGCCGCTACTGCAGTGGACCATGAAATTGTCATTTGTTTTGCAAGCGTTGCATCAAATGAAAGTTAAGGGCTAGACACTAGGTCTAAACTACAGTATGGCAGTGAGAGGACCACATGGCTAATTATATTCATTCCATACAAAATGGTATACATTCTAGTACAGTGGCATATCTGTAAAATTGAGTATAAAATGCAATAAGATCTGTAACGCTGAATGATACTCATTGTGGTTACTAAAAACAGTCATGCAATACAACACATCACACACACATTGTTAGTGTGTGCATTGTGTCCATATATGTCAGAGTTTATGTGCTAAAGAGAAAGCATTAGGGGAAATAATGTATCCCATTTGAGGGATTACATTTTCACACTGGCTTTTAAAAGTCATGTTTTTAAAGAATAGTTCAACCAAAAATAAATAAATAATAACAAAAAACACAAAAGTAGATATTCTGAGGAATCTACTGGTCATTCTGGACACAAAAAGATTTTTAATTCAGCCAGTTTTTGTGAACTGGATCAACTGATTCGTTTACTTTGGACTGTTCCACACACAAAGCTAATGGCTTCAGATTACTTGCAATTTAGCACAAAAGACTTAGTGGTCAAAAGATATGGATTTTTTGATGGCAATATCTTAAAGAGCAGGGTGGCCAAGGATATCATACTATTCAACGTAATGAACTAAAGTAACACAAGCACAACAATTAAGATTATTTGGCATCCTTTTGACTAAAATAATTGGAAATAAAATATTAGAAAATTTATCAGTTAGATATTTTTGCGTAAAGTGAATTATGGCATTTTCAAAAATAAAGAAATTGTTTAAAACAGGACACAAAAAGAAAACTAACAGTTACAGTTTTCAATAACATTAAGCCAATAGTTATTTTCATGTTTTGCTCCAATAACTGTTACTATTAATATAATAAACATTAAAATTAAGTTATTTCGCCTAAATAAATTAAAAACAAAACACTAAAACCTTTTTTGTTTTAAATGCTACAAGTGAATTACATCACATTATAATGTACAGTATAAAAAATGGATATTCATTTTGAGATTTATGTTAGAGAGTCACTTTAACAGTGTTATTAAATTATTAGTGTTTTTGAAAAAGAACTAAGTGAAAGTTACATGATGCCAAAAGTAATCTAAATATAAACATAGAAGAAAAGACCATTCAAAATTAAATATCTGAAAATATATCCGCAAAATATATCCAACAGTGACCAGTACAATTCCATAAACTTGTTATTTTTGTGCTACAAGAACAAAAAAGTAATATGTGTTTGAGACAACATGAAGGTAAGTAAATAATGGCAGAATTAAAATTTTTGGGTGAACTATCCCTTTATTACACATAGGAAACACACACACACACACACACACACACACACACACACACACACACACACACACACACACACACACACACACACACACACACACACACACACACACACACACACACACACACAAATACTCCAGGCTCCCCCAGCAAGAGAATATCATGGTCTGTGATTTCAGTAAGGAGCACAACAATGAGAACATAGCGACGCCATAGATAGTGAGAGATGTTCAGAGGCGGCGGAATCAGTTGCTGCTCAGGAGGAGAGAAAATGGTAGACAACAAATAAAAAAGAGAAGTCGAGGAGGCGTATTATCAATATCCCGCCCTTCATGCAGCCCGCACTAAAGCAGAGAATGAGGAAGCCAGAGAGAAGCAGTCAGCATTTAGGAAAGCCACTCGCCCGAGTGCCACACATGACAGTGCCCACCATAACGCCACAGTGCCCGCTCACAGGGGTGTCAGTGCTGTACTGTGCAATGCCACAAGTTAAAGAAAAAGAACACAAAGAAAATAAAGTGAAAATATTAGGGCTGTCAATTGATCTCCATTTTTAATTGAAAGTGATAAATAATTAAAAAAATTATGCATTTAAAGAAACAAAAGAAATGCCCTAACACATTTTTTAAATGTCTAATTTGTCTAAATTGTTAACAAATTATTCTTTTGATTTGGATCTTTAAATGATTCAACTGATTTTTTTAAGAACCAGACTGAATTAGTCTAGATGGTTCTTGAGTAGGGTTGGGAATTGTTCTAAGTTTTTGGGTTCCGGTTCCAGTTTCAATTCCTGTTCCATTAAAATCCTTAATTAACTATAAAAAAAAAAAATTGTGGTAAGGAAAAATGCACAATACTCAACTCAACTACTCGATACTGTTTATTACATACTGTCAACTTAATTTAAAGGTTGGCAAAGTTAAAATTCAACATATAACATTATTCAAATTTTCAGGTTCCAATTCCGGTTCCATTCCAACTATTATTAGGTTTTTTACTATTTTACCTATACTGAATTTAGTGTTGCTGGAAGATAGTAAGCAATGTTGAGTAATGCGAGTCCATCAATCAGCATGTGCTTCAAAGTTGATGTTTTTTACACTATCAATAACGTTTTGCTGTTCAACGAACAGTCATGGGAAACATGTGTTCGGCAGTTAAAGACACAATGCGGCGAGGCATGTCTGTGGCGTGCGCATTGGAAACAATGTGCTCAGTAATTAAAGAGGCAGGATGGTGTTTCTGTTAGAGGTCTTCACGGGTCCAAAGATTTGTGCCCGAACCCGAAAGAGACCCGTAATGTACTACACCGAACCGACCCGGACCCGTCTAATATTTCAAAAGCTGGACCTTGACCCGTGTAGATCCGAGAAATGCCTACCCGGACCCGACCCGGACATTATTTGAAATCTGGACCCGAACCCGCCGGGAAGACACAGACCGACTGTCACATATTCCAGCTTAAATTGCTATTACAAGTCAATAAACCTGTTGCGAAAAATACAGCTTTTTGTCTTACCTAATTTAAGGAGCCGTAGTCTTTGTTGCATTACAATCCTCTGACAAGAAAGTTATCCATGTTATTCCTCTCGTTATTCCAAGTCCAAGCTGAATCCACTCATTATTTCAGCTTCAAAAGTCCACTTGATGACACGGTGACAGATGACAAATGCAACTGTGCATTCTGACTCAAGTTAATTCGCATAATAACTTCGACTGTTTGCCATTTTGAACTATAATAACGATCGCTCGTGCAATGCCATGGATGCTGACGTTATTTATTTGCTATCATCTGATCTCTGTGCTCTCTGCTCTGCATCGAGTCTGAATCTGACCACTTAAACTTTAAGATTAAACGGTTCATTTATAATATTATAAAAATGGGAGAAAATGTAAAACGCAGTTTGGCGGTCAAAGTGTCCCTCACTGGTTGCCATAGAAACATGAAATGCGCTGGAGACTGCACATGCGTGCTAGCTGTATCAACCTAAAATGCTTTAACGCAATTTGAGCATCATAGAAAACATTCATGTGACAGTTCACCTCAGATTGTGTTGCTGATTTGATATATATTAAATATTAGTGTGTCAAGTCTGCAAGCATTATCACCATGCGTGCACTTGTATTAACTCTGAGTCTGCGCACTCTGCTTCTAAAAGCAGAGAGAGAGAGAGATCACTTTTTTTTTTGGCTCACTCTTTTCTTTTCCTAATTTTACAAGTTGCAAGTTACAAAAAACACAAGCAGTGTTTGATCACGGCCGGGTATTCTCCGAGTCTGATGACTCTGATCGCACGGGTATTACACACAATGTTAAACAGAACCGGGACCCGAGGTAATAGATTCGGACCCGACCCGGACCTGGCTGATCATTTAAAATATAGACCCGAACCCGTATGGGTCCCGGGTCAAGTCCTGGGTCGACGGGTCTCGGGTGCACTGTGAAGACCTCTAGTTTCTGTTATTCAGTTTGTGACATCCTTTACAAGAAATGCTGAATCATCAGAACACTGGCGCAAGGCTGCTCACAGCACTTGGTCATGTGTCGCACCATAACCGTTTTCGTAACCGAAACTTAGAAATTGCTCACGATTCCGGTTAGTATCAATAAACAGAACAGTTATCGGTTCCCAACCCTATTCTTGAGACTACAACTCAACGACTCACTGAACCGAGAACAATCTCTTTTGGAAATATCAGACTCAAAATGTAAACCACTCAGCGACTCGTAATGAGAGAACTAATGAGTGAGTTGATAGTAAGACCATTTAGAATGAGCCAAGGATTTGCCTGATTTTAACAACCATAAATGTTAACAAATAACACATACTTCGAAATATGTTTAGTTTTATCAAAACACATACCAAACCGGATAGTATATTAAAATATGCAAAAACATTATGTAAATAAGTAAACAATGTATTAAGTATTGTAAATGCAAATTAATATTTAGGTTCTAAATGACATTTTTAGGAGCTGAAGCATGGCTAAAACTCCTTTCTCAGCAAACATTGATTAAGGATTAATTAATATGATTTAAAAATAACTGATTGACAGCCCTAGAAAAAAAAAAAAGTGACAACACACAAAGCTGAACGCCAGCAGGCATCCTGGCCAATCGAGAGAAGGAGAAATTGCAATGAAGAAGAGGTCATTTTTGGTTAGTGCAGCATTTTGGATCCCTTACCGAGCTGCGTACAGCATGTGATATATACTGACCTGGACTTGAGACAGCACTAGTTGTTGTGGGTTCAATAATTGCTACAGGAAAAGAAGGGGAGAGGGAAAAGAGGACATTTATATATTATTAACATAATGAAGACCCAAAATAAAGGAAAAGAGAACAAAAACATCTAAAGACTGGAAAAAGGGTTGTGGAAATGTTTGCCTCTGTGGTCAGCAGGCAACAAAAGAGCCCTTTACGCCACAAAATAAAACAATTCCTGCTGAGCTTGATCATAATGATCACAATGTAATGTTTAATCAGGTTTTGTTTGTTCTTTATGTTCAGAGGGTTTTCATCGGAGTCAATTTCAAATCATATTATGATCGCTGATCTTTGATGCTCCAAATTAGAAGCTTCTGAGCATCACTCAATTCAACGGACCGGAATGAAGCTCAGCTCAATTAACACATGAAATTAAATTTGCACCTAGCAGACAGTCATTTAATTATGACCATGTAATATAGTTTTCATATTATTAATAGATATCATATTCTCTCAATTGCCCGAGCTCCCTTTTTGGGAAATGTTAAAAGCAGGACTTCTATTGTCAATCCATTTTTAATCTCATATAGGCTCAATACTTTCCAGTGAGTTACTTAACTGATGGTAATTAAAACTTAACTGGGGGGATACGTCTAGATCTGGGGGAGATATACAGAAACATTAATGTCTTCTCATTTTCCATCTGGTGATACATGTACATAAAAGAGTAAAATATAAAAAAATGGAAAATGAATCCGTCCACAATAGCCAAAGCAAAACTATTTGGACAGTTAAAAAGGTCATGTTGCCTTTGCATTAGATACAAAATATTAAACCAAGTGGCATCTGCAAACAAAAGAGGCTAACTTCATTTTTCCTAACCGTTACTGTTAACCACCTGGTCTCAAGGTCATTTTTAGTAGATGTGTAAAATAGTTTCTCTGTGAGTCCATAAGTGGCCTTGTAGAGTAACCAATATGTGTGTGTGTGTGTGTGTGTATATATATATATATATATATATATATACTTCTAAACCTCAAATAATAATAAATTATATTGTTAAAATATGCCATTTGCTCCACTTTCCTGCAACAATGCACAACATGCAGCTTTAGAATTCCTATTCTTTGTATTAAACCAAGAGGTCAGTAACTCCGTTTAGATGCTCTACTGGTCAAACACCTTTCTGTTATGTGAACTTGTAAATCAGAGTTCACCAACTTAAACTTTGGCACACACTGAAAGGTGAAACTCTCTGCATGTGTCTGTTTCCAGTCTCCCACGTTCACATAACTTTGAATGGAAGTGAATGAACAAACTCTAGCATGACTGCACCTTAATGGCACAGTTCACTCAAAAGAATTCTGTCATCATTTACTATCTCTCAATTTATTACAAACCTGTATGACTTTCTTTCTTCTTTATAATACAAAAGAAGATATGTTGAAGAATGTTGGTATCCAATGTTACCGAATGTATAATTCCGAACTGAAAATGTACGGATAAAGAAAATAAAAATCACATTCCTCAAAATGTATCTGCTTTTATGCCGCAAAAATGCCATACAGGTTTGGAATGACATGAGGCTGAGGGTGAGTAAATGTCAGAATTGTTATTTTTTGGAACGAAAAGAAGACATTTCTCTCTCTCAATTTAATTTTTTTTTGTGTGTGTGCATATAAAAGTCATTGGGGTCCAATGTTATTTGGACAATTTGGACAAAATCTATTATTTTGTGTTATACAGAGTAAATAATTGCATAAACATTTTGGAACAATGAATAAATGATAAAAAATATAATTTTTTGAGTATCCTTTCATGCCACCAGAAAGTGTCCTTAATTTTGAAGAGTCTATATAATTTAAAAACAGGCAAACATCCTTTTATTGAAATGTTTTATTTAAAAAGGTATTTTTGCTATTAAAAAACAATCCAATTTGTTTCATATTTTGTTGTCTTATGCAATGCCATTTAAATACTAAAAACCTTTTTTCGTAGTTTGATGTACTTCGGCTCAGCTTCATCAAATATAATGAACCTTCATCAATAAAATCACATGAACAACATATTACTATGAAGAACAGTAGTATAAGTGGTTGCATGAAGTTTTTTTTTTTTTTTTTTTAAAGAGGAAAAAAGAAACATCTGGACATTTGTCAAAATAATTATCCTTCCCTTCCAAAATCAGTTGTGACAGTAGTGATGAACTGAATAAGACAAAAAATGCCAGGATCTGTGTTTTCTCTCTTATGGTTCAAATCAACATCACAGTGAATCCGTACAGTAAGAGTGACTTTGTGATTAAGAGGTGAAATGACCACAACAGAGGCTTCTCTGTAGCCCTTTGCTAAATTGAGTTGAAATCACAGTGCCTAGAGACAGTTCATATCATTACTGTTTGCAGGTTCAGGGGCAGGGTTGAGACAGTGTGCGTGAAAAGGTGATGTGTGTTACCGCTTTCAGTTGCCGTTCATGTTAAGCGCACAGGCATGCAACCTGGAGCAATTTTATTTTCCCCCATCCATAAATGTTATTTCCTCCACATTTCAAATCAGAATTTATTCTGTATTGGAATTGCATTTGAAATATTTTTGCTATTTAGACGAAAATGGATGGATGGATATTTTTGCTATAAAATGGTTGTCTTGCTAAGGTTTATTTCATAGCTAGCATTTTATGTTTCCTACATACAATTACAGTTATTTTATGCACAATTATGCACCACTGTTGCCTCCTTGGTACAGTAAACAAGTACACTAACTTTAATTTTGTGAAAATTCATATAAATCAATCTAACACTATATTTAAATGGTTTATGATTACCTCACATTCTGGTTAGATTGTCATAGTTATATTTATGCTGAACATTTAGTTTTTCATGGTTTAAGATTTAAAGTCTGGGTCTGAGTGAGGAGTAAATTGACTCTACACATAAAATCTACCCATAAAAGGTGTCAAAAAGATGTTTTAAGATGGTTTAATTGTGACTTTCACACAAAGCTAAGAAAAGCTCTGAATTTTTTTTTCCTATATTGCAATTTAAGTTGTGATTCTAAATCCTGCTAAAACTAGGGTTCTTCTAAAACAAAGATCACGTTAATCAACATAGTCTTTGCTTTTGATGGTCTTCATGCAGTTCTTAGATTTCATCTGCCTCGGTTAATATCAGATGAACACCACAATGTGATTTGTGAAATTACTTTCCACGTAGAGCTCTCAGTCCTTATATTACAGTATTGCATGACATGTAATATTCAGGTACTGTACAGAGCAATGGAGTAGCCTGCATAGCATCCACATAAAAGCAGATTTGTACACTGGATGACCTCTGTTCTCGCTCGCAAGAAAAAAAAAAACATCAACATGGTGGGAGGAATTGCATTTCATTCTACAGTATAATAACATCACATTTTTCCCTTTTCTCTTTACAAAGAAAGGAACATCCAGCTTCTATACAATTCACAGAAACGTAAATTGCACAGATATGAGTGGAGCGCTATCTTCTGTGCATTGTTAGACCACTCTGAGACTGCGAAAAGAATTAAAAAGGAGAGCTGTGCTTGTATTCATTTATTTGACGACAACCTCTTAATGATGGATTTTAAAACTTGATTTAAAAATGAATTTTTTCAAGGGGCTAATATTCTCTGATCTTCAGAACCACAATGCACAGTGCTGATGAAGAAAAACTTTGGCTGTATCCTTGAATGGCTAAACCTTCTATCTTCCATGCATGGTTAAACACATCGCAAGGATTGCCTATTTCTCCAGGCGGTTTGCCGTCTCCGTTAATGATAGGACAGGAGGAGTTTTATAGCCAAAACAGACTCTCTGCACCACAAATACCTTATTTTTCCAAGGACCTGCTCGCCGCAGATACAGCGTACAAACGGTGAGGTGGCACCCTTTAAGACGCCAAAATGATGACTCTTGTAATACAAGATAAGAGTCAATGAGAAAGATAAATATCAGTCCATCTGTTCAGCTGTCCTTTTCAGCAATGGACTGAAATTGATTAGAGCTTCAAAATCACTGCAAATGAAGACAAGAAAATGCAACCTCAACAAGAAAATGCATTATAATATCAATCTCTCATATAGTATGCACATCAAAAGAACAGCAACAAAATGAGCTAATGTAATAGCATCTGCATTCTCAGCCTCAGATGGCACGTCCATAGACCTCTTTGTTCACCGACTGTCTGATGCATGAGCAGGAAACCTTTTTCTCAGTCTGGCAAGCTTTAATCTGATTGGCTGGTTTTATGCAGCTTTTAGTACTTAGGGAACAAAGTTGAGTTTACACGGGTGGTACAATAAGCACTTTTCAGCAAGATCAAATCACCAGATTTGCCAAAGTTTGCAAAGTCACTGGCATCAAATTTGAAAGATATTCCAGAGTTTTGTTTGAGGCACTCAGAAGCAAGCAAACTTTATATCCATGAGTATAACTGTTTATTCTCTTTTTACTTTCTAGCAGGGCTTGAAAACGCAAAAAAAATTAAATCGGTTTACTCCGAGCAGAATCGATATTTTAACGTTTACGTTCTGCGCTCCTCTGATTTTATTACCGTTCCGAAACCGGTTCTGGTGGAAGAAATACCGGTTAATAACGTTATTTTTAAAAAACAATATTATTTGCCTATAATAAGCCTAATAATAATAATACTATAATAATAACAAAGTACTAAAAAACTAAAAAAAGAAAAGGAAAAAATAGAGATCTAATGCTTAGTCACAATAGGTTACAGCATCATCTTCTCTAGATTTTTGTCAAATGTAAGCTACTTATAAAAAAAAAATCTATCAACACTTTAAAGACAAAGTATTTAAAATAGATATTTAAAAATGTTTAAAAAAAGTTGCGGCTCACGTCGCATTTTATTAGCCCTATTACTTTCGAAATAAAGGCTAAAATGCCTGTAGTCTAAAGCAAAATGTTTAAAAACATTATAAAAACAGTAATTAGTTTCTCTCCAAAACAAATCCTCTCAAGTTTAGGCTATAAAAACGTCAATCCAAAAACAAATTAATCTAAGGTGAAGCTGATGCCTACCTCTCTCATTCTGCACGAATCCAAATGTTTCTATGTTCCCGACGTATCTGGATGCTAAATGTTATTTAATATAAAGAATATAGAATAACAGTAAATGTATAATAAGTAGAGCTGTATATGCATTACGAAAGTCGGTCTCCAAATTTCATTCTAAGAATTATTTTGAGGTTAATAGCAAATGAAAACTGTACAACTTCTGGGAAATTTGAGAAGCTCCGCTGGGCTATTTTAGTTCCCCTCACTCCACAACAAAAGCATTTCAATTAACAGTATTTAGAAAAGAACAAGAATTTACAATATAAGAAGCTATAGCAATATTAACGACAAACTAAAACTAATTAATTTAGGCTAAAACAAAACTGAAACCAACGTTGGGTCTCATTCGACACAAAATCAAAGTTTCCGTATTCGCGATGTATTTGAATGACAAATTATTATAAAAATAGCCTAGTGTTTATTATAGCCTAATGTTTGTAAACATTTTGTGTCAGCATTATGTGTATTTCTGAATGAAATATTTTATTTTTATTATTTTATTGTTTTCTCTAAAAAACTTAAATATACTAGTCTCTCTCTCTCTCTCTCTCTCTCTCTCTCTATATATATATATATATATATATATATATATATGCGTAGCGTTTTTTAACCATGCAGAAAACCTTTTTAAATATTTGTATAATTTACTGAATATAAATAAATTACTTTTTAAACGGTTTAACTGATTACCTAATCGTCAAAATTAGCTGATACAGTTTGCTGCATTCATGCACACTCAGAAACCGACTGTGAACAAATCAGCAGAGCTTGTTCGAGCTTTTGTCATCGTTAAATCTTTCGCAGACGTTTCCAAATGTCGAAATTGGTTAGCGCATCTATCTGTGCTTGATAAATTTGTTCCTAATCCGGCCCTGAAGGCGGTGCATTGCCATTGAGACTTACCTATGATGACAAGTTCACAGCTGAGCGGACATTTCACTCGCTGGCTTCAGCGTCACATTTGCAAATGCTGTACTGCTGGAACTCGTGATTGGTTGACAGCAAGTTTCAAATATTAAATGGAACGATAAAATAATGTTATTAACCGATTAATTGCCATTTCAAATTTTCGATTCTGTTCGGAACTATAAAAAATTATTTTGTTTTTTGTTTCTGGTTCTGTTCCTGTCAAAATATCGTTCGTTTCCGGTTTTCGTTTTCGTTTCTTGAACTGGTTCAGAGCCCTGCTTTCTAGTGATTCCTGTGAAATAATCATTGCTTATTATATTTGGCCTGAGTGATCACATTTTTTATATAATTTTTTTTTTAGCTATTATGAAAACAAGAACAATGGAGAACCCTTAAAAAAGAAACAAAACGTGGTTAGTCACTTTAATTGCCAGTCACTTTAAATGCAAGTCAGTTCTGCAGAATAGCTGCAATATAGACCAGACTTTACAATATAGTCAAATCTAGAAGTTTGAATTGTGTTTGGAAGAACTGGAAAATCATAGTGCATATACCAGCCAATCAGATTCCTATTCCATGGGCACTTAACACAACACTTAAATGTATCAGCATAAATTGTGCACAGTCTGTGTTTGGCAGTTCTTTACAGTGCAAGTAGAGGTGCTCAGGGGGGAAAGCAACCTGATATATGATTGATGGGGAAATAAGAATAGGCTCTGGAGGGCTGGCTGAACAGCAAGATGAATGCATGAGTTTCCCAGCCTGGAGAAAAACTATATTCATGAGAATAAATTGACATTGTATCTCCTTTTCTAGTTCACCTTCCATTTCATCCCATCTTGTATGCCCCTACCACGTAAATCAGACAGGGTCACAGAATGGTAACCACAAAAACAACATCTGGCACAACTCAGTAAGAGCTCTGAAGTTAAACCAGGACAAGAAGAAATGGTGAAAATATGAAAAGATGACACTGAGGTTGTGATTGATAGGCTTGGCAAGTGAACAAGGCTTCCATTAGCTGGTGCCTGCAGAAGATGTGGAGGCTTTATCAAGGGAGGCTAAATGCTTCTTCAGGCTATGAATGTTTCTAGTCTGTTTTAGTCATACTTCAGTGACAGGTTGGAGGAGATTATTCGCCAAAGCCTACACTGTGCTATAAGCAAAAATGGTGTGTGTGTGTGTGTGTGTGGGTAGCTTGGTTTACAGAGCAGATGAAATCTGCCAATTAAGGACAACAAAATCTTTGCTCCTCAGCTTTGCGCCTTACAGTCAGGACAGCAAAATGTAGAAGTAAGAGTTGCAGAAGAGCATAGACAGAAAAACGCCAGGCATGGAAAACAGCAGGTTTGCGATGTACCTTGCTACATAGTGCAAGACAAATTTGCCTCACACATTAAACTATTTTACGTTATTCAAGACATACAAAGAGAAAGCTAGGACAGTGTTAATGCATTTACATTTAATTGTTTCTATAAAAAATATGCTGCATTTAGCAATATGCATAACATGAAAAACTCACATGTACAATTTTCAGATCAATGATCTAAAAAAAAAGAAAAGCAAAGCAAACAGCCAATTCAAAGTTAAGCGTTAGTTGCCCACCAAGATTTACCTTCATAAATGAAAAGTAAAGAACATACTGGACCCCCATATTTTGCGGTTACATCAGAGATTGCGTTAACCAAAAAATTTCATCGTCCACTGAATTTGAAAAACAAGGATAATTCAAAATGCTCTTCGATAAAAAAAAACATAAATTAAAAAAAAAAACAGAAGCCATTTGGTATATTGAGTTTGGCTGCTTTTGAAACATTCCCACAGTAAAGGATGCTAATAGGGATTAGAAGTGAAGGAAAGGGTGGAAAATAAAGTTTTAAAGCGCCCACATTAAAACAGACTGGGAGAGAGAGGCGAGAGTGAGGATTTGAGAGAGAAATTAGAGATGTTAAGCATAGTGCAGTGGAACAATTCATGGGATAAAACCAGTGTAAAACAGAATGAAAAAAAATAGACAAGAAACCACAACATTGGGCCTGGTAAGATCAAATAAATAAATAAAAATACATTTGCCACAGAAGTTCTTGAGATAAGATGTTGTTATATTAAAAACAACCTACTTATTTCAAACGTAGACCATATTCGAATGTGGTTTCAGTGATCCGATCAAAATATGCCCTGGGTGCATTCAATGTGGTTAAATGCTATCCAATTGTGATTCGATCACTGAAAATGCACTTTAATGCCAAGTGCAATCAAATGTGATGACAGTGAGTAATGGAGAAAGAGCCACGTAAATGTCAAGTCACTCTAATTCGTACCACATGTGCAACGTATTACCCATTTTTCTCAGTACAACATTAAAAAGACTTTCAAAAACATCAATTTGTTAAATTCATCACCTTTGCCCAATGCCTGCAGATTTTAGTCTTCAAAAAGAGCCTGTTCAGTGAAATGGTGTTCACAGACAATAGTCAAGAAGGTTTTAGAAATTAAACAGAAGAGACACCCTAAATGCCAGACATTTGTTATCGCACAAAACCACAAGTTTGTCATGTTTGGGAATGTGTGCTCACTAAAGAAAAAACATATAAAATTAAATACAGCATAACAACAATATTGTGATAGCACTGTATGATGCTGATAAATTTGTGATTGTGTATCAATTTATGCAATTATTTGAACCAGGTGCATGCACTAAAATCTATGGTGCCGGGGAGAGAACATGGTTGATTCACTTAGTTTTGGTGTGGCCACGACATAATAACTCGTGGGAATGTGATAATATGTTACACTGTAAAACCCGACAAGTTAACTTAACTCAAACCGTTTGAGTAAACAGATTGCCTTGATTTAAACCATGTAAGTTTTGAAACTTTGCATTCAAGTAATTAAGTGATTAACTAAGTGCTGATTGAGAATTAGTGATGAACAGCTGCTGTTAACAAACAGAATCACTGAAGAAAAGAGAAACACAAGAACTACTACAACTGACTTCAGACACAGCCTTAGATGAAATCAACTGAAATAAAATACATGAAATCTCTCAAGATCTGATTAAACAACCCCACAAACAGCATCACCAGCTCCACG
Source organism: Carassius carassius (assembly GCF_963082965.1). NCBI lineage: Eukaryota > Metazoa > Chordata > Actinopteri > Cypriniformes > Cyprinidae > Carassius > Carassius carassius. The sequence continues at coordinate 11,568,136 of NC_081764.1, forward strand.
TATTAATAACCAGACTGACCTGTCTACAGAAGATCTTATTGAGAATGAACTAAGGTTTAGATGTTGATTTATTTTCATTTGAAGTAACCATGTTAGAGATCAGTGTTTGCTTTAGTTGGGCTCTTAACCCTTTACTTCTGTCTTTGTGTTTTCTCTGGCTGTTATAACGTGTGTTTCTAAAACACATTTGTTGTAATTCAAAAGCCCAGAAGAAATGCCATCAGGTGCTAACCTGTACCTAGGTGTAGGTTGTTATACTTTATATTGGTGATGATAATCATCAATTATTGAACTGTACTGAGTCTAATCTCCGATGAAATAGGTGTTTTGTAATTTGATTGATTATAGTAAATGGATGCTAAGAGCCAGTGGTTCTGTGATAATCAGATAATACAAAGACTTTCCAAACAGTTTGGACTTCTATGGTGTCAATTAGTCACACACAGACATGAATAATCAGCATATGAACCTCAACAATGGTGACCATAAAAAAAAATGCTGCAGAGCATGCTGGGAGCCATGGATGAGTTTTGTAATACAATAGTACCCAGCATGCATTGCAGCGTGTTTTTTTTCGTCACCATTGTAGAGGTTCATATTCTGATTATTAATGTCTGTGTTTGACCAACTACTGGCATAGAAGAAAATGTATGTGTACAAAATGTTTAGAAAGTCATTTTTATATTAACTGATTATCACAGAACTACTGGCTCTTAGTGTCATTTTTTACTAGAACCACTTCTACAAATTACACTACACCTACTTCATCAAAGATTAGACTCCGTACGGCTCAATAATTGTGAATAATAATGAATAATTATCATCCCAATATAAAGTATAACAACCTACACCTAGGTACAGGTTAACACCTGATGGCATCTTTTCTGGGATTTTGAGTTACAACAAATGTGTTTTAGAAACACACGGTTATAACAGCCAGAGAAAAGACTAAGACAGAAGTCAAGGGTCAAGAGCCCAACTAAAGCAAACACTGATCTCTAACATGGTTACTTCAAATGAAACAATAAATCAACATCTAAACCTTAGTTCATTCTCAATAAGATCTTCTGTAGACGTCTGACAGAAATAAAGTCAGTCTGGTTATTAATAAGTGGAGCTGGTGATGCTGTTTGTGGGGTTGTTTAATCAGATCTTGAGAGATTTCATGTATTTTATTTCAGTTGATTTCATCTAAGGCTGTGTCTGAAGTCAGTTGTAGTAGTTCTTGTGTTTCTCTTTTCTTCAGTGATTCTGTTTGTTAACAGCAGCTTTTCATCACTAATTAACAATGAGCACTTAGTTAATCTTAATTGCAATGTACATCTTCTTTCAGTGAACTCAACTGAATTAAGTTCAGAGTACTCATAACTGTTAGTTTTTTCAACTTAAATGGTTTAAGGCAATCGGTTTCCTCAAACGGTTTGAGTTAACATAACTTGTCAGGTTTGAGTGAGGCTGTGTCTGAAGTCAGCTGTATTTCCTTTCTCTCTTTTCTTCAGTAATTCTGTTTGTTAACAGCAGGTGTTCATCACTAAACTCAATTATCACTCAATTAATCACTTAATTACTTAATTGCAATGTATATCTTCTTTCAGTGAACTCAACTTAAATAAGTTCAGAGTACTCATAACTGTGAGTTTTTTCAACTTAAACGGTTTAAGGCAATCGGTTTCCTCAAATGGCTTGAGTTAACATAACTTAAGGATATCTGTTTACTCAAACCGTTTGAGTTAAGTTTACTTGTCGGGTATTACAGTCAAGGCAATCGGTTTACTCAAACGGTTTGAGTTAAGTTAACTTGTCGGGTTTTACAGTGGCCATTCATTTTGATAATTTTGTCAGGGTAACAACATCCTTATGTCACAGCCTCGAGATGTTATGTTGAGGGAACGACATCCATTTCTCATGGCCATGAGTTTAATGCGTAAACAAACCAGTGTTACCATAGCAACACGGGATTATCAGAGATGTATTCATTAATACTTTATTTTGAATTACGAAATGATTATATTATTTATTATAGAAAATATTTAATTATTAAAATTATTATATTAACCATATGCTTTGTGCCAGGGCTCAGCAAGTTTCTGATGGGGCTATAGCCCCGTCAAGACCCGCCCTAGCGCCCCCACAGGCACGTAATAAAATCTGGTAGCAAGACATATGGTTAATATAATAATTTAATAATAAAATATTTTCTATAATAAATATCATATTTTCATAATTAAATTATTATAATTTTTTTTAATTCTCATTGAGACATTGTGGAAAATGACTGACTGAGAGGGTTGCTTTGGCATGTATTTTTTATATCTACAGAAGAGTATCTGTCTCTATTGCAAACAAGGCCATTAGCTATGTATAATGGGGTCATTCAACAGTTGGTAAGGATTAAATAATGCAATTTTAAACATGTGGTTCACTCACTGAGTGTATCTGACTGTAACGTCATAAGCAGAGTGCATACCAATGCCAAAGTTTCATGAAAGTGCACTTTTTCTTTTATTTCTTAAAGGGATAGTTCACCCAAAAATATTTTTTTTATGTTTATCTGCTTACCCCCAGGAAATCCAAGATGTAGGTGACTTTGTTTCTTCAGTAGAACACAAAAGAAGATTTTTAACCCAAACCATTGCAGTCTGTCAATCATATAATGGATGTGAATGGGTATCATGGCTTTGAGGGTAAAAAAAACAAACATACACAAACAAAACCAAATTAAACCCTGAGGCTCATGACACGAAACGAAACGATCGATCTGTGCAAGAAACAGTATTTATGTCGTTTTTTTACTTCTGGTTCACTGCAATGACCAAACTGTCCTGAGTGTGTTCTCAACAGCCGGTGCGTGATGCGTTTTCTTCTTCTTCTTGATTTATGGCAGATTGCAGACTTATAAGTGCATTACCGCCACCTATCTCTCAATTGGACCATTGACACTCCTAATTGAAATTGTAGATAGAGAGAAACAAAGTCACCAACATTTGGATGCCCTGTGGGTAAGTAGATGAACATCAAATTTTCATTTTTGGGGGAACTATACTTTTAAGTAGGGATGCACGATATTGGATTTTCGCCGATATCCGATATGCCAATTTTTTCAACTCTTTTTTGCAGATAGTCGATACCAGTATATTTTCTTCTGTTTGGAACTCCAAGTCTCTCCTGTGTGGAAATTATGAGCAAATTATTTTTAACAAGAACTTATTGGTTAGAATTAAATAGACAATAATTAAGTTATTTTATAATGACAGTGCACTGCAACTTTGAAAATAAATATAAATAAACTATATATCAATCGTTGCACCCCCCCCCCCCCCCCCCCCCAAAATGCGGTATTAACCTTAAAGGTGTTGTATGTAGGATTGACACCAAGTGGTTGAACTAGGTATTGCAGTCCAAATTAAAAATATTAAAAATATTTTTTCACCCGGCCCCTCCTCCTCAGACTTGACACATGCAGGCTGCCAGATTGACGACACAAACAGGAACGAGCGCAATTGACGATAAATGAAATGAAATATGCCGTGTTTACCGCCAACTAGGTGGGTTTCACTAACCATAACAGAGACAGACATTCTGGCCCGGAACGCACATTTTCAAAGGAGAATAACTAACTGTAGCATTGATTTCAGATTAACAATTATGTTAACTTAGCATGTTTCTTAAATATCTGCAAACATATTTATGCTTTAGTAGAGTCAAAATCTTACAGCACCTTTAACTTTTGATTTTTAAAATTTAACATTTGTAGATGGTCTAAAGCAAAAGAGTTGTAAAAATTCAGAAAATATTTTAGAGCTCATAATTTAAAAAATATAACATATTACACATTAATGAATAAATCAGTATAGGCTATATAAAAGTATTTGATTTACAAGTGTTATGTTTGTGATTTTTTTTATTCATGTAGCTATAACTTCTGACCTTTAAATCAAGACATACTCATGATTTTATTAAATCAATTACTGCTTTATTTAATCAGAAACAGTCTAAATGTTATTTTATATTTTTACTTTCATTTTATTAAAAGTACTCCATTAGTGCCATCTACGTAATTAAAACTCCTTACCGAACAGGCGTTAGGACCTGGGGGAGGCTCTCACTGCTGCTGCTGCACGTGATATTATTGTTTACGCTATCATACACATACAAAGCGTTGTTCAGTACATGCATTCTCAGTTTAAATGCAGTGAAAAAGCTCCCGGTTTTCATCCTAAATATCTTAAATTGTGTTCTGAAGACGAACAAAGCTTTTACAGGGTTTGAAACGACATCGGGGTAAGTGATTAATGACAAATATTTCATTTTGGGGTGGAGTATGCCTTTAAGGTTCCATTTAAACATGCACTTTATGTGAAACATAAAACAATGAGGAATGAAATATCCAGGCCAATTAGGATCTAATGGAGTTTAGACTAATTTGCCAGCTCTCTTTTAGTGGTAATACTGGGCCAGTGTAGACAATGACACTGAAAACAACTGTTTTGAGGGTTAATTTTGGCCATAATTTACCAGTAATGGAACATTCTGTCAATATTTAGCCTAATATACTTTTTTAATCAGGTTTGTAATGACATGTAGGTGAATAAATGATGACCAAATTTTTGGTTTCGGGTAAACTCCCATTTTTGTCAAATGATGCCAAAAGCACTCAATCACCTTGGTGTTGGCAGACGTACAGTACAATAAATGACCCAGTTGATTTTATAGGGGGAAAGTAGTTAATTATGCAACTACAGTGTTCAGCTGAGAACACTGTATCTATAGAATAAGGAGATAACAAAACCAATGTTTGAGAATAATCTATGAAACACCTTCAATCAATACAAGGTATAAAATATGAGGGCGGATATAACATGCAGAGCTAAAAATAGAGTGATATGATAGGTTTCTTCATGCTGAGGAAAAAATCAAACACAACTTTGATTAGTACTCCACACCTTGTCTCTGAGGTTGAGGTACTCCGTTAAATATTAATGTGTCCCTGAATCCACCTTTGCTTCATCAATACTTATTGACCAATATTATAACAGCAATTTAGTCCCAGGCAATGATGACCAGCTCTTGCATTTGCAATCTCTATATATGTGGAGATGTGTGTGTGTTGTGGAGCAATTGCCTGCCATTTCTCATTAGGAGCACAGTAGGGTAGGTTTCCTTTTCATTAGCGATGAGGAAAATAAGAGGTACAAAGTAACTCTGGTGGGAGGAGAGGATGCAGCTTTCTTGTCTATTCTAGGTTTCTCGCATCACAGACTGTCGGTCTTCAGTAGAACGTGAAAAATACTGGAATTTTTCATCTCAGCTGGGTCTTTGATATGCTTCATTTAAAAGCAGGGGACTCAACTTTTCCATCTGCCACTTTTAAGACTATCACTTTTGTTGTTGTTGTTTTTTATTTTCATTTGTTTATCTTGTTAGCCCACTTACTTTTATCATTGACTCCAGCGACCACTGAATGAGAAGAACACTAAGCATTTCAAACAGACCGCTCAAAGAAATTGCATCTCATTTTAAGTGCTCTTTGAAAATGCTTCACAGAAAACTTCAGGCTCCAAACAATAGCCCTTTACTGGTCTTTACTAAAGAAAAGTCTTTACTGGTAAATTACCGGTAAGTTACCATTAAGAGATGATGTAGCTTTCAAAAATACTGGTAAATTTGTACCAGAAATTTACCAGTAAGTGAAGTTGTGACATTATCAGTAAATTACTGGTATGATGCTGTGTGTGAATGCAGAATGAAGATTTCCGGTTTGATCACTGTAACAGTGTATATGAAAAATCAACTACCAGCACAAGAAGAGTTAGTCAGGGGAGAGTAATGATTGTTACTTACGAATCAGAGGCACACTGGCGTTGGCTGTTCCCAACCTGTTGACGGCCACACAGGTGTAGTTGCCATAGCGATCCTGTGTCATGTTCTTTACTGTGAGAACTGATCTGGAGCTGAGGTTCTTGATGTCTATTCCTTGGCCCATGTTAATCCTGAAAATAGGACCATGAGTTGACATGACACGTCAAGCAGTGACACTTGCTGCAGTGTGGCATGCTATAAATCCATCCATCAAAAACTATTTTTAGTACTTCTCATTCATACATGCTGAGAGGCTACATGGAATATAGTACTTTTAAAAATTCATTTGGTGACAAAAAGGATGATTAAAAAGGTGTAAGACATACACTACTTTTCTGGGGGTACGTATGGTTTTTAATACTTTTATTCAGCAAGCATGTATTACTTATTTTTAAAAAGTGTCTTTAAATATATGTACACTGCTGTAAAACATTTATAAAAAATTTGAAGACCCCCCCCCAACACAAATTTTATATACTGATGTTAATACAATGTTTCTTGAGCACCAAATAACTATATTAGCATGCTTTCTGAAGGATCGTGAGACACTGAATACCAAAATAATGAAAAAGTCAGCTTTACCATTACGGAAGGAATCATTTAAATTTTAAAATACATTAAAATAGAAAACACAAATTTACTGCTTTATCATATTTTTGATAGATGCAACCTTGGTGAAAACAATGAATCTTTTTTTATTGTTTAGTTGTATATATTTTTTACTTTGCTTTACTGTACTTTTTGTTTAACATTATATTTTCTTTTTTCACTTCTTTTTTTATTGTTTATTTATTTTATTTTATTTTTGTTTACTGTTACTGTTTTTTAAAGGTACACGCCTACTTTATGATAGAATTGATGATTAGAGTTTCAAAATGATCTGCCTACCGGGTTTTAATTACTGCAGGTAGCAAGAAACAGTCTGGAACCCCAAAGATAAAGACAAAGTCAAAAGGGTTAAACATGAATAATTCTCAAAAGGTAAAGGAATTAGCACCAAATAAATGTGAAAGCTTTTTAATACTATGAATTAATAGATTTAAAAAATGATATTGTTCATCTGAGGTGTCACACTGTTATGGAGGATGATAAAGCACTGATTCCTTTCGTCATCTATAGAATGGTACATAATAATGTTTAACACTTATTAATGTTTCTTACATCAAAAGATGACAGGTAGATATATGGCAGTCTGTGAAATTTTACAATTGTCCCTGGTCCTAAGGGAATAGCCAAAGAGAAAATCAGAAGCAGAAGAATTTGCACATGGCTTGTAGCTTTGTTAAGGTCAAAAGTTCAGCTGCAGCTGCTCTTGAGAGTCCTGACTTTGGGTCATCCATGTTACTCTCACAGGTAAAGTGATGTGCTGACCTTTTGTCCCCTAACTCTCAAGTAGCTTGTCTCCTGCTGACACTTACTTAAATAAGAACAAAAACTTTTCTTAAAACAAAAGACCACTTCTACAACTGTATCTAAGGGTTATATGCCATTACACACACACACACACACACACACGCACACACAAAACTATACAGAATCACCTTGCTTACGCAGTATAATATTTTGTTCAGCCTCAGTTATTAGCAAGCAATTACATAAACTGTAAAACAGAACAATGTTCTTCACACGTGCTTTTCACTGCACAAGTATCTAATTTCGGAGACCCAACTATCTTTACATTTACAAAAATGTACATAAATTTAGCGCATGATTATCGTTATTCATGATTATTTTATCTTATAAAAACAAAATTTCCCAACTCTCCATAATTACTGTCTGTTTCTTTGATATTACTCTAATGGTTTCTTTTTCAGCATTGTTTCCTGCTTTTAGTTCAGCATTGAGGCAGCACATTCAGACAAATACAGTAAAACGGACAGTTTAGCAACAATGTTCAATGTAAAGCCTTAGATTAAGCAGAGAACAGACCCAATGTCAATAAGCCTCCTTTGCAATTTGAATAAATTGAGTGAAGCCTATAATTACAATTAGCACAGTGTGAACTGCTGATTCAGATCGTGCTCAGCAAGAGTGGGTAAATGACGGGTAATGGGGTAATTTGGTATTTAAATTCAAGAACCACTACTTGAGTCAACACTGATTGGTGCGAAGACTTGGAATGCTCTTTACTAGTGATGAAGTTATATAAACACACAATTAAAATGCAGGGTTAAGATAGTAAGACAGATCTTCCAAACAAGTGCTTCTACTTTAATGTAACTGTATAAAAAAAAATCACATTCCATAACATTTCATTAATTTGGCTTGTTTTAAAACATAATCAATAATTTTCAGCCTTAAGTGTGTTAAAAAAAGGTATACATTTCTTATGAAATTCTTAATTAAATTCTGAAAATCTCCCACTGACATAGTGAAAGAATGTTTAATATTGGAAATGTAGAAACCTAAAAATAATGTACACACATCTAGAAAAAATACAGGTTCACAGCCGCAGAAAGTTCACAGAAAGTGACAAAAATTGTTATAAAAAAACAACAACAACACTGACAGTCCCAGAAAGAGGTTGAAATGTTGTCAATAAATTGGAACAACTAGCAATGAGCCAGTGCTTTTCATTTTGTTGACAGTGATGAATATTTGCCTATTGGCTTTCTTTCTTGCATTCATTTGCATATTGAATTGTGATTGGTCTTATCTCTCTTACATTTACTTAACCATCTGTGGCCAACTTTGTGCTGATACTTGTGCACAGTTGACAGAAAACTAGAAGCGTACTGAGTGCCATGACAATGGCAGAGTTAAAGATGGATCTGATTTGACATTTAATTTCTACAAAACTGAAGCAGCCATAAAACTATTGCTTCACTGCCTTGCCAACACTAGTATTTCCTTCTAGAAATTCACATTTTTAGCCCTTTTTGGGCACTACAATTGAATCCCCCACCCCCAAAACATAATATGTTTAAACCAACTATTAAAATAATACATGATGCTGACTGATCAATTAAAATACCTTTTTGTGTTGCCCAAATAACTCAAATGGAACAGTTTGCTTCAGAGCTCTTTTAAAAGTTAGATTATTATTGCCAAAAGTGTATGACTTTAATTAAAAGTTAAAAATGATGGTTAAGGCCAAGAGTCACTATCATTCAAAATAAGACTCTTTAATAAGACACTTTGTAAAATTTGATAAGCTGCAGATCCATAGCTATTAAACTAATACTACTAAAGTCTGTAATACAGCTTTAGATCAACGTTTAGCTATTAAAAAGTGCTGTACAGTTTGATTGTACTGTAATTATTATGTGAATTCAACTAAAGAGACTGCAAATGAATGTTGATCGAAATATTTAATCTTTTTACACAGACACACTTGCCACAAAAGCCTCGACCGACGTTAACCTTCTCTGTGGTAAGCATTCTGAATCATAAATAAACTCACTGAACATGTATAATGCATGACAAATTATCACTGTACAGGGTAATGTAAGCTGTACGCGAATGAAGGCTTTTATCTTGGTTTTACCTTTTCTCTCCCTTGTACCACTCAAAGACTGGAGAGGGGACTGCTGCTGCCTCACATCTCAGCAGGGCAATCTGACCGGGTCGGACCCCATGACTTCTCATCTCATGAATTGCTGGAGGAACTACAGAAAGAAAATAAAAACCAATGTGACTTAGGGGCAGAGTGGACACACACAATAAGCAAACTCATATATAAATTAACCCACAGAGCCGGAAAATGTTTTCATTTACAGTGGTGTGAAAGAGGCGGAAATAAATTAGCAACAAGATTCAGAGTGGTCAACGCGTGTAAATCTTATGGGTGCAATGCTGAGAAATACGTTGGAGAAATGTAATGAACTGCTCAGTGATAAATTGTTTAATGGCCGTTCAAAGGCTGGGGAGCTGAGGAAGGTTCTCTGAATATGTGCATGTAAAATGAGGACCCTTTCATGTTCACAAATGCAGTGTAAATCTCTCTAGTGGTGTCAGCGAGAGAGCTTTAACTACAGGGTGAATTTTTATTTTCCAGCTAGTCAAGAAGCAACAATCCTCTCTCAATAGAAAAGAAAAATGTTCATCATACACAAATCTTCATTGTATATTAAATTCTTATAGAAGGAGTAAACAGAGTAAGCTACTAGAATGGCATGTGTTCAAATACAAAATGACATATAGAAAAAGGCTATGAAAGAAATAACACCATACTTAATATACACACAAATAAAGCAGGCCTGTACAGAATCCTAAATTGAACACAATATAAAAAAAATCTGAAAATAACTCCGTTCAAGCAGTAGATCCACTTATGTCTTTCTAGCTAGCGCTAATTTACTTGCTATGTCTGAATTTGAGTGGGGGACATTTATATTCCAGGCAACTCGTTCTTGGAAAATCACCTGCAAGTTATTGAGGTCTGTGTTCAGACTATTTTTTCCTGATTGCATTTTTGACATTCTCTTCTATAACCCCATAGTTGAAGGTATGAAGTTCTCCAGGCCTTCAATGTAATATGTTTCATGTTATCTGAGGGCTGAAAAAAAATGTCCACTATTGTCGTGAGAACAGTAACAAGGGATTTTTAAGAATGATGTTCTCAGACTTTGGGCTCAATAGTTACGTCACGTAGATATGTTGTGACCATTTAACAAATGTGAAGGCATGAGCTTCACCACACTCTACACGGAAGTAAGAGTTTCTCTCATTTCACGTATCAGGAAAATTAATTTGCAGCATTTGCAAATCAAAGCATCTAACAGTATAAGTGTGAGAAAAATAAATCTAACTTTTTAGTTAAATGACTCAATGTGAGGGAGAAACATTATTCACTGAGATTTAAAAAAAAACTGTTTATAATATTTTTGCTATGGATTACCATTTTCATGTCAGATACCAATCATTTGAAATAAATAATTATCTTCACTAAAGAAATTTCCATGACTCTTTTTACTCCTAGAAATCAAAATATCACAATGTTTTCCAAGACTGTGAAAAACCTTGTATAAAGAATATGGATATCCATCATTGTAATCACTGTGTTGAGAAATTTTGTTCTGTGATATTGTGATGCTCATTATTTCTTCTCTGCACAGTCTCTTGGGAAGGTATGAAAATAGCAGTGTGACACATCAACGCAGCTTGAATGCAGTGTTTTGGCATATGTTGAAAGAGAAGTCTGTCTGATCCAAAAAAGTGGCAAAGAATGAATCTGCTTTGGCTGGATCATGCATTTACAGTACAGGCATCAGCCCATGAAAATGCCTGGGGAGCATTACATAACCCGAGCATCACAGAAGCGGGCTAGCATAAGATTTAAGGATAATATAAAATAAGAGATTAAAGGAACACATTGCTGATGACAAAGGCGAGGACAAATGACTGCTGAGCCTATAATATATGGGTGCAGAAAGGACAAGGCTGAGAGTGCAGAGAATTTAAAATCAAAGTGAACTGCTGTTCGCAATCCATTTTACTTCAGTAATCTGACAAATGTCAGTGAGTATGAGTAAAACATGTGAAAAGAGGAAGGGTGGGGTTAGATTGTGAAAGTGGGCACATGATACAGAGTTTGCTAAAACAATGCCTAATTTGTTATTTGGTAATTGGTTAATGTTGTTACAATTACAACCCCACACCCCCCCACCCCCGAAAATCATTAAATTATAAAACATTGTAGGCCTAAATGTCTTTATTTTCACTTCTGATCAATTTAATGCATCCTTACTGAATAAAATTATAATTAATTTTTATTAACTTTAGCTTTCCTTCCTACGAGAGAGAGAGAATAGCTTAGTTTACAATATAATATTGTACAATATTTGTTTTCCTGTATTTTCATGAAATAAATGCAGCCTTGCTTAAGACATTTCTTTGAAAAACATAAAAAAAATAAAAAATAATAATAATTATTCCAAACTTTTGATCGGTAGTGTAATTATAGTATGAATTTATGTATTAAATATAATGAGAAGTATAAATAATAATAAAAAAAAAAATTCAAATAAATAAAAATAAGTAAATAATATATATTTTGATTCTTGACTAAAGGACACAAGACACGACACACAGGATCTACTCACAATAAAATGTTTATGCATCAAGATGATAATGGGATTCAATTATACATGGATCCCCATGCTGACAATTCAAATAAGTCAATACATTCTTCAGTTACAATCATGCTATAATTTGACATCAGGTGTCAAAAGCAATTTAAAATACATGCGAACACATATTAGAGAAAAAAATCTGGCGTCAGGTGATATGAATGCGTCCAGATTTGTGATGCTAAGTTCAGCCTTTAACAGAAAACTGAATCTCTAGCCCTGTTCACTTCAAACATTTGCCACGCTACCTGACATTTCAGTTGGAATGCAGTTGAAAAATTATTTCACACTTTCTCTGGCCTGTTAATCAGTGTGAGCTTGCTTTAAATGGATTTGGATGCTATAATCCGCATTCAGATGCAGAACCATAAAATTAGCCAATGTGAGAGAATCCAAGTGTGCATTTACTAGAAGCATCTATGCATCTGTTATATGTGTGTATATGCTTCAAATCTGCAAAAACACCTCCATATTGGAGGTTACACAAGAGGATTTCAAGTTAATTCAGCTTATGTGTTTTGCACATCTAAAAACAAGAGATCTGAGAGTGGCTGAAATCTGCTGAGGGTGAGATATGGTATGTATCTGTCTGTGTCATTAATCACTGAGATTTGTGCTGTATTGTAAGCTATTGGCATGCCTTGGCAAGCTGCCTAATAGCACAAGAGAAGCTGGCTCTGATATATATCCACATAGCTAACTTCTCCTATCTAACAAACCACTGCATCTGTCCTCACAGAGGGATGATCCAGTTCATTATAAAGCTGCATTAGCAAGAACTACCCAGGGACGAAAACAAAGTATTAGCAACAACTGCAACCACAACTTTTCACATTAATTAAAATCGTTTGAGCGCATATACTGCAGTGATAAAGGCTCCGGAGGGACAGAATACATGAAAGTCATCCAATTTCAAACATCAAAATATATTTTAAATCAGAACAGAAGTCAATGTATCAGCTAGTCTTTGGATACATCTTTTGAAAAAATTATTTTGGCAACAAATACAATAAAATAAAATAATGTTTGAATTCTGAACTGATGACAAAAAATATAGATTTTGAACAAAAAACATTTTCAGTTTTTATAATAAGAACCATCACAGCATACACAACAAAATCACTTACTAAGTACAGTTCATAATACTGTAAATAGAGCAGATTATTTGTCAAGGATTAAAGGGACAGTTCACCCAAAAATGAAAATTCTGTCAACATTTATTATATCATTTTGTTTTGGACCCCCATTGACATTCATTATATTTCTTACAGGTTTGTAACTACATGAGGGTAAGTAAATGATGACAGGATATTCATTTTTGGGTGAACTACACAGTTTTGTGTTAAGAGAGCATAAGTCCTAATGTTATAATATGCATGAATGAAGAAAAATCCCTATTAAACCCATATGCACAGCTTCTTAGATTTAATTAGATTAGTCTTTTAAGGAGTTCTCATTATAGCAATCACACACCAGCATCGGCTAATGTAAAATCATGGTGTAAAAACCACGAAAGCCCTACAATCCCAGTCATTTACAGGCTTCATAACAAAAGAGTGCAACTGTAAATCATTGGTGAGTTTCTAAGCTCGTACCAGATGGGAGGGTCTGAAAATAGCAAAGTTGGCATGAAAAATGGATGCTGCGGGGCTTACTGTTTGACAAATTTGCCAGTTGCGGCTTGACCACAAACGCAAATTAAAATGACAAGGCAGAGATTATGTTTTAGAATACCTGTGAACACAGCACCTCGCAAATCAGTGAATATGTCAATATATGCCAGACAAGGTTCTCAAGGTTTCAATGCCTTTGTGATTCGTCTTTATGCACAGATTTGACACATACAAAAAGTGCACCTGGACTAATTCAAAATAGACTGCGTTTGAATTATATTGTTATTGTTGGTATAAATCTAGGATTGGTATAAACTGATCTTTCAAGGGAAAAAATTTAATAGGAGCACCACCAGTTAAATCAAGTTAAATAGGATAAAAAATAAAAATAAAAATAAAAAATATATATATACGTATATATATATATATACGTATATATATGTATATATATATGTATACGTGTATATATATATATATATATATATATATATATATATATATATATATACATATATATATATATATATATATATATATATATATATATATATATATATATACATATATATATATATATACATGTATATATATATATATGTATATATATATATATATATATATATATATATATATATATATATATATATATATATATATAAAATCACACTGAGGCCAGAGGTTAGTGGGTTGAACTGAAATGGCATGCTAATCCAGTTTATTATTTTTCCTCTTAATAAGTTTCATAACATCATAGCATGTCTGACTTTAAAGCTCACTGATGTTGGTGTCGGGTGGATGTACAGAATGACTAACTGGCACATCTCCAAACCAAAGTAATTAATTTATCACATGACGCTTTGGAGGAAGGGATGATTATGTAGTCTTGCACCTTTATCCTCCCAACAAGTTTAACATGTTATTTTAATTACGAGATCAATTAATAACCCACCTCTTCAGCCAAAGGCTAAAATGAGTTTTCTTCACAATTAAGGAATGGACTCATCAGTCCATGACTTATCAGCTTATAAACAGAGAGACTGCTTCAATTGCTGTCTCCAACTCATTGTCCTATTCTGTTCGCCAGCACTGGGTTTAGCAGCTAAGATTTATTAATTCGTTAAGTTTTCCATTTAAAATTCAAGAATAACATCATGCTCTTTCTCGAACACATCCAATCCTTATAAATAACACTCATGGTAAGGGAACACGTGCTTTGTATGCCCCACAGAGAATATGCACTGTGACGAAAAGTATTGAGTTGAATGAAAACATTAACCACAGTGTCACAAATCTATGTAAATAGACAAAATGGCTTTTAGCCTATTATGCTGAAGAATAGGAGCCATATTGTCCTGTGCAGTGAAGATGGGCACTCGAGACAAGCCGTTATTTGTCTGTGAAGTCTTATCAAAGGGGCATAATTCATAGAGTCATCTATGTAAATGCATTACGGTCTTAAGTTATCATGTGCGTCAGACGAACATAGTTTTCAGTTTTAGGGGGCGACTGGTTCAGTGACTCACACCAAATGGTGAAGAACAAAGCAATATGTGTATCTAGTTCACATCAGAATTACATTAAAGACAGACCTTTTTGTGGTTATTGAGAACTACACAGGAAAGAAAAAAGTAGTAACATATTTTTTTAAATATACATTTCATCTATTTATTTAGTTTTGTTTTTGTTTTTCACAAAAGATTTAGAAATATAAAACTGCCATAAAATCAATTTGTAAATAAGTTATGTTCCAAATTTGAAGTTGATGTCACAAAAATGTAGGTTCCAGTGAGATTTTGTTTTGTTATTTTGATGCATTTCCCTGTCATAAATGTATAACTTTCTGTCATAATATTACTTTTATTACAAAATAGTCATATATGGATGAGATGAGACTTAGACCTTTCCAATGATATGTGTTTTGTCCTTGTGAATGATATCCAATTTAGGATGATTGCTAAAATATGTGATATGGAAAATAGGCTTTAAAAAAGAGCACCAAGGTTAGAAAAAATGAATTGTATTTTCTTTTAACATACTCCAATAATCTGTTTTATAATATTTTTTTTTCACAGTATAAGCAGTACATACAGCAGTACACAAATGAAAAAAAAAATTAAATACAGAGGATTATTTTACTCAAATTTTGTGTTTTTATGCTTATTATAGTGTTGCATCGTTAGCTTAGCAATATCAACTAATTGAAATCAGAAATCAATTGCTGTCTTTGATGGCAGCAAGGCAGTGCAGTGGGTTTTGGAACAGATGTAATGTCATTCATTGATTTCAAAAGCCTATCGTAAGCCCCGGACAACTGTTGACATTTACTTCTTCTGGCTAGTTTTCATGCTAGGTTTCTACTAAAGTAAAATGACACTGAATGCCATCCAAAGGCCTCCCCCATATCCCTCTTATCCTGTCTTGCAGACAAAGAGACCCTTTCAGTGCTTTACAATGTTCAGGAATTTTTACATATCTACATTTGCCATTTCTTAACTGGGAAACCTTCCACAAATTCAGTCACACTTATTAAACTGTGCCAAGTAACAGTGCATTTCTTCTTTGATAAATCTCAATGTTCCATAAAATCGGGCCTTGCTTTTAACTTATGCTTGGTTGGCTGCAATGTACTGTATAGCCCAATGAATACAGCTGTACAAGCTGAAATTATTTCAGTGATAGGAAAATGTCAAATCATAAATGCATGTGTCCATGCATGAATATAATCATTAAAATTATTTTTTAAATATATTTTATTGCAGTTAATATTTATTTTATGTTAAAGGGTACATAAAATACACAGTTTCACCTAATCTCATGTTAATCTTGAGTACCTATAGAGTAGTACTGCATCCTTCATATATCCCAAAAGTCTTAAGTTTTATCATATTTGTAAAAGTAAAATACAGCTTTCTGATTCTTTCTGGAAAAGGCTGAGCTCCTGGAGGCGTGCCGTGAGCGGAGCTATAATACTGATGTTTCGTGTTGTTTCCATTAACATATATTCACTTATGTGCTGATTTCCAACAAAATACAGAAATCTGATGCAATTGTACTTACATGAATGGGGTCTTTTATCACAGGGACGGCTCCATGTTTTAATAGCAAACGATGTGCAAATCCAGAAAACGCACTTATTTGGAGGCATTCTCGAACAAATCCTACGCATCGCTGCCGACGATTTTGAAGCGCGTTGATGTGCGCGGTCTCGCTCTCCTCATGCTCTATGTTCCGCTCTTGTCTACGTCATTAGATCCACGATCTAAAAAAACAGCCGAAACTTGTACCAACCTGGAAGTAAGATTTTCGGCACAGAAATTCTAACTCATTCTTCTAAATTATTTTTTACAACTTTGGCCATGTTTAGCATGGAATCCATCTCTTTAACACTAGGTGCGTTTACATGGACACTTTTTGCTTCCATCGGATTGAATTCATTCTGATTGACGAATCCGAACGTAGTGTTTACATGAACGCTGAATAAAGTGATCGGGTTGATATGCGCGTTTACATGTCACAAGCTTCTGATCAGACTTACTCTTTTGACATGCGCACACTGCATGAATATACGGAGTTTCCCGCTGCTGTTGCATACTGTTTTAAAAGGCACACGTGATATTTATCTACTTCGGGTCCTAATTAGGCAATGACCAGCACATGAACTGTTGTCGTCTGTTGATGAAAGTCTTAAACGAGGACTGGTGGAACGTGGTCCTGTTCCACTTCACATACGCTGAGTGAAAGGGGAGTTTTTTAATGACAGGACACTTATTTATGACACTTTAGTCACCAGGAAGAACAGATCGTTCCGCGCGTCATACGTCATTACGCTATTTCTACATCACTGTGCATGCGCAGTACTTTCCCGTTTCGGTTTTCAATCCGATCAAGTGTTTACATGTCCTCTCGCTTGGATTACAAAAGGGATTATCCACCCCTTACAATCCAATAAAAATTTTAGTCGGATCTGGCCAATTCAATCCGATTGATGTGTTTACATGTGACTTTTTTATTCTGATTGTGCTTCTAGTCCTATTGCGATCGGATTAGTAGTGTCCATGTAAACGCAGCTACTGTGAACACCTCTGAATACACTAAACACCATTGTACCCCCCCCCCCCTTTAAGGAATTTTTTTAATGGTTTTAGGTAGCTACAATAACTAAAACCCTTATGTGAATTCACCTTATTGCATACTTACCATAGTAAAATCCCCAAGCATTCAGTCAGTGACTGAAATTTCTTTGGGGCATTTGAAAGGCAGGTTAAATTGTCTTCGGTGAGTGAAAAGCAGGCTCAATTGGATTAAGCAAGTGAATGACTTGGTTGGTCAAGACTATTCATCTACTGGGCTCTGAAAAACTCCTTGGTTGCATTAGCAGCATTCATCTTCATTGCAGCTCACATTAAATTTATAAGCAATCACATCACTAAATTCAAGACAGAATTAGCCATACATGCTTGGGGCATAGCACAGGGCCATGTCTCACAAATAGGGTGCTATGCTTTGGATCACAATCACTTCTTTTTTCAGTGTTCTCTGATTTTCAAACAGGTGATTTGGACATACCAGCTTTGCCTCTGATCAGTTTATCCTGCTTCTCGGTTTAATGACAACATGCTTCATCAGAACTGACATGTCTTTGGTCCTCATGTTGAGAAACTCCAGTAACAGACTCGAAATGCAAATGCCTTAAATTAACTCACTACTTTCTGACAGCTTTCTTGTGCAACAAATAAACAAACAACAATAATAATGCAACAAAACACACTTGGCCAAAAACAACTGGCTGAACAGCCTATTTAAAATGGAAAGAATGCATAAAAAAGGGAAATTAATTGCAACATTGTTCACAGATTGTTTAAATAACCTCAAATGAAAGTTTAAGCTGCACTATAACCTCTTAGTCATTGACTATGTTTACACAGTGTGCAGAAGTGGTCTCTTGGCCTCATTTGGACAATAACAGGAAACCGCCATGTAAACACATTAATTTAAAACATGGACAATTACAAGTTTTGCCACATTACTGAAAATATAACCTATAGACTTGGTTGCAGTTTTTCATGCAATAACAGTGAATGGTTTGTTTGCATATCCTCAACCAATCGTGTGAGTTTGGGGCAGGGCTATTTGTTCAACCAATGACAGACGGGGGAGCATCCAGGAACCTATGAAGTTTGGTTTATTACCGCTAATGCCAGACAAATTATAAAATTTCAATTTGCTTATATATGATGTTTATCAGACCAGTAGATTTAATGTACAGTATAGCATCATGTTTAAAAGGTACAAAACAAAAACAAAAGTGCATAAAAATATATGACCTGCAGTTCAAGATTAAACATCCATTAAAGATACTAATCATTCATGCAGCAATAGAGCTTAAATCAACCTCTTACGCAACACAATAACACCAATCCCTCTCTGACTACTAATTCCTTTATATAAACCACTGGGAGGTTTAAAAGAAGGTGAAATATGAATGTAAACAGACTATGTCATTTTTTGTCACTTGCAGAACAAAGTGGTTGTTCCAGGACACATTAGCTCAAAATGTGTCTTGACAAAATGACATATGAAGCAAAGGCATTACATTGCCGCTTCGAAGCTCTACCAATTGCATTTTGCATAAATATTCTAACATCTGTGAGCTACGTGACATCCCCTAATCTGTCTTATTTATATATTTCTTTTCCTTGATGTCATTAGAGGCAGCGCATGTATGAAAGTGGAACTTAAAACTAAACATCTGGTGTGAATTCCAACAGAAAAAAAAAAACATTGTCGCATATACAGACAAGACAAACTGAGCTTCATGACATCTAATTTCCCATTAGAACAGTGTAGATTTAAAATGCTGCAAAAACAAAGTCATGGTAAATTATTTAATTATATGCAGGACTGAGCAAAATTTCATTACTCTTCAATTTATGATGAAAATATATATACTGTAGTAATATATATATATATATATATATATATATATATATATATATATATATATATATATATATATATATTACCAGTATTTAGAATTTTGTGTGCTAAAAAATGATTGGATAATGTCCTGGCAGAGAATAACAAGTACATTTTCTGTTAAAAAGCAATGTTTAAAGAGCCACGCGTGGAAATATTTAACATTTTAAATTAAATTAAACTCTCAGTGCAGCACAACCATGGTATGCTAAATGATTTTTTCATTTAATTTTCTCTAAATGTGTGATTTGGCTGGAACTGAGCACCAGGTCTGGGTAATGTTTACGAGAGGCCAAATTTCAGCATGTTAGGAATTAGCATGCTTACCCAGAGATACAATCTCTGCACACCAGCCGGAACAATAACAACTTTTTTTTTTTTTTTGCATGAATGGAGGTTACACATGAAGGTTATAAACTGGAGGTCATAATGTGCATTTAAAATGTTAACACTATTTCAGTTAGCTGAGTGATCTAAATGACTTTCAGAGAATGCTGACAGAAGACTATCTGAGGACTCACTAGGGAATGAGTAGCAACAATAACAGTAAATGATTCAAGGTGTTTGTCACACATGGGCCCATTAGGCTATTATTTACTGCAGGTCAATAGTTGCAATACCTACAAAGATTATGCCATTGACATTAGGGATGCAACGATACCATTTTTTCCAATCCGGTACCAGCACAGTATTTTTAATCAATGTAGAATTTCTATACTTCTCTATGTTGACCCGATCATCACTCTTTTGTGTGTTAAACTTCATTATAATGAAAAATAACAAATGAAAAAATATATAATCATAATCTATGACAGAAATACTATTATAAACTAGGTTGGTGGATAATTCTGCAGCAAAAGATACTCTAGATGCTAGAAAAATCACGGGTGCACAATAATTTTATAAAACCTAGTTAAATATTTTATTTCTAAATAAAAGTGAATAAGTCTAAAATCTGGTAAAATGTTACACATTGCTCTTTGTATTGTTGTAAAATACATTCATGAAAAAAATACATCTATATAGAAATATAAAAGACATGATAGATTGGACAGAACAAGAAAAACTATTAACAATTTGGATTGCGCATGCGCAGAAAAGTATTATAATACTATAGGCGACAATATAGAGCGTCACAGAGCACTTATGCGCATCCTGTGTGCAGAATGACGAGCTTGAAACAACACGGAGTCAAAGTGTGCAGGCTGTGCAGCCCTCCGAGTTCGCATCAAGCAGCAACCTTCCGCTCCCTCTCTTGAAACCAACATGGAAGTGACTAAAACTGCAATTCATCTACTGGCCACTGGAGGCTGGCTCCAAAAGGGAGTCAATCCCATAGACTCCCCGTGTTAAAATGCCTAACTTTACAGCAGAAAAAAAACATGTTTACAGCTTGGTACCAAAAAAATATTTTGGTCTATAGACCTATAGCTAATTTTGCCCTTCGTGACAACTGTGAGGAGGTGAATTTTTCTCTCAGCCGTTTAAATAATGTTAAGCCTCAAAGTTCTACATAAGTAAGGGCTCAGCCACTGGAGTGACAGGTGGATTGCCGCTGCTGTCACCGCCGTCGAGCTAGGTGGGCGTGGTTTCAGCAACCGGTAGTGACGCTCTGTGACACGCTGCCAAGATGGGTACGGCCACCTCCACCCAGCCGGATAAAGGACTGCAGTAACTGGCGCAAGTCCTTGTGGCTTTACACATACATGCGCTAAATGCATTAAAACATGCACAGAATTAGTTTTTTTATCAAATAAATTAGCTTATTTCAATTAGTGGCCATAATCTGCAATTAACCTGGAGGTCAGTTCTGCACATATACCTAAAAGCTATAATTATTTTCAAACCGGATTATTTTAGCGTGTATTTAATTACGCTGATTACCCTTGAAATGTCAGAGTCGAGTCACACTATCTGCATTCGTATAAGGCTAATAAAGCTACAAATACAAAGAAAATGTTGCGGATGTCACATCACTAATAGTTCTGCCCATGCAAACTTTTACAAGATTTTTACACAATTTTGTAAAAGACTTTATTTACAACTAGCCTGTTTAAAAAAAATTATTAGCAACCCAAAATCAGAATACTACTACTTGATAAACGCAATGAAATAATGATCCACTATATTATATTGGTAATATCCTGAAATAACGCAGGGAATTTTTTTGAGACTGTCAAAGTGGTTGAATAAAATCCTATCAGCGCTGCACATTTCACAAGGATTTCTTTACTCAAGGCAATGGGCACTGGCAGAGTAGTCCTCCTGCATCCTTCTCACTTTTATTTTTGGGACATAATGGTGAGATAACACTTTTCTTCTAAATCCAGCATTGAAACCTCCATTCCCGCTAATTTTTCACCCAGCTGTAGAGGGTAAAAGTGCTTTGATTGATACATTTGGATTACGTCTATCCCTTTTCCTGCTCTGAGAAAAGAATATTGCGAAGGGAACAGGATCTGCTGTTACTGCTTCCATAAGATGTCACTGTAAATCACTGTGAATCAACCAGTTCCGGGTGGTCTATAATACCTGGAGAAATCCAACCGCTTGTGTAAATGCCATGCGACTAATCACTTCAGAGCCACACGAAAATGTCATGACAATGCTGAATGGCTGATGGCACCACAAAACACAGTCCCAAATAGAAGAATAAATAAAACAACAAATACAAATATTATATATATATATATATATATATATATATATATATATATATATATATATACTGTATATATATATATATATATACTGTATATATATATATATATATATATATATATATATATATATATACAGTACAGAGCAAAAGTTTGGACACAACTTCTCATTCAAAGAGTTTTCTTTATTTTCATGACTATGAAAATTGTAGAGTCCCACTGAAGGCATCAAGGGCTATTTGACCAAGAAGGAGAGTGATGGGGTGCTGCGCCAGATGACCTGGCCTCCACAGTCACCGGACCTGAACCCAATCGAGATGGTTTAGGGGTGAGCTGGACCGCAGACAGAAGGCAAAAGGGCCAACAAGTGCTAAGCATCTCTGGGAACTTCTTCAAGACTGTTGGAAGACCATTTCAGGTGACTACCTCTTGAAGCTCATCAAGAGAATGCCAAGAGTGTGCAAAGCAGTAATCAAAGCAAAAGGTGGCTACTTTGAAGAACCTAGAATATGACATATTTTCAGTTGTTTCACACTTTTTTGTTATGTATATAATTCCATATATAATTCCACATGTGTTAATTCATAGTTTTGATGGCTTCAGTGTGAATCTACAATTTTCATAGTCATGAAAATAAAGAAAACTCTTTGAATGAGAAGGTGTGTCCAAACTTTTGGTCTGTACTGATTTCAAGATTTCAAGAGTTTTATTTGTCACATACCAAATTATATATAGCATACATAACCAGCAGTGAAATGTGAGTAAACCGTATATATACTGTATATATATCAGTGATGCGCGGGGTCAATGTATTAATAACCCGTACCCGACCGACGTTTTCAACTAACCCGCCCGCAAAAAGGAAAAGAAAATATTGTACCCGACCCGCTTCCTGACCCACATTCTTTAGAAGTAAATGCTCATCATAGCATCATTTGGCCATAGACGTAGGAACTAGGCAAAAAAAAAATCCTTATATTCTAATTTTGTCAAAAAATCGTCAATAAGCTCATAATTGATCAGAGCTCGTTAGCGGAGAGTGCATTTCTCCATATATTACGCTCCGCTCACTCATTCCATGGGGTCTCGCTCAACCCAGAATGGCCTGCTGGTTCGAAAATGCGAAAATGTTCGAAAGGTGCAAGTGATCCTGCCGGCGCCTCATTAAATTGTCTGCTATATATTTGCTTCTTATTTATAAAATACGGGCAATTGATTGATAAAACGTTGATAAAAATTAAGATACAATTTATACAAAACGAAAATCTTTTAAAAAGAGTTTTCTATAAAAGAAACTTAATGAAGTCGTCAAAATCATGTTTTACCAAAAACAGCGTCTTCACCTTTTCTCTTTCCGCCTCCATCTCTACCTGCAGACTGAGCTCGTGCATCATCTTCGCGCCAGTTATTTAGCCAATAAAGTGTAGGCCTATGTATTTCAAAATTGTGTCTAGTACAATATTAATTACAAAGGTTTACTTAGCATCTTCATTTCAAACGACCCGACTGTCCGCGACCTGAATATCATTAAAAATATTTTTGGATGACTTGTAACCGCGGGCACCTGCTCATTTTGGATCAACCCGCGCATCACTGATATATATATACTGTATATATATATATATATGTATATATATATATATATATATATATATATATATATATATATATATATATTAGACATTTGGTTAGAAATTTAGAATATATATATTTTTTAAGAACATCAGTCATCAGTTATCATCTCTGCTTTATAAACATTAACGAAAATCACAATTTGTTTAGTGGTTTTGAAAGAAGTCTCCTAATGTTCACAATGTCTGCATTTATTTAAAGAAAAATACAGTAAAACAGTCATATTTTAAATAATTACTACAACTGAAAATCATTGTTTTCTATTTTAATATATTTAAAAATGTAATTTCTTTCTGTAATGGCAAAGCTGCATTTTCAGCAGCCAATACTCCAGTCTTCAGTATCACATGATCCTTCAGAAATTATTCTTAATCTTGCTGAATTGGTTCTTAAGAAATATTTATTTATCACCATCAATTGTTGAAAATAGTTGTGCTGCTATATATATATATATATATATATATATAAAAACTAAAATTAGTATTTTTATTCAGCAAGGATGCACTAAATTGACATAAAAGTGAAAGAAAAGACATTTATACTGTTACAAATATATATATTTTTTTTATTTTATATAAATGCTGTTCATTAATTAAAAAAGAATCCTGAAAAGATGTATTATGGTTTCCACAAAAATATTAAGCAGCACAAACTGTGTTCAACATGTCAGTGACTACATCTGAATGGCTGTCAATTTAGAAAGATGCCCCCAGATAGACATCTACCCGCAGGGGCTAAGTGGGCCATGCTAACCAAACAAACCCTGACCCCTTGCCCCAATCCAGCCAGATAAGCTCAAACATATGCAAAATAGAGCAAAAACAGTGGCTATAAAATAAATGGATTGCTCAATGAAAATGGTCATTAAGCTGCAGAATTGCAGGCCAGCAGACTCAGCACTGAGCCATTCCTCTATCTTCTCAGCTTCACTCCTCATTAGAGATTGTCAATACAATCGACAGGGAGGAGATGTGATATGACTTATGACTTTATCCTCGTCATCTAGCCATTCCAACTTAAATCTTGACATTTCCAAGTGGTTATCTGCCCATAAGTCTGTGTTTGCATGATAGTAAAGGGAGCTGGCGTTTGATGGTCCGAACGCCACATTTATTCTGGTGTGAGTGTTGGCCTATCTGATTTATGTGCTCTCACTGTGCCGTGATTCAGCATATGGTATATACAGAGACTAAGAGATTAATGATCCCTGTGACCGCAGATGAGACAAAATGACTTAAAAGAGAAAAGAGGAGGAAGAGAAACTGTCAAGTGTCCTTCCCTTTGTATTTGGTGGGAGGCAGATCCTCACTATGAGCATGATGGGTAAAGTCAGTATAATTCATTAATGCTTGGAGTACTCATTACTGTCTCTTCACACTTTGAGAGAGCCATTACCTGCATAATAGAAGACTCCGTATAACACTGAGACCATTCCTCACTGAAAATTAATCATCCCATCCCAGACAAAAAAGGGAATTCTCTCGTTAAATATTAAGAAACTCCAGTACCATGAATTCTATTCTAATTTCCACCCCAGCCTACCTTGGAGATAAAGAAGTAAGATTGTAGTTCCTCTTCAGGAACTCGAGCTGCGTCGAGCGCTTTTGGGGAATGCCTTTGGCAAGAACAACTCTGAATATTGTGTGCAATCAGTCCAACGGAAGAGCGTGACGTCACAGGCGGCGTGACGTAGCGACCAGAAAGCTATAAAAGCACGTGCCACGCAGCTGGCTTCAGCTTCGCGTCTTTCAGCAAGCGCTCTGTGTGTGCATGTTCAAAAGTCTGTCTTGTAAGTCTTATTTAGTGTTGTCTGTCTCAATAAA
The DNA here is from genome assembly GCF_963082965.1 of Carassius carassius. Taxonomy (NCBI): domain Eukaryota; kingdom Metazoa; phylum Chordata; class Actinopteri; order Cypriniformes; family Cyprinidae; genus Carassius; species Carassius carassius. The sequence goes on from NC_081764.1 coordinate 11,593,770, forward strand.
GCAACATAATGCCTAAGAGCAAAGTTAAGACCAGACATATGAAGGGCGAAACCAAATCACGCTATAAATTGTGTGTTCCTCCCTGCCAACGCCACATCACGGCTGGGGATACACATGCGTGGTTTGCCTGGGGTCGAAGCACGCTGAGTCGGCTTTCGAGGGAGCTGACTGTCTGCATTGTGAACGATTGCAGATGCGGACGCTTCGATCCCGGAGGGCTCTCTTCGAGGAGGGAGCCTTCGCCAGTGTTCCCCGCGGTGCTGGCCCCGCTTCTGCCGAGGCAGAGCGGCTGCTGCACTCATGGGGTTCGCAGGTGGATCTGGCGGAGGGTATGGAGACGGGCCAGTCCTTATCTCCTTCCTCATCTGCCAGGTCCGGCGCCCAAACCATGGGTTCGGAAGCACGTTCGTCGGTTTCTTCCCCCCAGGGCGAGGGGTCGACACTCCACCTCTCTTCATCTGATGAGGTGGATGTGGAGACTGTTAGTAGGGATTCGCCACCCCTATCGCCCAGTATGAGGAGCTGTTGGAGGTGGTTACTCGTGCAGTTGATAAATTAAAAATCGAGTGGCCTGCAGAAAAAAAATATGAACCGCAGAAAAGTAAACTAGATGAGCGGTTTCTACGGCAGAGACAGCCTATGGGCTATGTGGCAGCAGGTCAGGCAGGGGGCATGCCTTCACACTATGGCCGTCCTCCAAGCATATCAGGCTGACCTGCTGAGAGATGTAGACGAGGTAGAGGGGATCAAGTACGACGATATTGCAGAGCTTAGACGGACCGCTGATCTCTCCCTCTGCGCCACCAAAGAGACCGCTCGCGCGATTGGGCGGTCTATGGCAGCCTTGGTGGCCGCGGAGAGGCATTTATGGCTGACCCTGTCTCAGATAAGAGAGCGTGACAGGGTCTGCCTCCTGGACGCCCCGCTTCAAGCCTCAGGCCTGTTCGGCGACACAGTCAATACCGTCGTCGACAGGTTCCAGGAGGCAAGCAAACAGGCGGCGGCGTTCTATAGTTTCCTCCCTCGTCGCTTTCGTGGGTTATCTGGGCGGGAGATACCCACGCCACAAGCGAGCTCCTCATACCGCGAGGCTCAAAAGCAGAGCGTCGCCACTCGTGCTCCCCCACTCCGGGACCGTGGGTCTAAGCGTCCCTCTGAGTCGGGGACTTCCAAAGCAAAATCAGATCTTCGTGCAATTATCGAAGCTAGGAAGTCCTCGACAAAGAGGTCCTGACGCCACAGGCGCAGTGACCATGAGGGTAGCCCCTACTGGGGTAGAGCGGTGTCCACTTCATTATACGGTGCCCGTCTCACCCCAGTGCCCTCTGGAGGCCGGTCTGCCAACCCTGCCAGTGTTTCAGGGCGCAGCGGTCTCCCCCGAGTGTCACTACCAGTTATGTCCGCCCGCGAGCGTAGCGGAGCTGGGAAACTCGCCACTCCTTCGGGGGCCTTTTACACCAGAGATCAGTCTCGAGAGACTGATTCCCTTAGTACATTATTTAGCAGCGTGGAAACTACTGCCAAATGTATCTCAATGGGTCCTGCACACAGTAGAATGAGGCTATTGTATTCAGTTCGGCCGTCCACCGCCGAGGTTCAATGGGGTTACACAGACAGTCGTCGGCCCCCAGCAGGCTCTGGTGATGGAACAAGAAGTGAATACCCTATTAAGGAAGGAAGCCATCGAGGTGGTCCCTCCTCTAGACAGGGAATCCGGGTTTTACAGCCGGTATTTCATAGTTCCAAAGAAGGATGGAGGGTTGCGTCCGATCTTAGACTTACGTCAATTAAACCTCTCAGTAATGTCACTGAAGTTCAAAATGCTCACTGTCAAACAGGTTGCAGCTCAAATCAGATCCGAGGACTGGTTTGTCACAATAGATCTCAAAGATGCATACTTCCACATATCCATCCTTCCACAACACAGGAAGTTTCTGAGGTTCGCTTTTGGGGGCAAAGCCTACCAATATCGAGTACTTCCCTTCGGCCTTGCACTCTCACCCCGCACGTTCACGAAATGTGTAGATGCGTCTCTGGTACCCCTCCGTATGCAGGGCATTCGCATTCTGAATTATATCGACGATTGGTTGATTTTAGCTCAGTCAAAGCAGATGGCGGTTCGACATCGAGGTGTCGTTCTCGTCCATATGGGGGAGCTGGGTTTGAGACTGAACGCCAAGAAGAGTGTACTTTCTCCAGTTCAGAGAACCACCTATCTAGGCTTAGTATGAAATTCGGCCACGATGCAGGCACGTATGTTTCCTGCTCGGATCGAGTCAAACCTTTCCTCAGTCAAGAGAGTCAGAGAAGGCCAGTCACTCACTGTCAAGCAGTTTCAGAGACTGTTAGGGCTCATGGCAGCTGCGTCCAACGTGATACCTTTTGGCCTCCTGCACATGAGACCCTACAGTGGTGGCTCAATACCAACGGGTTTTCCGCGAGGGGAAATCCATTCCGAACTATCAAGGTCACGCGGCGATACCTTCGTGCCTTAAACATATGGAAGAAACCTTGGTTCTTGAATCAGGGCCCGGTGCTGGGGTGCGATCATGAGTGGCCACCCTGCCCGCGGTCTGTGGAGCGGTCGCCATCTGACATGGCACATCAATTGTCTAGAAATGCTAGCAGTATATCGAGCATTGAGATATTTCCTCCCAGACCTGAGAGGCTGTCATGTGTTAGTGCGCACCGACAACACATCGGTGGTCTCTCATATCAATCACCAGGGAGGTCTGCGTTCACGCCCCTTATACAAGCTGGTACACCAGATCCTCCTGTGGTCCCAGGGCAAACTCCTCTCGTTAAGAGCAGTGTATATTCCTGGGAGATTGAATGTGGGAGCAGATATGCTGTCAAGACAGGGGCCGAGGCCCGGGGAATGGATGCTTCACCCCGAGGTGGTGAAGCAGATATGGCAGATATTTGGCAAAGCTCAGGTGGACCTCTTCGCGACTCGAGAGACATCGCAATGTTCCCTCTGGTTCTCTCTAGTTCACCCAGCTCCACTGGGACCAGATACCATGACACAGACTTGGCCGAGGCTCCGTCCGTACGCCTTTCCCCCCATCGCTCTGCTCCCGGGAGTTCTGGCGAGAGTACGCCGAGAAGGGGTCCGTCTGTTACTAGTAGCCCCGTTCTGGCCGGGCCGAGTATGGTTCGCAGATCTGATCTCTCTCCTCAACGGCTCTCCATGGGAGATTCCAATCAGGACAGATCTACTCTCTCAGGCGCAGGGCAAAATAATCCACCCTCGCCCGGAGCTGTGGAAGTTGTGGGGTGTGGCCCCTGAGGGGGCACAATTCATAGCTTCCGGTCTCTCAACTGAGGTTGTTGAGACCCTCCTCCAATCCAGAGCTCCCTCTATGAGGAAACTGTACGCCCTGAGGTGGAAACTCTTCACCTCATGGTGCAGAGACCGCCAGCTTGACCCTGTTAACTGCCTGGTTGGTACAGTTCTGGAGTTTCTACAAGCTAGGCTCTCTGCAGGGTTAACTCACTCCACCCTAAAGGTGTACGTGGCGGCCAAAGCTGCTTACACGTCCCTTTTGCTGGTCAGTCAGTGGGTAGGCACCCCCTAGTTACACGTTTCCTCCGTGGTGCACTGAGGCTGAGACCTCCAGTACGGTCCCGTATTCCCCCGTGGGATTTGGTTGTGTTATTAGAGGCTCTCTGCAAAGCTCCATTCGAGCCAATTCAAGATATTTCAGATAGACATCTGCCCCTTAAGACTGCCCTGTTACTGGCGATTACATCTCTAAAGAGAGTTGGAGACCTTCAGGCCCTCTCGGTGGCCCCTAACTACTTAGACTTTGCCCCTGGTATGGCTAAAGCATTCTTATACCCTCGAGCGGGTTATGTTCCTAAAGTTTCCTCTGTTACACCACAACCTATCATACTGCAGGCCTTCTGCCCTCCTCCCTTTCGGGAGCCAGACCAGGAGAAGCTAAATTTTATGTGTCCAGTGCGAGCACTGGACGCATACGTCCACAGAGCTGCCCTGTGGAGAAAATCTGACCAATTGCTTGTTTGCTACGGTCCTCCTAAAACGGGTTCCCCTGCCTCTAAGCAGACCCTTAGCCGTTGGATAGTCGAGGCTATCAACGTCTCCTATGAGTCCTCTGGTCTTCCCCTTCCTTTGGGAGCCAAGGCTCACTCTACGCAGGGTATGGCTGCCTCTAAGGCCTTTCTAGCAAGATTGCTTTCTAGCAATCTTGATATGCGAGCCGCTCCTGGCTCTTCTGTCCTCTTGCCTTAGCTGTGCTCTTCGGATACACACTAGGCAGGGGTTTGGTAGTCTGGCAGCGTTGGCACATCGTTCCCCAAAAGCGCTCGACGCAGCTCGAGTTCCTGAAGAGGAACGTCCCTAGGTTACAAATGTAACCCTAGTTCCTCGAAGGAACGAGGCGCTGCGTCACAGAGCCATACTCCCGGCACCCCTGCCAGCGCTTGCTTCCCTATTTGAAGCTGAAGCCAGCTGCGTGGCACGTGCTTTTATAGCTTCTTGGTCGCTACGTCACCCCGCCTGTGACGTCACGCTCTTCCGTTGGACTGATTGCACACAATATTTAGAGTTGTTCTTGCCAAAGGCGTTCCCCAAAAGTGCTCGACGCAGCGTCTCGTTCCTTCGAGGAACTAGGGTTACATTCGTAACCTAGGGACGTTTTGTTTCAAAATCTAGTGACCAGCCTACAGAGGCAAAATTCAAGCAGCACTGCATGTATTCTTTGTGAATTACGTAAAAAAGTCTTTATATTTAATTCAGTATGAATAATGGTTCAATGTAGTTTAAAACTGATTTTAACACATTTTATTAGCTAAGCAACATGTTAACGCCAAACTCTATTTAAATCATCTGCGAGGCAAGTTTCCTCTGTGCTTTCCAAGAAGACTGCTATTTATATGATGCATGGAGTTGCTGCCTATGTAGAGCTTTTCAAATCGGTCACTTCCAATGTCCCATTTCAGTTAATGCAGTAGGCAGCTGACAGCCTCACTAGGTTATAGAACAGAGCAGGTATCTCCAGTAAGAGGGAAAAAAGACTGCACAATGTCATTGTGCATGTGATTCTACACCTTCTGACAGTAAACAAGCAGAAACAAAAGAAGTAGTACAGAAGTTACTCACAGTTGACTGTGACTCTCACGGTCTTGGTATCGGGTGAAGCAATGTCGTTTTCAGCGCCGCACTCATAGTCCCCTGCTTGATCCCGAGTGATGCCTGTGATATTTAAATACTCCCCACTTTCGTACTTCCTGGCTGTGAACATAAGAAAATAAACAAGCACAATCCTTCAGAAATGTTCTTTTGCAGGCATGTATTAATGGCTAAATGCTTAAAGGTACAAGCACCATTGAGTCTCAACAGCCAGGAAAAGAAGCCCAGGTGCACCCAGAAAACTTAAAAAAAGCTTTATTAAGGCACATAATTGCTTTTGCAGACTCCCCTGTGAGTCTGATTCACACAGGGATGAATATTGTTGGCGTCAAATACTGTGAGGAAATCAGAACTGTGCCAATATGACAAATATGACTTGTTTGTTGAGTAATGAGAGGCAATATAGCACAGCGTGGGGATGCCATGCTTCTATTGGACTGAAAACCTCCCCAGGTTATCTAGACCAGGATCCAACCTTATTGTAATTTTCCTCAGTGAAACCTATTTATATCCCACTTTACAGAGAGGTGAATCTTTCTCATGGTACAGAGAGGTAAATCCTGGCATACGGATGAGAAGTCTCTGACTCAGCAAAACCCCACAGAATAATAATAAAAAAAAAGCACACAGAGCTTTTTTTTTTTTAAAAAAAAAAAGGAGGATGGGAAAGCTTTAGAAGGGGTGTGTTTTTACCAAGTCTTTTGTAAAGCATCACAGAGCTTCAAGTTCAGACATTAAGAAAGCTTAAGGGACAGTTCACCCAAAAATGAAAACTCTGTCATCATGTACTCATCCTCATGTCATTCCAAACCTGTATAATTTTCTGGTCGCATTTTACCATGCAGTTACAAAGAATAAATAGGGATTGGAAGTTAAAAAATAAAAATTTTGTGGTTTACTCACTATAGTATAGCAAATCTTCTGATAGATTTGTATTTCAAACAGATGGATGTTTATGTTGTTTTTTGCTGATATCTCTGTCCAGTGAGCTGTTAACAGCGGATACCAGATTACTGAGCCAGTCGAGCTTGAGAACCTGATCAATCTGAGTCAACAAAGTATCATTCAGTTTGTTTTGGTAACTAGATCATCTGATTCATTGAGAGGATCTGACTTTAAAGATCGATTCTTTCACAAATCAGATATCGCCTCCTCTTTCATAATCTTAAATGCTGATCTGTTCCTTGCACAAATATCATTCTGACTAGCTGCTACAACACTGATAGAAACACAAGAGCTTAAAAATGATTAAATTATTTTGTAATTTGCATAAATATGAGTGTGTTGCATAAAAATAATTACATCTGTATACAGGGTATAGGCGACAGAGGGGGCTGGCACAATTTGAGGGGTGGCCATGTAGAGTTTTTTTTTGGGGGGGGGGTGCTGCTTTGTTAGTAAAACAATCTGATATATGTACAATTTACACTTATATCATATAACTTATACTAACTCTAACTTATACTTAACTCTAGTTTGATAAATTGGGTGTTTGTCAATGATTGCATGCAGTCGAAGATTCATGTTTAGCTCTGTAAAATAACCTACTGGTAGCTCTGTAGGTTTGCTGTATAGGCCTATAGCTAAAATATTGCAATTACAAACACACAATATAATATTTTAAGTTACTTCCATTTCTGAAAAAATAAATAAATAAAAAAAATGTAGGCCTAGTAATTGATGTCATAAATACACAAGCCTAATTTTTTTTTAATTATTCATCGTACATCCCAAAAAAAAAAAAAACATTTGCAATCAAGACTTAAAAAACAAAGTTTAAGTCAGAAGTGAATTTAAACCAGATATGGCTCAGACTCTGTTGCTATCTGGAAAGCCATGCATAAGAATAGCTTACTAATGTAAATTTGTTAACCCACAGTAGCACATTTTAACCAATTAATCGCATATTTTCGTTTTCTTCATGCTTTTAAAAATACACCAAAAATAATATATATATATATATATATATATATATATATATATATATATATATATATATATATATATATATATATATAATTTTTTTTTTGGAGTAGGCTCAAAAAACAAAGTCTCTTACAAGTTGCATTTTCAGAAATAATAATGGCAGGCCTAATAATGTTTTAATGTACCAACATTATGAATACTGTAAGATGTTTTAGTTCTGTCTCTCTTTACAGTAAATCCTTTAAATTGAACTGTATCAGAACAGAACAAGATTTAAAATATATATATATAATTCTAATGGATAAATATAGTTGCAGTAGCTATAATAATACAGGTTTAGCAATAAGCAAGAAAAAATTAAATGAAACGTAAAGGAAAAGTTGGGATAACCTCTCTAATTAGCCACAAGTCCAAATGTGTCCATATTTGCGATGTAGCATTTGAAGCTAAACTATTAGCCTAATTATTACGTAAAATAGGCTTTGTAGTTCACGCGCATTCCAGTATCGATGGAAATATATCATAATGAGCAAAAATATTCCACAGTGGACCGGTGTTCACACCGAACGTCTGCACTGTTTCCAATAAATGCAGTATACTGTAGTGTGCCTGTAGTGCCACCCACTACAGAGACGGCATGGTGCAGAGGTGAGGGGGAACAGTGACCGAGTTGGCCGGGTCGGGCCCCCTCTGACCCCACTGTGGCACAGACGCTGTCTGTATAGCAGGTAACAAAATGAACAACTGAGCAAAACAGTTTTCTTTGGCATTATTAAGGAACTGACTAAGATGTGTATCTGAGCTGACAAGGTGCTATTTGGCTCCCAATGCTTTACAAATGAACAGAGGCAAAGACTGTAAAATAGGATAAATTGTATCAAACATATTCATGCAAAACAACCCATATTTGCCTATACAAGATGAAAAGGACATCAGAGCAAAGGAAGTGAATAGTATGAGATCTTTCACCCATAACCTTTTTTTCCACTATTAAAACTACATGGTGTATGATTAACAGCTAATAGGCTTTGACAAAAGACCAAATATAAGATTTAAGCCAAGTGGTATATTGCATGCTTTTCTTAGAAAGTATTTGGTATGTAAAATGTATAAAATAAAAATATTAGATGAAAATCATAAATGTTCCCTTGGCAAATGACAAAAGTTGAAGGTGAAGTTCTAAACTAAAATAAAAATAAACTAAACATAAATATAAAAATAATTATAATAAAAATGACAAAACCAAATAATAAAATGACTAAAACTAATGTTAAAAATAATACATAAAAACAAAATACTAAAATAAAACTCTTCTGATATACAGTGTCACCAAAATGTATGAACGCAAATGCATTCGACTGCAAAATGCCAAACAATTATATTTAAATAAAAATAACATATATGTCTCAATATCTTATTGAAATAACATAATTTTAACAAGGTGCTAGAACACCTTTGTGAAGTGTGAACGTGAAGAAAACTGACTTCAACCTCGAGTCCAGCTAGTCCCAATATTACAAAAATAGCCAAGAAAAGTGTAGTTTTTGAGAAAAGCCATTTATTTACAGATATCACTTGGTTTGAGCTTTTGCACCTAATGAAATGAAAACCACACACATTTATCTGTGTATACTTTTTCAAGGCAAACTGTGTATTTTAAATCACAGCAATGCCAGTCATCACATTAATAAAACAACTGTTCCAAGGTAAAAGGCGAACTTACAAAATTAACAAACATTGTCTACGACATACCATATTTCTTCCTCGAGCTAAACACCAGAGGGATCTTTATCAGTGATTAACTCATTCCATAATGCCCCAACTTCAGTGATTTATTTTCGTTTTCCTAACAGAGACTTCACAATAAATCATCATTTATCTTACTGATTACACCAAAAGAGGAAATTAACATGGTTTAGTGACATTTAATAAAGAATGGATTCCTTTGTGAAATCAACCTTTGTTATGTAAACCAAATAGTTTGCTATAAAAAAAACCCCCAAAAAACACAAACTGGAGCATTTTAGAGGCACACAGATTAAGTGCCTGAAATGTATTCTGTGTAAATTTGCCCCTTATAATCCACAATCTCGACTGCCTCCCGTATTGTGCATGTTAAGAGTTATTTGAAAAGCTCAAGACAGACTTGTCGTAGCCACTGGGAAATGTCACTCCAACCAAATTAGCCAAATCACAGCCAGGTTAATCTAGGATTCCACACTGTTCTGTGCTAAGTGCAGTCACAGTAAGCACTTTCAAACATTGTGTGGAGGGCACAAAGTACATTTCCTTGAAGTCTGCCTGCTGCTGATATGATGAGCTCTGGTGAAGAATGCATTATGGGCTATGGTGGCAGTTCTCTGTATATCTCTTCTGTTAACCCATGAGAGAATATTGCGGCAGCCCAAATGTTGCATTATAAGAGGCTTCCCCCAGACATTCATTGAGTTGTCAGCAATGAACCATCAACCATCATTCAACCGCCACACATACTTGCTCGCTCGCTCGATCGTGCACACAAAACGCACATGCACCTGAACCGCCTCCACTTTTCTATTCCCGGTATCTCACCTTAACCCTGATAGCCTCCGCATTGTCCCAAAGTGCCCCAAAACAATTGCTGAATATCTATCCAAGCACTTTTTAAGAGCTGGTCATTGTATTGAAACAATTTGGCGATGTTTAGACAGACTGTCAGTGCCGAGTACAGAGCTATTGTTCAGGAAACAAAAACCAGAGTAAAGACAATATCGGGAGGCAGAGGCATGAACAAAAGATTGACAAAGGACAATTGAACGCTTCTCTGTAGCCTTATCATATGAGGAAAAAAATCTAATCTGAAGTGTTATAGTCAACTATTTGAAAGGTCAGAGTTCCTTATATCCCGAGGTCTTAAATCACAATGGAAAAAGCTTATGAAAGCATGTTTGGGATCAAGCTTGCTGGGCCAGGCTGTAAAGAAAGCATGAGGCCGCCCTGTAACCTCAATATATCTCCATATAGAGTTTTACTTTAAACTTTTTTCATCTTCATCTAATCTACAGCATTTGCAATCATGTCTGTAAAGCAATTTTAAATGTCCTGAGTACCGAAAGTGTTAAAAAAGTGTGATTTAAAGCTTCGACAAAGAACTCCACATTTAAAGTTCTTTAGCTCTCATTTAAAACCTACAGCGGTGAGAGAGTGTGCTGTATACTTGCGAGTCAATCCAACATGATCATATGTAATTTGTGGTTCTAGCACATATATGTTTTAGAAATTGAAGCGTATATTATTGACGGCAACTAAAACAAGCATTTTGCTTATGAACAGCTTAGTAACATATCATTAATTATTGAATTAATGGAATTAATAGGTTGATTTTATTGTATTTAATCGATGGCATTAAATATGTTCAACTGCATCACATTTACTTGCATTTATGCAATCTGACATTTTATCAGTTTCATTCTGTACTGTATCATAGTAAAATGTGATTATACAAATATATATTTACAGTACAGACCAAAAGTTTGGACACACCTTCTCATTCAAAGAGTTTTCTTTATTTTCATGACTATGAAAATTGTAGATTCACACTGAAGGCATCAAAACTATGAATTAACACATGTGGAATTATATATGGAATTATATACATAACAAAAAAGTATGAAACAACTGAAAATATGTCATATTCTAGGTTCTCCAAAGTAGCCACCTTTTGCTTTGATTACTGCTTTGCACACTCTTGGCATTCTCTTGATGAGCTTCAAGAGGTAGTCACCTGAAATGGTCTTCCAACAGTCTTGAAGGAGTTCCCCGAGAGATGCTTAGCACTTGTTGGCCCTTTTGCCTTCTGTCTGCGGTCCAGCTCACCCCTAAACCATCTCGATTGGGTTCAGGTCCGGTGACTGTGGAGGCCAGGTCATCTGGCGCAGCACCCCATCACTCTCCTTCTTGGTCAAATAGCCCTTGATGCCTTCAGTGTGACTCTACAATTTTCATAGTCATGAAAATAAAGAAAACTCTTTGAATGAGAAGGTGTGTCCAAACCTTTGGTCTGTACTGTATATTATGAAGGATTCATGCTGTGAAATTATGTTTCTAAAGTTTTAGATGATGTCAGTACATCCATATTGTATGCTTTGCACTAAAATCAGAAAAATCTGTCATCATTTACTCACCCTCATATCCTTCCAAACCCGCAAGACTTTGGTTAGTCTTCCAAACATAAATTCTGTTATTTTTAATTAAATCCGAAAGGCTTCTGTCTATTCATTGAAAGTTCATGTAATCAAATCTTAAAAAATCCAAACGTTATAAAGGCATTGTAAAATGAATACATAAGAATTGATTGTTAATCCAAGACTCTAAAAAATCTGGGCACAATGTACTGTATTAATTTAATTTGTATTAATTATTATTATTTTTTTTACCTGTATTTAGATTTTTGTACTTCATTGCGTCCGTAAAATTAATGTCCTGGTAATGAGCTGCCAGTACATTTTTTGTTATTTAACAGATTTACTTCTTTCAGTGAAGTCTTGTATATAGATATGATTGCTTTATATGATTAACTTTTTTATTCCATATTAAAAATTCCATGTTTACCATTTGTGATTTAGAATATCATTAGAATTATATTATATATATATATAATAAAAATATCTTAATGTGTTTCAAAGATTAACCAAAGTCTTATGGGTTTTAAGCGACATGAGGGTAAGTAAATTCGTTTTTTATTTACATTTTTTTTTTTTTGAGCTATCTCTATGAGCATACTAATGAGATCCAGCTGCTCAGTCAAGTACCATTTACAACAAATGCTTCTTGGGGACCAAACCTTTGAGTCAGATTGAAATCTGTTCATCATTACAAGTCAGAGGTCTTTGAGAGGTCTTAAATGCATGTCTTTAAAAGGTCTTTAAGAGTAAAAACCCAATTTATATTGATGAAAAATCTATATTCTAAGTCATAATGAGAGGCACAGTAGTCAAAGTTCTGATGACACACACACACAAGAAATTATCGAGGCCAACTGCACTTAAGAGTATTTCAGCAATTAAATCTAGTGGCCCTAGGTTGCAGGTTCAACCTCCTCCAGCGTCATTCAATAACTACTGGAAATCACAGACCAGGAGCTGCTGTCATTACAGCGCTGATGATTACCATAGTGCTGCCATATGTGCACCAAATACTGTTATATGTGATGGTTTGTAATAATGAATTTAGACTGAACATATTGGCTTGTCCAGAGAGAGAGAATTTATATATATATAATGTCAGCATGTGAATCGTTGACAATATCACAGCAAATATTTACAAATTTTCAGTACATCAAAACCTACAGTGGCAGAGGTAACAATATTTTTAAAAAGTTTATACTGTCACTTAGCCTGAAGAAGAATAGTCCAGACAAATGACTTTTGGGGCAGACTGAAAAAGTAAAAGTTCACCATATGCAGGAGGGTTGTCTAAGGACTTTTTATTACTAATGCACTTATCGTCTGGTTTGAAGTGTTTCTATAATTTGAAGTATCCTACCTTTGGTAAATAGTGGTTTCATGACACTTCAAAGTCTTTTGATCAGAATCTCAAAAAAGCAATTCAATCACAAAATACACTAGAGAAATAAATAAATATGGCAGTCCAAAGATAAGTGAAGCTGACTTCAATAAAAATCCACAAGCACTCAAAAAAACTGCTGTGCACAGAATTTTCAATTCGCTTTGAAAATGTGCCAAATTATATTTTTTTATATATATTATTTATTTTATTTTATTTTTGGTTTAACAGCTGAATATAAACTATGAAAAGTAAAGTTGAGGTTGACAGGGGCGGACTGGCCATCGGGAGCACCGGGACATTTCCCGGTGGCCTGACGGTCATTCTGGCCTGCCGGCTGCCGCTGTGCAGTCGATCAGACTGACGTGCAATAGGCTGTTATGCAACTGCAAATTAATTGACGGTCTTATGAATCTACGAATCAGGCGATCGCGGACTGAAAATGACACCACCACATGACCAAACATCAGCGAAGCACTGCCTAATTGGCTATATCCAGAGGCTTTATCTTAGAAAATCGCGCAAAAATAAAAATGGAGTGTAAATGCAAAGGAGGAGCAGAGAGGGAACATATAAAAATGAGAAAAGCCCTGGCCACAGACGCAGCAAGTTGCTTCAAAATCCCAGCCATGTTTGCCAGTAAGGGATCAGGTCGGTCAGAATTACATTTATATTTACTAGGGATGGGATGGTTCACTGAAAAAAACCAAACCGTTCAGTTTAGCACACACTGTTCAGCACGCGCTGGGACCGCTGTTCAACTTAAATCTGACAAAGCATCTGTAATATGGTTTACTATAAATAACACGTAAAACAAACAGGGTTCAGCTAATATATGTTTCTGCTGATGGAAGCACATTCTGGATTCCCAGACATTACAACAGCGATGAAAAAAAAAAAAAAAACCTCTACAAATCATTCACTCTTGTTCAATACGAACACTGTATCAGTGCATTCTCTTAAAGTGACAGTCTTTATATTAATCGAACAGCAACAACAAAGAAATCACTCACTGCTCTTGATTAAAAAGCTTTTTTTTACTTTAATAAAGAATAATCTTTAATTTATAGTCCAAATGCAATGCTGTTTTATATTTGATTAATTTAATTTCTGTACCGAAAACTAATGCAAGACCTACCTAAAAAAACCCTGAAAGTCAGTTTATTTTAATTTGTATCTTTACTCTATTGTATTTATTTGTGCTGTTGCTTGTAGTTAGAATATTCTTAATGATATGACAATATATATATATATATATATTTTTTTTTTTCTGAAAGTATAGTTTTTCCATAAACATAGCACATACAACGGTACCGAAACCGTGACTCTAAAACCGTGAAACAAACTGTGAAAAAGTTTAACTGTTCCACCCTAATATTTACATAATCATTTGGCAGACGGACGCTTTCTTTCAAAGCGACTTACAATAGATATAATAAAAAAAAAAAAAAAAAAAAAAAAATATATATATATATATATATATATATATATATATTAAAAATGTATATAATGATATATGTTTTAAAAGAGCATCTTAATGACAAACTAGCACACTGTTTTACATATGGGGATACAGTATTTTTTATTTTTTATAAAAAAAAATTTAAATTGACCAGAAATTGATTTTCCATTTCTAGCTTACTATATGTAGCCTAGTGTACAATGCTTATTTAGTTTGAAGGTGACGAAGGAAGCAACAGTAGCACTAGTGCAGCTAGTGCTCCTGCTGTTGAACAAGAGAGGGTGGACAGTTCAGCTTTTGAGTCAGAGCAGGAACCTTCAGGTAAAGTTTAAGCTATTAGCAAAACTAAACATGCTGGCTATACTCTTAAAAATATGTGCTTTTATGATTTATAAGGTCATCAGTAGTAGGACTGTGATCATTGGAACATACAATTGATGGCTGCATAATTAATATAGATTATTGAAAGTGCTTATTTGCATAGAAACTCAATGTGCAGAGTGAGAGAGAGGGGGATTAAGGAAAGATGATAGAGACAGCTTATGCCTTGATACTTTGATTTATTTTTTAAGTATAACCCAATTCAAACAACTGAAAGAGCCAAAGAGTTTAGCAGTCTGGTGGACACATGAATTGGGTGGTGGTGACTGCAAGCAACAGAGGTGGCCTGGGGTGGAGTCAAATTCCCGGCCTGATTTACTGTCCCAGTCCGCCACTGCTTCTGAGCCTCTAAACTGCAACATGAACACTCATGAAAACCTTAGAAAGACATTCCTACTGTGTTTTAGTCAATCTCATATTCTCCCTCACTTGCAATTGCATTGGAATGTATTTTAACTGATTTAAACTCACCTGATGGGGAGATGTGTTTCCAAGAGATTTTGGGCTCTGGTTTCCCACTGGCTGAGCAGATGAGTGAAACATTGCTGCCTTCATTTACCGTAATGTCCGATGAAATGTCATAGATTTTGGGAGGAACTGTGAAACAAAACAAACAGTTAGATTGGATCTAGAAAGTCGTGTATGTGAACAACAACAACAACACCCATACAGTTTCAGATGTACCCAACACAAAAATCATTTTCATTGTTACAGCAGGACCGAACCCCACAAAAATATTTCATTTGTTTTTAGAATGATACTCTGAGAATGTGTGCCAAATTGCATGGAAATCTGTCATTTTATTAAGGAATTACAGTCATTTACATAAGACCACACCTGATGTACCTGTGATCGCCATTTAAATGGAAATATCAAAATGTTTTAGATAATTATTGACACTGGGGAGTCCAGAAAATCTTATTCTTATGGTTTCATTCTGACAGGATGAAAATCCTAGGATTAGCCTAGTTCACAACTGTAATTATAAACTCTAAGTGTAATCTGATTTAATAAATGATAATATGGGTATGCCTAAATCATAAGGCAAGGAGCGTGATGATGTAAAATGTTTCATGAAGCACAACCAAAAACTATAAAGCGTTTCTACTCTCTACCATGGTTTTGTATTTATTTTCCATAATATGATATGATTCCCAGAATTTCCTGCTTGGACCTCTTGTTGTAATCAAACATCTGATTTGGAATGCTTCATGGAACTTTAGTTAACATTTTGGTGATGAAACTATAGCATTTTTCTGGTAGACATATAGAAGGCAACTAGATACTTTTGCATGATATTATGGGTCATATTGCATCTCACATTCACTACAAACTAAAAGAAAAAAACCTAGATGCAAATCTGTCTTTATCCTACCTTTCATCACACAGGCCCTCTACTCTTTCTCAAAACCACCACTGTCAGTTGTCAAGGGGTTTATGAATAAATGTCTGACCTCCTATGCTTTCCTATAAAAAGAAAAGGCAATAAATGTCAAGAGTCTGCAAAATCAGCTATTCCCTTTGAGGTTTGCCTGTGATTCTGTGCCAAATTGTTTGAAGTGCATTGCATATAACTAGCCAGGTTCTGATTCTTTGACTCCCTCCTTCCAATATAATATTCTAAACACCATGCATTTCCTGAAGACCGATATATAATGACCAAACTTTCTCAAGAGCTATTTATATGTTATTCTCAAACAGTAAACGGAATTGTAATTAACATATATTTTACTGAAATGTCAATTAATAGTTCTCCTAACAGGCAGAATCCCCACTGCATCCATGCATAACCAGAAACAATATATATAATCATGAATAATTGCTATTATAGAATTAGAAATACTTGTCTGGGGAAAACAAGACACCGACAAAAACAAAATAAAATCCTTTGAAGCATACAGAAGAGAGCTTTCAAGTTTTCAAAGAAATGACACTATTTCTTATTTCCAAGCAAAAGGACACCAAACATTCCGGCATTTGTAAAGAAACAGCAATATTATTTACTCCTACACTATTTGATCTCCAGTTTAGGTCTTTCTTATCTTGCTTTTTGTAATCTGCTGGCACTAAATGGTTGAGTTGAAATTATAATGAACCCTTTCATTGTTTGAAAGCACTGCTCTGACTGTCACGCTCTCCACTGCAGGTTTACTTCAACATTCCTCCCACTGTTGACAAATGTCCACAATCACCGATAGCACAAATGGAAAATGTTGCATTCGTCTACTGATCATATCTGCCTTCAACAGGATCAAGACCCTATAAGTCAACACCTGAGGAGTCAGGTAGCAGCCTTTTAAATGAGATGTAGGGCCTTTAAACTGAACCTGTGTGAGGAAACATCAGTTCCTTTTCAGGAACTCGAGCTGCGTCGAAACGCTTTTGGGGAACGTCCCTGACGAGACCGACTCTGAATATCGTGTGCAATCAGTCCATCGGAAAGGCGTGACGTCACGGGCGGGGTGACGTAGTGACGAGGAAGCTATAAAAGCACGTGCCGTGCAGCTGGCTTCAGCTTCGAATCTGTCAGCAAGCGCTCTGTGTGTGCGCATGTCAAAGTCTGTCCTGTTGGCTCTCGAGGGGGCCGACTGCCCGCATTGTGAACGAATGCCAATGCGGACGCTTCGATCCCGCAGGGCTCTCTTCGAGAAGTGAGCCTTCGCAAGCGTTCCTCGCGATGCCGGTTCCGCTTTCGCCGAGGCGAAGCCGCGCCGACATTCGTTGGGTTTCGCAGATCGATCTGCTGGAAGGTATGGAGACGGGCACGTCCTTATCTCCTACGTTCCCACCAGATCTGCCTGATTCCGGGGTTTGGAAGCCCGAGCTTCGGCTCTTCCCCCCGAGCGTCGGGCTTGACGCTCTGCCTTTCTTTCTCCGAGGAGATTGACACGGAGGGCGTCGGCGAGCTTGTAGTTGCACAAACAAAGTTGCATAAGCACAGTATAAAACAAACAGTGTCATTATACGGGCAGCGTTAGTGAGCAGCTATTTAATCTCCGAGGGGATTAATATTGTTTGTGTGACTAAGCTATTCGCGCGCTGTCGAGGCAACGCGTGTATTACATCATTTTCAGTTTTGATGTGAATTTTTCCATACCCGACCGCGTGTCTGGTTACTTTAACTCCATTTAATAAGCAGGAGTTGGTTCTAGCACTTCAATGTGTACTTTATCACAATCTAGACCGTGTTTACTTGTCTGATTGTTTGATTATTTTTAAATTCTGAGGAATATGACTCTGAGAAGTCAATATATCACTATATGTGTACTTTATCACAATCTAGACCGTGTTTACTTGTCTGATTGTTTGATTTCACTAAATTCTGAGGAATTTGGATTGCATTAGATTCTGAGGAATCTAATGACTGTTATCTAACTTCGAGAAGTTCAATATATCACTTCAATGTGTATTGTATCACAATCCAGACCGTATTTACTTGTCTGATTGCTTGATTTCATTAAATTCTGAGGAATATAATGACAGTTATTTGACTCATGAAGTTAGATGTACTGGAGGGACTGCTGGGCGGGAGCAGCCCCCTCCGCGTACAAACAGTCACGACTACAGAGGGCAGCCCCTACTGGGGTAGAGCGGTGTCCACCTCATTACACGGTGCCCGTCTCACCTCAGTGCCCTCGGGAGGTGGGTCTGCCAACCCTGCCGGAGTTTCAGGGTGCAGCGGCCTCCAGCGAGCACTACTCAGTTATTTCCGCCCGTGAGCGTAGCGGAGCTGGGATGCTCGCCTCCCCTTCGGGGGCCTCTTACTCCAGAGATCAGAGAGATCTCGAGAGACTGATTCCCTTAGTACATTAGCTAGCAGCGTGGAAACTACTGCCAATGTATCTCAATGGGTCCTGCGCACAGTGGAAAGACAATAGTCGGCCTCCTGCAGGCTCTGGTTATGGAACAAAAAAGTGAATACCCTTTTTAGGAAGGAGGCCATCGAGGTGGTCCCTCCTCTAGTCAGGGAGTCCGGGTTTTATAGCCGGTATTTCATAGTTCCAAAGAAGGATGGGGAGTTGCGTTCGATCTTAGACTTATGTCATCTAAACCTCTCAGTAATGTCACTGAAGTTCAAAATGCTCACTGTCAAACAGATTGTAGCTCAAATCAGATCCGAGGACTGGTTTGTCACAATAGATCTCAAGACGCATACTTCCATATCCATCCTTCCACAACACAGGAAGTTTCTGAGGTTCGCTTTTGGGGGCAAAGCCTACCAATACTGAGTACTTCCCTTTGGCCTCGCACTCTCACCCCGCACGTTCACGAAATGTGCAGATGCGGCTCTGGTATCCCTCCGTATGCAGGGCATCCGCATTCTGAACTATATCGACGATTGGTTGATTCTACCTCAATCAGAGCAGATGGCGGTTCGACATCGAGATGTCGTCCTCGCACACATGGGGGAGCTGGGTTTGAGACTAAACGCCAAGAAGAGTGTACTTTCTCCAGTTCAGAGAACCACCTATCTAGGCATAGTGTGGAATTCGACCACGATGCAGGCACGCTTGTCTCCTGCTCGGATCGAGTCGATCCTCACATCAGTCGAGAGAGTCAAAGAAGGCCAGTCACTCACTGTCAAACAATTTCAGAGATTGTTAGGGCTGATGGCAGCTGCGTCCAACGTGATACCTTTTGGCCTGCTGCACATGAGACCCCTACAGTGGTGGCTCAAGTCCAAGGGCTTTTCCCCGAGGGGAAATCCACTTCGAGTTATCAAGGTCACGCGGC
Source organism: Carassius carassius (assembly GCF_963082965.1). NCBI lineage: Eukaryota > Metazoa > Chordata > Actinopteri > Cypriniformes > Cyprinidae > Carassius > Carassius carassius. Next base: position 11,612,972 of record NC_081764.1, read on the forward strand.
GGTGCCTTCGTGCCTTAGACATGTGGAGGAAACCTTGGTTCTTGAATCAGGGCCCGGTGCTGGGAGTTCCTTGTCGCCGTGTAACGCTAGCGACAGATGCGTCCCTCACCGGTCGGGGTGCGGTCATGAGTGGCCACCCTGCCCGCGGTCTGTGGAGTGGTCGCCATCTAACATGGCACATCAATTGCCTAGAGATACTAGCGGTCTATCGAGCATTGAAATATTTCCTCCCAGACCTGAGAGGTCACCATGTGTTGGTGCGCACCGACAACACATCAGTGGTCTCTTATATCAATCACCAGGGGGGTCTGTGTTCGCGCCCCTTGTACAAGCTGGCACACCAGATCCTTCTGTGGTCCCAGGGCAAACTCCTCTCGATCAGAGCAGTGTATATTCCTGGGAGATTGAATGTGGGAGCAGACATACTGTCGAGACAGGGGCCGAGGCCCGGGGAATGGATGCTTCACCCCGAGGTGGTGAAGCAGATATGGAGAGTATTTGGCACAGCCCAGGTGGACCTCTTTGCGACTCAGGAGACATCGCAATGTCCCCTCTGGTTCTCTCTAGTTCATCCAGCTCCTCTGGGACTGGACGCTATGGTACAGACCTGGCCGAGGCTTCGTCTGTACGCTTTTCCCCCTATCGCTCTGCTCCCGGGAGTTCTGGCGAGAGTACGCCGGGACGGGGCCCATCTACTACTGGTAGCCCCGTTCTGGCCGGGCCGAGTATGGTTCTCAGATCTAGTCTCGCTCCTCGACGGCTCTCCGTGGGAGATACCGATCAGGACAGACCTACTCTCACAGGCGCAGGGCACGATAATTCACCCTCGCCCGGAGTTGTGGAAGCTGTGGGTGTGGCCCCTGAGGGGGCACAGCTGTTAGCAGCTGGGCTCTCAACCGAGGTTGTTGAGACCCTACTCCAATCCAGAGCTCCCTCTACGAGGAAACTTTACGCCCTGAAGTGGAAGCTCTTCACTTCATGGTGCAGAGACCGCCAGCTTGACCCAGCAGACTGCCCAGTTGGTACAGTTCTGGAGTTTTTACAAGCCAGGCTCTCTGCGGGGTTATCCCACTCCACCTTAAAGGTTTACGTGGCGGCCATAGCTGCTTTCCACGTCCCTTTCAATGGTCAGTCAGTGGGTAGACACCCCCTAGTTACACGTTTCCTCCGCGGTGCGCTGAGGCTGAGACCTCCAGTACGATCCCGTGTTCCTCCCTGGGATTTGGTTGTGGTTCTAGAGGCTCTTTGTAAAGCTCCATTCGAGCCAATACAAGATATCTCAGATAGACATCTGACACTTAAAACTGCCCTGTTACTGGCAATCACCTCACTAAAGAGAGTTGGAGATCTTCAGGCCCTTTCGGTGGCCCCTACCTACTTAGACTTTGCCCCTGGTATGGCCAAAGCATTCTTATACCCTCGAGCGGGTTACGTTCCGAAGGTTCCCTCTGTTACACCACAACCTATCGTACTGCAGGCCTTCTGTCCTCCTCCCTTTCGGGAGCCAGACCAAGAGAAGCTAAACTGTATGTGTCCAGTGCGAGCAGTGAGAGCTGCCCTGTGGAGAAAATCAGACCAATTGCTTGTTTGCTACGGTCCTTCTAACAAGGGTTCTCCTGCCACCAAGCAGACCCTTAGTCGTTGGATAGTCGAGGCTATCAACGTCTCCTATGAGTCCTCTGGTCTTCCCCCTCCTTTGGGGGCCAAGGCTCACTCTACTCGGAGTATGGCGGCCTCCAAGGCCTTCTCAGCAGGTGTGTCCCTCTTGGACATCTGCAACGCTGCGGGGTGGTCCACGCCCTCCACATTTGTCCGATTTTACGATCTTGACATGCGAGCCACGCCGGGCTCTTCTGTTCTCTCGTCTTAGCTGTGCTCTTTTGACTACACACTAGGCAGGGATTTGGAAGTCTGGCAGCGTGGGCACATCGTTCCCCAAAAGCGTTTCGACGCAGCTCGAGTTCCTGAAAAGGAACGTCTCAAGGTTACGTATGTAACCCTAGTTCCTTGAAGGAACGAGACGCTGCGTCGCAGAGCCATACTCCCGGCACCCCTGCCGGCGCTTGCTTCCCTACTCGAAGCTGAAGCCAGCTGCACGGCACGTGCTTTTATAGCTTCCTGGTCGCTACGTCACCCCGCCCGTGACGTCACGCCTTTCCGATGGACTGATTGCACACGATATTCAGAGTCGGTCTCGTCAGGGACGTTCCCCAAAAGCGTTTCGACGCAGCGTCTCGTTCCTTCAAGGAACTAGGGTTACATACATAACCTTGAGACGTTTCATCTTATTGCCATATATTCTAGAACTTTCTCTGTAAATGCTCACCTTGAGATTTGAAGTCTTTTTTCAAACAATTCTTTACTTCTACAATGCAATAATGGCAAAATTGTATTGAAACAATTGAGCTTTTTGGGCTTATAAGTTGGCAGGAAAAAAGTCCAGAGGATTTGGTGCACTGAGAGAATATCTCTCATTACCGCCCGAGACCGTTTTGACTTTCATTACTGGTCTTGTGTGTACCACCTGCGAATACAGAGTATATTATCAGATGAAATGAAACCCTCTTTGTATTTTCAAGTAGCTGAAAAGCCGAGAGGACCGGTATGCCTAGACACTCCACTGAACATGGCAGCATAAACAGATGCAAAGGTCAACAACCTACAGTATCCCGGCATGCTCTTTTAACTATCACTAAGTTCATTATGAAAGTATGTGTTGTTTAATCTCAACCTCAGGGTCTGACCGCAATTTACTTCTGTGAATCCTTTCTGAGCATCAACCTCTGTATGCTTTTGGCCATACTTATTTTTAACCTGTTTATTTCCACTCAGCCTGTTCAATCGGTAGGGTAATGATGACAAGAGAAAAACAAGACAACGGCAAAGCCCTACCCCAAGGCCCTATTCAAGACAACCTGATGCTTTGTTTTCAGTTTAATTCATTAACTGCTGCACGATTGTCATGTTTGCCCATTCCACTCTAATTCTCCCTCCTCTCTTCGGCGGGAGGCACTGAGATGGAGCTGCCACAGCTGAGGACGGAGGCATTATCAGTCTCTCAGCCCCAGAGTGAAAAAATAATAAGCCTCTAATGACGCCACCTTGAATTATTGAAACGCTTACAGGTTTTAAAATGCAGAGTTTCCTCTGAATAAAGTGGAGAACATGGCTTGCCTCTCTATAAATTCTGACAGGTTCTCCAGGGATGACTGCTGCCACCCAATTCCAAGACCCCATTGCTTCACACCTACTGCCAGCCCACATTCCAATTACAGAGCTGAGGGAAAAGTGGGCTCCTGTCATAATGCAGACTAGCACAGGCAAAGAGCCGAGGAGAGACAGGCAAAGAAATCAGATGCACTTTTATCTATTTGTTGTCTTCCGGCTGAAAAGGAATGAAAAAAAAAGTTAAGGCTGCTGTACAATAAATGGACTTGTAGGTTACAGTATTGTATATGTTTTTATAGAAAAAAATGAGGTGAATTTTGATTATATATGAGGCCTCTACATGGTAAATTACCAGTGGAATAAGCAGTACTATAAAAGATGCACTCTATTGCACAGCTGAGACCTTCATTAACCTTTAAAGGGGTCCTATTGTGCAAAATACTTTTACAAAGTCTTGATTTTGTTTTGGGGGGTGCACTAGAACAGGCTCTCATACTAGGTTGTTCGAAATACACATTGTTTTTCACATATTTTAAACTATTATGACTGCTCTCTCCCCAGTCTGTCATGAACGGCTCAAATAGTTCCTGTATCAAATAAAGGCCCACCTTCTAAAATACGAAATGTGCTGTGATTGGTTAGCTGGGCCAGTGTGTCATGAAATGTCATGCCCCGGCCCTTAGGGCTGCTCGATTATGGCAAAGATCATAATCACGATTATTTTGGTCAATATTGTAATCACGATTCTAATGTGGCCATAAGACCACAACTTTATATGAGTGATTTATTTAAAGATAGTGATACATATCAAATATGCATTTCCTGTAAATAAGGTTGCTATGACATCTACATTGTAGCGACCAGTGGAATTGCAAACAAACAAACAAACAAAAGGTCTTACTCTCAGTAATAAAAAAGCAAAGGACAAATATACAATAGAAACTATTTTTTTTTAAAATGCAAATCTCAAGCAGTATAATTACTTCATTTATTCACTATACTATTTATTATTAATGTCTCATTTCAGTTTTAGTTTGGCTCTTGTTTTGTATTTAAGTTTATATGAAAAGGTTCATGTAGCGTGATACAGCCTACTACAGAAATGAACAATCAAATGTAAAATAAAAAATAGCCCGGTGTCACTTTAAGAGCTGCACGGATCCAAATCACTGTTATGTGTGTATTTTCATTCTGAACTCTTTACGTTCATTTATTCCATGACCGACGAAGGTAGACATGAATAATCTCCTAGCACAGCATTTTGACAAATTTTTGCATATATTTGACCATTTAGGCGCGCACCTTGAGCTAAAAGATGAGTTTACATGTCCGTGTTCTGTTCTGTCTCGGAGCACATATATCTTCATGAGGAGCAGTGCAGGTTCTCTTTCATGCTTTTAAAAACATGAATAAATATACTTTGATAAATCAAGCACATCCCATTTTGCAAATGTCACGCTACACAATTTTACTGATTTGCACGGGAAACTGGGCTTTTATGGGGGAACGAAAGCGCAGCGCAGCACAGCAAAAGGGGGCGGAATGGGGCATAATATTCATTTCATCTCGATTATTGCATTTTCATAACCGAAATCGAACCATTTTTAAAAAAAATTAATTTCACAGCCCTAACTGCTGCAAGCTTCATGTGTAAATATTGTGCCAAAATTAAATCAATCTGAGTGTGATTTAAATCCGGAGGATTGCAACCACTCTATGTTCATCTGCCTTGGGAAAGCTAGCTTGTCTCCGACATGTGAAAACACGTGTTGCCTTCTCTAGTGCAGCTCAACCAGGTCTCGACCCATTCGTCAATATTTGTGATATCACATATTCCAGAAAATATGCATTGTAGTCCAAACGAGTCATTCGTTGTAGTTTTTGACAAGGGATTTCTGACGTGGACTTTGAAATTTGTAACTTTGCAGATCTTTTTTATGCTGAAAGCAACATTACAGACTGATTTAAGTTGAAAAAGTGAAAAACCATAATAGGACCCCTTAAATATGTGTTGCAAGCCATGCCAAATAAACACAGAGACCATTGTAAATACATTTTTCTTGTCTTTTCCAATATAAGAACTGCAGACTTATATTTAAATGAAAGAGTAAAACTTTAAAAATTGTTTGTGATTTTTAACAGTAAAAGGCTACAGTAAATACCAGTTAATTGGTTAACAGTAAGTTTCCACACTACAAACAGTGATACATTTAATGTAATTTTACAGTAAAATACTGTTAAAATTAACTTTTTTTTTTGGAAGTGAAAAATAAAAAGTAATTGTATAATTTACAGTGAAAACCTTAAATTGACATTCCCGGAATTCCCTTCATGACACTTTTTCATATCAGTTGTGTATATTAAGGTTTTATCTTACATCTAGTGTTGTTAAATTAATGTTAATTGTGTTGTTTCAGTATTGTGTGTTACCATGATGGTGTTTATTTTTTGTGTGAATGACACTGTGCACCTTCTATTTACAAGTATTTCCCTCCGCAGCTTGTAGAAAAGCTGTTTGTGATGAGCTTTCATCATGTGACTTTCTCATCACCACTAGTGTTTGGTGGTTGTCAGTGTATTTCAGTGAAACAAACTAAATTAGTACTTCAATAGGTTGGTATATTATATCAGTTAATGAAGTACAGTTTTTTTATGGTGAATTTAAGTTAAGTCTATAAAACCTAAAATGTTGATAACGTATTTTTACGGTAAAGTTTTGGAAACCACACAGCTGCGAGTATTTTACTGTAAAGGTTACAGGTATTTTTCTTTTCTTTTTTTTTACAGTGATACTGTTGAAATCAGCAGATTTTATGAGTTTTCATACTAGAGCTTTTAGTTCATTGTAATTTTTGGTGAACTTGGCCATGCACATTGAACCATACTATAATCTGCCTGAAGGAGGGATGGTTCATTTAGACTACAGTCCAATATGTAGTTGGTTTGAATGCAATTGGATCTAATTTGTTGAAGTGAACCAATTTTGATGACATATAAATGTCTAATATACAATCATGTATTTCTAATTGCAACTATTCTTCACAGAAATTGCGTTTAGCAACTCACATTTTCCATTTGTTCTACAAATCAGACACATAAGTGCTGTTCTGTGTGTGTTTTATTATGGTACTTAAATCAAAGAGAGTAAAAAAGTGAATGTTTCCATTTATTTTGCCTTCTCTAGAGATACTGTATTATCTAGCTATAATTGTGAACAGGTACTGTAGTGCTCATTCTAGTGCTCATATTGATGATGCAAATCTGCTGCGGTTTGGAATCAAATAATACAATGTAAAACAGTCAGGGGAGAAATCGAAAAACAGATACAAAACAAAAAAATAAAATTAAGTAATTTGTGGAAAGCCTTCAGTCAAAACATACCATGATTTCAGTTAAGAAGTGGTTAGGAAGGATTTAAAAATCATTAAAGCTTGAACTAAAAGAGACACTAAGGGTAAATAACAACTTCGAACATAATAATACACTCTTGTGTGTCCTGAACAACCCTTTTGAGTCACAATACAGCTCTGTTCCAAAAGCTAGTGAGTTGCCAACATAGGCAGAACTTGAAGAAATCACAAGCGCAAACCCAATTCTACGGCTGTTTGAAAAGGTAGGAAGCATGATTATGCTGCCTTCTAATCTTTTTCTAAACCCCCCAAAAATGAAAAGCAAATAAAAAAAAACATGTTACATGCATTCTTCGCAAAGGAAGCAACTATTATTTAAAATATATTTTTTGCAGTACAGAAAACTGAAAGAGTTTGACTCTTAACAACCTAAGGGTTGTGGGTTCGAGTCTCGGACCGGCAATACCACGACTTAGGTGCCCTTGAGCAAGGCACCGAACCCCCAACTGCTCCCCGGGCTCCGCAGCATAAATGGCTGCCCACTGCTCTGGACGTGTGTTCATGGTGTGTGTGTGTGTTCACTGCTGTGCGTGTGCACTTTGGATGGGTTAAATGCACCATACTTGGCTGTATGTCACGTCACTTTTGTAATTATATTCAATATGCTAATGCTTTCAATTGCTTCCTTAAAGGAATAGGTACCCAAAAATTTAAATTTGCTTTAAAAATATTCACCCTCAGGCCGTCCAAGATGTAGATGAGTTTATTTCGTCAATCTAAACAGATATGGAGAAATTCATCATTACATCCATTGCTCACCAGTGGATCCTCAGGAGTTAATGGGTGCGGTCAGAATGAACCTACATTCACAATAGTGAATTTTCATTTTAAAATGCATAACTTTTGCTACGGTTGCACCTATCATTTAAACTACCCCAGCGTTTTTGACCCTCAAAATTGAAGACTTTCTAAAATGTAGTAGACCGCGCTTAGTTTTAAAACTCCGGGAATCTGTTTCAGAGTAAACGGACCAAAACGGAAACGATGGCGTGGCTGCCCATATTAACTCTGCGTATCCTTGCTGACCGTCTAAACAATAAAATCATGCACATAGTTGTACCTGCATGAATGGTCATGTGACATGCATTTTCATTTGTGTAGTGTGGGCGAAGAATGTTTCTGAAATGCAGTGAAATGCAATATTGTAATATTTGTGATAAAGTCCATCCACTGTTGTCCTCTCACATCAAAATCACCGACATATTTATTAATAGAGGACTCGTATTTCATCAACAGTACAAAGTTAAAAACGTTATATGATGGATTTGTTCATTACAAACATACAGCTTTTTATTTCACAAGATGTAAATTGATGGACGTTACAGCTGTTTGAACTCTCATTCTGATGGCCCCATTTACTGCAGAGGATCAACTGATGAGCAAGAATGTAAAGCTACATTTCTCCAAATCTGTTCCAATGAAGAAACATATTCATCTCAGTTGGCCTGAGGGTGAGCACATTTTTCAAAAACGTTTTGGGTGAAGTATTTCTTTAATAGACAGCTTAACAGGTTTTAAAACAGAGTGTATGCGGGGAATACTCCTTATGATTCATCCATGCACACCATTACAAGGGAATACTGAATATTCTGATCCAGCAACTATACTGTACTCATATGCACATGCATTTTAAATGTACTCATGTGGCTGGAAGTGGAAATATGCTACACTTGCAAACTGCCAGATTCCACATTCATTCATAGTGGTTTCCAATTGCCCATACAACCTGAAGGCTGCTAAAACCAACCAACTTAGATCCCTAATTAGGTGTCATAGAAACAAAACACAAATCCTGACAGGCTGCTCTACCCTCTGGGATTTCTTCAGTTGGTAATGCCACAGAACGTGAGACAGTGAGAATGTGTACGACCCAGTACACGAGCTCTCTTGGTACAACATGTCCATTTGAAGAGTTAATTAAAAACATAGCACTTTGAATTAGTGCCAATATTAGGCTAGACTTTATACACATATATACGCACATATTTTCATATATTTAAAAATGTAATTTATTCTATAGCTGGCGAAGCTTAATTTTCAGCAGCCATTAATTACTCCAGTCTTCATTGTCACATGATCTTCAGAAATCATTCCAATATGCTGATTTGTTGCTCAAGAAACATTTTTATTATTATCAATGTTGAAAAAAGTGATGCTGCTAAATATTTTGTATATATATATTATATATATCACCCTAACACAGTATAAACAGTATTAATACTAATTAGTTAATATTTATTAATTAAATACAATTACTACATATTGATTCAAGTGATCAAAAGTGACAAAGACATTTGTTACACTGTTACGAAATGTTACAAAATATTTAGCAGCATCACTTTTTCAACATTGATAATAATAAAAATATTTCTTGAGCAACAAATCAGCATATTGGAATGATTTCTGAAGATCATGTGACAATGAAGACTGGAGTAATGGCTGCTGAAAATTAAGCTTCGCCAGCTATAGAATAAATTACATTTTTAAATATATGAAAATATGTGCGTATATATGTGTATAAAGAAACTAATGTCTAGCCTTACTAAATAATAAAAGAAGGAAAACAGTACAGAAGTGGATCAGGAAAATACAATAAAAAAATAAAAATAAATCTTCATTCCAACAGTTATTTAAGTGAAAGTGATGTGTGGCCAAGTATGGTGTCCCACACTCATTATTTGTGCTCTACATTTAACCCATGTGAGTGCACACACATACAAATGCCAAGAACACACACCCGGAGCAGTGGGCAGTCATTTTTGCTGTGGTGCCGCAGTTGGGAGTTCGGTGCCTTGCTTAAGGGTCTCACCTCAGTCGTGGAATTGATAGTCAAAGAGAGTGTTGTTCATTCACTCTCACTGCATACAATCCCTGCCGGTACCGTGACTCAAAACCGCGACCTTCAGGTTACAAGTCCGACTCTCTAACCATTAGGTCACGACTATTAAGCACAATAAAGCCAGGCTAATGTCACTTGTGTAGCTGAACATGACACACCAGTTCAACTATGTGAAACAAAGAATAGACCTTTTTGTGCCAACGTCACAATTACATCACAGCATTAGCTGGAGGCAAAACAAAGGAATACGTGGAGGCGGCCAATACAAACCAGTACAGAGTTGGCTACATAAGGAGCTTAAAATGTCATCTTTGAGTATCAGATTGATGGAATGCAGTCTCAAATTTGAAATTTTATGCTGCCATTGCTAAAAAAAAACAAAAAAAAAACAACAAAAGCTGTAATAAAACAAGAGGACTGGATAGAAACTATCATCAAAAATACTTGTGTTTGCACTGCACCTTTAATATCAGTTAAGGTTAAATAAAATATTGTATTTTATGGATTATGGTTTGGTTACAAGTATAAAGATTTCTAAAGATTTTGATGAGAGGGAACAGTAAAGGCCAATGTTATGTGATGATTGTGTGTTCAAGTGCATATGCTTACAGTTGCCACTGTTAGTACATAGTTATAACTACCTAAAGATTTATATGCCCTCAGTTTCTATTTACTATGCACACTCGATTTCTCTGTCTGGTAGGTGTGTCAGGCCACTCAGATCATTCATCCGTTAAAGGTGCAATGTGTCATATTTACAATGATCTATTTACAGAAATGCAGTGTTGGGGAGTAACTAGTTACATGTAACGGCGTTACGTAATTTAATTCCAAAATTAATGTAACTGTAATTAGTTACAGTTACTAAAAAAAAATGAGTAATTAAAAACAGTTACTTATGAAATTTTTAACGATTACAAAGGGGATTACATTTTAATATTTACACACATCCACATACAGATTTAACTGATTTATTTCCCAAATTGCACTGACTATTTTGAGACATACCGCCCTGATAATTTCCGGGATGCGGAAATACAGTCTGGTTCATAGAATCCAGTCATAAATACGGAATGCCTAACGCGGACGGAATATCCCACATTTTGGATGACTAAATCAAAAGTAGGTCAGTACACTTGAATCAAAACATGACATGGACTAGTGTCTGTGAATATTATGCCCCAAAAATGCAATATATGACTCCTGCACATTCTGCGTGTTGGAAATCAGGCGTGGACTGGACACCGGGAGAACCAGGACAATTCCCGGTGGCCTGGCAGCCAATTTGGCCCGCTATTTTAATATCATTATTGTATAATTGCCTGCCGAATGTAATAAAGCGATCATTTGCGAATCCGCCGTTTGATAATTAAATCTCTAATAAATCATGAATTGTAAGTCGTGACTCGCGCGCTCTCCGCGCCTCCGCCAAACGGTTTGGATCAGACTCAGAGTAATCAATGAGAGAGAGAGAGAGTGAATAGAGTGGACTGCTGGAGCAGAGAAGCAGAACTCCTGTTCAGGGTTTCAGGTCAGTTTCATCTGTAAAGATGCTTTTTTGTCTTTATTTTTTTATTTATTTAATCAAGCAGCAGCACGTTGCTCACCAGTCATCACTCAAAATACTATATAAAGGACATCATTATTATCTGCTGTAATGTTACAGTAGAAATTTAGCTGAAAAATTATCAGATTTTTTGCGGTAGCTACAACAGACAACAACACAACCCTTACGAAAATTAACGTTTTGTTATTTTACTATAAATCCAGAGAAAATGGTTAGTACTATTGTTTAACTGTGGTAACCAAAAATTATTTTACAAATGTATTTATTTAAAAATAAATACAAATCCATTTGCAAAACAAAAAACAAAACAAGGTTATTGTACTTTTATATAGGCTAATAAAAGCATGGTTAATTCTTTAAGGGAAAACATGACTCGTGTACAGTATTAGGATTTTTCTATAAAGATATTATAATAAAGAGAAATAAAGAGACTGAAGAGAAAAATGGAAGTGAAGGTGCAGTTCAGGAGAGAACTTTTAATTATTTAGCATGTCCCCAAATTAAAGATTTAAACCTTTTTTATGTCAGGTCCACACAAAAAATAGTTTTGTCCATGAATTTGTTTGTATAAGTTTGAATTTTCCAGTCTGAATTTTTTTCCCAGTCCGCCCCTCCTGTAAATTAATGGCAAAGACATGGTTTCATTTACTACACATAGGCCTACTGAAGCTCGCAGTGTTTTCAACCTCTGCTGCCTCAATATAGGAGTACACGAGCACATAAACATAATTTCTAGAACTGCTCTGTGTCACTTCATGCATTTTACTTATTTTGAGAAAACTATCATCATATACAGAGACAGCAGTTTAAAAAAATCACCAATGTTTCAGGAGTTTATTATACAGAATATGACACATGCTTATTAGATAACTGTATTTGAGTTGATGTATATGATTTTATTTATTATTTAATTTTCACAAATTTAGAAAAGTAATCAAAAAGTACTCAAAAGTAATTAGTTACATTACTTTAATAAAGTAATTGAAAAAGTTACACTACTATTACATTTTAAACAGGGTAACTTGTAACTGTAACCTATTACATTTCCAAAGTAACCTTCCCAACACTGCAGAAATGCAATATAATATATATAACTACGTATGTTTTCAGAGGTGTATAAAGATGTTTCTTAATGAACCATTATGTTTTTAATACCTTAGATTGAGCTATTTCTATCTACATACACCGCGGGTCTCCTTATATAGAAAGTTACCACCATGTTTGTACATTAACATTCTCAATAACATTGATTTATTGAATAGTTAAGTAAATATAATTCCTTGATTTACCTTTGTAAAGAAATCTCATTGCTCTCTGCTGTCTTTACAGATGACATCTTTACCTGTGTTGGCCACTGTAGCTTCTCTAAATGGAGGGGTGAGCGGTAGTGATGTGCGGGTCTGATTTTTTTCCAACCGAGGGCCCCGCTTTTATTAAAATGATTTGGCCCGCCCCGCAAACAAAGTAAAATTTCTTTATCCACCCCGACCCGACGCACACATCGGGGACATCACGCAATTTACATTGCTAAGTAGACCTTTGTATTGTAACCTTATCAAAGAACCTAATAAAATATGAAAATATATATTCCAAATATTTAATATAGGAATATGGGAATAATATGGGAATTTCATGCAACATACATGGATTTTTAAAATTTTGTTTTTAATGACATGCACCAACCCTCACCGCAAATAAAGTGACAATTTCTTTGCCTGTCCCAACCTGACCCGCGGGTTACCTGCAGGGTCTGTGGGTTATGAGACGACCCGCGCATCACTAGTGAGTGGGGGACTGAGCCGTTGGTTGCAATTCGCAACTTCACAGCTAGATGCCGTAAAAAAAAGACACAGTGCACCTTTAAGTGAGCGTATACGAGTCAGCCAATCTGGTTCCTTTTGTCAAAGTTAACATTTTCAATCGTGGTCCCTGAAAGTGAGTGACATTACATATTCAGATAAAATCGAATTTTCTCTAGTCATTGTTTAAAAAAAAAAGCAAATAAATAATTACTAGCTAGCGTTAATAAAGCGGCCATGGGAATCTTTCTGCCTCCAACTAAGCTCCACCCATAAAAAATCACAATGTTTACTAACTGAAAAAGGGTCTATAATGACTTCAAAAGTTCAAATTTCAGTGTGTTCATCAAATAGCTATTGTATGACTTCAAAAGACTTGGAAGTTCAACAGTAAAGAAGCCCTTGAAATGTGTGATATCTCATGTTAATCACAGTTTCATAATTGAACTTCTTCCACAGAAATTAATCACTTCAAAAGACGACACAACAGAAAAGTTTTTTTTTTTTTTCAGTTTCATTGTTACTGCAATATTGGAATATGGAATATAGTGTCTCATTTCTTTGGTTCATCTTCCACAATAAACAAAATGGTGGTTGCTGATGACAAACAGGCCATTACTCTTAATATTTAGCTATAGCAGAATAGCAATACATTTGATCTGTCATTCACTAACTGAGCACATCTATAAAAGAATAATGTGGTGGTCTCAAACAGCTCTATTTGATAGTGACTCACTGAGGACTATGACAAATGGTACTGTCTGGTAAACGAGGCTAAGATTTTAGCGATGGAAAAAATGTGTGTGGGCCATCCTCATTCGATCCCTACAAAACAAACAAGCACACTCATTCTCTGATGATGCCCAGTATTGACCCGTCGGCTAAAAAGAATGTCCTAGCCAAACGGTTTCGTCCACACAAATGTTCAGGATACATCAAGAGAGCTTGAAGAGACCGCAAGTACAGTCTGTTCAAATTTTATAAAGGACAAATAAGACGTTTTAATTGTATTACATATGATTTGGTGTTCCAGGATTTGTACCACTGTAAGAGTCAATCTAGCAATTTCATTTCTGTTACAATTCTGCAGGAGATTAAGTTTACCACTCACCGATTCCTATTACAAGACTGCTGTTCATCATGTGTTTCCTGTCGCTTTTGTTCTCTATCTTAAGTTGTTGTCATTACTCCAACCGTGCGTGTATATTTTCTTACCAGTGCTTATTAATTATCCCAGATCATGTAGAGATACAGGCAAGTAATGGATTCTATTAAGGACAAAAGATCCATCATGATCATGAAACAGCCTTTGGCTAAGAGTGTGAAAAAGGAGGACATTCATTTTGTTGATTATAATTACACAGACGCGACTCAGCGATGGGCTACAGGTTACGGCCTCTGAAACTACACATCTTCAGATATGACTGACCTGTATTAGTTTGCTTTATCTCAAGGAGGGTTAGGGTGCTTGCGGTGATCTTTCTCTAGTTAATTATAGGCAGTGGATTTATGCAGATAGAAAATAGCAAATATGCCACTGCTGAGAGTCAGCACCTCCTACTGAGGTGTCGACTGTATATATACAAAATATAAGCCTACCAGAGAATTTAGATAAATATCCATTACTAAAATATCTCGGAATGACTAGGATGTGAGATGAACCCAGCGACCAAACAAATATCTGCATAACAGCTCAAATGAGTAATGAAATATTCATTAAAATCATCAGTTTTATGTATGTGTTGCAGCAAACACATATTGTGCCTGAATATGAATTTCTCTATAAAACTAAAATTGCATCCAATTGAAATGAGCTAATCATTTTAAAAGAGTTGGAACAGATAGTAAAGGAATAACAGCCAACAAGGGAACCAAAATACATAGGAACTCCTTGAATATAATTTAAAAAGCATCCCAGGTGGCACCTCATGAAGCTGCTTGAGAGAATGCCCAGATTGTGCAGAGCTGATATCAAGGTATTAGCTGGCTAAACTAAAAAAGCTAGTAAAATAGTTCTGAAGTAATAATAATAATAAAAAAGTAAATACATAATTAGTAATATGTAAAATAATATTCCATATGTACAGTATATAAACATTGTAATATATAAATAAAACATAATAATTTTAAAATAGTTTGAAAAAACATTTTAAATAAAAAAAAATATGAAAATCTATTTGGAGTTCTGATAATCAGCTAGGAAACTACAGTATACAGTACATGCACAAATATAGGTGAACACATACATACATACATTATATTTATTGCCCTAGCTGAATCGAACAACTCCAACTCCAACTCAAAAAAAAAGCAAGATGGCATAGCTGGCCTCTGCTGTCATTTATGTTAATTGCCTGTTTATAGTGAAAGCTGATTATTTTCTTCATACACATAAAGCTTATGTACACAAGTTCTGAGAGCAGACCTTACAGTTATGCATATTCACTGTGAGGAGGGGATTATCATGCAGACATGTAAAGGTTTATTTATGCCAATTTTTCTAGCTGGCAATCGGAGGTTTGTTCAAAGAACAACATTGGTGGAATTCTTTTCTTAATAACTATTCAGTCAGGTAGATAAATATATCGATTAGTATAGATGACCAATAGAAATATGCAAAGCTAACAGTTGAATTAATTTTTTCCTCACTTAAAAAAATTATAATATACTATATTAACTGATGCCCATTTAACACCATCAAAAATTAGTTTTGCAGAGTGGCCATGCGCATGAACAACTATGATGTAAAATGCTATTCCACATGGACATTATCAGTAATTATGCTGCTGAGCACGATGGAGAAAAAAATGTAATTATTTCCTCTACAAATCTGAACCACAAATTGAGTCACTCCTCTAAAGACACTCAAATTTTTGCAATTTAGATACTTTTGACTTATTTGTGAGGAAATTGTATCAATATATATGAAAATAACAATCAAACCCATAAAATTTTTAATTTAGATCCACTTGAAAATTGCAGTATTTAATCACATAATACTCAATCCTGCACTCCAACTGCTATCTATAGCCTATAGGCTAATTCACAGACTTTACTCTAATTCCTTAAAAGGGACACACACACATGTGGAGCTAGAATCCCTATTTAAATAATGAAACATTAAAAAGTTTTTTCCAACGTTTTGATGATTTCAAAGTCATTAGTAACACATTCAATCCATATTTTCAGTATGACTGCAAACATATACACATTTAAAACGTGCTTGAAGCTTTAAGAAATAGTGTAAAAATGCATGCGGTGGCCAAGAGACTGAATTTATTAATTTTTTTTTTTTGAGAGCGGCTGGGCCTTTGATGTCAAAATATAGTATCATGAACATGGATGTAAACACAAATTTATAATATCAGCATTAAGAAATATGATCAGTAAAGAGGACAAATGCTGTTGATGCAATGAATACTTCAGAGCTTCAGAGACCCTCCTCACAACTAAAAACCAAACCAGGTGTTAATATAATACTAAATTAGTTTTTTTTTATCAATAAAAAACATAGCAAACCATGATGAAATAAGCAGTTGTTGATGATACACTCACCTTTTACAATTAACTGGATGAGCTTTGGGCGTAGATTACGTTCACTTTGTATCGAACAGGTATACAAGCCCTCGTCCGTTATATCCACTTTCTGTATCTGTAAGCTGTATTCATGTTTATCCCCCACATTTGATACGATGGACACGCGAGGATCCCCTGACCACTTGTCATTCCCTGCGTAAATGATACTGGAACGATTCAACCATGCTCCTTTTGAGATTCCATCCAACAGGTAGCATCTGAAAACAAAAAGGAAGCAGAAAATGAAGGACTCCCTGTGGTGAAAATCAAGTTTTTAATGTTGTTTACATATCCATCTAGAGTTTTTAGTATGCTTTGAGGCAAACCATGCGCAAATTCATCAGTCAACACTGTTGAGTATTCTTGGCATAAAACTGCAGTGTACCGAAGACAATCCCAAAAATGCTGTTTGAAACAGCCACTGTTTCCTGCCATCACAAATATGCAACCAATCTGATCAATTCGCAGGTTGGGGCTTTTCATATCATTGGCTGTTTGAAATGGCATATGGAAACATGCTTTGTGTTACATTAGCAACACATTTTTAGCTGATGTTGTAGAGAACGATAAACATAAAATACAAATAAAATACATAAATTGCATTACCATTCTGATACATCGACTTGTAGATGACACTGTATAACTCACCAAGAATGTGATTTATTAGCTGATAACTATTAAAAAATTTTGCAGTTTGCAAAAAAAATATTGTCAAGATATTGTCTTTCCATGTATAACATTCCAAACTGACTAGTGGAAATAAAAAAAGAAACAAATAAAAAAAAAAACAATAAATGGTTCGGATCTACTTTTTTTTTTTTGATATTTGGAAAAGTCATAAATGTTTGATGTTTTATAAACATAAAATGTTTTATAAACACCACTTGTAAATCATACAAACTACATTAGTCCCTGGTGTGCACAAAATATACCAAGAAACAACAAAAACAACAAAATGACTATTTAACATTTAAAGCAGTGGTTCCCAGCTGGTGGGTCGCGACCCAAAAATGGGCCATAGGTTGTTCTAAAACAGCACAGAAAAAAAAACATGTTAAATGCAAATCATAAAAAGCAAATAACTGTATAATCAAGCATTTAGGACAGCAAATTAAATAGGCTTATCAACATTTAAAAAAATAAAAGCAAAAAACACTTTCCATTTCCTTTGTTGTTGGCATAAAAAGCCATGCGGCCCAATTAAACTCCAAAGAATTTTTGTGCAAATCCCTCCGTCACTTTGTTGAAGCCAAATTATGCAGACACCAACATGGACAGGTTGCATGGCAAGCCCTCTTCCTCAAAAACCATGTTTTTGATTTGATTTGCCTCTTTCCTGGATTTCTGTCTTCTGTATTAATTTAAATGAGACGTCTTCAAAATGACAGTTCTGACCTCAAAACAAGACTTCAGCAAACCAAGCAAACTAACAAAAAAGATGGCTTGGAACTTTAATCTGGTACCAGGTGTCAGCACTGGAGTGCGGTGTCCATGCTGAGAGTTATTCACACAGGATACTCTTGAGGTTAGAGGTGAAATGGGAGTCAACATACGCGTCACATTGCAACTCACATTCTCAATGTTGACTGGATCTTTTGGAAATGTGCTTGACATGTTCTCATGCTACACCCCCCACCCACCCCCAGCCAAAAAAAAATAATAATAATGTTATGAAACAGGATTTAACTTAGTTTCTCTAGGGCTTTTTAAAAACTGTACACAACATGATAAGACAAGATTTAAAATGATGCAGTTGATTTACCATTATGCATGCGAACGGCCCACTTGAGAATGTGATTTAGAGTAGATCTTATTAAAAATGTATTGATGCTTCTAGAATACAACCTTTTAAATTAAAAACATTTCATCATCTCAAATTGCATTTTGCATACAACTTTGTAAATCCATATCAAAACATGAATTATTAGTACTGTTAGTAAAATCTTCAATCTGAATAGTATGCCAAACTATCTGAAATATTAGTGATATGTCATAATTTGTGCAGTTCAATTTATGCATGCCACATCCCTGAATTTAAATGACAGATAACAGAGTGTAACTTACGTAGGCCTACATTCATAAGCATAACTAATTAACGGCAATAGAGATGATATACTCTTCACATTAACATTAATGTCACAAGAGATATGAGATGTTGCAACTGTTTTTACACTTAAATAAATAATTATCTAAATAAATACTTGTGCTAAATAAACACACATATATAACCATGACTTCAAATTATGTATTCAACCAAACCACAACTGCAGAACATGGAAGTACATTCTTAAGATTTTGCAAATGTTAATGCTCAACTTTGTCCTACAAAAGCCAAAATTATTACTTTGAAATGTTTAATGCTTTTGTTTAATGCTTTTTCAATATAATTTTCTTGAGCAAGTCAGGTCACCTTTATTTATATAGCGCTTTAAACAAAATACATTGTGTCAAAGCAACTGAACAACATTCATTAGGAAAACAGTGTGTAAATAATGCAAAATGACAGTTAAAGGCAGTTCATCATTGAAAATGAGCAAAGTAGGAGTTGAGGAAAAAGTCATAGTTAATAGTGAGAATTGATCCCAAAACTAAAGGCAGACCCTTTTTTCTGTGGAACATAAAATAAGACATTTGGAGAAATGTATTTTTGTGAAATTGTGAATACAATAGAAGTCAATTTAACCAAAACTGTTTAACAGTCACATAGGTTTGGAAAGACTTTAGG
The DNA here is from genome assembly GCF_963082965.1 of Carassius carassius. Lineage (NCBI taxonomy): Eukaryota > Metazoa > Chordata > Actinopteri > Cypriniformes > Cyprinidae > Carassius > Carassius carassius. The sequence goes on from NC_081764.1 coordinate 11,632,056, forward strand.
ATATACTTTTTAGTATGTTATAAAAAAATCTGAAGTTTGTGCAAAGAAATAAATTGTTGATTACGGAACAAATATTTCACAAAATGCTACTAGCACTACACAGTTAAATTATATTAACATTTATAAAGGCAAAAACTCAAAAGACCACTAATAAACTATTTAATACAAACTTTCTAAGCTATTTCTAAGCTAAACTGGCAGACTGCTCTACATCACTGACACTGAAGGTTTCATCACCATTTCTAACCCCTGATACAGCAGGATGGCTGGTGTCATACACCATAGAGATCTATTTGGACATACCTCACAATAACTCTCACAAAGGCTTAAGTGCTTCCTACTGAGGTGTAGGCTACTGTGAAAGAAAAACCTCCACATGTGCTATATTTCCTTTGTACTGCCTGTAAGGAACAGGTGCAAAGGTGCATGTGCCTACTAGCATGTGCTATTCTTTGAACCCCTTGACTTAGGACTGTGGGACTTGTAAGACTGTGTGTGTTTTCGCCATCATTCATTAGTGGCCAACCAAACAGTTTGTTGGTCCCTCTAATTTCTATAGTTGTTGTTTTTCCCCCATATGATGGAAGTCAGTGGGGACAGGATTTAGCCTAGTTTTACATTTGCAATATGTATGATATATATATATATATTAGACATATATTTGATTTGACATCTTACCATTAGAAAATGTGCATCGCTTTTCTTAAAATATCTATTTTCTCATGATTATCTCTCAAATCACAGCCAGCTATATGGCAGAAATGCCATCTTACTTCCTGACATATATTGCCTACTCTCCCCTACCCAAAAACAAACAAACACTGCAGCCCTATGTATTTCACATCCAAATATGAATTTTCAGGATTTCAGAATTGAAATAAGCATCTACTCTCAAAGCCTGAAAACAGCAGAGAGAAGAGACCATAATCAAGTCATGTTTGTTCTTTCTCTTCCTCCAAAATTTCCCCTAATCATCATTATTCATCCCTTCAAAGCACTGCTCTGTGAAGCTCATAAGGGCAAACCTCTTCACACTCATGGTGAGATTTTTCATCTCATGATCTCTTTTAGAATCCATTGAGGCTTTCCACATTGTGCAACACTGATTAGGTCTTCATCTGGTATTTTCTGATTCAAAACATGATTTCTAAAAAGCAGGAGGCTTTTTTCTTGTTTTGGCTTGAAGTGTACGTTTTTGGATTTGAGGCATCTAAAGAACCGTGGCAAGGAACGTTAAACACACTGAATATGTACTAAATCCTTAAAATGGTCACTGGACTGTATGACCCTTTCCACAAAAACATTGATAGTAAGAAGAGTTCCTTGAGGACCAAATCTGCTGATAATTCAGTTTGCCAGCCCATCACAGGAATAAATTACATTTTAATGTATTAAAATAGAACAGCTATTTTAAATTGTAATATTACATGTAGCATGCACTAGGAATTAAAAAGTAAACAGCAATATTTATCTACATATTTTTTACTAAAACCTTTTTAATACTTGAAAAATGCCTGCAAACCCCATTTTATGATCAAATTGTGGAGGCATTTGAAATGCCTCAAACTGAACCACAACCTCACAGATATTCTTCCTTCTTCAAAGCAGAACGAGTCAAGCCAGCAGGCACACAACCAGGGTAGTTTGGGAATAGGAATAGTGAACAGGGTTTTGGGAAGGAAACAGCTGAAAATGCACCTTCCAGCCTTCTCTGTGTTCGCTATGCTAGTTTCATACAGTGGCTGCAGCTAGCAGCATACAGTATTTTAGCATTTTGATTAAAGATTTGAGAGACAATAGCATGCAAAGATGAATTGCTCAGAATAAGAACAGGAACCAGTAAATAGGGTCAATTTAGATTTCATGTTGACTTCAACATCAGCAGAATACCTACATACTACATACATGAAAATTGCATTACTAGAGCAAATCCTATAACAGAAGATGTTTAAACCGAACATCAGAGAGATCCGAGAACAGAATGTCACTGGGATTGCAGCATCCTCCTCAATCCCCAAAGAGCCTTTTTCCACACAATATTTTCTCTATTTTTTTTCTTTCATAAGACATATGTGCCTGCGTAATGTTGACCCCACTGTTGATTTTATGTGTGCCAAAGAGCTAAAGCAAGAGAGGTACTCTTTTGTGAAGACCTGAGGATTAAAATAAGATTAAGTCGATCCCAGCCAACAAATCTTGTCTCACAATGTGCCACAAGTTCTCAACACCAGAGTAAATGTCAAAGCCAAGCTATAATATTGTCTCTACTGTGTTGAAAATCAACTGGCGACATTCCCATAAGTGCTTTTAGCAATGAGACATGATGGACATGGAAACTGAAGCTTTTGGCTGACAAATGCCAAACAATGGCCAAAACTAATAAAGATGACTGAATGTGGGGAAGCCATTAAAATGCTGCCTTGGTGCACATAGGTCGTGATTTCTAAATGACAGAGTTTTTTTTTAAACTGTTTTAATAAATGAACGAAAATGTTGCAACTAACTACCATTTACCTCTATATCTCGTACACACATACACACTCTCACATGCATGCACAATATTATCTCAACATCTGCTATTTCAAATGAACACTGTATCTCCTGTGTCAAAATTACCCATTCAAAACCGGCAAAAATACATCAAATAATCCACTAGGGATCTCAGCCTCCCCTAGCCATCTGTGCTCCAGTCCAAAGCATCAGACAGCTAATAGTTATGGTTATTACAGTGTTACCTCTCAAAGGACAAATTTAAAGTTTCCATTTGGATTTATATCATGTTTGGATTCTGCTCACCTAAGAAGCTTTTGTAGGATAATAACTTTCCTGTCAACGAGACTCTTCTGATTATACCTAGACTTACAATTTTACTTGATTCTAATCATGTATTCTGTGTTTTGTTTATTTTATATGTAATTTAGGGAGCAGTGCATCACAGTGAGACATATTTTCATTAAATCTAAAATTTGGTAAAATCATTTATCATCAATCATCAATTATATGTCACTATTTCTCAGTAGTTCATGATTGTTGCCAGACAAATGTATCATACCAACTACTGTTCATTTCATGGTGAGAATCTATTCTCTCTAATCATTAGGGCTGGGTGACTTGTGTAACAATTTTAGTGAGTATATCTATAAAATTGTATACCAGACTTTCATAAATAGCTTAGCCACTTAAACTGTATTAACTATACCTTAATTAACAGAAAATTAAAGACAAATAACAGGATGAAAAAAAGGACAGGAACAACAACTTCATAGAAAAAGATTCATAAAAGCTATTAAATAAATTAAATTCAGATAAATAAGAGATTATTTTTAATAAACTTTTAATATTTAAGTATATCTAAATTACACAAGCATATATGGGGACATACAGCATAGTAGTATCAACCCATCCAACCAATTTTGAATATTGCAATGATTTGAATGCACTTTTAAACTGAAATTCAATGATAGTTAGCATAACCATAAAAAATAAAAAGTTCCTGTGTATATTTTTCATGTTTTATAATAAGGTCAGCATTGCTCATGCGCTGGTGAGTTTTGCGAAAATCAACGTTTGTTGACAGAAGCAAAGGAAGCTGTTTCCTAACTTTAGCAAAGGAAAACCAGTCTCTTCTTGGCTTATATTGAATTCCATATATTGTTCCATATATGCAGCTAAATACTTTGATGCCACTCTATTAGGCTTTATAATTATACCCCAAAAAGCTATTATAAAAGCTATCATTACAATAATTATAAACAAATGGTTCCGTCCAGGATGATTTGAATTGAATTCTTTGTAAAGCTGCTTTGGAATGGTTTGAATTATGACAAGCGCCATACAAATATCACTGGATTGAATCGAACATGACAAACAGCATATGTAAACAAGGAGTTTTCAGCTCTTGTACTAAAAGTCAAACCCTGTTGAGACGAACAGTATGTGAATAAATCAGCAGAGATGGGCAAGTGTCTCACAACCTCAATTCTAATTCCCACAACAAATACTGGATAAATTATATGTGTGAGGGTCCGCTGGGACCCTGCCATATTTTGCATGACCTAATTCTGCTCACTGCCTTCCTTAAGTGACATATTTCTTGCAAGCCATCATACCCTTTGCCACCTAATGTAGTAGAAGAACTAGGCTACAGAAAAACTCGATCATTCACCCGATGTTTTCTTTCGCTGGGAGATATAATCTCAGCACCTCAAAAGAAGACGCAAGGAGTGAAGGAAACTCGTTCTTTGTGGTTTCCATGCCAGTATTGAAGGTGCTAACTGTCAGAAAAACCAGCCTCGCTGATAAATCATGACATAACAAACTACAAACAGAAGATATGTACTACAGTAGGTTGCCATTTATAGCAGGAAGAAGACGTATGACATGAAGGCGTGTGTTTTAAGACCCCTTAATTTGACTGGAATGGAGCATAGAAGAATAAGGTAGTTTAATGAGCGTTCTTCCCTCACATTCCCTGCATTTTTGGCAGGGACTGAACCTCCTTGGGTAACCTTTCTCTGAGACCATTTGGCAGAGATTACGCCCAGCTTATGTCCGTCCCACAAAGATCTTTGATTCATAACTGAGATTTGAAAGCACACTTACATTCATCGAGTAACAAGTGCATGTGAGAACGCTTTAATCAGATTCAGCTACAGAGCAAAGGGATTAGCAACACTAAAATGTAATCAGTGTGATTAAAACATTAATGCGTTCAAATACAAAAGCATTTCAACAGCAACCCAGCTTACGCTGTAACAGCATAGTGCCAGAGAGGAGTGGAAAATATTCCACCATGCTGACAGTCAAATAGAGAAACAATTGCAGAGCATTTCAATACTAGATGAGAGTCAACAGGGGGGACCATTTTCTTTAAAGGGACTATGATAGGTGCTGTGATGCTGCAATAGGGGAAAATTGAAATGCTGCAGAGCAGGGAGGCTGAATCAATGGAAGATTTGTTAAAATGCATCCATGCTAAGATGTCTTTAAAAAACAGTGAACAACATTATGTATATTACAGACTCTCACTGGTTTAGCTCTTGTGTTCCCGATACCGAAAAAGACACCCGGCCATGGTAACCATGGCAACACACCCTATGGACATGCACTAGATAGCCTCTGCTATCTAACACTAGTTCAAACACTTTGGTAGGCGTTTACACAACAAGGGACAGTACACTCAAAAATAAAAATCGGTCATTATTTACTCACCTTCATGATGAGCCAAACTTGTAGGACACTCTTATTCTTCTGCATAACACACAAATAAGATGACACACAATACAAGTCCATGGGATAAAATCAGTGTTGTTTTGGACCACATTGACTTCCATTGTACGGACAAAAAGAGGTGTTCCACAGAAGAAGAAAAAAAGTCTTATGGTTTGGAACGACGTAAGGGTGAGTAAATGATGACAGACTTTTTTTTCTTTTTTGGGTGAACTATCCCATTATCTGATAAATTTATGTAGCACGCAAGCGCTATCCAACTGGAACAATAATACAAGCCTTTTGCACTATCCGCAATGCGTGAACAATGTCAAGCATTGTGAGTTTGTTCTTCTGGCTAAAACATATTCTCAGCTCAGCACAGCACTTTAATAATTGCAGATTGAGTCCTCTGCTTTTACCACAATTTCATTAATGGCCTTTTAAAACTTTTGTTTTTAGAATACCAAACAGCATCAGAGAATTGGCAACAAAGAAAAGTTGGGTGGTCTAAAAGTAAAAAGTAGTGAATTGGTACAAATTAAACGCCATTGTTCATGTTAGTTGGATTTTTTTGACAGCTGCAATTAAAACTCTCATGTTCTCGAAGGAAACCAAGCGCTGCCTTCTCTCAAGAGGCAACTACTTTCATTTCATACATAAGCTCACTTCCTATCAGCTAATATTGTGTCATAATGCTAGTCCTCTCTAATGCTGACAAATGGAAAATCTGACATTATGCGACCTATTAAGCACAAAGCGAGATATGCAAAATATGAAAAAATGTTCAGAAGAAATGACGGGCATCTTAGCATCTGACAGTCTGTGATGATGGTGTGGCATTCCCAGTCTGAGCAGGGCCTCCAGTCTGCCAAGAATGCAGAGGCAAGGCTGTTGAGATGATTGATGACACGCCTCCACTGGCCCTCTCTTCCCTGCTGACATGCACTCACAACCCAACACTCTTCACCGCTAATTGGACAACCTTGCAAATTCTTTCTCTAAGACTGTGGTCCACTAAATTAGCCACTGATAACTTCCCAGAATTGGTTCAATTTATGAACATCCAGAACTGTCAAGCTGGTAAGGTGTCACTCATTTTGCAGAGGCTGTTGAATAAACCTGTCAGGCATGCAACTTTCGAGACAAGTTTATTTCTCATTCGTTTTTCATTTTCTTGTTTTGATAAAGCTTGCGGGTGACAGTTCATTTAAAGTCTAGTTAGGTAGAACTTTGCTTGAAATGATGAAATAGATGTTTTTGCACATAATGAGTCCCGAAGGACAAAAATCACATCGCGGCCATAAATGGGGCATCACATCATCTACTTTTTAGCTTGTTTGATTAGTTTGAATCATGTGCTAATTATGTTTTTATCTCAGAAGATCAACACTCTAAAAAGAAAATTCAGGGGACCTATTACAACTTGCAAGTTAAAAATATAAATGTATTAATTAGTTAGATGCTTTAGGTTGCAAAGTTTATTTTCATGAGTTTTGTTGCCATTATAATTAGTATGTGCATATATTCTGTGTTATTTTATTTATTTAAAGGGGTCATTGGACTGAGAACTCAAAATTCTCTTGATAAATTCTGAAAGAGGTTATTGTACTATAAAAACATTCTGTAAGTTTCAGAAGTCAAAACAGCTTATATTGAAGTCAGTCTGACAGGTTGTGGAATGTCACAATCACTAATACTTAGAAAATTGGGCTTCGGATTTCTAGTTCTCAGCATACTTTGCATTGGAATGGATAATATCAATTTAATGAACAAAGTAATCTTGCTTGTTTATTATATTTACATGTTAAATAAAAACTCAATTAATTGGAACAACTTTTTTTGCAAAGGGTTGTTGATTCTACAAATTAAGTTTCTAACTAAGTCTCTAACTAAATCTAGTTTGCTGGCTGAACATAATTTTATTATAAGCTGTCATAAATCAAAAAGATTGATGCAAACCAAATATTTATTTAGAGTGCAAGTAATACAGTATACATTAAATACTATACATAATATACATTCTCATTTCAAACTTAAAAAATAGTTTCTGAAAGATCTAGTGTTGACAACATGATACTGCCCATTGTTTTTCAGACACTAACAAACAGCAAAGTAAAACTGCAACTGCCAACCAGCCGGAAATCTGGGCCTGTTATGTAAGTCAAATGTGGTCAATGGGCATTCAAAAATGTGAAAACTACCAGACTCAGTCAGAGTGAAGCCTTGCCAAATGTCTAAGCAGAAGCCTATCAGCACACAATAAGACATTTTAAATATTTGAATGCATAATCTTTTAATCCGTCTAAGAAGTTTGATCTCTTCAGGAGGTTTACACATGACAATGTTTACCTTGAATACACTGGATGTAGATTTGAATAAAAGCAATAAAAACAAAGCCAAATACACACAATTAATTTGCACTGTACTAACAAGCTATATATGTGAATGTTATGCTTCCAATGGCAGGGAATAAATAAATAAACATGTCAGTACACAATTTGGAAGCTGAAATAGGAATCTATGTTAAAAAAAATAATCCTCATAAAATAGCCCAATTATCTAGATTCTAGAATATTACTTTTATTAATATACAAGGGAAACTGCTGTCAACATTGCCTTACATCAAGCAATTTTTTGATTTCCTTGTTTGCCAACATAGTGACATCACATTAAGTTCTAGGAAGGGGAAAGAAAGCCTAAATGCTATTGATCTGCTTCACTGCTTTATATTCCATTCACTAATAATTACCAATGCGGTCCCTCCAATTACTCGGCTCTACTTTGCATTTACAGCCACGTGCAATCCACACACATTGATTCATTATGCAAATGACAGGGACTAATTAAAGGCTTGCTTACATGACTCCATTTAAAAACCTGCAGCCATGGCAATGCACTGCACAAATAAATTGAGACACAGTTTCCTTTTAATGCTGCACAGAGAATATTAGAAGCACTTAAGCCAAATATTAATAAATGGTTCAGATGTTTCTAATGTTCTCAATGAGGACTTTATTGTACTCATAATAAATTGATTGTATACACTGTATATATATATATATATTAGTGCTGTCAACGTTAACGCGTTAACGCATGCGATTAATTTTTGTCTGGTTTAACGTGTCAAAATATTTAACGCAATTAACGCAGCATCCGTATTTTCTGCCATCCGTTGGCTAGCTTTACATTATATGATCACGCTCTTATTCATTTAAATGCTTTTAAACATTTCAAGCGCGGCAAGACAAAAGAGAATGCGCTGTCTGTGAATGCCCTTATGTGACACATACACACACACACACACACACACACAATGCATAGACAGGGCGCCAGAATCCAGTTCTCTTAAGCGCTTGAACTAACAATAAACATCCCAAAGTGCCAGTTTTGTCGATTATCCTCATAAGAGCAATCTTAAATGATTTATATAAAGTCTAAAATGAACAAAAAGAGTTGTGAGAGAATGAGGCGAGATCCATAGACAGTATATAAATGGTGAGATCCGCGTGTCTGTCTGCTCTTAAAGGGACAGCAGCCAATAAAGCTTCCTGTCAGTAAAGTTAAAGAACAAAGGGAACAGAGAAAATGACTCGCTGCTCTTGACTAAATAACTTTTGTAGCTTTAATAAGGATTAACTATTTAATTTATAGTTTATGCAGTGCAGACTGCATATAACTTTGATAACTTTATTAAATTTCTGTATATTTCCTAACTGTTAAGACAGGAAGGGCAGGAGTAAACATGACATTTATTATGGGTTTATGTTAGCATTGTTTTAAGTTTACTTAAATTAAAAACTGTTATATTTTTGAAGCCTAATAATAAATGTAAAAAAAAACAGAAAACAAAATCAGTAGCTGTATTAATATCAGTAATACTGGCATTCATTCATAAAAAGATGTCATTTAAACAAGTATTTAAATTTAACTGTGAAATTATTACATTAAAAAATATATTAAAAACGTACAAAAACATTTCTTTTTTTATTGCGATTAATTGCGATTAATCACAGTAAAAATGTGTGATTAATCTAGTTAAAGTTTTTAATCGATTGACAGCACTAATATATATATATATATATATATATATATTGTGACGAGCGTCCTAGCGTCACCCTGGCAACCAACGGCATACACCTGCATGTCCTCACCGCCGGCTGATCGGTCACAGCTGCATCTCATCAGAACACGGCTCTTAAGCAGCACATGCTGAGCAGACAAGACAGACACTGGTCTCGAGCCGAATGCACGCTGGACTAACCCTTTCTCTCATTTCTCTCCAGAAAGCAAAGAGTGACCGACAGCCCACCCACTTTGGACACCCACTTTCACTTGGATTCAGCACTGAAGAGCACCGTGAGCACCAGCCTCCACGCACCGGCTTGCCATCCTGCACCTATTATTGTTGTAAATAAAATCCACCCTCCGGGGCCTTTTGTTGTTCAAGAAACCAAAACTTGTCAAGTGATTCTTCACCACGTCACAGTGGTGGAGAATGCGGGCAGATCGGTGAAGTTCACCGCCCCAGCCCTTAATTCTTCCTCTTCCCTTTTTTTTTTTTCTCTTCCATGTTTGCACGCCCCAGCACCGTGGAAAGAGGCACGCTCGACCCCACGATGGAAGAGGTTCTACAGTGCCTCGCGGAAGTGAGCATCTGCCAGCAGCAGATTGCAGAACACCTCGCCACTCGCCAGGGCAGGACGGAGGAAGAACTCGCCGCCGTCCGTACCGCCGCCGCCCAGCGCGTTCCGCTACCTGATCCTCGCGCCCAAGCCACCCGCCTGTTACCGAAAATGACTGCGGATGATGATGTGGAAGCCTTCCTACAGGTCTTTGAGAATAACGCTCAGCGCGAGGCAGTGTTGTAGTCGAGTTACCACCTGTCGAGTCCGAGTTGAGTCTCGAGTCCCAGTGTTCGAGTCCGAGTCCAAGTCCAAGTCAACAAAGAAGAGTCCGAGTCGAGTCCGAGTCGAGTCCAAGTCGAGTCACCATTACCAGAGTTCGAGTCAGAGTCGAGTCTCGAGTCCCGTATTGGAAAAAATTTTAAGTTTTTTGAGGAAACAATAACAACCAACTGAGTTGGTAGGCATTGAAGTCCATTATATGAAGAAAATATCCTGAAATGTTTTCCTTAAAAAACTTAATTTAAGAAAAAACGCCATGGATATCCTGGATGGCATTGGGAGGAGTAAATGATTAGGAAATTTTCATTTTTGTGTGAACTAATCCTTTAACACTGTATTACAGAAATACACTCGGCGAATAAAAGAAACGTGCATTTTACAGGACACTGTATTTTAAAGATACTTAAAACATAAAAATCAATACGATATGCCGAGAGAGAGAGAGAGAGAGTGTCAGTGTGTGTGTGTGTGTGTGTGAGAGAGAGAGAGAGTGTTTGTGTGTGTGTGTGTGTGTGTGTGAGAGAGCGAGAGAGAGAGCGTTTGTGTGTGAGTGACCGAGTGATTTAGCGTGAGTGCGTTTGTATGTGTTCAAGTGAATGTGTGTGTGTGACGGCACGCGACTGGTCAGAAAGCAACGTGTAACGATAAGGGCCGTTCACATATCGCGTCTTTTGCGCGCTCAAGTTCGTTATTTCCAATGTAGGCGCGCGGTATGCGCGCTCATAATGGAAGCGACGCGCTCGTTTTTTCCAGGCGCGTCCGCACCGCATTGAGTTAAAAACATCTCAACTTTTCAGAATGCCGCAAGCGCACCGCGGTTCATGTGACAAGAACTAACCAAAAGTGAAAGTAAAGTGAGTGACGTCAGTGAGTGTGTTGTCAAGCAAAGAGAGAGAGAGAGCGGTAGCAGTGTCTGTGAGGGAAAAGAATAGATCCCGGCCGGTCTTGGGCACGAAACAGGAAAAGTGTAACACCTTATATAATTTTTTAAATAACATTTTTAGTCATAAATAACGTGATTTTATATATCCTCGAGTCCGAGTCCAAGTACGAGTCATCAGTCCACGAGTCCAAGTCGAGTCACGAGTCCAGAGAATGGACTGTCGAGTCGGACTCGAGTCCAAAGAATAGTTACTCGAGTCGGAGGACTCGAGTACTCCATCACTGGCGCAAGGCATGGCCTGAGGACGAGTGGGCACGTGTGCTGGCACCCCTCCTCACCGGAGAAGCCCAACGGGCTTACTTCTCCCTTCCCTTTGCGGCCACCGAAGACTATAACAAGGTCAAGCGAGAGATCCTAGCGAGGCTCGGCCTCTCACCCGTCTGCGCTGCCCAACAGTTCCACGAATGGGAATTCAAGCCCCATGTGCCAGCCTGTGCCCAGGCAGCCGAGTTCAGTCGCATCGCTCAACACTGGCTGCTGGAAGGAAGCCCCACTGCAGCACAGGTAGCGGAGCGAGTGGTGGTCGATCGCCTCCTCCACGCATTACCCCGCGCCCATCGGCGAGTGGTTGGAATGAGGAACCCTGCCAACCCCCAGGAACTCGTGGAGGCAATGCTGGGGACCGAGCGCTGCCGTTTCCCCGGAGGGTGGTCCAGGAGCGACGCCCACTCGAAGGCGCACCCCGACCGGTCAGCAGGCCGACGGTTCCCCCACCGCAGGATGAGCCCATGCCCAGCGCTGAACCACCATCACCCCCGCGAGCGTGGCTGGCAGGCTGCATCGTCCACCAGCACGTACCATCGGGAGCCCCCGAAGCAGAGGTGACGGTGGAAGGGAAACGTTTCAGGGCCCTGCTGGACTCAGGCAGTGAGGTCACCCTCATCCAGTCGCGGTAGTGCACCCCTCGAAGCGGCCAGAAAAGCTTCCTCCCGATTACCTGTGTACATGGAGACACTGGCCCGAAGAATCACCATTTCGTCACCCCAAGGCGCCTGACCGGTGGAGGTTGGCCTGGTGAAGGACCTGCCAGTGGCCGTACTGCTTGGGAGGGATTGGACCGGCTTCGACAGACTGCTCACCGCCGCTACTCAGCCTGCCAGCCCCGAGGGGAACCATCGAAGATGGAGACGGCCTCGAGCACCCCGCCGTCCGGCGCTGCTCGCCTCCGTCAGTGGGAGAGAAGGTGAGTCCCCCTCCAAGTCTACTAACTTATTTTATGATGTGTACCAACAGGCCGCTGGAGGGGGCTCGTTCCCCAGGGAACAGCGGGAGGACGACCGACTCAAGCACTGTTGGGCACAAGTGCGAGTCTTGTCCTCCCATGGCCACACCCTCTCCCACATTTTGTTTTGGAGAATGGCCTGCTATACTGTGTTGCCCAGCAGATGGGGAGGAGAAAAAGTGCCTCGAGCCAAGACCGAGACCATCCTGGAGCTGGCACATTCCCCACCCCATGGCAGGTCACCACGCGGCAGCCAACACCACCCAACGCATCCGCGACCGCTTCCACTGGCCGGGCCTGGAGGCCGAAGTAAAGCAGTTCTGCCAAGCCTGCCCGACCTGTCAGGCCACGTAGCCCAGGACCCCTCCCTCCAGCCCGCTCATCCCGCTGCCTATCATCGAGGTGCACTTCGATCGGATTGGAATGGACATAGTGGGGCCGTTGCCGAAGTCTGCCCATGGGCATGAGCACATCCAGGTCATCGTCGACTACGCCACCCGGTACCCAGAAGCAGTCCCCCTGCGGAAGGCCACCGCGAAGTCCATCGCCCATTTCACAGCTGCATCTCATCAGAACACGGCTCTTAAGCAGCACATGCTAAGCAGACAAGGCAGACACTGGTCTCGAGCCGAATGCACGCTGGACTAACCCTTTCTCTCATTTCTCTCCAGAAAACAGTGAGTGACCGACAGCCCACTTACTTTGGAGCACGTTTGGACACCCACTTTCACTTGGATTGAGCACTGAAGAGCACCGTGAGCACCAGCCTCCACGCACAGGCTTGCCATCCTGCACCTATTATTATTGTAAATAAAATCCACCCTCCGGGGCCTTTTGTTGTTCACGAAACCAAAGCTTGTCGAGTGATTCTTCACCATGTCACAATATATATATACAGTACAGACTATGAGGGGCCGTGCAAGACTTAATTCATTCTGGCACTCTTACACGCTTACATTCTCCTTTCACATACATATATTCTTGCTTTCACACACTTACATTCTCCTTTCAGATACATATATTTTTTCTTTCACACACTTTCATTCTTCTTACACATGCATACATTTCTACTCTTACACACACTTACATTCTCCTTTCAGATACATATATTTTTTATTTCACACACTTTCATTCTTTATACACATGCACACATTTCTACTCTAACACACACTTACATTCTCCTTTCATATGCATATATTTTTGCTTTCACGCACACATACATTCTCCTTACAAATACATATATTTTTGCTTTCAAACTCATACATTCTCCTTATACATATATTTCTACTCTCACACACATACATTCTCCTTTTACATACATATACACACATACATATATAGATTGTATGTAAGAGAAGAACGTATGTATGTGCGAGAGAGAGTACAGTGGAAACGGAAGGCGTTTAGTTGAAACGGAAGGAGTATAGTGGAAACGGAAGGCGTTTAGTTGAAACGGAAGGCAGGTTAGGCGCGATCAGGCTCACCGTGACAGGTCTTGATCAGCATGGCTGAGGTAGATGAGGAAGCCGCAGATGTATTTCAGCAAGCTATCTGGGTTTTAAAAAATAAATAAATATTATTATTGTGAAAAGGTTACATGGCCTCGTCCTTTGAGCGAGTTGTGATTGAGGACGCGAGCTCAGCCTCAGTCGTGTTGCCAGATAGATGTATTATAAGCGTCCAAGGTTTTTTTTTTTTTCTTTTAATTTAGGAAGTGAATAAAGTGGGAGGTTGCAAGTTAGGGACAGCGATATCTTTATACTATTTAAATAACTCAAGACTCATTGCGGTTTATTTATTTTTAGATTTTCATTTACTTATTTAATTATTTTTTTTCAATTGCAGCTCTGCGTGCAGCAATAACTCAGTGCTAGAATAGTGATCTATAAGCGCCACCTGCTGTCAGAGATTGAATTAGCATTTTCATCAGAATCAGAAAGAGCTTTATTACCAAGTGTTTACACACAGAAGAAATTTCGTCAGGAGCTTCCAGTACAGAAATTAGAAACATAGTGCAGACACACATATAATTAAGGAAATAAAACTAATAATAATAATGAAAAATTAATTCAGCCAATCTGATGTTTTTGTTTTGTGCACTTGCTTCATGTTGCATATATTTTTTTGTTTGTTTGTTTGTTTGCTCAAGGTTAGTTTGGCCAGTAACAGAGCAAAATAAACATTTAATAAATGTAAAAAAAATAAATAAAAAAATAAGAACTAAATAAATTGGCAACGAGAATGGGAATCGGCTCATTTGATTGTAAAATAAATAAAATCCTGATCAGTGCATCCTTAACTGGAATAGTTAGGACTACCTGAAAGACCTGAAAAAACATGGTTTATTTCAGTTTTATCTTTGAACTATTGTACCTATTTGTGCAAAGTGGTTATTATTTATTACAATACAATGTTACAGTCAACAATGAAAACAATTAGTCTTATTGATTGATTGATTGATTGTGGCAAGTCCTGTAAAAATTTTGCCAGGGCAAGTAAAGAAAAAATTAAACCACTGGCCGAACCGGACCAGTAGAAAATGTCTTTAGCGTTAAGCCCTGTTAATACGATCAAAATTAGTGTCTTAGAACTTGTACACAGATCTGTAGAACACGTATGTTACATAATGATTTGTTAAAAATAAAAACTTAAAATATGTACTTGAAAAGAAAACAGGATGACTTTAAAAGAAAATAGCATAACTGTAAAATTGTGAGGAAGAGCTGAGCAGGTCTTGCTCATGTATTTCCTGGTCTGAGAGTGACTTCCTGCTTATACAGGAAGTAATGGATACCAAAAAAGGTAGAAATATATATATATGTAAAAGGAGAATGCATGTGTGTGAAAGCAAAAAAAAATTATGTATGTGTAAGGAGAATTTATGTGTAAAGCAAGAATATATGTATTTGAAAGGAGAATGTAAGTGTGTGAGAGTAGAAATGTATGTATGTGTAAGGAGAGTGTATGTGTGTGAGAGTAAAATGTATGTATGTGAAAGGAGAATATATGTGTGTGAGAGTAGAAATGTATGTATGTGAAAGGAGAATATATGTGTGTGAGAGTAGAAATGTATGTATGTGAAAGGAGAATATATGTGTGTGAGAGTAGAAATGTATGTATGTGAAAGGAGAATATATGTGTGTGAGAGTAGAAATGTATGTATGTGAAAGGAGAATATATGTGTGTGAGAGTAGAAATGTATGTATGTGAAAGGAGAATATATGTGTGTGAGAGTAGAAATGTATGTATGTGAATGGAGAATGTATGTGTGTGAGAGTGCCAGAATGAATTATGGCTTGTATGGCCCCCATAACAGACCAAAAGTTTGGACACACCTTCTCATCTTTATTTTCATGACTATAAAAATTGTAGATTCACACTGAAGGCATCAAAACTATGAATTAACACATGTGGAATTATTTATGGAATTATACACATAACAAAAAAGTGTGAAACAACTGAAAATATGTCATATTCTAGGTTCTTCAAAGTAGCCACCTTTTGCTTTGATTACTGCTTTGCACACTCTTGGCATTCTCTTGGTGAGCTTCAAGAGGTAGTCACCTGAAATGGTCTTCCAACAGTCTTGAAGGAGTTCCCCGAGAGATGCTTAGCACTTGTTGGCCCTTTTGCCTTCTGTCTGCGGTCCAGCTCACCCCTAAACAACTCGATTGGGTTCAGGTCCGGTGACCGTGGAGTCCAGGTCATCTGGCGCAGCACCCCATCACTCTCCTTCTTGGTCAAATAGCCCTTGATGCCTTCAGTGTGACTCTACAATTTTCATAGTCATGAAAATAAAGAAAACTCTTTGAATGAGAAGGTGTGTCAAAAAAAAAAAAAAAAAAAATATATATATATATATATATATATATATATATATATATTTCAGGGTAGCAAGTAAACCACAATCTTTCATATTTACTGTACATTCCTGCAGTGCTTTAACAAAGAATAACATCTTGTCTTCTGGTATTCACGGCTGGTGAATGTCAAATAATGTTAACTTCCTGCCTGGTTTTCTAATTGCTTTCTGTATCACCAATAATAACATCCAGGGTTCTCTCTATATTTACAAGATACCACACAGGCTGATCTGTGCTAGTCGCTGAGGAAATACATTAACTTTGCACTTTGGACATATATATACAGTACAGACCAAAAGTTTGGAAACATTACTATTTTTAATGTTTTTGAAAGAAGTTTCTTCTGCTCATCAAGCCTGCATTTATTTGATCAAAAATACAGAAAAAAATTAATATTGTGATATATTATTACAATTTAAAATAATTGTTTTTAAATGTATTATACTTTAAATGATCATTTATTTCTGCTAAGCAAAGCTGAATTTTTAGGATCATTATCACATGATCCTTTAGAAATCATTCTAAAATGATAATTCATTATCAAAGTTGGAAACAGTTCTGCTGCTTAATATTTTTTCAGAACATGTGATACTTTTTTAGGATACTTTGATGAATAAAAAGTAAAAAAAAAAAAAAAAAAAGAAGCTGTTTTTAAAATATAAATATTTTGTAATAACAATATACACTACTGGTCAGTAATTTGGGGTCAGTAATTTTTTTCTTTCTTTTTTTAAATAAAATCAATACTTTTATTCAGCAAGGATGTGTTAAATTGATAAAAAAGTGATAGTAAAGAAAATATATTATTAGAATATACATTATTAGGATTTTTTTTAAATAAATGCAGTTCTTTTTAACCTTTTATTCATCAAATATATTAGACAGCAGAACTGTTTCCAACACTCATAATAAATCAGAATATTAGAATGATTTCTAAATGATCATGTGATAGACTGGATGTTACATGTGACACTGAAGGCTGGAGTAATGATGCTGAAAATTCAGCTTTGCATCACAGGAATAAAATATTTTTTTAAAGTATATTCAAATAGAAAACTATTATTTTAAGTTGTAATAATATTTCACAATATTACGTTTTTTTCTGTATTTTTGATCAAATAAATGCAGGCTTGATGAGCAGAAGAAACTTCTTTCAAAAACATTAAAAATAGTAATGTTTCAAAACTTTTGGTCTGTACTGTATATACAGTATATATATATATATATATATATATATATATATATATATATATATATATATATATATATATATTCACAAATAAATATTTATATATTCAAAAATATATATATTCGACCACATCCATTTATTATTTTAGAGAGCACAGCACTATAGTTAAAGTGTTGGTGTAGTTAATAATACAACAGAAGAGATGAAACAGATGAGAAAACCTCACATTAACCTCCTTCCGATTAATCAGCACTGACAGTAAGAGGTGTGGCATGAGAAGAAAAAAAGCAGGTTCCCACCCATGTCTCCATAAAACACTGCCGCTGGTGAGGAACACGTTTAAAGTATTGGCTCGAAGAATTCACAGACCAAAACTGACACTCTCTGGTCATCTGGGACACTCACGACAGCCCTTTTCACTGTGCACAGTAGCCTCCCATTACAGTTTTTGAGATACAATAATGTTGTCATATTGAAATTACTTGGCATAAGTGCCTTCATTTCTGAAAATGTAACAACAATATGAAAAAAACATTATATGGTGTATTTTAGCCTATGTGGGTATAAGAAAAAATCTAAGATAACAATCAAGGCTTTCTGGGGGAAAAAACTGCACAGAGCATAACTGAAGTTTGAATAGCCTGCTAAATATTACCAAATGGTATAAATTGACTGTCACTTAAGCCGAGCAAACAATTTTGTGGTAAAAATGGGTGAACAAAGGGTGATGGTCCATCATTTTTTCCCCAAAGCTCTAGACAAAGTCCTCAGTGACATCATAACAGAGGGTGAGTTTCAAGTAAACAGCATCAAGGAAGCTTGAGACAACAAACACAAATATAAAAACCTTTTTTTAAGAATTTAAATATTTATATATATATATAATAGACCAGGGGTTACATAAAATAAAGTGTTAAACTGTTTATAAACTGTAAACTGTAGGCTACTGTAGTAATACCCGATTACTGAACTAATTGCTATTTTAAATCAGATCTTTTCAATGAATCGTTTGACTGATTCAATAAACTGGCCTTTGTCTATTAGGTCACGAATTGGACTGAATCAGTCTGAGCAGTTGTCGAGTCGCTGACTATTTAAACCATGAAATTTGTCATCAACACGTCCGATTCGTCAGCTGACAGTTTGTTTTCATAAATAATACTTTATTTTAAAGCATGCAGAGATTTAATGAACTTAATGAATGTAATTTAATAAAACACAATTAATTAGGTTTTAAATTCTAAATCACTTAATTATTTGGCTACAACATACTGCACTAGAATACATGACACTACAATAAACATATACGGGAATAACAAAATCAGAAAACAAGAGCAACTTAAATATTTATTTATTTATTTATTTTTTCAGAGCGTTCAACGTGAATGTGTCTCGGACTACGTGATGACGCACGTGACAGTTACTTAAAAGAATTGCTAAATGGGTTTTTGAACAGGTTCTTTAACACGAACTGTTCGAAAGAACCGACTCGAGTAAATGAGTCGAGCTTCCCACCATAGTGGTCCTGTGCTAAAATATATTTAGAAATGAAAAGGGGGACAAGCTAAATTGTCAAGAGTAGTCAAATATTTAAAATGTCATATAATGTTTTAATTTGTTTATATATATATATATATATATTGGAGTGTAACATCCAGCAGCAAACGGCAAGAATGTACTACTTAAACTTAAAAATAAAATTAAATCTAAAACTTAGCATCAGACACTTGCATACCGCCAGACACACCCATGAAAAAAAGGGGTTCAATAAACGCGGATGGGTTGTAATTTTGTTATAACATGACTCTAGTTCCCCATTAATCCCGCACATAATCGTGTGCAACTTTTCTGTTTATTGATATTTTCATTTTTTCAGGACTCATACATTCGTGGGGCTCTTTCTGATGTTGGGGATCATGAATGACTTCATTGTAATTGTGCAAAGTGTTCCGCTTGGCGGGGTTTACAAAAGTCTACCCCCTTCCTCAGCTCCTTATGCAACCCCTTATAGAGACCCCTTATCTGGACCCTAGACTTTAAAAATGTATAACCGAGTCAGTTCATCTCCAAAACTCGAAGATATGAAGGTAAAATCAGCATGGTCCCAAACTGTTCTGGTCTATATGGGAATCAGCAGGGCTTGTGACCCAAATAAAAGTGACGGGTCGGCACTGGGGGATCTGCCGCGCGTTGTTTACAAAACGGAGAGCAGAGCGACTGATGCAGGTGCCAGCCGAGTTTAGTTTCAACACTTCTACAGTGACTTGAGTCTCCTACGTTACCTGAGCAGCGCGGTGTCTCCCTGTCTGCTGACCACACTCTCGCTGGACGCATAGTCCACAGTTTGTCCAGCGGGCAAACACGACGGTAAAAAGCAGCAAAGACTGAGAATTATAGCGGTGAGCCACTGACCGGAGACGCACGCATCCTGCACTGCAATCATTATGTCCATCACCGCCGAGTGGAGCACGATCCGCGCCCTTATCAAAAATAAAAATATAAATATCTGGATGAAAATATAATAATCCTCTTCGAAAACCCCGAGAAATGGCGTTCCGTGTAGTATCCCAGCTTTGTTTTGAACGGAACCTGACCGCGGGAGGAAGCCGACTCTCCAGTGGCTTGCACACCATCTAGTGACTAGTGAGGAAACGGGAGCAGAGCTAGCAGCAGACAACCCCCCGGCTCTGATCCTGTTGCCATGCGGCCGTTTCCCAGGCAACCTGCTCCCTGTAGCTCGTGATGGAGCAGTTAAGCGGGTGCTTATTCTTGCCACGGCAATACTATTTAAATGAGTGAGTTTTGACCACCCGGGGTTTAGCGCACTGCAACCTCAAGGCGTCCTTCTGCAAACACGCTTTGTTTTGTATTAGCCTATTGCGTGTGACGTCTCTAAAAAAAACAAAAAACAAAAAAAAAAAACACCCATAGATTAAAGATGAAAAGAGCAAAATGTAAAATGACATAGGTCATGTCTTGTTTGTGTCATTGGTGGCCCATGCAGCTCTGCAATAGGCTACTATTTGTTCTGAGAAGTTACTGCAGGATGTTCCCGTCCATTTTTAGACCCAGTAGCTTAAAAGATTTCTTAGTTCTCCTAGACCAAGTATTTTTGTGTGTTGTTTATCATACCAAAGTAAGAAAATTGTCTTTAAGATTTAAACATTTAACAATATTATATAACACCATATAGTCAGCAGATACAGTAGCTACATAGACATGAAATACTGACCTGAATTTGAATTAAAAATCTGCATGTATCTTACATTTTCTGCTAAAATAGTCCAACTAATATGAAACAATTAGCCTTGCAACAACATGCAAAACTGCAACTATAGCTACAGTAGGCCTAATATTAATACTGAAGTCCTCTTCATTTTCGCAGCTATACAGTGGCATGTGTATGAAACAAGAGAGTGAGTCCGGTGTCATGAGAAATCGGGGCCGCTTAAAATAGTCACTTTCATCAACCCTAGTTATATACAAACAACATTAATTTAAAATGTCAAACCAATAAGGTTTGCAACTATTTTAACGGGGGGCAATTTGATATAATATTTGTATGATGTGATTTATACAAAAACTTATGATTTTAAGAACACAACAAATGTGAAGGTCCAAACCTAACTGTCCATGCATGGACAGATTGTAAGAAAGCTCCAAATAATATCATATGAATTAGCCACCAATTTGCCCAAAACATAAAATAGTTACAAACTGTCATGAGAGTGTTAAATATATTTATATAATTGCTTACTATGTATAGTATGTTTTGGTTTCAGTTGCCTGAATGAGTGTGCTGAAATTCACAACTGACCAATCAGAATGAAGTATTCCTTCAAGCCATTCAAAGTCATTCACCATAGTCAGGTTGACAGCATACTGAATTTATGGTTGTGATGGACAGACCTACAGTCTTTATATTGGCACACACTGTATAAAGGTCTTGGATCATGTAATTTTCACAACTCTCAACATTCAAAATTGTTTTATGGAGTTTTACATATTGAAAGATTTATGTATTTATTGTTTTGGAAAGCTGTTTCATCAACTTAACATTTGGCACCTTGTTAAACAAAAGAACAATCCACTGATCACACACTATGTTTTATAATGAATTCCTAGGTCTGGATCATAACATGTAAATCAATGACAAAAGTATTTTCTACCTTTTAAATGTTGGTAAGCCAATTTATGATGCTGATAAGCCAATTTATGACAGGTCATAAGGTTGGATGTCAACAACAAAAGATTATATTTTTTGCGTTTTAAATAGTTGTAAGCCAATACCTAAAAAAAAAAAAAAATGGCAATGGCACTGCTTTAGAACAAAGGAAGTGAGAAGGAAAAATTGTTCTCAGCTAAAAAAAATGGTTGACACATCCCACAATAGCAGCTAAAGGCTACCTCAAAATCTTTCATTAAAGTAACCTACATTTTTCTTTTTTCCCTTACTGCTCAAGGCTATAATCCTCAGTGCTTTTCCTCTATAGCTTCTTTAAGAGGAAAAGCAGTATGCTTTTAGGAGTCATGGTAGAGTACAATACAGCTAAAGCATAAAGTGAGAACCAGATCAGCATTTTCACTAATAAGCTTGGGGGATTTCTCACACCCATCACAAGTTTTTCCTTTTTTTTTGGTACCATCTGAAACAGCACTTTCCACAGTAGCAACTACTTGTTTGCTTGCTCACATTCCTCTCTTTTTGCTAGTGAGGTCCAGGTTGTTGAAGAAGCTACAAGGTGTACAGACATTCCTTGATAAGGGATATAGGTTTTTCTTTATTGTGCTTCTAGTCTTCATGTGCTCATTGAATGTTTTCATTTTCTCCTCATGATGTGACCATTCCTTTGATTTTCCTTTCCCATCATTCTGGGTTTTCTATACAGTTTTTTTTTCCTTTCAAAAATTTATTTTTCTTTGTTACTTTTCTCTCTGCACACTGTGGTATCGCCTTCTTTATTTTAAATGGTACAATCAATACTGTACAAGCGCACAACATTCAATGTCAGTGGAACTTTTTTTTAGATGAGGTTCTTCTAAGGGACAATTCTGCACCAAGACTGGCTTCATACTCATTGGGTTTAGTTTAATAAATTGTGGATCCTGCAACTAATGTATTTGTCTAATTAGAAATATATTTACTGTTGACTCACTGACATGGTTGGCCCATTTGTAAAATGGCTCTGATAAAAGCATTTTGAACCTGCTCCTGTTGAGTATTTTCCTTTTAATTGGGAAAGACATGGTTTGGATATAATTGCCTGAATGTCATTAGCGTTAATGGTGACCAAAGTCCCTTCATTCCATTCTGCATCTAATTTGGACAGGCATAGCTGGTCTGTGCTAATCATTTACGCTGAGCCAAACATGCATTACTAGGTAATTGTTTAAATAAGAGGAGAATACATGCATATTCAACACATTAATAATAATAATAACAAATAATAATTATATATATATATATATATATATATATATATATATATATATATATATATATTAGTGCTGTCAACGATAACGCGTTAACGCATGTGATTAATTTTTGTCTGGTTTAACGTGTCAAAATATTTAACGCAATTAACGCAGCATCCGTATTTTCTGCCATCCGTTGGCTAGCTTTACATTATATGATCACGCTCTTATTCATTTAAATGCTTTTAAACATTTCAACCGTGGCAAGACAAAAGAGAATGCGCTGTCTGTGAATGCCCTTATGTGACACACACACACACACACGTACACACACACACACACACACACACACACACACACACACACACACACACACACACAATGCATAGACAGGGCGCCAGAATCCAGTTCTCTTAAGCGCTTGAACTAACAATAAACATCCCAAAGTGCCAGTTTTGTCGATTATCCTCATAAGAGCAATCTTAAATGATTTATATAAAGTCTAAAATGAACAAAAAGAGTTGTGAGAGAATGAGGCGAGATCCATAGACAGTATATAAACGGTGAGATCCGCGTGTCTGTCTGCTCTTAAAGGGACAGCAGCCAATAAAGCTTCCTGTCAGTAAAGTTAAAGAACAAAGGGAACAGAGAAAATGACTCGCTGCTCTTGACTAAATAACTTTTGTATCTTTAATAAGGATTAACTATTAAATTTATAGTTTATGCAGTGCAGACTGCATATAACTTTGATAACTGTATATTTCCTAACTGTTAAGACAGGAAGGGCAGGAGTAAACATGACATTTATTATGTTAGCATTGTTTTAAGTTATTTAAATTAAAAACTGTTATATTTTTGAAGCCTAGTAATAAATGTAAAAAATAAAAAAAAATCAGTAGCTGTATTAATATCAGTAATACTGGCCTTCATTCATAAAAAGATGCCATTTAAACAAGTATTTAAAATATACTGTCTTTATGTTGTTTCTACATTAATTTGATTAACTGTGAAATTATTATATAAAAAAATATATTAAAAACGTACAAAAACATTTCTTTTTTTATTGCGATTAATTGCGATTAATCACAGAAAAAAATGTGTGATTAATCTAGTTAAAGTTTTTAATTGATTGACAGCACTAATATATATATATATATATGTGTGTGTGTGTGTGTGTTTGTGTGTGTGTGTTGAAAGTAACAACTATATTGAAAAATACTGATTTAGGTATTATTGAGAGTAATGGAGACAGAACAAAAATATAATTCACAGCTTCAAAAGAATCTAAACATAAACATGATGCTTTGTCACTTGCTGTGAAAGACAGGGGTCAATTATAATTTTGTCACTTTCCATAGCTCAGAGACTACTACAAATATGCTTGCCATCTTTCAGCATAAGGAATATTTATATGTACCAAAGTAGAGTTATAATGAGGATATTACATCATAACATTAAATTTAAGACACTCCAGTTATGAAAATATGACAAATAAACTGTATCTAAAATATATAGCACATCAATGCTTTAATATTATTCTGAACAATTGTCACCTTTATTAATATTTCTGAATAGTTTTCACCTTTAGGGACCAATTGTGCTTTGAATTAATTAATTACTTGGATGAAATAATGTTCACTGGATATAATTATTGAGTTTTTAATTTTTGTGACTTTTATGTTACAAGTAATGTAACAGCTACAGTATTTGCAACAGTAATTCATGGTAACATATAACCAACAAATGAGAGATCGGAATTATTTTGAATTCAACTGCATTAAAATGATAGCTGAAAAAAAAACCCAGATAAAATATATATGAACATAAAATAATATAATAGAAGACGATATCATCCAAAAGACATCATCCTCAAAATCAAGGAATCGCTCCTTTTTCTCAGACAGAGAGATAACTTTACCAAGTTTGAGGCTTGGTCAAAGATGTCCATTCACCCATATGAAAGTACAATAAGACAAAACAAAATAGCAAAATTAGTCACTTAATAACCAAAATGACTTATGAAATTCTCTCAAACACACGGAACTGAGTCTACCTGCTCATGCATGAAAGCTGTGATTATTATTACTCCAACACAGTTCTGTGAAGATGTGAGGGAAATGGGAGCTTTTCACACTTTTACACAGTGCAGCTCCTGAAATAATGGACAAGATAAATGACGCTCAGGATTCTACCACAGTGGCAGGGTCTTTTGTGTTGTGCTGTCTTGCCAAATCTTTATAAGAAAGAAACACATTTAGATTCCATAGTCCTCATACCACAGAGCTATTAAACAAGCTGTATCCCTAAAAGAATGACAATTATTCAGAGTCAAAAAGAATGGACAACGTTATAGTACAACAGGGGAAAGTTTCATCTATTCATGATGAACTAGCTACTGAAACGTAAGCCTGGCTGGAGGCTTAAATCACAGAATATTTTTTCCTCACACTTGCATGACATCGGTTACATGCCTGACGTGAGCAGTCCAGGAGTGATTTGTGCACCCTGCAGTAACTTTACTGGTATGGGCAGAGCAACTAAAGAGCAGTGCACTCAACAATAAAAGTGATGTTATGCAGTTAGAGGAAATCTAGATAGATTGCAACTATTCAGATAATAATCGTCCTTGAATTTGCAACAGTCCCAAAGTGCTGATTCAGTCCAACAAGACTGTGAAGCTTTTTTTCTTCTGATTATTACTATTATTATTATTTTGCAATTCTGTGAAAAGAAAAATAATATAACTGTGAGACAGGCATATAAACTCAGAATTTGGAGATTTAAACTTGCAATTGCAAGAATGAAAGTCAATAATGTGAAATAAAAAGTCACAATTAGCTTTTTATCATAATTTATCATAATTTTTCAGTGGAAGAAAAAAAATATTGCAACATGTAAGCTC
This sequence comes from Carassius carassius, assembly GCF_963082965.1. NCBI lineage: Eukaryota > Metazoa > Chordata > Actinopteri > Cypriniformes > Cyprinidae > Carassius > Carassius carassius. Next base: position 11,657,705 of record NC_081764.1, read on the forward strand.
AGAATTCAGTAAAAAAAAAAAAGAAAAAAGAGAAGAAGTCAGATTTGCGAGATGTCAAAACGCTGATTCACTGCAGGAACACCACCACTTTGTTGCTGGTTGGAACATGAATTGTAACATGACATATATAGTCTTTATTGTTGTAGGATTAAATAAACACACTCCTCTGAAAATTTCATGTAGAACTTGTTTGGGTTTTAGAAGAGCACTCATAACAATCAATCAATCAATCAATCAATCAATCAATCAATCAATCAATCAATCAGATATAATAGATATACAAAACAGATATAACTTTTCATTGTTTTAATGTAAAAGTAACTGTTGAAATTAATGGTAACTAAAATTAATAAATGTTAATAAACTAATGTTAACCAAAGGAACCTTAATATAAAGTTTTACCATATATCTGAAATAGTCACACTGATGGGAGTTTTATTTTTTATTAAAAAAAAATTAATTATTTGTGTGGTAGAAATCAAGGGAAGCTAGCTTTGAAGTATTTGATTTATATCTTCAATTAATCTCAAGATCCAAGAATGACCTTTAAGATGTATCAAACAGTGACAAATGGGGTCATTTGAGATAACCTTCTCTTAAACTTTGCATGTTGACTGGATGATGTGGTTGAAGAAATACATTTCTGATAATATTCATTGTAGATATGCTGTTACTGGTAATCAAATTTTCAACTGTAAAATTCCAAGTCAAGAAATATTGAAGTTGAAGCCAAAATATACGGGAGTAAATAATGCAATAAATTCATGAAATGATTTTTACTGTTTATACAGCTGAGATAAGCAAGAATGGTATTACTATTTTTGATTATCAAGGTGGCATTTTGATGACATTTTCACTTTTGATTAGTAGCTGGAGTCACGGCAAGCAAGATGTTATTGATGCATAATGAGAGTAGTTTAAAGATGTATTCAGAACGTTAATATGTTCAGCAAAAGGTTTCCTTTATAAACAGAGATGGTCTACAGGAGTCAGATCATGAGATGAATTTAGTTATGCATGCAAAAGATCCACCACACTGGCAGTTATTGTTCTGCCAAAATGAAAAAGAAAATTTTATCCTGTGTTATGCTCAATTGGCATCATCGAAGAGAGTGACAGTGGAAGCCAACAGGAAATTGCCCACCAGTACAAACACAGTTGGAGTCATTGAAGTTTTTTTATTTTAACACACACACAAGTAAATAAATAATACACTGGATCATAGTGCCTGAAAAAGTATACTGTAAACTTGGAAGACTTTTAAAAATAAAAAAAGATAATACAATTTTTCTATTAATAATTAGTATTTTATTATTATTATTTTTTTTTTAATTATCTAACTACACAGTCAGTTCCCTTTTCTAAATTACAACACATACCCAGGGGAATGTTTCCAATGAAAACAGACAGTGTTTCACTGAAAGAACCACTTCAAGAGTATGACCTTCATATGCCAGACTGGAAGTTAATTTTACATCTCATTTAAAGCCAGTGATCAGAGAGGCTGAGTTTCCCCTGCAGATAGTGCTGCTGAAGACTGGGATTTTCAAAGCAGGTTTTAATCTGCCTGACCCTCTCACAAAGGTAGACTACCCACAGTGCACTTCGACCTAGAACAGCTTTATCAGAGCTCAACGTAAATGCAGTTTAGATCCATTACCTTGAGCTGAATGTCCATAGTAATACAATACTGAAACAATGAGTATAATGTCTTGGTGCAGCAATCAGGCTTTCTGTTTGCTTATGTTAGAATGGAGTCTTATTATTATTATTTAATTGCTTTTATCTTTTGATGACAAATGTATATTTTATTCAAAATTATGTTGTATCATATACATATTAGTCAGTTTTAATTAAAAAAAATTACAATTATTAAAAATATCTGATATTATTTATTTTATACTGTAATATAATGTGGATTATCTGTGCTTTGCAAGTTGTAACGGAAAGAGTGTATTCACAATATTCTGTCTAGAACTTAAGTAGTTGACATTTACTAGTGTGTTCGTGTCATTTTGTGAGGTTTAGTAAGGGATAGTAAAAAACTGTCACAATTTATTAACCCTCATGTGTTCCAAACTTGTATGAGTTTCTTTCTTCTGTTGAATACAAAAGAAGGTATTTTGAGGAATGTGGGTAACCAACCTGTTGCTGGTAGCCATTGACTTCCATAGTATGGAAAAAGTACTATGGAAGACAATGGCTACCAGCAACTGTTTGGCCACCCACATTCTTTAAAATATCTTCTCTATATATGTGATTAATCTCATGTGTACATGATGAATTTGAGTTAATGCATTTCAGTTTACCATTGTTCCTTCACTATTCAGTGAATTTACAGTGCTATTTTTTATTGTTTTTATTAAAATCATTTACAAAATCATCAGTAATTTTGTTGACAAAATATGATGCAGACACACTTACTATTGAGTCATTTCAATCCATGTGATCAGGAATTTTGCAAGAGGGTGCAAAGTTTCCCAACATAGATTTCTGTACATGTATGTAATTTGCAAAATGTATATAATTTGCATAATTTCTCTAATATTACTGCAACCTTAGAATGAATATTCACCTTCTACTAAAAACTTTGGCTGTCTGTGAATAGGGAGCAGGAAGCTATTTAAAGAGGCCATGTCACGCATTTGGCAAAGATCAGTATATTCATATGAATGTGGTGACCTTCTCACATTCAAAGACAAGAAGGACTGCCCTCTGGCAGTCTTTTCGAATATTCTCAAAGATCTTTTGTGTGGCCTGATCATTTCAGAATACTTAATTCAGATCGATAGGCCTCATTGGTCCAAAGAAAAAAAATGAAGTAGCTCTCTGTGCAAGACCATATCTCTGATTAGTACAGTAGTTTGTTTTCCTCTTTATATAGAGATACTCAGCATCCAAGCCAGAGCTCACACTGCAAGCATTTTTAGCAGTAGCTGTCAAAAGGCTCATTAAAACAGGAAATAAAATACATCTGAGAGCTGCGAGTAGTTCGGGAAATGACCAGCAATATCTAGCTTCTTCCCTTTTTCGCTCCTGTGGCTGGCAAATAAACCCTAAAAGGCAGGAAGCAACTTATTCAGTCTGGAATTGGCTAGATTGTGATATTCAGCAGAAGATAATGAGAAGTGATGGGGCAAGGCAGACAGGCCAGATAAAAGGCCTCCAGGCATTCTGAATGCCGTTTAAAGGTGGGCACATTGACGATTCGCACCTCACGTTCAGGAGAACTCTTTATCCACACATGTTGTTTTGTCTGCTTCTCCTGCCACATAAGCATGAGCTTTTATTTGTAGTGCCTGACAATTTCAGCGAGCCACTGTGGAGCAAACGCAATGGAGGTGAACATGTTTGTGTGAGGAGAAATGCTATTCAATTCCAGTGGGGTCCCTGTGGTAAGGGCCCAATATCTGCAGACACACAAGCAGAGCATAAGTAAACAGCCATATAGTGCAATAGTTGAAGAGCCGGCTGGAGTCCATTTCATCTTCGCTGAGCCGGTTCAGGAGACGCACTGAAGTTAACTTGCCAATTTAAATGTATGCTGGTGTTTCCATGTGGTAAATTCAGTTTACCACCTGAATTGATTTCCTTACTTAGGCTTCATTTAAATGCAGCTGATGCATTTCAACCAGGTTTTCCTTTCCCTCTGCAGAGGGACCTCAGCGTCTTCGAAGATTTCAAAGATGCTCTTGGATGACAAAGACTGTTATGTGTGCCATCTGGGATGGTTTTTGAATGAAGGTTTGAATGTTTCATATTCAACATGTTTTCTGTGATCATACCTTGCGTGTGGAAAAAAATGCACCAGGGATAAGGCTTGATTTTGTACTTTTATTCTCCTGCTATAATACTAATTCTTTTTTTCAAAACGCAAATTGTTTCTTGCATTATAATAAGCCCTGATTTTTCCCCTTCAACCAAGCACTCAATTCATAGCCAACTCTCAAATGACATGACTGCACTTGTATTGTTTTTGGAGTACCATCTGATGTCTCCTCTATGAATTAGTGTTATTTATCTCAGCCACATTCACAGGTTCACGGATAACAGGACAACAAAGGGTGCCGTGTTAACCTGGCCTGTTATGCATTCAAGACAACAAATTTACCAGTGTCCTATTATCACAGAATCAGGATCAAATCGTTAATCATTTCAAGCTGTTCACTGTCTTCAATAACGACGCTCGTTTTTTTCAAATCCATTTATGCCAAAGCCCACATCACCTTCGGTTAGAGCTCCTTTTAATATATCGCATATAATGACCACAGGGAATTACAAAGAACTGCTAAATTACCTATTCTGTTATCATAAAGTTAACCTAAACCTCTCAGCCAGGTGATTACTGCTGGGGCTCGGCCGACTTACTTGTCTGAATATTGATGATATTCTATGATATTCAAAATATTATATATATTTAAAACCATCAGCTTGAAGACCATGAACATTAAACCTCTAAATGTTGTATACTTCAATATATAGATTGTGATTCTATTATATGGGACTTTTACTGAACAAAGTACTGTAATCCCAAGAGATTTTGGCTTGCCAGTCAATGATAGCACTAGTCTAGGAACTGTTAAAGGGAAGAGAAGAAGGCAGTGGATTGTAAAATTGATTATTCTACTGATCTAAGTTAAAATGATGTAGAAAAACATTTAGCTTCTGGTGTATGTACGTAAAAAGGAAAGGGGTCTCCTTTCAGTTTGATCATTCATGTGTGCAAATGTTCCTATTTCTGTTCCAAATGATCAGAAGTTCCCATTTAACTAGCGCACAGAGGTCCATCAATCACGTACATGCAAAAAAAATAAAATAAAATAAATAAATAATAGCACAAAGGAATTACAAGGGAACAATCTAAATAATTTTATTCACATTGAATTATTTAACTCTTTATTAATTTTTATGGAGAATTCCAAATGAGCATTACATTTTAACTTGAGATAAATATAGATACTGTCCTAAAATCTTTTTTAGGAAAGCTGGCTTGTAACACATCATCGGATATTCGAATATGAGCTTTACATCTTTTGCCGTTATGACTCCCATTTTACAAATCAGACTGTTCAATATATATCCGCTTAGAGAACAACTTTCCAGTCATAAAATAGATATTTTTGGCTGAGGTTATGATCAACACCCTCATTTCCCGCTTCTACTTCATCAAAGCAATGACCTGGAAATATGTCACCTTGTAGTGTCAGCACGTTCTGTCATCTCTGGAGGCCACCTGCAGTTCGAATGTCTCATTTTCAGATTCTGCAGATTAAAGTTTCTTTATAAATGACATTTGTCAAATACTTGAAAATTACTTGTGATGTTTCATATGAGGTTTTATCAAACAAATTCACACTATGTCTTTACAAGGCTCACTGGTACAGTTCAGGGAAGTTAGCAGAAAATAAATGTGTGCCCATTTATCATTTGTCAGACTACAATCTCCTGATCTCACCCCTTCTGCAAAAAGTATGCGGAAGGTGAAATTAAATCGACGACAGACGGAACCTGGCCTTTAAAAATGTTTGAGACATGATAATGCTCTCTATTGTGAGAAAAAAATAGCCCTTGTGCTATGCTGAAATCAGCACCTAATATGGTGTTTCTGGTCAAAAATGACTGGCCTTTTAAAACATATCTCTAATTATGCTATACTATCATCAAAACGTGGATTCCAGCTTTAAGTCAATTTGGTGCATTAGCTCAGACCAATGATGGCAATGGACCAGTAAAAAATAATAATAATACAAAACCTATGCTAAATGAAAGAAACAAGATGACAAAAAGATTGACTCAAATATTTGCTAGCAATTTTTGTAGGCCGGTCATTTTTGACAGGGAAAATCAATGAAGGTGGGGGGACAAATACAAAAATAATTTGGAAAGTTGTTATACCCTTTGAGAGCAAAGTCAGTTTTAGTCCACTGTGATGATATTAACTAGCATTTTCATGAAAAAGAAAAGCCTATCCATGCCAAAATGATGAATAATTAACTTTAAATAAAAAAATGACCAAACTATATAAACAAATAAAAACAATGGATGCAACAGTAAAGCGTATTGCATCAAAATTATTTATCTTGCAGCCAGAAGGCAACCTCCCCAAATCCTTGACACCCCATTCTCCCTTAAATTAAGGCACATCAGAAACGAGGCACCTTTTGATATGCCTACTGTTGAGGAAATGAGCTGTGCCGAACAGATGGAGAGAGCAGCGGGGGTCTGGGTGGACACACATTCCTATACAGATTCCCCCGGACAGACAGTGGAAAGTGACTGTGGTAATTAATCCATCTTCCTCGTTTCTTTCTCTTTCTTTCTTTCTTTCATCCCCTATAACAGGACAGGGTCATGGTAGGGCAGCAGTGTTTTTCTGCTATTTTACATGTCCTTTTTCAGCCGAAAGAAGAGGTTGGTTTAATTGGAGGCTGGTGTGATACGGATCAAGATTCATAGTGGCCTCTAACAATATAAAGACTGTAAATAGATAGATAGATAGATTTTAATGAGGTGATAGTTCATCTGGCCCTCCATCACGTGCACAGAATATGTATGTTATCCTTCACATTTCATTCACTGACCTAGTTTTCTATACTATGCTCATTTCTAATGGACAGTCATTCATGTCAATTCCTGGCTTTAGGGCACAGTAAGACAGGAATAAGAACAGTTTGTGATATGCGTTAGAATAGAGAGTGTATACTAAATTATATTTTAATAAATCAGAAACCGTGGAACCATGGGATATGGGGCCTATTTCCTTTTTAAGATTGTATTTGAAATGTAATGAAGTGTCGTTTTAAGACATATATTTCATGGAATAGTTACTGAAAGTGGTTCTCAGCTTTCACTAACAGTGCTTTTTTCTTGCACTGTTAGTGCAGTAGTGACCAATAGTGATGAATTGTAATGATGATATAAATAAATAAAATGTCTGCTAAACAGAAATATGCAATAGCCTATAACTGAAAGCAGTCCTTGTAAAAAATGACGGTGACTTATTTTCATTCCCAGAAAATATCTGCCTCTTCCTCCCCCTTTCTAGCTCTTGAAAACAGAAAGTGTAAAATGAACTGTGAAACATGGCTTCAGAAAGAGATAGAGTGATTCTGAAGGGTTTGTCTCTGAGGAGCTCTGAGATGATTCATAAATTGATATAAAATTGGTTTAAACTGGGTTTTCGTTTATTTCCTTGGTTCAATTTGCTTCTCATGTTCTAGGTTTAATTAATTTTGCCACACAATCTCTTAATACAAAATACTATTAGAAATGAACTCATTACAGGTCAGGAATGTCCGAAAGTCAAAAGTAACACAGAAAGACACATTTTACCCAGTTCAATCTTTATTGTCAGGACTCATACCGCTCTTGAGTGAAGAGCAGGTCTGGGAAGATGACTACTTTGATTTTTTTTGTCTAATTTCAGCTTTCATTGCTTCCCACAGGGCAAGAGATGAAGGCTTTTCCCAAAAGACTGCTGCTGTAGACTCCGTTATTTTTCTGGAGGAGGCCCTTGAACACAGGACTGACCTAAGCATGGAGTTTTGAGCTTGACTGCACTGATGTAATGGGGTAAAGCTTCTTTTTCAGTTGTTATAGAGAGCTGTGATGCCTCTTCCTTTGTGAGTCACAGAAAAAACACCCAGGCAAATGAGCTGGAGGGGTTCCTTGGATGTGCCGGCTGCATATTTAGTTTTCTCAGACATATCTCACCTGCTGTGAACAACACGTTTGAATTCAACTGACCAAAATAAGGTCCACATAGGAGAATAATAACAGGCACAATTAGAAAATGTGAGTGTGTATAGTGGTGCTGTTTTTATTTTTATTTGTGCACTTTCGGCAAGAGAACTGGTTAGCCAATAACTTACAGCAGTAACAATGTTTACTTGAAATAGAGCCATATTTAATTGACAAAACGGAACTTTCAGTACACAAAAACTTTTTAAAAGTTGTGAGTTATGAAAATTACATGATAGGACCTTTATACATTGTGTGCTATTTTTAGTATCTCTGTATCATCCAAATTGTCTAACCATATTGACCCTTTTCACATTTCTGGATGGAAGTTGTCATAGTTGAGTAAACTTCTATTGTGGTGAAGCCGAGATTACATCAAATATATATTTGCGTTCCCATTTGCTAAAATAGTAAAATATAGTGTTTTCACAACTTTCAAAATGAGGAAAAACGGAGAAAGATTGAAGAGTCAGAAGAGGAGAAAGCGTAATGGTCATTAATAATCAATCACATTACAGCCTTGACGTCACTGAATCTCAGTCAGAATTGTGCGACACTCAATCGCCATATACGAATACCACAGGAATGAATGAGAAATGGCGTAAGCTGGATCCCATCTGACGTAAAAAGTCAGTGACTTTTCTTATAAAACATATATATAGATAAAATATATATATATATATATAGATAGATAGATAGATAGATAGATAGATAGATAGATAGATAGATAGATAGATAGATAGATAGATAGATGATAGATAGATAGATAGATAGTGCTATAAATTTACATATATAAAAAAAAATATAAAAATAAATAATGTATATCAAAGTCCTTTTAACACAAGTCATGTCACTCGGCAGCCATCTTTGAAACGCCTCTCGGCATGCAAGTGCAATCTCTTTGAATGGGAAAAATCTAATTCTACAAAATGGTTCACTAAGCTTACGATTAAATTTCATATTTGACATATAAGACATCTGACAACAACTGTGTCATAAATGTTGTTACATTTGCTCAAATAGCATTATAAAAAGCTTATTATTCAGGCTAGATCAGCCAGTGCTCATGCGCAGTCGTAAGTGCATGTCTCAGAGTGCTGACTTTTTCTATAGGAACCGGGAATCTAACGGCAGCTGCTGTGACACGCTGACTTTACCGATTAGCAATTGGCTCTTTCATTCAGAAGGCGGGGCTTCCTGCAATTGAGCCGCCATATTGAGTGTTGCATTTTTCCCCATGCAAAACTATACGAGTGACATGTCTTTGGTATTTTATAGTCTTTGTATATATATATATATATATATATATATATATATATATATATATATATATATATAAACTGCAGGATTTACATTGTTAATGACTGTTGAAATGTATCATCAATTCATCAAATCTTTTCAAATCATCTGTAAAAAAGGGTCCATTGCAAGCACACTGCCATCTTTGAAAAGATGTCTTTGAACTTCTGTTTTTGCAGTAGCTCTCACTGCATAAGAATCAAATACTTCTCTACTACACAGTATGTGAAAAACAGTCTGCCAAAAGAACAGTATGTTTGAATTAATGAATTCGAAAAACAATAAGCGAAAAGTAGCCGGATGGCCTACTACTTCCACCCAGATTCTGTAGTGCACATTTGATGGACACTTTACTACCTATTGAGGCCATAGGAGAGGATTTATGAATGGCAGTGAGGCAACGCAACTGATACTGCTAGGTCATGTAATGGTCGCCGTGATTTTGCCTAGTAAGACATGTTCCAGGATCAACATCTTTTGTTGATCCTGGATCAACATTATTGTCCAAAAATTCAGACTTAACCCAATCCCCACCCCTAAACCTAACCTTACCCATAATTTATTATAAAATCAGAGGGAAATGATTAACAACTTATTAACAAGGGTGTAGAAGCACCTAATCCTGATTGAAAGCCAAAAACTGACATTTCCTAAAAAGTTATATCTCAACTCTGATTGGTTGATTGGAATGTTGTTCCTGGATCAACAAGGATGTTGATCCAGGAACATGTTGTACTTGGTGAAATCACGCTCACCGTCATGTAACAGTAACATGGCAGATGTGGTTCCTCCGAATTCCATTCCTAGGGCCTGCTACCCATATTCATATTACATAGAATGTACCTTTTTAATGCAACATAATGCAGCGCATAATGCAGCGCAACATAAGTTCAAATTCAGATGTAGTACCTAACGCACTCAGATACACGATTTCGGATGCAACCTCTGTATATTTCTACAGCATTGCTGTCAAACAGTAGGCTAATTAGCTGGTGAAGTGAATTTACTTATTGTACAGTTAACAAAAGTTATCATGAGCACAGTAATGTTTGAAGCTGCTGTAATAACAAATGACAATAGACCGGGAAGTTTTTTAAAATGAGCGGTTCATTCATAAATTCATAAGATCTTTCCCTCATGCTGTGAAGATACAAACCGGGAAGCAGTGCTGCGCAGAATGCTCAGTGTATGACATGGAGAAGGATCCTTATGTTTTTGAATGCTCTCGCAGTACTTTGATGTCATACACTGATTATTCTGCAAAGCACCGCTTCAAGTCGGACACACCTAATTAGTGCAGTGCTGGAACAGGGCGTGGCTACATAAAGTCTGAAAGTGTCCCACATATTGTGAAATAAATTTTGTTTCAGTATTATTTTGAGTTTGTTTTTTAATACTATCATTACTTAGTTTGCATCGGATACAATTGTCATTTAAACTTTGCCACCTTTTATTGCACTGAATCTTTATGATCTGTGATATTACCATGGCAACAACACTTGGCAAGTTTAAGGATCACCCGGCTTCCCCTTGCAGGAACAAAACAGCAGCCCTGATACTTACTGAAGTAACTCCTATAAAACACTCCCACCAAATGCAATCAAACTGAATGAAATACGGGGCCTTTGGAAGTATCAAAAATGTGATTTCAACACTTCTCTTTCTTCCTAGATGAGTTTGTTTCCTCATTTGATATTCCTGTCCTTATTTGCCATAAAGAACATGTTAAATTGGAATTTAATGTTGAAATACTGTTCCATTGATCTAGTGGGGCTTCAGTAGCGTCACAATGAACTGTTACAGAACATGCTCAAAGAAATCTATTGTGACAGCATCATTTCGCATCATTATATCATCTCCTTAAACAGAGTCAATTGAAGTTGAAAATGGAGGGTGGTTTTTAGGTCATTGTTTGTATATTCATTAATGTCATTTTGTGTCCTAGAACAAAGCTATTCATAGTGTCACAGCTGTATATCACTTTCTAGACTCCACATTGAGGATCAAGAGATGCAACCATGTCAGACTGCTAGAAAAGAGGAAATGTCACTGATCATATATGGCTCTGTATTGAATAATTCAGTAGTGTAAAAATAGAATGTGTGAAACATTCCATTCTGGGTGGAACTGAAAACTGTCTGAAACATAGACCTGATGAGATACTGCCCCCTAAAGGCTTACCACGGAAATGCAGATTCTTTACCAGGGCCTGAGCACTGCAGTGCAATGACCCTCTTGGAATTGCTCCGTTTATTATTATATTGGATTATTTTCTAATTAGGTCAGAATGCTAATGTACAATAACATTCCCCCAGCAGTATTGAATTGTTATTAGAAAGGAAAATTAAATATTACCATTATACAATTTTATTTTTATTTTTTTGCAACACATTCAACTATAGTGTCACTGGAGGACCAATAAATAAATAAATAAATAATATATTTTACCTAATTGAAAAACAAAAGAGCCCTCTTGTGTTGGTGAAAATATAAGATTATGGTAATAATTTATAATAAACTTCCATAACATTCCACAGAAACATTAGGCTATAACATAAATGAATACTTAAAAGAACACGTAGTTTCAATAATTACAAAAGCAACTGAATGAACATTAATGCATTTTTAATTAAGAAAAATATCTATCATCTCAACAGCATTGGTTAAAAATGAAAAGGATTTTGATAATAAAAAATGTTTTTTCATTTTAGTTCCAAGAAAACACTATTTCAGTTTTCTACTTGTAAAAATTACAGAAGTCATTGACTGTGAATGTAAAGATGTTCATATATATTCATATTTTAATGTAAATTTAAAGTATAGGGAAGATGGACTTCATGTCAGTTAAAATAAATAAATAAATACATAAGAAAGTGACAACCTGACCTGCTGCAGTGCTCTTTATTGCTGGATAAAAATTATAAAAATGCTTTTTCTGATAATACTAAAGTTAATTATTAATTAAAAATTTGATTTTACACTATAAGGTAAGTAATTATATATATATATATATATATATATATATATATATATATATATATATGAGAAAGCAGGCCAACCATCTGATTCTTACTGTACCTCTAATAGGACATGTAAAGAGTGCCATCTTAAGGCACAACAAAGCAAACATCAGAAGTTTTATCCTGTAGTTGATAAATGTAAAGATGTGAAAACACTGTGACTTCATATTTTCACTGACAAGACTTCAAAATAGTTCACAGAGCTGTGGTGCAGTTGATGGATGACATATTCCTGGATTTAACTTGTTTAATCTAGAAATTAACCAGCTATAAAAATACTACGTTAAAGATCCTGTTCCCATAACCTTTTCTGTCACTGCGTTGAGTAATCAATCGTTTTATTTCTCATCTCATTTTAATTACAAACTAATAACCATTTCTCCTCAGCAAATCATTTTTGGATACTGCTAATATTGTTCATATGAGGATTAAGTCAGTCCCTCTATGACCAAATCCTCTTGATTATATTGTTACGGTTGATTTATAATAATTCATTACTGATAAGCCTCAATATGAAGGGTTACACTTTGTTTTAATGGGGCTTAATTAACCTTCAGTAGCTCCTTGAAAAAACACTTAATGGATGGAGCTCTCTTATATTCCATCCTGACAGATGTTTGAGAGATTTTAACAATTTTTGACAGGCGTCGATATATGTTTACTTCAGATGCTTTTAAGATATATTTCACCCGAAAAATAATATTCTGACATCATTTACTCACCCGTGTGTAATTATTTGAACACAAAAGATGGTTTACTCTCTTAAATAAAATTTAAAGTCGATGGTTGACTGGGGATGACAAACTTCAAAAAGGTGACCCTAAAAATAATTTTGTGGGGGAAAAGACATATTTAAGTTCCCTGAGATACGGGAATGAATACTGTGTCGATAAGATGCTATGGGAAAAACTGTTTCTCTGATGACTGAAGCCTTATTTTAATAACGCAGTGTAACTGCAAGGCCACTGGTTCGAGCAGTGACATAAAAATCTAACCAATGGCTCAGTAGCAGAGTTCCATCTGGATATAGACAGTTTCAACGGCAACAACATAAACATACGTTACTGCGCATGTTTGATTTTGTGGCCTTAACTTCTGATAGACTTCCAAATAGAATCAATAACAAGTGTTTGATAACAAGCAAAATATGTTTGCTGTGTATAAATCAGACTTACTGAAAATGCTAAGTCATTCTCTGCAAGCATCAGGTGCTTTAAAGCGGGAGGGACAGCGGTTTCCCCAGTAACTGCTGTACACAAGGCAGCGCTGGGCTCACAAACGCTGCTTTATCAGGCATAAAACATGCAAGATGGAATGAAAATGAAATCAAAAATGTAATAGACTAATTAAAGATAGTCTTCCTTCAGATATACAGTGATATAAAAACACCCCCGCCTTGTTTATTTTTTAAACCAGCCGTGCTTGCTCATGTTTATTCAACAAAGCCTTTTGGAAAATCAGTCAGTTATGATATTGTGAGTGCCACAAATAAATAAATGTATGGGAAACGCATCCCACAGCACAACCACCTGAGTCCAACTTCAGTCTACTCATCACCTTAACTTTTACTGCGTTTGTAGACGGCGCCATACCCAGACTGATAAACGAACACAGACTGGAAGTTAACTTGGGGCCAGGCGCATGCACCCGATGAAACCATCTATATTAGCAGGCCTGTTGCCATAGGATCCTCAGATTACTTCGACTGAAGCGACGACTGAGTTGTGCGGCTGCAAAGCACAGCTAGTTATGCAGTACTTGTTCCCATATCTCAGGGAACTGAGGTTACGTTAGTAAATGTGTACATTCCCTATCAATACTTCACTCGTACTGCGTCGCTAAGATGCTATGGGAAACCTGTACAATCCCGCCATGTTATGCTAGAGGAACACCTCATACTTTAACATGCCTTAAGTACTACAAGGGGCCCAGAGTGACCAAGTATTTAGCAGGGAATGTCCCACAGGAAGCAATAGGGCTAAACTCACAGAGGTCAGCCCGGCCATGAGTAATTGTTCCAAGACTCTTACAGCCTTGGCACTTGGTGAGGGCCAAGAGCATAAGAAGGAAGGCAAAGCCAGAGCACTGGTATTGACCTAAGTCAAGAATGAGCCCATTACGCAGAAAGGACCCTGGCCTGAAAGGCCGGGACATCCAGATTTTAGAACCTGGAAAATGTGGACGGCGAGGCACGGCCGGCCTCCGCACACATTCCTGCCATGGACACACCACTAGACCATGCCCAAGACGAGGCCATACCTCTAGTCGCATGGGCTTTTTTACTCCCATGGGGCAGTGTAGGCCTAAAGAGGAGCATTAACTATCCACATGGAGAGTCTCTGCTTTATGACCGGAAGCCTTTTGGTGCAGCCATCAAAGCATATAAAGAGTTGTTTCGACTGCCTGCTCGGGGTGGAATGCTCCATATAAAACCTATTTTTTCCTCAGAGTTATAACCTGTGCTCTGAACAGAGTGGAAAGCACCTTAGGTGCTTATATATCTGTATATATAATATCTGTGCCTTAGTTTCAGGATGACCTTAGAGTCGCTGGGCCTGAATTCAAGGCGGAAGGGTGTCACAATGTCGATGCCAATGCCAGTAGCAGAATGGTTTTTAGCGTCAGGCAACAAAGGTCAATGAATTGTAGCAGCTCAGTGGGAGGACTCTTTAGAGCCCTTAGTACCGTGGACAGATCCCATGTAGGGACTTTGGAAGGGTGAGGTGGGTTGAGCCTCCTAGACCCCTTCAAAAAGCGAACAATCAGGTTGTTCCTGCCCACCGATTGGCCAGTTATAAGAGAGTTGTAGACTGCTATAGCTAGTACGTAGACCTTGAGCGTGGAAGGGGAGAAACCTTGTCCAACAGCTCTTGCAGGGAGGACAAAATCCGAAATATGCCACAGGAAGCTGGGTCTTCACCGCGTGTCATGCACCAGGCGGATAAGACTAATCGTTTAAGGGCATTTGATGTGCAGCTGTCCTTCCTCTTTCGACCAAAAGCTGGTTTGCAGTCACACAGAGCTCCCCACACCCTTTGTTGGAAATCATCTGTCGAGACTACCTTCTATCTGCTGACCATTCCCAGGAGCACACCCTGTTCCATACAATGCGGAAGTAAGCCGTTTTCTGTGAATCTGCGAGACTTCCACTTCATTAGCCATGACATGGAAATAAAAAGAAGAATAACAAAGTGCAATAAATGGTAGAATTGTTTGTGCTACAACCCAGTTTATTAATAATTAAGACAATAGATTAATTTAATACGGCAAGAAAAGATATCAAGCAGCAAAACTAGCTGTTTTGTACATCTAAATTTAGCTGTACGGATGACACCTGAAGCCAGACAAATTAAATTTACAAATGGCCTGCTCTTACAGAAAAATAAGGTGAATTGGTACTTTTTTAGAATAGTTCTTTCTGGTCTTCGAATCTGATTGGCTGAGAGCTTTTTGCAGGAGTGCAATATTCTAGTGATAACAGAGCTTCATCTTTTTCACCCTTTGTATTACTCTACTTGCGGTATTTCTCAAAGCATCATAGCTGATGCCCAAATCCATTATTATTGAATAAACAAAACTGTTAGTGTTTTTGTCACGGAATGTAGTTTTAAGAGTTTTTAACTTTAGACATGTTAATTGAGATACCGTCCATTTGAAAGACTGCTTCAATGTTTTCGGAGCTGTAAGCTCCAGTGTGTCAGCGGCCATTCATGAGCGCTCATGAACCCACCGAGATCAGTCTCACCATGGCCAGATCTTCTGGAATTTGCCACTGGCTTTGATACCTCTATAGTGGGTAAACAAGAGATCTAATTCATTTTTGTGGTAAATTAAATGGACAGTCTTGGTCTCATTAATCGATTATTCGTTCCAGAGCAAATCGTTTTGGCTGAGGGCAAAATCTCATCAAGTTATTTTTTCATGTAACTTTAAAGCTGTAGTTATATCAGGTCACTGCCTTAGTACTTTTGATTGAATTGCCTGTATTTTATGGTGGCTATTGATGTTTATATTATTATTCAATTAACAATATTTTAAATAAATAATACATTGTTTCGCCATTAGATTATGACAAGAGACTCAGCAGGAATGACTTGAAACAGAGTTGTAAACCAAAGCTATTCTTACTTTCAACAACACCTTATTAGAGACATCCAACAAATGCACTGAACACCGCTGTTATCGGAGATCACCCTTAACAAATAAAAGGAAAGTACGACAAAGACTATACTTTTATTCAACTTTCTAAAGTGACGGTTTGGAATTAGTAGTGGAAGCTTTAGCTCAGCTGTTAAACTGTCAATTTGAGATTTGTATCCATTGTATGCATTTACACACTCATGCCATCTAATTGTTTTATAAACGCAATATCACTCTCGTAGCCCTGCGACATGGCTGTATATTGGCATGCTGTGATTTTAAACATATGATGTTGCTAAAAAGAAAATATTTTTTTGTGTATTTGGCGTTATGAGATGTGTTTATGCGGTTTAAGGTTAAAAAGACACATTATTTTTCACATACTATACATTAGTATTTCTCCTCCTTTCTTCAGTGTAGCAATTTTTCAAGTTTATTGTTCTGAAAAGCGAGGTGTGCTCTGATTGACCAGCTATCCAGTGCATTGAGGACGGTCCAAATGCTTCAAGCGTGTGATGGAAATATTATGCCCCCTTAATTATACTGGGATGGCGTGTCATGGTCAGAACCCATTACAAACGAGGCATTTGTTGAATCCAGTGGGGACATAATTACTGATTATAATGACTTGTACTTTCTTTTTATGCATTGCATTGCATATCGCACCACATAAACATAAAACCATGTCTGCATTTGTGATCGGAGAAATGAAAAACAAGCACTGCTCTACACTTATCAAAACTCTCGTTTTAATCATCAGTGGCAAATTCTTTAAATATAAAAAATGTACTTACAGACTGTGAGTCAGAAGCGCCAGACTGTCCTTGCAAAGAGTGAGGAACGGCCAGTGGGCTTAAGTGAGTGGCAGTCAGTGGCTAGAGTGTGGCGACTAGAGTGAGGAACAGCCAGGGGCCTACAGTTAGGAACGGTCGGCGGCTATAGTGAACAGCTGCCGGCAGATTCGACGTGGGCTTGCTGCAACCACGTGTGATGACCCTGGGCTGGACTCCACTTCATCCACAGTGGAAACCGATGCAGTGATCCACAGCGTGAAGTTGATGTATTTCCACAGCGACCAGCATGGATCAGCTCCAGACATGACAAAACGGATATCGTCCTCTTTTGGAAGGCCAAACAAAGTAGTTTTGCTTTCACTATTAAACGCACAGCATCTCCATGACATGGCGCCAGCGGCAACAGCGAGAATAAAAGGTATGCCTTTTTTTTTTGCGTGAACATTTGGGTAGGGTTATGCAAGACTTCCTACACAGTGATGTAGACATGTGGGGGTGTGTTAAAACAAGGCATTTTAGGAGGGCGTGGACAAGTCTTAACGTTTATAAAGTTGATAAATATCTCTTTGGATTTGAGACTTTAGTCTTTGCAACTTTACAGATCTTCTTTAAGAGCTTGTAACACTCCAAAGAGAAAGGAAATTTTAAATCGCATCATATGACCCCTTTAACTACGACACTGCTACTCTTGTGATATTGCTCATATATATTATTCTGTGGTTGCAGTTATTTTGACTGTGTTTGTGCTGCAACTGATTTAACTCTTCTTTTTAAATGTGCTCTACAATATAGGTTGAGTTGAGATGACTTGTACTTTTGTCCCTCCAAAACCTATGATGTCTATTCTTGTACAATTTGTACAACAAACCATCTTAATTCTTTCATTTATTAAAATGAAGAGGCCAAGATCATCTAAGAACATGAATGACAATGAAATCTCCATGTGTTGCTAATGAAAAAAAAAAAAAAAAAAAACTGGCACATTACTAATGACTCAAAAGGAAATTCTAAGGCACAACACACGTATTTTGTTATAATAAACTATACAGTGTGTGATGATATTGTAGTACCGACTTCTTTCATTCTATCTTAAATTCTATCTTATTTAAATTAAACCGACTTCTTTCATTCTATCTTAAATTCTATCTTATTTAAAAAAAAGTTTCATTAAGTCCAAAAGTGCTGTCACATTCATTATTGTTCATCGAATGTTTGTGGAAAAATCCAGTAATCTCAATAGAAATCCACAAGATCACGAACCTGGCATTGAGCAAAAGATTTCCCCAAGCAGATTTCTTTGTTGCTAGCACTAATTTGTATCAATGACCACCAGAAAGCTGCTTGGTTTGAAGGTAACTTCTGTGGAACCACATTACTATACAAGTAACAATGCCCATTTCCTCCCGAAATGTTCCTAATGTGATGCAGTTTAATACAAAGTAAAGAAGAAACCTTAGCTAACTTCAAAAATCATGGCACTCAAACTCATGTAACCTACAGAAACATGTACATACAGAAGCAAACTTAAGCACCTATATTGGGATGGATAGTGGGCAGCTCTCCGATGGGTGGATGGTTGTACTTCTCAACACGCATGAGTCGACGAAGAATATCATCACAGTCTCTGGGCCAGGTGAAGATTTGTGTGCTTTGAAGCCATAGAGGGACATGGCACTGACAGAAAGAAGCAGACAGAAATGTTGTAAATTAACAATGAGGCACCATTACATCTAATTGGATTCAAGTGGAATCTAATGGAGCAATCCTTCGGGTGTTACTATAGTACTGTACAAACAACCACAAATGTTTGTTGCAGTTATTATAATAGCTTATCACAAATTAGCATTTTGGCTCCTTGATCGAGTACTTGTTCAAACACAAACATCCTGTTCATTAAGTAATTGCATTTATACATTAATGGAAAAAGATGCAGTTTTACCTTCTTGGCACCAGGAAACAAGATGGGGATGAATCTGTAATTCCTGGCACCATTCTGAATAAACTCGTTTTGTAACTAAAAGACAAAGCAATTTTATGAGTCATTACACATGAAAAATAAAGAAAAACCTAGATTCTTTTCCAACCAAGTTGTACCTGCTTGTGTATGTAGACAGTGTTGAGTGTTTCATCATTTTCCATGCAGAATGAGGCATTGGTCACAATCGCATGGTACTTTGGACTAATGACTATGATGATCAGATCTGGTCTTTCTGTGCATAAAAAAACACAAGCACACAAAATTAGACAACTGAATAGACGTGAGGGAAAAATTAATTCAGATACTCAGGAAAGAAAATCTACTGAAATTAGTCATGAATGCTTTATCGTTCTCAGAGCAACTGACTGGCACTGCAAGAAAAGGATGCCAGAAATATGTCCTCCCCCACTTCAGCTCTTAATTAAAATTATATGTTTCAGGGTTACATGCTTTTTTATTTTTATTAAATGGTCTCTTTTCCTCCCCCTCAAAGTGCATAAAATTAAAAGTTTTTTTTTTTAACTGTTTCCTGCTATCATGCTTTCTTAAATATCAGTCGGATAAATAAATGATGTCCAGCTTCAAAGTTCAAACTGGTTCTATGAATTCAGAAGCAAATATAGTATGTTCAACAATAAGTCGGGTCAATCCTTGCCATTTATCATTTTGACATTTTATCAGACATATAATGTCAATGAACAAAAAAAACTGAAATTTGTGAGAGCTGAAAACATCCTCAAAAATGGAGAGCAACCCACAATAGGCTGCAAGTATGTGTTGACCATAAACATTGATATTAGTTCTTCCACTGTTTGGAATTCAATAGTAAACATTGCTATATTATGCAACTATTGAACAAGTTTTCCCAGCTGTGGCCTGTTCTATTTAAAAGGTTACAGAGATTGCAATGTCTTTGATGATATATTAGAAATAATAGTTGACTTTTTTTAAAGACAGGGATACATGTATAACCTTCACCAATGACACAGCAGTGAAAGTCTATTCAGGAAAAAAGAAAAAGTAAATTAAAAAGGTGCTGTATGTAAGTTTTTGAAACTACTAAAGCATAAAAATACTATATGTTTGCAGATTTTAAAGAAACATGATGAGTTAACATACTTGTTTGTCTAAAAAAACAAAACAATCCAACACAGCACAATTGCAAGTGTTAATTCAACTCTAGCAGAGTTAAAATCAGCTCCGAAAAAGAGTACATATTGTCCCAACCTTTTAGTATTACATTAACACTCTTCAAAGAGTTACTTGTTTAACACTATGAATGAGTTATATGTACATGGTATAGAGTTAAAAAACAACTCTGGTCCACACCATAGAGTGTTGATTTTTCCTTAACACCAGTGTAAAGAGTTGCAATTTAACACCTTTAAGATAGATTTTAACTCTTGATATTTTAACTCCAGTGTATTGAGATAGCATTACAAAAAGTCTCCTGCACAGCAAAAAAGTCAGTGTACAGTTAACTCAATTCAAGTCAAATTTAACACTCCTGGAATGTATATATGGCAATAAATAAATTAATCCACAAATCAATACCTTTAAATTTATTTACTTAAATTGAAACATTGTAACTTTATCCCTGCACCAAAATGTCTTCACCTTCAGTGTTTTTAATACATGTAAACATGTTCTTACAAAAATTAAAACATAATGTCAAAGCAAATCAGTGTAAAGGAAAAAAATACATATACTTATTTGGTCCATATGTATTCTGAATTTCATTAGGTTTATCCACCTTTTTCCTGACGTAAAAATGGGTGCCTCCATTTGTAAATTCTATGGGTGTAGCTTCCAGTCTCAATTGCCAGGGGCGCTGCAAGATCCCGGGCCCTATGCATAGGCAGTCCTAATGCCCCAATCACCCCCCCCCCCCTTGAAAATATATATTTAAAACTTTTCAAGGGCCCTCTCTTCCTTTGGGGCCCTGGTAATCAGTACTGGTTTTACCCCCAGTCCGGTGCCCCTGTCATTTGCATCCAGCTATTTTTAGCTGTACAAAACAGTTAGTTTTGCTGCTTGATATTGACAATTGATGTGTCCTCAAGTGCGGAGTCTGGTGGGACTGCACCAGTTGCACCCCCCTAAGAACGGCCCTGGCTGAATGTATGTTACTGATCACTGAACAAAGTCTGTGCCAATGGCGTTCGGACCCCCTTTAGAGAAAGTAGTCTCTCTCTTTTTTCAGGACCACAAGACGTTGTTCTCTGCTGTTTCCAGTTAAGCAAGAAATCCACACCCACTTGCAGCATCACAAAAGCGTTCCTGTAAAATTGGGGTGGGGGGGGGGGCAGAATCATTTCACATCCATTTATCAAAGCTATTATTAACAAGTGAAATATCAGAGACAAGTATCGATTACAATACAATAATAGTTCACTCAAAACATTTACCAAAAAATTCTGTCATTATTTTTTTTTTTCTAATCTTCATGTGGTTCCAATCCTGTATGACATACATGTCTTACATGGTGTCTGTAGAACGACATGAGTATAAGTAAAAAACAATTCAGGTGAACAATTTGTTTTAGGGGTTATTTCGCCCCAAAAAATAAAAATGATGTCATCATTTATTTACCTGACTGTTGGTCTCTGTGCATGTATGCGCGTTCATGAGAATCTATTAGAAAAAAAATTCAATCCAACTCAACCAGGAAAAGCACACAAATTGTGAACAATCAAGATGAATAAAAACACAAAATAAAATACAATCTATATATTTTTTTCTCTGAGGTAAATATATCTGTTGTGCTCATTGCAACAGGAAGTTATCACGTTCATCTGTCAGCTGTCATGACAACCGAAGCTCCATTCCTGAGTCACATTTTTATTAATCTTGATTTTTTTTTCAGAACTTGTGTGCAGTTCAGAGTGAACTAAACTAATAGTGTCTCATGAACACATTCATGCACAGAGATCAACAATCAAGTCTGGATGTTTGTTAAATAATATGAAAAAGTTCAGTATGTTTCTCACCAAACTTTATTGTATACCTGCAGAACACTTGGAATATATATCACAAGATACATAAGACCACTTTATTATACTATGGCTTCTATTTTAACAGCTTGATGTTATTCGCCATAGACTGACATTATATGACATTATGGACAAGCATATTCTGGACATTTTATTTAAATCTCTTTTTGTGGTCTGACAAAGAAACATATGACATAAGACAAATTCAAGGGTGAGTAAATTCTAGGGTGATCTGTAGTTCATGCTACCCATGTGTCATACTCCGAGTCTTGTGAGGGCACAAATTCACTTTGAATGGTGAACAATTTAACTCATGCAGTATAGAGAGTTTGAGTATATTTAAAAGTTATTTACAAATATATACAAATGAATATATATGAAAATATATCAATATACATATGACATATGAAACAAACACATACATACATATATAAACACACACACGCACACACATACACACACACACACACACATATGTATATAGTATATATATTGACACATCAACATTATGAAAACTCATGAAATTAACGCTTAATATAATCACAAAATTTGGTCACGAGACACTTAAGAAACAATTATGTTAATGATATTGCTATTTTAGATTTGGGCCGTTTACAGTGGTTTGATTTGACATCAAATTTAATCTGTGAGAAACGTTTCAGATAGTCTAGGCACGCACAACATACAAATATCATTATTAAATAATATTATTTTATGAAATACATACAGTAAATGAAGTAAAACACTTACTTTAGGTGTTTTTCTTGCTAAAACCAACTTCCCCGACTGCTCCGCTTCGAGTGAAAGTAAATATCTCTCTGAGGAAAGTGTAGGAACGCACAACATATTAATGTCGCTATAAATCAATATGATGTTATAAAATAGATATTTTAAATTAGGTAAAACACTTACTTCTGGTCTCTCCCTTCTCTAAGTAACCTGCGTCCTCACTGCACAGCACAGCAATTCAAATCTGTGAGAAACGGTTAGGCTCTTTTAGGCGCGCACATCATTTAAATATCGTCATAAAGTAAAATCATCTTATAAAATACATGTAAACGAGGTAAAACACTTACTTACGGTGGTTTCCTTTGATGAAACCAAATTCCCCTTTTCTCAAATCTCTTGAGAAAAAGTTTTGGAAAGAACAGCACATAAATAACGCTATAAATCAATATAATGTTATTAAACAAATATTTTAAATGAGATAAAAACACTTACTTTCAGAATCCCCTTATAGAAAATAAATGACGTCCTTGTCTATTCTGCATCGCGAGTGAAAGGAAGTGTTGTTGAGAAAAGTTTATGCGCACACAGCAAATAAATCTCGTTATAAAACGATATGATATTACAAAACACATTTTATGAGTAAGATTATACACTTTATTTCACCGTTCCATCCTCATATGCACCGCATCGCGAGCAAAGAAAATGGCATCTGTGAAAAATATTTCAGTTGGGTCAGGCGCACATGTCCCGGATGTGACTATTAACACTCAACAGTGTTAATAAAGGTAATATTAACTGCATATTAACACCGGCCAGAGGGGGCTGTTCACACTAGCTAGTGCTAATCTTCTAAAATTCAACGCCACAACTTTAACACTTTACTCTGAAAGAACCCAACACTAGGATTTCAACACTGGAGATTTTGCTGTGTACAGTCAGTTATTCTCCTTTGAAAATGTGTGTTCCAGGCCGGAATGTACATCTCTGCTTTGGTTTGTGAAACCTGCCCACTGCCATTTTACTCAATTGTATTTTGGCACTCGGGTTGCCAGTCAGTGGAAAATACCGGGTATTTCATTTCATTCATCGCCAAGTATGCTCGTTCTTACTGGTGTTGTCAATCTGACAACTGAGGAAGAGGGGTGAAAAAACCCCACTCCAATGTTTTGAATTTGGACTGCAAAACCTAGTTCAACCAGGTGCAACTCAATTGATTAGAATCTTGTAGAAAAGTTCATTTATTTCAGAAATTCAACTCAAATTGTGAAACTTAAATAAATTCAATGCGCACAGACTGAGGTAGTTTAAGTCTTTGGTTCTTTTAATTGTGCTCACATTTAACAAAAACCCACCAATTCACTATCTCAAGTAATTAGATTGTGACATGCCAATCAGCTAATCAACTCAAAACACCTGCAAAGGTTTCCTGAGCCTTCAAAATGGTCTCTCAGTTTGGTTCACTAGGCTAGACAATCATGGGGAAGACTGCTGATCTGACAGTTGTCCAGAAGACAGTCATTGACACCCTTCACAAGGAGGGTAAGCCACAAACATTCATTGCCAAAGAAGCTGGCTGCTCACAGAGTGCTGTATCCAAGCATGTTAACAGAAAGTTGAGTGGAAGGATAAAACTGTGGAAGAAAAAGATGCACAACCAACCGAGAGAACCGCAGCCTTATGAGGATTGTCAAGCAAAATTGATTCAAGAATTTGAGTAAACTTCACAAGGAATGGACTGAGGCTGGGATCAAGGCATACAGAGATGTCAAGGAATTTGGCTACAGTTGTCGTATTCTTCTTGTTAAGCCACTCCTGAACCACAGACAATGTCAGAGGCGTCTTACTTGCACTAAGGAGAAGAAGAACTGGACTGTTGCCCAGTGGTCCAAAGTCCTTTTTTCAGATGAGAGCAAGTTTTGTATTTCATTTGCAAACCAAGGTCCTAGAGTCTGGAGGAAGGGTGGAGAAGCTCATAGCCCGAGTTGCTTGAAGTCCATTGATAAGTTTTCACAGTCTGTGATGATTTGGGGTGCAATATCATCTGCTGGTGTTGGTCCATTGTGTTTTTTTGAAAAATGTAAGGGAAAAAGGTCAATTTAGCTCAAAGGGAATCATTTAAATTGTTATTTAATTTAATTAAAATTTAATTTAAGATTTTAAAGGGAATTTGAACAGAATCACTTTTTCATGGCTGACCACGGAGACGCCCTGCGATTCACTGAATGAGCCATTTAACATCAAATCTGCACTGGATATTAATATCCAAAGTATAGTGAAAACACTATCAATTAGCACAGTAACAAGATCGGTAGTTTAAGACATTAACTTGTAAGCAGATAATACAAGATACTTCTCTTTTCAATATGAATAAGGCTTTATTAGATAAATCTAAGACATATAAACTAATCTAACACATAAGCACACACACTCACACAAGTTGCAGGAAGATAGAAACTTAGGGAATAATTAGTTTAAGAGAATGAAAATGTGGAATCCCAAGTTTACAGCAATACGTGGAATTGCATAGACATGTACAATCATCAATCACTAAAATAACCCTAGCATTGAATTCCTCAATGAGGTTAAAATTAAATTAGATACACCAGTATAGATCATAGTCTGGAGGTACTTGCGTTGCCTGTGTAATAGGGGTTCCCTTTGTTGCCATTGAAAAGGGGGTTTCCCGATGTCGCTTATTGGCTGGAAGTTCAGTAGTCGCTGAAGTGACGTGGTTGGGCGTCGTCTGATGATGCCGAGTTGTGTGGGCTGGTTGAAGTTGAACGGGCACTCGAGGTCAGACTCGGAGACACGGCGTTACAAAACTTAACTCAGAACACGAAACTCTCAAATGGAAAAGAAAAAGAAACTAAAGTAAAAGAACGTAAGTAACATTTGATGAGACTAAGTGGTGTTTCTTCTCATCGTGGCTATGTAGCAGCAGGCATGCAGGCCGAAGCACGCTGGAACCACGCTCAAAGAATGCTAAATGTCATGACTAAAAGCAGCAGCTGAAAAGCAAACTCTAAAAGCTAAATTTGATGGTGTCCTGAGTATTTAAACTGGCCTTTTGGCCACACCTCAAATGTTGTCTTGACCAATTAGATATTGTCTTTGCTCGGGGTATCATAAATCATATGTTATCTTATCAAGCACGTGGTCCGAATTTTCCCGCTCTTGCAGGGTATAATTTTGGACATGATTTCTATAACAACAATATGATACATTTGACAAATAACTGATGGTCAGAAACATTTCAAGCATGCAGACTGAAACGCATACATACTAAACATGAATATGAATCCTTAAACTATTCAATAGTTATTAAAAGGCATACACAATAAGTGATTAGAAATATGATAGTCAAATGTGTGGGTTTCATAAATGATATGGAGTTAAGCAATGAACTAATATTCCTTTAGAAGTCCTTTTGAGTTCATTGAGTTCACTGTAAAGTTCCTGTGCCATTCTGTGCCAACATAAGGATGTTCTGTGGAGACCAGAGGTTAAAAGTCCCCTTAGGAATTTCAGTCTGGTTCTGCTTGGGGGTGGGGGGGGGGGGGGGGGGGGGGGGGGTCAATCCAAGGATCTTGTTTATTACTCTCATGGGTTTACATGTGTTACATCTCTTCTCTGAATTGAAATTGTCAATAATTGTTCTAGTGGTGTTAATGTTGAAAGCTGTTCTGTGAAAGAGTTGGTTGGTTGGTTGGTTATCTTGCTTCTGACTTGTGGCACTAGGAATGATTTACAACATCCTGTCCTGATCGACTCTTTAATTTGTCTGGTTCGGGTCTGATACTCTACAAAAGTCACTGCACCCGTTTACCAAGAAATTTGGAGCACTTCATGCTTCCTTCTGCTGACCAGCTTTTTGAAGATGCTGATTTTATTTTCCAGCAGGATTTGGCACCTGCCCACACTGCCAAAAGCACCAAAAGTTGGTTAAATGACCATGGTGTTGGTGTGCTTGACTGGCCAGACCTGAACTCCAAAGAGGAAGATGAGAAACAAGTGACCAAACAATGCAGATGAGCTTAAGGCCACGGTCAATACGGTCAACCAGGGGTTCAATACCACCTCAGCAGTGCCACAAACTGATCACCTCCATGCCACTCCGAATTGAGGCAGTAATTAAAGCAAAAGGAACCCCTACCAAGTATTGAGTACATGTACAGTAAATTAGCATACTCTCGAGAAAGGCCAACAATTCACTAAAAAATTATTTTTTTTATTGGTCTTATGAAGTATTCTAATTTGTTGAGCTAGTGAATTGGTGGGTTTTCGTTAAATGTGAGCATCGCATTTAAAAGAACCAAAGACTTAAACTACTTCAGTCTGCGTGCATTGAATTTATTTAATACCCAAGTTTCACAATTTGAGTTGAATTACTGAAATAAATTAACTTTTCCATGACATTCTTATTTATTGAGATGCACCTGTACAGCACCTTAAAGCAACAAAACTGTTTTCAACAAATAATAATAAGAACCATTTGGGCACCAATTAATGAATGTCTCTTGAAAAATTACCACTCTCCTCAAACAGTCTACATACATTTCCCACTCTTTTTCTAGTGTTTTTCTGTTCAAAAAGTCTGCAGAGACTGTCATGCCATTAATCATTTTTATTCTCACACTTTTTATTTTTTCCACTCTATTATTGTGATATCTCTCTTTTTTTAAATAAACCAGCAGCTAAATGTCATATACTGCAAAAACAAAATAGTTTGGGTTGCTTTAGAGTTTTTAGTCATACATTTTTTTTTTTGCTGAAGGTGGTTCTTGGTCATAATAAACTGCAGTTTGGACTAGAACTTCTGTTGTGCGAATCAAACTAGGAATAACATATCAATCTGTGCAAAAAGAACAAAGAGACTGAACATAATCTCTGGCAGACCCCATATAAGGAGACATGTATGGCTGCAAGGCAATGTCTGGTACAGGTTGCTTGTCTTACATGAGTGTAGAAGCCATTGTGTCTCAGTAGGGCAACAAAGTTGATGATCTCTCTGACATGTTTTTCACTGTCTGCTTCATAAGTAACAAACACCTTCCCTGCAATAATGAAAGAAAAAACAACAACATAACATTTCCTTCAGAAATATAACTCAAGAGTATATTATATTATATATTAGTGAAAGAGCAGTATTTAGAGCGAACAATAAAAAAAAAAAAAAAACTATAATATATATATATATATATATATATATATTAAAGTATGAACTTAACGTTATCTAATTACATATAGCAGTTTTACTACATAAACACTTTTTAATTAAATTACTTTTTAAAAGAACAGATAACATTTAGTTAACAATAACGGCCATTTCTTTATTATAGCCTGATGTTACTGGCACATACAACTTATTCAGATTTGACATTCTTTCAGTGTTGCTCAACAATAGTGTGTACACTTACTCTGCTCCAGAGATAGAGGGGCTGTGCTTGGGGTTAGTTTAGCTCGAGGGTGAGGAAAGGTGTGGCCACTGGGAGACATGAAACATTGCATAAAGACCTCAAAAAGCTACATTTTTTTTGTAGCAGTGAAAATCAGAAACCTATTAAATCACTTACAATATAATACAGGGTGTGCATAATTATTAGGCACGTTGATATTCTGATCATATTTTTTTCCAAGCACATTTTACCAATTCCAAACCAAATAACTACTATTAATTTTGTATTTGATTAAGTGATTTATAATTGTCTATTAAGACTAGAAGTGAAAAATTATGTGCATAATTATTAGGCAGATTTTATTTTACAGATACAATTATGCAAAAAATAATTAATAAATAAAAATATTACATGCCCATGAGGCTGCCAGAATCTGGCAGATAAATTCTTTGAAAGAGTGACACAAGAGGATGTGATACTGGTCCTTCAAGAGTCACTCTCAACCTATCTGTCAATAAAGTCTTCATCTATTTCCAACACTTCAGCATGTTATTCTTATTAAGTGAGGGTCATTTGTTTAGGATGTTTTGCCCAAGCAAAGTCTCTGAGAAGCAGAACAATTGCACTTAGGTTGTTAATGTAGTTTTGTAAAATGGCGCTGGAGACTAAATGCTTCCTGGTGGTTTCACACCTAATTCTTTATACTAATTCTTAAATTTTTTCTTCTCCACCTGTTTTTTCTCACCCTGCTGACCCAATGAGCATTTCACTGTCCAATGGTCATGCCTTAACTTTGCAAATTCAAGTATTAGTATTGCATCATTCTCATGGCTATTTAATCACTCTTTTTTGCATCATTTTATCTGTAAAAGAAAATCTGCCTAATAATTATGCACACATAAATATAAGGAGTTTTTCCACTTCCAGCCTTCATGGACAATTATATATTATTATAAATGATCAAATACAAAATTAATAGTAGTTATTAAAGGGTTAGTTCACCCAGATAGCAAAATTATGTAATTAATAACTTACCCTCATGCTGTTCCAAACCTCTATGACCTCTGTTTATCTTTGGAACACAGTTTGAGATATTTTAGATTTAGTCTGAGTGCTCTCAGTCCCTCCATTGAAGCTGTGTGTATGGTATACTGTCCATGTCCAGAAAGGTAAGAAAAACATCATCAAAGTAGTCCATGTGACATCAGAGGGTCAGTTAGAATTTTTTGAAGCATCGAAAATACATTTTGGTCCAAAAATAGCAAAAACGACTTTATTCAGCATTGTCTTCTCTGTTGTGTCTGTTGTGTGAGAGAGTTCAAATCAAAGCAGTCTGGATATCCGGTTCACGAACAAATCATTCAGTTCACCAAATCGAACTGAATCGTTTTAAATGGTTCGCATCTCTAATACGCATTAATCCACAAATGACTTAAGCTGTTAACTTTTTAATGTGGCTGACACTCCCTCTGAGTTCAAACAAACCAATATCCCGGAGTAATTCATTTACTCAAACAGTACACTGACTGAACTGCTGTGAAGAGAGAACTGAAGATGAACACCGAGCTTGGTGAATTAACCCTTTAAGATTGATGTGGTTTGGAATTGGCAAAATGTTCTAGGGAAAAAAATTGATCAGAATATCAACGTGCCTAATATTTATTTACACACTTTACAAGACTGGCTGTCCCACATTAATTGTACAGAAAAACTCACTACTATTACACATTACCTATGTGTGAACTCCGAGGCTGATTGTCTGCTATTTTCAGGGCCTGTTGGAGGGGAAATTATGAATTGAGTGAAACATAAATCTACACATAGGGCTCGTCATGCTTGTCCTTTTTTCGACAAGTAAATCAGTCATTCACTTGTCCAAGTACAAAAGGTACAATGTCAAGAAAAGAAAATGGTGTAAATGTAATAGCTCACTCTTCCTTAAACATATCTGTGATATCATATGTTATACATACAAACACAACATTTAGAATTTTTACCATGGTATGCTTGTTGAATGAGTTTCTTGGTGTGCACTGATTTGTTTTGATTGCTCTCACGCACAAGCCTCAACTGGCATGACCTTGTTACTGTTAAGAAATTATTCTAGCTGTTTATGCTAAATGTTTTTTGTAATGTATTGTGCTTCCTCAGTTGTTTTTTTGTAACTGATATTTTAATCAGGCTATACTTGTCCATTTGGGCAAGACAAAAAAATATTACTTCCTATAACTGGATAAACCTAATAATTTGAGTTACACTTTACACTTTACAGATCAAGTAAAATATTTTTAATATGTATACAGTACATGCCCATTTACAATGTGATTTTCCATCATTTGATGAATTACCTCTGCCACGTTCATAAAAAAAAATCTACACTATACATTTATTTTTTTTGTAAAATTACATTTACCCCTGCCTTTTGTATGTAATAATACCTCTTCATAAATTGTGCCAAACAAAAATCTATGAAGGATTAGGAGTGACATTTAAAAATAAAAGGAATCAGTAAGTTATCAATTTTATAAATTAAACTACTTTTTAAATTGACAAAGTAACAGACATTTTTAAAAGAGTTAATTTAATTCATGTTTCAAAATACAGTTAATAAAACAATAAACTCATAAATAATTTTTTAAGTGGCAAAATAAATTAACATGAAAACTATTTAATTTGTGTTTTAAAATGCAGTTAAATAATATAAAAAATAGTAAGCTAAAATTTTTAATACATATTGTAAACTGGATTTTGCAAATTGCTTTTCTTTGAAGTTTTATCAAATGCTATTGCTTATCCATTTGTTAATTGAACTAAAAAAATGGCATTGGTCATTTAGCAGGGACTACCAATCAGCTTTCAATTCAATTTTAAAGCCACCCAATGTTCGTTAGATGGACTGTCAATGGTTAGTAAGATTACTTTACACAGATAGTAATGCTTAGTGAATTAGCTTCAAAGTGCAGTTTTGTAATCCTTATATTTAGATGTTTAATCTTCTAAAATGGGTGTCACTTCTAAAAATGGAAATTGGTTGCTTAATCTGACTGTATAATTGCACAAATGTATCAAAAATGTTTCTCGTTGGAACAGGGTGGATACATTTCCTGCAAGGCTGATAAAGAACTCATCATATACAGTATGAAGCAATTTTAATGACAAAAGGCTTATGAAAGTTGGCATTATTCATCATGAGCCTTGACTGACAAATTAAGCTCCATGTACAGTAAATGAAAGAAACTGACTCACTTATGAGGCATTCATAAGAGACAAAGAATTTTAACAAAGAACTGAGAATTACTTGAAGGCCAACAGGGCATGTGGTAATGTGGCCTGTAATAAGAGCCCTGATCGATTTGATACCAGTCTACAGGATATTGACTACAGCAGGACAGCCCGCGGGATGCACAGGGGTGCGGGGGCATGCAGTAGCTGTGAGGTGCGAACACATTTGGGATAGAGTGCAGTGAACGCGGCTGTTCTAGACTTCTCTCTCCCAGACTGTGCTTGTCTGGAGAGCAAGAGTAATTGTAGTAGTTTCCAGACACTAAGCAAGAGGGGAGGTTTCCTCTAGGGTATTCCACCGAACCGCTGCCCACAGAACTTGAGTGGAGCAGGTCCCCACTGTGCGGCTCTAGGGTGCTCAGACATGCTTCTGTCCGACTAGGAAATGGTGTCTGGGGACTGTAGCCAGAGCGTAGACCTAACGGGGGCTGGTAAGGGCTGTAGATGATCTTTGTGGAGCTGTAGTTGGTCTTTTTGTCTCTGCAGATATCTGTGAAGTCAGTCTGTGCACTCAAAGAGAAGTAATTTCCAGACATACAAACAGTTGGCATGAGTGAGTAGGGAATCGGTGGAGTTTTAGACACAGATGGAGTCCTCAGTAATGATTTTCTCCATAGCCTCGTCGTTTTCTTCTGGAAAATTGAGGCATTGTAAACTGCATTGGTCAAATGGAGAAATATAACTAGAAAATGGAGGGGGTGAGTGGGGTTGGGGTATACTGTATACTCTAACAGTACGTAGAAAAACTTACATTTGAAAATTAACAAGATCAAAAAATATATCCATACAATTTACTGTAGCTAGCAGATTTCTTAATATATATTGCAGTTACAGCCAAAAAAAAAAAAAAAAAACCCTCCTTTTAGGCATTTTGAAAAACAACTGGTGCCAGAATAAGCCCGTCAGACCAAAATGTTTGAAAAAACAGGGCAATAAATAAAGACAGCCCACTGCCAGTGTAAGTTCGGGAAAAAGCTGTGTTGTTGCTATTTATAATATTATTTACGTGTGGTTTAATACCTATCAAACTTAACTTTTTTAATTTTATATATTCAATGTACTAAAGTATCTGTAAGTTCACAGTCCATCTTTTTTTCTTATCACTAATAGATTAGAAACATTTTAACTGCAATTGTCACAATATGATTTCAAATAAGTAAAATTATTAAAATAGAAATGTAAAGACATTTCATGACAATGCAAATGTATTTCTGTTAATCTGTCGATTTTCTTTTGAAGGCATTAAATATAAAAAATTAATTAATTAAAAAAACTGAATAAAACAATATTATCAATATCTATAAATATATATTTTTTTAGTTGCAGTTCAAAAATATTTTTGTTTGAGCCTTGTATAAAGAAACCTGCAAGCTCCGGAAGTGGGTGGGACTTTATTCTTTCTACAATATTGTGTCACATACACCAATCTGCTATCCAGAACATTTGTTTTCAAAACTGTGTTTAAAAAAATTATAAATAATTGATATAAGGGGCATAAATACAACAATACAATACAAGAATAAACAATAATTCTATGTTTAAAAAATTACATAAACCGTGTCCAAAACTAACACTAGGAATTTGCTAAATGCAAACTGCACTGGCTCCCTATTGAACAATGAATACATTTTAAAATCTTGCTAATTACTTATAAAGCGCTGAATGGTTTAGCTTCTCATTACCTGAGCAGGCTCATATTGCATTATAGTCCTTCACGTCTGCTGCGTTCTCAAAACTCAAGCCATTTGATAATACCTAGAATATCAAAATCAACTGTGGGTGGCAGGTCCTTTTCCTATTCAGCACCCAGACTCTGGAACAATCTCCCTAGAGTTGTTCGGGAGGCAGACACACTCTGTCAATTTAATTTAGATTAAAGTTCCATCACTTTAACCTGGCTTACACATAACACACTATCACATTTCTGGAATTCAAATCCGTTAAAGGATTGTTAGGCTGCATTAATTAGGTCAACTGGAACTGGGAACACTTCCCATAACATCCAATGTAACCGCTACATCGTAAGAAAAATGGCATCTACTCTAATATTAGTCTCTTTAATTCTTATTTCCGAGGTCACTGTAACCACCCAGATCTAGACCAGATGGTGGATCAGCACCTAGAGACGACCTCTACGGCCCTGAATGTCAGCTGACAGCACATCAACTAGATGCACCCCAGAGACAGATCCCTTGTGAAGACCTCAATGCCTCGATGGCCATCAGCACAAGACCATGGGAACCAGACATGACTTCTGCACCTGTGTTGCAACCTGGAATTAAATCAGGCCATGCTGGTTTTGTCTGGCCAGAGGAGAACTGGCCCCCTGAGTGACCCTGGTTTCTTCCAAGGTTTTTTTTTCTCCATTTCAGTCACAGATGGAGTTTTGGTTCCTTGCCACTCGCCTTTGGCTTGCTTAGTTGGGGACGCTTGACTGACTGCACAGACACTATAGAAAGAGAACTGAACTGGATGATGACATCACTGAATCATAAATAAACTGACTTTAGCTGAAAAATGACTCTGTTATCGTCTTCTCGCATCATTGACAAACTATTTTCCTGTTTGACTCCGTAAAGCTGCTTTGACAAAGCCAGTATAGTGACTTGACTAATTAAACACACCTGATCCAACTAATCAAGTCCTTCAGGCTTATTTATAAAAACTACATGGCATGTGTGTTGGAGCAGCGTTTGTACAAAACTCTGCAGGGCTCCGGCCCTCCAGGAATTGAGTTTTAAACCCCTGCACTATATGGACAAAAGTATTGGGAAACCTGTACAGTACTTACTGAACTTACAGTACAGTATGAAATTTAGTGGACTTTACACCATCAGCGGGAAAACACCTGAGTGGAAACCAACATGAGACATGGGAAATCACAGTTGACTAAGGCCATCAATATCAAATGCACAAATGGGGCAGAGAGGGTACTAATACTAATACATACCTGATGCTTTTAATTAGCACAACACTGAAAACCTAAAAAAAAAATATTTAAAAAAATATAGTGACACCGAGAAGCAATGTTAAATCACGTAATTCTCCTTTCTGAATAGTTGTACAGTTGATAATTCACAGATGTTTAAATAAAAAGTATGAATGAGTATTAAAGTAGCTATACTATACTTTCACAATCTCATAACATTTTAGCACCAGTAAGCATTTTTCCATCAAAATACTGTAATTGCTACATCTACATAATACATTAAATAGGATATTCTAGTAGACATTTATTAACAATAACAACAGTAGACTACTTTTTAAGCAGTATTTTGTAAACATTTCGCAACGTGTCTAGTTCACGTTGTAGTTCACATGTATCACATTTCGCTCTAACTTTGTACCATATTACTTTACAGGTAACACCTGCCAAAAATAAAATAGAAGTTTAAATACATTATAATATAGACAAAACACGTATAAAACTCCCACCCAGCTCTCCTGACAAATTAAACGTCAGTGTTGTGCGTGACAAACTGCTCGCTGACATGACATAAACCACATAAAGCACGTACATACCTTTAGGCTGATCAGCAGATTTAGTCGCGTGAATTATTTAATTTCGAATAATGTAATATCAGTGTACAATATCATGAGGGCATGAGCTGTAGCAGTCTTAGTACATAGACTACTGTTTGGAAGTTTTTCGACACCTGCCAAATCCGCCCACTTCCCAGAAAGAACACCCTCGACTCGGTTGAGCGGAACCTGATTCTTTTCAGCAGATTCTTTTCTATTCTAAAGAACCAATTCGTGTTTGTAAATTACTTGACAGTAAAAGGGTGAACGATTACTCGCAAGAATACTGAGAATAAATAATATATATTACTAAAAATGATTATATATTAGCAGTGTTGGGCAGAAGGCTAACTTAGTTACTGTAGCTACTGTAATAATATTACTTTTTGCAGTAACCAGTAGTGAAACTAATTACTAATAATATTTCAGTAATAATATTAATTACCATCCATAAAACATCATATTACTTTTGATGCCTCAACAACGCTGATTTTAAATCCAATAATCTGAACACTTTTACTTTACTCATCATGGCATTACATCCCACCCACATCCCTCTGACCAACATGTGATACATTATATTACTATTATAAAAAATATTTTTGGAAATTTAAACAAACATATGTCATTTGATAAAATACATAATGAAATATAACCGTATATCGGCAACACAGAAATTACAATTCGCTTCAAGCTACACAAGACAATTAATGAGATTAATACTTCCATATATATATATAGAGAGAGAGAGAGAGTGAGAGAGAGAGAGAATAACATTTCTACTTGAACATCACTATCAATCACTATTGAGTGTTTGCAATAACTTCTGACTGTGATCAAATGTTGATTTTTGTCAATAATGAGGCAGAAATATGTTGTTTGTAACATTCTAGAAGAATTTTATGTGGAAAATACACAGTTACAACTTCTGTGGGGTGTGAAAAAAAGTAATGTAACTAATGGTGTAAATAATTACTGTCACCAGAAAGTAATAAGCAACAATATTACTTTTGTAACTAGTAATGAGTAATTTTACATTCTTTGTGTAACTAGCCGAACACTGTATATTAGTTACTATTACTGACAACAATAATATCTGAACAATAAAAACGGCATTAAACACATGCAGAAATTTCACAAAAAAATACAGGTAAATTGCAGCACAAGAAAATCTGGGAAATATTTGAGTCATATTGGGTCTTTGAATAGTAAGGACTATTTACTCTATATTACTGTGGTTTAAAACAATGATAAACAACTCAATGCTTCACTCACCATAGTTCTTAGGAGGTTACTTTTTTATTATTATTAAAATATGGCCAATGAGACTTTACAAAAACATAAGTTAACGTGGACAGCTGATAACTTTCACATTAGACATCCATGGTTTGGTTTTTAGTGCTATGCATTTCTGAGTTAAACTGACATCAGAGGTCCGACACTGAACATCTTTATCTGTGGTTCTGATTTTTAACAGTTTGTAAAATAAATGTATGTCATTTTTTTTTTTCTCAGTTACACATTACATGATTTTTCATCATTAAATCATGTAAAACAAGTTTGTCATGCACTCACTCTAACCATGTAGATAAGTGCATAAAGAAAGTAAATGCGTCAGATTTTACTGTAAAATCTTTCCAGAGTGTGAAACCATCACTCATTCATTATTTGATCCATAGTATGACAAAGCTCTTACAGTCATATAGCGGTAAATACAGGGACAGAGTAGGGCTGTAGTACTCGAGTCCGGTCTTGGACTCGAGTCCGGACTCCAGACATTTTTCTGTCGTCTCGGACTTGTCTCGGACTCGTTGCATTTGCACTCGGACTTGGCCATTGGACTCGCTTTTTTCCTTTTTTCCAAAGCACTCTGTAGCCTTCAATCTACACTTACGCTCCAGTGGCGTCTGCTGTTGCTAGGCAACCATGACCCGCTCTCCATGAAGACGCAGAAGTTTCAGCAAAGAATAAATTGTTTTCCAGCACTAAAAATCCCTTGCAGTAGCTCTGCTAATAGATTCATTTAAAAATGGCTATCCATCCTTGTACAGCTATGATCATCTGTTTCTCCATCTTGGCTTAGCTTTCAGTATTGTTCCGGGAAAGGATGTGCATGACCAGCGGTGCACTTGCTGCGACCTGTAAAGTTTAGATGTTTCTAATTTAATTTTCTACCTGTTAGATTGTGTTTTATTTACATCTACACCTAGATAGCCTTAAACGTACCCTTTACAATAGTGAAATACAGTGGGGCTCGAAAGTTTGGGCACCCCTTGCAGAATCTGTGAAAATGTGAAAATTTTATTTAGTACTGTCCTGAGTAAGATATTGTACATAAAATATGTTAACATTTAGTCCACAAGACAAAAAAAATGCTGAAATTATTAAAATAACCCCACTCAAAAGTTTGGGAACCCTTGGTTCTTAATACTGTGTGCTGTTACCTGATGATCCACGACTGTCTTTCTGTTTTCTGATGGTTGTGCATGAGTCCCTTGTTTGTTCTGAACAGTTAAACTGAGCAGCGTTCTTCAGAAAAATCTTTAAGGTCGTGTAGATTCTTCAGTTTTCCAGCATCTTTGCTTATTTGAACCCTTTCCAGCAGTGACTTTATGATTTTGAGATACATCTTTTCACACTAAGGACAATTGAGGCACTCCAACACAATTATTAAAAAACATTCAAACATTCACTGATGCTCCAGAAGGAAACAAGATTTGGGGGGTGAAAACTTTTGAACATGATGAAGATGGCCAAATTTGTCTTTTTTGTTTTTTTCCCATTTAGTTCTGCCCTTCGTAAGCAACAGAAGATACTTGTATGTTTCCCGGTACACAAATTAAGTACAATTTACCTTGATCTTCAAATTCCAAAAGTTTTCACCCCCAGCTCTTAATGCATCATGTTTCCTTCTGGAGCATCAGTGAATGTTTGAATTTTTTTACAGTTTTTTTCACAGTTGCCGAGTGAAAGGAGAGTTTTATAATGATAAGACACGCATATAATACTTTATTCAAAAGGAAGAGCCGCTTGTTCCGTGCGTCATACGTCATTACGTTATTTCTGCGTCATTGCACATGCGCAGACCTTTCAGTTTCGTGGTTCAATCCGATCAGGTGTTTACATGCACACTCAATCGTATTAAAAGAGGAATAAACCACCCCCTTCAATCCGATCAAAATTTCAATTGGATCGATTAAGGTTTAGAACGTTTTTCAAGGTCAAACAAATGTATCTTTATTTCATAGCCGCAGGTAAATTTGTTTTGTAGATAAAAAGAATTTGGTCATCCGAAATAAAACATAGAAAACATAAAACAGGCTGCACCATGACACCTACACATCCTCTATCCAAATGAACTATCAAATACTAAAACATCCATCTTACTCATATTATTTTAAATTTCAATTGCATTGGAACAAAAGTATTTCTGTACCATCTAGTCTTCCATCTCGTGGGCACAAACCACGACCAGAAGGAAGTGACTGAAAGTCATTCCTTAAGGGATGCATCATGCAACCAATCATTCAGGACAACACTTGCTTTTCGGTACACCTGATTTGTATAAATATTTCCCAAATTCTGTTGATTTACTTCAATTATCCTACTCGCCCATTTAATAATTTGGTTTAAGGAGTTCTTATTCTTCACTGACAGGCTTCCATACCACACCACAATGGAAAACGACATAAAAGATTCAATAAAAGCACAATAAAACAAAGTCAGCATTTGTCTATCAATGTTAATTTTAGCAAGTTTCCTAAGGTAACTCAAACGTTGATGACCCTTTTTGCAGACCATTTCACAATTGAACTCAAATGAAAGTTTTGAGTCTATGACTGTGCCAAGATATTAACAACTCTACACGATCCACAACCTGTCCTTTGATAGTCGTAGTGATGTGATCAACAGCGTGTGTTCTAAAATCAATGATCATGTCTTTCGTTTTAGTAATATTGAACTTTAGATAAGAATCATTGCACCAGGTCACAAAATCATCCACAACTGGACCGTGACCAAACTCTTCTCCCTGTAGCAGGCTCACTATCACTGTGCCATCAGCAAACTTAATAAATATCCTGTTTTCATGTAAGCTTTGACACATATTGGTGTACAAAATGTAATGGTGAAAGAACACAGCCTTGAGGGGATCCTGTGGATAAACATAATACATCTGAGAAGTCCGATTGAGCTGTAAATCCAATTACAAACAGATTATTTGAATGCATGTAAACGTAGTTGTGTTTATTTTGTTATTGAGCTGTTTTTACTTGCATTCTGTTTCTGAGAGAATTAAAGCAATCTTTTCAGTTCTTTTTTCGGGTAGGATACATAAATGTGCTGATGCCTTTGGTAGCCAGGTGCTTGGGAATAAGTCTCTCTGTACCATACCAGTTGAAGCCTTTAGTGGAGTGACCAATCCGAGGCAGATGGACACTTGCTATTGAAAGAAAAAAAGGAAAAAAAGTGAAAATGTTAACTAAAAGCCATTTAAACTAAAGAGCCATTTACAAAGAACATGTTCGTTCAAAGCTGAAGTGCTGCCTTATATCAAATGCAATGGACAAATACATCCAGTGCATGCTTACACAGAAAAACTATGGAAAAGCTGCTTAATCAAATTCAAACACAGTCTGTGTAAATGACTCATTATAAAGCATGATCAGCCAATTAAAATGACAGCTGTTATATACATTGAGTGAACGTTTTACTACAGGTTTGCTGCACAGATGTGCACTTCTGTTAAACTCATCTACAGTGGGTATAGAAAAGAACCCAGAAATCCAGCTGTATTTACTCAGTGCAATTTATAACTTCCAAGTGAAAAATATAACACGCGTCAGACAAAATAAGTAAAAAAACTGAATGAAAATGAAAGTCGTGACATTTGCCATGTATGGTAACCTGTACTCGGAATTGGTGCTGCATTTAACCCATACAAGTGCACACACACAGCAGTGAGAAGTGAACACACACCTGGAGCAGTGGGGAGCTATATCCAGTGCCCAGGGAGCAACTGGGGGTTCAGTGCCTTGCTCAAGGGCCCTTCAGCCATGGGTATTGAGGGTGGAAGAGCGCTGTTCATTCACTCCCTGCCATGTAAGGACATTCATCTTTTTTACAGCTGTGTGGTCAGTTTTGCTGTGTGTTTTGGGTCATTGTCATTTTGTAAATAAAAAAAAAAAGATTTTCCTTAAGAATATGACTTTATAGCTTTATAGTCTGTGACGAGTGGGCCGGGGCCGAGGGATGTGGGAACGAGTGAGGCCGGTGGAGTGATTGGGAAATGAGCGACACCTGCGACCCACCACCGGTCTGGAGTCCCACAGAGGAGATGGAAGGATATAAAACTGGAGCGACGACAGTGAAGGACGAGAGAGGACCAGGCCTGGGCTTTATTTTATGTTTTGGTTTTTATTTGTGCGCATCAGTCGTCCGTGAGTCGTCTGCTGTTTTGTGTTTATTTTGTTATTAAAGTCTTTGTTTCATTGTCCGCCGGTTCCCACCTCCTTCTTCTGGATGAATATGAAGGTTTTATTATTACAGTGGTGCCGAAACCCGGGAGAAGGAGGGACGCGCTGCTGAAGATTCCTCGCCGCTGTGGTGAATCCGCGGTGCTATCGACCAGGCGAGGAGTGTGCCGCCATGGACGCTCGAGGCGGTGGGCTGGAGTGAGTTGCCGGGGACGGGCGAGCTCGCTGCCGGCCGCGATGTGGAGGGACAGCTGCCGTCCTTGAGGGAGCGGAGGAGTCGGCGCCGTTCGCCAGGGGGCCGGAGCCTGCTGCCTCCGTGAAGGTATCCGGAGGAGCAGGGAACGGGGGACTCCTGCCGGCTGCCCAAAACCAGAGGAGCCGTCGCTGTCCACCAGGCGGCGGAGGGGTGTCGTGCCGTCCGCCGAGGGCCGTCCAGTGCCACCGCCAGGCACCGCGGAGGAGATCACCCAGCTGGTGGAGGGCCGAGCAGCAGTGCGTCTGGGAACCGGAATTTTATTTATTTATTTTTTTTTCTCTCTCCCCTCTCTCGTCTCTGTCGCTTCTCCTTCCATCTCCTTTTCTCTCACCTCGTCTGTCCTACCCCCAGGTTCCCGCAGGTCCCCGTGAGCGGTCCACCCTGGAGGGAGGGAGGGGGGGTTGGGGGGTAGAGTGCAGTCTTGGGAGTACCCCCCGGCCTGTGAGGGGCGATGGGGGTATGTGACGAGTGGGGCGGGGCCGAGGGATGTGGGAACGAGCGAGGCCGGTGGAGTAATTGGGAAATGAGGCGACACCTGTGACCCACCACCGGTCTCGAGTCCCACAGAGGAGATGGAAGGATATAAAACTGGAGCGACGACAGTGAAGGACGAGAGAGGACCAGGCCTGTGCTTTATTTTATGTTTTGGTTTTTATTTGTGCGCATCAGTCATCCGTGAGGGGCTGATGCGCTGTTTTGTGTTTATTTTGATTATTATTAAATATCAGTTGATTGTCCGCCGGTTCCCGCCTCCTTCTTCCCGATGATTATGGAGTTTTTATTATTACATAGTCCTTTTGGGCAGTTCGGCAGGCACCTCCGCTTTATCCCTGTGCAACATAAAGGACTGGAGCACTCAATGAAGCTCATCGGCTGCAGACAAGAACCACCATGTTACAAACTCCCACACAAGGTCACCCGAGTCCAAATAATATGAGAATTTATGATCTCTATCATCTGATAGCGTCAAGCAAATCTAACAGGTGAGTCAAGGAGAGAGAGCATCTAATCTACACCAGGCTGGCCTTACGAATCTGACACCTTTTTATGCTCTACCATGTTTGTGAGTTAACTGAGATGTTTTTTCTCTGTCTCACTTAGATCTGTTTGATCAGTGTTTTTGTGTTAAGCAGTCACAGCACTATAATTTTCACCACAAACAGCAATTACAGCAAACCAGTTAAAGAAAATAGCTTTTAAAAGCATGACTGTCTAAACATAAAACCCTTAAGTTCAATGATGGCAGTTAATTGCTGAAACATTTGCTAAAACCAGCAGCTTTAAGTGTTAATAAGGTGCAAAGGTTTGTGCTGCCATACCAAGAGCAGGTTCAGTCTGTACGTCTGTGTAGGCACTAACGGCTTCAGGCAGAAACAGACTGGGCTGGATGAAGGTGAGGAGGGAAAAAAACTTTTTGCAAGTTATTCTGAATGGGGGTGCCCAACAGCACTTGAAAACCCACTGTAAACTGTGAAGGCGGATGTCAGATGGCAGTCAATAGCAGGGGAAAGCTGAAACTGACAAGCTAGGTTAGGTTTATTATCAGGGGTTTTACGGACAGTAACTGTGACAGCAATGAAGATGTAATCGTGTAACCTCTTTGAGGGTTTGGTGGAGCAATGATTCCTGGTTCTTCAGCAGGTGAGCCTCTTCGACAACTAAAATCTTCCATTTCCTTTTAGCTGTGGAAAGAGTGGAGTGGTAAAATTAAATAAGAATTGAAATATGCAGTCACATACACCAATAAACTGATAATTATTTTTTATTGTATGGCTGATAACTGATAAATATTATATTAAACATTATATTAGAATAATATTAATATAATATTAGATATTAGAATATATTAATAATAATATTAGAATTCTACACAATTTTGTCTAAAAAAAACAAAAAAACAACAACACTACAACATTTCTTTTTTTAAATAAAACACTACAAACTAAAACCTAACTTTTAAAGGCTTCAAGTTACAAAATTATTAGTATTAAGCTTTTAAAGATGAGATGGCCGCAAAGTTGCCTGCAAAACCAAGGAAGGCCAAGTTATTGCAGATTTTTACTTTTTAAAGATCATCTATAGTGTAAATTATAAAACATAAATATTTTTTTAAATAACTATAAAAAATTATTTATTGACAAATTGTAATGATTATACAGTATTAAGACAAAGGTACAGAAAACAGAATTAAACTCAAAACTACAAGTAAATTTAGATATAAAAACAATATTTATAATGTAAAATTTTGCAATTTACAATTTTCATAGTCATGAAAATAAATCCGCGACCCGGCCCCGGATAAGCAGAAGAAGATGGATGAAAATAAAGAAAACTCTTTGAATGAGAAGGTGTGTCCAAACCTTTGGTCTGTACTGTATATATATATATATATATATACAGTACAGACCAAAAGTTTGGACACACCTTCTCATTCAAAGAGTTTTCTTTATTTTCATGACTATGAAAATTGTAGATTCACACTGAAGGCATCAAGGGCTATTTGACCAAGAAGGAGAGTGATGGGGTGCTGCGCCAGATGACCTGGCTTCCACAGTCACCGGACCTGAACCCAATCGAGATGGTTTAGGGGTGAGCTGGACCGCAGACTGAAGGCAAAAGGGTCAACAAGTGCTAAGCATCTCTCGGGGAACTCCTTCAAGACTGTTGGAAGACCATTTCAGGTGACTACCTCTTGAAGCTCATCAAGAGAATGCCAAGAGTGTGCAAAGCAGTAATCAAAGCAAAAGGTGGATACTTTGAAGAACCTAGAATATGACATATTTTCTGTTGTTTCACACTTTTTTGTTATGTATATAATTCCATATATAATTCCACATGTGTTAATTCATAGTTTTGATGCCTTCAGTGTGAATCTACAATTTTCATAGTCATGAAAATAAAGAAAACTCTTTGAATGAGAAGGTGTGTCCAAACTTTTCGTCTATACTGTATATATGTATATATATATATATATATATGTATGTATATATATATATATATATATATATATATTCTCCCTCTAGTGACAGTGACAAGTTCAACACATTGTCTTTCATTTAAAATCAGTTCATGCTGGAATATTCACACATTCATAAAGTGGCATATAGTTTCACAGACCTGTAACAGAAATACATCAGTTGGCTATATCTTTAATATGGCTTCTTTGTAATCTAAACTGACGACTCAAGTCTGATCGTATACCAGCATCCCTTACCCTTCTACCTCTTGTCTCCAGTTCTCCAAAACAGATAAGGGACAGAGCACGAGGAACGGTGAGTTCATCTTAAGGTTTCCTTAAGCATATGCCAGCAAAGAGGA
Organism: Carassius carassius; assembly: GCF_963082965.1. Taxonomy (NCBI): domain Eukaryota; kingdom Metazoa; phylum Chordata; class Actinopteri; order Cypriniformes; family Cyprinidae; genus Carassius; species Carassius carassius. The sequence continues at coordinate 11,701,646 of NC_081764.1, forward strand.
CAGCAGAGGATGGTATCTCAGTTATCTGATATGTGACATCTTGGAACAAATCGCTGACTTAAAAGCAGACATTACAAGCAAGATAACCCCACCCTCTTACAAACCTGGCAGGTCTTGCCCAGACCCATCTCATCATCAAGGATGCAGCCCTGCTGGTTCTTCATACACTGTGACAGCCACCTGATAAGACCTCAGAAGAGCTGCTGTTAGGAAGGAGATAAAGGACTGCAGTGTTGTTCATAAGAACACTTTTAGAGTCAAACCATAAAGTGGGCCTTCAATGCATTTCTTTTTAACTGGTTAAATTAATATCCCACATAAAAAGCCAACACGGTCCAAAAGTTCTGTATGATGAAAAAGATACCATCGGCTCTAAAAGTGAACTTCTTGAGTTTGTCATGTAATAAAATATATAATTTCAGAAATGCAAGTATTCAGCTTCAATCGTGTTTATTAGGTTGAGACAAAGACACTATATCAAATACATGACCGCAGTCCATAAATAATGTAATTATATTACAGATCATTTGTGAAACATTTTCATGCAAAAAAACAAAAACCTTATTTGGCAAACAAATACTTGGGTGTTTCCTTTAAACATATTAAAAGAATCTTTCAATTCACACACCTCCTGGTCCCCATTTTTCCAGGTCACTCTCCATTATTTCCGATTTTTCCTTTTCTGGTATGTTGCTTTTGACATCTCGAAGAAATTTTGACATTGTTGTGATTGATTTACCTTCACCTTAAGTCTTCTATCTTTACACACTTTATTTAGTCAAGAAGGCTAATAATGTCAATTGCTTGCCAGAGTTTGATGTCAACTTCAGCATGACTATTTCCTGCAACAGTGAGTGGGCGGGTTCCAAAACAGAGGTCGTCCAATGACTAGTCTACTTTGCAGACACATACTTTAAAGGCACCATTCTTAAAAATATAAATACGTTTTACACACGAAGGTTAACCCAACCAAAGCCACGGAGCTGTACTGCAGGTCTTGAATTCACAACATCCAGATAAATCATCTGTGATAGTGTCAATTACAAAGCAATTTTTAGATATTCACACACACACAGTTAGCTGATAAAACTAGTCTTTATTTACAGGGTGTTATCATACAATATTAAGAGAAAGGTAGACACAATTTAAAGAGCAACTTTCAAAAGCCGCCCCAAACTATTTGATTATATAAATATTCATTTTAAAGCAGGCCTGTAACCCTTTCTGATTTATAACACATTTCAAATAAAACACATTCAATAGAAGGCAGACTTATTCTTTACATTCAGATTAAACAAAATGTCCAACTAGCACAGCAATGTCCCATTGTGCCATTCTGTCAATGATCATTTGTGGATCTTGAAATCACAGAATACTTGAGCAAAAAGTTCCTGGAGTAGTGAAAGGCCAAACCCCAGCTCTTCACTTCACACACATGCCAAACAGCATGGAGAAAAACTTCAGGACGGCATCTCTGGTTAAGGTTAAGAGAGTATGATGGTCTTAAAAAAGAAGTCTAGCAGACTACATTTTAAAACTTGATAACTGCTGTCATTTACCAGAATAAAATACTGCTAAATATTTCATTTATATTTCAATACAATAAAAACCAGACATTCATCAGTCTGTTAATATCTGTATTACTGTTAATTCAACATTTTGAAATCACAAAACATAACTCACCTTGCAAAAGGAATGTATGACAAGCTATACCTATAGAGAAGAAAAATTCAATTTATAAAATGTATTTTAGTACAATACTAAACTGGGTGCAAAGCTACTTAAAATATATTTACTACACAACAAAAATGAAAACTTACCAAGCAAATGCAAGGACTTGCAGAATGACAAACACCAAAGTGAGTGCAAAGATCTTCCACTGTGGTACAGAGATCAGTATTAAAAAAACATCAAATAATGCTGTATCATCTGATTCAGACTTAGTTTGAAATCTACATTAAGGATAGACTAGAACTCACCCAAAACGCTGCACAGAGTGTGAGAACCAAACATGTCTGTAGGCCACAAAATAAAAAGTGGAACTCTTAGTACCCATTTAAGCTGGTCAAACATATTCTATCTATGATCAGAATCTGTATTCGCTATAACTGGCAGATTTCCGAAGGATGCACATAAGGGAAGTCGTGGCCGGGAAGTCGTGGCCTAATGGTTAGAGAGTCGGATTCCCAATCGAAAGGTTGTGAGTTCGAGTCCCGGTCCGGCAGGAATTGTGGGTGGGGGGAGTGCATGTACAGTTCTCTCTCCACCTTCAATACCACGACTTAGGTGCCCTTGAGCAAGGCATCGAACCCCCAACTGCTCCCTGGGCGCCGCAGCATAAATGGCTGCCCACTGCTCCGGGTGTGTGCTCACAGTGTGTGTGTGTGTTCACTGCTCTGTGTGTGTGCATTTCGGATGGGTTAAATGCAGAGCACAAATTCTGAGTATGGGTCACCATACTTGGCTGAATGTCACTTCACTTTTTTTTTTTCACTTTCACTTCACATAAACTAAAATAACAATTTCTCCAATGGCTGGTGCAACACATTTTTGGGATGGCGCTAATTTTAGGAGAAGTTTAAAAGCCATTTATTTAAATACAACATGAGTTTAACTTCCAAAATGATAAATATATGCAAATTAAACATGAGATATTAAATGAGTATACAGAATACATGGTGGGACTTCATTGTATCAATAAGAAATGTATTGGATCATGGAAATTCTTAATATTATTGATGACATTATTATGAACATTTTTTAATTGTGCAGATATGATCTATTCATAATAACACCAGGATCATGCAATAAAAAGGGTAAATTTGGATTTCTTATTGACTTAAAATAGTTTCATGGCTTTGTGTGAATGTTGTACAATTAGTCATCAATAATAAACTTCTGTCAATTGGCATTGCCTCTGCATCAAAAGGTTAATAGTCTGAAACTGAAAGACCCAACTGATATATATGCATTATTTTTACAGTCAGTCCAGATCCTAATTTTTGGTTTTATACGAGTATATTATTGTGTGGAAAGTAATAACTCACTATCATAACAATTGTAGCAAAGGCTCTGGTCTTGTCACACATCCGTTTCAGCTGTTTCACTGGCCCCATCAGAAACATGGTGCTGGGGGATAGGTTCAATTGAAACAGTGAAGTCATCAAAATGCAATAATAAATAGTTAGGGCATTTAAGTTGTGAGTTGTATGACTTACCTTGCTAAGGTGCATATGTTGCCCAATGTGTAAAACACAATGAAGAGAATCAGCCCTACTTTATGAATAAACAGGCAACATACTCCCTGAGAAAAAAATTATATATATGTAAAATGGAACTTGGTAAACAGTAACAAAGTATCTTCTTAAGATACTTGAAATGCCATTTTGCAGTGCTCATCCATCTCATTCCTTAGAGCAGGTCTAACCGGTGACACAGCTCTCCTTCCTCCAACTCATCGCCTATCCCTTCTCAACAGTCCGGAAGTTACCCGTGTGTAAGAGTCCACTGATAACCAAAATAAAATGATTTAACGTTTAAGTCACTGACCAGGATAGAGCACACTACTCCGATGACCATACAGATGAGGAATCCTTTCAAGCGCGTTCCCCATCCCAGCGTGGACGCTTCATTCGCCGCCTTTACAGAGTGAACAGACAGTGATTTTTTTCCCTCCCCAAAATAAAGTTTCAAAATGTGAAGTCGTGATGTCAATACGTTCAAAATCAGCATCATCTTATTGTTTATACATTTCTTAAGTATTTGTAAAGATTTGAATTAAGAGCTATTAGCAGAGCTCGAAGACTGTAATTTACCTGCAGTACATTTCTGCTGTCGTTGTTTCCATCACGACCACCCAGAACCGCTCTGAGTTTGTCCATTACTGTACATTCAGTTCCTTTTATTAATTAAATCGGTTCACTCTAAATCCCTGAGAATGTGTTGTATCATCGTCCAGCTGGCACTCGCTTGTCATCACTCGTGTTACCTTCACCTTGTGTCTCCCTTCATTGAACATGATTATCACCTGGTGCTCACGCGCGCCACCTACTGGTACTTCACAGGTGCACGAAAAGTGGCTTGGTTCAGAGCATGAATCAGGATGTGAGGTTTTTTATTAATGGACCTTTTTTTTGAGAGACCCTGTTTATTTCCTTTTCTTTCTCTTTTAGTTGGGTCATATTTCTATATTTAAACATTATATAATTTTTTTTTAATGTTCTTATTTATTATTGTTCATTGAGAGAATATATATTTGAGTAAAAATGCCAGCACATGGCATTTAACATTAATGCACTGTTGTACACTATGAAAATAGTTCATTGAAAAAAAAAGTGTTTAGAACTTCTTTAAAAAACATATTTATTATCAAGTCAAATTAAATTAAATCGATCAATAAATTCATTTGATAAGACACTGTAGTTTTTTAAGATCCCACATCCAATGGCCCTTTTTCAGTCAAGGCAAATAATACTATGGCAAAAAACAAACAGCACACTAGCTGAGGAATTGTTATGGCTGACAAGAATTAACAAGAAAACGCAAAAGCATCATTCATTTGATGATTAAAAAGTGTCTTTCACACCTGCAAATCTCAGAGGAATTATAATATAACAAATTTAAGCATGCAGATTATACAGGAACCCCTAAAAGCATGATAAAAATATTATATTGACAACATAATACTGACAAGGCACAGGAAGACTCAAAAATAATCAATACATCATATTTGATTGACTTGATGCAAACATGCATAGAAAATAATCAAGTTTTAATGAATTTATTAGAGTAAGTTGGTCCTGAGGTGCATCAGAGAAATAGGTGAAGTTAGTGGAGTAGTGAAATCAAAAAAGGAATGACCACACAAGATAGCAGACGGTATGAACAGAGAGCGGTTACTATCACTGGAGTGATCATACTAGGAACATGAGTGGGAGATATAACACTATGGCTCTGGAGATTTACTTCAAGTCACTCGTTATAGTATGATGAAACAGATCTTTTGAAGCAAGACTATCACTGTTTATCATCTCCCATCCGCTCCTCAGGAAATGAAGACAGAGCTAATATTAAGTGACAATGCCTCTCTGTTCATATCTATCTCTCACTCTCTGTCGCTATACTTTTCTTTGGGTTCAGGACCAAATATATTTGAATGCTGACTAGAACATGTAAGGATGATAAATACTCATAAAATCTCATCTTCAGTTCAGACTCTACTTCTTTCTCCCTTGGTTTCAAAAGCCCCATTTCCATGGGTGGCATCCTCCTTAGTCTGGAACGCACAGCACTGAAGGGAGAACAATGAAGGAAGATGAGAAAAACTCAATGAATCAAGCACACAAAAAGGAAACTTCAGTAAAAGTATTATTTCATATGCAATGTTCAATGTTGTTAAAATGTCTAAGTAAGATTTTTAAATGTTTAAGCCTTTTATGCTCACTAAGGCTGCATTTATTTAAGCACAATAACACGATAAAAAGTAATTAGTGAACTATTATTACAATTGTACTGTTTTCTATTTTAATGGAATTAAAATTTTCAGGAGCCATTACTCCGGTCTTCAGGGTCACATGATCCATCATTCTACCTGTTTTGGTTCTCTAGAAAGGTTTCTTATTATTAACAATGTTGAAAACAGTTGTGCTCCTTAATATTTTGAGTATAGATATGATTTGAGTTTTTTTTTATATTTAACTTAATGAGCCCTTTATGAATTTCTTTTTAAATAATCATACTGATCCCAAACTTTTGAATGGTAGTTTATGTTCCTTTATGTCTGAATGACGTGACGTGACATTCAGCCAAGTATGGTGACCCATACTCAGAATTCGGACTCTGCATTTAACCCATCCAAAGTGCACACACAAACAGAGCAGTGAACACACACACACTGTGAACACACACCCGGAGCAGTGGGCAGCCATTTATGCTGCGGCAAGATAGCGTTAGATAGCCAATCTTGAAAAATACAAGAATGAGAGTTAAACAGTGCTGAGTCAAAATGACTTGCACATTTATGTATGCACACACACACACACTAACCTGCCAGAACCAGCTGCCCTGCAGTACAGTGAGAGTGGCTCGGAGCAGTTCTAGTAGAATATTACCTCTGTGGAAAACCTCCAGAGAGCAGATGAAAGCTTGTCCAAAGATGGCATAGAGGAGAAGAGTGTGCACATGGACATCAAGCATATCTCTACCATGGAGATGGTAAAGAAACAGAAATCCTGCAGGAGGCAGATATGTACAGAATTTTATTTTATGTTGAATTAACACAAACATAGAAAGTTCTTTGAAGAGTGACAAAGAGTGCTCAGTTTGGGTAGCAGTTCACACATTCTCCAACATTAAAAAAACACATTTATAAAATACTCTTTTGCATGGTATTTTCGGACCATTTTAGAAACAGTAAAAAACAAAACACAAAGAAAAAACAAGGTCCTATCCTCATTAAAGAAAGCAAGAGCCAGAAGCATCCGGTCTAAGGCCAGCGGGGCGATGTCTGTTGTATGGACAGTGAGAGATATGGCCCCTGCAATGGCAAAAACAGGTACATGGTGGTGTGCTGCCAGTTCATCAGCTGTTCCCAGTGATGAGTGGAAGAATCATATAGCTGAAATTTGGGTCCACCTGCTAAAAGCTGCTCTGCTAACATACCTGTGTAAAAGGCAGAAGAAAACTAGTTGAGTGAAAAATTTAATAAAATACACTTGCTTTCATAAATGGCTCATTATAGGAAGCATAAAGTAAACTTTAAATTATTTAAAATAAGTGTTAAAATATTAAAGTATTAAAACAAAACAAGGATTAAAATAAGCTAAACATTAAGACATTTCTTATTTTAATTCACCCTCAACAACTGTATTTTTTCTTTGAAGAACCAGGGTTCCCACTACAAAAAAATAAATAAATAAATAAAATAAAAAATACAAAAAAACGAGGAAGCCCAATTACAAAAGTGACATATCCACACCTGAAAAAGTTTATGGGTAGTTTTAAACATTTTTATGAATATACATTTTCTAGCTATGCCAAGCTCTAAAATATTTGACTGTGTAGAAATTAGTAAAGTAAAGTATTTATTATTATTATAATTTGTTTTGTTTTTTTAATCCTTATCCTTATCCTTAGCTAGTAAATGAAAAACAACTGGAAAGTCATGGAACCTTTGTATATTGTTGACAGTGGTGGACCTTGGAGTCAAAATTGTTGAGAACCACTGATCTACTGTAGACTAGCAAAATAAAACATTAATACCAAAGGAGAACCAATACATAAAAAAATTATACAGCCTATAATTTATTACCAAACTCACCTATAAGAGAAAATGCTAAAATGACAGCTCCTTCTATAATTTCTATGCGGCGTTGGATAGCTCGGGATGCAAGTCTACCCACACCAGCACTTTTATTCCTGTGGGTGGTGTACAAAAATGTCTGTTTTGCTGCCCACCGCAGGCCTGTGATCAAGAAGAAACTTCCAGGCAATGCATGGCCTTCAAAACTTCCCATGATTTCCTAAATGTCCTGGAAATCAGAATAACAATTGTATTTAAAAGTAATATAATAAAAAAAACTACAAAACAAAAATATCTCATAATAATTATGCTTCATTATATCTAAAAATGTGGCAAATCAAAATACAGTGTTTACTGGACACACTTAAAGACAAAATTGGAGACTCAGCAGCCAGAGTCTAACAGACAACTAAATATAGCATATCTATTTCCACCCTGAATAAATTATTCCACACGCAACACACTGCAGGGGTTAAGTTAATGTAAAAATCAAAAATGCAGAGGAAGGTGCTGCCAGCCCCAGGCGGCCTAATGAGGGGTCCAGGCGTGCACCTCTCAGTTCTATTTTTAAACAGCAATGTGAGGATTGCTGGGGAAAAACAAGGCCCAAACCAAGTTAAATCAGAAATTCTATACACTATTAAACTAGGATGTATAAACCTACATACTGAGAGCAGTCTCCTGTCTGAAACATTCACCAGACACAGGAAGAGTAAAGCTTACTTGCAATTGACAGATGTTTAATACTGAGTTTAACATTTAACATTAAAGATCGATCTTTTTTTTTAAGCTTCTAATCAGTTAAATATAAAGTAGTCCAAACAAAACAAAAGTGTTTTCTGTTCCTCCTTTCCTCTATTGGAGGATGATTTCTGTAATATTTAATCAACAGGCTGATCAGTACTTGGCCCTGATGTCATTCAGGGCCCATTACATTCAAAAGGAAGGCGATCATGCTGCCATACTCTGTGTACTATCAGAGTGTGTTCTTGAGAACGTGTTTTTTTATTCTTTAATATATACTGTTTTGTAATGGCGTATTTCAATGGAAGGTAACATAAATATTATTTTTAGAATTAAATTTAATTTATGTCATCATTTACATCATCATGAGGGTGAGTAAATGACGACAGAATGAACTACTCCTGTATTTTATTATGCAATATGACATTGAAAATCATGGCAATGAGTAGCGTTTCTGCAGCTTTAATCAAGTCAGTCTTTCAGTGGTCTAAACACTCTATTCTTCAGGATGCTCTGCTGTTACCATAGTGATAAACTGAAGCTTTGATAGCCTCTCCAGTGAAGAGGCCCGGTTATTTCAGGTATGACAACATAAAAACGACATTATGCTATAACAACAGCATGTTTCAAGATAAGATGACAAAACGATAGAAAGGCATTTTAAATCTTTAAAAATATATATATTTTTACCTGAGAAAAAAAAAAGTTGTCTGTGGAAGACAAGATAACGTATATATTTTTGTAAACAACTTCACATATGTTTATTGAGAATAAAAGTCTGATGTGTTCACGCTTATGCTCTCAAGACGCTACACTATAAACACCCATCTAATGCTATTATATAATTATGTTTTCTTTTTTATTCACAGGAATATAAAAACTGCTTTAATTACGTTACACACATGGAACAGTAACGTTGCGTTAGCTCGCCACCCGTTGTTGGTTGGATATATTTAGAAAAGAAAAAAAACTTAATTCGGGGAAAGCAAGTGGTCTGTATTATGATTTAAGAATACACAGTTGATATTCTTACCTTATAGATTGACCAAAAAATTGGTATATTCTTGAAAATATTAAAATGAAATCTCAGAGTTGATATATTTTTTCTCTAGAGACTGTCATCTGATGCTGTAGTAGTTCACTAAATTCTTTCAAACATCCTCACACGACTATTCTCCGTCTCTTTTCAGCATCGTGACATTTTATTCCATCAGGGACAAGCACATTAACAACTTTTCCAGCTGTTTCACCGCCAGATTTGAGCGTTTATGTTTTCCAAATCGTCTTCTCACTGGAACCCCCCCATTCCATAAAACGATTGGTTCATGAAGAGTCCAGACGTCATTTTTTTCGAATTTGATTGGTTAGACTAACTGTCTATCAACAGTTGGTGTCTTTTTCCACGTGCATTTTTTGTGTACTCTACATTCAAAACAAATTTTAGTCCAGTGGAATAAATTTATAAAATATATTTCAAAAACATACTTGTGTTTAAAAACCTTGGTAAATCTAATCAATTTATAAATAGATACATCACAATTAATTTCCACGTTCTCTTAAAAGGTCCCGTTCTTCGTGATCCCATGTTTTAAACTTTAGTTAGTGTGTAATGTTGTTGTTAGAGTATAAATAATATCTATAAAATTTTAAAGCTCAAAGTTCAATGCCAAGCGAGATATTTTATTTAACAGAATTCGCCTACAAAAAAACGACCCGTTTGGACTACATCCCTCTAGTTCCTGCAGTAATGACATCACTAAAACAGTTTTTTGACTAACTTCTGCCCACATGAATACACAAAAAGGGGGGGGGCGTGATCTTGTTGCGCTCCAACTGAGAAGAGAAAGAGTTGCGTTTGTGTTTGTCGCCATGTCGTCGGAACATTGTTATTTTCATCTCGGAGACCAATCACCTTTGTTTGGGCTTTCTAGGGACGCTGTACTTGGAGATTAATGGTTACAATTTATGTTTAACTCGGTTCCCGAAAATTATAATCCACATGTAAAACTATGTGCAGCACATTTAGCTGAGGACAGCTTTCTCAATCTCAATCAGTTTAATGCCGGATTCGCACAAAGATTATTCCTGAAAGATGGAGCAGTTCCCTCTTTGTCTGTATAAGGCGTTGTTTATGGACCACAACCGATAAGTGTATTATATTAAGTTGGTGCATTTAACAGTTTCTGTAACTTATTACACAAAGGGCAACGCTGTTTAGCTTTGTTAACTAAATGTTAGGGCTGTGCAAAAAAATTGAATGCGATTTTCATGTGCATCTCGTCAGTAAAAACGCTCCTGTGATTATAAGTACATCTCCAGTACATACTCCTGCCCACTTGCTTCTCAAAACTAGCCCAATCGCGTTTCCAGGAGGGCCGCGTGCGCTAAGCTGCTGTCGAATCACAACACAAGAACCGCTGGCACAATCAGAACGCATTACGTATTTCTGAAGGAGGGACTACATAGAACAAGGAAGTCATCAGCCCGTTTTTATCAGGCGGGAAGGAAGTCGATTGTGTCATAACCACTCAACTCTCTGTCGCACGGTAGAGAAATTACCGTATAGACAGGAGGAGAAGCTCGCAAGCAATCGGGGAGACGTCAAGAGAGAAGCCCATAGATACAAGCCCTGGCGTTACATTTTATAATACTATACAAAATAATTAATCAGAATACTTACTCCTGCTCACTTACGCCAAAGAACTCCCCGCTCAAGCTCGCCGTCTCTGCATGATTAACGATGGCAGTTTTCATGCACAGCTACTAGAAGATTTACATCTGTCAGACAGGTTGCTGACGTCATCAAGCTTAGTTTGAGTCTGCGCGTCAGAAACGAAAGTGCTAAAAATCGCAAAAAATGGGCTTCACTTGTCTCAATTGAGTTCCAATGGGGTCACTGTGTCCATTTCTTTTACTGTCTATGGTTTTTATGACAGTGAAAACAGCGGTATACAGATAGGTGAATTGTGTGAAAAATACTGTTTTTTTACACGCGAAACATGAACACATGTTATATTGCACACTGTAAACACAATCAAAGCTTCAAAAAAGCACGAAAAACGGGACCTTTAAAGTTCTAGTGCAATAGAACATAATACGCTTGCCAAAGGCTAAAGTTTTCCTAATGGTTTAGTCTAATCGTTGTAGAATATTTTGATGACATACTTATTTTTTAAAAACAATTTTACGGAGTTTTGTTGGGTTTTTTACAGTTATTGTATGTTTTATTAATGTAGGGCGGCAGGCCATGAGGGCAGGGTTTGGGTATACAGTACGTGCACATAGGCACTGTCACGAGAGGGTCTGGCAACAGAGAAGAATGTCATTTCACTCTATGTTATTTATTTGACACTTTATAATGTGGCACTCATATTACGTTATCACATAGAAACTGAATTCATTTAAACTAAACAACATCCTGGCACCAAATAAATAAATTATGTAAAAACAATGTAGGGTAACCTATGAAACAACAGTCTACTTTAAAAATAATAGCACTATATAAAAACTTTTCAACAAAATAGGTATTTCTTAATGTTAATATTTAATTAAAAGTAAGACTTTAGTACAAACAACATACATCTTTGAAATTTACATTTCTGATCATTATAGAAACATCACAATATGTTGGACAGAGTCTAAAATTCTCTGCCTTTGAATTTGGCATGTGTACGTTAACGGATAATTCAGATGTGCTTTGTGCAATACATGAGATATGAAAAAAGAGAAAACCAAAAAGGCTCTGTGGTCAGACACTTCGCATGCATGGTTTTCAGCTTATCCAAACTTCCTGTCCTCACCAAACCACAGAGGAAAATATGCAAGAAAGATGGAAAAGGAGGGTCACAAACAAATAAAGACAAAGCTCTCGAGATTCATAGACTAAAGGATGCACTTTCAAAATGGTCTTATAGGCAGTGTGTGCAAGCAAAAGACATAATCATGCAGGACTGCTACACACATCCTCGCTTCCACCTCGAGAAGGTGGTCTTTTTTATTCACATATAAACACACAAAATCAGTGTCCAGGGTCACAGGTTATAAGCAGACATGCAGTGATGAAAAATGGATATTTTCAGGGAAACTGCACACGAGCAGAGGACCAGTAGAGGGGCTCAGGAATGGTCACATGAACTCGACAGGAGGGACAGGACTGTTTCTGCCAAAGCCATTTCTCAATGCACTGAAAGAAAGGAGAGTCAAATTATGGAGGGTCATTCAAAGCCAGAATGAGGCTGTATATAAAAACTGAAAACTATTGAAACATACTTCTGCACATGCTAAACATATTGAAACATTTATTGCTTTTAAAGAACTGCAAGCTTAGTAAAACAAAACACACTACCAGTCCAAATGTAAGTTTAAATGATGTTAAAAACCTTTTGATTTGCATATTTATGCTAAGATTCTTGAAACAAATACAAAAACAATTATTTGTCCACAAATATTTTTTATGAATTAAAAATAGATGACTTGTAGTGTAGCCTATGCAAGATAAATGCTAAAGAAAATAATGTTCAACTAAGCGAAATGTTTTTTATATATACATTTATATCACTAAGACCCATAGCGGAGGCATGATTGTACTTGCATGACAACTTCTTGCATGAAAAATCGATCTGTTGACCTTTGAGGGGCAGTACTGTAACCCATCATTGATTTCCATTACAGTGGTACATGATTAGCTGCCACCAGTTAATTTCCAGCATATGCATTTAACAAGCAACTGTAGCAGCTCCTAACTGCAAATTCAGGATTTTACCATATTCACAGAGCATCCATAATTCCAAATCAAAAACAAGTCAAAACATTTTATATTCACAGTTTGGTTTTCTAATCCAAAATAGCTGTATAAAATGAACAACAAGATCATGAATAATAGCAACAATCAATGCAAAATCTGAAAAACAAAATTTGATTGACAGTTTAATAATGCACAGACTATAAAAAACATATTATGACATTATGTCACCATATAGGAAAAGGACAAAAAGTGCAAAATCATGACATTTCAAACAGCAATGTTTATAAAATGTAAATGACTTGGAATTTTGGAAAATAAATAAAAATTTTAAGCAGTAGTAGTGAACCTAAAAACAAACTAAAACTGACAATTAACATGTAAAAAATATATAATATACTGAGTGAATACTGTTTAGTTTAACTACTTCTCATGCATACAGTACAATTTTTCTTTTTAAAAAGTAACTTTTTTTTCTTCAAAATATTTAGAACCCTTTTCCACTGAAGAACCTTTTGTGCAATGGAAATGTTCCACAGATGGTAAAGGTTCTTTATATCTAAATAATAAATATAAAGAACCTTTATTTTTCAGAGTGTATTTTAAACAAAAAACAATCAACGTTGTCTACGTAAAGAGAGTTGGCGACGGGGTAAGCTATATTCCTCTTGTCCAGGGCAGAAAGGCATCTCCTTTCCTCGCTCACAAGCAGGTGCTGAACTCCCACTACGTGGACGTGCGCTGAGCTCCGGCCATTTTGCCTTCCCAGTCCATAATCAGAAACATCAGATTCAGTGTAATAGCTGGCACAGAAGTAGCAAGTAACCAGACAAACATGCATGCCAGGTGGGGAAAAGCACAGATTTTGAAAATACCCTTGTTCACTTGGTGTCATGTATAAACTTCTATTTCCATAAACCCACTGCTTCAGTTAACAATCTGATACTGTTAGAAGACAACAAGAGGAGAGAAATGATGCAGGAAATGTGTACCTCTTTATGAAAATGATGGCCACAGTGAAGTTCTTGGATGCCACCCCTTCCATTCCGTAGTCCTTCATGGCAAATAAGACATATGCTATCTGCATCACCCTACAAACAAACCAGAGAGAATCATCAAAAAGTGTTATATTAGGGCATTAATGCACTTTATGCATATTAAAGTATACGGTATACAGGTGCATCTCAATAAGTAAGAATGTTGTGGGAAAGTTCATTTATTTCAGTAATTCAACTCAAATTGTGAAACACGTGTATTAAATGAATTCAGTGCACAAAGACTGAAGTAGTCTAAGTCTTTGTTTCTGTTAATTGTAATGATTTTGGCTCACATTTACCAAAAACCCACCAATTTCAATTTCAGTTCCAATCTCAACAAATTAGAATACTTCAAAAGACCAATACAAAAAAAAGTGAATTGTTGGCCTTCTGGAAAGTATGTCCATTTACTGTACATGTACTCAATACTTGGAAGGTGCTCCTTTTGCTTTAATTACTGCCTCAAAATTAGCGTTGCATGGTGGTGATCGGTTTGTGGCACTGCTGAGGTGGTCAGGAAGCCCAGGTTTCTTTGACAGTGATGTAATGGAAGCCAGCTAGTAACAGCCTTGGAGGTAATCTTAACTCCCCTGATCTTAAAAAGCGTACTGGTGACTTATGCTGGTTCGATATTTGAATTGTATGCAATGATATTGAGACATTCTTAAGTATTTTTTTAAGACTTTTCTGGTGTGCCCTATGTGACATGACATCTTCTGGTCCCTCACCTTCTGGTTATTGAGACGTAGCCTCTTCTCTAAGCACTCAGTGAGCTCTGGAATGGTGCTGATGTGACATTCAGGTCCCACCGCTTTGGTTCGGCTGTTTTCGTCTGAAGATACACGGCGGGCACGAGGATGAGAGTGCACCTCCTTCTCCTCACGGCCCTTTAGGTGGGCAGGGCCAGGGGCCATGGTGTTAGCATGGTGATGATTCACCTGCATTGCTTCTAGCTGAGACTTTTCAATACAGAATCCAAGACAGAAAAAGAGGGAGAAAGACCATGACACAGAAAAAGTAATAAGCAACACATTAATAATAATGTTAATCTTATTTAAATAATCAGAATCATTAAATGCTGAATTAATTAATGTCATGAATGACCATTGATTATTTGTAAATTTTGAAGTATAGTACATATTTTATATTGAGCTGAATGACATAAACTTAATAATAACAGAAACTTGTATAATCATTTTGCACGTAATTGCAGTAAATATACATAATAGTCTGTACGCTCTACCATGGAAAGGGTCAAAATAGGTTAATTATACTTGAGCAGCCCATAATGACTTGTGTAAGCATTTCACTTGAAGTCAAGCTAATCATAGGAGCTTCACCTATTAACCTTGAGCTATTTACTGCCATTCACTACTGACTCTTGGGCTGGATTAAGCTGTTCCCAAATAGCTAAATTACTTTCCCCAAGACATACTGAGCATGTATGCATTGCCAAAACTAGTTTCCTGACCTAATGCAACATAGTTCAGATATGTACTTATCTGCTGCTTGCACAAAAATACACATTTGAAAAAAAAAAAAAACACTGCCTGGGAAAAACAATCTGAGAAAATGTACAAACCTATTTAACTTGCCATCATGCCACCATGGAATGCTGAAAATCAATTATCCATATAAATAGGTACATAAGTATGTAAGTAAACGACTGAATGAATGATTAAATTCCCACAAAAAGTTCAATTTTCTGTTTCAATTTAGTTCGATTCTGCGCATGTAAAATCATGCAAAGCCACCTTAGCTTGTGACCTTTGGAATAATTCTTTTTTACACTGATGGCATTTCAATCAGATCTTAGCATAATTAATAATATGATTTTAGCAACAAAACAAATAGATACTGTGACATATAAAGCAAGTGGTAAACTTATGTGAAAGGATTTGATCTTATTTTCAAGAGAGAACTGCTTTCTACTCAATATATCACTGTAATCTACTTTGCATACCAACTAGCTGTCGATATATGCATAGTATATTAATTATATTTACTAAATAGTGTTTTTTAACACACACACACACACACACACACACACACACACACACACACACACACACACACACACACACACACACACACACAAACACACACACATTGGGTTTCCATGTTTTATGGGGACATTCCACAGATGTAATGGTTTTTATACTATACAGACTGTATTTTCTATCCCCCATACCCTAAACTTAGCCCTCACATAAAACTTTAAGCAATTTTCAAAAATCTTGAATCTGTATGATTTATAAGTTTGTTTGTTGTCCCCATAAGCTTTGTGGGAAAATTTGGTCCCCATATTGTAGGGAATAATATAGTTGATAACATATGCTAGAATCAATAAAAAGCATGACATGACAAATTATGCTTAGCACAAAGTGCAGGAAAATAACAGTCAACCTCAAATTTATTCTGTAACTAAAGAATACTGCATTTATTTGACTTTTTATGTAAACTGAGATTATTTAACTGCTCGTAAATGTAAAGCATTAGGAATTGAAGGATATGCTATTTAAATAATCAGTTGTCTTCTTTAACTTGTCTTTTTGCTATAAACAGTCCTGATTATGTGGACCATGTGTACAGTGTGTACACAAATAAAGGGATTGTGAGGCGTGAGAAAGCGCATGTGAAGTGCTGATGTGTGGGGGAAGAGAACAAATTGCTGCTGGGTCACTATATCGCTAATCAGAGCACTCTTTCCTGTTATGGATTTTCATCCAAAAAATGTGTTACCCAACTTTGTTTATATGATCAGCTCAGGTTACATGTAAAACAGCAAAAATCATGCCTTAAGCCATAAACACACAGTAATAGACCCCTGCTGGACCTCTACTTACATTGGACATTGATAACGGATTAGCCGGCTCCCAGATGAATTAAAGAAATAAGGTGTGAGGCTGTCTTACAGTGATTTATTTACCACAGTAAGGGACAAATGCATCCTTTCTTATGGATGAATAATGGATATAATGGATTCTTATGGATATATAAAATATATCATTCCTTTTATAAAATGGCAGCAACAGTACAATAATAAAAGATACAAATGCTTAATAAACTGTTGAATCTATTGCTAATAATTCTGAATATTATTTATAATAATTTTAAACTGTATAAAAAATATTTTAATTATTATAAATAATATTAAATTTTCTTTAATATTTATATTAATTTATTCTAAAATTATAATATTGTGGTTATGATAATTTATGAATATTATATTTATTATATATATTTTACAGTCTAATTCATATATATTTAATTAATAAAATAAAATTAAGTTGATATATTTGAATGATATAGTTCCTAACAACCTTTTTTTACAATTATTTTGTTTCAGCATATCAGACTTTTGCATTTTATAATTATATATATATATATATATATATATATATAATTATATTAACTGTATAATATATATATATATATATATATATATATACATACTGTATATATATTATATTATATTATACAGTACCTTATCCTTACTGTTGGCTCGTTTCATTTGTAATCAAATCAGAATTTTAAGCTGAATCATTTTCTGAATCAACACTATACAATTATATTTAATTACTATAAATTAAAAATGTATATAAGAAATTATTGTCAATTATAAAAAAAGTTTATATTATTTTTAAATTATATTATACGTTTAGAATTATTTATATATTATGATAATTTCTGAATACTATATTATTCTAACTGTTGGCTCATTTTACAATGACTTTGAATATAACTTGTCCAGTCAGTTGACACTATCATTTTTATAACAGAAAACTCTTACTGTATAATCCAATATGGTTTTAGTTTAGTATTGTACAATTATTACTGCATTTCTGATTATTCCCATTCTATTAACATAATTCCACGTGTGATCACTACCTTACCATGCAGGGCAGAGAGGCACGGCGATCAGCTTTGTAGCGTGAGGGCCTCCTAAAACTTCTCTTCCTATCTTTGGCATGCTCGTCCCCTTCCCCATGCCCCCAGTAGCTGCTCATCCACTTGGTGAAGTTCCCATCATCGTCCTCGTCATTGTCCATAATAAACGCGGGAAGCAGCCGAAGAGACAGCTTGGGAACCGGTGTACGGAGCTCTCGGTGAGGCTCCTGTCTCCTGCAAAGAAAAAACGCACCAGGGTGCAGCCGAGTGTACAATGATCCAGTTGGGTCAGACGGGACTGCTGCTGCTGCTGCTTGTCCTGGAGCTTCTAAGGAACTCTTTCGTGGAAGTCAATTTGATGTCCAGACTCCAGACTGGTGGGCTAGGCTGGGCTTGGTGGTAGTTGCAATTAGATTCCTCCAGTTAGGTGCTCACAATGTGTGGGTTTAATTGCTCTAAGCCGACCCAAAGATATGCACACACAGCTTTTGTTGAAGTGTAATCTATTTAACATGAGAGAGGGAGGAGAATATTATATAGATGTGGGAGACAGGTAGAGGAGGGAGAGGGTGAGCTAGATAGACAGACAGAGAGAGAGAGAGAGAGAGAGAGAGAGAGAGAGAGAGAGAGAGAGAGAGGATGGTGTTTTTGGGTTGGTGCTCTGCTTTTAATCTTTCCATTACAGAGCAATGGGCCTGAGGGTGGGAGTTAGTCACACACACACACACACACACACACACACACACACACACTGTGCAATTCCAATTCTCCCATACTTTCCACTCACTGAGCACATGAAACCTCTCAATAATTATGGACTGCTGCAGGCGAGAACCAGTATGTGAGAGTCCGTGTGATTGTGTATCTATGTTTCAGAACTGTCTGCAATGAGTAAATCAAGGCTGCCAATCGATGCAGATGACATCTATTGAATACAATAGGTACACTTTGTTCTAATCATGACAAATGCTTTGTAGTATAACCATTAATGCTGTAATATCAGTTGGGTAACAGTTTATTTGAAGCCTTTGTGTGTAATGTATTATATATGCATTTGTAATGTAAGTTGTAATGCATTAATCTTTTCATAAATAATTGTAACCAAACTTAAGATACATTTTAATGTTTGCAGCATTGGACCCCTTTGACTCATTGTATGGACTTTATTTTTTAATTGATTTCTTCTTTGGTCTTGCACAGAAGAACGAAATGTGCATACAGCTTTTTAGGGTCAGTAAATAAGGAAATAATTTTATTTTTGCATGAACCATCCTTTCAGTGCATTACAGCATCCAAAATTAGGATGATTCATAAACATTTATGTCTGCCTATATCAAGCTTCACTGTATATTTGTGAAATGCACAACATTTAGCCATTCACAAATTAGCCTCACATTCCAAATGTTGCAGCTGCATGTATTTTCCCATGTATTTTCAGCTGACCCCATTTTAGAATATGATAAACCCCCTCCCCTTCAGGAAGAAGCAATCTAGGGCACACAGCAACCACCCCCAAGCTTCGTCTACTGTCCCGCTCCAGTTGTTCCCACCGCTGGACTCTGGAGCAACAGAGCGTACAGTATGAGAGGACAGAGTCAATGATGATACATAACACCTGTGGCCATGTCTGTTTGATCTTTGCCCTTGCCCTTGGTGTTGTCGTGGGAACTCTGTGAATTCTAGGTCACCATACACCTATTTACTTATTTTATTCCTTGTGTTCAGCAAGAAATATTACCTTCATTAGTTGTGGTTGAAACGTAATGGAAATATGGGTGCATTTTTGGATGTCTATGTCCTATGTACATGGAGAATTCTGAATGTCTTTAACAGCATCTTACACTCAAGTCTGCATTTACTTGCAAAAATACTGTAAAAACTGGGTTAATTTGAAATATTTTACAATTAAAAATTTCTGTCTTATATTTTAAATTGTGATTTATTCATTTGATAAAAGTTTGCGGCAATTACTCAAGCCTTTAATGTCACATGATCCTGCAGAAAACACACACACACACACACACACACACACACACACACACACACAAACACACACACACACACACATATATATATATATATCAAACATACTTTAGTGTACTAAATACTTAGATATTACATTTTCTCAACAGATTTTTTCAAACAAAAGCAAAATGAGAATGTGTAAAACAAACAAACAACTACAACAAAAAAATGGTAGCTCCTTATTATCCAAATTCAATTCTATACTGTAAGAAGAAAATACAATATGTGATCTCTCAGATGTTACAAGAAAGACCTGTACTCACCTTCAGTAAATGGTTTTAGACTAATCCATGCCTTAAGGACTGTGCCTTACATACATCAACACAACATGGTGTTTCTAATCAAAGAAATCTAAATGAACAATTTTTGCAATTCAAAAACCTTAATCTTCCTATCTTGCCATGACATGCAGGTATCCACATAATTTAGATTGTAACATGGGTTTAAAGTTGATTAATCATGTTGTAGTGGATAACAAGTAAAAGAGGTCTTTCAGGGTTGGGTTGAGTGTGACCAAATACAACATCTTCCTGACAAAAGGAACAATTCAACATGGATAAATGTTGAACATTATTACAGTAAAACAGTCTTGTTCCAGGTTTCAGTGCAAACTTTTGTGCATGAAGCAACTGTTTATTTGATATAAAGACCCCCCTTTTTGTAGTTCTATTTCAGGTGTTTTCATACACTAAAATAGTCCTTATTTCATATGTTCCCATCTAAAAAAAGCAGGGAGGACAATATTTGTTCTTGGTTTCTAAACAGAGCTCTGAATAATGAACTTATGGTCCAAAAAGGACAGAGTGCTTCTAAAATTGGAGCCAATCCTGCTGTGTTGTATCACACACAGTATAAGTAATCGTCTCTAGAGGAGGTCACCTACACACTCTAAGGTTTTGATGACAACAGCATTTACATGTGGAAATGAACTCCTTTAAATTATTATTCGCTCTATGTACAGAATAGAGAAGTCAATCCTGAAATTGCCATTTACAATACTAGTTAATACTAGTAGTTTATACTGTACTCTGTCTGTACAGAACTGGGTTTAGCTGCCGTGTACAGTTTATTAGGCCTTAGTTTTCCGCACTGAAGAGAAAGTGAGAGTGACTTATGACGATAACCACTATCCTTAAGGCGTCTAACATAGAAACAACATGGTATGTAATTTTAATATATTTTCAGTGTTTTCCTTAGATTCTTAATTTTGAATGGCTTTAATCTAGATGAACTGAAACGTGTGAAGAGACCTTGGCTCTTTTCCAGGCTGAATGCATACAGGGAGACAGCAGCCTTGGTCTCATAGCACAAACAAAAATTGATCATGTCTCGTGTACTAGCTAAGAGCTATGATTGACCTAAACTTGTTATGGCAGTGTGCATTCAATTGACATTTTACATCATGTGTCAACCAGAGCACCTAGTTACAGTGTAGCAGACTTTTGTGACTACGGAACGTTCACATGAAAATGTCAAATCAAACCTGTATTTTAATCAACAAGAGAAGCAATATTATATTTTGTAATATAATATAAAAACTAAAATGAACTTTTATATGTGTGTGCTTATTTTGGTAATTATTTGATAAATTTACCAGCAAGTTCTGAGTGCGAAATTAGTTTCTTCACCACCACCCCCCACCCACTTTCATACCTAATAGGTAGTCTATAATATATCAATATCTTTGCATCATCCAAAGAGGTTACATGCCATAAGCACATGCAGTGTGCCTGAAAAACTTGTCTATACACTATTCACAGTCCAGAACCTGAACAAAGAGCACCACCAGTTTAATAAAATTTGACCTTGCCAACTGAAGACACTTCAAGGAGGAAGATAATGCACTCAGTACGGTCTTTGTTCAACTGACAGGGGACATTCATTACAGAAAATACATTCCTTCTTCAACTTACCTTATTACCTTCACCAGTGAGTATGACTGAAGTCTTAGTTCTAAAGTCATTTTATTAAATCATAAGTTAAAGATTGAGTTATCAAAGCCAGTTGCTCAATAGCATCTGCTGTACACTGTCAAATTTGCCCCTCTAGTGGAATTCATTTGTAATGCAATCATCCAAGTAATCTCAGAGAGAAATCGGATTTGATTGAGTCTTATAACATCCTTTTTATTTTTTTGAGCTTGTTAGGTTTCATTACCCTCTTAATAGGCCAAGATATTAGTAAATAAAGAATGCTTCATTTAAAACTAAGGAGCACATATTTAAGGAATACCATGTCTAGGACATGCCACTTACAGCTACTTTATTTGTGAGAATATAGTGTGATTTAGAAATATTTGATTGTTGGTTGTGTTATATCTTTTCTGAGCTCACAGCAGCAATAAATGTCATTATAGTACGTTGTTATCCTCTGTTTTTGTGTTTGTGTATGTAGTTTCTCTTCCACATTGAAAAGGAAAGGGTAAAAAATACAAACAAGGAAAAAAAAAAAGATCACCTTAAACAGCAAGTAAGAAAGATAAGATCATAGTTCTTAAGAAATGTGTTGTTATTATTATAATTATAATTATTTATGAGTTATAGTAAATTTTATAGTATGGGAAAGAAACACTTCAAATAGAGGCAAAGTTAGACATTTGTGAAAAATAAATTAACAATATACTGCCAGAAGAAATTAGATTGCTAGACAGGTTTGATGACATAGTTAAAAGTCCTTAAGACGTTTAGCTCTGCTGACTTTTATTATGACAGCATGACGTCACATTGTGGACCAGGAACTACTTCCACTCGAGCAGCGCTTGACACTAGTGGCATGCTATGCCCTTGTTAGCCACGCCACTAACCTAAGTGTCTCATATGGAAAAATGAATTGAAATTGATATCAGAAAGAGATCTGATAGACACCCATATTTGCCATTAGTTGCTAATAGCAGGATGTTACGAGCCGGAAGTACAGTTACCTGGTAAGTAGAGAAGCTCGTTTTCAGCTAACGTTACGGAATTTAACGCAGATACAGGAGACTGCAAACTAGGTGATTGGATATTTAACGTGAAATATAAAATTGCTAATCACGTCTTTGATATGCATACAACAATTTATATTTATAAGGGTGAAATGTGAGGATTAGTCCTTAGCGACAACTGTTACGTTACCTGATAGCGTTTCGTAAATGACACACAGGCTACACTACTGAATGACACCACACAAAACACCAACTGCGTTTTGTCAACTGAAATAATTTTTAGATTAATTATATTAATAACAGATCTGCATTGGTGTCATACGAATGTTCTTTTCAATATAATACTAATAACTGTCTAATTTGACGTATTACTTCCCGTTTTTAAGCACTAACGCCATCCATTGGACAACTGAACCACTAAGAACTGTAATTTTATTTGCGTTCTTGCTTGAAAATGTATCTATAATCACTCAAGCTGTTGTTTTAAGGTATTTGGTAGTCTATTAACACAGCTGTCAAAACTCAGGATGCACCGCCCATCTGTCAGAAACCTGCCAATGTGTTCTTTATTTTAAATAGCTTTTACAGTTTTTTTCGATTGCTAAACGACAGTGGGCACAACTGGAGTCACATGTGCTAAACTCTAACTACAGTCTGCATAGCAGCAGTTCATGTGGACCACACTCTATTTCGTTTTTCATTGCTTGAACACAGTTTTCAAAACTCTACACACTTATCCCATGACTTTAACCACAACCTGCACAACACTGTGGATTTACAGCACTTTGTTCAAATGCTAACACACTGCTGTCAAAACGGTGAAGCACACGTTCAAAACAGAATAGATTTCAGCCTTGTGCCTTTCAAACACTGCTGAATGCAATTTCAGTTATAGCCCCTCAATTATTTGTTTGAATTACAGTATGTACTTTTAGTTTCTACCTTTTTTTCTCATTACTGTAATTCTGTAAATTACTACAGACTATTGAAGCAAACTGTAAATTTTCATTTACCTTAAAGAATTGTTATGTTCTAAAAATGTAAATAAATCATATGAGAGAATGTCCCTCTTTTCTTTGAAGAAAATATGACTTTGTATGAAGTCACTGAAATAGTTCAAAAATGTAAAGATGAAAAGTGAGTATTTTCTGTATTGGTGTTTGATGCTAGTGTTTTTCCTCTCAGTGTGTTCTGAGTGACGGTGTGTGTTATCTCAGTGAGGGTTGTGTGTAGTGTTTGGCTGCACTGAGTCTGTTTTGAGCCATGTGTTAAGAGTTGTGTTGCTTGGAAAGAGTTTTGCAGGTGATGTGAACTGTTTAGCTCAGGTGACTGTTGGTAGTACAGACTGTAGTTAGAGTTTTGCATATGTAGCTCCAGTTGTGCTCACTGTCATTTAGCAATCGAAAAAACCTGTAATAGTAGTACTTTTAATTTTTTATTCTTATGTCAGAAACAGCTTTATATTTTTCATAAATGTTTATTTCTGCGTTTTATTAAAGCAAACAAAAACAAATTTACACTTTTGACAGTAAACGATGTCATACCGTGCCAACCATTTCTGTTTTGTTTATGGTTTTCAATCCATTCGAACTCGAACTCCCAAGACTACCACAACAAGTCCTTCGATCAAGTTTAAAAAAATAATGTCTAGCTTTGAACGACTACAGTCAAAATTGGGACTTTATATCACTTATGGGCTGTGCTGTGGTTTTACATGCAGCGTTTGTCTGACAGAAAGCATCTAACAAGATTTTTCACTGTTTTAAAGTGTTTTACAGTATATTTTTATTTCAAAAATATATTTATAGTTTTTTTTAATTGAGTTTATTTATAAAACTAAAACAATGTTACGTCATAACACTTAGAAATGGACTATTTAACTATATAACTATTATAAATTGATATTAAACAATGGCATAGTGTGTGTTCTATCAGCTGACTCAAAACTCTCCTTACACTAGCTCCAGGCCACCAAGCCATCCGGACTCTTGAGTCCTGCATTTGAATGACATGGGCTACATTCTTCAAATATTCTTACATGTGTAGTGTGTAAATGTGGCAGAATGATCACAGTGTCTCTCTCTCTCTCTCCAGCATTGCCTGCAAGAATCTGCTTCCCTCCAGAATGGGGGTGAAGTTCAGAGTTCCGTTGCAGAAACTGCACCTGCTTTCCCGTGCCATCCATCACCGCTACTCTTCTAACAACAATCAACAGAGACCACCTCACTGCTCGGCTGCCCGCCATTACACATCTCTCTCCAGGCTCCCCATGCGTCCTCACAAATCCCGGTCAGGAGGCCACGGCTATCAACAGCACCGGTCCTTCTGGGTGGCCCGTCTTGCTGCCAGACTGCTGAAACTGAGGTACATCCTGCTGGGCTCAGCAGTTGGAGGCGGATATACAGCAAAAAAGGTAGGCTTAAGTAGTTTATTATGTTGTGCCTTTGAAATGGCTGACCTCAAGGTCATTTTACTTGCAAATTCAGAGTCTACAAAAAGCTTGAATCTGATTTTGAACACATCAGGTGTGCTGTTATTCTTTTTGAACAGGATGCAGTTTTGACTTTCATTGCCACATGACATTTCATTTAATTGACCTTTAGATTTAAAGTATCAGTTATCAAATCAGTCGTCAACAGAAAAAACATTACTGAATGTTGGTATCAGACAAAATGTTTATTATTGCACCACTAGTCAGTGCAGCATGTTTGTTTTCAGACTTATGATGAATGGAAGGATATGTTTCCTGATATGAGCCAATACACATGGATTGTGCCAGATTTTGTTTGGGAGCTGAGTGAAAATATCGATTTAGGTAAGTAATTTGTAGAGCCATATTTTGATCAGACCTGTTAAACAATATGCATATTATGCAGCAGTATAAAATTATTTGGTTTTATTGACTTTCTAATGATAAGCCGTGAATGTAATTTCTGTGTCCCTGAATAAAGACAAACTAGCCAGTGCTTTGCCTCAACTAAAAGAGATAGCCAAACTACTACCTGATATGCAAAAGATCGGAGAGAACTTCACCTTCCTGAAGAGCCTCCTCTCTACTGGTAAGCAATGGTGTTTACACACACTTCATGATAGACAGAAAGTAAATACAGGGGGATGATTTGGTTAAATAAGAAGGTAAATTAGAAATGTATTCTGCTGTTCAAATGTTTGGGGTCAGTAAGACAAAAGAAAAGTAAATGAATTCATTTATTCAACATGCCAGTTTTTTATTTTTTTATTCATCAAATAATCCTGAAAAAAAAGTATCATGGTTCGCACAAAAATATTGAGCAGCACAACTGTTTTTCAACATTGATAATAATAAGAAATGTTTCTTGAGCACCAGATATCGTTTCTCAAGGGTCATGTGACACTGAAGACTGAAGTAAAGGCTTCTTAAAAATGTTTAGCTTTCCCATCTCAGGAATAAATGATTACAATATAAAATATGACTTGAAATAGAAGAGAGGTGTTATACATTTGAATAATATTTCACAATATTACTATATTTACGGTATGTAGACTTTTGATCAAATAAATGTAGCGTTGGTGAGACTAAGGGTGTTATTTCAAAAACATTAAAACAATTTTACTGACCCTAAACTTTTGAAGTGTTTGTGTAAATTTTATAATATTTTGTAAAAACAAATATAGGGATATAACCATAGAAACTATAAGCTTTTGACCTGATAAAATAATAATAATATTAATAATTTTAATGCACTGCAATGTTATTTTTTGTAATTGTGACTTTATGTGAAAATGTGTGTGGATTTTTTTATGTTTTTAAACCTGAAAAGTACTAAATCTAACCTTGTCTTCCATGTGTTTTGTCTCTTTGATTTCTTTAACTGAATGAATTAGAATAATCTTGGACAGTCTGTTTTAAAACATCTGTTCATTGCTTATAATCACTTTCATATACGCACAATCAGCATCTTCCTAATGATAAAATGATTTAAGAGTATTCACGTAAATTGGAGTTATTAGTGTGCATTAACATATTTTTCCGTATACAGACCTGACACTGCACATCTGCTAGAATCCCAAACCAATGTTCAATGGAATGAGCTCTTTACACTTTTTCTTACAGTATTTATTTTATTTTAATTTCATTTGTTCCTCTTGTTCCTCCCTCCTGTCTCCCTCCCTTCACGCTCTTCACAGGTTTGGGTAGTGAAGTCAATGGAGCATCTGGTCTGCATCTGTTATTAGGTGTGTAAACACCTCACTTAGCGTGTCCCGATTCCTCCTGTGCTGCAACAGTGATGTAAAATGGATTTGAATTGAGGGGTTGTGCGCCTCTAAGGATGGACCAGCAAAACCCTTTATCAAAGAAATTACCTTTAACATATCATCATAATAATGTTGTTAGTCAGAAATCGCTTTTCTGCACATAGCTGCTACTTCATGTTACATGAACTCAATTTGAAAGCATAAATTGATCCTGCTGTTGCAGTTGTGTTACACTGTGTTAACTCTGGATGTGACAGCTGTCATGTCACTCTTCACGATGATGCAACATCTAAAGGCTGTCTACACTGGATGCGAGAAAGCAACCATTGCAAACCATTTGGACTTTGTGTCAGTTACGTCATAAATAGAACGAGGCATCAGTTTACTGTCGTGCCGCATGTAGTATAGATAACATCACTGACGGGCGTAGCCATCTTTTCAGAAGTCAAGGGGACAGAATTGACATATGTAAGGAATAATTGACGACCGTTTTTTTAAAAAGGCTAGTAAAAATATTTCAAAATTGTACTGTTTTGCTGACTTTTGAATCAAATAAATGTAGGCTTGGTGAACAGAAGAGACTTCTTTAAAAAACATTAACAAATTTTGACCCGTAGTGGATACTATAGGCAACTTAATTTTTTCTATGAGGGCAAAGCTTTTATGGCCAGGCTTCAGCATCATATGATCTTTCATAAATCATTGTGATATGCTAATTTGTGATATGCTATTAATAATTATTTCTTGTTGCAGTTGAAAATGGTTGTGCTGCTTAATATTTCGGTGGAAGTTATGTTACTTTTATTCAGCATTTTCTTTTGATGAATAAAAAGTTCAAAGTTCTAAAAAATGTCCTTTTTGTAACAATATAAATGTGCCTAGTGTCACTTATGATCAATTAAATTCATCTTTGCTGATTTAATGTATTAATAATAATAATAATTAAAAGTTTTAATGGTAGTGTATATTTAGTTTAGATTACAAAGACAAGTGTTAATTAGTTTGACTTTTTATAATTTAGCCAATGTTTTTAAACATTTTAAATATGATAAAACATTCCGTTAACATGGGTCAGTTACAGATGCAGTTTCAGACACTAACAGTATCTGTAAATGTGCGATTTTTCTGATTTTAATAATCTTGCCACTTGGTCCCTTGACTTCACCTTTCCTTGTGTTTGTCTCTCTCTCTTTCCATCGTGATAACTAATTTATCCTATATGTTTGAAGTTCTTACAGCTCAGGAGTTTTGAAAAGTAGCAGATTGCTCATATTGTTTTCTGTAGCAGATTCTCATAATCACTACACTAAAACTATGATATTATTGTCTATTATTTGGTCTTCTATATGTGTGCCTAGATTATTTACAAACTATTTCTCAAGCACTTTTGCACCATTTACTTTTCAAACCTTTGAGTCTCTTTGGGAATTGGTAACGTAATGTAATTAGTTCAAAATGCGGTGCAAATAATATTGCTAAATTTATTGTCAATTGATGTGTAATTATTTTCTCTAAATGCTAAATGTGTGGTTTCAAGAAGGGAAAGAAATAATAATTTGCACGTGTATGTTTCTTTTTGATTTTTTCAGAAAGCACAGGTGAATCTACCCTGAGAGTGGCTGATGTCCCACCAACATCTGCAGCTAGGTCTGACAGCAGCGACAAACAGTTTAAGAAGGTAAGCCACTCTTTTCTGAATGCTCAAGCACATCCATGATATATGATGACCCTTTTGATTCTTTTGTTTTTCAGCTATTATAATAATTAAAGCAGCTTAAGTTTCTTTACCTGCATTTTTCTGCCTAGCTGTGTTGCTTGGGGTTTTAACTGAGCGGCTCACTGCTAAACATTTATTTTGTCTATTTACTGCAAGACACAGATGTGCTCTGCTGTTTTAGTAGCTTGTGTCACCTGGCTAATGCTGAAGTTAAGCTGCTCTTATATTTAGCTGTCCCCCCCACTATAATAAATGAAAATACACCACATGACTAAAATGTATGTGGACTGGAGCAGAAAAGGCCCAGATGTCTATGCATTACTGTGTGCTTGTTTTTATGAACATGCTAGTAAAGAGTGTAACTGTATTAGCCAAAACCAGGTGATTAGAAGAGATTGTCCTCCTTTTTTTGTACCTCTTTTTTGGGGGGGGGGGGATTATTTGCGAGCAACGCTGTAGTCTACTTTGCTCTTGATATTTTACCTCTCTGAAAGAAATGTCTATCTTAGTGTGCACTATAAGGCAGAAGTCTGTTTTTCTCCATTTAAAAGCTGAACCATTGACTGATGAGCATCAAGGCTGTTAAAGATTTGCTTCTATCCCTTTCTAGCAATAGGTTCACATATTTTTCCTGCAACTGTACCTCTTGTTGCATTAGATTCATTTCTTTTTTTGTTTGTCTGCCATGGCCATTACATTCTCTCTTAAAAAAACCTGTTGCTTCTCTGAGAGCAAATCATTCACTCAATGTTTAAGCTCAGTGTTCGGTTTGTTTTTTCATTTTCTTTGTTTCCTCACTCATAAATCCATCATTATCTGCTATCAGTTTAGATTAACACTAATTAAAGTTTTTCATATTACTTCAGATAGGATATAGACCATAAAATGTCTTTAACAGAAAAGGTTTTAGCAGTAATATTGGCAGTCTAAGCATGTTCATTACCATTCAAATGTTTGTGGTTCAGTATGATTTTTTTAAAATGTGATTTGAACTATTATTCAGCAACGATGCATTCAATTGATTAAACATGACAGTAAAGGTTTTTGTAATGTAGACTTGTGCTGGTATTCGGTAATGCGATTTATCACGGTAATGAATATGCACAATATTGTTATCGTGGGCACTTCTAAATACAGTGAATAATTCTATATTACAAATTATTCAGAATTTGGAATGCATTTTAAGAATACTATTCCCATCAACTGTTCAAAATGCACAACACCGCTGTATGCTGCTTGAAAGACTGTGCGCTCTGATGTAAACAAGCACATATAAGAAGCACATGGAGGAACACGTGAGGGACGAGCTGAATGAAAGCACATTCACTCTCTGACAGCAGTTACGGGTTGTTCCAAACCCGTGAGACCTCCATTCATCATCGGAACACAGTTTAAGATATTTTAGATTTAGTCCGAGAGCTCTCAGTCCCTCCATTGAAGCTGTGTGTACAGTATACTGTCCATGTCCAGAAAGGTAAGAAAAACATCATCAAAGTAGTCCATGTGACATCAGAGGGTCAGTTAGAATTTTTTGAAGCATCGAAAATACATTTTGGTCCAAAAATAGCAAAAACTATAACTTTATTCAGCATTGTCTTCTCTTCCGTGTCTGTTGTGAGAGAGTTCAAAACAAAGCAGTTTAGTGATATCCGGTTCGCGAACGAATCATTCGATGTAACCGGATCTTTTTGAACCAGTATACTGGACAGTATACCGTTCACACAGCTTCAATGGAGGGACTGAGAGCTCTCGGACTAAATCTAAAATATCTTAAACTGTGTTCCAAAGATAAATGAAGGTCTTACGGGTTTGGAACAACATGAGGGTAAGTTATTAATGACATAATTTTGCTATTTGGGTGAACTATCCCTTTAAATAAACCAGCTGGACTACTTTCTAAAACATATTTAATAATTTTAAATAGCCAATCAGATTTGTGTATTTGCTATGATGTTGATCACAGTGCCAAATACTTAAGTATTAAGTATTTTAATCTGGACTACAACATGAGATAGAAATTGTTTGAAAGTGTTTAGATTTTTTTATTTTTAATTTACATTTTACATTAGGGCTTCATTTTTAACATTAGTTAATTCATTAGTTAACAAACTGCCAATTAAAAATTTTTCTGAACATTCACTAATCTTAGGTATTCCAATATTTAATAACACATTGATAAAATCTAAAGTTGCAACTGTATTATTTAATGAGCTATCATGAACTAAAAATTGTATTTTTTAACAAAGATTGATAACTTCTGTAGCAAATGTAGCTATTGCTCATTGTGAATGTTAATGGTTAACTAATGAGGTCTTATTGTAAAGTGATACCTATGGGTCTTTATAGTTCTTTTGCAATTTAATCTGTGCATTATATATTATAAACATTATATATTTTTCTGTATTGCTTTATTGTATTTAAATGTTGTTATTTTTGTTATAAGAAAAATAGTTTTTTAACCTGTTATACTGTATTATGAGCAAAATTTCAATACCGTGATAATACCGTTTACCGTGATTAAAAGCATGAGCAATTAATCGCAAATGGAAAATTTGATACCGGCATATCCCTATTGTAATGTTACAAAAGATTTTCTTTTCTGTTCTTTTCAACTTTCTCTTCATCAAAGAATCATACATTTGTCACGGTTTCAGTCAAAATATTAAGCAGCATAGCTGTTTTCGACTAGGGCTGGGCAAAAATACATTTTTCGATTAATTGTTTTTTTAAATGACGCCGATTCAATATCGATTCATAAAAGTCGTTAAACGATCTTTTCCAATATTTATTTCGGCAAACATTTAAAAGATGATTTGATTAATGTGAATCTTTTCATTAGTCTTCTCCACTAGATGTCACCCTCTTATTTATCTTGCGCAATGTAACAGCAGAAAACCTGTCACTCATTCAGTGCTTATCATGGCAGAGAAACTGTTGAAAAGAACCAAGAACAAAGCGTGATTTGCAATGCTCAGGTAAAATCCTATATTAACACTAAAAATCTGTGGAAGCATTTGACATCACGCGTAAACGTGTCATAATTTCTGCCGTGAATGAATAAATGGCTGATGGTGCAATGCACTGTTTTGTTTACATAAGCGCGTTGACGCTTGCGGTGTTTTCAACGTCTGTCGTCTCACTATGATGATATGAATACAATATTTCATCCTCAGCTGCTCTGAGAGTCACTTCCTTAGCATTTTATTGTTTAATTTGACAAAACTACCGTCATATCACATACATAATGGCTGCAAGTTCCTTACGGCCATCCGTCAAAATAAAAGTTATTTTAAACGTGATGAAACTGTCAAAAATATGTTACTATTTAGCCGTCTTAAGACTCAGTGTAACAACAATGCTAATTATAATAATAAATATTAATAATTCTTTATTTTTAAAGGAATAATCACATTTGTTTTCTTTTAAATTTTAACCGTAAACCTCTCACTTTCTTTGACAAAATATAAAAGATATTTTAATTTGATTAGGATAAATATAATTGTTTTATGCCTTCATCTGATTACTATACAAATTAAGAAGAACATTTTATATGGCCTTATTATTGTTAAAAAAAAGAACCATATCCAAAAAAAAAAAAAATTTAAAGGATTAGTTCAACGAAAAATTAAAATTATGTAATTAATAACTTGTCGTTATTAAACATGTCGTTCCAAACCGTAAGACCTCTGTTTATCTTCGGGACACAGTTTAAGATATTTTAGATTTAGTCCGAGAGCTTTCTGTCCCTCCATTGAAAACGTATGTATGGTATACTGTCCATGTCCAGAAAGGTAATAAACACATCATCAAAGTAGTCCATGTGACATCAGAGGGTCAGTTAGAATTTGTTGAAGCATCGAAAATACATTTTGGCCCAAAAATAACAAAAATTAAGACTTTATTCAGCATTGTCTTCTCTTCCAGGTCTGTTGTGAAACCATGTCTAATAATATTTGCTCTCTCTCCAGCTTCAGTTTTTGCACTGCTCTGCAACTAAATCACTCGTTCCTCAAATGCCCGCTTGCCCTAGTAGCAGTAATTACATGTGATATTAGTTAATCTATTAAAAGCTATTAGAATTGCTTTTGCTGCCGTTATATCAGCTTGACTATACTGACTGTGAATACTGGTCTTCAATGTGATTCAACATTATTAGTGTTAACAAATGTTTGTAATTCCCTCTGATCTTCGCAGTTCAGATCTTCCCCTTGTCTTTTTCTGAGAGAAAAGCTCTTTCTGAGCTCTTTCTCTTTTTTTAAGATTTTAGGTTCTTCATAACGCAGTTAGATTCAAAACTGCTGTATTACCAAAACAGTATATTAACTTGAGGCCGACCATGTCCCAAAAGCTCTGCCGTGTCCTCCTATTAGTTGGTAAGCAGGTTGATTGACTGCCCGTCTCTGTCACTGTGCCGTCCCTCAGCAGGGGCTGCTCAGCGAGCTCGTTCTCATACAGCAGCAGATCCAGCAACATGAGGAGGAGATGCGGCGGGCGGCAGCTGATAATGCTCCGCCTCCGCCACGTGAACCCAGTCCCACCCCGGCCCCGAACCCCAGCCCCTCACAGTCAGAACGCAAGGTGAAGGTCCACTCCCCCACCATCCTTCTGATGCTGTGGCTCTCATGACAGTCTTTGACTGCCCCACACCATTCTTTTGTAACTATTTTGTGCCTTTGAATGGATATATTGCATTTATGACACTCAGCAATACATTTTTATCCAAATTCTTAGCTGAATGGTGGAGGTATTAACAACTGGTATGAGAGAATACAGCACTAATATACTCTATTTAAACCAAATAAGTAGCTTCAGCCATCAAAGATCTTTTATTTTGCATCTTCAGTGTAGTGTAATCCGCACTTGTATATTAATTTGATCTGGGAATCTATATGTCTACATGCTTTTTCCACCAAACCGAGATTTCACTGTCACCTTATTCCATCTCATAGCTTGGGGATCAAAGTCTGAGACCAATAGATAAAACAATTACTGGGTTGGTTGAGGGAAGTTGTCATAAAGGCTGTTTTTCTCTTGGAATATATAAATAAAAACTGCCTTAAATTAGGATAACTTGGAATTCTGTGATCCAAACTGAAATTGAAATATAATATTTTTGTAATAGGTAGATTTTTGAGTTAGATTATTATAAAAGGGGAAAAAGTCATTAATTAATTATTAATTAAATTAATAATTAATGTATTAATTACAACATTTGTTGGTCAAACAATGATCTGGAAGTTTTGTACCATATCTTACCTTGTGCATTTTTGTGATTTTGTTTCAAAATTATTTTACTGTTTAGGTTTTGCGGAAGGGCCTGTAATAGTTTATTTTTTATTTTTATTGTGACAACTTGGTGTGGCAAATTTTCCCCCATAAGTGAATATTTAAAATATAATTTTGTGCGCTTCAGTGCAAGGAAATCGTATCTTTTGTACAAATGAGTTCACATGATCAGTGTCACAATATTTGCTTATTTTATTAGTGACCAAGAAATAGTGCAAAATCTTTATGTATGATATATTTCTCATTCGTTTTATGCTGCATTGTTTCTTGGTTTTTATTTCAGCAAATTCCTTCAGCTTAAAACTAGTGATGCACGATAAATATCAGCTGAAATTTAATGCACATTTTGTCAGTTAAGCCGGTTCTCTAATCAGTGGTAAATTTCGACACGTGTGTGATTTCACATGGAACAGCATTTACAACACCGAGCCGTTGTTCACTCACAAGCTGCACAAAACATGCACAAAATAGGATCGTGGTTTTGTCAGTGAACAACAGCTCTGTAAAGTAAATGCTGCTCCAGAACTGAACCGGCTTTACTGACAAGATACGCAATAAATATCAGCCGACATTTATCATGCATCCATACTAAAAACTGTTTTTATAGTTTAAATTAAATTTAGATTTTGAATCACAGATTTTGAGGGTGGTCTCAGACTTTTAAACCTCATGGTATATGCTATAGTTATCGAGATTTAACAATCAAATTCTGAGTGACTTTGAAAACATTTATCAGTCAAATGCTTCAATATTTCATTCAAGCAGCTTTCAAAAGAGCCCTGCTCTAAACATGTTTTCAATGTTAAAGGAAAATACATCATATTTGCCATGCACCTATCACTAGCAGAATAAGTGACATTTGTTTAGTTTCATAATATTTTTTTGCATTAAGCCCGATTCTGCCTCGCTCATGCAAACCCATTTATTTACACAGTCCCACATGTACAGTTAATATTCACTGCATGGAGTGGTATGCTGCCCTTCTTTCCATCAATGCACTTTGCTCCAGCTGTTGGCCAGCAAAACTAACCTGCCTAATACCAGAACTAATGACCTCTGCATATAGTCAAAATACATGCTATTTAGTAGTTATCAAAGGCAATTTCATATCACACATAATAGTTTTATATATATATATATATATCTAGATGTGCGTTTGTGTGTTTGATGTTTTTTTTTTTTGTGTCCTTCTCTCCTCTAATCATTCACCTCTTTTCTGTGATTTGGCACTCAACAATTGCATTGTAGGTGCGGGCCAAGAAATTATTCAGCTCTTTGATGCATTGATTTATAATTGAAGCATCCTTTACAAATCGTTTTTGGAAGTGTGGTGATTTGTGTAAAGAACAAATGATTGATTAAATGCTTGAAAAACCTGGAAGTGAAATTTCTTCTCTTTGCGTAACCTTTCCTCTTCTGGGATGCCTGCTGGAATTGAATGCACAAGATCTGGACAGGGGTATATTAGGAAGATGATCAGCTGTCCTGAAAAGAAATAACATGGTCATAGTCTGCTGCATTGTTTCTTGTGCTTTCAGTCATCTGATAAAGAAAAAATTGACCAGCTTCAGGAAGAACTTCTTCGAACTCAGGTATTAACAGCTATATGGCTTGCTTTTGGTTTCAGTTTTACTAAACCTTGGACCTTGTAGCCTTTTTATTTATTATCATAATCAGTTTATACATGTTTTATATTCAGTTTATCTCATGCTTATATAGTTGAAGTACCAGCGGATGCTGGAGCGTCTGGAAAAGGAGAATAAAGAACTGAGGAAAGTCGTATTGCAGAAAGATGACAAGGGTATTCACCAAAGAAATGTGAAGGTCAGATTTGAACTTTCTTCAATAATGCATACAACTGATTGGGAGTGGGGTTGGGTTTTTCATTGCTTTACATACAAAACAGATCACTGATTTACACTGATGCATTTCTCCTGGTTTTGATCCTGTGTAGAAGTCTTTGATTGATATGTACTCTGAGGTCCTGGACATTCTATCATATTATGACTCCAACTACAATACTCAAGATCATCTGCCAAGGGTCAGTGCTATTCTTATTTATTCTTCTTTTAGAATGTCAAATATTTACATATAACTTTGCTTTATCATTGCAATCATCAGCTATTTTAGTAAACAAATAATGTGTAGATTATTTTTTGATTAAACAAATAACTGGATATGCTTTCCATCAAAATAATATCTTTTTTTTATGCTGCAAAAATATGTGCTATAAAATGTATAGGTTTACAGGTAAATGGTAGAAAATACACATTCCCTTAGCTGATGATAATACATTACTGTTTTTTTGAATAAACGTATTCATAGATGGACACATGTATGCACATTCACACAATGCATGCATACTGTACATATTACACATCCACTGACACAAACACATTTACATGCTATTTACCTCTGTGTTGTTGTGGTTCAGACATAATCAGCTTATGTCTTGTCTTCACTAGGTGGTGGTCGTTGGAGACCAGAGTGCAGGAAAGACCAGTGTGTTGGAGATGATAGCTCAAGCTAGGATCTTTCCTAGAGGCTCTGGAGAAATGATGACCAGATCTCCTGTCAAGGTGAATTAGACAAACTAGACTCAAATAGTAGTTTCGGGACACATGAATCATAATAATATAGGCAATATTGTAATAATTGTGATGTGTTTACCTGTAGGTGACATTGAGTGAAGGCCCTCACCATGTAGCAATGTTTAAAGATAGCACTCGTGAGTTTGACCTCGGGAAAGAGGAGGATGTAGGTTTCTTAAATCAAATTACGTAGCACAAATTTGTCATTCTCTGTATTTGACTGTCAGATCACTGAGATGATGTTTTGTAGCTTGCAGCATTGAGGCATGAGATTGAACTCAGGATGAGGAAGAGTGTGAAGGAAGGTCAGACAGTCAGTCCTGAGGTGAGACCATCCGTCATTTGCAGCTTTTGTAAAAAAACATTCACACTTGAATCTACCGGGATAATTATGATATTAATCATTCCTGTGTTTATATTCTCTATTAGACCATCTCTTTGAGTGTAAAGGGTCCAGGGATCCAGAGAATGGTCCTTGTTGACTTGCCGGGGGTCATCAGTGTACGTTTTGTCTTCATTTTCATACAATTTAACACATAACCTTATACATCTATGCAAAAAATGTGTGATGTCACTGACTGTTTTATTTATATACAGACTGTGACATCCGGCATGGCTGCTGACACAAAAGAAACCATTTTTGGCATTAGTAAAGCCTACATGCAGAATCCAAATGCCATCATCCTCTGTATTCAGGGTGAGATTTCACACAGATTTTCATTAAAACATTTGCCACTAGCATTGTATTAAGACAGTTCTGTTAATTCTCTGTATCTTGCTTTTATTTTTCTCTTTCAGATGGCTCCGTAGATGCAGAGCGTAGTATAGTCACTGATCTGGTCAGTCAGATGGACCCTCAGGGCAAAAGGACCATCTTTGTTCTTACAAAGGTTGACCTGGCAGAAAAGAACCTAGCTAGTCCAAGCAGAGTAAGACCTTTAGATATTTCATTACATTAACTCTCAGTAATGTGTGTTACTTACTTTATTAGCCACTAGAGGGAGGCTTTTTGTGCCCTTTGACACTAAACAAGCAATACTGACTAATGTTGTGTGCAGATGATGACATTTATGGGAATTGTTTACTCTTCATAAAAATATATATTTTATTATTTGCCTCTAATTATAAATTTTTTCCCCAATTTGTAGATCCAGCAAATAGTTGAAGGCAAATTATTCCCAATGAAGGCTTTGGGCTACTTTGCTGTAGTAACTGGAAAAGGTAAACATGAGATAGTTCTAGAAACCTTTTGCATTTGAAATGTGTTGCACTTAGATCAAATCTTTCAGACTCATGATTCTTTTGCAGGCAGTTCTAATGAGAGCATAGACTCCATCAAAGACTACGAAGAGGACTTCTTTCAGAACTCAAGACTGCTGAGGTGGGACTCAAATGCATGTTTCTAACTTAGTATTTCTTTAATCTGTCACATTTTGATTGGACAATCTTTTCCAAAACTGCTGAAGGGATGGTATGTTGAAAGCTCATCAGGTGACCACGAAGAACCTCAGTCTTGCAGTGTCAGACTGCTTCTGGAAAATGGTCAGGGAGTCAGTGGAACAACAGGCAGATGCCTTTAAAGGTGAGATATAATAGAGATTAATATCTTATATTACTGTGGTTCATACTATGACTTCAACTTACAGATCTTAAAGGCATTGTTTGTAGATTGTTAAAAAAGTTACATTCTGCTTACTCACTGGAGCACAAAAGAAAGTAATTAAGCAGAATGTCCATGCTATGCTTTTCCATACAAGAAAAGTATCAAATGAGATGGTCATGTTCCAGAAAACTGCAAAAAAAGGAATAAAACCTAATAACCCATGAAAACCTTGAAATAAAAAAGGGCCTTTGGACCTTTAACTTGATCACAGCTGTTTTTATTCTCTAATAAGATGCTGATTTTCAAGGGCATTTTGTGAAGCAGAGTGCACATCAGCTCTCAGGAGACTCCGTAAATAAACCTTAATAGAATCCAAACCAACAGCTTGACAGCCACTTAACTCTGAAACCCACCTCAGCAGAGCTCTCTCCCTGTTCCATGCTTGCTGATTTCCCGTCACACCTCACCTCAGCTCAGACGTTCAGCACAGGGCACGCTGTAGACCTCCACGCTGCCAATTAATAGGCCAGCCCTGCTAACGCTCTGCCTCTAGATTTATTGCCTGACCCAGGATGCTTCTCAAACCTTTGTGTGGGCTATCGATCTCCACGGCTGCACTGGGGCCAGCCTGATAACCAGAGCAATTAGCGTCATCTCCATTGTGTGAGCGAGACGCTCGGCCCGTGTGTATGCTGGGGACGCAGGGCCCTTGGGGAGTGTGGGGTTGCTGATACAGTGCACGCCTGGCTCCAGGTGCATTGATCACGGCCACGCCACAGCCTGGTGTCTCTGAATGGGGAACAAGACAGAGGGAGATGGGAAGTGTCTGAGGAATAGGGCTACTGTCACTGAAAAGTTTTAGTAAAAGTTCGCTCTATTATTATAGGTGAACTTTTTAAAGACATTGTTTTATAGAAAATATATATTTTAAGTATGAGATTAATAGCTAGGTTACTAATGATCATGTTTAAATTACATCTGACCTACGTATTGCATTTTATTTTAATCGTATTTATTTTTTATCATGCTTCTTATAGGTACTGACATTTCACAGTGGTGACCTTACGTAAGATAAGATAAGACCTGTCCATAAAGTTAGTATATTAAAGGTATTCCACCCAAAAATGAAAATTCTGTCATCATTTACTCACACTCAAGTCATTCCAAAACTTTAAGGATTTCTTTATTTGTGTAACACATGATATTTTTTTCAAGAATGTTGGTAACCAAACAGTTTGTTCCCATTGACTTCAGTTGTTTGGTCAGAAAATACTATGGATGACAAATGGGAACCAAAACGGATTGGTTGGGAAACTTTTTCACAATGTCTTTTTTCACACAGGTTTGTAATGACATGAGGGTAGGTAAATGACAGAATAAAAAAAAAAAACATTTGTGAACTTGTAGCCTTCCAGATTAAAAAACAAAAAAAAAAACATTTCCTTAGTTTTTTTGGGGGGATATTAATGAAATTAGTGATCTAAATTCAACTTAACTTCCTGTTTCCTGTTGACCAGCATCCCGATTTAACCTGGAGACTGAGTGGAAGAACAACTATCCTCGCTTACGAGAGCTGGACCGGGTAAGAATCGGCTCCTGATTATCTATTCTAGATTTTAAAGTCTAGGAATCCTTTTTAAATGTCAGATCAATATTCTAATTTAAGTATGGCAAAAAATCTGAACAAAATTAGGGAATATATTAACATAATATGTGACCCTGGACCGCGAAACCAGTCTTAAGTTGTTGGCATATATTTTTAGCAATAGCCAAAAAACATTGTAAAGGTCAAAATTATAGATTTTTTTTTTTATAGGATATTTAAGTACAGATCATATTCCATGAAGATATTTAGTAAATTTCATACTGTAAATATATCAAAACTTTATTTTTTATTAGTGATATGCATTGCTAAAAACTTAATTTGGACAATTTTAAAGGTGATTTTCTCAATATTTCGATTTTTTTTTTTGCACCGTCAGATTCCAGATTTTCAAATAGAGTTGTATCTCGACCAAATATTGTCTGATCCTAACAAATACGTTATATGAAAAGCTTATTTATTCAGCTGTCAGTTGATGTATAAATCTCAATTTGGAAAAAATGTACACTTAAGACTGGTTTTGTGGTCCAGGGTCACATATTGTTCCTAGACTTGGGCGGTATCCAAATTTTGATACCGTCAAACCTCCTCCCTATTTTACCTCGGTATACGGTATTACCGTGAATAATTAAAAAATGATGACGTAAGGCTGAGACAGCATCACCAAACTGTTGGCTTGTGCCTAAACCATTCAGAAACTGAATACCAAACACTAATACTGAAACAATAACAAAATTGCATGCACAACAATATTAACAACTTTTATTAGCAACAAATAGCAATAGTCAAACAGAATTAAATTAACATAAACATACAGAACAGTTTTTGCGCAGAGACGCGCACACAAATCAATAAAATCACTGTGCACGGATAGTCGAACATTCGAATATTCGTTCTGCTCTAATTATTCCATAAATAAAAATGATATTCAAATTGACATATTTTTGCTTGCCATAAAAAAAAGAAAAAAAGTCCACAATAAAACCTAATTCGGTCACTTTCTGTGATTCTCCACGGCATATTTGAATATGTATGCAAGCAAAAATAATGAATGAATGAATAAGAACTGCTATCTTCTACAGTACTTCAAATATGCCGTGGATAATCACAGAAAGTGACCGCATTCAAGAACATTGTTGTGGCATCTCTCAAGCAACGAATAAACACCGCCAACTTGGAGAATGCAGTGAAAACTCTTCTCACGTCTGCCCTAGACCCTCGGCACAAACATCTCAGGTTTCTCGATGAAAACATGAGAGAAGTAAGAAAAAAACCCTTTTTTGAACATTATCAGAACATTTTCCTTGATGCGAGTGGTGCGGATGCAGCCGCTGCCATCAACGATAAAGAGGATGCAATGCCCACTCGTCGGAAAAGGCTTTGCCAGTTCTTCAGCGATTATTACAGAGAGTCCAACCGAGACGAGTGGGAACAGCTGGAGCCATGTATTCCACCAGATGAGGATCCCATTCAGTGTTGAAACGAAAACACGAAGCGCTTCACAAAACTTATTCGCTTAGCAGACCGTTATTTGTGAGTCCCGTCAACGTCTGTGTCGTCAGAGCGCGTTTTCTCCGTGGCCGGCCTTATTGTTAACAGACTAAGGAGCCGACTTTCCCCCGATCATGTTTACATGCCCGTGTTTCTTAATAAGAACATGTAAAACAATAGAAAAAAAGCAAAAAGATTTGCTGACAGTTTCAAAGTTAAGTGTAAGCTAAATTCTGTACAATGTCAATGGCCTAATTGCTGCAGGATGCTTTACGTTTTTTCTTTGTTCATTTTCTATTTTTTTTTGCTTTTAATCTGTACTTTTGTTTGTTTGCACACATTGTTAAAGGTTTTCAGCTACAAAACACGATGTGTAGCTAATGTTCAAGCTCATTGTGTGTAAGCTTGTTCAAAAATGACAGAAACAATAAATGTTGCTGAAAAATAACGTCTGTCTCATTAAACTTAATTTAAATAAACGAATATTCTAATATTCGTTTTTTGTGAGCTCAAAATTATTTGAATGTGATATTTGCGGAAAACGCGCATCCTTAAAAATCACACTGCACTAACAACTTTTAATAACAAAGAGCAGCTTATAAAAAAAGAGCAAATAGACCCACAACAGTCAAACAGAGTTGAATTAAAATAAACATCCATATTAAATATATATATATAATAAAAATTATTGAAAAGCAATAGGTCTAAATAAAAACTTATTCTTTCCAGTCTTCTTTCCAAAAAAGTTTTTAATTAAATCCAAATAAAAATACCTGAATCCATTAAATAAATAAAAAATAAACACAGTGCCAATAGGAACGAATGGCAAGTGGCATACAATCTAGTCAAGATTTTTTGCTAGGGCACGTTGTGGACCGACAACTTTACCTGCGGTGCTGAAAACCTGCTCCGATGGTGTGCTTGTAGCACAGACGCACAGGTACTTTCGTGCCACTTGCGACATCTGGGGAAAACACCAGGCAGCATTTTTCCATGAATGAAGTGGGTCCTCGTCTCCTTGGCACCAAACAGTAGGCTGTTATATCAGCAACGACTCGGTACTTTACGTTGCCGATGCCGAAAGGACCTGCCATTGCATCGGCTTTTTTTTTTTTTTTTTGCATCTCTCTTTCTCCTCGTCTCGTTGTCACGCGATGACAACCACGAATATGCATTTTTAGGCATTAAATAAATTATATTTAATAT
This sequence comes from Carassius carassius, assembly GCF_963082965.1. Taxonomy (NCBI): domain Eukaryota; kingdom Metazoa; phylum Chordata; class Actinopteri; order Cypriniformes; family Cyprinidae; genus Carassius; species Carassius carassius. The sequence goes on from NC_081764.1 coordinate 11,744,040, forward strand.
TTAATCCTTGTCTCCTATATAAGTGCAGTGTTTTTTGTTTTTTTATTGACGGTATGACGGTATTGAAACTGATACCGTTGCTATTTTTAGATCCCGCGGTATACCATATTACCGTATTACCGCCCTAGCCTAATTGTTGCTAATATAATGTCCTTGCAAAATGAAATAAGAAAAAAATCCTGCAATGTACTCTACATTACTTTTGGCAGCATTAATAATCATATGTGCCCTATGACCTGATGAGATGAATTATATTTTTTATACTGTGTATGTAATGCTCTGTGTTCATAGAACGAGCTGTATGAGAAGGCCAAAAATGAGATTTTGGATGAAGTGATCAGCTTGAGTCAAGTTACACCAAAACACTGGTAAACGCTTCTCTTTTCATTTACTACAAAATTAATTGTAGGGCTGTCTGTTGTTTAAAAAAAATTATAAAAAATTAATTAAAATCAGATTAATTAAATATCATTTATCCTGTGTGGATGACTTCCTACTAATTGTGTTCTGCCTACTCCCTGATTGGGGATATATATATATATATATATGTACAGTATATACATAAAATTTCATTGTTTATCATTTGATAATAATTTTGTTATTTAGGCTTTGATAAACATATGATTTGACACATCCAAGGTCAAAAACCATTGTGAGTAACAGGATGTATATAGATGCGGATGAACAGGATATACATATATATATAAAACTTGTTTTTCCACACAACCACAACCGGTAATGAGGTATTCTCAATCTTTGACTCTTTGCTGGCTGTCAGATGTTAAACTCGACATCTCCATGGCTTCAGAGTCTACCATCAGAATGCAAAGCTACAAGCTGTACCCGGAGTTATGAACCTAAAACCCAGAGGAGCAAGCTAAATGAAATAGATCAGATGTTTGTATGGGGCCCAGTGTGCTCTATCAGCCTCTCAAATCAATGACATGATGAATAGCTGGAGGGTGGCTTCTCTGGGCAGCACTAGTTTGGTGGTATTGGAGATGTGTGTGTATTGATGTACCATGCTAGAACAAAGCAAACAGGAAGCTATCAAATATGCCTTCCTTTTATGATAAATGAGCTTGACCGTCACCTGCAGAATATTCTCATCATTGTCTTAATATCAAGTCCTTTACTTTACGTTTTTTTTTACATTATTCAATGGTTGAGAGAACTGCAAACAAATTGTTTATTGTGCTCTCTGTCTCCATTTAATAGCAGCTTGCTCATGTATATTTGAAGATTTACCAAACATGATTTTTGTGTCATTTTAGGGAGTCTATCTTACAGAAGAAGCTCTGGGAAAGAGTCTCGACTCATGTTATTGAGAACATCTACCTGCCTGCTGCCCAGACCATGAACTCAGGCACTTTCAACACCACTGTAGACATCAAACTCAAGCAATGGACTGATAAACAACTTCCTCATAAAGCACTGGAGGTAATGAAACACTGGTATTTCTTTGTGCTGATAGTTGGTAGTTAAATCTCTCAAATAATCAGGTAAAAAAAGACTATATGTGAAATGCTTATGTAAAATATTTCTCTCATCCAATTCAAATATCGGTTTTCTTTGCTACTCAGGTTGCTTGGGAGACATTGCAGGAGGAGTTTGCCCGCTTCATGGCAGAATACAAAGGGAAAGACCAGGATGACATCTTTGATAAACTTAAAGAAGCTGTCAAGGATGAGAGCATCAAACGACACAAATGGAATGAAAGAGCCATGGACAGCTTGGTAAGTAGACCATATATATATAATTACCAGAAGTAGTTGATGATTTTGCTTATGCAGCACACATTTGTTTTTGAAGTGTTGTTGGTAAATATCACTTACGTGTGTGTGTGGTACAGAGAGTGATTCAGCACAACGCTCTGGAGGATCGTTCTATCACAGACAAGCCCCAGTGGGATGCCGCTATTCAGTTCATGGAGGAAACGCTACAGTCTCGCCTTAAAGACAGTATGTCTACCCCTCATAAAGCCGCTTCTTGTCTATCAGTGTATGGAGTGTGTGACTCATCTTCCTGTGTTACAGCTGACTCAATAATATCAGATATGGTGGGGCCAGACTGGAAGCAGAGGTGGTTGAGCTGGACAAATCGAACACCGGAGCAGGTTGAACAGACAATGCTATAATCCATATTTAATGATTTTAGAGACAGATTTTTATGTCAGTTTGTGGCATTACTATAGTTGCTATTAAAAATAGTCAACATAATTTTGTTGTCTAACTCTAGCACATACGTAATGAGACCAAAAACGAGTTGGAGCGTCTGTTGAAGCTGCATGAGGATCACACAGCCTACCTGGCCAATGATGAGGTCACTACAGTGCGCAAAAACCTGGAGGCCCGCGGAGTGGAAGTGGACCCTGTACTGGTAGATAGAGAATATCTGACATTGCTATCTGCGCATCTGATTGAATGCTTTTTCACTTATGCATCTTTAATTGATTTCTCTCTGTAGATCAAGGACACGTGGCACCAATTGTTTCGACGTCATTTCCTGCAGAAGGCGTTACTGCATTGTAACCTCTGCCGGCGAGGTTTCTACTACTACCAGAGGCACTTTGTAGACTCTGAGGTAGAGAAGATGATGATAATTAGGTTCTCCTAAAATGTTCTCTTTTGAGAATAATGTTTAAGGGGAATACATTTGTTTTAATGTATTCAACCAAATATTATAAATTATCCATAACAAAAGAAAAGGAATTTGCTCTACTTGTAATATATAATCTTTCAGCCAAAGAAAATGTTGTGCTTCTGTACTATAAAAACACAGTTTCTGTAACATGTAATAGCAGTTCGTTTTAGTGTAAAGGGTTCTGTTTACCTAATTGTTTCAAATATTTCTGTGTTCCAGCTTGAGTGCAATGATGTGGTTCTATTCTGGAGGATTCAGAGGATGCTGGCTATCACAGCCAATACTCTTAGACAGCAGCTCACTAATACAGAGGGTACGTCTGTGGGTTCTCAAGTCTTTAGTTCTGGTTGCTTAGCATGAATCATCTCATGTTATGAATTAAACGGGCTTCAGTGGAAGGGAACAGTGACTGAGACTACTATCAAGACATTCCATGTTCAAGCAACTCAAATCAGTGAATTTTTTTTTGTATTTTTGTGCAGTGCGGCGCTTGGAGAAGAACGTTAAAGAAGTATTAGAGGACTTTGGAGAAGATACTGAGAAGAAAGCCCAGCTGATCACAGGCAGGAGGGTTCAGTTGGCAGAAGACCTCAGTAAGTCCATCCTCATACGTTTTCATCATTTAGCCCGTGAAACAGCAGCAAGGCAGGGCGACCACCAGAGGGCAGTGTTGTTTTGCACTTGAGTACTTTTGTGTTATCTATAACAGATCATTTAACCATTTATCAAATTTCACTCCAGCATTACATTTCCATTCATGTTGCTTTTATAAAATTCTTTAATCTTTTTTTGGGAATACTTTTGTTGTGTATTTTACATTATTTTTAGTGCTTCAATTAGGGCTGCACAATTAATCGAATTTCTAATTACGACTCCACAATTACGTAATCGTTCAAAGCGGCAATGAATCGTTCAAAGACGACTCATGTTATTCTGCGTGCTTATTTTCTACATGTTATCTTAAGGGTTTTCCCATTATTTTAAATTTAGTATAACATTATAATACCATTTATATTTTTTTACTTTTTTATTTCTTAAAAGAAAAAAACAATCCAATGTATGTATTAATACTATAGAAAAGCACTAAAGGTTTTTGAGTTAGTGTTTTCAGCTTGTTAATTTTCATATAGAAATACGGCATGCAGTTGCATCAAACAATGGTATAAACATCAATGTAAATTGTGATAATCGTTATTAATAATCGCTATTACAATTTCAGGGGAATAATCGACAATTATAATTTGTATTTAATAATAATTTTTTTGTGATATGTTGTGTCAAAATGGTTAATAAAACCAGGCCCCCCCCCCCATGTATTTCTAACCATTTCTCACATTTGAAGTTTTTTTTATTATTTTATTTTTTTAAAGGGCCAAACCCTTTTGAACTTCAGTGTCAGGTATTTGTGGTTGGAATTTTGTACCCTCTAACTCATTTTAAGTGATATTAGTTTTGAATAGGTTATAGATAGCTTTCTACACTCTCACACTCACTCTTTTTTTTTTGCCTGTTCCTTCCTCTGTTGAGGCTTGAACCCTTAATTGCCCTTCACAGTGCAGCTCCTGGCTGCACACTGCCTGCTGTCTGTCATGTCTTCAGCCCTGGTTAATGTTAAACACTCTGTTGATTAAAGCAGCAATTTGTGGAGGCACGACTGACATGCTCAGACTTGATCTCGCGCAGACACACGACCTGCGCACACATGCTGTCATTACTGTGATAACAGAGAGTGAGGTAATGACACTGCCGCCCAGGTTAATGTGTGCTGAGGCACAATGGTCTGCCCATACAGTGAAGAATGAAGAATGAAGAATTTCTTTGCATATATAAGAGGCCTCTCTAAATGCTTACCGAGCACTGTCTCTTTTGAATAGGTTGCTGAACTTAAGTGTCTTTGCAGTGTACAAAAAAAAGTGATTTTGTTTCATAACTCAACAAATGTATTTATCAGTCAATAAAGCACTGAATTTTTGCAAAGACACATTCACCCAGATGTTTTGATATGCAGTTTTATATATTCTACCTGTTCACAACATGGATGGTAGCAAATGATAATTATAAAGTTTTGATTATCATTCTAATGCTATGAGAATGGGGAAGCCCACACCACAATAACAACTTTAATAGCAGAGAGGAATTATATTGTGATCACTTGCAGAACGATTTAATCAAGCTAATGAACAATAAATACATTGCAAGCAAATCAGAATCCACCCAGGCTTGTGCTTATAATAAACTATTATTGTGGATTCTAATAGTGTTATAGTGTCTTTATTATTACAGTTCTTGGTATGAACAGGCCTTAAGTATTTAGGACACTGTCTTTTAGGATAGAAATGTACTAAAGAGAGCTTGATCTGTTTTGTACCTGCCTAAATATGAAGACCAGGATGTTGGGCTGTTTTTGGGCCCGTGAGCATGTCCACTAGTCTAAGTAGATGTCCAGCCCTCTACTGTTGAAGCCTGATGCTTGGCGTTGGGTAACCCTTTGAGTGGATTCCTGTGCTGTAAAGCATGACGTTGCCTGGTGGACAACCAGCACTTAGGGAAAACACAAGCATGACCTCCCAAGAAGTGGCTGTTATGCTAATAAAAGCAAGTCTGGGCATGCATGCATCAGTGCCCTTGCTGTTGCCACTGCACAAAACAACATGGTCACTCTATTAAGGTGCAGTCAGTCTTTCTGAGAGAGAGCGCGAGCTGCAGTGACAGCTTTTGGATTGTTAATAATGGTTGCCATGATGTGAAAAACAATGGCTGTGTTTAACAAAAGTTATAACTAGGCCTGCCAGAATGGTCACTTTTGAGATTAACAGCATAAACGGCATTAACATATTTACTTAACTTTGTGACTTTAAAAATACTTGTTTTCGTTTTGAAATTTTTTTAAAGTAAAAAAAGTAGTAAAATAAATGTATTGCCATTTAATACTTAATAATTCTGACTGGTGGAATATCGATGCACATATAGTCATTAATTTTGAAAGTCATTCTTAACAGAATTAACAAACAAAATCACATTGTTGATTTATTGTTTTAATCTGTTGACAGGCCTAATAATACATTGCATTTAGTTAATTAAATACACATTAAGCATGAATCTGACTGCAATGCATTTTTTTTTATTTTCTAAATTGAAGCAGAAGCTTTCTTATGAATTAAATAATTTCAGACCCAGCTGTTTTCGTCATGGCATCGTTGACCATTTTGTTTACAGTTTGAAGTAGAAAATGACTATTTGGCTATCTAAGGGGCCGTTCACATATCGCGCTTAAAAACGCGTGGAAAATGCTAGGCGCGCCACTTTCTTCTTCTTTCCAAAGCGCTTGGGCAGTTGCGCCCCTGAGGCGTCTGCCTTTGCTAAGCAACCATGACGTGCTCTCTCCATGAAGACGCGGAAATTTCAGCAAAGGATAAATGGATTTGCAGCACTAAAAATCGCTTACAGTAGCTCTGCTACTAAATTTTTTCAAAATGGCAATCCATATACAGCTATGAACAGCTGTTCCTTCATCTTGGCTGAGCTTTCAACGTTGTTACGGGAAAGGATGAAGCTGATTGGTTAGTTCTTGTCACATGACCCGCGGTGCGCTTGCGGCATTCTGAAAAGTTGAAATGTTTTTAACTCGGTGCGGTGCGGACGCACCTGGAAAAAAATGCGCGTTGCGACCGTGTCACTTCCATCATGAGTGTGAATACCGCGCACCTACATTGGAAATAACGAACTTGAGTGCGCAAAAGACGCGATATGTGTACGGCCCCTTAGCTGTTCTATTTGGCATTTTGTGTACATGGGATAAATCAAAAGCATGATTATAGTTGTAAGGCCAGAGGTTTGCAGATGTGTTTAGTGTAAGCATGCTACATTATCTTTTCTGTCTATACACAATTTATGCAATGTGGTGTTGTGTAAGAGGTGATGTTTTTGTCAGTGCAACAACTGTTTTACCACCCTTTCTGGACTACCCTTGCAGTTTCTGCCACATCCTGAAGGGATGTGCATAGAACATGAGTTTGGACAGAATCCTGGTTATTTCCAATTTCTTTACAAATAGCAGGGAGGAATTTGTGGGCCTGTCTGGCCTTGCTGCCTTTCCTGTGTGAGGTGGCATCATGTTCCCAGGGTTCCTAGAGCTTTTGATGTATTCTGATGCACTGTCCCGGCTTCCTCTCAGAGAGAACAAATTATCTTATTTCAACTGTGCTCACCTCTTACATTCTTAAACCACTTAAACAGTGAGGTTTTCAGTCTGGCCTGGTTTCAAACACCAGTATTCTACTCTCAAATTATTATTACAGTATTATAATTTTTTTTCAGTTGTCACCTTGCAAGCTGAATCAAACTTTTTATTTTTATTTTTTTATTTTACATTTCAATGAAGAACCTTAAAGTTCACCCATAAATGAAAATTCTGTCATTACTCACCCTCATGTAGTTCTAAACTCGTAAGACCTCCATTCATCTTCGGAACACAAATTAAGATATTTTTGATGCAATCTGACAGCTCTCTGACCCTCCCATTGACAGCAAGGGTACTAACATGATCAACGTCCAGAAGCGTAGCTAGGAGATTGGTAAAAACGAGAATACGTTTTGTGAGTAAAAAAAAACAAAAAACAACAACTTTATTATATAACCATTTTAGAGAGTATCACATAGGTAAACAACGTATGCAGCTGCACCACATACATTAATACTGATACATTAATATAACCTCTCACCCCCGTTTCAAGATTTATATTTTCTTCTTATGCTTCGAGCATTGTGAAAAGTGATCTTGCTCTGCCCGCTAGAGTATTTAGTATGTTCTCCTCTTTGTGTTCATCTTCAGCATCTCTGGCCTCTGTTAACATCCTGTTTACTGACTCGGGCGTGATGTATTTTTCATTATCACTGTCCCAGTAGCTCCCGAAATATAACTACAAAAAATACAGTACAAAGAATGGAGAAATGTGATGTATTTTTATTGTTATTTTCAGGGTTCTACTAGGACAGTGCTAAAGATAATATCAGTCGATCGTGATAGACGGGTTTGGGATCACTGTTCTGTGCCATTGCTTGGTACCTTGGGCCGTTTTAGCGGACTTAAAACCTAAAAAAGACATAAGCTTTCATTTCTCACCTTCCCAGAAATCACATTGTCAAATAAAACCCCAAAATTTCCAGAGCTTTAATGACCCTAGCATACTCTCTCAGTTGGCTCTTCATAAAGTTCCATCCACTTTGAAGTATCACTTTCTGACCAGCAGTTCTGACAAGCACCTCATAGACGTCTGACTTCTGGAGAGCTTCTTGAGGTTTTTACTAATCAGTGAAGCTCGTTACTCTTTACGAAGCACTCTGAGTGTTGTGCTTCGGTTCACTTTGATGACCCTTTGGTAGAGCCAATCTTAAACTGTACGGAGTTCACAAAATTGGATCTTTTTGATTTGTTTTATGCCACTGATATATTCCTGGATGGTGATTTTAGAAGTTGGAAAGTGAAGGATTCATTTTGGGAATATGTCTTCAAGCCACATCTATTCCACGTCGCCCACCTTACAAGACCCAACAGGAAAAGATTCCAGAATCCAGTAGCAGACGGGAGGGGTTAGGAAACAGGGGGATTTCGAGCTCCGTGATCTTTAAATCACCTATGAGCTGTTGTTACATGCTCCCTGTCTCGCTCCCGGTTTGCTTTTTCTTTTTTCTTCTTGACAGATTGGAAAAACTGACAGCCCCCTTCATAAAGCGAGAGATGTATTGACGGGCTCATGGACCCTGGGGCTGAGCCAGGGGTTGAGTCCGGCTCACATGAGGCAGTGAGGGGCTATCACTCCCACAGGTGCAGGGAGCTGAGCCGCTGACCCTGGCCTCACCTGTCTGCCTATTTGAAGTTGAGGAGCTGGGGGAGGAAAGGGGCACTTCCCTTAACAAAAAGAAAAAAAATTCCCCTTGGGGTAAAGTCTGGTGTTAAGAGCGATTTGCCCTTACTTGCAGGCAGGCAGGCAGCGAGTTGCTCTGGTTTCACACTCAGGGATTGTGTGTGAGAGGGAATGCATGGGATTAGATGTGCAATATGGCTGCATTCAGGCTTGTTATTGTGGCTGCTGCCTGTGGGTGATGTGTCGTGTGTGTGTACGCTGTGCCAAGGCAGCTGTATGGCACTGTGCCTCTGCTGGAACTCTGCCTAAATTGCTAATATGCAACTGCAGGCACGTCAGGACGGTTTTATGAGGCTTTGATTTACCTAATAGACTCAGCAGTTCAGGTTGTATGTGACTCCCTCTCTTGTAAATCTGTATGACAGTAGTAGACTTGGCTTTTAGTTTCTAATCATTTTTTTTTTTTTTTTTGGATGTGTGAACATCCAGAGTAGTTATTTTTTGGGGGTACTTCTTTTTTAAGCTTTTTAAAGCCCCTCAAGAATTCAAAAATTAGCTTTTGAGACATGGCAACCAAAGTGTGTTTTTTACACATTTTGAGGTTGAAAAAACACCCACACTTTTATGGGGTGATAGGATATTTTGTGGAGACATGGGAGGGGGAATCAAGGCAAAAATAGCCTGGACTAAAATTTGCATCCCTGAAGCAGCAATAAAAGTCTACAGCATGTGCACGGGAGTTTAGTTTAGTAATTTTGTTAAGTTTTAGGATAGTAAAAAAAAAAAGCTTTTTTTATTTTATCCATTCATTTTGGTTTTGTTTTATTATTTAATTTGTAATTTTTTGGTATCCATTATTTAGTTTTTTTTATTTTATTAACTACAGTGGGGATCATTTGAAGTCGATTAGCTGATATTGTCAACTAAGGGCTATGCGATTTGGGAAAAAAAAATAAATTGTAATTTATTTTTATTTATTTCTTTTCTTTTCTTTTTATTTAAATTTATTTATTTATGTGTGTATATATATATATATATATATATATATATATATATATATAAAAAGTTTTTTTTTTGTGACAGATATTTCTATTTGATTTGCGATTTTTAATTTTGCTAAGTCAAGCTTCAGCTTACCATTGTCAGTATGGGTATCGTTACCCTGCTGAAAAAAAACAAACAATATAAACCATCACAGAAATTCTTATTGTTTCCATTAAAACAATTACAAAATTCCTTTTTGTAGTGGGTTTTGGGCATTATTCCAATAGAAATTATTGTTGTTTTATTGTTTCCCATCTCCCAGATTACATCCCACCCATAGAATCCATCAAATACCAGACACCATTATAGTTTACGTTAAAGCTAATATAATACCCATTACAACCCTTAAATCCATACACATTTTTTCAATAGTCCAATATATATATTTTTTTTTTAAAGTAGGGAATATTATAATGGTATTACTAATTTTACATTTGTTTTAAATGCGGAGCCAGGCGTGAGTTGACACAGGTTGTGGGCATGCGTCAAGTCATATTGCCAGATGTGATCGTGGAGACTTGCGGTGCGGAGCTGTCAGTCTTACACTCCTTTGTGAAGGGATGACGTGGAAACCAGTTTTAATGCTCAATGAAAACCACTCCTCCGTTTCCTCTGTGTGTAGTAATGTACTGTTGCTGCCCCTGAGCTCTGTATACACAGGGTTTAACTTTGTTTGCATGAGGCGTTAGGTCACCACTGAAGCTGGTGTAACACCTCTTTACAGTGTCTTTCTCTCTCACTCGTTTTACCCTCTATCTAATCATTCCCTTAACTGTTTGTTTTGGCCTCTATTTGGTTTATCTAGAGGTTGGAATACGAAACGTATGGTGCATATGTTGCAACTCAGGTGTGAACTGTTGATCCAGTGAGTGTTGTCACAGCTCGTGATGTTGCACAGCTAGCTGTAGAATGTTTCATCAAAGAGCTGAACTGTAGAAATAATCTATATGTTTAGAAAATCTTAAGAACAATGCTATTGTAGTATAATTTGGTTTTGAATTAGGTTTTTTTTTTTTTTTTTTTTTAGTTACAGCATTAATTTTGTAGTGTTTTTGGAATTTTATTAGTTTTTTTTATGTATATATGATTTTAAATAATGTATTTTGTTAAGTTTTTAGTTTTAGTTATTTAAACTGAAACTAAAAACAAATGTTGCCTCTGTAACTAAAAATGCCAGGTTGTTTCAAACCATCTTTGGGTGAAATATATTTTTTTATTTAATTTTTTTTATTTTTATTAATTGGGTTAGTCCATATTTGACCCAGAGTTGGGTTGAGACAGCCCAGCATTTTGTTTAGAGCAGGGGTGCCCAACCCTGCTCCTGGCGATGGACTGTCCTTCAAAGTTTGGCTCCAACCCTAATCAAACACGCCTGCCTTTAATTTTTAAGTGAGCCTGAAGACCTTAATTAGTTACTTCAGGTGTGTTTGATTAGGATTGGAGCCAAACTTTGCAGGACAGTCGATCGCCAGGAGCAGGGTTGGGCACCCCTGGTTTAGAGTGTAGCTGAAAAGTTTAAGTTTTATATTTTACTTTATTTAAGTTGTTTATTTTACTTTAAGTAATGAAAAGTGTTTTTTTTTTAATGGTTTTAGGTTTAGTTAACAATAATAACGCCTTTAAGAATGTGAAAATAGGCAATTGTTTGGTCTTCATTAACCTGTTGAATGTGTTCATTTATTATTTACTTATTTACTGATATTTTTACTTGATTTTTCTTTATTTACAATAAACTTAAGTATTCTTAACTCACAGCAGTACAAAGTGATACAGCCATAATGCACCTCCATAAAGAACACTTGTGCTGATCCCTTCAGCTGGCAACCAATGAGTCATTCTTGCTTTATTGACATGGAAACTTGTTTTTATTGATTTATGCAAATTAATGTTCAGTTCAGCAAAAACATGTACAAAAACCAAACCGATGAACTCATATTCAACACAAAATCTGCACGCTTTAGGATGTCACACATCAATTTATGGGGAGTTATATGCACTTGCCTTTCATCTGTGGCCAGCTTCTGTGTTTTTCTCTTTTCTCACTCTCGCCTCTTCTTTCTCACACGCTCCCACCATATTCCCTGCACCCCAACGCTCTAATGTGAAAAGCATATTTTTGGCCTGCCCCTCCAGTGACAGAAAGACGATTATACCTTTCTTTCAGGCCGAGAGGAAACCACTCCCATCTCTAAAACAGCTGGAGCAAGCCGCATTCCCCCCCAAATCTGGCTTGTAGCCCCAGTCTTCCCATGCAAGCTGATAATGGACCGCCCACTCCCACCAACGCATCCCCGCCACCCCACCCAGTTGCTCTCAATGGTCCTGCCTCCAACAAATAAATCTCTCAACACTTGTTGTCCCAGTGAAGGAAGTATTTCCCATCTTCTCTCTTTTGCCGTCACCCACACTACCCAAACTTGGGGAAGCAGAAGTCAAATGAGTGGAAAATGAACTGGAGAACTTGCATTTCCATTTCACAATTTGTCCCGTCACAGAAAGTGCCTCAGGGGTCGGCAGGATCGAGTCCCATTGTCATTTGGTCTCCTGCAAGGCTGTTCTCAAAGCCTCCGCACACTATAAATCTATCTGTCAGAGAGTCTGTTATGAGGTAATAGGAAAACCATACATATCCTTCCTCGCTGAGTAAAAATAGAGAACTTGTTGCAATGCCTCACCTTCTGGACCAGTCGTGATGACACTGCATGACATAGTGCTGTTCCTTTATCATGTCTTTGTACAGTCGATAGTTAAAAGAAGGGATTTACTGAAGCTATAATTTCAGTACCCACATCACTTTAATGCATTCTGTGAACTGCAGCAACAAAGTGTGTATTCTCTTTTAAATTCAGAGTCCTACAGTTGAACTCCTAACCAGTGCTGATCATCCTTCACTAAATATATTGTCCCACCTAATGATCCATTAAATCAGGGTCTGATGAAAAACCTTTATGGATCTTTGCACACACATTATCCAGTTATAATGAGTGTAATATTCAGACAGATCAGGGGTCTCATTTATAAAACTCTCCTATGTAAAATTTTACATAGGCACAAAAGCTAGATTTTGCTTTCTCCCAAAGGTTTTCAGATTTATAAAACCATGCGCACGCCATAATCAGTATAAGATAAGTTGCTGATAAGATAAACATATTTTAGCTATTTTAGTGGAAACAGATAAACGCATTTTTATTGCAGTGTATTGTCTGATTTGGCACGTCACTGACAAAGTATTGTAAAAAGTGGTCATGTGGTAACATGTGGTCTGTAGTTTAGTTTAAAGATTAATTATTGTGCACCTATAGCACTCCTCGCTTTAATTAAAATAACATGTCACAGGAAAATTGTTTATTGTTAATGAAATTATGCAATTATTTTGTTTGTAAAATTATGTAATTTCAGTGTTAAACTCTTTTAATGCGAGTGGAATATTTAATGTAAATGTGTATGTATATCGACATGAAAACAGAGTTTAAAGTCGTTGTGTACCTCATTAATTTTCTCACTCCATGAAAAAGAGTTTGTACGCATGGTTTATAATGTCCATACCTTACGGCAAGTTTATTTTTTATAAATCCTGACATGTACATGAAAAAATACGTACGCTATTTCTATGCCTATTTTGTGCATATGCAATGCTTATAAATGAGACCCCAGGTTCCACACAAGTGGGATTAAAGAGATAGTCCACCCCCCCCCCCAACATTTTTTTTATTTTATTTTATCATTTAATCACCCTTAATGTAGTTTCAAACCTGTATGACTTGCTTTCTTCTTTAAAACACAAAATATATTTTAAGGAATACTTCAATTATTTTTGGCCTTATTATGAAAGTCAAAGCCCAAAGCATTGGACCCCTTTGACTTTAATTGCATGGACAAACAACACTAAGATCTTTTGCAGAACATGGGGCACTCACAACATGAGGGTGAGTGGTGTTCCTGTAGCTCAAGTGATAGAGCATTGCGTTAGCAAGCAAGCAAGCCCAAGGTTGGGGGTTCGATTCCCCGGGAACACATGATAGGTAAAAATTGATAGCTTGAATGCACTGTAAGTCACTTTGGATAAAAGCGTCTGCTAAATGCATAAATTTACTTTAATTTAATTTAAATTATGACAGAATTTTCATTTTTGGGTGAACTATCCCTTTAAGATGACCACCAGTGGAATAGACCAACAGTGTTCTGTTGTCCAGTTGACTGTTTTCTTGCTGTTCCACGTCTTGACTTGCCCCTGTCTTACTTGTGCCAAAGCCCTGTAATTAAATGCTTATTGGAGGCCAGGCTGGAGGGAGGTTGTGAAGGGGAGGTGAGGAGTTCACTGTACACCTGGGTTGACAAGATGCTGTCTGCACAGCTCTCATAAGTAGGGGGTCTCTATCGCAGCCTAAGGGAAAAGTGAAGAGAAAATTCCCATTAGTTGCACCATCAGGTGTTGTTCAAAGGTTCTGACTGTTGGGTATGTTGAGATGAATGTTACAAAAGTCTGTAGTGGTTTACCTTTTTTTTTTTTTTACCTAGAACATAAAAATAAGTTATTTTGAAAAAAAAAAAAAAAAAGTCATACAATGAAAGTCAATGGGCTCTGATGTTCTGCAGAAAATTGTATACAGGTTTGGAATGACATGACGAATTAAAATTTTTGGATGAACTTGTCCTTTAATGTATCCATTATCAACCAATTTCAATGAATGATTTTTTTTTTTTTTTGATTTATCGTGCATCCCTATGATATATTTTCCATTGTGGTTGCATTAGCAAAATAGTATAGCTCTATGGTATGTGGTCTAAGATATGTAATTCTAATAAGTGGATCCAGAGGTTAAAATGCTGGAAAAAATGGCTTTGTCACTTTTAGATAGAAGGAATATATGTGAAATTTGTTTGTCAGGAATGCCATTTTCAGCCAGTTTTTTCTCTGGGAAATCAGCCTGCTTGTAGCTTACTAGTTGTCACTGCATTTTAGGCTATGATGGGGTTATAGTTTAAACAAAAAAAAAATATAATTCTTTAACTGGTTGTGTATAAGATTTCACACAGCTGAATAAGCCTGTTTCCTGAGGTTAACTGGAAGCTACCCTTGTGTTGAACCCTGAGGTTTTCACAGCAGAGCTCTGACAGTGGTTTCTTTCCTCTGTGTGGCCATATGTTTTAGAGATAATGAGAGCTGATATGTGGGAAAAACTGCCCATGCTGGTCGGTGTTCCTGTGTCAATGTTTAGATGTATGAAGTTTCATTAATGAGATAGTTCACCCGAAAATTAAAATTCTGTCATTATTTACTCACCTTCACATGCCCAAAGTTGTTTTGGACTCCACTGACTTTCATTGAATGCACAAAAACAGTTGTTTGGAATTTCATTTTTTGTGTAAAAACTTCTAACTGCTTGTCTTTTTTAGTTGCTCGAGAAGCTTAATTTCCGAGTTCTCTGTTACCCCTTAGGTTCACACCTGACGTGACACTGATTTTCCGTGGACAGTCTTCAGTCTTGTGTTTCCAGGAAGGCATGGTGGGAAACGTGAGCTGCTGAAAAGGCTGTTGCCACATTTTAATTTCTTTCCCATTTTCCCTATTAATGGTCATGCTTCTTGATGGCAAATACCAAGGCTACCATTTATATCAAAAGGGATTGAGTTTCTCTTCAGCTCCTTGCAGCTACATCTCCTTGGCGGTATCCCGTACCCTGACTCTCGCTTTTTTCCTCGTCCTTCTGTTCTCCACGGCCACACTGTTTCATAGTCTAATTACAGGTCAATTAAGGGCTTTCTCCAGCCTTCTGCCGCTCCGGCCCAGGAGGCTTAGAGGCCCGCAAGAGTGGGAGTGAAAGAGATATCATTTCATGTGGAGATCAGGCGAGACCCCCTTTCAAAGAAGGGATTGAGGAGGAATCCTGAAAGAGAGAAAGCCACCCCACACCTCCCAAAAAAGGAGGCTACTGGGACAGGGGCCAGAGGATTATGGGAATATTCATGACCAGATAAAAAGAGGAGACCTATGAATGGATGTGTCCAAAAAGCTCATCTCTTAGGTAAACAGGGGTCTAAATGGAGTTTGGACCCTGTTCTCGGGCTCAGTGGAAGGAGCAGTTCTCTCGCGTCACATTTCCGAGGCACTGAAAAGACCGTCTTGTTTTGGCCCTTTCTTGGCCGCCATTCTATGTTCCTCCATGTGGAACAAACAGATGGCAACCAGAAATAAATATGTTTCTCACAGTCTGATCAGACACTTTAAGCCCATATACACACAAGTTCGCATCATCCTTAGCTGTCCATTCTTCTTTAAAACTCCATTGGCTGTTAACGTACACATTTTCAGTTTGGCTGTTTCCGCAGACTTGCGATTGGCCCATGCAGCATAGTAGTTCCATCACGTCCTCTTGATTCATCCCATATCCAGTATTTTTAAGTCTCTATTTGTGTGTTACAAAGTCTTTTTTGATTTCCGTATTTTCCGGACTATAAGTCACACTTTTTTTCATAGTTTGGCGGGTCCTGCGACTTACAGTCAGGTGCGACTTATTTATGAAAATTAATTTAACATGAACCAAGAGAAAACATTAACGTCTACAGCCGCAAGAGGGCGCTCTATGCTGCTCAGTGCTCCTGTATCCTACCCCTGAGCAGTGTAGAGCGCCCTCTCGCGGTTTTAGACAGTAATGTTTTCTCTTGGTTCTAAATAAATGTGACTTATAGTCCAGTGCGACTTATATGTTTTTTTCCTCGTCATGACGTATTTTTGGACTGATGCGACTTATACTTAGGTGTGACTTATAGTCCGAAAAATACGGTCATAAACATTTTACAACCATGCTGTTAAACAAAAGCAAGCCACAAAAATATATGCAAAACATTTTAACATCCAATATTATATAAATACCAGGGATGCACAATATATTGGGCCAGTATTTTGTATTTTTCATTGCTACTTTTTAATATATTGCTTTTTGCAGATATTTTCTATATATGTTCTGATATTTGGATATTTAATTGTTTCTATTTAATTGTTTATAATTGTGGATATTTAAAACTTATTTTAAGATTAAGATTACTTTTGGCATCATCTTGCATTAAATTACAGGTGTAATGAATGATAGTGACAAAATATTCAGCCTTTAAGATTAAATAATTGCCGTAAGTGCTGTTCCTTTAGGGAGCACATGTTGCTACAAAAAAAAAAAATTTGTCCATAATGTTCTGAAATTAATTTGATTTATTCACCTTCCCTCCTTCCTTCCTTCCTTCCTTATTTTTAAAATTTATATTTTTTATAATTAATATCATATTATATTCAGCCATTACATGTTACCACTTGTCAGCTTATTGCTAAATATCAGTGAATCTTTAATAAATGCATACAGTTATCCAGTGACATACAGTTAGATCAAGTATCCCCAAATTGTTCAGATGGGATACATTTTTTTTTAATCTATCCTTGCTGCTATCCTGCATTTTTCAAAAAATTCCAAACCTGCTGTGTCATAAGGCCCTCTCCAAAACTTAATGCCTGTTATATTCACTAACCTTCACCATTACTCTTTATGTCCCTAGGCACAAAAAAGATACTCCAAGTCTAAGCCCCAAGATTGTGTGTGCATTCAAGCTGTGTGTGTGGGCGTGTGTGTGTTTGTGCGTGTGTGTGTGTGTGTGTGTGTGTGCGCAGAAGGTGCTGAAGGGTCATGTTTCCAGGCTTCAGGATATTTGTGAAAGTATGTGTGTTTGTACGTGTGAGCATGTGTGCAGTTGTGTGTGGTTCATAGTATTGTATTTCAGACCTTAGAGATGTCAGATGTCCACAAAGGCCATCTTATTTCTTTCATCTTACAGCTCTGAGTAGAATGGGGAATCCCCACACCACAAATACACCTAAAACGGCTGCACGAGCCTCAGATGACAGTATTTAGTTACAGCCACAAACTTGTAGCCCAATGTCCACTTGAAAAGCCCAGTTAACCTGTTGTCATATGAGACTTTAGATTGTTGTTCTCACACTATTAGGCCACAAATGGTCTTCCATGCGTACATAACATACATAAGAGCTCTGTTCCAAAACCTGAGCTGCTGAGCTGCCGTGCTGCCAACTGTTCATTGAACCTCGTAAGTGATTTATTTGAAAGTCATTTAGGAGCTTCTCAACTAGACTCTGAATTGATTTTATTGCAAAATTATTAAAAAATGATATTTTACTACTGTTACTTAAAAAAAAAAATAATGAATTAATTTTAAATGTTTTATTTATATTCTTAATTTCTCCCACGTCATCAGCTATATTGGATTTTATTTCATTTTCTGTAACTGCTTTATATGGATGGATGGATGGAGGTCACCAAATGTCAAGAAATGCCCAGGTCACATTATACCTAATATATCTGGTTTTCCCGGTCTCATTTTTTTTAAATCAAATGGAAAATTTAAATAAAAAAATGGTAATATATATATATATATATATATATATATATATATATATATATATATATATATATATATATAAATTGTAATCAATCATTTTAAACCAAAGGCAGAACTACCAATGTACGTTATTATTATTGTTACTACTTCTATTATTGTTACTTATTTCTTTTCTTTTCCTCTTTTTGAATACTTTGTGACTTGGACCTCATTGTTGGATTCACCCATGCAAGAACATCAATTCTAAATGGAGAATGAAATTTTTTTGTGTCACATGGAGGAACACAGAATTTCTGTAAAAAAAAAAAAAATATATATATAGATATACAGTACAGACCAAAAGTTTGGACACACCTTCTCATTCAAAGAGTTTTCTTTTATTTTCATGACTATGAAAATTGTAGAGTCACACTGAAGGCATTAAGGGCTATTTGACCAAGAAGGAGAGTGATGGGGTGCTCCGCCAGATGACCTGGCCTCCACAGTCACCGGACCTGAACCCAATCGAGATGGTTTAGGGGTGAGCTGGACCCCAGACTGAAGGCAAAAGGGCCAACAAGTGCTAAGCATCTCTCGGGGAACTCCTTCAAGACTGTTGGTAGACCATTTCAGGTGACTACCTCTTGAAGCTCATCAAGAGAATGCCAAGAGTGTGCAAAGCAGTAATCAAAGCAAAAGGTGGCTACTTTGAAGAACCTAGAATATGACATATTTTCAGTTGTTTCACACTTTTTTGTTTTGTATATAATTCCATATATAATTCCACATGTGTTAATTCATAGTTTTGATGCCTTCAGTGTGTATCTACAATTTTCATAGTCATGAAAATAAGGAAAACTCTTTGAATGAGAAGGTGTGTCCAAACTTTTGGTCTGTGTACTGTATATATAAAATATGTATTAAACCTTTTCATTACCTTTGTCTCACTTTTTCACATAGTTAGAAGTTGTCACCCATGGGGACAGGCTTTGAAGTAGCATGTAGAGGTGAGGAGGTGCAATAGAACACCACCTCTTCATCATCTGATCCTCAACCGCACGCACCTTGGAGTATTGAACTGTCAGTGGCCACCATCTGCTCTATGGGTGTCAGAGAATGTACCCACAGTGGGACTTGACACGACTTGATACTTAATCTGCAGGAAAATCTAGAAATATTTGTATGCATACGAGTCCACTTTAAAGTGTGTCTTTGCAATGATGTGGCCAGGTTAGGGTTTTTCCCAGGAGAAGCGTGAACTTGAGAAGACTAATGAATTCCAGAGGAGATCAAATGTGACCCTGTAGCACAAAACCAGTCTTAAGTCACGGGGGTATATTTTGATTAGTAATATGCATTGCTAAGGACTTCATTTGGACAACTTTAAAGGCGATTTTCTCAGTATTTAGATTTTTTTGCACCCTCAGATTCCAGATTTCCAAATAGTTGTATCTCTGTTGGTCCTATTCTAACAAACCATGCATCAATGGAAAGCTCATTTATTCAGCTTTCAGATTGTGTATAATCTTAATATCTTAAAATTTACACTTAAGACTGCTTTTGTGATCCAGGGTCACAAATGGGAATTCTGTGCTATTGAAATAGCAGATTTAATAGTATGTGATGTATTCACATTTGTATTTCTCTTTACAGAAAAAGTACGTGAAATTCAGGAGAAACTTGAAGCTTTCATTGAAGCTCTTCACAAAGAGAAATAGAGCAGTAGGTGGTTTTAATTCTACTGCATGGTTAAAGAGAGAAATGAATAGAAATAATCGTTAACGTTTCAATTTATGAATTCATTAATTATTAATATGTTACATATTATCAATATATTTCATGATCATATTTAAGAATTTATTTAAATGTATGATTTTTCCAATTTAATATGACTTTTTTTATAGTTTTATATGAAATTATAAAAACATTGGTGCTGCCAAGTACACGTTAACTTTTTGTTTTCTATTATTATTTACTATTTTGGGGCTATTAATATAATTATTCAACACACTACATCATCTAAAATAATGTGTTCATAAAGTAAATCAATGGACAGCCCTAATGCATGGGATGTTATGTAGTGTTCATTATAGTGTGACAGTTTTTATTTTTTTCATGATTGAGAAATAATTCTTAATCTTTTGTCTTTCAGGATCATCTTGTTTCTGGACCGTCATGCCCTTACAGAGAAATGCACTGATTAAATACAACTTCATTTTTTGCTCTTTGCCCTCCGTAAATGAATATCTTCCCTGCTTCTCCTCCTCTCTCTCTCTCTCTCTCTTTTTTATGTATCCTGCTCCAGCTTTCAGTCTTCTCACACACATGAACACACGCATTCTTCCCCCTTAAAAACAGTGAAAGTAAGCAAAGTGAGCTGGAGTCCCTTTACATTTGCTGCATATTTAATCACTGTTGGAGAACAAGCACTTACTCAGCTAGAGAATGGTATGTGTCAAGAGTGCCATGCTTTATTCTTTCTTCCTCCAGTGCTTAAAAGCCACATGTTTTCCAAAGAAACCAGTCAGACAGATATTCACATACATACATCTCCCAATCCCTCATTCCCAATAAAATACTTTGTCCGGGTCTCTCTTTCCCCTGACTTTCTTTATTAATGAAGGTGATGTTTATGGAGAAGCCAAGAGGTAAAATGTATATTTTATTGATTGGCCTTGCTATGACTAGAGAAAATATTCAAAAATGTCTTGTCACCAATTGCCACCTTCGTTCATATTTTGGAGTTGTGCTTTCACCACGTTTATTCACAGTTAGTGCAGTCACAGTAAAAGATTATACGTCTTAACATCTAAACACCATGTAAATCCTTTGTAATTATTTTGTAGAATCTGCAACTGATATATGGAGTTGTTTGTACCATAGAGCTCATCTGCACCATATTTGCATGTGGTCACACTTAGCTAAGTTTAATATACTCAAGAAATGGCTATGAGGCTTGGTCTTAAAGATGCAGAACATTTTTTTATAAGAAGATCAGATGACACCATCTGCTCATACAGGTGGATGGAAATGCATTGGCATATCCTGTTTGTTTCTTTGACTCTGCACACCATTTCCTCTCACTTTGTTTTGTTTTATTTTATGAAAGTTTATTTTGTAAGATTCAAATGGTTCTGATTTTCTTCAGTCGTCTTCAGCTTTAGTGTACTTTTAATTCTTTACTTGCACATTTTATATTTCGCGGCCTAGAATTTTTGTGGTCTGATTAGGTTTTATATAAAATCCACATTACACATGTCCTGATAATTTTGGGTGTAAAGGACAACACAACTTTGTTCCTGGTAGCTCATAAATGTAAATGGGTAAATATACATGTACTTGAAAAGTATCCAAGTTCTTTGAAATCACGGATCTGTTGTCACAACGGGAATATATCGGAGTGTGGTGCTTGTATCAGAATATCTGTCAGTTGATTTAAGAATGTTCCCACTTGTTGTTGTAGATTTTAATGTTTGCCTGTCATACCTCATCAGATGTGGTTTATTTATTAAATTAGTGTTTAAAAAAAGGAGTAAAGTCACTTTAAATGTATGTTAATCAGAGTGGGTGGGCTTGGACAAAATCCAATGTGTGTAAACTTGATTTAATTTGATGATTGCTGGTAAACATTTTGACAGGTACAGTGCATGTTTCCTCAGCTGGTTTTACACTGGCTAAATTATAAAGCATTTTATTTGAGGTAAAATTACGTTACCTTGTCATCTATTTCTTTGGAACACAAAAGATATTTTGAATAATGTTGATAACATTATACATGCATGAAAAAATTTTTAAATTCTCCACAGAAGAATGAAAATTGTACAGGTTTTTAATGAAATGAGGGTAAGTAAATTATTATTATTAGGCATTTTTGAATGGTACATTTTGCTAGTGTGTTGGTTGCCTCTTAATATCCAGACTGAGAACCACTGCCCTAGATCATTTGACAAAAAAAGTGTATGTAACTGTTTTTTTGAATCCCTGTATAATAGCCAATTTCTAGATGCTGTATGCATGTGAGTCCATGTACGTCAATGTGCATTTCCTGCAGCTAATGAAGCTGGAATGATGAATGTTAGGTGTAAGTGGCCCTTGCTCTGAGGTATAACTCTGTGCTCCGTGGCCAGTGCTCATCAGTGCAGGGTTGTGGAGCCGGAGCTCTGAGCTTTGTGTGGAAGTGTGGGGCCCTTGAGCTCTCAGCTCCAGCCCACACTGATGAATAACACAGTGGGCAAGAGGTCTTTAACTCCTGGGCATCGTCTCCTATTTCACAAGGCCTTGATTGTTACTGGCATCGTTACCTCGCTGGAGGGGTGTGGAGGGAATTGCGGGGTGTCTGTTTTTTAGAGAGCGCTCTATTTCTTTTCCAGCACCTGAGGGGCCACATGCATACATATGCTCCGGCCTCTCTCTCATCTTGGAGAATGATTATATTCTCCATTTGTTAAAAAAGGATAGTCTGAGAAGGAGAAGTGTTTGGAGGGGGAAAAAAAGAAAGACTTTAACCTAATGACTCTGTAGCGTTTCAATAGGGGCGAAGAAGTCAACCTCAAGCGAAATGCCTTTGTGCTATAAGATAACCGGCTTCTGAAGATGGGGGAGGACACACTATATGGCCATTAGCATCTCCAAAGACCGTCACGTTGACTAATAGCCCGGGCTACATCACCACAGTGGCTCAGTTTGTGTCTGCTCCATTATGTGAGTGACACAAAGGAGCTGAAGACTGGTAAAGACCTGTCAAATGTGCCACCACTGCCGTTGCTCACAAAGCTTTATTTTTCCCTCAAAAGACACTGAATAGTTCTGTATATGCCCCTTCTGTCATGGGCCCCCAGTCTACCTCACCGCCCACCTATTTTGGGGAGGGTGGCCACGCAGAGTCAACTTTGTGAATAAAGCTTGGGAAAAGGAAATAAATTCAGCAGTTCAGTTCTTGGGCTGTTTTGACCATGTAACCATTTGTTCACAGGCTTGTCTTTTGGAAGGGTCCAGCCCCTCTGGGCTTTGTGCTGTCCCGCTCCTATACAGATCGCAGTTGATAAAGGACTGTAAGACAGGGTGGGATTTAAATTTTTACTGCTCTGATATAACCAAAAGCCAATGACAACTGGATTGAAGCCATTTATGTTATAAATATAGTTGTACTCTTAATACTTTTGAGTTATTTAATTATTTGGTTTGGAATTCTTTTACAAGATTTTCTTACCCTTTGTCTAACAATATATATTTTAAACAAACTTTATTGCTCTTCTTGTATTGGTACTAACCACTTTAGCTTATCTGTTCTGTTGAAATTAAACCGCAAAAAATAGCAGCTATATATATATATATGGAACATTTAAGAGCCAAATGACTGATTATATTGTTTTTCAAAAAAGATGCCACAGATTGTGACATTCCTATTATTACCATTGCAGTGAATGCTTAACGAATCGTGTGAACCCGGCATTAGCTATTTGAATCTCTGATGTATATTGTAGGTTTGTGAGACTTCCATGAGTCTGTCTACTGACTTCAGGTTCATGTGAAAATGTGTTATTAAATTAATATTCCCAATATAGTTTTGTAATTTTAATCGATTATTAATGATAGTCTAACATATAAATATTTATCAAAACAATATAAATGGTTATTGCTTATTGATTTATTTAAATAACACAGTTTTATATTACAGTTTATATAATGTAAAGTGCTTTACAATATGTTTTTATGCTATATACTAAAGTAAGAAGCTGTACGATCAAGTGGGCACAGGCGGATTTTTCATTATTACCACAAAATTTGTATTTTTTTTTATTTTTATTTTTATTATTTTTTTGAGCCTGAAGCACTGCATTTTCTCTGTCCCTTCACAAAAAAAAAAAAAGATTATTGCCTTCTCAAACTTTTAAGAACACTTTTATTAACTTTTTATAACTTTTATTACTGTACACATGCTAAACAGCTTTAGTGTTTATCTGAAATTCATGTGCTTATATATTTCACAATGATATCCTGTTACCCCTCTTGATTGCTGAGTCGACACCCCTTCATCACTGAGTGTCATCGTGCCTGAGGAAAGCAACAGGCTTCATCCACCCTTTACTGTCCCCTTGGGCTCTTTGCTTTATGTCGAGGAGAGTAACCACTGCACAATTGTCTATTGTGTGCATTATGTTTGAGGCATCTTCCCATTGCTGCTGTGGGGTCCTTTGCCCTAGCTGAATTAGGCCCATGGGGATTATTTGACCAAGGCACAAAGGTCACTTATTTTCTTCCCATCCCCCTGGCCTACGACTCAAGACGAGTCATAAATTACCATACCTATTTAGCATAGATATTAACCACCAGTTGTGACGCACAATCCCTAATGCTTATGGAAGAAGTTGAATAGATTCAGTTTCTCAAGTGTTGGATGTTTCTTTTTTCTTTCCTTCACTGTTCATCTGAATAGTAAAAGTGGGAAAAATCAATAAGATGACCGCACTGTCTCATGGCCTTGAATGTCATAAATGAATTAGCTCATTTGTTGGGGGAACACGGCCATTTAATGGATTCCCAATGGCAAATCTATATTTCGGCTCCCTAATCCCTCTGTGGCTCTTTTGCACTCACAAGACAAAACAAGCCAGACTCTTTCTCTCACTCATAAAGGGACACAAATGCTTACTGTTAGAGGTTTAATTTAACATGCCGATCGCTGGGAGTCAACACGCAGCATCCCATGAAAGGCTCTGTGAAGGCGGGAGGGTGGTGAAGGCAGTGAATGTGGTCCACATCATGACAGGCTCCCACTTTCATGTGGAGATAAGGGCTGCTGCCATAGCAAACTGATCAACAGAAGGACATCACCTCTGCTGGGCCGAGCGACTCAGCCTTGGTGAATTTGCATGGACTTAGAGGGATTATTGGGGTATTCATGGCAACCTCGGGGCCAGCAGGTGAGGTCCTAGCTCAGCTCCCTTATCCTTTAGGTAAACACTGCTGTTTGGTATGTTGAAGGGACGAATGGGGGATCGGTTGCCAGGATGAAAGTGTATCCAGAGGCTGGCTCATCCCTCCTAGCGGAGTGGCTCTTGTAGGGGCTTGCCACTACAGCGTAGGGGACTCTAAGGGCCGCATTCACTGTGTAAGTGGTATAGTGTGTCTGCACCAAACGGAGTCTGGTGACATTACTTCATTGGCAAGAATGGTATCTTAGCAGATGCTAAAGCCTTTGGCAAACAAGTGTAGAGCCTTTGCATTGAAGCAGATATTCTTTACAAGACTGAATGCTGGTTGCATTTCCTTTGTAGTTTAGCAGCATTAGATGGGATCAAATTGAATCTAGTTGAAATGGTGGTTACACTTTATTTTATGGTGTTCTTGTTATACATTTTACATATACTAATGTAACAATACATTATGCATAATTACATGAAATTTACCCAAAACCAAACCCTCATCTTAACTCTAACCATGTAAGTAAATACTCAGTGCTTAAATGTATAATTACACTGTAACAAGGACACCATAAAATAAAGTGTAGCCAAATTTTGTATTTACACACCATTAAGTTACATATAGTTTAATTACTATACTTCAAATTAACCCTAATATTAACCTATATAAAGTTACCCT
This sequence comes from Carassius carassius, assembly GCF_963082965.1. Taxonomy (NCBI): domain Eukaryota; kingdom Metazoa; phylum Chordata; class Actinopteri; order Cypriniformes; family Cyprinidae; genus Carassius; species Carassius carassius. The sequence goes on from NC_081764.1 coordinate 11,769,575, forward strand.
TAGATTAACATTTATATATGTATGTTTTTAATGAAGTAACGTATGCTAACCAAGCCTGTATGTAAAAACAATAATATTGTGAAATATTTCCCCAAAAATATTTGTTAGAATATTTTAATATATTCTAAAAAGAAATTTTCTGTTTTGGAGCTCAAGAAACATTTATTTTTATTATCTTGAAAACAACTACTACTTTTTTTGTAATGGTGATGCATTTTTTCCAGGATTCTTCAAGGAATAGAAAATTCAAATAAATTGGATTTATCTGAAGTTAAAATCTTGTATAATATTATTGATGTCTTTACTGACACTTTTGATCAATTTTATGTCCTTGCTGATAAAAAATATTTTCTTTCTTTCTTTCTTTATGAAGTATTATTGTATGTAATGATTTTTATATAGTAATTTCTATATATACTTTATTTGTAACTTATCTAAACAGGACATTCAGCAGCCTATCATTTTCATTAGGGAATTACTAATTAAATGTCACATGACAAATTCTTAATCCAGGATGCATATGTTGGGTGAGCAAACAAGAATTCTTGTTTGTCCTTGTGAGACACACAAAATGTCCTGTGCGTGCAGGCATGGAGCCCAGTACCTTGGTACAAGCTCTAGAGTCCCCAGAGTACACAGCTGATAAACATCACTGGTGTCACCAGGGATACTGTGGACAGCATGTTTATTCACCTGCTCGTTAGGGAGGGAACATCTCCTTGGTCTGATCTGAAAGTATACTTCACCAACCATGAGGACGCTTGTTCTGTGGTCAACACGCCCACAGGCCTGGTCAAATATTGGGTTAGGACCTTGAGGATGGTTGACACACACCCTACAGCCTTTGACAGTTGCTGTCTAATTGCCATTGTGTTCATTGTCCAGGCTGACTGCTGTGCCCCTCACCAGACCAGGACCTGCCCTTTGCAGCCAGGGGACAAGAATGCATGTGCGTAAATATGTGTGTGGGTGGGTGCCAGGACTGTTGGTTTGTGTGTGTACGGGGGGTGGCGAATACGAGTTTGTGTACCCATCGCTGTGAGCCTGTGCTCAGGAATGTTTGCTCTGACAATAGACAGCAACTGTAGTCTGTCTAGTCCAAACCCTCTCCAGCCTCAACTCAAACAGCACTTGCAAAGCAAGAGGCTCTTCTTTATCTGAGAGACGTTGCCCTTCTTTAGGATGGGGAAGGTAAATAATTACAAGGCTTTAATAGGTGGATAATGTGCTCCCAGGGTGCTGGGACTCACCCTGAGCAAACAGGGAGATCCACTGGCTCTGTTGCACAGCACGTTCCAGTACATTGCAAGCTTTTGTAGACACTACCAGGATGTGCCATCTGCAACCTGTAAGAGCAAATCCTGGTAATCTTTAACAGTGCCAATGTTTGGAATGAAATAGCTTACTGTGAATACTGAACTGTATGGACTGCATACTGTATTCCTTTCTACACTGTTACACATTTCAAAGGGTTTACTCGCTGGCAACACTGTTACCAGTAAGTTACTGTAATTAAGATTTACATTATACCGTATTATACGTATGACCGTATTTCAGTTTTACAGTAAATATGGTACTGTAGTCATGTAATACCATGAAATTACTGTAAAAATCCAAGTCATCAGTATACTACTGTAATTAATTTGAATATAGATTTCATTAGATTTTAGATTTTTTTATGAACAATTTATTTTATTTGTATCCTACATAGATACTACTGACATTCAGATAAAAAAGAGAAATAACCTTTTAAACACTGAATATATAACATTTAAAAATACACAGTCTTCCAATGCTGGAACAGAGCATCCTCACAGCTTCTCGTGTCTTATGGCTTTTTGCAGTGTGCAGTGCATTATGTTGCATCCTTTGGATTTATCCTCACAAAGGATATTTTGGCAAATATATATATATATATATAAGCAGCCGAAGAATACATATAAGGCATCTGCAATATTGCTTCAAAATGTAAGCCACCATCTTTGCTCACCATCCATGTTGTTACAGACAGAAATACGTTCCCTGAAAAACAAGAAATAGAAAATACACACTTTTAAAAGGCAAACCCCATATGGAATACACAAACTTCTCAAAACCATAGGCAAGTTCTTCTCTTACCCTGAGGTGTGGCTGGCATGCTCATGTCCTTCATGATGCTTCAATTCAGTTGCCTTTAAAACACAGACACACACACACACACACACACACACACACACACACACACACACACACACACACACACACACACACACACACACACACACACACAATATGCAGTAAATGTTAAATTCCAATAAAATTATTGCAAACTAATTCTAAAACTAGAAAGGCAGCTAGCCATAAAACTTTTGTTTACCACTGATGCATAGCAATGTTTTGCTTCAAAAATTTTGGAATGACCATAAAATTATTTTTTTGTTTATGTTTTTTCAGATTGTAAAATCATTTATGTGTCTGTTGCTTCCGCTTTCCTGTTTTGTTTGTTTAATTGGAATTTGTCTTGTTGAATTTAAAACAAGAAGAAAAAAAGTTGATCAGAAAAAAAAAGAAAAAAAGAAAACCTAGCTAACATACGATTTATGATACTGCCATGTTGACAAGTAAATGTAACTAAACTGGTATGCAAAAAAACCCAGACATATGTACATAATGTATATATGTTTTTACCATGCTTTCTGTTCTTATTCTCTAATAAGGTGCATCAATACACTGTGCAGGTGTTCTCCAGAACTCTTCCACTCCTGGGCTTCATCCCCCTCTTCACTTCATCCCCACTGGTTCCCAGTCTATACCATATACACTATATACATGCTTTTTTTCCTCTCTCTGTACTGTATATACTACTCTCTCTCTCTCTCTCTCTATCTATCTATCTATCTATCTATCTATCTATCTATCTATCTATCTATCTATCTATCTATCTATCTATCATCATCTGTCTGTATTATAGCATGTTTATACTATATTTCTGTATATTTGTATGTAGCTTATATACACTATATATGCTTTATATACACACTATATCTGTCTCTCTATCTTTTGCATTTTTAACAATGTTCAGTGCTGTAAAGACCATTCAGGGTGACAAGAGCAAGGTTTCCTTTTTCATGAGTCAGGCTGATATAGAGACCAGAGATGCACTGCTTCCCAAGCCCTGGGGCATGATGGTTAAATGAGCTGAGAAAGGTCTGCTCTTATTTTGAACTCAGCGCATTACAGAAAAGCACAGCTATATGACATTATTTTTTTTGCCCTCTCTTACTGTAGCCTCTACACAGCTGTGTTTTCTGCATCTCACACAATCTTTCCTCTTCAGCCGGACACATTCCTGTCATTCAGAGAGAGACAAAAAAGAGATGTGTCCCCCACCTTTTCCTCACACTCACTACATCTCTCTCTATCCTTTTCCAGCTGCAGGCCCACTCTTGTTAATGAAATTACCCAGCACTCTGTAATGCTTCTAAGTTGAGGTAATGACAGTTATGTCAACAAACTGGCCAGGACAAATACAAAAACTTTGCACAGAGATGAGGGAGTGAACTTTGAAGGTTATGGAGAATAGAGCACCTTGTAAATGTTAAGTGCAGTTACGTTTAGTTTGGCTAGTGATTGGAAGAGGTCAATGGCAATAGAAAGCTAATGATACCACAGTTCAAACTTTGAGAATGCTTTATAAAATGTCCAAAATTGCAATTCATTTCCTGAAGGATTGATCCTGCTGTATCATTCCACAGGAAGTATATACAGATATCCCACAGACATTTTCTCTGAAATCTTCACCCCATGACAGTTCTCTTCCTCCGGTCATTATCATAAATGCTCCAAGTTCACCACAGACTGACTCCCCGACAGGCACAGAAAATCTTCCCTTCTCCCAAAGGACCAATTATGAGCCTACCTGCCTGAGGCCTCAGAACTCCCTCCACACCTCCAGACCTGACCTTTCAGCCCTGACACACGACCCCTGTGCTGAATGAGAACACACAGGAGCATCAGAGCGAGACCCACCCCCCACACCCTCTGGCTTTGCATTCCCGACAGGAAATGACCAAGCAGACCACCAGTTTATGGGTAAAGGGGAAAAGTGATAGGACCCAGTCATCAGGTCAATATGGGGACTTTGCACAATTATGGCACACTTTGGTGTCCCATTACTTCACACACACACACACACACACACACACACACACACACACACACACACACACACTCACACATATATATACTTCACCCAAGAATTCACTTTGTTTAGACAATTTCTACACCATTTAATCTACACATTCAGTCCCAAACTAGCTTGTTCCGATACAGAGCGCTGCAGTAAAGACATATTTTTATAGGCCAGCCCAGAAGTTAGCAACGTGTTTCCCTTGACAAAACCCCAATAGAATTTTTCCATTGCCATTTGAATTACTGCAGAAAATAAGCTATGTGACAGACATTCAACTTTATGATGCGTACACATTTTGTTCATCATGATGATCTTCACAAACTTCACAACTATTATGTATTTTGAAGCATATATACAAACAGCAGATGTAAAAAGCTAAACCTAGGCTATAAATTAACTTAGCTAACTTGATAATAATATATATATTAGTATACACAAATAACAAATAAATAAAATCCTGCTATTTAGCAATGGTAAATCCCATAGACTCTTGTCTGTTGACTAGCATTAGCTTCCCAAAACATGATTATTGTGTATAAGTTAAGAACACTTGGTGAAATTACTAACGGTACAAAGCAGATGGCTCATATAGAATTAGCGGTTAGGGGTTCCTACAAGGTACTAACAGCATTAACAGCACCGGTTAACACACTCAACCCAGACATCTATTGGCCTTAATTGAGCACTGTGTCAACAGCTAAAGTTCCAATGGACATGGATCTCCTTCACCTGACCAGAAATTCCAGCTAACTGAATATTTCTCCTTAACACCAACATAATTATCCATACAAAACCTGAACTTTGATATTAGAACTCAGAAAGAGTTAAAATCTTAATGAGAAAAGTATTATTTTAAGTCGACAAATATTTAATCCTGTGTTGCTGGATTAAACTAGCAAAAGAAAACTGAGAACAACCCCTATCAGGATTTAATCTGCACATCTGTGTGAAAACAAAGTAAAGCTATAAAGTTAACACAGACTGCCTTTTTACATCTCTGTGAAAAGAAAGCAGAGGATGAAGGCTGGAAGCACATTGTGGATTGTATTTCAAAGCTGCCGTCCTCTGCAGCCAGTCTGACCTTTGAGTCTTGGTTCATTCAGCTAGCAGCCTTTGTCGGACCACTGGACAAAGTGCAGGAGGTCTCAGTCTAGCTGTTGAGCTGATTAGAGCTCCGTAACACTGCTCCAGTGCCCTCCCGGGTCCCTCCACTGGCCAGCGAGGCCTCAGTGGCCAAGGTCAGCATCCACTGTGACCCTTTCGGACCCCTGTCATGTTTGGACACATGTGAGTATAATGCTGCACTGGGCCTAATCCAGCAGATTAGCATACGGGGAGTATACAAGAGGGCATAAGAATACGGACCTGTGCACCCACCATGGTGAATGCAGGGCCAGCAAAGAGAGTGTTGGCATGGAGATGGACAAATCGTAAGACGATAAACACATCTTCTGCACTTTTTAAAGATGGATTTGTGGGCATGTATTATATAAGGAATCATCCCAAATCTGTATTCAGCGTGATCTTTCGATTGTGTCCCATGAAATCAGTGATCGTGCTTAGCCATGCTGTGGTTTGAGCCTTTTCTTCTCCGTGAAATGTGAGATTAGGTAAAGACTGTATCACAGTGAAATATTGCTATGACTGCAGAACATATTAACTTGCAACATGTATTTGTGTGCATAATAAATGTAGATACTTTGCTGCCAAGCCTTTCTACTGAGTTAAATTAAATAGAATGGTGCAATTTTTTGCTTTTGAGAGAACTTGATATAAATATGCCACAGGATGTGAGAGAGATATTGCACTAATATTTAAGCTTGATGAAAATCAATTCTTCAGTACTGAGAATGCACTGAATACACAAGATGTTTATATGCATGCCAAAACCCCCTTGTTTGACCCTTAGACCCATGGTAACTTTGCACCATCCTTAACGGAGCCCATCCACCCACAGACAGCAGCTGACCAAGTTTGTCCAGTTGTATTCTGTAATAAAATAGAAATGAAAATGAAAAAAAAAGTAATCAAAACTGATTTAAAAATATTTATTAAATTATTATTAAAAAATATATATATATATATAATAATAAAAATAACATTTAAATCTGCCACTAAGCTTAATAATATAGGGTTGATAGAGTGCTGCAGGGATGACATATTTTTGTAGGCCAAAACCTGGAAACCTAATTTGTTTGTGCAAAAAAAAAAAGAAAAAGTACAACTTTATTTGCAAAATATAATCCTAGATTGAGACTGATACAGTGTGTGTGTGTGTGTGTGCGAGAATGACCGAGATTGTGAATGTGTGAGAGTGTGTATAGAGGGTGTCTTTTGGACATTTTCTCCTTGGAACACTTACCAAACACGTCTTAAAGAAAGCAGAGTCATCTCCAAACCAAAGGGGTAGTCCTTGAAGCACCAAAGTTCGGCTTCAGTTGGCTCTGATAGCTTGTGTGGAAAAAATAAAATTGTATTAAATCCAACCACTAATAATACATTATAACAACCTTTAAACATTTATTTAGAGATCAACTATGAAGTCTATATCGCAGTTTATATAGTTTACATTTACTTACATTTAAAAGGATTTTTCGTTCATGAATAAAAATTTGCTGTCAATTTACTCACACTTGACCAGCCAAGATGTAGGTGACTTTATTTAGCAGAACATTAAAGAAGATTTTTAGCTGAAACAGTTGTCTTTGGCGATTCATATAATGAAAGTCAACTGTAACCATCCCTTTGACGGTCAAAAAACGTGTACAAGCAAAACTAAATCAATAATTGTGGTTCCTGATGATATATTTGTGTCTTATGAAATTAAACGATAGGTCTATGCAAGAAACATTTATAACATTATTACCTTTACCTTGTACAAACAGCCCTGAGTGTATTTTCTACAGTCTGGAGTGCGAGTGTAAAGATATATAAACACTTTTTATACAGATTGCAGCATCAAGGATAGTAGGCAAGTACCATTTTGGACATCCTGCTAACGTTAGTTGTAAAAAATCACACCTGTATCACATAATTATATGTGTCAGGGCGCTTGCTCCAGGCTGTCAGGAGGAGATGCGTCTGTTGTGTTGTTCATCAAAATAATACTTGCTGCTATCCTTGATGCTGCTAAAAAAGTACAATTACATTCACATGCATGATCTCAAATCGGGAAGATTGACTTTTCAAAGATTCCCAAAGTTTGATATAACTTAACAGCTTTACGCTTGTGCTCCAGACTGTAGTAAACGCATTTAGCTCTGTTTGCAGAGGCTGTGGATTAAAGGTAATATATAAATGTTTAGTTTATTGCATAGACCTATCATTTCATATAATTTCATTCCACATAACTATTAATTAATAATATCTCTGTAAATGTGTCGCAGGTGGGAAAAGGTCTGCGGTTTTAGAGAACATACCGGCCAAAGAAATTCTTAAAACGCTTAACGTTAGGCCTAAGTCAGTATTCACGCGGCAGCCCAATTTTACACCAAATAAAAGAAATGTAATTTCACAAATTGCACAAAGAGACATTTCAGTGACGGGAAATAGATTTTTCTCGAAGTTCGAGCCGCAATATCATGCTTAGGCCTATTGTAAACTAACATAACTAGTCTGTAAAACATTGGCTATGTTTGGAAGTTAGGTGATTTTAACTTAAACGCATTTATACCTTGTCCATTTGTATAAGAAAAATAAAACCTTTAAGTTAACAGACTATGAAGCAAAATTTACCAACGTAACGTTACTCCTGTGGCCTCGACTCTTCCCCCTCCTCGTCTGCTTCATTACCACCTGCCTGCTAACGTTACTGTCTCTGCGGGAGGAAAACGGGAAATTCAGATGTTCTTACAGAAAGTTAGTAACACAAACGTGTTTATAACTCGAAAATACTCGAAGGCAACTAAGATAAATTTAAATATATATTTTGACTCCAAATGACTCCGGCCTGCCGTCAGTGCTGCGTCTTCAGCAAATTCGACAAAAAATTCCTGCCTTGTGTTATATTGGCCAATCAGCGCTGTTGTCAAGGCAGAATTTCAAGCGCGACCAATCATTTTAAATAAATGGGAATTCTGAGTTTATAACACTTAAAATCTTAATTCAAAAGATTTTTACTGCCAATGAGTAATTTAAACACACCTGTTTAAGTTTTGATGGCAAAACTGGGTGTTATAAGTAATGTGAAGTTATGTTAACTTGATTTTTTTATTAATGACAACATTAGGGTTTACAGTGTACATGAATGTTGTTTTTTAAATTCAGAGAGCTTTTGTCAGTTGCTACATAAGTAATGCCGCAGAATGAAACAGTACTTGTCTCAAATGTTGTTGTTCCTCATGTTTTTCCAAACACAAAAGTCTTTCGTTCAACTATAAAACACAAATTAAAAGAGATATTTTTAATGAAACCTGAGAGATTTCTGTCACTCCTTTGAAAGTCCATTTATTAAGAGACTGTAAAAGATCCATATACATTTAGAGGTTTAAATCAAGTTTTCTGAAGATGCTTTTATTCACATATAAACGGGGAAGGTCAACATAAGGGTGAGTAATTGATGACATAATTTTCAATTTTGAGTGAACTATCCCTTTAAATTGATCTGTTCAATTAATCGTTTTTTAATCACTTAGTTTACACAAACTGTCGGAACAAACTGATTAATTAATTAAATTGGACTTCAAAATATCACTTGAGAGAGGACAGTTTAGGTGAGTGTGTTTGATATTTTTTTCATATTGCTCTACTATTAAGCTCTGTACGCAATACAATGCAACAGAAAAAGGTTGTTTTATCATACTACACCATTACAAGTTTGCTCACTCCTTCTGTAACAAGCTAAATTTTGTTAAAAACTCCTGTGCAACTGTCATACTGCTGATAAATTTATTTTTGTTAGTAACTTCCCAAGGTTGAACGTAACAATACTTTAACTGTACAGAAAAGCTTCCTGAAACCATTCATAATTCTGGTCTTTAGTAAAAGCTGTGAACATAATTGCTGTGAAATCTTGCCAATAGGGCCTTTTCAGGTCACAAACCAAAACGAGCAATTAAATCAAATTGGAGTCTTTGGTGAGTGCTGGGCCCCGGTGGACTTGACCAAATGCTTGATGCTGTGACCTACTTGTGCAGCCTGATGAATAGCCACTGGAAGTGAAACCAGTGGGCAGTCATTAATCTGGAACAGATCAGGATCCAAGTATGTCTCTATTCGTGTTAATTGGCCAGTTGTTTTGTTGCAAGTTGCAAGGGTGGGAGAGAACTAGCTAGTGGTAGTCATATAGATCTATGAGTCTCATAGTAAGTAAAAAGCCATTGACCCTCTAGAGATAAAGTGTTTTTGTAGCTCTTAGGGTACAAAAACACCTCACAGTGCTTCTTAAGAAATGTTTTTAGCTAAATCCGTAAAATACAGAGTCAAAGATATATATATATATATATATATATATATATATATATATATATATATATATATATATATATATATATATATATATATATAGAATTATTTGTCTTTCACTAAATAACTTTTGTCTTTTATGTGTTTAATGTGACTAAATAACTTTTATCTCTCTTTCATCGTACTGTTCTTTGTAGCTGCACAAATATGTCAGATCAGTGAGCGGTGAGGTGTGATTCCAGGATAGATGGATGGATGCAGAATGGCAGTTTGGCTTGGTCCTGATAAGGCCTGTCTCTAGCAGGGCTTCCTTAAATGTTTGGAAACAGTCAAACACTGTCAGACCAGAAGGATTGGGACTGGATTGATGAGGGGCTACAGGCAATTGAAATGTTTTCCTCACTCTTATCATGTGGCCGTTTTGGCTGGAGCAGCAGACCCTGCTGCGGAGAAGAACAGTTTCCTCATGTCACTCAACTTATCAGTCCTGTGCAAAGGAGATGAGTAAAACCATCTTACGTAAACAGGAAGGATGTCACACATTTCGGAAAGACACGTGTCTGACTGATGGTGCTAATGGAGGTATTGGGTAACAGAATCCTTTTTTTCACAGCATTACACCAGGGACATTAGTCGGCTTGACTTAAAAATGTGTAAAACTGTAATGCTCAATATGATTGCCATAGACCCACCTTGCAGTTAAAGAGATTATTCCATTTTTAATGCATTCACATTTGAGGCATCACCTTATTTGTTTACTCTTAAATGTGCATGCACGTTAACCAAACACAAAAAGCACAATTTGTGATATCACTGATGTCAGAGTTTATTGGCAATTTGTATTTTGCAAATTTTAATAAAACATAATATTGACAAGCATTTTGTAAGATTTCGGTCTTATAACTGTACTTTCATGACTGGAAATATCTGTTCATGTGTGCTGCAAAGATAGCCACTGAGTGGACTGACTTTTGTGACTTGAATTCCAATTAAGAACAAGAGTTTCTATTTAGAGCTCGCTACACTTTTTATGTATGCTTTACCCTAGGGTTAATGTCTATTTGAATCCTGAGTTTTGAACCAGGGTTAAGCAATATTTATCTTTTGAAAGTGGGTCATAATTGCTCTGAACATTGGCCATGAAACCCTCGCAGCTGTCTAATTTTGTTTTAACCAGCCAGCTGAACAGCCAGCCAATCAGGGCTTACCATATTTAATATTCATATATGTTTTTTTTTCTTTCTCTAGCATATGAGGAAAACAGATGACAGTGTTCATAAGATAATTTTCAGCCGTCATTACTTCAGTCTTCAGCATCACATGATGCTTCAGAAATCATTCTTATATACTGATTTGGTCCTTAAGATATTTCTTACAATTATTAAATTTAAAATTTTGAAAAATTATTTTGAGAAGTTCCAAAGGTGTTTTTTTTGTTTGTTTGTTTGTTTTTGTAACAATGAAAAAGTCTTGACCTTTGATAAATTTTATGCATCCTTGCTAACTAAAAAACTTAATCTCTTAAAAGAAAAAGACTGAACTATTAGTAGAAAAAGTTTGATTACAGATTACAGTTTAAAGTGTGAAATGCCCAAAAGAGTCTATATGACTGCAACTGTCCTTTTCACACATTTTTGTCAGCGCTCACATCCTGCATTAAGTCTCAGCATTGAAATGAGCAGGAAGTCACAGGTCTCTGCACCAGATGACCTGTGCTTCCTTGGGTGGTCAGAGCTAAGACGTCTGAGTGTTCATCTCTCCTTTCTGTCTTCTCTGGCCAGAACAGCGCTGATCCACTGAGCTCCAGGCCAGGGTTGACCTGGTGTCAACTACTGAGAGCTTTCAGTCTGTGGATACATGGCTAGGATTGGCCCCGTGTGGGATGGGGGATCTTGGTCCCCAGGTGGGTATTGTGCACATTGCTGACCACTGACAAAAAGTTCTTTGGAGGCCAGTGGTCAAGATGAGAAGCTGGTGAGGTGAAAGGAGAGAGAATGTACTCCCTGCTGCTTTGGTCTAATTTGGCAGTATGCCGACCGACTCTTCTCTAGAGCAAGTACTGGCATGGAAAAGCAACTCTGCACAATGCTGTTTGTATAAAGCATTTCTGCAGTCAATTCAAGTTTCTCCAGCCACCATCTGCCCAAGATAAGCACTCACATTCTATAGACATTTGCTTTCAATGCTTATCAAAACACTCTTTGTTCCTACTATCTGTGTATCTGAATATGCATATGTATCCTCTTTCTGTATCATGTATAATATGCCACTGTTCAAAATTTGTGGTTAGTAAGGTTTTTTTATTGTTTATGAAAGAAGTCACTTATGCTCACAAAGGCTGCATTTACAAAAGAAATCATTCTAATATGCGGATTTGGTTCTCAAGAAACTTTTGTTATTATTATCAGTGTTGAAACTAGTTGTTCTGCTTAACACTTTTGTGGATTTTTCCAGTATTATTTAATTAATAGAAAGTTCAAAAGAACTAAATTCAAAAGAATAAATAAATAAACCTTTTGTTATAAATGTCTTAGCTGTCCCTTTTGATCAATTTAATTAAAAATAAATAAATAAATTCAGAGCAAGTTACTAATGGCTCACAACAACCTAGCAATATGTTTCAGATCTAGTTAAGTTGAATGTAGTTGGATCTAGATCCTGTTACTTTCATCAGCATATATGTAATTATATTAGCAAATTTGGCAAACATTTTGTTTTGCAAAGCAACTAATATTGTACATCTATAGTATATAAGATCATGCATCCTCTGGGAATTAATTCCATGACCTAGGTGTTTTTAGTGCTATATGCTACTATTTAAGTTATACTCTCTTTGTGAAGCAGAAGTCATCGAAATTCCTGATTTTAAACTCCTGAAATTCAGACACGTCTGTCTGAACTGAACAGAGGACAATAGAGATGAGCAACATGCAGGCTTTCAGATCTACCCCAGGCTAGTGGCCAGAGGGCAAGAGCAAGAGAGTAAAGACACGAATCCCCTAACATGATACAGATGGTGAAGAAGGAGAGCCAGGGCTGTGAGGGATCTCACCGTTGAGTGTGATCGGTACAACCTGTTGGCCCTGCTGAGACAGCTGGGAAAATCTGAGATTCCACGCTTTCAGTCGAGCTCAGAGCAGTCCTCTCTCATAAACTGCCCATATGCACAGGCCTTTCATCCAGGACAGCACATTTATAATATAATGATGTTTCTCTGCCCTTTAAAAGAGAGCTCTCAAAATCTCAAATCCAAAGAGATATTCTTTATAAAAGTTAAGACTTGTCCACGACCTCCTTAAAGACCTTGTTTATACCACGTCTACGTCACTGTGTGGGAAGATTTGAATAACACTGCCCAAATGTTCACGCAAAGAAAGAAGGCATAGCTTTTATTCTCGCTGTTGTAATTGTTAATCAGTGTAAAATAGCGCCTGTTGTTTGTCTTTTCTCCGATCACAAATGCAGACATTGTTTTATGTTTATGTTAAGGGGCATAACATCTCAGTCACACGCTTGAGGTATTAGGCCAATCACAACGCACTGGATAGCTGGCCAATCAGTGCACATCTCGCTTTTCAGCTTTGTAAAAACCGACGCGTTTCAGAAAGGCGGGGCATAGTCGGGCAACAATAATGTACATTATGTGGAAAATAATTTGTTATTTAAACCTCAAACTGCATAAACACATTGCATTACACCAAATACACAACATATTGTTTTTTTTTAGCAACGTCATATGACCTCTTTAAAGGTGTAATTTGTTCAGCATTAAAATATTTTCTGTGATATTTGATGAAAAGCACGGTATTCGTTATCGTATAAGTTATTTGTAGGTTGATTTCCCCTAAAAAAATTCAACACTGAGGCTTTGTGGTGCTACAAACAGTGCGGTTTTAATAAAATAATTAATTTATTAATTAATTAATTTTTTGAGCAGCCCAAAACCGCAATACTGGCTGATAATCACAATTGTGAGATATTAATTCACAGTTGTATTATATAAAGTTGCATTAATTCTAAATTAAGCCACAATTGTGAGATATGAAGTCACAATTATGAGAAACAAAGTCACAATTAAATTAGTTCCATTCATTCATTCATTCATTCATTCATTCATTCATGCATAAAGCAGAAACGGGCTTCAATACTCCCCAATTATGAGAAATAAAGCCACAAATTAATGAATTAATTAGCTTATTTATTAGGCAGAAACATGCTTCCATTAGTTACAATGCAGAAATTACACTTCATTCAAAAAGTATCACTCAAAATGTTTTACACTAGAACAAAATGTGTTTTGTGCTAACTTCTAACTTATCTTAGCCAATGAATTGTGTGCATTGACAGAATGACTATAGACAGGTCTTTTGCAATATAACATGACATCATCTGTTCCCTGGAAGAGGCAGGCGGTGTGCTTTATTAGGTAGTGAGTCATTTTAGAATAAACTCTGCTCTGCTTTATAGCAGTGTGACATGGAAGTGATGGTGGATGCTTAGCTGCAGTCTGGCTGCTGCTTCTGGAGCCACACATTTAATGAATAGCTGGGAGAAAGAACAAAAGTGAGGCAAACAAGTTGCTTGCATGCCTGGCTCCTGCAGACAAGATTGTGGGATTGTAGCAGGTGGTCAAAACTCAGCATGGCGTATCAAGCACCTCAAAATATTGCAGGAGTATGGAATTGTGATATATGGGAAAGTAGTGTGTGTAAGATAGAAATTATGCACGGTTGTGTCCAGCATACTCCATTATAATTTGCAGCAGCTGCACACTCAAGTACTGCTGGGCTGCTAACCCATTGGAACATAAACTCCAAGAGTGAAATGCTGAGATTCCTACATTGTGCATGTGACAGCAAGGTAGAGGTCACCCAAAAATTATAAAATGCTATTCATGTTGTTTCAAACCTGTATAACTTTCCCTTCACATATTACAAGTACACATATAACTACTAAATTTACTAAATATATAAAAATACTAAATATTACTTTATCTATAATAGAATAAGAATGAGAAAGAGCTTTATTGCCAGGTATGTCTACATGAATTAGGGTCCCACTTTATATAAAGGGGCCTTAACTACTATGTACTTAATAAAAAATTAAGTACATTGTATTTATTGTGTTCATATTGTACTGCAAAACACTTAAGCTGCTTTTGAGGTGGGATATGGATAAATTTAGGGACAGGTTTGGTGGTATGGGTAGGATTAAGGGTGGGTTAAGGGTGTAAGGGATGGGTCAACAGCGTAATTATAAATGTAATTACAGAAATTAATTACAGATGTAATTACATGCAGGTATTTTCAAAATATTCTAATTTGTGATTTGTGTTTCACAGAGAGCAAAAAAAAAGTAAAACACTGTAAATTATTTTTATTTTTTGATTTACTACCCTTTAACAAAATATTCTAACCAGATACAATAATATGAAGTGACACACACACACACACACACACACACAAACTATTCATGACCATGACAGCAGGGTTGTCAAGACATTCTGTCACAGCATGTCATGTCACACACCTGGTTAGGACACCCTGTAAAGCCTTTATACACTGTGGCCTGTAGACACTCTATTTAAAGATAAAATATTAGTTGTATTGTAATCACATGCACTTCATAGAAAAGAACAACAATTTTATGCTAGCGTATCTAGAGGATAACACAGATCGAGACACAGAGAGAGACACAGAGAGAGACACAGAGAAAGCATATGTATGTGAGAGGGTCATTTAACTCTTCTAACTTGAGCAAATTGCTGCTTTCCCCTGCTTGACAGCCCTTTTTCCTTTACTTGTTAAAGGGTCTGCCATTGTTAGCCGAAGCTCCACTGACAAGTCGCTGCTGGTCATGATGTCAGGGGGAGACTAATAAGGGCTAATTCACAAGCTGTCCTAAGAGCTCGGCTGCACTGTTAGCTGGGTTCCCAGGATACTTTTAGTCCACTTCAGATGGAGAGAGAGTGAGAGGAGAGATTTTGCCCAAAAGAGAACAAAAAGGGACAGAGGGGAAGCAGCAGCGGGCAAGATGGCGAAGTCAGTCAGGGACTGCATTCAGAGCCCATGCAGGTAGTCTGACTAAAGGGCCCAATTTGTTATAAATGACACAGACTCATTGAGTAAGGACAGGATGTCGTCTGCTAGAGGCTCTGTCCCTTTCTCTCTCTGCTGTCACCAGAGGCGAGGTCCCGTCTGACTTTTGTTGACACAGTGATGGTTATAGGAGGGGGAGCTTTGGATATGTCGAAAGCAATTTTATGTGTGTCCAGGAAATCCAGAAAACATTTACAACCAAATCTAGTTAGCGAGCATCCAGGAATACAGCACATGCCAGTGGAAACAAAAGACGTCTATTTTAACATGTAAATTACCCCTGATTAATTCCTTAAAGGGTTAGTTCACCCAGATAGCAAATTTATGTAATTAATAACTTACCCTGATGTTGTTTTAAACCCATAAAACCTCCGTTTATCACCATTTAACACAGTTTAAGATATTTTAGATTTAGTCCGAGAGCTCTCAGTCCCTCCATTGAAGCTGTGTGTACGGTCTACTGTCCATGTCCAGAAAGGTAAAAAAAAACATCATCAAAGTAGTCCATGTGACATCAGAGGGTCAGTTAGAATTTTTTGAAGCATCGAAAATACATTTTGGTCCAAAAATAGCAAAAACGACGACTTTATTCAGCATTGTCTTCTCTTCCGTGTCTGTTGTGAGAGAGAGTTCAAAACAAAGCAGTTGGATATCCGGTTCACGAAAAAATCATTCAGTTCACCAAATCAAACTGAATCGTTTTAAACGGTTCGCATCTCTAATACACATTAATCCACAAATGACTTAAGCTGTTAACTTTTTTTTAATGTGGCTGACACTCCCTCTGAGTTCAAACAAACCAATATCCCGGAGTAATGCATGCACTCAAACAGTAAACTCACTGACTTTTCTTACCTTTCTGGACATGGACAGTATACTGTACACACAGCTTCAATGGAGGGACTGAGATCTCTCGGACTAAATCTAAAATATCTTAAACTGTGTTCCAAAGATAAACGGAGGTCTTACGGGTTTGAAACAACATGAAGGGTAAGTTATTAATTACATAAATTTGCTATCTGGGTGAACTAACCCTTTAATGTAGACATCTAGACGATTATCCTGTCTTCAGTTTGTCTCACGTCATACCAAGCTTGCTTTCTTAGGCTTAACAAATCAGTTCAAATCACATTATTTTGTTTGTAAAAAAACATAAAAAGTACACTTTTCTTGAGTGGGACCATACTGGACTGGACAAACAGGCAAAGATGGATATGTTTTAATATACTCCTACATTATAAATGGCATCACTTTAAAAAACTTTCTATATCAAGCAGTTAAAGTTAAAAAATAAATAAATGCAAAATAAATAAATGTGAAATATCATTTAACATTTTTTAATTAACATCGCCTTAAATAGTGTTTATATCTAATAGTTAAAGTATATAAAAAGTTGAAGTAAATACCAAAACACTACAACCAAATATCGAAAATAAAATAACATTTTACAGCAGGGGTGACATCATAAGGGTTGATCATGACACACCAATCACAACAAATATTATTTACATTTTTATGAAACATCATACAGACCATATTAGATTTGAGGTACCGCTGCAGAGAAGGTACATACATATTTTTTTAAGTCTGTTTCTCTCACAAAGTTATCATATATTCTGAAGGCTTTGTATGTAATATTTCAGTTCCCATAACATGGCATTTCAAACGGCATGCTCTGCATTTTGAGCTACACAAATGGAGTTCAGAGGATTAAAAATGTCAAACAATATTATGTGACAGCATCATTATTAATGATCAAAAGCACTGTGACAAATCTGTATCACATGACTGCAAGTGTATATTAAAGTATGGTATTATTTGACAATGTTATTGCTGTTGAGGTGTCCCTCCATTCAGCTTAACTGTACGCCTAGCCTTGTTCCGGAGGACGCTTTTATATTATAAAAGATACAATGGCATCATGTCCCATTCCCCATCTGTGTCTGTGTAACTCCTACTGAGTAGTGTGTCTACTTGATGAACAGTTCTTATGCTTTATGATGTGACTACTGAGTAATACTTTAGACCTTCCCCTCTTCAGGCCATGAAACATAAAGCATTTCACCCCAGTTCAACCTCTCCCCATTAAAGAAACATATCCAAGTTCATATTTCAAAGTGCAGGTGGTGAAAGAAGCAACTTTAGTAGATATTCAGTCATGTCTGATACAAAGGCCAGAAAAATGAATTTGTCATCTAAAATGTGTTAGAAGCAAAGCAAGAGCAGGAATCAGAATCACCATGACAACAAGGATGAAAACATGCACCTCCCAGAGTATAAGTGCCATGTAAGGGTGCATTCAAGTATGGAAAGGTTCACAAAACCTTTAATGTCATACACTGGCGAATTTCTTTTGTGTTTACAACCACAAACAGTGACTTCTACAAAAACTCCAAGAGCAAATGGATTAGAATGCCATTAAAAAGATGACTGAATCAAACCCAGTGGATTTTGGAGATTATCATGGCAAAGGAGATCAAAACAGAAACCATGTGGTGATTCGAAGACTCTGAAAGTGGACTTTAATACAACTTCTCTTTCCTGGTGGGAAATATCTTCTTCCTCCTCTTTCATTTATTTGTTTATTTTTTTGAGCATGCCTCACTATTCACATTCATGGGCTCACATCTAATTAAATTTAATGTTTGGTAAAAATTATAGTAATATATAGTTTCACCTGAATAATTATAATGAAGTTTATGCAACTTGTGTGTGTGATGTTTTCAATGGGTCATCACACGTTTAAAGATCTGTTGGTAAACAAAACATGTTTTAACATTTCTTACCCCTCTTTAATGTGACAACTGGGGCTTAGAAATGATCAGTTGACAATCATCAGCTGATCATTTCTAAGCTGTTTGTCCAAACATATAATTACTATTAAGCACAGGACAACCATATACGAGAGACTAAACAATTTCTAAAATAACGGGAAAAAAGGCTTTCGTGAAGAATGCTCCTTCTAATGTCCCCGTAGGATCTTGGCTGGTCACTGTGGAGATCCATGCTATTCTCATCACATGTCTCTCTCCCCGCCCCCTCCCGCCCACCATTCATGCTTTCCCTTCTTCCCTGCATAAAACAAAAGCGGGCAGCTGAAAGCGCTCTGAGGTAGGTAAATGTATTCAGTGACATCGGCCGGATGATTCTATTCTGCGCCGGCCCTGTAACATTTGTTTCCAGCCTTGTCTGAGGGCTGGGACACCATGTTGGGCCTTTTGTCCCACGTGCTCTCCACACAGGGCCGCAGTTAATGGTAGCCTTGTCCAAGACCACTGGAGCAGAAACTTTAGCCAGCCAGAGCAGGAAGGTTGAGCTATGAGGGGGGTTTTTACTTAAGACTGAAAAAAAGTCTACCGGGCCACCTCAGAGGATTCCATGGGAAGACAGCAAGACAGCTCTTGGAAAACCCTCTCAAAGGAAGTGGTGCAGGAAAAGAAAAAGCACAGGGCAGCAATCCCTTCTCTTTTCCCATATCTCCCCCATCCTCTGTTTTGCCTTCTCCACATCTGGTCTATCTGGCATCTGAATCTTTTTGCAAGAGATCTAGATCAATTCTTTCTTTGGAATTCTAATGGAGATGGAGGCTATCTCTGATTGATTCGCACTCTCTTTTCCTGTGAAACTCTTCGGGACAGGGGCCCATAGGGTGCATGGAGTTGGCAGACTCAGAACCAGGTGTGACTGGAGAGGAGGAACGTGAACCTGCTCGGCACCATTCTCCATAGTTGAGTGGAATCTTCAGAAGAGAGGCTCTCCTCTTTGTTGGCCTCTCATCTGGGCTTGGGTGGCTGTGCCACGCTGATCTCTGTCATGACCAGTGATGAGCTTTTTGCTTGCTTTGACTAATCTTCTGATGGAAAAAAAAAAAGAAAAAAAATGCTTGATGGAAAGTGCCTTCAAACTTATATAAGTTAAATCTCTTAAATTCTGTGTTAATTTTTACATAACAATGTACTTCATGTTTATTTTATTAAATACATAAACAAAAAATTGGCTGTAGCTGGAATATCAAAAACTAGAAGTCCTACATCATAAAACAAGATTATATTCCCAAACTATCTCCACTGTCATGGGAATATGGATTATTAATTAATTAATAATGATACACATTAAACCATATTATGTGTGTAAATGAAATCCTTAATAGCATTAAAAAAAATATCAATATAATATTTTATTGAATTAATCTTCATCTCATTTATTATATATTTTAGAATTATTTCTGTATTTATTTTTGTACATTTTAAGTCTAACTGTATGTCTAACTGTATTCTGATTTCATGTCTTTATTAGAGTGATGTTCACATTTTGAATACATCTCAGACCCCCCAAAAAACAAACAAAAAAAAAACTCTGTTGTTAATACCCATACATAATTCCTACATTTGACAAGGTTTTAACTCTTGATGCTTATTAACTTACTGTGAGAGCTAAATAAGCTCAATTTAAGCATGTGGGTTTTCATCTTTTGTTATGGATCATACATGTTCCTGCAATAGTAGCCTACTTTGGGCCAACATGTTACACTGAATGCATAATGAAGTTATAGTGAAAGAGACTGGCTGTTGGAAAATCCAAACCTATTTAACTCAAAGAGGTTTTGCTTACAATTATTCACTCGTGAAAATCTGCCAAAGAAATGCTCTTCATCTATCATGCTGTGTTTCCTGGGATCAAATTCTCACAAGACTTTAGTGAGGCTAGAATGGCTGTCTAGTGTGCTGTCAGTGAAGAATAGAGGAGCCCCAGTGAACATCACAGCGGTCCTTTTCATTTTATGGGATGCAAGACTGCGAGGGGGGTTGCCACGGAGTCAAAAATGAAGCCCTCTTTATTTTTCAGTCTTTCTGTGTATTTGTCTCTCTCAAGCACACACACACACAAAATGCCATGAGAAGCTTCGGTATGGGGCACCTTTATTAGATAGATATTGAGGGATTAGAGATTCTCAGTGGCCCACAGAATAGCACACACAGTATGGCCACTATGATTATGACACTTAGATACTCCAGAAATACAAAGAGAAAGAAGGGAGAGGGATATGGGGTCCGCTGAGGAACCAACCACACATTTTTCAAGGATGAAATGAGCCTGTAAACTAAAGCAAAGGAGTCATTAGTCATTAAGGGGAATTTTGGTGCACATGCTGAGGGCAGTATTTTGGCCAACTATTTAAAAAATGCAGCTTTAGGTTCAGAGTCACAATAATGATTAATAAAGAAGGAGACAATGCTGAATGGAAATAGATGTTGAGGGACAGCGTGTGTTAAACTCCTGGATAACAGCAATGCATTTGGGAAATGATTCATAGAGCAAAGGAGTCTAGGAGAACAAAGCTCCATGGTATACCTCTCATTCCTTGTTACAGTGTTTGCAACTTTTTTTTTTTTTGTATTTGGTACCCTCCCATGCCTGTCCAAGAAGGGTCACCAAACTAGACATGTTGCCTTTTATTTAGCATTATATATATACTCACCCTAATTCAACTTTGACTTTATTTATTGAGAATTACAATAAATCAGAATCAATGCCCTGTTAGTTTGATCTGAATCAGTTTAAGAACTGGAAGGATGAAAAGATAAAGAGCTGAAAACAACATGTAAGCAGGGCCGTGCATAGACCTTTGGAGGGGCAGGTGCTCAAAGTATAAAAGGGGCACATGGAACAAGGCATTAAATAGCAATGTTCAAAATATCAATACAGCAATATATTGTGATGCATTCCTTGCTGATTTGCGTATCGATATGGATGATTATGTATTGATACGGCAGCAAATGCTGTGATGCAGTTTTGAAAAAGAAACAGATTAGAAAAGACAATTTTAAGATTTAAAAGTAAAAAAAAAATGTTTTCTTTCCACCTAATAATAACTCTGGGATTAGAAACTGAAATGTCTTAAATTGTCCAAACCTAATGGCTTTTTCTTCTCTGTTCTACAGAATAATTAAGAACAGCTGTTATAGTAAAAACTATAGAAAACACTTGTGCCTCTACATTTTCCTCTTTCTCACCAGCCTCTGTCTCCTGGCTTGCTGTTACCTGCTCTCTTTCTGTCACTTGTGCCTCTACATTTCCCTCTTTTCTTCCTCTGTCTCCATCTCCTCATCTGATCTATTACTTTCCACTCTCTGTCCATCTAGGAACAAGGCTCAATTTACTATTTCAGCATTTATCTATTATTTTAACCATCACTACTACTCTTACACCTAATCAATAAGTCCACCTTAAATATTGATACAAAACATTAAACAACTGATACACTGGAATTTAGTGATTAATATTATTATTACTGTTGTTGTCTAAAATTGAACACCTTTGCAATGTTAACAAATGACAGGCTACATGTGTTATTCATCTCCTTCACACTGCACTTTGATGTCAGGTCAGGTATATTATTCATTTTATATTGACATTGATATTTTTACATTTATTTCCAGAGAGATATTATTGAGTTTACAGGCTAAAGTGGTCTTGCTGTTGTAAACACTTTTGCTATTATAGAAAAAAATATATATATTTGTGTCACATTTAAAATATTATTATATTTTAATTCATTTCTGAATTGTTTTTATTTTCATAATGATAATTCAGAGAATGAAAATATCTGAATAAGCCTTACCAGTGTTGTGATAATTATTTTTAAGGCACTCTACGTGTTAAAAAATAAATAAATACTGTAATATAATAATAGTTTATAAAAATACTGTAATATAATGATAGTTTAATAATAGATGTTGAAAATATCCTCTGGCAATTAAAAAATGTGTGCGCGGCGTGAGGAATCATCCCGGTCGGATGAGGTAGTCTTCGTCAGGTGAAAGGTCATCATGTGGGTCATTTTATTGATGGCTAAATTATTATTCAGAAATTTTACTAATATTTAGTTGGGCATGGGCAGGAATTCACAAAATTGTATGTTATGACAAAAAAAAAAAATGAGGAAATTTTGCTTTGACAAAAGGGCACTTTGGGCACCAAGGGGCAGGTGCTCAAGCCCCTTGTTTTTGTTTATGGTTTCATTCGCTTTGTGGTGCCTGTAAGATGATCTGTTGAGATCCGTCTTGATTTCACAGGTGAGAGTCACTTTGGGTGGTCAAGTGCTTGTTTCTCTTGTTGTGTGATGTCTTTGAGAGGTGATATAATTTAACTGCTTTTTACATTTTGTAAAGTCTTTGAGAGATGGTGTAATTTACTATTTTTTTCAAATTAAATTTATGGTAATAATAATTATAATAATTATAGTAGTAGTAGCAAATTATTATTATTATTATTATTATTATTATTATTATTATTATTATTATTATTATTATTATTAAGTCTAAAGTACCATTTAATAGCTGCATCCAGAGACAGGCTATGACACTTTAAAGTCAGTGCTTATGGGTGGTGCAGTGTAATGGGTAGTTTTTCTAAGTTTTTCATTGCCACTCTGTCTTGTTTACATGGTCTTGTTTACATTGTTGTCTTTTAAATGCACTGAGTAGGCCACACATAATAAGGACCTTAAGGGCATGGTAGATCTGACCACTTGATTTACTTGCATATTGATTTATATAAATAATGCCTCAGAAAATAATAAAAATGAGAAAACATGTTAAAATCAATATGTACAGGAAGGTCCAAATATCTTAGAAAACTAGTGAAAATGCAAATTCATTACACTTTTTTTTAAATTGCAAGTTGTATTAAGGCTTTATAATTTGAGTGAAAAGATGAATTAATGATTAATAATAATAGTAACAACAATAATTTTAGTGTTTGAAGGGGTCCTTCCTTGCTTTAATGACATGAACTCCACAAGTTTGAGTAAATTATGATATCCAGCATTCTGCTTCACATAGACTAAATAAGTTCACAAAGAATAATTTTTAAATATATTAAGTAATGGTATAAATATGTCAAAAGGTTCTGAAATAAAAAAAAATTCTAAGTTTCTCATAGCCTAGTGCAAAAAAAACAAGAAAAAAAAAACATGCATGTATACATTTGGACCACTAGAGGGTGGTCTTGGTTCTTAAAGTTTGTACTGTATCTTCTCCAAGCCCATGGAGTGTCATCAACTGCTGTCTGGGATTTGGTGTGAGGATAGGGCCCGTTTTAATTGACCACTGGTTTTGTTAATCTCAGCCTGCAACGCTGTCTTTGAAAATAATGCTTTCAGCATTTATATTTCTGCTGTTCTATTGAATGACTTGCAGAAGTGACTGATAGGGGTGTAACGGTATGCAAAAATCACGGTTCAGTACGTACCTCAGTTTTAAAGTCACGGTTCGGTTCATTTTTGGTACAGTAAGGGAAATAAATGAAAACATTAAACTGCAGGTTGTTTATTACTTTAAACTTTTTTTAACAATTTGTTTATACTTTTTTAAACACTTTTTAATAAAATATAATAATATAAGTACAAATATAAATAAATAACTATGATTACAGTGCAGCATTACCAATCCCAGCTTGTAGGCCTGCTCATATTTAAAAAAAAAAAAAATGATATATATATATATATATATATATATATATTTCTCTTAATTTCCGATCGGAATTAAGAGCAAAGGTCTGTTTAAATGCAGAAGGGAGCTGCGTTTGAATTACAATCGTTTTTTTCCTAGTGATGTTCACACTCGCGTGATGCCTTTTGAAAACTTTAGAATCAGCTGCAGGGCGGGATTTGCACTGAACGCGGAGACTTCCGCCACTTAATATGTTTGTGTGGAAACACGAAAATGTACCTATGTTCCACACACAAAATATTGCATTCGGTCATTCGGTGCACACGTGTACCGTACCAAAAGCCCTGTACCGAAACGGTCCGATACGAATACACGTACCGTTACACCTCTAGTGACTGATTTATGTGGGTCTCTCTGTATTAAAACACACTGAAACAAGCACCAGTGTGCTATAACTGTGTATGCTTTCAGTCAGCACCTCTTATGCAACCACTTGCTTTGAATGACTCCACTCCAAATCCAGACTCTTTCAACAATTCCAGCTCTTAGCATTGTCATAGTTTCCCTCCCTAACAGTCATAAAGTATTTGCTATGTGGATTACTATGCTGGACGTCTGTGGGACAGCCAGGCAAACCTGTTAATGTCAAAGGCACACCCAGCTGAGATGTAATGAGATGAGAGCTACAGGTCCCGGAGCTGCTGTTGACTCAGATGTGCTGGGTAAACAGGACTCCAGGAGCTCCACTAGAATGGACCACAGACCCAGTGGATTAGGGTAATGCTAACCCGTGAGGAGGCGGAGATCCAGGGTTGCCTTTAACAGAGCATGATGGATTAGAGTGCTGGTTTGGGGGTGGGTAGAGAAAGGATGGTAGATGTAAGAGTTCCCTTAAAAAAGGGCAGGAGCAGGGAGCTTAGCCAGGCCAGGATCAGAGTCTTGTCGACAGTTGATAATCCCATTTGTCATGTCACTCTAGGGCACAGGTCTGGGCCCTGCTATAGGGATCAGGGCAGTCATGTAGGGATCGCTCCAGAGCACATGTTCCACCTGAGACTTGAAGGTTGGGACAGGATGTTCAGTCCATGTGTTTTTCATGTTTTTAAGCAAAAGTGCAGTAAATTGAGCTGCATTAGCAAGCATTTTGTAAATAAAACATGAAATGAATAGCTGATCATCCCCCTACCCAGACAGAACCTGATGATACGTTTAAAGTGTATTTTCATCCTTTTTGAAGTTTGATAGCCCCAATTCTCATGCAACTTCATTATGATATGTTCTTCATCATATTATATTCTTCAAAGCCATACAGGTGCAGCATGATGAGAGTAAATAATTACATTTTTGTTGAACTGTGCCGTTAACACATGCCATCTTGCACACTCTAACAGTTGCTGGGAACAATTGATGCAACAGACTACTGCCAAAACTGCCATCTCCTCAAATGAAACCAAAAAGTCTTCTTAATACAGCCATTATGATCAGTCAGAGATCACAGCTAAAGGTAAATTCAAATAAAGGGGCAGTCACTTAGACTCCAAAATAAATCTTGAGGTTTGAGGTGGAATATGATTCAGAGAGGAGGAGGTGACATTGTTAGGGCCTTAGCCCAGCCTGCTCTACTCAATGCTCTCGTGTGTGACATGTGGCATGGAGGTTTTGGATTTGGCGGGTGTGCTGGCCGTCATTTCACCTCCTCCCAATTTTTTACAAGACTTGTGTGTCACGCGTGGGCGCCCCCGTCACATCTCTCACTCCGTCTGGCCTGACACTGGCTACCGAGCCTCTTTTTTAGGAAGTGCCTACATAACACCACTGTCTGCCGCGCCAAGACGAACTGCCTCCTTGGCCAGACAGAGCCTCTGCCAGAAAATAAAATACATTTAAAGAAACCCATCAGCTTTCGTTCAGTTTTTTTTTTCAATTGGAAAACTCTCAGAATCAGTTACTTTCAGATTTATATATCAGCAGAATCATTTCATGTAATTATACAGGAGTGGGATTTGTGGATAGACCAATGCTTAGGAAAGTGTAGTGGCACAAATTAACCGAAGCTTCTTAGCAAGGTCTGCTAGTTACATATACCACACACCATGGTGCACATCACCTTGCTAGCAGCTCTGTAATTGCTTGGTTGTGGGGCAGCTGTAATTTGGACCTGCATTCTAAAGGCTGTTATGTTGACAGGTCATTTGCAGTGAGATTTAAAACCCGTTTATTATTCTACACCTAATCATACATGCTTATGACACTCATTTCAACATGGAGGACTCTGGTGTTTAAGGAAAGTTGTACAGTAGTCAGATGCCCAAAGTTATTTTTATGGGCAGGAAATTAAACTCTTAAAGTTGCAGTTGGTTAATTGATGCTGAATTAATGGAAATTCACTAGACAGCTGGTGAGCCACTCTGCACTGAATATATATTGGTCGTGTGTATGTTGGAATTTTTTTTTTTTTTTTTTACATGGGGTTATAGTACCTTACAAAGATAGAGTTGTGAGTTGTTTGTTATCCAAAGGTGTGAGATGTAGTTGCTGTTTTCTACTGGATCTGTTTTGTGGCCTGGGTGCAAGTTATATTTATGCATTTGGCTTTTACACATTGCCCAAACCAACTTAAAGCTGCTAATGTTTATCAGTATGCAGGTTTTATGGGAATTGAACCCTTGTCCATGGCATTACTAGTGCTATGCTCTACTAGTTGAACAGAAATGCTGAATTGGCACCCTGACTATGGAATTGACTTCTATAGCAATGTAATCTCACAGAAAACATAAAAACTTTAATTGTCTCTAGGGCAAGTCCTTTCGTTTCTGTGATGGACTGACCATTCTTCAAGGTCAGGGGTGTCCAATCTTGCTCCTGGAGGTCCACTGTCCTGCAGAGTTGACCTCCAACACCAACCCCAGTTAAACACATCTGAACCAGCTAATGAGGGTCTTACTAGGTATACTAGAAACGTCCATGCAGGTGTGCTGAGGCCCAGGACAGAGTTAAAACACCCCTGTTCTAGGTTGATAGGATAGGCTCTAGCATTAGGAAAAGTGGTTTGAAAAATATATTGATGGTCTCTTAGATCTCAGTTTCAGTGTTAGCGTATCTATGACATTTTGAGTTTAAATGTTTCTGGGTCGCAGTCCTTTATTCTCTTTTTAGGCAGCAGCTTCCAATCTATCCATTTCCAGTTAAAATCATATGTAGATATTATTTATGTTGCCTTCACAGTAATGAATTTGTGTAACAACCACTCTGAGTTAGCAAGCTCATGGCATACAGCACACCATAACTCAGAGAGAAGGGCCAGCTGGTAAACAACAGTTTAAGTGGTGAATGGACAAAATCATGAGACTGTGTTGTCAGTGATTTAAGTGTTTCAACATTTTTCTTCCTAATAAATCAGTGTCTTTGGCTGAATAGTACTTTTAAATTTGAATCTGCAATAGCAGATTTAACATCTGTCCTGAAGTTTTTGTTATGCTCAGGGTGTTATGCTACTTTTGGGGATTCAACCCCAAAAACAATGATGGGCATTTTTGCATAAAACATTTGTGTATCCCACTCAAAATGCAGGTGTGTGTAGGCGTTAGACCCCCGGGATTCGCCCACTCAGCAGAGTGGGATGGGTCCTAAAGAAGAGGGGAGGGGACCCTGAAAGTTTGGGGACAATGACCCCATCCGGTCTCTCTCCGTGGGTGTGGGTGGGAGGCAGTTATGCGTCATCCAGCCCCCACTGAGTGCTCCCAAGCTGCCCCCGCATTCTGGAGATGCCTACCTGCCCAGGATCCCTCCTCTTTCCATCTGTCCAGTTTGGGGATGTTAATGCAAGGGGAGAAAAAAAATGTGCCTGAATACCAAGTAAAAGATATTTTAAAAACAGCTTTTAAGAATAGCAAGATAACTATCAAGACAACTTTAAACTTTAATAAGAAATGCTTTATCATTGTTACCCATCTTAACTTACACTCTTGAGTGTTAATTCATAATACCACAGCAAAATTTGGCAACAATGGTTATCAGAAATGACCCAGTACTGCTTGCTACCCAAGAAAACATACACTCCTTTGTAAAGCTGTTAAACTGTATTACACCCAGAGTGGGAGAGATGGGAGGAGGTAACGGTTCATTTCAACACCCTAAACTGTGTCAGTTGATTCAGAGCTTAGACATGAAAAAGGCCTCAGTCTGATGATATGCAGCCGTGCTCCAGCAAACTTTGCGGTACCCATCCAATAATCTCAAGGGTCTGAAAGGAGGGAGATGGCTGTGGTTTTGGGGGAGCTGCCATTTATTTTGTTAACGCAAACCCAAATAATTCCTGTCAGGATCTGCTCTAGAGGGTCTTGACTCAGCCCTTTTTACGTTTGCAGTGGGAAGTATGAATTTCAAAAGTGGGAGTAACTATTGAAACAGCTGCATTTCTAGTAAGAATGAGTGCAAAAAACATGAAGGGGATTGCTCATTGTTATATTTCTTGTTTTATCAGTTTGTCCATTGCAGATCAAGAAATGTGCAGGTCATTGGTTTCCTTTGCATATGAGACATTTATTATGAAGAAATGCTTATGTATTTACATTTACACATTTTGGTAGACACTTTTACCCAACAGAACTTCCTATGCATTCAAATTATACACTTTTTGTTATCTTCTGGATTCCCTTGGTAAAGCCCTGACTTTGGTATTATGAGCACTATGCTCTATTGACCTATATGACCACTGTGCTGTATTTACTTTTGTTATTTGGATATTTCAATGAATGAATGAATGTATGAAAATGAGTGTATTTGTTTTAAGACTATAATCAGGAATGCTAATAACTTACCCAAATTAGCTGTCTAGAATTTGCTGGTGCATAAGTAGGCTATAAAGATATAACCAGTCAAGCCACTTGTTGTTTAATCACAATCTCTTGATTTGTATTATGTATAAACACCCATGTATGTTTTGAGGCCTTTGAGGAGATTATTTTGCAGTACCATCGTTCTCCTACCTCAAACTGGCAATTACTCGCTACTTTTGGTGAACTCCCATCCTCGGAGCTACACTCATCTTTTGAGGGTTATAAAGTGGGCAGGTGAGACTTCTTTTGGTTTTTTAACTTTGCTGATGGCAGCACTTCAATCAGTCTTGAAAATGTCTCACATTGTTACTTAGTAATGCCCGCTACCTCTGATCTTACACTGATTATGCTTGATAAGTCAGCAATGTATATGGTCTTGAAAATCTTAAATGGTCTCTTTTAATGTTCAAAGGTTTTTTTTTTTTTTGGAAGGGGCAGGCAGGTGGGATGCCCACGTTAGTATTTGTCCCTCCTACTTTTTGGTTTTGTTTGGAGAGCTGCCCACAGCTACATGTAGAGTCCCTCTAAAACCTCATGCTGGGGAACAGTTTATGCTCATCTCCACCCTTAATGCATATCCAGCCCCTCGGAAAATCCCCTAATTTCACCCAGCTCTGTCTTGTTTGACCTCTCTGTCATTTGGGTTTCGACAGCATGTGGCTTCTGACAGTTTGAGTTTAGCTCAACAGCTTAGAGGGGGTCTTCTTAGACATTAGAGGACATGTGTCCACATTCAGGCAAGTCCTTACATGTCTAAACTCTCATCTGGAGGTATCCTGCAAAGGAAATGTGGTGTGGAATAATTATAAAGTGTTTATTCACTGAGATTTTCCATAATCAGAATCTTATTTCTTGGATGCATAGAACCTATTTGATCATGCCACCAAACTAGTTCAACTGAAGTTTAAGGTGGCATTACACAACATGCTGTTTTCCATTTTCACATCAACACATTTCGCTTGGTGCTTGAAAGGATTTAAACAGGATTTTCACTTCTGCATGCTTCTGATTGATAAATCCTCCCTTACATTAACTAATAAGTTGTAGCAAACGTGGCATTAGCTATAAATGTCTTATCAGAAAGATATAATTTAATCAGTATTGAAAACTTAGTAGTTTTTAAAAAGTTTTTAGACCCTGGAGGGCTACTGGAACAAGAAATCTGTTCCTGTGCTCTCTTTTATTTGCTTGCTTGGCAGCATTCTCATGAGATCCATGTGTACATTTTACTTCCTCATGCCCACTTCTAAAAACACTTTGATAAACGATATGGCCAGCTAAATATATTGCAGCTTTGATGTAAAATATCTCAACATGACTTTATTAATTTGTTTCACTTTAATGGTTTTGTTTGGTGATTAGTCAATGTAACTTAATAGTTTGCATCTATGTTTGTTCTTTTTGTTGGATGACTGACAGACTGACAGTCTGTTTTGCTGCTGTTCTTGTACTTGTTCTATCTATCTACAGAGATTTAACCTAATTTGCGTGAATTTTCAAACCCATAACCAACAGTTTAAAAGTAGCCCAAATCCGTAGGAAAAGAAATTAATCAAAACTGTCCAAAGCCCTGCAAAAAAGTGCATTATACATTTTAAATTTGAAAACCATTCTGCTGTTGTGCTGCATTAAATCAATCATTTAACAATCTAACATCTCTAATAGAGCTGATAGAGCTGAAAAGGTCCCGGCTGTAAAACTGTTCTCCTTGTGTGATCTTGCACATATCTTTGAGCCTTTAAATGGGATACCTATGTCAGCCAACACGCTGCTCTCCCTTAAACCAGGAAGACTGTACAGCACTCGGCTCATTGAATACCTTGCTCTGTTCAACTCACTTCAGGAAAAACAACAGTGTCTTGTACTCTCCTTCCGTTCAGGCATTCCCACCTGCAGTCCGTGTGGCACATAAGTGTGAAATATCAGTACGCAGAGGCTGGGTCTCTTGTACAGGGCAGCTGTCTGTCTAATATCACCCATGGGTCATGGGAAAAGGTGGGTGTATTACGATGGACATGTGCTATATCCTGTCTGGAGCTGCTGAGTCTTGGCATATGTTCCAGTTGGGACAGTGAGAGGCCATGGGGTCGGGTTAGCGTGTGTGTGTGTTGTGACAGCTGGAACATGGCCTCATGCTCTATGTGTGCTGGAAGATACATGGCAGACTCTACAGATAGTCTGGATGAAAATGCAGGTCAGAGGAAAGTTCTGAATGAATGACACAGCACTTTGTTGGGTTCTTAAAGTGGAATACAAATCAGATTATTAAAGGGGTCATATGATGCTTTTTTAAAAGATCATTATTTTGTGTATTTGGAGTAACAGAATATGTTGACATATTTTAATGTTCAAAAACACATTATTTTTCTAATACTGTACATTATTGTAGGTCCTCTATGCCCCACCTCTCTCTAACGAGTCATTTTCTACAAAGTCCCTCCTTCTGACAAGCGCAGTCTGCTCTGATTGGCTAACTGACCCAGTGCATTGTGATTGGCCAGGGCCGGCCCTGACCACTTTGCTGCCCTAGGCAAGATTTTACCTGGCGCCCCATGCATCACAGCCCATTTCACCCTGTCATTGTGTTCATGATTTAGCATATATATATATATATATATATATATATATATATATATATATATATACAACCCGAATTCCGGAAAAGTTGGGACGTTTTTTAAATTTTAATAAAATGAAAACTAAAGGAATTTCAAATCACATGAGCCAATATTTTATTCACAATAGAACATAAATAACGTAGCAAATGTTTAAACTGAGAAATTTTACACTTTTATCCACTTAATTAGCTCATTTAAAATTTAATGCCTGCTACAGGTCTCAAAAAAGTTGGCACGGGGGCAACAAATGGCTAAAAAAGCAAGCAGTTTTGAAAAGATTCAGCTGGGAAAACATCTAGTTAATTGATATCAGGTCTGTAACATGATTAGCTATAAAAGCTTTGTCTTAGAGAAGCAGAGTCTCTCAGAAGTAAAGATGGGCAGAGGCTCTCCAATCTGTGAAAGACTGCGTAAAAAAATTGTGGAAAACTTTAAAAACAATGTTCCTCAACGTCAAATTGCAAAGGCTTTGCAAATCTCATCATCTACAGTGCATAACATCATCAAAAGATTCAGAGAATCTGGAGAAATCTCTGTGCGTAAGGGACAAGGCCGGAGACCTTTATTGGATGCCCGTGGTCTTCGGGCTCTCAGACGACACTGCATCACTCATCGGCATGATTGTGTCAATGACATTACTAAATGGGCCCAGGAATACTTTCAGAAACCACTGTCGGTAAACACAATCCGCCGTGCCATCAGCAGATGCCAACTAAAGCTCTATCATGCAAAAAGGAAGCCATATGTGAACATGGTCCAGAAGTGCCGTCGTGTCCTGTGGGCCAAGGCTCATTTAAAATGGACTATTTCAAAGTGGAATAGTGTTTTATGGTCAGACGAGTCCAAATTTGACATTCTTGTTGGAAATCACGGACGCCGTGTCCTCCGGGCTAAAGAGGAGGGAGACCTTCCAGCATGTTATCAGCGTTCAGTTCAAAAGCCAGCATCTCTGATGGTATGGGGGTGCATAAGTGCATACGGTATGGGTAGCTTGCATGTTTTGGAAGGCTCTGTGAATGCTGAAAGGTATATAAAGGTTTTAGAGCAACATATGCTTCCCTCCAAACAACGTCTATTTCAGGGAAGGCCTTGTTTATTTCAGCAGGACAATGCAAAACCACATACTGCAGCTATAACAACAGCATGGCTTCGTCGTAGAAGAGTCCGGGTGCTAACCTGGCCTGCCTGCAGTCCAGATCTTTCACCTATAGAGAACATTTGGCGCATCATTAAACGAAAAATACGTCAAAGACGACCACGAACTCTTCAGCAGCTGGAAATCTATATAAGGCAAGAATGGGACCAAATTCCAACAGCAAAACTCCAGCAACTAATAGCCTCAATGCCCAGACGTCTTCAAACTGTTTTGAAAAGAAAATGAGATGCTACACCATGGTAAACATGCCCCGTCCCAACTATTTTGAGACCTGTAGCAGAAATCAAAATTTAAATGAGCTCATTTTGTGCATAAAATTGTAAACTTTCTCAGTTTAAACATTTGCTATGTTATCTATGTTCTATTGTGAATAAAATATTGGCTCATGTGATTTGAAAGTCTTTTAGTTTTCATTTTATTAAAATTTAAAAAACGTCCCAACTTTTCCGGAATTCGGGTTGTATATTACAGCAGAACTGTTTCCAACACTCATAATAAATCATCATATTAGAATGATTTCTAAAGGATCATGGGATAGACCGGATGTCACATGTGACACTGAAGAATGGAGTAATGATGCTGAAAATTCAGCTTTGCATCACAAAAAATAAATGATAATTTAAAGTATAATAAATTGAAAACTAATTATTTTAAATTGTAATAATATATCACAATATTACATTTTTTTCT
The DNA here is from genome assembly GCF_963082965.1 of Carassius carassius. Lineage (NCBI taxonomy): Eukaryota > Metazoa > Chordata > Actinopteri > Cypriniformes > Cyprinidae > Carassius > Carassius carassius. The sequence goes on from NC_081764.1 coordinate 11,803,002, forward strand.
GTATTTTTGATCAAATAAATGCAGGCTTGATGAGCAGAAGAAACTTCTTTCAAAAACATTAAAAAATAGTAATGTTTCCAAACTTTTGGCCTGTACTGTATCCCCCCAAAACTGCACAACTGTAGAGTAAAACATTAATAAAAAAGTGATAATGAAAAATGCGTCTTAAAACTGACATGATTGTACAAAATCACAGTCTGGGGACTCAGAACTCAGAACAACTGCTAACATTAAGTTTAAGGTAAAAATAACTGCCATGAAATTATAGTATCTTACTCCTATGCAATAAATTGTTCTTTCACTACATCTCTTTACCTCTGTCTTTATCCTCTTCTCTTCTTTTTGGCACTGTATCTATCGCAGACTATGCTCATTTATAATGTGTCATGTAAATTCGGCCTTCCGTCACAATCGGGAAACTTTCACCGTGTCTAGAACTGGCGCGAGCTGCCAGGGCCCGTTTCTACGAGCTGTGTGTTAACAAAAGTAGTGCTGTCTACATTGGATGCGGCGTCGGGCACGCTACACAACAAATTACCAACAACTGATCGCGCGTGCTCTGTTTCTGACGCACTTCAAGCACTCGATGGGCGGGGGAAGATTGAAGAGCCGGACTTTTTTTTTTTGTTGTTGTTGCTTTATTTGGTAGTATTTCGAATTAATGTTTTTTAAATAGTAGCCTATTATAAAAAATAATATGTAAAAAAAAAAAAAAAAAAATTCACTGGTTCACTCATTCTGGCGCCCCTATGGATGAGTGGCGCCCTTAGCATTTGCCTATACCGCCTATGCCGCGGGCCGGCCCTGTGATTGGCCAAACATCACCAGCTGTCATCGGAAATGTAATACCCCTTTCCATAATTGCGAGCTTATCTTTCAAAATAAATGTAAAAACAGTTAATAATGTCTTTAGTTTGACCATCAGTTCCATTAAGCCCGAAAGGGGAACAGAGTGGTTTGACAGACACAGTGATGAAGCTTGTATGTGTTTGCAGTCACGGACGTTAAGACAGCTGACTCCACTGTGTGACTGTATCCGTCTCTCTCACACACACATACACACACAGACGCGCACACACGCACACACACACACACACACACACACACACACACACACACACACACGTGACATGCAAAACGACACATTTGAATATTCAGTAGCAAATACTTAAACTAATAACAAAACATACTTACAATAGCTGTTTCAGAAGCGCCAGATTGTCGTAGCAAAGTCAGAATTACCTCCTCTCCTACTTTCAGGAAATGGTCCTAACTGCATCTACTTTCGGAAGACCAGTTAAAGTGATTGTGCTTTCACCTAGATATACACAGCATCTCCCTGACGTGGCTGCTTCAACACTAGCTGCGGTTACTGAAACCACACCTTCTTTCTTTGCGTGGACAATTGGGCTGCATTACACAAATATTTCCACATAGTGACATAGATATGTGGGGGCGTGTTTGTATGAGCCATTTTAAGGGGGCGTGGCAGAATCTTAACTTTAATAAAGAATATCTCTTTGGGTTTGAGACTTTAGTCTTTGCAACTTTACAGATCTTCTTCATGTACCAAGAGCTTGTAACACTCCAAAGAGAAATGAAAAATTTCAATAGCATCATATGACCCCTTTAAATAACTATATGCATGTAAAGGCCACTTCAGAAACTGTACGTTAAGGTGGAGGGTGTCATTTCTAGACCCCTACTGGCATTAAACTGTAAACAGACCGTTTTCAAGACGTTTCAAACACTTACCCTATCTTTCACTGGTCAGACAAACAAACCAGCTCAAATGAACAGATTCAAGATTCCAATATGGTTAAACACTTTTTTAAAAAAGAAAAAATTTAGGGATTATAGTAATAAACTACTAAAAATATTTATATTAATTAATATTCATATTATGAATCACTTTAAATGTATGTATGTATGCAGGCTTTGTTATATTTTAGGTTTTATACAATTCCTTTAATTTGAATATTAAGAGAGTTTATAGATATTACTATTATTAAAAAAAAATTAAATTATTACATAATAAACATCCTATCGGGCATCTTGATATCAATTTGTCAATAAAATATTATTTTTCAATCAAATATTAGTCAAGACTTTTCAAGATGCTGTAACATCATTTTAAAATGAGTTTGGATGGCAGTTTGTGGTTAGTGGAAATTGGGTTAATTTCACACTGAAATTGGTTTATTGTATATGTATATTCCAATATTTTTTGATGTTCAATTTACATCAAATCAACATCATGCCAAGTTTCTGATGTCAGTGTGATTTTCATATTTCATGTTTTTTTTTTTACACATCAATTTTGATGTCAATTTGTTTACAAAGGTTTTATTTAGCAATTATTAGCAGTAATTCAGCATTAGTTCAGCATTGTTGCACTAAAAAAATAAATTGAAGCAAGGCCCTTTATGATTCATAAATCACAAATATATAATTACTCTCCTTTACCAGTTAATACTGTAAATTAGAGGAAGGGTTTGATGTCTTATTCTTATCCTGATTGTTCGATCAAGTAGTTTCATGAGCCCTAAAACAAGAAAGAGTAATAGCTGTTTTTCTCATGATTAGCTCATTTATGATGGTTCGATTGCATGGGAAAGCGAGAGACATGTTAAAAGCTTTACTGCTCTGTAATTAATGCCCACGTGAATTGCGATTGACCCTGCATTAACTGTCTAAATGCACTGGTGAATTTCAAGTGGGATCTAGTCTTTTGATATAAATCCATCCTGAGACTCTACTTTAATGAGTAGAATAAAAGTGGAGAATGTAACTCACTCCTAAAACTAGAAAAAACACGGATTACCATAGAGAACTGAACTCACTCAACTATTCATGGTGAATAAGTAAATAATACCTCTTCCGCTACCTGGGATCAGGACTACTCTAAACTAATATGAAACTGCCTTTGAAGGATCAAAATTAATTAAGTACATTTTGCGCTTCCTCTAATTAGACCCTCCGACTCAAAAATCAGGCCACTAGAATAAAGTGTTTCATTAAGCTCACTTTGCTCATAATACTACATACCTTTGAGCAACTTCTAAGTTTAAGGGATAGTCCACCCAGAAATGAAAAATCTGTGAACATTTACTCACCCTCATGCCATTCTAAACCTGTATGACTTTCTTCCTTCTGCAGACCACACACACAAAGATATTTTAAAGAATGATGTTGACTAAACGGTTTTGGTTCCAACTGGCTTATAGACAAAAAATACAATGGAAGTCAGTAGGAACTTAATTCTTCAAAATATCTTCTTTTGTTTTCATTAGAAGAAAGAAAGTCATACAGTTTTGTAAAGAAATGAGGGTGAGTAAATGATGTCAAAATTTTCATTTTTGGGTCTCAACTTGAAATGATTATGAATACATGGACATGAAATTGGTTCATGCGATGTCAAAAATCAATCATAAACCAGGCTCAACTTTGTAAATTGTATCATAACGAATATTTGCGCTCTTAAAGGCTAATGACTACCAGTCAAAAAACTAAAATATGGAGAATCAGTGTCTAGTTGCTAGGGGTCAAAGGTCAGATTTAACTTTATGGTTTAGAATGGAGGCTTTAATGATATGTGTTGGCCCAAAGTGAGAAGGGAGAGCATCAGGAGGGCACCATATGCTCTGCAGCCACCATAACCTCAAATAAGTCAGTCTAATCGAGTTATCGTATCAACAAATCTCTCATCAGGAGCCCACGCATGACACCAGCAGAAAGAGAAGTCTGTTGACGACTAATTTCCAGCAGCGGGATATTACCAAGAAGGATACCACCATCCCACAGTGTGGGTCAGTCACCTCAGGACCCATGCTGCCTTTCCACGTCCTTTGACCAGAACAGGCTCCATAACTGGTGAGGGGGGCTATTATTTCCTGCAACTCACAATAGGAAAAGTATACAATGCCGGCAGTTTATCACACAAATGCCAATAAATTTCAGGGCCAGCCCACGGCCAATTAGCTGAAAGGGTGAGGAGCTTTTCAGACCCGTCTCCCTGGTCCGATGCAGACAAACAGTCCACCCACACATGCTGGCAGCTGCTGGGGCTTTTCAGCAAGCTAAGAAACATTGCTGGGCCTTTGATTCAGCCTTGAATAGGTTGCACAATTCAAAACTATGACTCACTAAATTCCAATCTATTTAATGTATTAATATTCATTTGGAATAATATAAAACACAACTGTCTCAGTTGCTAAGATTGCTCACGAAGACGCCATCGATCTTATTTACGGAGACGCATGCAGCTAAAATGACTCATTAGAGTCGCATGAATGGCGTGAGCAATGGCGAAGGATTTGGAAATGAGTTTTTCATGTGAGATAATTTAAAAAAGAGTTGCTTTGTAGTTCGCATGTAGTTTTGACAAATATATCCAGCAAAAGAAATGTTAGAAGAAGCCCATCTGTTCATAACAGCTTAACAAGAACAAAGGGGCAAAGAAAATATGCCTGCCGCCTTCTTCCAATAACTGGTTTGGCAGTAGATAAACTACTGTCAGAGGGATGAGTGACAATGCCATTTCTTAATTTTGCCTTTGGTGAGATGGTCACCACAACTAATGGAAATGTGATTTTCAAACATCAAAGATCTTCTGAAGGCCTAAAGCTTTTAGCATGCACATGCGAGAACAATCCACAAAGGCCATCTGAAAATGTCTGCCATATTTCATCCACCAATCCAAGAAAACAGTGACTTTAGGCATGCTTACTTCAAGAAGAACGTCACGAAGCAGGTTGGCAATAGCACATTCTGCACTTGGAACAAGGAGAACGGAATCTGACAAAGGCCTTGCTGTTTGAGTTTGATGCCCAGCGGGTGTGTTGTAGCGTGGAAAGGCCTGTAATCTGAACAGCCATTAATCACTTCACTAGCTTCCGCAGACTACATTTGTCATGAGCATCGCTTGTGTCCGGCCAGGCCAGTGACCCATGAACTGGTCAGGAAGCTTTGGCCAATGGGAGGAGATGGTCAGCGCAGTGGCCGAAGCTTGTGGGCTACCTGCTGCTCTGGATGAATGCGATTGGACACAGCTTTCAGGATGATGGAGAGCTGTGGATTTGCTATGCTGACCGTTCCTCTGGTCAACACACTGACCAAAGCATAGCAAAAAGAGATGGTTTTGTACTGAACTATTGATGCTCTTTTGTCATGGTCCACAGTGCTGTTTCATTTTTGGAGATTGCCTAGAGGGCTTTTCTAACCTTAAAGGCCACAAGGATCACATCTTTTGTATTTCAACGCACATGTCCTTTTTTGACAGTTTCTGATGCACCAGATCAGAAGCATCTGTGGAGAACAACATTAAAATAGTAAAGAAACAGGAGATTATTCTGGATTTTACATCAACATTAAATATAACTACTAGGTTGAAGTTTAGAAGGAAAAGGTTCCAAAGCTTAGTTGTCAACAGATTTGAACAAATCTGATCTCACAGTAGGATAGCTAAAGACAAACCATCTGTGCTTTATTCGTCCACTCTGCCTAATGGTTGATTCTGTTGTGCTCCTCACTCATGAGCTGCAGTGTTGAGTGTTGTTAAAAGCTTTTACAGGTTGGCAGCATAATTACTAACTTACTCTGTTTGTGAATAGCCCAGCAGGAACCTGGCATCATACAGTTCACCCCCTACCTCTTAGCCCTGAGGTGTGTGTATGCCATCATTGCAGGTGTTTCCCTCCAAACCAACCTGAAGAACCCCTGCCATGGCAACACAATCACACACTATGTGGTCAACACAGGAAATGCAAATGTGAACACCTGCATGAATACCTCAGCGAACAATTAATTTAAGGATTAGCATTAATGAAGTAATGTTCTGCTTGTTTGTTTAACAACATATAACCAGTTTGATTGTGTATGTTTTATTTAGTATAGTTTGGATTACTTCTATAAGAAACTTTTATACATTAATGAAGAATTATTTTGGTTTAACATCTCTGTGTGTTCTAACTGTGTTCTGTGTAGAAACACTCAATACTACCATGACTACTACTGATATGGTAATGATACTAATGATATAATAATAATAGTAATAATAATGTAATTATAAAAAATAAAATATATTAAAATAATATACAACTTACATAATAGTATAACAATATTGCTACAAATAAAGTGTATTTAATAAATTATATTTGTATATTTGTTTGTCACTTCACTTATAATGTACAAATATGCATATGATTATATTACATAAATTATCTTTGCAAAAGACCCATTTTAAATTCAGGAAAAGTAGTCATTTAGCAGTGTGACCATGTGGAAAATCTGTCTTCAAAAAAAAAAAAAAAAAAAGGGGTAAAATTTTCAACAATAGGCCTATAATTAGTGTTATATATATAGTCCTAAAATGTATTGGCTATTTGAATAAATCAGTTAGAGTGCTTACATTCTATGGTGTAAAAATCAATAGTTATGTTCTAAGATCTGAATAATGGCCTGTACTGAACAGCCTCAAGCAGAACGCTGATAACAGCATCTGTTGTCTTTGTTCACTGAGGAGCATTTGATAGAGGAATCAAGCAGTGTGTGCCTTGTGAGAGAGTCAGGGGACAAAGATTGATGGAAGCGGGGTTATGTGCATTGGCCGGCACAAACTAGTACTATCTTATCTCTGGACCCCAGTGGCCAATTGATTTGCAGTGGAATATAACTCATAAGCCACTGAACTGCTAGTCATTATCTTAAAGACAAGATGCCATGCCATTGTTCAAGAATACCTGTTTGCGTTTTAATTATTCTGTAATAAGCTTTTCTCAAATTTGAGATTTGAGAAATATGGGTTTGAAACATGGGGTTGAGTAAACGATAATGGAATTTTCTTTATAATTACGAGTTGGGCTATATTTCAGCACACCTTCAGTTCTTAATGTTCAGGTTTTCAGAAACAATTTAGTTTTGAGCACCAATGTGAAATGCCAAAGAATGAGGTATAATGGGGGGAGGGACATATCTTTTTAATTTTTGAGTGTAGCTTTAGGGTTATAGATATAGGAAATGATATCCTGTGGGGTGTCCTTTAAGAGAAGGAAGCCCGGAGGATGTCTGCGCTGCAGGTGTCTAATCTAGACCCCTGAGCTGTCCATCGGAAGAGAGGAGTTCCTGAGCCACTGGGGCAACCAGCAGGTGCTTTAATAGGCCTAGGAATATTGGCTGACTCTCTCAGAGGCTGGATACTTTTGTTACTCACTAAGCCTATTGGAGCATTAGCTTCTTGCTACATTACTGTCATGTAAAAGTCAGCAGGGGCATCGTTTTCAGCATGGGTAGCTATATTGTTCCTTTTTGTGAGAAAGAATTTCCTCTGCTCCCCAAATCAAGGAATAAGACCCAGGAAATCCAAATCATGTCAACAAAACATTTTCAACAAAAGTGACATCATTACGCTACATGCATATATTGTATAGGTTTGTTAACAACTTTGGGAACACCACTGATAAATCTCTCCATCCTGCTCATTAGGGTGCGCTGAGAGTAATCTTAAACTACTCATGCAAATGTTGTAATATTAACCATAAATGACACAAGAAACAAACATTTGTAATATTACACCAGCTGCCCAAAGTCAAAATGTAAACATTTTGGTAATAGTACAGGTAGTAAGTAGTTCAAACATGAGCTATTGTTGGTAAAAATTATTTTATAAAACAGTTTACTTTACATGTTTTGCAAGAAAATAGTTTAAAATTTCATGTTTCACTGCAATGTGATACTTGCCATTTCCTTGTAATTATTTTTGAATCTTAATCATTTCTAAGTAAAAATTGTTTGACCATTAATTTTCTCTCTCTTTTTTTAGATAGATTTTGAGGCTTTGTGTCAATCTTATACCTTTCATTGAGCTTTTTTTTTTTTTTGTCTTGTGGCATCTGTTCAGCCCACTGTTTGATCATTTAAGATTGGGTTAAAAGTCTTTGAGCTCATTTGGACCAAGGCTACACTGGCAGAGAGAGAAATTAATTGTGTGCTAAGCAGAGTGGAATTAGCGGCTCATGCTCAAATCTCTGCTCAGGACCACAGCTTATCTCTCACCGATCCCCCCTTATCCTCGCTTGTTCTTAGAAACTTGTCATTGTCGACAGTAGATGATTTGGGCAATCTTTCAGGCCTTGTGTCTGTCTCTTTTGTAACCAAGGGGATTCCATCTTTTGTTCTCTCCTCGTCCCTTTTCACGGATCACCACAGATGCCCTCTTCATTCAGTGGATGACCCCTCACCCAATAGTCTACTGTAAAGGAAAGGGGGTTAGAAAACAGAAACACTGACAGATAACAAGACTATGTCATCAGGCCATGAACAATGCTGGTCCAAGCTTGTAGATGTTAATGTGACCCTGGGTACAGTAAAAGTTGCTTCTGATATTCTTTTTGTAATACTGATATAGTGAAACTGTGGTAACACATTAGTATAGGGACCAATTCTCTCTATTAACTAGTTGCTTATTAGCATGCTTGATATTAAGATATTGGCTGTTTAATAGTACTTATAAAGCATATATTCAGCATGACCATATTCTACACACCTAATCCTACACAATACATAATGTCTTTAATAACTATTAAAAGCAGAAAATTGGGAGTTGAATGAGGCAAAAAACATAGTTAGTGGGTTGTTAATAGCGAGAACTGGAACTTAAAAGAAAGTGTGACTGAAACTGTTGTTTCTGTACTACTTCATGCTTCATTCACACATAAATCTCACTTGTTTTGAAATCAGATCTGTTTGTTCAGACAGTGTAGCTGTCATTTTTGACAGGACAAGACGGGACAGAAAATGTGAAATTTGGTATCTGCATCTTTACATCTTGCTGCCGTGCTGAACTCATGAGGTGCATCTTAAGAATTACTGTACTATTTATGTATATATTAAAGCACATGTTGTCTCCAAAATGTATTTGACTCAAATATCTAGCATCTCCCAAAAAACTGTAATATATTTTTTCCTGAATAGAAATGATTTCAGACTTTTATAGGATGTCAATTTACAAGCATGTTTGTATTAATCTGCCATCTAGTCTTTGCAGCACGTCTTTTAAGATTCATTTTATGTTTATTCCACCTTCATCTCTAGCACATTAGTTCTAAAGTCAATGTGGGGTTAAAGTTGGTTGCTAAAGTTAGCTTGTGTTGTCTGGCCATCTGTCACCTCAAATGTTACAGAATCATTGAAGTCTGCAGAAACAAAACTAAAATGGCTAAACAATTACCCCTCAACAGCTTGTTAATGATTTTATTGCTCAGGGAATGACACCCTCAAAAATAAAACTACAGGATCCCCACAAAAACCTTACATGGCTGTAAATATGTATTAACCAGAAAATGGGCCTTGTTTAGGACCATTTAAAGAAGACAAAAGCTGACATTACCACAAAAGACAGAGATGCAATAAGAAAAGAGGAGTTTCTACTTAGCTAATGAGTTGCCCCATAGAGATGTAAAGAGTTGGGTCTTTAGGGAAAGCGAATGAAACTCTGGTTTGGCCTGATAGACTGTAAAGTGTGTGAAGCTTGAGCTGTACATGGACTGGCTATTGTCTGAATGCTAATTTAGCCCAGAACAGTCATGTTTCTATGTGATTTTATTGTAGTGTGGAAGGGGAAACCTTTCGATCAGGCAACTAAGAGAATAAGCCTTTGTTACTTTTTCCCCTCCTTCTGGCATTTTAGTTTCAAAGTGGTGCCCCGTTTACTCAAAAAACCTTCAGAGGCAAGCAATAGGGAAAGTGGGGAAACTGTGCTCTCACAGACCCTCCATGTGCTAAAGGACCTCTTAAGCACTTTACTCATTTCAGCATAGCACTGTTACCTCATTTTACAAAGAAGTTGTCAACTATATTGTGAAAGTGCACTTCAGTTCCCCTTAAATGAGCAGTAATGCTCATTAAAAAAATTCAATACAAATCCTTGCAAGAGAAATACATTCATTATTTTTGTAAACATACATTTTGTTGTTGTTGTTGAATTAAAAGTCTCTTTAGTAAACTTACACTTTATTGGTCTTACATAAAATCCTATAATTGAGATTGGCAATGTTTGAATAAAATTGTGAACAAGCAATTGGTTGCAGTATAGCATATATTTTTAAATCTTCTATTATATATTATATATCATATATTTTCCTCTGATTTTTGCTTTGAGCGACCCTTCATATAAAAGGATATTAACAATAATTATCCATAGTAATTGTCCAAAAATAAAATCTTTTCAAAAATAAAAATATCTTTTCATGTCAATGTGTATGGAATATGTATGTATGGCAATACTTCAAACAATAGCATTGTTTTGAAAGACAATGTTACCATTTAAAAAGGACTACAGAGTAAAAAATAAAATAAATAATAATAAAATAAAATAATATAATAGAGACCTACTCAATGGCAATTAAAATGTTTGTCTTGCCACTGCTGACATTGTTAGTCCAAAAATTTCTATCTAGCTACCACAGTTAATACCATATATTGGTATATCATGGTTTCTTTTGACAGCTTAACCCTTAATAAGATGTCAATTGAAATAAGGATTTGATATTTTACACTGTAATGTTCTATAAATCTCAAACAGGCTGTACAGATTCCTCATTGATCATGAGCAGCATGGAAGGTGTTCCCTGACTCAATGCTTCTTAGTTGGAAACGCTGTCGTTATTAGCATTTTAATACTGTGAAACTACCAAAGGATCAGAGTGGGAGGTCAGAGAGACCCATTCTGGGTCTCTTGGTTGGTTCGTCTGTTGTCTGTTCTTCTACTGGTTTGTCTCTGCATTTCAGATTAGTTCAGATGGGCAAAAGGGTCACACACATACAAACCTGTAATACCCCAAATGGCCAAGGTTGCTGTACTGCTAATTACAACCTTTTATCACATTGTGTTGGTTGAAGATAAAGGCTGGCTTCAGCCCTATTGAGAGAGGCCAATCCCTTAAATCTTGCAGCCCAATAGGCAAAGCATACGAGACAGATGTGGGACGGGGTCCAAGCCGCTCTGTCTGTTTGCCATTCCGATCCCCTCGGTCAACAAACCTCTCTATTTCTCTCTATCTTGCCAACAATGATACTGGAACATGTCTTTGTTGCTGATGTAGAATGTGTAGCTTGTCTCACAAGATTTGACTTTAGGTTTGTGTTTGCTCATCAGTTGTATGTGTACTCTGCTTTGGACTCTTACATGGGCTCCACTTCAAGACTGTTGCAATGTTTGGACTGGCTGATTAGCATCAACAAAAAGCAGTGAAATGACTTTTTTGCAACACATCAAAGAAACCGTGAAAAGTACCAAGAATGTTTCTTTCACTGAACAAAATTGATTAATCAGTCTTTATATAGTCTCAGCTGAGAACTGATATCTATTAACAAATACTGGAAGCAAATGATATTTGTTTCTAATTAATGGTTGATACATACTCTTTGTTTGCTGCTATACCTATTTTGCAATGATGCAGCACCATTGTTAAATCTACGGCATAAAAAAAGAGTTGTGGTGGCTCATATGTAGTTAAAGATATTTTTAAGATATCCTTGCTAAATAAAATTATTTAATATTTATTTCATACATACTCAGAAATAGCAATTCAAGGCCAGATGGGTGTTTTTTGAGGCCAATAAGATTCTGACTATGTTTACACGTCAACAATGTAGTCAATAATGGAAAAGTTTTTCCCTTGCTTTATTAATACGTTTCACATATAAACAACAATGTTTTCAAAATAATTTGCATTTTCACATATCTGGACAAAAAAAGCTGTATTAAGTATGCCAGGCCAGTAGTTGGTGCTGTCACAGTACTTGTAGGGAAGTCACGATTATATGTTGTATGCATCTCTGCTGTTGATTGTAATATTGGTGAAGTAAATCCACATTTTGAAGTGAAGTGAAGTGACATTCAGCGAAGTTTGGTGACCCATACTCAGAATTCGTGCTCTGCATTTAACACATCCGAAGTACACACACACAGAGCAGTGAACACACACACACACACACACTGTGAACACACACCCGGAGCAGTGGGCAGCCATTTATGCTGCGGCGCCCGGGGAGCAGTTGGGGGTTCAATGCCTTGCTCAAGGGCACCTAAGTCGTGGTATTGAGGGTGGAGAGAGCACTGTACATGCACTCCCCCCACCTACAATTCCTGCCGGCCCGAGACTCGAACTCAAGAAGGGTTAGCAATCTCTTGAGCAGCAACTACATAAAGCAAATACTCTGCTATTGTTGTGTATGTTTGTTTGTGCTTGTGTTTAAAATTGACACGTACTGCGCATGTCTACATACCTAACATGTACTATGCATGTGCATGAAGTCAACGTTTTCAAAGATTCCTGTATTGGGAGTTTACACAGAAACAATAACAGTGGTGTTTTCAAAAACGTGCACTTTTGAAAATGAATAAAAAGCTTCCCATTTTTTGAAAACGTTGTGTAAACGTCCCCATACTTTCAACTGATGTCAGGCATTCCCTCCTGATGATTTTAACACTTACAGCACGTACTGACACTACATCTTTTGGACACATTTACTGAGAAAAGAAAATTAAAAAAAATTGCTTCCTGATTAGCACTTTTCTCACGACTTGGGTCTCAGGATTTTACCATGTACATGGCCAGAAATCAAATCTGGAGGAAGAACAGTCCAACCGACCAACCAAGCACCTCCTTGTTGGGAAATAAGACAGCCCTAGGTCTTTAAAAATCTTGAGTAACACTCACCAGGGGAGATGGGTGTGAGTGTTTGCAAAAGGAAGCAGTTTCATCACAGGCTCTTGGCCTCAAGGTGTGAAATATTAACACCCTCTAAAGTGGATGTTGTTAGTTGTTAGAATGTCGATTTACTGCACACTTGCGTAGACCCAAGGCTCATTAGTTCTGGTTTACTCAACATTTACAAAGTCAGGTTACAGTTTTTATGCTTTTCCTGGTCACACAAGAGGAATACATAGTATTTGACCAGTAAACTACACGTCAACCCCTTACCAATTTAAAAATGAATTTACAAGGCAGGACATGGTTACTTCTTAGCATGATACCTAAGATCACAGCTGACAGGCAAGAACAGCAGGTTCCTTGTTGAGCGGAGTAGCCTGCAGTTTGCAGTCAGGGAGTGTTCACCTCAGGCCTGTGCCTCTCCCTCCCATACATTCTGATGAAGCCCCAGGAGTTGAGCTCTCCTGTCAGACAGCCCATAACAGACCAGTCCTGCTATTGTCATGCAGCTTTTGCCACAGGTTGAGCTGGTGGGAGGTCGCTATACTCTGCCTTAAGCAACAACACTCAGCCTATGCAAATCCACCAGCTTATTTTGTAATGTTTTTTGCATGTCTTCTGCTTCTGCACAGCTGATGTCCTGTATGGGGTAACATAACAAAGATACAATGCGGTTTAAGACTAATGTTTGGATGGCTAAAATGTGCTTGCAATGGAGTAGACCAAAATTAGACCAAAGACTTTTTGTTGTACTGCATCAAACTATAATCATATTGGTAACACTTTACAATATTGTTATTTTAGTATCATTGATATACACTTATAGATTTTTTTTTTCAATGAAAATTAATTTTTATGCTTTCTGTTTTTATTTTAATATGAATTTTTTAGTAATCTTGTTGTGTTTTTATAATTTTTTTTTTTTTTATTATACATATTTACAATATCATAACCCTACTTTACAATAAGGTTCTAGGATAACATTAGTTAATGCACTAGTTAACACACTCTAGCAATTATCTTGATTAATGTTAAATGGACAAGTAATCCAAAAATGTGGAAGACAAAAGAAGATTTTCTTTTATATATATATATATATATATATATATGTTCATGTTCATGTTCTATATATATATATATATATATATATATATATATATATATATATATATATATATATTCACAATAAACAATGTAATTTTAATAAATATGAATTAGCCAAGAATAACAGTATATTAACATTCATCAATTAATGATTAATAAATTTGGATAAATAAATGCTTTTGAAATGTTATTTATTGTTAACTTGTGTATTAACTAAGGTTAAAAATTGTAATTTAACCTCTAAATTATTAACATCACATTTATCCAGACATGAAGATTTTTTAGTATTAACACTTGAAAAGTAATCACCTTCTCTTTCCTAAGTCTGTTTGAGTCAAATTTATGTTTTCACTTCATCAGAGGTTAACTTTGTGCTCAGGGCACATAAGACCTATAAAAGTCTTGGTACTCCATTGCTCTTGGAAATGACACATTTTATTTTCTGATCACTCCTCTTGTCGTAGCTCACACATCATTGTAAATCCTTTCATATAGGAGATATCATCAGGAAACATGGTGTTAGCTTTCACTGTTATGCTGATGATACTCAGCTCTATATTTCTTCGCAGCCCGGTGAAACACACCAATTTGAAAAACTAATGGATTGCATAGTCGATATAAAAAACTGGATGACGAGTAATTTTTTACTGCTAAATTCTGAAAAAACAGAGGTGTTAATTATAGGACCTAAAAACTCCGCTTATAATAACCTAGAACACTGTCTAAGACTTGATGGTTGCTCTGTCAATTCTTCGTCATCAGTTAGGAACCTAGGTGTGCTATTTGATCGCAATCTTTCCTAAGAAAGCCACGTTTCTAGCATTTGTAAAACTGCATTTTTACATCTCAAAAATATATCTAAATTACGGCCTATGCTCTCAATGTCAAATGCAGAAATGTTAATTCATGCATTTATGACCTCAAGGTTAGATTATTGTAATGCTTTATTGGGTGGTTGTTCTGCACGCTTAGTAAACAAACTACAGCTAGTCCAAAATGCAGCAGCAAGAGTTCTTACTAGAACCAGGAAGTATGACCATATTAGCCTGGTCCTGTCAACACTGCACTGGCTCCCTATCAAGCATCGCATAGATTTTAAAATATTGCTTATTACTTATAAAGCCCTGAATGGTTTAGCACCTCAGTATTTGAATGAGCTCCTTTTACATTATAATCCTCTACGTCCGCTACGTTCTCAAAACTCAGGCAATTTGATAATACCTAGAATATCAAAATCAACTGCAGGCGGCAGATCCTTTTCCTATTTGGCGCCCAAACTCTGGAATAACGTACCTAACATTGTTCGGGAGTTTGAATCTAGATTAAAGACCAATCTCTTTAACCTGGCATACACATAACATACTAATATGCTTTTATTATCCAAATCCGTTAAAGGATTTTTAGGCTGCATTAATTAGGTAAACCGGAACCGGAAACACTTCCCATAACAACCTATGTACTTGCTACATCATTAGAAGAATGGCATCTACGCTAATATTTGCCTGTTTCTCTCTTATTCCGAGGTCACCGTGGCCACCAGATCCAGTCTGTGTCCAGATCAGAGGGTCACTGCAGTCACCCGGATCCAGTACGTATCCAGACCAGATGCTGGATCAGCACCTAGAAAGGACCTCTACATCCCTGAAAGACAGTGGAGACCAGGACAACTAGAGCCCCAGATACAGATCCCCTGTAAAGACCTTGTCTCAGGGGACCACCAGGACAAGACCACAGGAAACAGATGATTCTTCTGCACAATCTGACTTTGCTGCAGCCTGGAATTGAACTACTGGTTTCGTCTGGTCAGAGGAGAACTGGCCCCCCAACTGAGCCTGGTTTCTCCCAAGGTTTTTTTCTCCATTCTGTCACCGATGGAGTTTCGGTTCCTTGCCTCTGTCGCCTCTGGCTTGCTTAGTTGGGGACACTTCATCTACAGCGATATCGTTGACTTGATTGCAAATAAATGCACAGACACTATTTAACTGAACAGAGATGACATAACTGAATTCAATGATGAACTGCCTTTAACTATCATTTTTGCATTATTGACACTGTTTTCCTAATGAATGTTGTTCAGTTGCTTTGACGCAATGTATTTTGTTTAAAGCGCTATATAAATAAAGGTGACTTTGACTTTGACATCCAGCGTGGGTCCCTTGAGTATCATTTAAGAGTATAAATATATCTGAATATAGCAAGAACAACTATATGATCATAAGTGTCAACCCCCATAACACATAACCCAAGCTGTCTGTGACTACTAAACTAAAGTTCAGCTCACTTAAACTTGGTCTCCAGTGCCCTAACGGTTTTGTGGCCCTATCCTTTTATTTTCAAATACAGGTGACATCACTGGTGCCAGTGCAGTCTTATTCATTTATTGCATGTCAAACCTGGTTGGCTGGGTGACTCATTAGGTCTTTAATTGAGTGCGTGGGGCGCTGAGGTCATGTGAGTGAGGGGTGATTTACCCTCATCCTCTGACAGCACCTGCATGAACTCATTTATGACTCAGCTATCAGCCCAACCTTCCACAGATTGCTAGATGACCTCACGGCCACAGACGGCTCATGTTTATGGTATTGGAGGAGAATGGTCAGCCTTCCTGTCTGGGCACATTGGCTTCCAACTCTGAAAAAACAAAGCAAAATCAAAAATAAAATCAATTTGGTACTAACTATACCGCTTTCATTACCCAGAGGCCATGTGGAATTTTGGGACGATTGCTGGTAAGAGGTCAAAGGTCGAGTTGTGGATCCAAAACTATGTCAATATTAAAAAAAAAAAAAAAAAAAAAGAATTGTACAAAAATAAAAATAGTGTCTATTTTTCAGCTTCACGGAGAAGTGGAAATTGGTTCTAGTTTGTTATTTTTGTAGTATACCCTTTTTTTGAGCATCCAATAATAATGTCTAATAGGAGAAAAGGCTGTTAGAGGGAAACTCCATCCAAAAAGGAAAGTTATCTCATTATTTACTCACCGTCATGTAAATGACTTTCTTTCTTCAGATGAACATAAATGCAGATTTGTAGAAAAATTATACATGTCTATGAGATGTATATACCTCATCACTCTATACATCATATAGGCTAATTCAACTGTATGTGAATGTCAAACAAACACAGCGGTAGTCCATATGACTGAGTGTCAGACTTTTGGACCCGTTTTGCCCCCATAGTTCTTCATGTGTTTCCATGTATGTTTCTTCCTGTGTATTTGGTCATGTTCCTTTCCTAGTTTATTTTGATTAAGATTCCTTGCACCTGTGTTTGGTAATTATCCCCTGTATTTATTTCCTACCTGTTCAGTTGTTCCTTTGTCAGGTATATGTGTTCACTATTTGGTTAAATGTGTTTTTGCAGCCTTCTATGTTGGATTACCTCTTGCGTTTTTCGTTCATTAAAAACTGTTTAAGTTTATATGTGCCTGCGTGCTTGCTGCAAGACACATCATGACACAGAGTTCATCAATTGTCTTTTGAAGCAAAACGATAATAAATAAATGTTCATATTTTAAACTTTTTAAACTATTCGCTTTGTTGTGAATCTCACACAAG
This sequence comes from Carassius carassius, assembly GCF_963082965.1. Classification (NCBI taxonomy): domain Eukaryota; kingdom Metazoa; phylum Chordata; class Actinopteri; order Cypriniformes; family Cyprinidae; genus Carassius; species Carassius carassius. Next base: position 11,820,376 of record NC_081764.1, read on the forward strand.
AAGTGATGTGGAAGCACTGAGGACATCACTGCTTACTTAAGTTCCACAATGCGATTACATCAAGCTTCAAAATATGCAGTAGTTTATGTCAAGCATGAACTCATGAACCTAAATATGACAGGTAAGTATAAGTAAAAAACGTTGAAAACATTAATATTTTCTTACTCCTATCATTTCACATTAGAAGACAGAATACTCACATTGTGTGTTTTAGAAGCGGTAACTTTGAATGTCCTATATACTTGCATTTATATGGACTCACAGATATGTTCATCTGAATAAGAAGAACCATATAAATTTCGGACAGCAAGAGGGCGAGAAAATTATGAGAGAATTTTCCATTTGTTGGTGAAGTATGCCTTTTAAATATATTTATGAACATATAATTTATGTTTTTATTATCACAGGCTATTAAGATTACAAGAAGACGCTATTCCTTCCAGACTTTCATTCATGTGTCTAATTGTCCAATTTGCATTTAATATCATAAGATGTTCACAGTTCAGATGACAAGATAAACATAGTTTCGATTGGTTCTGACATATATTGCCTATAATGGGTCGACATACCTCATGACTTCATTGATGTCTGTTGTTGCTAGTGTGACTGCTGAACCGAGAGGTCAAAGTTCACTCTTATCATCCACTTGCATCCCTGCAGCTGACTGGGAGCTTCTTTATGAGCAATATCAGCGGCAGCAGACCCTGCGATAGTTGCCGGAGAGTCAAAGGCAGAGGTTGTTCAGTTGATCACACACATAAACACACACACACACACACACCCTCCCTGGGCCTTCTTTCTGTCTTTCCCACAGTGATAGTGATCTAGAGCATGCCATAAAGGCCAGTTCGCAGATCAGAGAAAACAACAAAGGGACTCCTCGCTCCCTCCCCGACTGTCTCTCGGGAGTGGTGACTGGGCCGTAGGGGCTGATAAGGGCAGCCTGGCGCCTTGCCACTCCCACCGGTCCCACACATACTGGCCCACCGCACCTGATATACAGTATGCTGTTTCCTCATATTTGTAAAGGTGATTTGTTAGACAATGCTAAGATGTTCAGATTAGTCAGAAACAATAACAACACAGATGAACCGAACTGAAAGGTCAAGTTGAAATGATATCTCAGTTGTTCTATAATACTGCATTTTGGTATAGTTTCATATAAACTCTGCGCTGAACATGTAGGGGTGTGTGTGTAGGAGTGTATGTTCATTTAAGGCAGGATGTTTTGAGGAACTGGTGATTACAGACAGTAATCTCTGTGATTGTCTTTACTGACAAACATGATTGCTTAATTGATTGTAAACTACCCATGACAATCATACCAGGATAAACATCCCTCTCTCATGAGATGAGTTTGCGTCAGCATTTTGCTGTTAACTATAACACATGCTTTGCAAGTTATTATCACAAACAAGCTATTATAAAAATGAAAATAAAACTAAAAATACGATTTTTTTGGAAATAAGAGAAATGAAAGTTACTATTGGTCACACTTTATTTCAAGGTCAAATTCTCGCTATTAACAAACCATTAACTATGACTTTTGTCTCAATAAACTCCTAATTTGCTTCTTATTAATAATTAGTAAGGGAGTCGTTAAGTTTAGGTATTGGCTAGGATTAGGGATGTAGAATATGGTCATGCAAACTATGCTTTATAAGTAATAATAAACAGCCAATATGTTACTAATAGTTAATAGTGAGAATTTGTCCCTATACTAAAGTGTTATTAATACTAGTGCACTAAAAAACATACAGAACCATTCAAAAGTTTGGGTTGAGTAAATATTTCTTTGTTTGTTTGTTTGTAAAAAAGTAAATAAATTATTAATATATTAATTTTAAAAGTATTCATTTAAATGAATACTTATTCAATTAATTAATATGCATCAATTAAATAAGTTATTTAATACATTTTCAGCAAGGATACATTAAACTGGTCAAACATTACTGCAAAGACTTTTCCATCATTACAAAAAAAACATCTATTTCAAATAAATGCTGTTCTTTTGAACTTCAGTTTTGCCATCACAACAATAAATTACATTTTAAAATATTTATTAGACAATATTAATTATTTTAAGTTGTATTATTATTTCAAACACATTCTTCTCAACCTCAAACTTTTAAACTATATTGTAGACACAAAAATTTAAGAGAAATAAAGAGAAAATGACTTAATCAATCTTCCAAGCTTTACTTCTGCCAAAAACCGCTCAGTTACACCACCTCTCAATTACACCCCCAAAATTATAATTACATAAAAATAAATAAAATAACAAATGTTAATGCTTTATAATTGAATTACTGTTACAATAGTCTATATAGGATTTAAATCAGATATTATGTTGCACAGGATATGATGTAATAAAGCTTGAATCAATGTAGATATTCTAGACAAAACACAAGAATCATTCTAATCCATTAACTCATCAATTACTGATGTTGCTGTGCAGTTAAAGGTGGCACTTTCACAACTACCATCCTAAAGGGAAGATGTGTGCAAACTCGTTATTCGCCAGCATGTTTCCTCACGGATGACACACCACTTTAGAAAAGCTGTCAGCATGCTGACACACACATACACACGCTCACTCTCACATTTTATCCTCAGCAGGTATCACCAACTGAAGGCTGACAGCGACAGACAAGCGTTTCATTCCTCCTTTTTTCAGCCATTGTATGACGAGTGCAAGCGCTCGGGCCACAGAAGGTTCAATACACAGGCGCCCGGTCCCATGTCTCCGGCCCAGCCCAGCCTTTTTTGTGAGCCAGTCATTGGAATTGAATTGAGCCTGGTCGTGGGTGCCAAGGAGGATTACGCCAGGAGGGTGGGGGTGAGGAGGTGGCTAGTGGCAGATCAGGCGGACAACCTGTGGGAAAGCCCAATGGCCTTTCTCCTGGGGTAGAGTGTGGGAAAAGTGGCTGAAATCTGGCATACCGCTCTTAGGCCAGAGTTGATGGAAGAATGCCAGACCAATGTGGCGCATATGGTGGTTATTCAACTTCCCGGGCGCAAGGAGAGGATTCATGCTGTGCCTCAGCCTCTGCTTCAGTTATCCCTTCACCATCCCTGCATTTGCTCGCTCTCTCACTGGCACTGGTTCAGCACAGCAGATGGCAGTTTAGAGTGGATGTTAACTACAGGTAACCAGGACACACTGGCTTTTTTCATTGCACAATTTTCCAGTTAACATCTAGTTTGGTCATGAAACTCTAGATGGGACAGTATGATAGGTCCTTTACATACAATCTGCTACCAATCACATTATTCACTACACAGAACCAGTTATTGGCCTCTACTGATCCAGCAGTTACTGAGCTTGTTTTCTCAACATGTAAATAGTCTGGTTCAGTGTTCGGTGTAAGCAGAGTTCCTCTCCACCTCCCCCAGCTCCACCTGTCTAGTTCTGTATCCTTATACGTATAGCAGCAGCATATCTTATATGCTCACAGCAGCATGTCTGTTTTTCTACTGGCAGATCTATACTTGTGTGCGGATCTAATCTGCCAAGACCAAAACCATTAACATTGTCATGTCTATTAAAAAGCTAAAACTAGTCAAACAGTTGTCATGACTGAAAGAGTACGAGCAGAAGCAGAAGCAGAAGCAGTTGCATTAATATTATTATTTAATCAAATAATAAACAAATGAATCTAAATGCCCTGTTCAATACATCAAACCAGTTTTGTATATACTATGTAAATTTTATATTATTGAGGCCATAACTTAAACACAAAACAATACAAAAATACATCTGTTCAGAATATAAAAAAAATATATTGTGTGCCAAACACATCTTGTGTATAAGTTGTTTGTATAGAAGAAACTTGGTTTCCATATGCCGCACCAGATCTGAATTTAGTAGCTTTGCTGCAAAAAGGAAGAAACTTTTGTATTGCATGTTCTTGAAGACAGTACAGCTGTTCCCAGTTGGACCACAAATTCCCCTTTAATTACTACCACCATGCAGACAGACCTCCAACATTAAGATCATCTTCAGTTGGACTCCGTGCTCATAAAGTATGGTCAACTAACATTTAACATGTTTTTCTAAAGCATAATTCTTAAATCCTTGTATATTAGGCTTAGTACGAAGGTCCAAGTGCAGCTGAGGGTGGATGAGTGTGGGGATCAAATTTTATTTGCTGATGGGATTAAGTTTAAAAAAAAAAAAACCCACAGGGAATGTCAATTTAACATTAATTCAGTTGTATTATAACAAATTAATTTTATAGGGCATTATATTAAAATCATGCCTCTTCACCTGTACATTAATTGCTGTATACATAAAAGAATAAATAAATAAAAGAAAAAGAACAAAAATGTGTTTTTTTTAACTGGGCATACAAGGCATAAATAAAGGCATGAATGCATATAAAAAGAAAAGAAAAAAAAAAGAATTAATGATATATTCATGCTTATGTTTTGGTTATGTTAAGTTCTTATTCAATGTCTACTGAGTTTGAGTCAATCAGTTATGAAAATAAAATAAAATAAGCTCATGAATCAATATCCTGGAGCTAAAAAATAAAAAAATACAGAGCAGTGTATGAAATCAATCATTAAATACATTTATTCACTTTTATGTTGTTTTCTATCACTGTTATGCTACTATTAATATAAAAAAATTCGCAAAAAGTCCATCAGTTATATTTTAACATGCTCGGTCAAATATATCAGAATTTAATCAAATAAATAAAGCGCACTGATTGAATGTCTACTTTTGTAAAGTCAATTTTAAGTTAACTGTGGCAGGTGGCCCTGGCCCATAAAATAGAGGTAGACAGAGTCTCTTAAGTTTTTCCCACGGTAGGCAGTGGTGTTGGAGTTACCCAGTGAGAACTCTAGGTCCAGTGACTGAGGTTAGACTGCTGTGACTGTGTTCAAACATTACACAGAGAACTGATTCTTATTGTGCCAATTCGGCAGCCTTTGAAATGTCACACTGCCAAACAGGAAGGTGGATGCTATCCAGAACTCTTCACTGGCACGGCTGTCTCCCAAAAATTGACAAGACTCATGTACCTCTGTTAATTCATTACTGAGCCTATAAGCTTTGAGAAAGCTTAGAAATGAGACGATTGAGCTGTCAAATATAGCAGTTAACAGCATTTTTGAGTGAATGCTGCCACTCGCACTTGTTTTTGTTTGTCACCAAGTGAGCAGGACCAGTTGGCCCCTTTACTTTTGACCTCTGCTCTCCACACACATACTGGAAGAATCATTAGGAGTCCCTATACATGAATAGCGGCTGTTGATATCATTAGCTTGTGTGTGTGTATTTGTAAGGCATAGCTTCTGGGGTGTTTGGCTGGTTCATGGCAGGTGTACAGTGGTATTTTTTTTTAGAAAGCTTTCTAGATAAGGGAAAGGCAAACAGTCTTCTTGTTCATTTGCTATGTTTGTCAGCAGTTCTGTGGACTAGGACACACTCAGGCCCTACTCTCACATGTTTCTGTCACGAGACCTTTGCAGATTTCAACATCTCTGTTCAAATGACATTGTACATTGCTCTGTTTTCCAAGTGTGGTTAGAGCTGGGGAAAGTTTTAACACCCTATGAACTTAAAATCAGTTACAGATCAACTGCATTTCCATTTGAATCAATCAATAGAATACCACAAATCATCTAGTCCAGGGGTTCTCAACTCTTTCCACTTTCCTGCAGAGTTTAGCTCCAACCTTAATCAAACTCACCTGCCTGTAACTTTCTAGAGATCCAGAAGACCTTGATTAGCTTGTTCAGGTGTGTTTGATTAGGGTTGGAGCTAAACTCTGCAGGAAAGTGGACCTCGAGAGTCAGAGCTGAGAATCCCTGATCTAGTCCATCCCCACATCTTATTCTATTCTATTTTGTCTATATAGCACACTTGTAAATACAATTCCCTTCTATGTTTTTATATATATATATATATATATATATATATATATATATATACACATACACATACATATATATTGTATGTGTTGTTGCTGTTGTCTCTGTGTACTTTGTGTAACTGTATTTAAATTTTATTTGCTCATATAATACATTAATCCACTTTATTTTGCAACAGAAAGCGATAAAGAAACACAGCTCTACTCCGTAGGCCCAATTCATGTCCCCATCAAGAAGACTGAGTACGAAGGTGGGAGAAGAGTGGAGGAGGAGGAGGAGGAGGAGGAGGAGGAGGAGGAGGGGAGGGATGGCGAGGGGAGTGGGGGTTATTGGCGTGAAAACGTTCTTCGGAAGTCATAGTTCCAGGCAACGCGCTTTTGGCAGCCCCCTCCATTTCCTGTGTGCGGCTGACGTGGGGCAGGGCGGTCGCCGGGAGAGAGAGAGAGAGAGCGAGGGGAGGGAGGAGAGGGGGAGAGTTCAGCAGAGAGCAGCACTTTCCCACAGTCTGGGGATTTGACACATGGCTCTCACACATTCCACAGTCTGTGGCCGGTGGGGCCTGAGCCAGTACTGAGCTTCAGAAGCACAGCCTGGCGGAGGAGAGGAGAGGAGAGGAGAGGAGAGGGGGGAGCGGCAAGGGGTACGTGTGTGTGTTCGGAGGGGTGGTGTTCCGCCCTTGGCACTCTCACTGGTGTGGAGATACAGAGGGAGGGGTGTGTGTAACCCACGTTGTGCTCTTAACCCTCTCTCATCCAGGGTGAGTGTACAAGTGTGTGCGGGCATGTCAGTGCGTATTTTTAGACCTGCTGAAGTGGATAGAGTCAGTCTGGTGTGGAAGAGGGAAACTATGGCTGTCTTGTTTATTTGTACTGAGAGGAAGTGTGTTTAAATGTATTAAATGACTTTCCAATGATACTTAACAAAATGTCATGAACTCAGCTGTGGTACTGGACAGATGAACGTGTGATAGCCACAAAATGAAAACTGTACATACACAGTTATAATCAAGTTGAATGTTTGCATGCAGTCTTCCTCTATCTAAGTATATGACAGAAAATATAATTGATATTCCAATTATTCATAACATGTCAAACACTGCCTCTGACTTTCAGAGCAAGAGCAATGCCTAGGTCATTTGTAGTCCTATTAACGAGAACATGCTGGACAAAGACAAGATAGAATACAATAGATAGATAGGTATGATTACAGTATGACTACCGTGTCAGAATAGATTTATTGCTGTAATCTGATTGACACTGAACTTGCATGTAAACTGTCTGCAATAGTCTGATCAAGTAGACTGCTTTCTAAAAAGGGATTATCCAATCTATACATAAAAAATAAATAATAATAATACTTTTATTCTGCAGAAATGCAATTAATCGTTTAAAAGTGAAAGCAAAAACATATATAATGTTACAAAATATTTATATTTCAATAAGTGCTGTTCTGTTAAAATTTCAATTAATCGAAAAGATAAAAAATAAAAATAAAATAATAATAATAAAAAATCTGTCATGATTTCCATAAAAAAAATGTTTAAGGTTTTTTGAGCACCAAATAAGCATATTGGAATTATTTCAGAAGGATCATGTTATATTGAAGCCTGGAGTGATCACTGTCAAAAAGTCTGCCTCTGCATCACATGAATAAATTGCTTTTAAAATATATTAAAAGAGAAAACAGATATTTTAAATCAGAATGCTATTTTGTAAATGTACTTTTATCAAATTAATACAGCCTCAGTGAAAATACAAGACATAAAAACATAAAAAAAAACCTTACCCACCCCAAACCTTTTGAACAGTAGTGTAGTTAAATATGACCTGGCATTCAGATATTGAAATTGTGTCATATAATTTCTAACCAGACAAAAATATTCATGTCTGACAAAACTGAGTCACGCAACTCCCACTTTTGATCAGTGAGTACAACATCCTGTGCTGTTCCCCCCTCTACATCTGTTAGACTAATCTAGGATGAACATCAAGGACAGGTCTCCACCTCACTATGACTGTGAAAGTGCATGAAATAGGTGGCTCTCTGGCACTATCATTAAGAACACTTGCTCACTTTTTGACAAAATCTTCAATAAATAAACATAAATGATGTGCTTTCGATGAAAAGTCAGTGAACTGCGCTGGAATTGCTGATCTTGTCATGCCACGGTTGGGCTGTTTTCGTTTTCTCCCATGCAATCTTTGTACATAGCTTCTTCCCTCCTCCTCTCTATGAACTGGCTTTGAAGTGACAGCCAAGGCCACGTGGCCCTGCCTCTTCCTCTCCCCTGTGTCTCCTAAATAAACGTTCTGCATGGTGTGATTTTAAAGGAACGAAGAGGTCATCCTCTTGACAATTAGAATCTCAGCACGGAAAAAGCAGGGCTTGGGAAACCAAAAACTGCCTTCACAGACGACAGACCACCCATTAGCTTTGATTTAAAACATGGGTTAAGAGACGACAAGAGGGGGAAAAAGAGAAACTGGAAGAAGACACCCAAGCAGGAAGGGAGTAAAAAGTTGGGCGGGTGGCAGGGTGGTGCAGCTGAAGAAAAGGGGCCAAATCATTTCTTACTTGAGTGCCTGTCTGCAATGGGGCTCAACTGAATCACAAATTGGCAATTAAGCGAGGCTCCTGAACCTTCCTCTTTCCCCCCGCCCCTGGTCAGGGTCAAGATGAAAACATCTCCAGATGACCGGGCAAGCCTAGCCCTGAGAGAAAAATTTAAAAGAGGGTTGGAAATCAGCTTGGTGCTAATTCCCTGTGCCCCAAAACAGCAACAAAGGCAGGAAACGATGGAAGGGGCTGTAGCCCTTTCTTACCTCTGACACAGTAACTTCTTGGATAATTAGCCGCTTTTGTCAAACCTCCTGTCATCACACTCAAGAGATGTTCTCTTTTCCATTGTCTCCTTTAGGATCAAAGAGAATGAGTGAGGAAACCTTCAGCATTACAGTACTATTACAGTAAAATAAGTATGAATGTTTTAGCCATAAGCCCCAGACTCGTCTAAGCACAAGGTGGATTACCCTGTACCAGTCACAAGAAGCACTAGCTCTCCCTGCTTTTCTTCTCTTTCTCCCAGGATGGATAAGAGATGTTGAGGGTCTTTGATCTATGGGTGAGATGTTTTGCTCGTTGATGCGGGCGCCAGACGGTGCACCCCCTCTGCACAATTACACCCTCATCAACCCCATCCGTTCTGTTCTCCCGGTGTGTGTGAACATGGTGGATTAGTGGCCCCTTGAATTCTGCTAATGAAGGTTCCCGTTTGATCTCCCCAATTACACTGCATAGGATCACCCATTAGAGTAGACCCAACATTTCTCAAACCAAGCATCACAGTGACAGTCAGTCTTATTGATTGTTGTTATTTGTTAGTTCATTATAAGGGGTCATATGATATGATATGATGCTATTTCAGGATTTCCTTGTCGTTGGAGTGTTAAAAGCTGTTTGTGCATACAGAAGATCCATAAAGTCGCAAAGAGTCGCAAAGTAAAGAGATATTCTTTATTAAAGTGAACGCTCAGCCAAATCTTCCTAAAAAGCCTCGTTCAAACATGCCCCCATGTCTATGTCATTGTGTGGGGAGATTTGCATAACACAGCACAAATGTATGTGCCAAGAAAGAAGGCGTAACTTTCATTCTCGCTGTAGTATTTGGCTTGTTTGAGATGCATTGATGCTGTGCAGACCTTTTGACGTATGACATCAAAGTACCACAAGCATTTCAAGAGCATAAAGAGTCGTCTGCTTTCTAATCGCTCTTGCCGTACTTTGATGTCATACGCCTATCGGTCTGCGCACTGCGCACAGTGCTGATGCATCTTAAACAAGCCTATTGTTGCCACTGCCATATCATGGAGATGCTGTGTGTTTCTTTATGTAAGCCACACTACTTAGTTTGGTCTTCCAAAAGAGGACACAACTAAGAATCAGTGGTAAAGTTTTTATTACAGAACATTACAACCCAAATATTTGAGTGTGTGCAGCACGTTTTACGGAGTAAAGTTTCCTGAATATTTTGGTCACACACTTGAGGAATTTGGCCAATCATGACGCACTAGATAGCTGGACAATCAGAGCACAGCATGCTTTTCAGAACGATGTGCTTTGTAAAAATCTATGCATTTCAGAAAGGTGGGGCATAGAGGAGAAGCAATAATGCTTTTTTTTTTTTTTCTTAGCAACGTCATATGACCACTTTAAATAATTTCACAATGTGTGCCTCCAATGCTGTTTTTGTATTAAATGGACAATTTTTTCCAAATATGAAAATTCTGTCATTATTTACTCAGCCTCATGTCGTTCAAAAATCATTTGGGATTTTTTCTTCATGGAACACAAAGATATTTTAATAAATGTTTTAGCTGTTCTATCTATACTATGAAAGTCACTGGTACCAAAAACTTTCAAGCTCCAAAAAATAACAGAATAGTAGCATGAAATGAATCTATACACTGAAGGGAAAAACAATCTTCAAAAACATTCTTAAATCAGGATAGATTTACTTGAGATGCAAAGATGCAACCCAATTCAAAGAAAAAATTAAATACTTTGTTTGTCTGAAAACAAGCATCTCAAGTAAATGTATTTTGATTTAAGATTATATATATATAAGATTATATATCATAAGTTTAGATATTTGTACTGGAAAACAGGACAAAAATACTGACTAAGAATGTCATTATTTTTTTCTTTTTCTTTTCTTTGTTTTTTAGTGTACAAATTGATATTTGAAGGTACTGTACAATCAAAACTGACAATGCACATTTCATCTGTTTTGTCCATGCTATTAAAGTTATTGGTACCAAGAACTTTCAAGCTTCAAAAATGAATTAAAGTGGCATGAAATTAATCCATACAAAACAATATTTAAATGGACAGTTCATCCAAAAATTTAAATCAGTGTTTTTCCAAACCTGTATGACTTACATTCTTGTGTAGTATTTATTTATTTACATACTTACTTAATATTTAGGACCCTAATGACTTTCATGTATGAAAAAAACAGTAGATTTTTTTTTCTAAATATCTTATTTTTTGTTAACCAGAAATACGAAAGCCATTTGAATTGGGAAAAAATGAGGGTGAGTAAATATTAACATATTTTTTTTTTCACTTTTGAGTGGTCTGTCTCTTTAATGCGTATACAAGCATAGAATTGTCTAAAGATCTTGCTATGTGGGCAGCTGTCTTTGACGGAAAGAATTGGCTATTTTGTTTTCACCAATCTGACCCCTGTCCAAACTTATGTAAATATTTTGTAAAAGGGCAGGAAATCTATTCTGACATGCCGGGAAGAATCAAGTATGAGAATGCTCAAATTGTGTGTGCCCTGAGAAAGTATTTATATTTGATAATAAGTACCTCCTTGTATATAAGTGCATGTCAGTGTGTGTGTGTTGGTCTTTATTTTGGCCTGCGTGTATCTTCACAAGTAGGCCTGTGTGGGTGTGCAAAGTTTGCCATAAGGAGAAGGTACCTGGGAGAATAGCTTCTCAAACTTACTTTGTATGAGTGAGCTCCTTGTCTATGTGAAAAAGAGATGGAGAAAGAGAGCGTGTATCTCTGGGATAAGAGTATCTCTCTTGACCTCTGCCTCCTAATTCTGTTTTGAAGGAGTATTTAGACATTCACAAAGAAGACACCAGGGAAACATTCACCAACATTTCATGGCTGCTTCCCAGATGCAGATGCCTAAAAACATACTAAGTAGCATTTAAAAACGGAATAAATATGAATTACATAAGTCAGACGAAATGGTTGTAAAATGTAGCAGTAACTGTGTTGCTTGTGTCTTGAGAAGGATGGTGAGGTAGCATAACACAACACATAGCTTGATAGAAAGGGTGAAAATATATGAGTTGTGAGACTGTGGATGAGAAGAGATGGAAGAATACTACGGGCAGATGGATTGATTTCTCCCCGCGTCAATTTTACACATCATACTATAACGCATACTATAATAACAGTGAATCGTTGAATATACAGCAAACTGCTTCACCGTTTATAATTTATAATCATCATGGAACCTCATAACTGTACAATTTGGACACTCTACTATTTACCATCTACACTTTAACACTTCAACTTCAGATTTTGCACGGAAGACTGCTTTTATTGCATTTGATACAGTGTGGCATCAGCATGTTGCTAAGTTAATGGTGTGTTACTTTAATAGACATAAAATACAGAACATAGAAATGTTGGCTAAATAGCACTGGACATTTACACTGAAATATTTTTTACTTTCTACTTTATCTATACTTCATTATACTTTAGTACTGAATTAAAATCAAGAGTGTAAAAAGAAAAGGAAACCCCTTTGAATAGATCAGGACAGGAAGTCTGGCACTTCTTGTGTTTATTGTCATCTTAGGGTACATCACTTGTTTTATTCCTCAACTTTAAGTCGCTTTGAATAAAAGCATCTGGAAAATGAATGAATGTAAATGTCAACAAATGTAAAAGAGGTCAACAAACAGAACAACAGTCAAAAGAACCATTCAAAGATAAAGAGTGAATGAAAAATGCTTGGACTTGCTAACCAAAATGACTCACACTGAGAAGCTGGGAAATGGACAGGAAATGAGAGATGACATACTTGTTCCTCTTCTCAAGGGCCCCTACAACAGTGGGCCAGTGTATGTGCGTGTGTGTCCAGGCCCTGGGGGGCCCTCTCTACGTGCCAGCGGGAGCCTGTTTGCTTCTGAAAGCATGCGTGGCACTCCCTGGAGAGGCCCCGGCAGTTTGTTGTGTGATCTTATCTGGCGCGTGCCTGGGCCGCCCTTTCCCACACTCTGCACACTGCACTGTCAAACATGTGCTGGGGGATGGGGGTGTGGGGAGTGCTGTGGGGTTGGGGTAAAAAGGCTCCGGCCTGTCAGCGTTACATGGACTTGACAGCCATGACATAAGCCCAACACCCAAACCTTTTCAATCATCAGTACACTTTCTCTATATAACAGTATCTCTTCTCCACAATGTGCCATCCTCTGCTCTCCACAGGAGAAGCACCCCTTCAATCAATCTGTTCATTCCCCCTTTCCATTCCTTCTTTACAGAAAGCAGCTTTTCAACTCCTTGTGCTTTTCAATTTAATTCCATATCTTACAGGATTAGGTCCCCACGGTTCCGCTGCCATCACAGGGGAGTATGGAAACATTTCTGACATATTTGAGAGATCAAACGGTCTAACTTTATAGTATTGTGGTATACTGACGTGCCACTGCAGAAGAACCGGATTGCTATATTGAATACGATAGAGATCCTAAAGACCTCAAACTCCTCCAAAATGATAATTTCATCCATATTTCATTGTATAAATAGGTGCACATTTAATTTGCTCACACCGTATCCAGCGTTACATGGTAGCATTAAGAATTCAACTACACTATAATGAGTCTAGAGTGAAGGAGGAGGACGATGAGTGTGGGAATATGACAGGTTGTCTTGTAGAGTGTGCCGAGGGCTGCAGCAGAGTGAAGGTGAATACTGAGAGAGCTGATGAGACTCTGGGTCAAGATCTCTCTGCATTCTGTCTCCTCCAGGAGCTACGGTTGCCTCCCCAGCTGGGGAGGATCAATACTCTCCATGTTCTCCTTTCACACGAAAGGAATGAAAGAACAAAGAAAGAAAGAGGAAAAAATAGAATGAACAAATAAATAGACAAAGGAACAAATTAACAAGTGAATAAAGCATGCCTGTATGCAGATCACAGATGTTACAGGCACTTCGCAACTTGAAGTCAATTTAACCACATCACAGACACACACACACTTTAAAGCACACACATGCTCATAGTACTACCCACACACATTGTTGCATGATGCTTGGCTGCGCCCATCATTTCTTCCTTTCTCTCTCCCTCCTTCTCTTACACACACAGAGCTGGGCTCCTGCTTGTCTGCGTGGGGGGCCCTGCAGGCTGTCTGGAGCCCAGCGCAGGACGGGATGCAGAGAGCACGATGGAATGGAGCTTTTGCTCATGGCTGATCTCTATTATGATCTGACTTGCTGCTGAAGAACACTCTTTTCCTTCGGTGCACCATTCTCATTCTCTATTCTTACTTTTCATTTCTTTCTAGTCTCCTACTTTCTCCCAGACATGAGCCAACCTGAACTCAGGCCTCATCTGATCCCTTCAGTAACCCTTGAAGAACACTCACACACATGCGCACAAACACTGTGAATACATAAACTGCAAACACAGATCACCAACACACAGAATTAATTGAATGTTTTGAAAGAGCTGACATGTGATGTAAATAGAAACACTCTGTCAAAGACTTCAAGCAATTCACTTTGCACGTCTGATCAGGAGCAGTCACCAAACATGCTTCACCAATTATGTAAAAGTGAATATCAAGTTACTAGTATAGAGTGGAGTGTTTGAAAGAAGTGTATGTTTATTGAAATAAGTCTCTTTGCTCACATAGGCACATTTGATCAAAGAAAGGTAAAAACACATATTGTGAAATATCATTACAATCTAGAATGACTATTTTCTATTTTAATATATTTTAAAAATGTAATTTATTCCTGTAATGGCAAAGTGGAATTTTTGGCAGCCATTACTCTAGTCTTCAGTGTCACATGATCCTTTACTCATTTGGAGCTAAAGAAACATGTCTTATTATTATCAGTGTTGAAAATATTTGTGCTGCCTAAAAAACTTTTTGTGGAAACTGTGGCATTTATTTTTCTTTTCCTGAAATCTATGAAGAATAGAAATTTCTAAAGAGCAGCATTTATTTGAAGTATAAAAGATAGAAAAAGTGATAAAAGAAACATCTTGATGTTTCCATATTGCCTCCTAACTTTACTCAAAGCATGCCCCTTCTGTCACAACTTCTTAAATCATGGCTGCCCATGGCTGCTCATAATCCCCTCAGTGGAACATTCATTAGAAACCAGAGCTTTGTGCCCTGGGGGCCAACCATGACTTTCCCAGGACAATTAAAGTTACTTAAGAGGAGAGATGGAGAAAAACTAAAAGTGGGTTGGGGTGGGTAGGAGTAAAATGAAGGAACGATAGAATAAGAGAGCAATGGATGCATCTGGCCAGAGACAGTCAGACTGGATCGGACCAGGATTACCAATTTTCCTAAAGGGTATAATTGGCTAATATGTGGGAGGGATAAATAAATAAATAAATAACCTCAGTTGCACATTTACTTCTCTCTAATTAAATGTCCAGTTAGTTCCTCGATTCCTGCAAAGCATGAAAATATACTCAGGAGACCCAATATCACGTGGAGCACAACTTCTTTTTTCCCAAAAATAAATAATTCACCAAGTGTAAGCAAGAGGGGAATTTGGCCAATAACAACCTGTAGAGAAAGGGGGTGCAATTTATGTATGACTAGAAGGGGGATTCGTGATGGTCTTTGAGATAGGGAACTCCTACTTATCTACGGAAGAACCCAATTTGACAGATGTTGTTATCCAGACTGATCTGTCAGAGATGTGCTTTAATCTAGTTATTTCTTGCTTTAGGACGTGGGATAAGAAGGCAGAGGCTACTACTAACAGCATACTGAACCTTTGACCTAAGCTGACCTTACAGTAATGCTGACCTTTTGCAGTAATACCAAATGACGGACAGCTGAGAGCTCTGTGCGTGAATGTACTGTATGTGAAATACAGTCAGAAATGTAAGAAAAGAAGTCAGAATAGTAAGATGCATGGGGTTCTACTAAAAACATTAGTTTTGTTAGCTTTTTAATTTTTGTATTACAGAAAGAGGCATCCATACATTACAGTTCTGCAGGAGAAGCGAAAACAGAAAAAGCTCAAATTTCATACAAGGGGTGCCTGAGGCAAAATCAGTACAACAAACAATTATATTTATATAAAGAAGAAGGGAGAGCCATGCATGGAACACCGGTAGTGAGCTTGTTTTAACAAAAAGCACAGCCAAAAGGTTTATAGTGACAGGTATCTCACCTTAAGGGATGAATTCCATTAGCGACATAGATTATGCAATGCAAATTAAGAAGCAGGCCAGTGATGGAAACAAATTCCAACTCTTCGTGTATTAACAAACATGCCATTTATTTTATATGCAACTGTTACCAATAATGTTTTTGTGAACCTAAATTGTACATTTCTGGTCGGAATGAATAGAGCATTGTAATTTATGATAATCTGTATGCTTGCAAGTCAAATTGCTTTAAGTTTAAACCCTTTTATGGGTGAAACTACAATTGAAACCAATTATAAGCTCCCAGCTATCAGTCTAGTACCAGCAATGGGACTGTAAGTTCTGAGGGTGAAAGTTGATGCTTCAGCGGGGCTAAGCTAGCCACTTTGTCCAGGGGGAGACAATGGACCTTGAATGGGTGGAGTGAGACTAAGAGGCCAGATTCAGTGTTAAGATGGCCAGAGGGAAAAGGGAATGTGATGGGAGGTGCAAGGTGAATCCTGGGGAGAATATGCCAGCGATGAGATCATGTGTGTGTGTATGTGAGTGTTTCTGTGGGAGACACAATGAATAGCCTAGGCTACAATGAGCAACAGGCCAGAAACTCAAAGGCGGCATGTGATGTCATGGGAACTTGGGTGAGTGCCTACTGGATAGAGAGAGAGCAGTGATTTGTTTTGAAAGACTTTGTGTCCATGCCAGTGTATCAACATAGATCAAAATTGAATCATTTTCAGCAACTGCTTTAAAAAAAGAATAACAGTTAATAAAACTATTTATTGGCCAATATTTATCCATGATGTTTCCAAAAAATCTGTAGTAATTTAAAAATTGATAGTAGAAAGTGAAATAGGAAGTAAAAATGGTTTTGATTCAGACTATTTGAATGAATCAATCCAATCATATTCGTGAACAAGTTTGACTGACTCACTGAAAATAACTCACTCAATGCATTCACTTTTGTTGTTGAATTAAATATTAATTTAATTAAAAAAGTATTATTATTATTATTTATTATTATTTATATAACTTGTAGATATTTTTAAATTTCTTCATTGGTAACAGCTTGATATAAACAATCCTCTTATATTCTCATTTCAAAAATGACTCAGTCTTCGAATAACTTTGAAGTATATTTAATAAGAATGCTTTAGAACCTTAAAAAGAAATTGAAAAACTTAAAAGAAATGAAAATATGTAAACATACGGTGACAAGAATGGGGCGGAGAAAGAGTCGCTGAGTCGATTCCAGTTCCTCAGATCTTTCAGACAGTGCCACTTGACCTTTTCCAGTACTAAAGGAATATGACAGCCGTGAAGCTGAGGGAAAACAGCAGAGAGAGACAAAAGCCGCACAAAGTGGAGCCTGGCACCAAATAGTTAGTTTGCAATCAACGTCAGTCATCCCTCCTGTAGAGACAGTTTGATTTCTACTTTTCAAATGAGGCGTTTATTTCAAGGCCTGATAATAGGGCGGCAAAATTGAAATTGGCAGCTCGACAATCTACAGATAATAGTGCACTGCACAGGAGATCATGTGAATGGTGCTTTTTTTTACCCCCTTTTTTGTCCAAGACTTGATAGAGAGAGAAAGAGAGCAAGAGAGGCAGCATTTTGAGTGAGAGTGCGTGTTTGTGTGTGAGAGGGAGAAAGAGAGAGATGTTTCACAGTCAGGTTACAAAAAAAAAAGTCTAAAAAAAAAAATTAGTCAAAAACTAGACAAAAAAAGTGAAGAAATGTTAGATATGGGGTAGAAGTGCGCTGGGTGGGCACTCTAATAGGGGGTTAGAGCTCTTAAATGTTCCTGGCAGAGACCCAACGGAGGTCTCAAGGTTATCCTGGCTTTGCAAACTCCCACGGGAAAGGTGGTGGAGTGAGGGGAGGTGGCTGGGCTGGATGCCGTGGAGGGTGGGGGGTAAATCTATAATCTTCTGCTGGAGCAAAGCTCATGAACCAGGGGGCTGTTATCTAGGGACTTTGCCTTGCTTGAGGTGAAGGGGCAACCATGACCCTTACACATTTTCAACATCTGCTTCGATACAAGAAGGCCAAGTAAATATCTGATTTGTGAATAACTCATTTATGACCAATACAGGTCACAAAAATTTTATTCAATATTTTCGTTCTTAAATTAAAAGCCAAATTTTTATAAATCAATGTGCATTTTGCGATCTTTAAAGCTTTTTGAAGTCATATTGACATTCAGATTTTTCCAAAAGTATAAAACTTAATTTACTGCAAAAAGGGTTACATGCTGAGATACTAGCAGCAATCGACTTTTATTACTTCATGTGCAAAATCAAGTGCTCAGTCCATTAAAAAACTCAAATGTTTCAGTCATACAGGAGCTTCCTCAGTGTGTTCACACTCTCTTAAAACATTTCATCTTTATATGTTTTCTCACATGGAAGATTTTGGCATGCAGAATGAAAAGTGTGAGCACTGAGTTTTACTCATTTGGAAGAATTTATTTGTAACTTGCAAACATGTCACTTACGCAAGATCCATTTAGAACTGAAAATTTTCAAAAAGAATACAAGTAAAAAAACAAACAAACAAACAAAAAAATCAAAACATTGAAAAATACATTGGATATAGAAAAGTGAACAAATCATAAAAAAAAATGGGCAGTAAGATTCACCTGAGGCTTTTATATGTAAATTGAGAGGTGAAGTTAAAGGTAAGTTCAACAATTGCTGCTGTTTATTTACACTCTCTTAGTGCCTGTTAAAGATAATTATACAAGACAACTAAAGTGGGCCAATGCTTTCAACCGTTTATCTACTGTAAACAATAGGACTCCCTGAAGAGGAAACAGGACGGTTTATTCACTTTTAATTCAAATGCAGCAAGATCAAGATCCTTTTCGTAAACAAAAAGGAATATGGCACATTGCTTGGCCATTGTGTGTAGAATATTTCTTTATCTTCAGGGCTCGGTAGATACCATCAACAGTGAGAGAAAGACAGCTATCGGTTATCAGCTCTCGGTTATCATTGTGTTTATCTTAAACTTGAAAAGAATTTCAACCTTTGTGGTCTGAGAAAGTATCAATTGAAAGACTAAATTAAGTTAAATGACACACACAACGAATGTTACATGGTGCGTGAATGTACAATACAATGAAGAGCTTTGTGCATTTATTTGAGCTTGGAATTGTAGTGTATCTGTTGGAAGGGTTGTCATTAGCAATAGCACCCCAGGCTTGCAAATTCACTCACCACCCAAACCAGTTGAGCCTGGCAGCCAGATACTCATGCTCACGTAGTGACCCATGACCCAGTCTCTACTGCCTCCTGCACACGAGCACACAGCCCCTGGTACGCCGCTCCATGGGAGAGAGAACTTGGCTAAACTTTACTAAAGATCCCCCCTAAAGCACACACTTCTCCCCAGCCACAGAAGAAGCAGGAGCAGCAGCAGGAGCCGAAGTGAGCCCGGAAAGGCTTGAATCACCACTGCGCTAGGCATCTGTTTGAAAAGCTCCTCAGCCCCTGCTAAGTACAACAGAGCGCTAATGTCTGCGAGGCTGGTGGTGACCCTGAGTGATCTGTGTGTGCGTGCATGAAGGTGTGTTTTGAACTTTACATGTAGGTGTGCGCATGTGTGCGTATGCATGTGCATGAAGAGCGCTGTGAATCGACGCTTTATCACGCCCCTGCCTCTGATCCCCTCAGGCCCTGGAGGCTATGCTGTTTAGAGCCTTGCTGCTGTGTGTGAGCATGTAGCGCCTATGTTCCAGCACTCGCTCTGGCTGCTGCGTCTGCTTCGTGGGAAGACTGCTGGAGGGTCTCCAAAGCAACACTCACTCCCCTCTCTCATATCTCCCACCTCTTATTTCACTTCCTCCCTCCCTGTTTCTCTGTACTTGAAGGGTCTTAGTGCTGGAAGAAACTTTGGCACACTCTCACACTTTATATTGTTTACTTCAGCAAGTGAATATACAAATGCATTGTAATACAAAATATAACCTCAACAATGGAGGATGTTTGCATGGCTTTTTTTGGTCAAAGTCATTTACTTGATAATAATACAAAACTTAAAATGTCACATTTGTCATTGCTTTAAAGGGGTTATATGAGGTTGCTAAAAAGAACATTATTTGGTGTAATGCAAAGTATTTACGCAATTTAAGGTTCTAAAAATACATTATTTCCCACA
Organism: Carassius carassius; assembly: GCF_963082965.1. NCBI lineage: Eukaryota > Metazoa > Chordata > Actinopteri > Cypriniformes > Cyprinidae > Carassius > Carassius carassius. The sequence goes on from NC_081764.1 coordinate 11,840,351, forward strand.
TACCATACATTACTGTTGCTCTATGCTCCGCCTTTCTAGAACGCAATTGAATTTACAAAGCTCATCTTTCTGAAAAGTGTGGTGTGCTCTGATTGGCCAGCTATCGAATGCATTGTGATTGGCTGAATATATTTTAAAGATTCTATGCCATGAACTTGTATATTTCACATACTTTAGAAAATTCAGGATTTAGTTGATCCTGATGAACACTCACAGTTGTAAACATGATGGCTTTCTTCTAACATAAGGGGGTTTGGTGTCATGGCATATTTGTTTCCAGGCAGAAAGTTAAGAATGTGACACGCACATCTCCCAGAAATCCTGAATAATTCAACCAATCCGATGATGATTTTGAAAATCCCAAAGTGTTTCAATTTTTTTGTATCGTATGCCTCAGGTGTTCAGCCAATGGTCTGTACAAGTTTCTCCATGACATGGCTGCAGCAGAAACAATACTACAGCAAGAATAAAAGTTATGTGTCTTTCTTTGTGTATACATTGGGCAGTGTTATGAAAATCTTCCCACACTGTAAAGTAGATATGTAGATAAGTGTTTGAATGAGGCATTTTAGGAAGGCGTGGATGAGCGTTCACTTTTATAAAGAATATCTCTTTGGGTTTGAGACTTTAACTTTTTTCCAACACTCCAAAGACAAAGGAAAACATGAAATCGCATCATATGACCCCGTTAAATCTGATTTCAACTTACAGGAATAGTACTTATGTCATCATGTCGTTCCAACACTTTATTACTTTCTTACAAAATAAGTTTTGAAAACTGTTAGGTTGTAAGTTTTCTTTTCTTTTTTTGCATACAAATTAAGTCAATGGGGCCCAATTAATAGGCAAAATACAATTTTTGTTTTTCTCCAAAATACCTTTTGTGTTCCACAGAACAAAGAAAGTGATAGACATTAGTTGTGCCATTTTTCATTTTTGATACAAATGAAAATGAGGCTGTGAGAGATAGAAGTACAGTGGATTCAGTGGACTGTACTTTTGTTTAAAAACAAACCCATTGTTCAGCTGATAAAACGTCTTTCTGAAAAAAAAAAACTGTCAGAAGATAATTTTGAAAGTTGTTAATGAAAATTACATGATATAGGAACTTTATACAGTGCATGCCATTGTAATAAATTTAAGTCTATAATAGCCTTGTTTTCATTCATGTTAAATTCAGTATGACATCTGATTAAAGTCTGTAGGTTTGGAACAATGTTCAAGTGAGTAAATAATGACAGAATTATATTTAGAATTATTATAACTTATTTTCAGTTTTTTTTTTTTTTTTTTTTTTTTTACGGCTGTAACATCCTAAAAACATTTCCCGTCTTTTAGGTTTAAATTGTCCAACATTATATCTGTAATTTCATATTTCTATCAGAAATATACATTGAGGCCAAAGTGCTTTGGCTTAAACTATTGAAAACATGACACTCATCACAAAATAACAATTTACTTGACTGTGTTATTTCGCCATCAATTCATGGCCAATACATAGAAGCTTGCTTGATTTAGATTAGTTATGCGCATTTACGTGCTAAGTAGCTTTTACGTGCTAAGTGTTTCGCGCATGTATTACTTTGGGTTGTACGTTGCCATGACGTTAGAGTGACGATATTTCCCCTTTTTTATGTCCTCTTTTTGCACCTACATTTTTTTTTGAATCACCCAAAATGTCGGGAATTGGGCTTTTACTTTCTAAAGTCGCTAGTGCGTTTTTGTATTAGAGCGCTGTGAGGGACTGTTTTCTTGATCCCTTTCCCACTGAATTTCTGACTATTAGGGTTATCAGGTTTTCAAAACGAAACCTGCCCAATTGCTTCTCAATTGTTTCGTTCCAGGCTATAAAATACACATTTGTTTGGCAGGGTTCCCTTGGTAAAATTATCATTTTAGAAGCTAAATATCACATTATTGGGATTGGGGTCACTTCGACCCACGGACATGAAAAACAACTGCAGACTTGGCAACACTGAACCAGGGTTGAAGCAACCCCAATCCCAATAGCGTGATATTTAGCCCCTAAAATGTGAATTTTACCAAGGCAACCCTGCCAAAAAAAAAAAAAAGTGTATTTTATCACCCATCGCAATTTGTATCGGGGAACCCCCTGGAAACACGATTGGACTAGTTTTGGACCAGGGGCAGGCTTTGTTGTGAAAACCTGGTAACCCTGATCTGAACGCATGTGATGGAGATACACTACTAATCACAGGAGCGCCTTTACTGACGAGATACTCATGAAAATCGCATTCGATTTTTTTGCAGAGCCCTACTTTGAAATGTTGCTTAATTAAATTTGACTAAAATGGTTCTATTGAAACATTTTGTGTTCTGCCTATGGTAAAACTGTGCTTGATGTTAAGTTTTGTGAAGGAGGGCTACTGGTAGGAAGCTTTTTAGCTGTTTATGAACAATATGCTTAACAGTGACTGTAAAATATGTATTTTAGGTATGGAAATAACATTTTCAGTTTTGATATTTGGGATATGGTCATTGCACTACTTTGGGCACTACTTTAACCACCAACCAACCTCACGGTCCTCTTTTTGGAAAACCAAAATATACATGGCATTCGTGCCTGCACAAAACATGGTACCTCTACTGTATGTTTCACAGACACACCTAGAATTGAATGCTGAATTGCTTTGCTTGTTAAGATAATAAACCCATGAGGTAAGAAAAACTTCTGGTTACATGAGCCTAAGCTCTTTTCAATAAAGTCCATGCAAATATCAGATCATTTTAGAATACAGTATAGGATGTGCTGAATGTTCTTCAGTTTTATGCAAAACAGAAATACAACAAATAGAATATCAGATCTCTGTCATATGGCCAAAAATGTATGAAAAAAAACTTTTTTGCATAGTGAAAACTGTAACAATGTATCTTACAAGATAACACAATGTAATCTCGCTCTAACTTGAAATGTCTCCCCACATTAAGTCCTTGAATTTGAGGTTTTTGGACCTGTAAAGTCCTTGAAAGGGCCTTGAATTTGAAGTTAATCAAGGTGTGGGAACCCTGGACTGAATATTGTCATTTCAGAATTGTAAGTAAACTAAATAAAAATTATCTAATTTTTATTATATTTAAGCATTATTTAGCTCAACTAAGAATCATCTAAGACACTAGTATAAAATTCTGTTTGTTTACACATATGAATATCTGCCAATGTCATATTATGCATTTCAGTAAGGCCTTGAGCGAGGCTCCTACGAGTCATCAACAGCAACTTTTCTTTGGCAGCTGGTATTCATCAGTGGCTTACACATTAACTTTACACTGGCTCTGTGATTGCAGCTCAGCTTGTTTGGGAGCATGCTATCTCCCACTTTCTCACGTACTTTAGCCCTGATTACGCTATTGCTGTGTGTGGACAGCCATGGTTGAGAGACCTTGATAAAGATATGATTCTGACAGAGAGAGAGAGAGAGAGAGAGAGAGAGAGAGGAGAGGGGCGGAAAGGGGCTGCAGAGGGAAGTGTGTGAGTGTGTGTACGTGAGTGAGCGAGATAGAGAGATAGCGAGAGAGAAGCGGTGACAAAGACTTAACTAAGACATGAAAGTATTTCTTTGACTATCATGTCAATAACAGTGCCAATGAAAAAGAGTGATACAAAATAATATGGACTTTTTACACAGCAATAATTCACTTAATTGCAGTAACGTCTGCTATTCTTCATTGTTGCAATTCAGTACGTCAGCAGTTCATACACACTGTAACATTGAGCCTATTTTTTCATACAGACACAATAACGTCATGATATCACAAAAGGTAACACTACAGAAAGACACACATAGGACTAGAAGCATCCAGGTGTATGTGGTAAAGGGAGGGACAACGCAACCTGCCCGTAATTCAATGCAGCCTCTAGATGCCTTGTGCAACACGAGCATGAGAAAGTTACTCATGCGGAGACTAAAGGTTTCTGAATCTACCGGTCTTTGTCTACTTGACATCAATACATTTGCTTTGCAAGTCCTTTACAAGTGTGAGAAAGAGCGATGAATCTGTTTCGCATTGTAAACAAATGGAACATTGAGCACTATGAGTAGTAATTATTTATTGTGTAGACCTAGAAAATTCATTTTCTTGCTTTATTGTAACACATTTTGCCTGTAACTAAGGTGTTCTGTGTCTCAGACTTTGATACAGCATTCCCATATTTATCTCAAATTGACGTTGTTTAGAAATCTACTAGTTAACCCTAAACTGTGTAAATGAGTGTGAGGCACAAAGGGTGCTGTCTGTTACAACCTACCCCCACTTTTGGGGTGGATTGTAATAGTAGGTGGGGTGGGTTGTAACACTAATTTACTTGTTTAATATAATTGTTATGCCACCCCTACATCAACCCCCCCCCCATCTCATAAGCATTTTAATTGAAAATCATATGCAAATAGAAACATTCATAACAGCTACTAAAATAAAATATATTCTTGCTCACCCACGATATTTCTAGCATTTTTTTTTACCATGCAGCTGTAATGCATGTTGTTGATAAATATAACATCAAATAAGATAATATTCTCTTTCAGTTTTCTCATTTAACAGTGATTAACATTAAAGTTAATTGGTTAAACTTATGGAACTCCCAACTCTCTTCTACGGAAAGCAAACAAATAAAATGTACAATATGTTCATTATTGAAAGCAAAACTGATAATAGCAATGAACAAACTGTAGGCTAATTGTTTTATGGATCTGATTGAAATTATATATGCAATGTTTATTACCATAGCAATTAATTAACATTGTGGTGTCCTCAGTAGTAAGAATTTAATAGCAGATTTGAGTAGATATGATTAGAAACGCATATAACAATGCAGACTGTTCAGCAGCCTGCCACTATGATATATCACTCTCATGAACTGCAGGCGAACCCCCGGCGCTCTGTCCCGCAGACGCGCGCAAAGCCGGCAGGAGCATCGCCTTCCCCCGCCGCTTGCGCGCCACGTGTCGCGGGGTCTGCAGCAGCTGGAGACAGAGGGCTGCCACCCCACTCCACACACTCCAAGCACTGTTGTTAGTGGATTATGACAGACCACTAACTGACAAGTCTTTTAGTTTATGAAAGATGGCAACGTATGCAATATGTTAACGTCATCGTGTAAACTGTACATTCGACGATCTATATTTCCGTCTAGCGCACTGCGTCCAAAATGCGCTTGGACTTTGTTATTTGCGTTTTCATTGCATACATAAAGACGTGACGAAGGACAGGCAGAAAAGCATGAATGAATTCAGTGTTTTGTGGGGATTGTTTGCGAACTCATCCGAGGATCATAAAATCATGACCTAATTAGAGCCGCTTCTGTCAGACACAGTCAAGGACACTCTCCGTGCAGTGCGCACTTTCGGTCTGAAATATCTTCACACTGGCTCGCATTCCGATAAGCCCAGTCGAGCTCTCAGTGGGCGTGGTTTTCCCAGGCTTTTAGAACAGCAGCTGCTATTTACCTTCCCTCTAATGTAAACCACCACCGCCACCCCTAGCCCGCCAGCCAAACCTCAACCACCGAGGTAATAAAACATCCTGGCACGTGCTTCACATTCACAATAGCGCTCGTGAGTCGACAGCTATGTCAAAATGCCAACAGCAGCGACGCTCTTAAAGAAATAGCTACACTGCTGCCTTGGCAAATGAACTTTTATTAAGGAAAATGTTAAACACATGAAAACTGAAAGCTTAAATTTAATTGTTGAGTTATTTTTTTTAAGTTAATTTAAAGTAGTTCGAAACTTAGGCTGCAGTGATTATGCAAATGTTTAACCACTTTAATTCGAATGACAGAAATCATTATGAGAAGTTAAATGATTTCTTACAGTGTAGGCTACCTTGTAAGAAATGTTGGAAGTAAAACAGATTAAGTATAAAGTTTATTATGATTCGAAAAAAGGCATATTAATTCGGTTGTAGTAAAAGTCAAACTCACGTGCATTTTATTTGACCCTTTTAACATTAATATTGCAATAGTAAACTTTATCATGTCTTAAATTTTCTATAATGTGGAGGATGTGTGCATTTTTAAGTTGCCTTAATTTCAATAGCTCTATATAGGTGTATTGAACTGTAATTACAAAGTTTGCTGTGTTTTTGCTGAGACTGGCTCTTAAGTGTTAATATGTAAACTGAATGATTGAAGGCAGTCCCGGTTGTGCCCTAAACCCGGCCGCGCGCCATTGGCCACCCGCTCAAACGCTAAACAACCAATGGAGGGGCGCCGACCACGAGCCATCCTCCCCTCGGGCCGCGTGTCCCTCACGCTGATTGGTAGAAAGTTACTGTGGGAAAGTAAGTTTGGGAAGTTTCACACGAGCCGTTCGCGTGCAGTCGGAGATATAAATAAGACCAACACGAAGCTGAGGCAGGCAGTTGCTACGACCGCTGGCAAACGGTGAAATCAGAGACTGTGACATCATTGCAGCACCAGTTGAACTCGGGACGCTTCGTGCGGATATCCATTCATATCTGGAACTGTATCTGCGTACAACGTTCACTCTTTTAGAAGATACAGGAGGATTTCTTTTTCTTTTTCCTTTTTTTTAATCCAAAGGATACTTCCCAATGAAGATGCCTGCAGATATCATGGAAAAAAACTCCTCGTCTCCGGTTGCCGCGACTCCGGCGAGCATGAACACTACACCTGATAAACCCAAAACGGCTTCAGAGCACAGAAAGGTTTGTATTGATAGTGAACTGTAGGCTACTGCATTCATTTTCAAACAGCGATGCAGTTTGAAAGTAGTCAGACGATTTGACTTTTTTTCTTTTGCATTTTAGTCTTCTAAACCCATTATGGAGAAAAGAAGAAGAGCGAGAATCAACGAAAGCTTGGGTCAGCTGAAAACCTTAATCTTGGATGCTCTAAAAAAAGATGTAAGTAGGCTACTGAAAGTCCGATTGATTCTCACATTTGCATCTGGATTGAATATTGATTTATCTCATCTCATAGCCAACTATATCTAAATCAATCTTCATTTTCACACAGAGCTCCAGGCACTCTAAACTCGAGAAAGCGGACATCCTGGAGATGACAGTGAAACATCTCAGAAACATGCAGCGGTCACAAATGACCGGTGAGTCGCCGGTCTAATAAATAATCATAAAATAAGTAGGCTAGTTTTATGAGAACTTCCAGGAACTCGGCTGCCATGTTTCTTTCTGCACTTTTGTTTTTTCCTCTACTGAATTCGACTGGATTGAAAGCAGTTTTAGAAATGACTCAAAACAGTTTTATGTTAGGCCTAATCTTCTCTGAATCATTTGACCGAATGTCTTGCATAATTTCCCCAACAGCTGCCCTGAACACGGATCCCACCGTTCTTGGGAAATACAGAGCTGGTTTCAGTGAATGTATGAACGAGGTGACCCGGTTCCTGTCCACCTGTGAAGGGGTTAACACCGAGGTCAGGACCCGGCTGCTGGGTCACTTAGCCAGCTGCATGACACAAATCAACGCCATGAATTATCCAACACAGCACCAGTTACCTGGCGGGCCTCCTCATCCATCTTTCAGTCAACCAATGGTTCAAATCTCCAGCGCGCCTCAGCAAGCCAACGCCGTGCCTCTTAGCGGAGTCACTTGCAAAAGCGGGGTTTCCTCCAACTTGACTTCTGACGCAAATAAAATATACGGAGGTTTCCAGCTTGTGCCGGCAACAGACGGACAATTCGCCTTTTTGATTCCCAGCGCTGCATTTGCTCCAAACGGCCCCGTTATTCCAGTGTATGCCAACAATTCCAGCACACCGGTTCCGGTAGCAGTGTCTCCGGGAGCACCGTCCGTTACGTCAGATTCCGTTTGGCGGCCTTGGTAGACTATGAGAGAGGGAGAGAAAAAAAACCTTAAAAGGCAAATGACACTTGTTTTCTTTGTTAAACGTTACTTTTGTATATATAAAAAAATGTTTTAAGAGATGATGCACTATATTTGTATAGATCAAAAGGGAGAGAAGTTCATATTGAAATAAGTTTTGTATTGTTGAATTCCGTTCGATGCATTTGTTTTCTATATATATTCGCGGTATCTTTTCCACGTTGTGATGCCAAAGATATGTTGAATGCGCTTTCAAGTTTCTTCTTTTTGGAAGATAAATAAATTGCATTAAAAATACAAGTTTTGCCTCCGTGTTAGTTTTATTCTGTTTTCAGAGCTTGTGAACTGTTTGTGCTTATTCTTACCTTAAAATAAGCGATGACTCGGGCCATATCGCATGCAAATTTAGGCTAAATATGCTGCAGCACAAAACTCAGGAAGACTTGTGTAAAATCACGCCGGGGGAATACATTACACTATGGATCTACATTGCGTTCAATGAGCTGCTAAGTCACATGCAATAAATCGTTTTAAGTATTTTCCTGTAACTATGTTTTTGCTGGAAAGACGGAAAAGTAAAGAAAAAAAGGCCAATAACGTCTGAATTGATTTAGTGAAACCCAGGTCCTTTTAATTTATTTATTTACTTATAATTTATATCGTTATTATTTAAAAAATTATTATTTTTTTTCTTATCACTTAGCAATTTCATAAACTAGAAGCTAGCACTAATTAAATGAATATTCTCACAAAAATGATTTATTTATAGATAAAAAAAAACTATTATGACGTAACTTACTGATTACAGATATTAAGATTGTATCACAATTTATACAAATTACTATTAGATGCATGTAAGTTGTGTGTGACAGCCAGCAAGAAGATTGCATGAGGATGAAGCTGAATGCAAAGTTCAGCAGCAGAATTTTTTTTATTACACGACAATGTAGCGCCATCTAGTAATTCAAATGTGAATTGCATCTGCAGGACCACCGAGTGGACTGCTCAACATTTTCACCTACTTGTTTGGTAATACCAGACCGTTCTCATCCCAAGGCGTCATGTACTGACCCTTTTGACATTGTAATACCTAGTTAAATTACTTGCATAATTCCATGTTGACACCCACCCACCCACCCTCACACACACACACACACACACACACACACACACATATATATATATATATATATATATATATATATATATATATCTATATCACCACGCTTCTTTGAAGACTGCAGCATATATATAGGGGCTACTTGTATGCTTAGGCATTTTTTTCTGTGTGAGAAAAAAGGATGTAGAAATGTTTGCACTCAACTCACATGGCTTTTTTCGTTTAAAACAGGAAAACACTTGTCATGATGAAACGTTTCCTTCTCCATGCAATCCCTGTGTTTCCCAGGTGTTTGTTGCCTATAGCTGTTTGAGTGTGGCCATTCTTAGAAGGGGGCATTGCAGGTGTTTGCAATTACCTGCTATGAGGCACAAAGTGTGGATAAGTATGATCATTTTGAATTTCCATCACACTTTTTGTGGTGCAGAGAGTATAGAGATTGAAACCACATGTTAGAGGAAAGTCTGTGAGGACAGGCTCATCTTGAATCGGTCAGCCTGCTTTTGCCCACCTTAACTTTGAGCGCACCAGCATCTCAACAGATTTACAATGTTGTGGCAGGCCATGCATTCGTTTCCTGTTTATACCAAGGTTACAGCTGGATCGAGGAGTGCAACCCAAGAAAACCCTCAGATCCCCTTCAGACGTGCTTCCCTCTTCCTGCCTTGCTACAACCCGCCCCTGTAGGACAGCTTTACGAGGGTCTCAGGTTACCAGCGCACTGACCACTGTGCCAGGGCGCCCGTGCACATGTCACAACATGACCGGAGGGTTAGCCAGCATGCATGTCAATTAACTTTTCCCACACTCTGTGCAAATGCAAGAGGCTTGAGAGGAGAAAGAAGGTGGAAAAAAGGAGAAAATAAAAAAAGGACTAAACGCAAGCCCCCTCTCTGCTTCCTCCTTGGCTCTTAAGTGTTACCATATGACATGATCTCTCCCTTTCTCTCCTTCTTTTTCTCATTCTATCTCTCTCTCTCCTTCTTTCTCTCTCTTAACTCATCATCATTACCACCTTGTCTTTGATTGTAGACCTGACAAGCCTGGGATTTATGATTTAAGCACAGGGATTGCTGTACCAAGCTCTGGACTCACTATGCAGCCCTTTTTCTCCCATTCACACTTCTTTTCCCTCTCTCGCCCTCTCCTGCAGTTGCAGGGGAAAGGCTGTTTTCTGGCAGGAAATGAATAGCTCCCAGATGAGATGAGGAACCTGAGAGGTCGTGAGAAAGAGGCGAACCCCCTTCCCACAGCCGGCGCACTGCCAGCCGCCGGGGGAATGTGGGAGAGCGTCTCTCTGACACACGCATCAACTCTCCCGCTGCTTGCCCAAACACCCCCCGCCTGCCTGCCAGCAAGCGCTGACGCACAGGGCCCATCTGAGGGGTAGAGCAGAGATTATTGGGGCAGTATGTGGGTAGTTAGACAGCAGAGGCGTACGTGAGGACGAGGGCAGGGGACGGGAAGGAGGATGGATTGATGGAAGCCAAGATAAGAAGAACATGTTCCCTAAATATAGAGTTAAAGAGGTTATACATGCACTAAATGTTTTTATCTGAACAGGGGATATCATTCAGAGGGAAGCGGAAGCTGGATAGTCGATAACAACTAGCTGCAAATGCAGATCAATAAATGCATTATTCATTCACTTCGATTTACTCTTGAATATATTACCTTGCTAACAAAAATGTCATGATCACTGTGCCAAAAAAAGTGTCTCTTTAATTAGGCTGCTATTGTTTCACTTTTATATAAACATAAAGCTAACTTGATTTGAGACCAAGAGCCTCTAAACAACTTTTTTTCCCCAAGTTCTCAAAAAGGAGCAGCAATGGTCAAGGGCTTTCACTCTAACAGGAGCAAATAAGGATTAATGTGAATGACCAATGAATAATCAAAGTGACACTCTTGGAACAGGAGATGAAGGAGATGGCAAAAGCTCTGTAGCATTTAAAGTTAAAGGAAAACAAATATATTAACACTATATAGCCTAGATGGAAATCCTTACAAAAGATTTAAGGAATTTATTTTGTCTGTGAGAAGACAAGGGGATCATTTAGAAATGTACAGCTTAAAGGAACACTCCGACTTTTTGGGACTTTAGCTTATTCACAGTATCCCCCAGAGTAAGATAAGTCCATACATACCTTTTTCATTTTTGTGCGTTCTGTAAGTGTTATTTGACGCACCCACCGCTAGCCTAGCTTAGCACAAAGACTGGATGTAAATGGATACTGGTAGCATAGTAATCCCAATAAGTGACAAAATAATGCAACAATTTTCCTATTTACATGTTGTGATCTGTATAGTCACAGCGTGTACAAATAACAAGGCTATATGAGAAAGAGAGCATTTTTAATCATATAAATACTGGGAACTATATTCTCACTAGGCGTAGGAGCACAGCTAACATTACTTGGGCGGAGTGGCTACTTGGGACGCGCCGTGGTGAGGAGAAGAGAGTTCGCTCAGAGTTAGAATAATAGAGTCAGCAATTACTAGATAGTAGATTTATAGTGTACAATCATGGGTGTTCGCTGTATTCTAAAGAACTGCGACAATAAACAGGGGAGACCAGGTATTACTATGGTGTTTCATATAATTCCAACCACAAACACTGACCTGATGAATCGATGGCTACTTGCTCTGGAAATAGATCCAAACACACCTGAAAACACCATCACGAAGTATTTCGTTTGCTCTGAACATTTTACTGTAGACAACTATTTTGAAAAAATGCAAGTTGCCACTCGGACCATGAAACATGTGCTAAAGGATACAGCCATCCCAATCGATAATAAAGACAGGACAAATCGGATCACCTGTTGCTGCGGTAAGTGTTCCGTTATGTTTTGAGATGACTAACATTAGCCATACTGTAACAGTGCTATGCTAATGTAATATAACCTTAGTAGTGACACTATTACGTGAATAGGGGCTCCGTGTATCCGTGTATCCCCTTTATTGTGACACACTGTATGCAATGGCTATACTACAATTTCATTGAACTATGAATGATCATTATAACAAAATCACTTACTTGGTGGACAGCTGACCATTAGGTTCACTCGGCATGGGGCGTTTCTTCCAGTTGATCTTGTCACAATGGGAAAAAAAAGACAACTGCCGGGTGTATTAGGGCAGAGAAATCTTCCGTGGTAGTGACGCAAATATTTTGATTGTCATCAAGCCTTGACATTGATGGCTATACCCGGTCCCATTCATTACAACAAAGGCACTCGGTTTCTGTCGGCATAGGTTGGCATGTTCCACATTTACACCACCAGTCCGTGTTCGTTCCGTTCCGTGGCTCAAAACTATATGGTTCTGGATCTTGGTTTGATACACAGTAAAATTCCTCTGAGTCTGACAATTCCTCAAAGTCAGCCACGATCACGAGTCACGTCTAGCTAGTCACGTTTGTTTTGTTTACGGTCTCGTGTGCAGCGCTAATCACTCCGCCCAAGTAGCCACTCAACCCAAGTAACGTTAGCTGTGCTCCTACGCCTAGTGAGAATATAGTTCCCAGTATTTATACGATTAAAAATGCTCTCTGTCTCATATAGCCTTGTTATTTGTACACGCTGTGACTATACAGATCACAACATGTAAATAGAAAAATGTTTGCATTATTTTGTCACTTATTGGGATTACTATGCTACCAGTATCCATTTACATCCAGTCTTTGTGCTAAGCTAGGCTAGCGGTGGGTGCGTCAAATAACACTTACAGAATGCACAGAAATGAAAAAGGTATGTATGGACTTATCTTACTCTGGGGGATACTGTGAATAAGCTAAAGTCCCAAAAAGTCGGAGTGTTCCTTTAAGAAAATACACTTAGCATTGAGATGTTTTTACCTAATGTGGTTAGTTAATATGTGAAACTAGCCCAAAATAATGAATTTAATATCTAATATTCATTACTGTTCAAAAGTTTGGGGTTGGTAGGATTTTATTTACATTTTTTTAATGTTTTTGCAATTTAAAATTCTATTGTAATTTTGCAATATTGTAATTTATTTTACATATTTTACAATGTAATTTATTTCTGTGATGGCAATGCTGAATTTGTGTCTTACTGACCCCAAAATTAATATATATATATATATATATATATATATATATATATATATATATATATATATATATATATATATATATATATATATATATATATATATATATATATATATATATGTGTGTGTGTGTGTGTGTGTGTGCTTGTGTGCGTGCATGCCCACGTGTGTGTGTATGCTTGCTAATTTTAAACTAAAAGCTTCTCTAATAGCAAAGGCAAATATGTGAAGACATAAAGTGCATATAATAAGGGTATAAAATGTAATGTGTGAACCTGGTTTGTAACTCTTGTATCCACCATTTTATTTTAATAATTTAATTAATAGTGGTGCGGCCAGATACATAATATTGAATGTAAGGTTGCAGTAGCCCTCATGCACTTTTTAGATGCTTTTGTAGCTGTTTTCCTGTAAACCAACTACAATAAAATCAATACATTTCCTTTCTGGATGTCTAATGTCTCTGGTGGTTTGCGTTTGTGTGGACACTGACACTTTACTGGCATTTTACTTTTTAATCTAAAGCTGTTATACATGCAAGGTTTTTGGTCAAGGAGAGACGGATATGCACTGCTGGAGATAAAAGCCTTCAAGCAGGTGTGAGGACACACGTTTCCTGTGAAAGGCCTGAGCGATGTCCATCACAGGACCCTTGGGAAGCTCTTAGGATGTATATTTATGCACACAGACACGCATAAAGACATACACATGAGACAGACACATACAAGCAAAAAGACATGGACTTTGTGGCTGTTGTTGTATTCCTACTTCAGATAACTGTTACAATATCAGCTCTAGGAAATGTTTTAAAGTTTAGTAAATTTTTTACTACAGTCTTACAGAACACACACCATTTTAATCCTAAAGTAAAATCATTGTACGCTGTTGTCTATATTGTTTTTCCTTTAGATAAGGTGTCGCTTGTATTCTGAAATCTCGTCCATTGGTGACATTTTGTTCTCATTGTCATTCTTGTGGACTTTGCAGTACCAGATAGAGAGGCTCACATTATGCTGACGGTTCCATGTGCTTCTGAAACACAGGGATGTAAAATGGCATTATCCTACCGCCTCTCACACCGTCCACGCAAAATGGTTTAAGCCAAAGCGATGCTTCCATGGGCCACTGGCTAATCCCCTTTCTTGTATAAAACCAGTGGCGGGACCACTACATTGCTGGGCAGTGCGATAGTGCACTAGTGTGACAAGCCATTAAAGTGCCATGCTGTCTGTGTGTTGATTTACATTCTTTTCTTTCAGATCCACCACAGAGCTTTTATTTTTGCCAGCAATCACTCTGAGAAGGTTGTGTGATCTGACACCCACAGGCTGCTGTTCAGCTGATGCTCTTTTGCATCAGACATAATGAGAGGGGTAGGGCGGCATGTTTTGATGGGGGTGGGCATGCTAATCTTTTAAATGTTCATTTTTATATAGGGTTACTTGTGTTTGTATTCTTTCTTTCTTACAAAGTTAGTTTCAGGGCGGTCAAGTATGTTCAAAAGGTAATTGAGTCCTGTATCAGAATCTACTAATGCCCCCTGGTGGCTTCAAAGACATGCTGCAACATCTAAAACTGTACAGTACATGGTTCTTTTTTAAAGTTGGAAAACTTGAAGCAAACCTGTCCAAACATATGAGATTTTTTTTCACACTTCTGGTTCAACAATTTTACAGTATATCCTTTGTGCAAAATGTTAATTCTCAGTTGAATCTGACCCACCTGGCTCTCATTGAAATGTGGTCTTGTTTTAGTGCCGCACAAGTAATGGTAGAAGCTCAGGATGTTTGACGGCCTCCAGATCACCTACATCGCCTGCAGTGGGCCTGAATTTCACCTCAGACAAGGCGAAGAAAGTGGCATTGCTGTAATACTGGTCAGAAAAAAAGTTAAAACATTTGGTGATGTAGCTTAAACTGTGTTTAATATATATATATAGGGATCTACTACAGAGAACATTCAATTATTTTCTAAATATTTTATATAGGTTTTAACTAATATTTAGTTAACTTTTAGCAACCTGATGTAACAAACTAGACTGATGAAAATGCTTATATTCATATTACTTAACATTCATTACTTTTTAATTATTTTAATTTTTCATTTATATTTAAAACCGTTTAACCCATATTAAAAAACAAAAAACAAATAAATAAACAAAATAATTCAAATTTACTTTAAAAGCAAAAAATGCTAAAGATATTCAGACTTTTATTATTTATTTATTTATTTTTATACTGATTCTATCTAGAATATAAATATTCTGAAAAATCCTACTGCACTCATTAAGAATAGGGTTTTTGCAGTGTATCAGTTATAGTTCACCCCAAAATTTAAATTTTGTCTTCAATTAATCACCCCAACAAGTCGTTCCAAACCTGTATGACATTCTATCTTCTGTGGAGCATAAAATATATGCTGATAAATGTTTTTTTTTTTTTTGTACACTCAGCGGAAGTCAAATATCATATTTTGTATTCAGCAAAATAAATAACGTCATACAGGTTTGGAATGATGTGAGGGTTAATAAATGATGACAATTTTCATTTTTCCACTCTTTAACCAGTGGAAATGAAACTTGTTGTGGGTCATCCATAGATCAAAACACATAAAAAAGTCTAAAATGATCTATTACTGAAACAGATACAATATTTTATTTATAATAATTATTAATTATTAATAATATTAATAATGTTCATTGTCTGGCTGACTACGTCTTGTATTAATCTTTCTAAAAATCCTGTCATACTGTACGTGCACAAACTGACAGTCACCACTTATAAGTTTCTACGAAATATTGTAGAAACATAATTTTCTGTAAAGTTGCTTTGTAACGATTTGTATTGTAAAAAGCGCTAAACAAATAAACTTGAATTGAAAAAACTTGAATTTTCAGTTCACTAAAGTGTAGGAGGAGGCCGACCGAGTGTTCTGTTCCCATGTGCCCCAGTGCATTGTGGCTTCTAGCTCTGAAAGCCAGAACCCTCTACAAACGGTGTCAGAGTAATCAACAGTGACTTGAAATATGTGGCGTCATTGAAATGTGGATTCTGTGACTAATGTTTTTATAATCCTGCTTTTAGCAGTGGCCTGTCTCAAGAAGACATTGGAGGTATTCAGTTTGAGTTCCCTTTTAGGTCAAAATCTGCGTTTATTAGCATAATTTAGGTGAGCTTTCTAGGTATGGCTTCTAGAAGAATATTAATAAAAGTCAAGTTGTATTACCATCTGTGTGTAACTTTAAAGACTGCATGATGCCCGCTGAAAGCAGGGCCAATTTGATTCAGATGGCAGGAATGCAATTGTTTCTACATGACTGGCCCACAGATGCATGTATTTCACCACTTAGGCCATATCCATTCAGTGTCTACACATTCATTTAGTACTAAAAGAAGTGATACTGCTCATAGAACATATGTGTCACATTAGAGGTCTTCTGCATCCTATTAGAAGTGTAGACTTTATTTTATGCCTGGCCTTACCTACAGTCTATTGGGGTTTCATGTGCAAACACCTATATAAACACACCACATTCACTATATGGACATTCCTTTTGGCTCTACACTGTATGTCTTGCATATCAATGCAGTCTGCAGTAAAAATGTAGATGTGCTGTACAATAAAGACACTGCTTTCATTTATAGACATTCAGAGGAATCTACAAGCTGCAAGAACCTTCTTTCAAACCAAACTTTTAAAATTGAAGCCTCCTTCTATAAACGTTTCAGTGTTACAGTCCATTTTGCAGTCTCACCCCCAAAAAATCCCTGTAAACCTAAACCTTTTGTAGTAGCAGCAGCACACTCCTGGAGTTCCCAGAATTCTCTTTGACAGCATGTCATGCTATACGAGACAGATGGGCAGACATATAGAAATCTAACGAGACATTTTCCCTGGCTCCGCTTGTCTGGTTAAATAGCGAAGAAAGACATGTTACCATGGTGAGATGATAGTAAAGCTCCATAAAATGATGGGGGGACACTGGAAAAGGTTTTAGTTTCTTGGCCAGTAATAAATGTAAAGAATATTTGAGTACTACAATAGAGTCGGACACAGATCAGTCCTCAGCAGAAAGCTGAACAGGTGGTCACTGAAAACACAGACAGAGAATGTGAAATCATTCTGTGGTGTAGATTTCACTGATAGGGCCCAAGGGGTTATTTGCTGCCTGGTTCCTTAAGAAGCATAGTCCTTATATCCTGGGAAAAACGGAGAGAAATGTCCTTTAAACATCTGCAGGCCTCCATTGAAAGGAATAGTTCCACACAATTCAAACTGTGTCATAATTTACTCTCTCTCATGTTGTTTGTTTCTTTCTTAGAGGACAAAAGGTGAAGATTTGCAGAATATCTGGTCACTCTTTTCAACTCAACTGAAAGTAAAAACAACACAACAACATGACCACATCATAAAAGTGATCCACACAATAATGTATTTATTTCCCCCCACTGAAAATCTTTGATTCATTCGAATCATTCTCAGTTCACTGACTCAACGATCTGGTTGCGATAGCTATCAGCTCACTGGAGGGAGGATTATCACTAAATTATACAGTTAATTGAGGTCTATTTGCCACACAAAACTATCATGTGCTTTTCAGAAGACTTGAAATAATGCATACAAACTGCACAAACCACATCTACGTCCCTTTTGAAGTCTGTACAAATTGTGACCAATTAATTATTAAAAATCTAAATAGACAATAGTCCAGATTGCCAAAATAAATACACTATAATGTTTCTGAAGGATTGTTGGCTGGCTGGATATATATATATATATATATATATATACACACCACCAGGGTTTTTTTAAACAAAGTGTGGGCCATCTGTGGGTTTTGATGTGTGAATGAATGTGTGTTCACCCACAGACCTCAATAGTGTGTAATCATAGAGTCATAATGACAGACTGCCTTAAGATAAGACTGGACGTGTTCAGAGCATATGCTTCAGGTGCTAGATAAACTGGAAGTTTTGTGAATTTAATCGTGTCGGATGGACAGCGGATGTGTGTATGGTTCTGCTTAAGTGAGCCTGAAGAATCCATGTGGATCTCACACAGGGAGAATGAGCTCCTTTCATCACTTGTAGTGTGCCCTTTCTCTTTTACACAGGAAGTTTGAAAAAAGATTGGATGCAGGCTTACTGTCTCTGCTCCTTTCCCCACAAACCTCTCCTTTCAGTACAATAAACACATACAGGCACACACAGTCAAACAACAGCCTATGTAACATCATGACATTAAGTTCTTTATCTATCTAATGTGATAGAAGAAAAAAGAAAGAAAGAAAGAAGGTTACGACTGAGTGTAATATTCCCCCTTTACAGTAAATATGAGCGATATTTTTCTTGCTCAGCATTTAACAAGCAGAAAATAAGTCTCTTTTTTTTATTCCTCAGAGGCACATGATCATAAACAATCACGTGTGAATGTGTTGTTAATAGTGGGGCTTGAGTGGATCTCAATGACTCCAAAATTCTCTCTAGACTTCTACCAGAGGGACCTACACAGAAAGGAAGATCCCTCATTAGGCTTTTGAGAGCACAGAGAGAATAATGCCTATTTAACCTCAACATCTAATCCTTTCACAACCGCTCAGACAAGATCTGGGAGAGACAAAAGAACCAGCAATATTAGAAAAGGCTCTGCATCAGGTACTAATGGAGCTTGAAGAGCTGAAGAAATCCCTGTGGTGTAGAGCATCATGTTTCCCCTAGCCACTTTTCTGAAAAACGGTTTTATCTGTTATCTACCCATCCCATTGCTTTCTTTCAGCTGTATGTATAGAGTGACTGCAGGCAAGGACGTGTAGCACCGTTAGAGTCAGGGCTGTCAGAGGAGACCACCTGCCTAGTCTTCTTTTTTCCTGTGGGATTAGTGAGGGTGCGGGCCAGGGTCTGGAGGGGTTGTTGGTGAAGGTCCCAGGGTGGAGAGTGAGTGGCGTGGAAAGTCGAGCTGGCGTGAGGTGCCAGGAGGGTTCTGCCACATACTGCATGCTCCCTATGCTGCCCCTTCATATTCATATTGGTTTCGTGCCGTGCCGCTGCCAACCAGTCTTTCATGGGCTGGCTGCCTGGGCTGTCTCTCTGAGGTAGGTGCACTTTCACATTCAAAGCAGTCTCACTGAGTAACCACACATTCCCATACAAAAACTCAAAGAGCCCCCTTGTACCCCCTCCTGCCCCACGCCAAGCTAGGCAGAGATGGGCAAAGTCCTTCCACGTACTCTCCTTCGGTGAGGGCACATTTCAAGCTTTGTGTTCCAAACCAAAAAGAGTTGCCCTAAAATTTTTAAACATTAGTGGCAAGTGGTCTGATAACCATTTTTGACAGGATTTTAACACATCTAATTGTACTGTGTATTAATTTAAATATTCTGAAGTAAATATATTGAACTTTATATTACTAATAAAATATATTTCTTAAATATTTGTCATATATATAAAACTTACTATACAGTAACATTTCTGAAGTTTAATTTTTCATTTTCGAAGTTTGCATAATTGATTCTGTTTCTTTCCTGATTAACAATGTGAAGCTGTTTTGAAATAATCTGTGCTACAAGGTATAAAGGTGACTTGACTATAGTATATTGTTTGATTTCGGATAGGTTGCTTGTTATATATTCTTTTATTTTTTGCAGACCATATAAATGTTATGAAAGCTGAGCAAATCAGTAGTTTTGTGTTGACATTGTTCTATTTCATTTTCTTTATTTCATTTAATTTTATTTCTATATGACATATATCAATTATGAGATATATGAAAGCTATTTTACATATATGTATTTTTTACCATAAACACAGCCAGCAAGAAGAATTTGAGCACATGGTTAGACTTTCTTTAACACAAAAGCTAAAACAAGTGGGGGTTAAATGTCTTGATGAAGTATACAAGCTAAAGTCAGGTACTGATCCTACATCTTTTTTTCATGATACAGAAGTCTGACTCGCTTTACACAGATCTCTGACTTCAAAAACTGCATAAAAGTATCTTCCAGGTCATTAAAACACAGCTAGCAGTGCTATAAATGGAACCCTAAACAACACATATATCCTAGATTGAATTTTTGTTGTTTTGGTTATAAAGCAACCAAGAAAGGAAACTCACTTTTTAGACAGCTGGAAGACTCTCGATGATTGTGGCTCATTCATTCATCATTCCTGTGCCTGCTCCCTTGTCTCATTCTAAAATTAATAGTTTGTTTGGGTTAATTATCTTTGGTCTTGCCATTTCTTAACATTTTTTTCATAACTATGTGTGAGTCATTGGGTCAATGTATAATGATTCCCTCTGGACTTTGCCTTTCATTCCCACAAACTCTTTAAACTAATAATTGTTGGCTCTCTTTTGTTTTGTTGCTGATTTAGCTAATTAAGGATTAACTCCAAGAGCCTTGTCCTGGGTCTTGGCAGTGTCACCTTTTGATGGAGCAGTTCTCCATGTGTTCTTTGAACAGCCCTTTCAAACAGACCTCCATTCATTTTCCTCTGCCTTTTCAAGGTGGTAGATTTGCAGACATCAGCATCCCTGGACTGTGATTGAAAATCAGATTTGAAAAGAAGAGCATATCTGAACACCCCCATTTTCTTAGGATCAAGCTAAATGTGTGAGGTGGGGGTGCTCTTATTTTTGTGGTTGCCATTTTCATGGGACTCGCCTTATGACGGGTTGGAGAGAATTCAGGCTTTAGATCCAGTGTGTGCTAGTCCACTACTGAACAGCAGGCCGGCTCGCAGCCGCTCTGACATTCTAATCATAACCCTGATGGCATGCCTGCTCAGAGGAGAACTCCTTGAGCTCCTGCTATGCCAACTCTCTTTGTGTGACAGGAGAGAGATGAAAATGGGATTAAAATGCTGGATAATGGAAGGAGAAAAATCTATTTCACTCTGCAAACCACTGAGAACTAAGGCTGCACTGGCTTGTCACAGAAAGTGTGTGAGGGTATGAGAGAGAGAGAGAGAGAGAGAGAGAGAGAGAGAGAGAGAGAGAGAGAAATGTACGTGTGAAACATTTTATTTTTTTTATTTGTATCTTACAACAGTTATTTTGATACAGTGGTCTCCAAAAGTTTGGAAACACCCTGCATAATAGGATTTTGGACAATAAATGGTTTAATATATATACAAACTATGAAAACATTTCTTAAATAAAAATTTACTTAACAATTATTTAATATATTAAATATAAAATATATATGTTAACCTTTTTTAAAATAAATTAATATTTTTCAGAAAGGATACATTCAATTGAGGAAAAGTGACAGTAAAAATAATTTTATATATGTACATTTATATATACACATGTATATATATATATATATATATATATATATATATATATATATATATATATATATATATATATATATATATATATATATATATAGGATCATGTGACACTAAAGACTGGAGAATTGGATTCTGAAAATTCAACTTTGCCATCAAAGCAATACATTTAAAATAAATGAAATGAAAACAGTTAATTTAAATGGCAAAAGTATTTCATAATATTATTGTTTTTACTGTATCAAATAAGTCTGGCCTTGGTGAGCAAAAAAAAATAAAAAATAAGAGTATGATAAGGTTTATGCTGATATTGTAGATCTGTACAATTGTATAGCCAGGCAGGAGAGCTGAAACATGCAAGCATCCCCTGGCCAAGAATCTAGTGGAATTCCAGACCACTTGACAGCTCTCACCCTCTTGATTGTTTGCTCCGGCCGTGGTAATCTAATAAATGTTTAAGACTATAATCAATTTGCAATGCTTGACAGGCATCTCAACTTGTTTAAAAAAAATAAATAAAACTGCGAAAGGGGTGGGGGGCTGTACTCTCACAAAAAGAGTGAACCCAAGAAAAATTGTCTGCCGAATAATGACTCCTGGAGTATAAATCTTATTCATGGCACACAAAGTGGCCATTGGGCGAATAGAGGCGAGAGCCATAGTGCTCTCATTATCTGGTTGGCTTTATTCTGAAAAGATCTGGGATTGGCACCCTTTGTGTGAAACAGCAGGTCGCAGAAGAGTGTCAGGTCAACTTGAGGGCCCCCACTTTCTACCTCTCTTCATGCACTCATCATAAGAGAAACCAACCTGTACTCCACTGTTGTAAGAGAGCAAAATGGTGAGAGGTCATTCAGAACTGAGCATTTTGTTTCTTAGGACTGTAGATTTATTAATTCCTGTCATTATAAATACGGTGTTTATGTTTTTAAATTTGACATTTTTAAATGTCACAGAGTTAAAATAGTAAAATCTGTAGTGCAGCATTGAGGGTCTAGTCCTGAAATCTCAAATGGCAGGCATGATCTTAGCTGGATGTTACTGTATTGCTGTCATTGATAAAAGCTGCACCATAACTGTCTTCGATGTCAAGAACCCACTCATTACAGAATCACAGACAGCCTTTTTATTCAGATTATAGTTGCACACTCCCTTTGATTTGCCTTGTCTCTGCTTTCGCCCCTTCATAGTTGAGAAGAGCGTCAGCCCTGTGGGATGCTAGCTGCTCTCTCAGAATGTAGAATGGAGCTCCCCACTTAACGCTGCAGCTAATCGAATAACAGCCCCAGCATGGTGCCCAGCGTGAGTGCTCTCCCAGCGGGATGGTGAGGGCAGCTCGACTGGGGTCTGCAGGTACTTTTCATCCTGCCTGGCAGGCGAGCTCTAGCATCCTGCTGCTGGAAATTAGTCGTTGACTGGCCTCTCTTTTTGCTGGTGTCAGGCGTGGGCCCCTGATGAGAGATTTGTTGATATGATAACTCGATTAGGCCTTAGGCTTGAGGGCAAGGTGGCAGAGAGCCAGTACGGGGAGACTTTTACTCATCTGGAGACTAGCGTCACCAGTTAGCAATAGCTGCAACCTCAGAACTAGTGCAGTCTGGATGACAGTGTTAGTCTCAGGCAGGTAACCCTTGGAAAAGGAGGATAACGGAGGTAACAGAGGGGTCATCTTATATTAGCAATGCTAAAATGAAAAATAATATGAAGGATTTTGAGTTCAGTGATGCTTCCAGGTTAACTGTAAGCATTTGTGGCATTATATTGAAAATAAAATAAAATACGAAATGAAATAAAAGCGTAAAGATACTCAGTGCCTCAAAGTTATCTCGAAACAAAATGGTTCAAGATTATTATACGTAATTCTACAAATGGTAGTCAAATGAGTTTAACTCATTTGTGTATTGAACATAGAACATTTCTTTAAATTGAATTATTTTGCCTTTGTACACCCAAAAAGTTCTTTAGGCATACAAAGAGAGTCAGTATTATCCCTTTTCTTAGCCACTATGGTATTATTTTCCCCTGAACTCTACTTACTCAACACTCTCAACAGCCATTAATGATTTTTGACCCTTATGGGGCCCAGCTAGAATTTCTCCCATGTGAGAGAAGTGGGAACTTATTGGCACACAATACTTTTTTTTCTGCCCTCTCAAATTTTTTGGGGCATGGCGTTTAGGGGCCATTCAGTCAATTAACTTCACATCTCTGCTTTACCAAACAACAGTGTCCAGCAATATGGGCAGGCTAAAGACCGGACAGAAGCCTCCCCTTCCCAGTTCAGCTATTGAAGACCTTCAGAAAAGACACCAAACAAAGGCCAGCCCCTCTCTGTCTCGATGACTCCCTTCTTTGTTGCTTCTTCTGCCTTCATAAAGGAAGAGGGATGCTCTTGTTTGCCCAGGAGGTGGTTTAATGGCCTTGGGTGTAACAATGAGGCCACATTCAAGCTTGCTAGAGAGACTCATTGTGTGGGGCTGCTACCAAAGAACCAGGTCCAGAGACATTCCCAGTGGGCCAAGTGAATGGCAGGGAGGAATAAGGGGTAGGCTCAGGGGTAGAAAGGCGCCATTGAGGTGATAGGCAGGTTCCATCTGCCCCCAGTGCCTCCTTACCTAGTCTTTCGAGATGCAGGGGCCTCTCCCGCCACAATGGGCAAATTTAGTGTGTCGGGGTGGCTTAAAATGCTCACTTTAGAAGGAGCCATTGAGGGAAATATCAACACTGTGGATGGGGGTATTGGTTTATTCATCCATTCCAGCCTCTTTCCATTGACTGAGTTCCATTTCCTTTCAGCTCCTTTCTCCTTTTCCCCATTCAGACCACACTATTTTTCCCATACCTTGCAAAGGGGCGGATGACAAGAATTAAGTTAGTTCTGCCACAGCCCATCGTTTTTGTGCCTTATTGGTTGTGGCAGGTATCAGAGACAGTAATGAAATGGACCATTAATCAAACAAAAATGAAACGGGCACATAAAGTATGGAGTATAGGGTGAAATATGCATTTTTCACTTAATTTGGCCTTGTCTGAGAACTTATGCTTTACTATGGTTGTACTCATGTACATACATGACATTCACGTCCAAATATTATCTGCCCAAATGGAAGAAACACATTTAGTGTCAGCATTTATTCATCATTTTGTCATTCTTAACCTGTCCAGTGGGGTCCTGTGTTCTTTGCACTCCCACTGACTTTCACTGCATGTACAACAAATAGCTGAAACATTCAATATATATTGTTTTTTTTGTGTGTGTGTTCCACAGAAGAAAGTCAAACAGGTTAGGAAATGATGCCAGAATTTTCATTTTCAGTCTCTTTAAGCAGGTGAGAGGGTAATAATGTAGCCATAGCCATACAAATGGATATTAAAGAGTCTCGGATAATACTTTTAAATGCTGTTCAATGAAAACATAATTTATGCACCAGTTCAGATTCAGCTTTTGCAAAGATTTCAGACTACAACAAAACTGGCTAAGACTCCAGATGATGCCAACCTTGGACTGATATACACAACTCTCAAATTTAACCCCAATATTGTAATCAATACAAGACAGTACATGACAGTACATGACGTTACCTTACCATATAACATATTACCTTATATGTATGTTACTGCCAAATGGACATTAGTTTCACAGAATCATCTCTGGTTGATATCAGAATACTTCCTATTTGTAACAGAATACTTCTTAATTTGTAACAATAAAACAAGCATTTTCTTTAAAGCTGCTTTAAAACAGCAAGTTTTGTCAGAAATGCTATACAAATAAACCTGAATTAAACTGAATTTATGGATCTTAGGGCTAAGGAAATTGCAATAATGGACATCTCTGTTCATTCTATGCCTAACATAAAGTGGCCATCAGTATTAACTTATTGTTACTGTGTCTACAAACTCAATCTACTAAAGTTCTCTCAACCCAGACATTTGGAGATTGGCACAGAGTTTAGCATCAGTGTCAACAGTGTGAAGTGTCAGTACAAAACTAGACCAGGGGGTAAAAAGACCCCCAGCAGATGGTCAGCTCTCAGAACCCCTAGTGGGGTGCCTTTGAGTCCCTGCTGTGCAGAAACTAAGTAATCAAGTTATCTGTCAACAAAATATCTATAGATGAGAACATTTATCATGGATGAGATAATGTGACAATGTGAATACCGACACTAAGATTTACACTTAGCCTTCTGTTCATGAAAATAGATTGCTTCGTTGTATTCTGCAATGATCCATTCCAACTCTGGGACTACTAATGATTCAGGTGACAATCAACTAAATAGGATTAGAAAAATTAGCAGCAAGGAGCAAGATTCAAAATGCTACCCTTTTTCAGTTGTATTACATAAGTACAATTATCAGTTATTTATTTATTTATTTTTTGCTTTTTTACTGCAAATGTAAATATTTTAAAGTGCAGAGTTATTAATAAATTCACAAAAAACAACAACAACAAAAACAAACAAACAAACAAACAGATGCCTGGAAATAGAGAAACATGGGAAAAGTTACACATGTTGCTGTGTAAATGCAAACAAACTGTCAACGAACCACAATCTCTCTCTCTCTCTATATATATATATACACATCCCTATTAACAGACTTTTATATAACAAAACATTAAAACTTTCTTGTTATAAAAAACTGACCTATTTAGATGGAAGTCTCACATTTGCTGACATTCAAATGAAAAATGTAACAAAATTTCGTGGTCAAGGACATCTTATCCTATTGACCCTATAAAATGTAACAATGCCACTTAACCATTACTCTTCTATTTTTTTTTATTAACACAAAATACAATATTCAGTTTTGGGAAAAGTGCAACAGCAAAGATGGAAGGCATACACACTAAAGGTCACAATAATGCCCTCCTTCAAACTTCACGGAGATCACAAGAGATTATATAATCACAAATATTATTTTTAAGCTCCAAAACTGTAGCATGAGTGAAAGACCATGCAGCAACACCAATAAAACAACTTAAAATCTGGACATGAACTTCTCTAGAGGTTTTTTTCTGCCTTCAGTAAAGTAAAAAGGAGCAGTGTTTCAACTGCTTGTAGCCAGAAGGTTTGAAACAAGTGCCAGACTTCTAAATCATGAAAGCTCTTGGCACTGGGGAGGCATAAGCTGAGCGCTCTTTTTTTTTTTTTCACAGGCACTTTCTCAGAGCAGGGTAAGTTTAGGGGTGCAGCACCTCGTAGTGGCAGTTCCCGGTGGGCCTGTGGAGGAAATCTGCATCAGGATGAGTTTGGTTTTGATGTGCCTGAGCTGGAGCAGCTTATATGTGATTTTAAGTAAGACTGATGTTCCACTGGGTTCTGTCGTAACCTTGACGTGGTGTGACCCACGCTTCAGAAAGGGTCACGCGGAGGAGAAAACACGCACAAGTCATTGTTTTGATCTTTTTATATCGATAACTGTTATCTCAGTACATATTTTATAGGGTTCGCTTGAGTTTCATGTTTAGAGGGTCTCATGAGTAAAGGAGATATATGTAATGGAAAAGAAGTCAGTTAATCATGTTCTTTGCAATAACCTTAATCAGTTCAATGTAATTTTATCTTTATTTACATGCATTTGTAATGAAAATATCTCAAAATCCAAAAACATGAGCTAAATTTATTCTGCTTAATATGTAAGCGGATAGTTCACCACAAAATGAAACTTCTTTCATCATCCTCCTGTCATTCTAAATTCTTTATTCTGTGGAGCACAAAGTATGATATTTTGAAAAATGTCTTTTTTTTTTTGCATGCAGTGAAAGTCATTGGGATCCAAAAGTTCACTGTATGGACAAAAACTGCACATACAAATTTGTAATGGCAAGGTGGCTAAATAATGACAGAACTTTATTTTCTGGGTGAACTATCCCTTTAAGAGCCATTTTAAAAACGTAAAAGAGGGGAATACTACAGGATGCTTTAACAATTATCACCAATGTTTTCTGTACATATGTTTGAGATAGAGTCATTGCAAGATTTGTGTGAGCTCAACAGAGCTGCATTGGGTAAAATTTAACTCCCTTTTAAATGTCATAATCTATTGCTGCAAGGTTATGAATGCCAAAACAGTAAAATATGATGCAATATCACTGCAACATGAAAAAGGTTGCTATCATAAACTTCCTGCTTTAGGCCTTAAGGTTAATCCTCTTCCTTATTCACAGCAGTTTTGTCAGCACAAACAAAAGGGGATGAAGATACAGGAAACAAGCTAGCTTGAACCAAACAATGAATTTGCGGGTGGAGGGTCCTGTCCATTCATCTGTTTTTGTTTATGCAATGGATATTAGACCAAAATTATATGAGACCATTCAGATATATATATAATTTTATATATAATTTTTTTTTTACGATTTATATTTATTTTATTGACCTTATTTATTTTATTTCCCCTATATACATATGCATATATATATATATATATATATATATATATATATATATATATATATATATATATATATATATATATATATATGATGTATATGATGATAGGATTGAATTTTGATTTCTCTGTGAACTATCCCTTTGAGAAAAAAAAAAAAAACCTTATACGGAAGCCAAGGAAGGTGAAAAGGCAGAATAAAAATGTTCAGGCTGTGCTACCTAGAAGAAGAAGAAGAAGAAAGAAAGAAAAAAAAAACCTGTGGAGTGCAGCCAGCTTCAAAACTGAATGAATCTCAGATGATGAGTGCTGGCTGAGGGCCCGGGCCGAGGCACAGGATGCAAGGAGAGGCAGGGTTGCAGCATGTAACCTCAGACCTGTTTATGTTCCACATTCTGACGGTGAAGAGGCCTTAAATCGGAGCCCTGCTGCAGGGGATTAGGCTTATGAAATCTGGGATGTGTGCACAGTGAGAGGGTGAAAGGGTAGGCGGGCAGACGTGTCCACGGGGCTGGGAAAAGTGTACTACCCACACACACAAACGGTATCTTTACACCCTTCTCTTGTTTTCTCTCTCCTTCCTTCTCTCTCTCTCTGGCATAGAGGCCACAAGTGTAGCCCTCCATGTTCGGTGGATGCTTTCCACGAGCAATGCGGCAAGCTTGGTTGCAGCTGTCCAAACCGGAGGGCCTTGGGAAGGGGAGGAGAGGAGCTGAGTTTAGAGGGGGCGGGGGGCGGTGCACTTGGCAAAAGTTGAACACCCCAAGACAGCTTTGAGTGTGGGAACTGTCGAGAAGGCATGTGCAAAATGCTCTGCACTGTGGTATCGTTTGTCTCCAAGGCTGCCTGAAGGGAGAAGCTAGGTAATATATGTACGTCTGCTTGTTTGTATGTGTGAGAATGCAGATAGACGGCTGCTGTTGAGACGCAGTACATTACTGAGAGTAGAAGGAGGAACAGTGTACATGTTTAAACCTAAACACATCTGCACTGACTCATAAGATTAATGCACATTGACTCATCTGCAAAAAACGTTATAGTGGAGTACTGTACATGTTGTTAGTCAACTGAAATTAGCAACACTACTTACTTAACTGCACTTTTCAGTAGAGAGACAGTATTTAAGATGTTCTCATAACAGCTTTTCCATTAGCAGACAACAAATTAAAGTAGTGATGCAATATAATAAGTGAGATGGGGCCCAGTTTCTAAAGAGTGGGCCCTAGTCAGTGTGTTGTTATTATTATTAATATTATTATTTTATTTATATAATTAAACACACACACACACACACACACACACACACACACATATATATATACAACCCGAATTCCGGAAAAGTTGGGACGTTTTTTACATTTTAATAAAATGAAAACTAAAAGACTTTCAAATCACATGAGCCAATATTTTATTCACAATAGAACATAGATAACATAGCAAATGTTTAAACTGAGAAAGTTTACAATTTTATGCACAAAATGAGCTCATTTCTATTTTGATTTCTGCTACAGGTCTCAAAATAGTTGGGACGGGGCATGTTTACCATGGTGTAGCATCTCCTTTTCTTTTCAAAACAGTTTGAAGACGTCTGGGCATTGAGGCTATGAGTTGCTTGAGTTTTGCTGTTGGAATTTGGTCCCATTCTTGCCTTATATAGATTTCCAGCTGCTGAAGAGTTCGTGGTCGTCTTTGACGTATTTTTCGTTTAATGATGCGCCAAATGTTCTCTATAGGTGAAAGATCTGGACTGCAGGCAGGCCAGGTTAGCACCCGGACTCTTCTACGATGAAGCCATGCTGTTGTTATAGCTGCAGTATGTGGTTTTGCATTGTCCTGCTGAAATAAACAAGGCCTTCCCTGAAATAGACGTTGTTTGGAGGGAAGCATATGTTGCTCTAAAACCTTTATATACCTTTCAGCATTCACAGAGCCTTCCAAAACATGCAAGCTGCCCATACCGTATGCACTTATGCACCCCCATACCATCAGAGATGCTGGCTTTTGAACTGAACGCTGATAACATGCTGGAAGGTCTCCCTCCTCTTTAGCCCGGAGGACACGGCGTCCGTGATTTCCAACAAGAATGTCAAATTTGGACTCGTCTGACCATAAAACACTATTCCACTTTGAAATAGTCCATTTTAAATGAGCCTTGGCCCACAGGACACGACGGCGCTTCTGGACCATGTTCACATATGGCTTCCTTTTTGCATGATAGAGCTTTAGTTGGCATCTGCTGATGGGACGGCAGATTGTGTTTACCGACAGTGGTTTCTGAAAGTATTCCTGGGCCCATTTAGTAATGTCATTGACACAATCATGCCGATGAGTGATGCAGTGTCGTCTGAGAGCCCGAAGACCACGGGCATCCAATAAAGGTCTCCGGCCTTGTCCCTTACGCACAGAGATTTCTCCAGTTTCTCTGAATCTTTTGATGATGTTATGCACTGTAGATGATGAGATTTGCAAAGCCTTTGCAATTTGACGTTGAGGAACATTGTTTTTAAAGTTTTCCACAATTTTTTTACGCAGTCTTTCACAGATTGGAGAGCCTCTGCCCATCTTTACTTCTGAGAGACTCTGCTTCTCTAAGACAAAGCTTTTATAGCTAATCATGTTACAGACCTGATATCAATTAACTTAATTAATCAATAGATGTTCTCCCAGCTGAATCTTTTCAAAACTGCTTGCTTTTTTAGCCATTTGTTGCCCCCGTGCCAACTTTTTTGAGACCTGTAGCAGGCATTAAATTTTAAATGAGCTAATTAAGTGGATAAAAGTGTAAAATTTCTCAGTTTAAACATTTGCTACGTTATCTATGTTCTATTGTGAATAAAATATTGGCTCATGTGATTTGAAATTCCTTTAGTTTTCATTTTATTAACATTTAAAAAACGTCCCAACTTTTCCGGAATTCGGGTTGTATACTAGGGCTGTCAATCAATTACAATTTTTAATCTAATTAATCACATCCTTTTTCTGTGATTAATTGCGATTAATCACACACTTAATGGAATTAAGCATGACCATTTATCTTGTTTCAAATGTTTATTTTGCCATAATTTGCACAATCCTGCAAAGTAAACCAAATTATTGAGGGGTGATTCTCAAAAATCTTAATTTCCCCAAGCTTTTTTCAAGATGAATTTAGATGTCTTTCCAAAAAAAGAATATTTAGAAACTACAAAAGGACACCAAAGAACCAAATGATATAAGGAGACCATGTAAGCACATATGGTCCATGTACCTTCGTATAATTCGTTTTTTTAATTTAATATTGAAATATGAAAAATGAAAAAAACTGCACATTTTTATTTTTTTCATTTGTCCAAACAAAACGAAAAATCAAGACTTCGGTTCCATTTTTTCGTTTTAACGTTCAGGGACAGAAAACGAATAAACAACTTGAATATTCGATCCCTACATGTGGGCGGTAATGAAACGCCCCCCCTCCGCTGATTGGTCAACCAAACATTACAACATAATGATTGTCTTAAAAACATAATAAGAGTTTCTTAACGTCTTTATTTCTACTACATTTTATCTCTATCTCTTCATCAAACAGCCAGATCAAAGAAAAGCTTGACACAAACCATACAGAGGCAGAGCCTTTTGGTCCTTTGGCACACGGCTGCTTTATTATAGTATCCACGTCTATCAAAATCTGTCTGGCAAAGCTGTGCGACGCACTGCAGCGCGGGGAGAATATAGCCTATTGTAGCAAAGTGCAGACCGCTTTCAGTTTATGTGAACATCTAGTTATAACTTTTGTTTTAGACAATATGCTGCATTTTGAACTATGAAGGAACTTAAATAAAATGACAGATATGAATAGAAATTAGCACATCTATTATTTATTACTTTTCTATTTTGAGTTTTATTCATAAAGCACTTTATGCAAATTTCAGAAACCATTGGTTGTTATCCCAAATGTTTACCTTATGCTGTGTTCCAGACAACGCAGATACAATATAATATTTTTATTATATTATATTGCATTATACGAATACGATTATACTTTACATAATAATAATAATAATAATAATAATAATAATAATTATTATTATTATTATTCTTCTTCTTATTATTATATATAGCCTAGAGAGAGAGAGAGAGAGAGAGAGAGACGTTATTTTGGGGTCCAATAGGTTGCTGGTTTTCATGCAAATAAGCAAGTCATTTATAGATTATCAATGTATAATTTTGAAGTATATTTCCTACATTATGTGTACATTTTTTCATTTATGAATTCATTTAAAACAACAGCAAAGACGAGTAAAAAATGTACAATAAAGTACAATCAAATTCTTATAATCACATTGCACTTGAATAAAGTTTAATTTCTAATCTGCTGATTGCCCTGCAGGTGACCGCATAAATCTTTCTTCTTACAATGTTTTTTTTTTATTATTATTAAATAATTAAAAAGTGCAGAAAAAAATAAAAATACATCTAAATTAAATGATTGAACATAAAATGAATAAAATAAGTAATGTAGGAAATATGCTTGGGGGGTGGGGGGTTCTGTCAATAACTTGCTGACGTGCAAGAAAAACAGCTGAAAATCACATTTCCCTCTCTCTATATATTTATTATTATTATTATTAATATTATTATTATGTAAAGTATAATATTATACACTATACCATAATAATATAATATAATATAATATAATATAATATAATATAATATAATATAATATAATATAATATAATATAATATAATATAATATAATATAATATAATATAATAATTATTATATCCAAGTTATCTGGAACGCAGAGATATTAGGTAAACATTTCAATAAACGATTGTGTAGGCCTACTACAATTCCGAGCCATTCTATAAGATGACATTTCATCACTTGACAAACGGATAGAGACTCCTAAGTAGCACTTAAAGCACGGCTATGTGCGACTGTGATAAGTGCATTTTTTGGAAACGCACATGAAACAAAAACGGACGATCGTAAAATGACTCGTAGAAAACGGTCTTCAGCGCTAAAATCGATCGTTATCGAGAAACGCAACCGAGATTAACGAATGGCTTGACACAAACCGTAACGAGGCAAACCCTACAAAACTTTCTTTTATGTAGGCATAAATTATGCAGCCTACCAGTGAAACATTTAGTTTATCAAATATGACATACAAAAGTTAAAATGTAAAATGTAAAAAAACAAAACAAAACAAAACAAAAAACAACAACTGAAAATCAGGTTCCCCTTACGGGAAAGTTAATTTCTGACACTGATCTATGGTTTATTGTTCAAAGTGTTATTTCAGGGTTTTGATATGTTCCTATAGCTCAGATGAGTTTACATTCAAATCATGACGTCGAATTCACATTTCACTAAATTCAATCACTGGAACAAGCACTCTGACGAACCATTAGTCCCATGCTAGTGGGAAAACAACCTATGATTTCCGAAATTTGCATAAAGTGCTCTATGAAGAAAACTCAAAATAGAAAAATAATATATGTGCTAATTTCTATTCATATCTGTCATTTTATTTAAGTTCCCAATAGTTTTAAATACTGCATATTGTCTAAAACAAAAGTTATGACTACATGTTCACATAAATTGATAACGGTCTGCGCTTCACTACAATAGGCTATATTCTCCCCGCGCTGCAGTGCGTCGCACAGCTTTGCCAGACAGATTTTGATAGGTGGGTACTATAATAAAACAGCCGTGTGCCAAAGGACCAAAATGATGAAGAGAAAGAGATAAAATGTAGTAGAAATAAACACGTTAAGAATCCGTAGGACTCTTATTATGTTTTTAGGACTATCATTATGTTGTAATGCTTGGTTGACCAATCAGCGGAGGGGGGCGTTTCATTACCGCCCACATGTAGGGATCGAATATTCAAGTTGTTTATTCGTTTTCTGTCCCTGAACGTAAAAACGAAAAAATGAAGCCGACGTCTTGATTTTTCGTTTTGTTTGGACAAATGAAAAAAAGAAAAATGTGCAGTTTTTTCATTTTTCAGATTTCAATATTAAATAAAAAAACGAATTATACGAAGGTACACGGACCCACATATGAAAGACAAAAATCTGAAGTTTACAGCAAAGAGCTTATTTACATTTTAGAGAAGCCAAGTTACAATACCGAACAGGACCAACTGGAGATGCCAAAAAACAAAAACAAAACAAAAACCTAAACCAGTCATCTGCTGACTGAATATATTTGGGTCAAAGATGAAAAAGTGTTTAAGCATAAAAAATAGTGTAATACTGCTTTAAACTCTTGTAGCCCCCCCCCCCCCCCCCCAAATACAAAAAGTTTTCTGTTTTATTTAATTGCAATTTTGTTTTTATTATTCTGAGCAAAAAATAAATATCATACATTTTCCCCTTAAAATATGCTTGTCAAGCATATTTACAACAAAAATCAATTTATGACATATTAAAAGACTAATTTCACCGCAAATACTAATGAGTTGTAATTTTACATTTTTAACATTTGCCACTATCCTAGGTTTTGCCCATTTGTCAGTAAGAATTTTTTACTAATTTAAAACACAATAAAATTTAGTATGCGCCATTATTGTTTTAGATATTTTAATATGTACACGTCAGAATAAGCATGTTGTTTGAATTTTTTCATAAATATTGTGTTACACTGAATGACAATGTAACATTATTTCAACCAAATTTTGACATTTTATTCTCCAAAAACTTAGTTGAAACCTTAAAAGTAGACATTTTACTTACATTTAATGTGCTTTCTATGGACACAAAATCACTTTTGTACATTTCTTTTGATGTGGACATCTTAACGTCTTTGACCCATTTACTACAGTACACACGGATTAATTCAGTATAGCTAAAGACAGCAACATAAACATGACAAATCAAAACATAATCGCGAATGTGTGTGAAAAAAACATGAATGTATGGAAATGGAATGGAATATGCCTGTGCATAAATACAATGTGTGATCAGTGTGTCAAGAGCACTCATTATTATTACACGCATTATTATAACAGACTCACTCATCCTTACTGTACGACTCCTGTACGCCACAGCAATCGTCTTTACCTTGATCGGAGTCTTCATCCATCAAAACTTTACTAGCAAGACTGGTTATCCAGTTGAGAAAATTTAGCCTACATCTCATTTGGCCAGACAGATGTTGAAAATCCGTTCTGTCTGTACTTCACACAGCGTGACATGTGAGGGCTCACGTTCTTCAGTGACAATCACAGAATATGACAAAGCTTGTGTTTTAAAGCAAAACTCACTGGAATGAAAAATTTACTTAAAAAGCAATGCGAGTCTCTGTTCTCTCTGCAATCTCTGATGTAATCAGCCTGGATTCATTTATATTAGCACTGTTTTGGACAGATTGTTTGAATGCATTCGCTTACTGGATCATTGGACTGAAAACTTTCCCAAAGTTTAGCAGCTTAAAATGATCTTATCGCAAGCAGAGAAGCAAAATTGGGTTAAAGGGTTAGAATAGAAATTGTGCTTCAGTAATTTTGAATTAAGGATTGTAAAATGAATCGCATGCATTAATGCGTAATGATGACAGCCCCAATACAAACAAATTCCAAATGGAAGTGAGCATCCCTATGTTCTACTCCCTTTGAAGGGCAGAGCCCTTGAAGTGTGTTCTTTAAAGGGTGTAGGGCACTACTGTCTCGTATAAGTGTTTGGAACTCCCTCGACATAGGAAATGACTGACCAAATGTTACCTTGACAATGCTGCGTGCAGCATTCATCACTCCATTAGTTGTCTCAAATTAATATTCATTCTTCCTATTATTGCATTGTCTAATTGTGTCTTAACTACTATTAAACTTTTTCAAACTAACCTTGCTTAATTTACTTACACAAGGCTGCCAAAAAAAAAATAATAATTTCCATCATTAATAATATTATTTAAGATGTATTCTTATTTATTTATTTATTCATTAATTTATGAATGTTTGTTTGATTGTTTATTCTTCCTGGCACTGCAGTGTGTAGGGTTTGTTTCTGGTGGGACACTTATTAGTGGCGCACTGTTGGTGCTCGCTCGGTGTGTTAACGTTCCTTCGCTAATGCTGGCATTTTAATCTAGTAAATTTTAAGATTGGATGTGTGTTATATTAAAATTTTTCAGGAAGTTATGTACACATGATCCTTCAGAAATCATTCTAATGTGCTGGTGCTTAAGAAACATTTCTTCTTATTATCAATGTTAATAATAGTGCTACATAATGTTTTTGTGGAAACAATTTTTTTTCCAGGTTTCTCTGAAGAATAAAATTTCAAAAGAAAAGCATTTGTTTGATATATATATAGCAGTATTTATATAAGTAGCTTTTAAGTAGTAAACACTTAGCGAAAGCGGCTGTGAAAATATATCTGCATTGTTTATCCTTTTGATCTTTCATCAAAAAAATTCACAAAATTCTAACCTAACATTGAAGTTAAACAAGTTAAAGTGGGTGGAAAATCTCATTGTCACGACAAAGGGTTTTATCTTGGCTCTTTCTGGACTCCATTTCCCATTAACCCCTGCCTAGGAACTCATTATTGCACCACATCTGTTTCATATCAGGAACACAAGAAAAGCTGCACTCATCCACATCGCTGATTATTTCTTAGCCTGTTAACGTGTTACTCTGTCTAGTTTCTGTCTTGTATTGCCTACAAATTTTGACCTTGGATTGCTTATTGGATTACTCTTTTTGCCTGCTCTTGGATTATACCTGTTTGCCCCTGTTTTGTCCCACGCCTGTTTATTACCACGTTGTTGTCTATTAAAAGATGGATCCAAATGTCTAACGTCTCAATTAGCACGTTACACTCATTGTGAAATAAATGCTTTTTCTAGTTTATGTTCGCCACAATTATCAGCACCCAATCATTGCAATGTCCTTTTCACAAGATAACAGCTCTGAGCTTTCTCCTATAATAACTGAAGAGTTTGGAGAACACCTGATAAAAAAATCAGAGACCATTCCTTCATCCAGAATCTCTCCAGACCCTTTAGATTTACAGCTCCATGTTGGTGCTTCTTCTCTTCAGTTTACCCCACTCACTTTCTATAGAGTTCAGGTCAAAGGACTGGGACAGCCATGGCAGGAGCTTCATTTTGTGCTCAGTGACCCATTGTGTTAATTTTGATGTTTTTTTGGAAAACTCTCCTGATGGAAGATCCAAACATAGTCCATTATAAGATTTCTAACAGAGGCAGGCAGGTTTAGATTTTTAATAAATTCGTATTTGATAGAATCCATGATGCCATGTATCTTAACAAGATGTCCAAGACCTCCGGCAGAAAAACAGTCCCATAACATTAAAGACCCAGCAGTATATTTAACCCTGGACATGGGGTACATTTTATCACTGTTTGTTACTGCCAAAAAGTTTTTTTTTTTTTGTTTCATCTGACCATAGAAGCCAGTGCCATTTGAAGTCCCAGTCTTGTCTGACAACTGAATATGCTGGAGTTTGTTTTTGGATGAGGGAGGATAATTTTTCTTGATACCTCCTAAACAACATGTGGTGATGTAGAGGCTGTCTGATGTTTTTTCTTTTTAGGCTTTCTGACACCAAGGCTCAACTAATCTCTGCAATTCTCCAGCTGTCTTTGGCCACTCAAACTCTCTTTCTCATCGTTCATTAGGAAGATATAGACACACGTCCTCTTCAAGGCAGATTTGTAACATCTTTAGTTGATTGAAACCCCTTAATTATTGCCCTGATGGTGGAAATGGGAATTTTTTTAATGCTTTAGCTCTTTTCTTACAATCACTTTCTATTTTGAAAAGCTCCACAATCTTGTTGCCTTTGTGTTCCTCATATTTATAACCCTGAAGTCATGGCTGTACAATTTCATGCTCATGGTCACCCAGGTGTGCTAAAAAAAAAAAAAAAGAAAAATGAATGGGAAATGTACTTCAGAGATATCGTACTCATAAGAATTTCTAGGGGTGCCAATATTTGTGGCCAACATGCATTAGAGAAACATATTTATTTCACAGTGAGACCCCCCCCCCTTCCCACACTTTCAATTGTTTTACTTCAATGAAAGTTTAGAATTTTGTGAATTTTCTGAATGAAAGATCAAAAGAATAAACAATGCAGATTTATTTTCACAACTGCCTATGCATATTTATAAAGGGTGCCAATAATAGTGGAAGGCACTGTATACATCAAACTTGTTTTTGAATAGAAGACGCACACCAAAGTGTTGGATGAAATAAATAAATAAATAGACTGCTTTGTAAAATTACTACTACCCTCTCTCTCTCTCTCTCTCTCTCTCACACACACACATACACACACACACATTTTTTGAAACACACAACAAGCATTCATAAACTTATCAGTTTGTTTTCATAGCAGTATTGCATGTTACAGATTATTCTGTCAGGCCAAGCAATGGAATTATAAAAGAACAATTCTCACCTAATGATCAAAACCCTTACAGGAATGGCTTAAGATTTAAGCAGGTGTATCTGAAAACAAAGAACCTCCTGAACATGCATTAAGCACTTAAATACACATGCAAACAATAGATGAGTAACAGGTGTGTGTGTGTATCTGCACTACCAAAGTCAGGGCACTTCTCTCTCACCTACCTTTGTGTAAGTTCTGCGCCCTACCATTCATTCAGCTGCACCTTTGAAGGCAGATAATCCCACTTATTTGCTTTCCCATGCCTGAGTCAAGTCCTCCTCTGATCCAGCTCTCGAGAATACAGCATACATCCACACTTCCCACCACACAGACTCCCTTTATTACCCAAATAGGATGTGGCTAAACAGGCTTTAAAATGTTAGTGAATGGTTTGTAAATATGACCTTACCGCATCTCTTTTATCATCAAGACTGCAGTCTTAGTGTTGCTTTGAGAGGCCTTTATGTCTCCTGACATGTATTCAGTGGGAGAGCATTGAAAGGCCTCAGTGAGCGGTCCCCACAGGACCCAATGCTCATAATAGGGGCCAATTCATTACAGTAAATAACAGTTTCTGTCATTACATTGTTTTCCATGAAGCGGCTTATTTGGAGCTCTTAAACTGGTAATTGTTATAAGACCAGTGGTGGGTCTCTTTTGCTCCCATTCAGGGGCAGGAAACAAAACACGGGCAGTGGGAATTTGGGAACGCACCCCAGGGAGGGTCCGACTGGCGAGACAGGAGATCCAGTCCTGCTAGCAGCTGTGAGGGGTATTAAGGTCTAATGAGTTCAAGAGAACCTGGTTAAGCAGAGTTTTGGGGAAAGCCCCTGTACGAACCTTTGATTTACTGTCTTGACATCTGTCAATATGTTTATATTAATCACACCAGATGGATGTGGATGAACTACTGGAATAAATGGCATGACTGCAAAAATATACTAGCGAGCAGTGCACACATCCTCTAAGTTTAAGCCCTTGCTCTGACAGCTGTTAAGCCCATCTTCAACCTTGTGTCACACAGCGAACATGAGAAGCTGAGGTAATGCTCTCTAATGTCCGGATTGTAGCCGTCCAGGGTTTATCTGTTCCCACAGTCACTTAACACAAGGCCCTTTACTTAGTCCTCCCTCTCCAGGCCGGTGATTATTTCCTAAGTAATTGTAGGCCTTAGACTTTTCCAGACAAATCATAGTGCATATTTTAAATTCTCATTAGCCTCTGAAAGCCTTCCAGAAGACCACAGCCGTATAAAAAGTTCAACAAATACTATGCTATCTTGACGGACATCCATTAATGTCTATTGTTTTTACACTAAACTAATGATTTTTTCTAGCGGCTAACTTTATCTCTAAACCCAATCTACATATAAAACATTTAATATTTTAAAATGTTATTAATATTTTATTTATTTATTTGTGTATTAAATAAGCCATTTGCAATGGATGACTTCAAAGCAAACACAATAAAAATGGTAACTGTGATTTGATCTCACAATTATGATTTTATCATATATATATATATATATATATATATATATATATATATATATATATATATATATATATATATATATATATATATATATATATTCACATTCATTTCACAGTATGACTTTTTAAAACTTTATTTAAATCACACATTTTCCTGTTTTATTTTATTTTATTTTATTATTATTTTTTTTTATTTTATTTTATTTTATTTTATTTTTTTACTCTGAGAAGGAAACAGGCTCCATTAGGTTTAGTTTTACCAAGTTATCTGGTCATATAATGTAGTTTTATTGCTGTGAACCCCACAAACACTACTTTTGCAAGTTTATATGCATATTCACTCACTCACAGAAATCTTTTGCTGCATTGTTCGTTTAGTAACGACTTTTCAATGTTTCAGCACACTTTTGCCAACTGACTGTGAAGAGGGGCAATATTTAAAAGTGACATGTCGGTAAGTCAAATGGAAATGAGAAATTGCTTTTCAAGTCCTGTTAATTTACATTTCAGTATTATCAGTAAACCAACCTGGTATGTGAAACCAGTGGAGATTCATATAACCGCTGCTTAGTCTAAGTGTAGATTCTATTCAGACTAAGGGTTTATATAAACACATTTCAAAGTCTTGAAAACGTTTTTAGAGCAGTGATGGCCCAGTTAGGGCAGGAAACTGCATTAAAAAGCTGTATGATACTGCAGAAAAAAAAATTGTTTTGTGATGTTTGACTAAAAGCTTGATTATGAGTTTTCATATCCTCTGCTATAACCTCAAAATGATTTCCTCAGCCTAATGGTCCTTTACTAAGATGTGCTACAGATTAACAGGGTGCATTCCTCTGCAGGAAAATCTCTTTAGATTCACGTCCAGATCAGAGCAGCCATCTGCACACACTGCATGCCCTAACCAGGGACTCTGCCCTCTCAGGAATTTGGAGCTTTTTCCCATCAATTTTCCCAATTATAGAGAAGGTCCATGTGTTTACCACAGAGACTCTAACCTCAGGCAATGAAGGCATAAAAGTTATCTCATGATCAGATTTTTTAATCACACACACACACACACACACACACACACACACACACACACACACACACACACACACACACACACACACATTTTCTGTTTGTGTCTTGTTACTGATTTGTATAAATTAAAATACAACTTCATACTTTTTTCATATAAAGGTTGCCAAAATTAGCATGACAGGAAGGGGAAGTGTAATCACCACTCTTGGGAATGTGACTAACCTTTATATCACCATTACCACCATAGGCAAGCATGACGTAAATGTTAAACCAGTGCCTTGTGCTCTACCGACTACTGGCATCTATAATAATCTTCAAAGACACAAGATGGCATGTCTGGCTGTCAGCCCACACACACACATATCAATGAACGTATGCACACTCTTAGCTATCTTCTTGCATGAACATGGAACTAGCCTTCAGGCTGCCTTGAGTGTCTGCATACGGCAATAAAGATACTGTTTCACTGCAGGTGTCCCATCAAAGGCTGCAGCATGCACTGGCCAGCAAAATTCATAAATTAGTCCATTTACAGGTCCATTGACCGGGTGCCTTGATGAAAAGCCCATATGTAAGCTGTCTAGTCTCAGCACAGAGTGTCATCATTTTTAGTTTGATTAAGACTTTTAATATCTTCATCGGTATAACTCTGCATACCCATTTTATCTAGTTTGCCCTATGACAGAAAATGCATTTAGTGCATTTATATGTCACACTATATTCTCCAGTGACACTGTATGAAAGCATACTGTATTTGCACACTACCAATCAAAGGTTTTTGAGTCAGTAATTTTGTTGTTGTTGTTGTGTTTTTGTGTTATCTTCTACTTAAAATAACTGTATATATAGGTATTAGTGCCTGGGGGTCTTCTGTTTTTTTAATTAAAATCTCAAACATAGTTTCTCATCTCTGTAGACAAATATGCTCATAAATTGTCATTATTTTTTACGGGCTTCCCCTTTTCAGTTGCACATCAGAGATGTCTGGCACAAGCAGTAGCTCACCGGATTGGCCGTCTCTCTATGAGCCCCGGGATAAATGACATGACTTACAGTGTATGGTTTTTTCCACATCACATACTGTATGTGCATCCTAAGTGCACTGCTCTGGTCCAAATAATGGGAAACAGACTACTACCAGGGTTATGCAAAAAAAAAAGAAACGAAGAACTGGCTCATATTTTCAGTGGAGTTGGTATTCGAGTTGGCCAGACCCATAGGAAGTTTAATTCGAATAATAGGAAGGAGAGTTTAATGCAATGGAATTTTTTCACAGTTGTGGCTAGAAGAGATACAGCAAAAACTGGACATGCCATCTTGGTCAACAGGGAAAGATTTGTCAAGTCAAATTTGCTGTCATTTCCTCAGTTTTTGTTTGAGAAATACTCATGCAACAGTGTTCACTTTATGTAATTTAATGCCAAGGTAAGAACACAAAGTATAGTGTTATAGATATAAATTAAAATGTTAATAATTAAAATACCAAATCCTGTATTTATAATACATTATAAGGGTATTCGTAAAGGAACTATAATGTATGCATAATGCAATATAAAAAACCTTATAATGTGTTATATCATCTCATGAATATTCATAAGAACAGTTTTAATATATTATAATTTGTACTTATTTGTGGTGATAGCTTTTAAGAGTATGAGGATTTATAACACAATGAACATGTTGCATCCACTTTTTCAATAGATTATATTTCTCATAGTTGTATTATATAATGTATTATAAGTCTCATATCTTGCCATTTTTCTGTTCCTACTTTACTTAAAGCGGTCAAAGACCACTTATAAGTAGTTATAATATATTTCCCTGTCAAGGGAACTTCGAACTGCGTCCTCTAGGGGGTCGCTTTGGGGAACACCTCGTCATGACCCATGTCTGAAGCATACTTTGAAAAACGCCAACGTGTTGGCCGGCGACAGCCTCTGACGTCACTACCGGCGCGACTATAAATATGCACCAGTAGGACCCGTCACTTATCTTCTTCGTCTTCATTGACTGTTTTGTTTGAAGCGTGAAAGCCAAAGCCAAAATGGTAAGAGCGATCTATCATTGTTATCATGGCATCCACTAGCAAGGCGTTTAAACAGTGTGTGCATCCGTGTCAGCGTTATCTGACACCTGATGACACACACAGTCTTTGCGTCTCTTGTTTGGGCGAAGAGCACGCGCGCAAA
Organism: Carassius carassius; assembly: GCF_963082965.1. Classification (NCBI taxonomy): domain Eukaryota; kingdom Metazoa; phylum Chordata; class Actinopteri; order Cypriniformes; family Cyprinidae; genus Carassius; species Carassius carassius. The sequence continues at coordinate 11,883,168 of NC_081764.1, forward strand.
TGTCCTTGAGGGGGCAATCTGCCCCGTTCATCTTGGGCGCCACTCCACCCATGTATCCTCTGATACTAGAACAGGGCGTTGCTACTAGAGAACTGTTGATACAGCTCTTTCGGCAAATTTTTGCGAAAGCTAGCGGTAGCCCCTGGGTGACAGGCAAGACTTGGTAAAGAACATGCTAGGTTCTTAGCCGTATCCCTTTAAAGGAATCTTTCGTGATTCCAAGCCTTCAGCTCTACCCCGGGCCGGGGCCCTACAGGTAAGTTGGGTATGTAGCTTAGGCCTTTGGCCATAAGGGATAATGTCATGGACAGCCGTCTAACCGTCCCAGGGGCGACTCCCAGTGAAATGGTAGAGTTGGTACTTAGTGTTTGCCATGGTTCTGGCCTGCACTCTCCTCAGCATGGCGGCGTGGGTATACTGTTCCCCAAAGCGACCCCTAGAGGACGCAGTTCGAAGTTCCCTTGACAGGGAACGTCTCAGGTTACGAATGTAACCATGATTCCCTGAGAGGGAACGAGACACTGCATCCTCTAGCTCCCTGCCATGCTTCGGAAGCAAGCTTCACGAAGAAGATAAGTGACGGGTCCTACTGGCGCGTATTTATAGTCGCGCCGGTAGTGACGTCAGAGGCTGTCGCCGGCCAACACGTTGGCATTTTTCAAAGTATGCTTCAGACACGGGTCATGACGAGGTGTTCCCCAAAGTGACCCCTAGAGGACGCAGTGTCTCCTTCCCTCTCAGGGAACCATGGTTACATTCGTAACCTGAGATGTTTTTTTCTTCTATCAAATAGCCATAAGATCATATAACAGATCAGATGAATGTGTAATATGACACATTTGCTTTAAACATTTTTTTTTTGTAATATCAGTTATTATTTTGATGGTACCCTTTAGACAGCTGATGATAACTCTGCAACTACATATCAACTAGTGGTCACTGGAGTATTAATATTCCTGCTACTGTAAATATATGCTAACACTTGCAAAGTTGCTTATAGTCGATTGATTAAGGGAACCATCAATATAAGATATAACCATAAAAAACATAGCATTTTTTTCAGTTGGAGTATTAAGCTCACATCAATTAATTAACATTAGCTCCACAGGAAACACTCAAATAACACTCAACATCTAACCACCCACAAGCTGTAGTAAGATACTGTGCAGATATGAAATAATGTCAAGATATGATACAGTCCATTATACTGAAAATGAAGTATAGATTTAATATAGTGTTCATTGTGTGTTATAATACTCTTTAATTTATAACCACAAATACGTAAGTATTATGATGTATTATAATTGTTTTTATGATTATTCATGAGTTGATATAATATATTATAATTTTATTTTTTATAATGCATTATGCATTCATTATAATGTCTTAAGAATACCCTTATATGTATTATGAATAGGGGCTTAATAGAAAGTGTTACCTAAAGGTTTAATTCTCTGACATTTAAACTGAAATTTTGCAAACTGCTTCTTACCCCAGTTTAAATGCTTTTTTATTAATTAGTTTATTTTTAGATTTTTAGATTTGTTTTGGTCAGCCAAGTGTCTTCATTTAGTTTAAGAGGCATTCAGTAATGTTAATACTGTGGCCTTTTAACAAGCTTAGGTGGAAGCCATTGGGTATCATTCCCCACTAGCAGGTCTCTTTTCCCTCCACGTCTGTGTCTGTTTATGGCCCATCTATTTCTGAACCATCACTTAAGAACCTCCAGGTTCTGCTACGAAGCAAGAGAATGTGATTTTTCTTCCTGTAACAAAGAGAGAGGAAAATTGCAGGGGAAGTTTGCAAATGTGCTTCCTTTGTGCTAACCTACAGGTGTATGGAGTGAGCATTGCTTCAGACGAGAGCCAAGGCACAGTGTTGGCTTTTGGCTGGGATGATTATTGCTCGCATACATTGCCACACTTAGTAGAAACAAAACTATCAGCAGAACACTGGAAACTTCAGCTAGAATAAATGGACAGCTAAACATTAAAGAGGGCATGCCAGCTAACTAGAAAATCACCCTGATGGATACTAAGAGTTTTTTTTCCCTTTTTTAAGGGCTTGCCTGGAGCGAGCTCTATGGCAGATGCTAGCATGATAAAGGTGTTTCAGTGATAAGATAGAGAGAGCCTGGGCAGTATGAAAATGATGGCCCCTAGCATTGTCTTGTCTGAGATTTTGTGACTCCACTATGACAAACCACAGTAACGGAGAATCTTGGCAGACTGATGTGGGCTGCATTGCAATGGATGTGTCCTTCACTCTGGAATAAGCCGAAAAGGCCCCTATGAAAAGAGGAAGATGTAATGCCACTTTTTCATGCTCATTGCGGGCCTCTGATAGCTGCGATGGCTTGGATGTGTATCCCAGTTACACTGAAAGAGCTTGCGAATTGGATAGAGCTTAAAAGTGAAGCAAGAAAGCCCTGGAAAATCATCATTCAAAGGCACATTTCAGCTGGAAAGCATTTCTTTAAAGCCTGTACTTCTTGGTGACTGACAATCCTATTAAAGAATCAACGCCTTGCAATTAACTGAGAAAAGAGATAAATAAAATAAAAATAAATTAGAGAGGGAAAAGCACATGCATTCAGTTTATGGCCATCTGAGCGAGATTAACCCATGCAATGGTCCTTTCTGATATAAAGATAGCACAGACATGAATCCTCTTTTTTTGTATTGATGTTTGAGTGGCATGACCAACATCTGCCAATTTCCTTTTGTTGCCAATCTTCACTTCACTGACGGGATAAAGGGATGCAACAGAAAATGGGATTTTGGATCAGATAAAAAAAAAAAAAAATCATATCAACAGACTCAATGACGACAAAGACAGAAGCCTCTCAGTGTATAAAAACAAGATGTTCAGTTGCCGTCATTTGCTTATTTAACCACATCAACTCTGGGGACCCACCGGTGGGTCCAATATTGCATATGCCTAATTCTCAAAAAATCAAAATAACAGCTGAAGTGGTTAATGAAATAAAAGCACTTTTTTCTGTAGACCTTGATACTAAGGGTGTGACGAGATCTCGTGTTACGAGATCTCGCGAGATTAAAACGCGACAAGATTTCTCGTTGAGGTGAAAAGTTGTCTTGTGAGTGTTGTTGCGATGTCAGTGTGATGGAGCATGAAATTAGTATTGAAGATGCCCCTGCCACTTTTAAATCGTTTGTGTGGCAACATTTTGGTTTTCCTGGGGAAATTATAAATGGCGAGAGAGTGACAGACAAGACGAACACAATATGTAAACATTGTAAGAAAACAATGCCGTACACCGCGGCTAACACGAGCACTATGCAAAAACACATACAGAACCACCACAGCTCTCTACTAAAGCTAGCTGCACCTGTGACGAAAACATTAAAGGGGCAAACAACTCTAAATGCCTTTGCATCTCTTCCACCGTCAAGTGCAAGAGCCACAGCAATAACGAGAGACATCGGCGTTTTCATTGCAGCAGATATGAGGCCATTTTCTGTGGTGGAAAATCTGGGATTTCGGTGACTCCTCCGCACACTGGAACCGAGGTACACCATCCCATCACGCGCGCATTTTACTCGCAATGTGGTCCCAACCCACTACAAAGGTTGTACAGACTCTGAAAGAGGCAGAAAGCATCGCCATTACTACAGATGGTTGGACTTCTAGGTGTACGCAGGGCTATATCACAATTACAGCCCACATAATCAACAGTGACTGGGAAATGGTGAATTTTGTTCTGCAGACTCGCCCACTTTTTGAGTCCCATACAGGGACAAACATAGCTGAAGTTTTATAAGCAGCTGTCACTGACTGGGAGATTAAAAAACCAAACCATGGCATCGCAATTGTGACTGACAATGCGCGTAATATGGACGTGGCTGTGCGTGAGGCAGGATAAGAGCCGCACATCAAGTGCTTTGCGTACATGATAAACCTCGCTACCCAGGCTGGCCTCGGTGTTGCGCGCGTCACTCGGTTGCTTGGTCGGGTGAGACGAGTAACAGCTTTTTTTAATAGCACTTTAGATATGCTGGTTCGTTACCTGGAGCAGCAAGCTGCCATATCAGCAGCTCTCACCAGCCCTGAGATGAGACAAAATGCCCGTAACATTGATACACTGGACAGCAGCGATATCTTGAATGCCGAAGACCTTGTGAAGCTGCTGAATCCTCTGAAAACAGCCACCGCAGTCTTATGTGAGGAGAAGAGCCCCACAGTGTCTCTCATTGTGCCACTGAAGAGCATGATTGAACAGAGCATGGTGCCAAATGAAGGCGATTCCCCCACCGTGGCAGACACAAAGAGAGCAATCCTCAGTAATATTTCAGGGAGATACAGCGGAGATGCATACAATGTTCTGTTAGAGAGCACTGCGCTGGACCCAAGATTCCTGACTCTACCGCAGCTAGACCATAACCAACGCGAGTCTGTCTTCCTGAGGGTGCAGGAAAAGGCAGAACAATTGCAGCAAAATCAGGTATACATCAGTTTGAATTACTTTACTCCTTTTGTAAGTGTGAAAGTGTGTGTGCATTTTTTCCTTCTAGATTTATTTTCCCAGTACCAACTGAAAATGTTTAATGGATTAATGCAAAGTGTGTGTGTGTGTGTTAGAAATTAGAAACATTTATAAGAAACATGACAGCATCAGAGTGGGTGTGTTTGTGTTTAGAGGGAGAGGGGGGACTGCTTTGCTGCTAAAGGTTAAAGCCAGTGTTTCTGCTGTTTAAAGACCACAGGTGAGAAGAGTACAGAGAGGAGAGTAGGGGCAGCAGCTCACTGTTCCACACATGGAGGAGAGGGGGCTCTGGGAGTCGAGTCAGAAGAGGGAGAACCTGCTTCCAAGAAAACAGCGCTTGAGGATCTACTAGGGGACTCTTTCTCTAAGACAGAAAAGTCCAGCAGAGGGACTGAGAAGGAAATTGATCTCTACAGAAGAGAGGCCTCTATCCCACTCAGTTGCTGCCCTCTGAAGTGGTGGAGAGAAAACAGGTTTAAATATCCTTTGCTGTCTCCACTTGCCAAAGCATACCTTTCCATCCCTGCTACCTCTGTTCCAAGTGAGCATGTCTTTTCAACTGCAGGAGACATAGTTACTGCCCAAAGGTCTCAACTGCTGCCAGAAATGGTTGACATGCTTATATTCTTGAAAAAGAACATGACCATATCTTAGGCTGTTCTGTGTAGTTAATTTATCTCTTTTTCATATTTGAAGAAAAATTTGTTTCTGTTTGCACTTGTAGTTTTGAGAGAGCAGTACTTTGATTTAAGTTGATGATACACTTACTGTTTGCATTTAAAGTGTTATTTCTGTTATATATTTATTTTATTTATACTGTTTTATATTTTTGTATGTCCTTTACTGCATGGAATTCATTAAAATAGAAGTAAAATAACATTCATTATTACAAGTTGATTTCAAAATGCACCTAAATTGTTTTGCATTTTGTGATTTTCAGTTGAATAAAAGTCTATTTTCCATTCATATTTTTTTATTGAGGATTTCTTAAAAATTGTGTAAAAAATCTCATCTTGTCTCGTTCTCGTGAACCCAATCTCGTGCCTCGTCTCGTCTCGTGGAATAAGCGTCTCGTCACACCCCTACTTGATACTTTTTTATTCTTTGACGAGTAGAAAATTCAAAGGAACATTCACACACAGGGACAACAGGGATATATATATATATATATATATATATATATACATACATAAAAATTTTTTTTTTTTGTGACATGGGTAATATGGACTACTGACGAGTCAGTGATGCTTAAGGCAAATTTTCAAAGCTCTAGGCTAAATATTTTCTAAACAAATGAGCATAAACATGTTACACCCATCCCTGCTTTCCCATTTTATAAGATGCACACCAGATATAGTGTATTGTAAAACACTGAAAGACACGCATGCGAAAGCCCTCTGTGTTAGAACGAAGCATCTGTCAAAGAACACATACTGTAAATGCTTCCTGCTAAACCGTGTCTATGAATCTATTTAAAAGGCTTTAATTTTACATTTAAGGCAAATGAAATCTAGTGCACATGCATTCAAATCGAAACAAGTGTCTTTCTCCGCACATATCTGCCCACATCATTCCATATCCTGCCAGGTTCTTTCAAGCACAAAAAGCTGAAATAATGATAAGCACCTGAATCTCCACAGGCTCCCTGTTAGAACCAATTGGTGGTAACGGATAAATTAGGCTGGGATCTAAACTGGTCATGACACTTAATGATTCCTTTCACATTGACGTCAGTGACATGAAGTGACTCTTTATGTGCAGCACATCCTGTGGCTGGAATGTACCACAATAAAGAGGCAGAGAAGCATCTGAGTAAAAGAGAAAGAAAGAAGCAGTGACAACCTCCCTCAGAAACACCCCGTGAGAATTCACTCCTACATGTCTGGGTTTGCATGAGTCCTGTTTACAATCATACAAACCATGTGGTGTTCTTCCAATGCCACAGATGACTCAAAAGCATCTAGAGCGTCCTGAAAGACTTCAAATCACCTTCCTTGATAAATGTGGGTGTAAATCTACCCCAACCAGCCTGTGAACTTTTGCCATTCTGTGTTCTGCTTTAAAACTACAATCTGTGGCATACATTAAAGTGTGGTTTAACTGCTCTTGAAAGGCAAAGCTGGAAAGGCTTGTGAATTTTTTTTCCATAATGACCAAAAATAAGATTTTATTTATATATTTTTTTTTCACTGAGGAAGCCACAGGAACAGGCTTTTCTCACCATAGATTATATCCTTTGAGCAAAGCATAGAAGAAGGTGTTGACACTGTTGTGGTAGGTTAAGATGGACTCTAAAGCCTATTGTTTCCCTGTATTTCTTTCGTTGTTTGATTTTTTTTTTTTCACTCTAATGCTTTCTGCCTTGTCTCCTCCTCTGCTCTGGTACTTGGCCCTGGCCAACCAGACCATGCTGAAAAGCCTTTAGATGGTGACAAGAACTCCAGGGGGTCCTTCTGGCCTGGCCTGGGGAAAAGGCTGCATTGTGAGGATCAGCAGGCAGCCCCTGCTGCCTCAGTGGCCTCTGTCCAACAAGAATAATGTGAGTGCCAGGGTTAAGGGTCACCCCACTTCTGCAGTCCCCCACTGGGCATTCACTATACCTGCCTTATCCCTGTCGTGCATCTGGTCAAGAGGAGACGGGAACTAGAGAAACATCATCTAGAAAAGAGACTCTTAACACTAAGTGGAATTTGTCCAGAAAAGTCAATTCCATTCAGTTTAAAAATGTGGTCTTTTCAACACCAACAAAACAGAATGGTTCTGCATAGATTCATGAGTCTAAACAACAAATGTAAACTGGATTTAATGTTGCCAAAACATTTGCCACTTTTTGCATTAGTACTGAGTGCAAAGTACACTCAGTAATTTACTGTTTACATTTATTTAATTCTTTATATATGCTAAATACTATATATATATATATATATATATATATATATATATATATATATAGCTTCTTAAATTCATCACTTCACCCATATACAGAAAAATGATAACAGAAAAGGATTCTTCGGCTTGTAACAATAGCAGAACCCTTTTAAGTGCGAAACAGAACCCTTTTTATAGGGTTTTATTAAGAAACATGCTTTAAAAATGCTCTATAGGACCTTACTGGTGTTACTGGTGTTTTTTTTTAGAGTGTAGCCTCTGTTAGTAATAAATACAGAATTATAAAAAAAAATATGGATTATAAATTCAATGTCTCTGTTACTTAGTGGAGAAGTGGAGTTTCCTCAGCCAGAGCAGCTCACACTTACATGAAATAATAAAGGAAAGAAAGAAGATGTTTGTTTGAAATCCAGATACAATTTTAAAGTTACATTTGTATTTCAATTTAAGAATGAAATAATTTACCTGTTGAGAGAGTGTTGACAGTCTGTGTAGTTGAATCAGTGAACTCCAGAAACTAAGTAATGAAGTGCTTTGACATTTACAGATCTGAAAAAACTAAAAGGAGGGAACAAAGAACCCTAAATTTTGACACAAAGAACCCTATCAGCCTATAAAGGGTTCTTCAGGATGCTTTGGTTCAAAATAGAACTGGTTCTACATGTAAAGAACCTTTAAAGAACCATCTTTTTGTGTAGTTTAAAAGTGGTTAGCTAATTATAAAATAAAATAAAAGTACCTTAGTAGTTTGCAGTGCAGCTACTTCTGTTAACTGCTTCACATTGTGAATAGCATATGGCTTGACAAGCTACAGTTTTCAAGTACCTTCCCCAGGACCACTGACAATGAGGACAATCCACTGTGACATTACTGCAATCTTTTTGCTCCAGCAGTTTTGTATAATGTGTAAAAGGGCAGTCTGTGTGTGCAGTGCACAAGTAAGCCATTTCATCACAAGACTGCTGATGCCTAAAGACAGAGTATGTCAAACATTCAGTCATGCTTTAAGCCAGATCTCTCCTTCACCTTCTTATCTTGACATCACGTTTCAGCAACGGGGAGTTCCAGACCTCATGTCCACATGGCTCTTCAGCCAGCAGAACATAAACATTTTCAGTGAAAGCCAGGGAATGAACCACAGTGCTTAACTTTGGCTGAATAATCAGTCGCTGCACGTCTATAAGAGAGTATAAGTTACCAGCGAAACTCTGCAAAGTAGTCATGAAGCTACATATTTTGACTCAGTTAACCAATATTTTTATATTCCCTTTAATATAAAATAAAGGCTACATGCAGTTACACTGGGTTTCAGTAGTTTTTATGAAGGTAAATAACCATATAAAGTCCTTTTTTTTTTTTAAGAAGAGAAAAAAAATTAAGGAATTAATTGAAGGGAATACAATAAGTCAATATGTTCTTAAAATGTAAATGTCTAAGGAGGGCACACATGTGCACACATGTGCACACACACACACACACCACTTTTATTTTAGTTACTTTTATCAAGACACATTTAACTGCGAGGCAAAGTGATAAAAGACATCTTGTGAGATTATAAATAAAACTAGAACACATATCTGCCTATAAATTCAGATTAACAGAATAACTTTTAAATGAATATCAGATTAACTTTTTCTTCACTATACGGAGTAAATTCAGTTTTCCAAGTCTTTTTTACATTTGCATCTCAAGTAAATGTATTTTCATATAAAGAGGTTTAGATATTTGTATTGGAAAACAGAAATACAGAGGAAGTGAAATGCATGCAAAATTTAATTATGAAAGTCTTTAATTAAATTGAAAGACTTCTGCTCTGATTTCTGACTTTTTAAAGGCTAAATTGCAGAAGGGTGAATTAAGACTTAAGACCGGACACACAGAAACCCTGATTACAAGCCTGCTAGTGCCAGTTCCTAATGGCCGCCTTCTTCATCTTATTGTGACATACAGCCAAGTATGGTGACCCATACTCAGAAATCGTGCCCTGCATTTAACCCATCCAAAGTGCACACACACCGTGAACACACACCCGGAGCAGTGGGCAGCCATTCATGCTGCAGCGCCCAGGGAGAAATTGGGGGTTTGGTGCCTTGCTCAAGGGCCTCAGTCGTGGTATTCTACCACACAAAATCATTCTGACCACACATTTTATGATCTGACCCCAGAGTTACAATACAATAGACTTCAAAATAAGCCATCTTACTCGAGATCATAGCCTTTTACTTTAGTCATGGTTCTGAGGGGCTGTCACTGGTGATGTACTGCCATGAAGCCTGCACCCTGACCCCACATAACAAGTACATTAACCTCTTCAGAGATGCACCACTTCAGCCTTAAAAACTCTGACCCTAAAGCCCCTCTTGTGGCCATGGGAGGTCCTTCAATTCCCCTCCACACTGCATGATCACTGCATTGTCTGCCCCTGTTCTTTGTGTATGTTGCCAAATAACATTCCTCTAGCTCTCTATGATGCTACTACCCCCTTCCAGTCAGGACACAGAAAGACAGTGCTCTGTTGTGCCCAGCGTGAGGGCTCTCTCAGTGTGATGGTGAGGGCAGCTCGACTGGGGTCTGCAGGTACTTTTCATCCTGCATGGCAGGCGAGTCCCAGCGCCCTGCTGCTGGAAATTAGTCACCGACTGGCCTCCCTTTCTGCTGGTGTCAGACATTGGCCCCTGATGAGAGATTTGTTGATATGATAACTTGATTAGGCATCGGGCATGGTGGCAGAGAACTAGAGACATTCCACTCACTCTTTAACCTCTCCTCAGGAGACAGCAATTAGGCCTGGTAATTGGTTAATTGGTCAGACTGTTTCAAATACACTTCTTTTTTTTGATTTCTGATTTGGTTTTGGGAACATATGCTGTTCAATGATATATTCAATTTATTCAACAAATGGAATTTATATATATTATTTATTTATTTATTTTTATTATTTTTTTTATGTTGTTCATGGCTCTCTTAAGGCCCATTCAGACCTTCAATTTATTAAACAAACACTGAAATTGTGTATATATATTAGGGATGTGAGAGCTCGGCATGATCCGATGTGTCTCGCAAGACCAACGTGACGATAATCCTTGAAAAAACAACTTGCAGTGTTTACATAAAGAGCTGCCTGCAAGATTAATCGTTTAAAGATGGCTATCTCAATTCAAAACCCCCCGCCATCTTATTCCTGAATTACAACGATTCAGCTATGTCTATCATGATTGTGTCACATCGGTATCTTAACACGTGTATGTATTGTAACGCAATATCCTCTTCCGCCACGAGGTGGCGACAACTGCCCGTTTTAAAAAAGTATTTGTCATTGCATCTTCATTCAAATATATATATATATACATGTTGTTCATGGTTCTCTTAAGGGCCATTCCCACCTTCAGTTTATTAAACAAACAGAAATTGTGTTAACACACACACACACACACACACACACACACACACACACACACACACAGACACACACACACACACACACATAAATAACAATATAACAATTTCAGATAACATTTTCAGTTTTGTAGCTGTTTAGCTGTAAGAAGTTCATTTCCATCCAACATTTTATGTTGCACAGGCAGTCAAACAGGCCAGACACAGAACCATTATTATGGAACCAATCTGTTCTCAGGAAGTAAAGGGGATGTTACAAAAAATGTTTTTTTGTTGTTGTTTGTTTAACCCCGATGAGTTGCATCCTTCTATGCCCAAGCTGCTGTTGTTAATGGGCTTTTGGTCGTTAACTTACAGAAAATGTTATTTTCAGTCCATGGAACTGTTTACACACAAAAGGAAATTTGGTCAGATCGCCCTTTAGTGGTGCATTTGTAAAAACATTATGGGAATTTACATTGACCAACAATGTGTATATCTCTCTATTTCCTTTGCAAGTCAGTTTCATTAGTCTTACTAATCAAGGATCCTGATCGTAGAACGTGCAGGTTGGGGTTTCTGTGCTTGTTTGAGTGTTTTCTGTTTGTGCTCCACTGCAAAACATATACACTACACACTTAAATGCTCACACAATGGCTTTTATTTATTTACTTAAACTAAGGACACTGTGCAGGTTGTGTTTCCCCCCTTAAATTCGATAAATAAACAGGATAGATTTTATGAAACTTTTTTTCGGCAGAAGGTACCGCAATTTATTGGTCAAAACAAAATAAATGCGGCTACACTGACATCTAGTGGGTGTCATTGGGAAAGACATTCATATCTTATTTGAAGAATTTTTTTTTGATGACATACTCCTGTTTTCAAATCCATTTACATGTTTAATGTAATGCTATTGTGACCAGATGCTTTTAGGGGGGTCATAAAAACGGCTAAATCAGAAGTGCAGAAAGTTATTGGTCATACTATAGGCCTAATTTGTATAGAATTTTAATAGCTGCTTATTTCTTAATTGTATACTATTTTTTCGGCATTTAGTATATATTGTGCTTTAATTATACTTGTTTTATTTAAAGCATAATAAATACTAAATAGTGACAAAAATAGTATACAATTAATAAATATGCAGCTAAACAAATATTAAAATTCTATACAAATTAGGCCTATAGTATGACCAATAACTTTCTGCACTTCTTCTGATTTAGCATTTTGTTTTTATGACCCCCCTAAAAGCATCTGGTCACAATAGCATAATTTTGCTCTCTAATACAATGTGACCAAAGTCTTACACCTACAAAGTTTTTCTTCTGAGGATAATTAAGCAAGATTCCTGACATTTAATAAATGAATTGCAAATAATTTCTTAATAGTAGCCAACAGATGACATCACATATTAACTGCTAGATAGATTTACAACGATTTTGACTTATTAGATAAAAAAAAAAACATGAAACAGCTTGAAAAGTATGTCTGTGTTCTGTTGTAAAATAGTTTGGACACACTTAAAGTGATAGTTCACCCAAAAATAAAAGCTCTTTCATCATTAATTCACCCTCATAAGACTTTGGTTAATCTTCAAAACACACATTACATAATATTTAATGAAACCCGATAAGTTTCTTTCCTTCCACTTGAAGTCCAGGGAACCAAAACTTAGAAGATGCAAACAGGTTAAATTCACATCCTGTGCAGATATGATCACTTTATATGATATATATATATATTTAATTTAAGCTGTATTCATATATAAAGACACATACATAGAACATACAGTTAATGTGGAAGCTCTACAACAATCCTCATTGGTTCTCGTGTATCACGCACATCCTTGAACCTCTGTTTTTATCTCTGCAAGTCAAGTGGTTCTTTGCCTCCACATCACGCATTAAAATATAATGCACACCTAGCAATAGTTTATCCCTTACACATTAAAAACTTATTGTGCTATCTGATCCTCATATAAGGCATTGTTGGTTGTCCTTCTGCCAAAAGATATAGGTTATATGAACTACTTTGTTTGAAAGGACAGATGTCACTGAGGCACACAATGATACTCTTTGGATCATAATGTTTTACATCAGCCTATGTAGTTAAAGTGCTGCTGTCAAAGGGCAACTTAAATGTACGTTTTTATTAACTCTTCACTTAAATTGTTCTTCTGATGATATATTATAATGTACTGTATATGATACATTATATAATAGAATTATATGATGTAAAAAGTATTATTTTAATAGTAAAACAGAAATAGTCGATTCAGCCTTGTGGACACTATTGCACATTGTTATAAAATGAAGTGAAGTGACATTCAGCCAAGTATGGTGACCCATACTCAGAATTTGTGCTCTGCATTTAACCCATCCGAAGTGCACACACACAGAGCAGTGAACACACACACTGTGAGCACACACCCGGAGCAGTGGGCAGCCATTTATGCTGCGGCACCTGGGGAGCAGTTGGGGGTTCGATGCCTTGCTCAAGGGCACCTAAGTCGTGGTATTGAAGGTGGTGAGAGAACTGTACATGCACTCCCCCCACCCACAATTCCTGCCGGCCCGGGACTCGAACCCACAACCCTTCGATTGGGAGTCCGATTCTCTAACCACCAGGCCACGACTTCCCTCAAATGAAAGCATTAAGCATCAGTTGTTGACAGTTAGGAAAGAAATTCCTCTGAGGAACAGTAAGAGTGCTCTAAGACTCAAATAAGCGACCACCAAAATAAAAAATAAATAAATAAAAAATTTAAAGAGCTACAGTTTCTGTCTCATAAACTGGTCTGAGTACAATGGACTTAGTATAGGAAAAGTGAGTCAAGTTGACCTGGGTGTGCGCACTCTCCCTTTGCTCCAGAGAGCAGTATAGTGAATAAGTGAATATGGCCAGCACCATAGTACAGCAGATTTCCACCAGCAGCATTGTAGTATAATATATCACCAGTTCCTTGCATGATGAGTACTTGGTGGAGGTAGTAGGTGTTGAGAGAGGGGCCTGAAGAGAGTCGGTACAGATGAAACTACTATGTGTGGTGAGAAAAGGTGTTGTTTTCCTCGTAGTTGTGCTGGGTGGTAAGGTAGTTGCTGTCGTTTTTTGACTTGTAATAGTGGTGGGGATTAATATAGTTGTAATGGCTAAAGTTGTTGCAATCGTAGTTTGGATTGTCGATGTGGTAGGAGTCACTGTAGTCATCACATGGGTAGTTGTTGATGGTACAGTGCTTGTAGAAGTGGTGGTCGCTGAAGTTGTTGTTTGTATTGTCGTTGTTAATGTGGTGGGAATCAATGCAGTTGTCAGGTGGGTAGTTGTTGGCTGTAGTGTAGTTGTTGATACTGTGGTTTGGACTGATGTAGTTGTCGGGGCTGTCGTTGTTGATGTGGTGGGAATCAATGCAGTTGTCAGGTGGGTAGTTGTTGGCTGTAGTGTAGTTGTTGATACTGTGGTTTGGACTGATGTAGTTGTCGGGGCTGTCGTTGTTGATGTGGTAGGAATCAAGGCAGTTGTCAGGTGGGTAGTTGTTGGCTGTAGTGTAGTTGTTGATACTGTGGTTTGGACTGATGTAGTTGTCGGGGCTGTCGTTGTTGATGTGGTGGGAATCAATGCAGTTGTCAGGTGGGTAGTTGTTGGCTGTAGTGTAGTTGTTGATACTGTGGTTTGGACTGATGTAGTTGTCGGGGCTGTCGTTGTTGATGTGGTGGGAATCAATGCAGTTGTCAGGTGGGTAGTTGTTGGCTGTAGTGTAGTTGTTGATACTGTGGTTTGGACTGATGTAGTTGTCGGGGCTGTCGTTGTTGATGTGGTGGGAATCAATGCAGTTGTCAGGTGGGTAGTTGTTGGCTGTAGTGTAGTTGTTGATACTGTGGTTTGGACTGATGTAGTTGTCGGGGCTGTCGTTGTTGATGTGGTAGGAATCAATGCAGTTGTCAGGTGGGTAGTTGTTGGCTGTAGTGTAGTTGTTGATACTGTGGTTTGGACTGATGTAGTTGTCGGGGCTGTCGTTGTTGATGTGGTAGGAATCAATGCAGTTGTCAGGTGGGTAGTTGTTGGCTGTAGTGTAGTTGTTGATTCTGTGGTTTGGACTGATGTAGTTGTTGGAGCTGTAGTTGTGGCAGTGGTAGTAGGTAGTGTGGTTGTGGTTAGTAGCAAAGTTATGAGTTGAGTAGTTGGTGCTGTGGTGGTTGTCTGTGTTGTAGTTGGTTGAGTTGTTGTTGGTATTGTTGTTGGAGTAAGTGTGGTTGTTGTCTGTATAGCAGTAGTTGTTGTAGGTGCTGCTGTTGTTGAAGTTAACTGTGTTGTTGAGGAAGTTGTGGTGTGCAATGTGGTCATGGGAACAGCACTTGTAAGTAGAGGGGTGGTAGGTGGTGAAGTTGCGAGGCATTTTAATTGTTCTTCTGTTAAAGAGATGATTAATTGATTTAGCAGATTTTCTGGAAACCCGCAAACTTCTGGAGATTTTGATTTAATCTTGACCTTATTGTTCTTCATCCATTCATAGAATGGCAACAGGTTACAGTCACACTTCCATGGGTTCTTGTCCAGGTACAATGTACTGAGTTTTGGAAGAGCATCAAAAACATCACCAGGGAGGCTTTGTAGTTTATTATTTCCCAGTCTGAGCGTTGAAAGAGACTTTAGTTCTTTAAAGTCATCTTGTTTTAATGACTCTATATTGTTATCTTGAAGATTCAGATCAGTCAATTTCTCAAGACCTTCAAAAAAGTCTGCAGATATAATTGAAAACTGGTTTGAGGAAAGGTCTAACTTCTTTAGTTTCTTAAGTGGACTGAAAACTCCAGTTGGTAAGTGAGTGAGATTGTTATGGCTTAGGCTTAATTCAGCTATTTTGAGCATTTCTCCAAAAAGGACATTAGGAAGACTGGTGAGTTGATTGTTGTTCAGAGTTAGAGTGTTTAATGAAGAGAAACCAACAAATAGACCCGGGTGCAGTTCTGTTAAAATATTTTTTTCTAAAAAGAGTTTTTTTAATTTACTTTTGTGTGGAAATAAATTTGGTTGTATAAAGGAGATTTGGTTGCCATGCATGTCTATTTCTTCCAAATCAGGGAGATTATCAAAAATCCCATCAGGTAGAGCAGTCAACTGGTTATCATAAAGCCTGAAAAATTTCAAGCTCTTAAGATTGGAAAAAAGAGATGTCGATATGGAACTAAGGTTGTTTTTTGCAAGATGAAGTTTCAAGAGATTCTCTAAATTGTCAAATGTCCCCTCCTCAATGGAACTGATCTCATTCATATGTAGTTGTAATTCCTGAAGCTTTTTTAAATCATCAAATAACCCGTTTTCAAGGCTATGTATTTTGTTACTTTTTAAAACAAGTTTCTGAAGGTTGTTTAGATCCTTAAAAACACCCACAGGTAATGATGTCACGTATGTGCCAGATATCTCAATGGTCGTGATATCAGGCAAACCCTCAAAGGCTCCAACCTCTACAGAGTGTGTTGAAGTGCCAAGAAATTCAATTTTCTTTAATTGAGGGTTTTTAGAAAGAACTCCTTTTGGTATCACAGAAATCTGACTGTGTACAAAAAATATTTCATCGGCTCCATCTTTTAGTTTTTCAGGGATTGCTGTCACAGTTTTGTCATACACGTCACTATTTTTGCAGCCTTCTGCACATATATCTACAGTGCAGCTCCATTGCAAGTGCACAAGTATGTAAATGATTACTAGTGCAATTTTTAAATGCATATGCCTGTTGAAGAATAAAAAATTAAAATGAAATGAAATGACATTTTTTCACTTTCAATTCACTTTTAATTACCATGACTTTCTAATACTAAAAGATTTAGGGTTAGGATTAGATTTGTGCATGCTGCATTTTGCAAGCAATTGTATTTACACAAAATCAAAAATAAATTTTGATAAATTAATAATTTATGAATAATGAATAAAAATAAAAGTGAGCTTGACACACGTTTTAGCAAACAGTTTTTTTTTCTTTTATAGTCTCATTAAATGTAAATAATTACTCTTACCTTTTCATCTCAGTTGCAAATAAATGACTATTCAGAATGATGTTCCTAAAAGCAATTATAAGTTCGTAGTCCACCACTCTTATCTACACATCCCAAGTGTTTACTGCATGTGAGTAAGGCAGTAGAAAGGGTGTGGACAGTTAGCTTTCTGTTTGAAGAGATAAAAAAAAAAAATGCAAACTCACTTTGTAAAAGTTTCACAAAGTACACATAATTAATAGGTACACTAAATTAATTATCATATTGTCAATGCCCAAATTATGTAAACAGAATGGAAAATAATATAAGCAACCAGATGTATTAGTGTAGTAAATATAGAGAAAATACATGAAATAGCATTAAACATATTTTGCAATGAAACTTAGATACCAAATCGACTAGCATACCAAATTGTAACACCCTGATAATTCATATTTTTATATATATATATATATATATATATATATATATATATATATATAAGGTTTTGCTTACTATATAAGATGGTTTTGCTATGAAGAAAAAAAAAGAACTGCTGGACCGCAAAAAGTGTATAACCATTGACAGTGACAAGAAAGGAAAATACATGCATGAGGTTATGATCATCAATGCTATCTAATTAGCAATACTTTTCATTTAATTCATTTATTTTTATTTTTAAAAAGTAAGCTTAATATATATATATATATATATATATATATATATATATATATATATATATATATATATATATATATATATATATATATATATTATATAGTACAGACCAAAAGTTTGGAAACATTACTATTTTTAATGTTTTTGAAAGAAGTTTCTTCTGCTCATCAAGCCTGCATTTATTTGATCAAAAATACAGAAAAAAAATTTAATATTGTGATATATGATTACAATTTAAAATAATTGTTTTTAAAAATAATTAAGTTAAAATTATTTATTATACTTTAAATTGTCATTTATTTCTGTAATGCAAAGCTGAATTTTTAGGATCATTATCACATGATCCTTTAGAAATCATTCTAATATGATGATTCATTATCAAAGTTGGAAACAGTTCTGCTGCTTAATATTTTTTCAGAACTTGTGATATTTTTTTAGGATACTTTGATGTCGTATGCAACTCTGTGAAAGGTCTTGAGTATCACTCACAGGAACAGGCAGATGATCGCATCTCTCTCGGCCTGCTATCCAGGGGAACACCTGTGAGCTGAGCAGCTAGCAGCTCCTGAAAGTTTTGCCGTGTCATGAGCTTATCATGGTGGATGGCACACAGCTCTTTGTGTAAAATGAAGCTGTTGGTCACTGCAATGTCCAGGAAGTGCTGGAAAATGGTCACATACCACTTGTTTTATGGGGCACCGACTTTGTTCTTAGCATCTTGTTGGAGGTGTCAAGTCCCCCCATGTACTTATTGTACAGATACAGCTGCGACCAATGCCCCGGCCCCTCTGAGATGGTGTTGTGTTCAATGTAGATGGCCCATTTGCTTCTTCGTAGATAACTGGAGAAGCCACACTGAAAAAAAAAAAAAAAAAAAAGCAGCGTGTGTTACAAACTCACTATATATGTACATAAAAATACTTTTCATTATGAAGCAATTTATTAGTAAGAGAAAATTAATAATAACAAAATTACTATAATACAATAAATTAATAACAAAAAAGCCTGCAGTTACTTACACACATTTGCATACACACAATCACACAAACATACACACACACACACACACAAATATACAGATATAGACAAATGCATGCATGCACAAAGTCACGCATGCACGTACACACACACATTTGTTTTTTTCTTAACTTGAGTGTGTTTATAGGATGCAGTGTAACATGTCTTCACGCTTCATTTAAATAAATAAATATTAAAATAAAAAAAACATCATATTTTTCATAAATTTTACCTTTATTCTAAGCCGTTGTCTCCATTGTCATTTGAATGACTGATGACTTCCTGTTTCTATGATTCCACTCCTCAGAAATACGCAATGGGATCAGATTGGGTAGCTGGCCCAGTGTGTTGTGATTCGTTAACCATGTACTGCACGTTGTCCAGAAACTTCATGCCCATTACCATTAAAATATGCTGCCTTAAAGGGATAGTTCACCCCAAAATTAAAACTCTGTCATTACTAACTCTCAAGTCTTTCAAGTGGGAGTGGGTGGTCTCTAGCCTTGGGCACCAAATAACCTAGAGTCGGCCCTGACTAATTGAACCATAATTGAACCAAATCATATTTCCAATGTTACAAAAACTGCATTCTTCCATCTTAGAAACATTGCCAAGCTACGAAACATGTTATCTGTTCCTGATGCAGAAAAGCTAGTTCATGCATTCATGACCTCTAGACTGGACTATTGTAATGCACTTCTAGGTGGTTGTCCTGCTTCGTCAATAAACAAGCTACAGGTAGTCCAAAATGCAGCAGCTAGAGTCCTTACCAGGTCAAGAAAATATGATCATATTACCCCAATTTTACAGTCTCTGCACTGGCTACCTATTAAGTTCCGTATCTGTTACAAATTATCATTACTTACCTATAAGGCCCTAAATGGTTTAGCTCCTGCGTACCTAACTAGCCTTCTACCACGCTACAACCCATCACGCACCCTAAGGTCACAAAACGCTGGACTTTTGGTAGTTCCTAGGATAGCAAAGTCCACTAAAGGAGGTAGAGCTTTTTCACATTTGGCTCCCAAACTCTGGAATAGCCTTCCTGATAATGTTCGGGGTTCAGACACACTCTCTCTGTTTAAATCTAGATTAAAAACGCATCTCTTTCGCCAAGCATTCGAATAATGTATCTCTTAAATTGTGAGTGTAGTTGCATCTGCATTTTTATTCTTTAGCTTGGGTTAAACTAATTTTACTTTGTTGGATCAGCAGCTATGCTAATGATGTCTCTATCTTGTTTCTATGTTTTGCCACGGGATTTACATCCCGTGGTAACTAGGATTTACACAAGCTCCAGTCTGGATCCAGAACACCTGAGAAGAGATGATGCTGACCCTCAGAGGACCCCAGATGATCCTAACCTTGAATCAACAAACAGAGCTAACAATTATTGCTACATGTGTGACTGCATCATATAATTACTATTAATTAATAATATTGATAGTTCATCATCTAGCTGACTACGTCTTGTATTATTATTTTTATTTTTCTAAAATCCTGTCAAACGTGCACAAACTACTAGCTACTACTAAATATTGTAGAAACATAATTTTCTGCAAAGTTGCTTTGTAACGATTTGTATTGTAAAAAGCGCTATACAAATAAACTTGAATTGAATTGAATTGAATTTTAAAGTGTTACAATTATTTGTTATTAAAGTGTATATATGTTCACTAAAACACTGTTAAATTAAACAGAAAAGCAAGTGTGCATGATTTGGCGTGGCCGCCAATACAAATAATACCATTTCCTTACCTAAATCCTGTGTTTGGACCAGGCTCAGTTGCAGAATCACATATGTGCTTCTGAAATTATTTTTTTCTAAACAGTGAAGTAGTTAGCTTTTTCTGTGTCATACGTGCCCGCTTGTCAAGCATGAAAAACACAATTTTTTTCTAAATTCTGAATATATTATCATATACATAAAATTCTAGATATTAATGTTTTCCTAGAAAAGAACCGCTGATTCTGCACCCCTTTACCTAAATTCATTACTTCAGAGTTATGTGCCCTCTAGAAGTGTTCATTCTACAAGTAAATGACGCATAATTGTGGCATCTCAAAGGGACACAAAATCACTTTCACAGACTTCTTCATTAACTGTTCCCTCCTGGTGGAATGACCTGCCCAACTCAATCCCAGCGGCTGAGTCCTTAGCCAATCCTCAAAAAATTATTTATTTGACCCTTTAGAACTTTCTATTCTATTTTAACTCTAATCTGTCTATTTATCTTCTTTTTATTAAAAGAAACAAATAAAAGAAACAAGCAACAAACTAATAGCTTTCTATTTTCTATTTCATCTACTTGTTTTTCTTTGTGTGTCTGTGCTTGTGTGTGTGTGTGTAGGCTAACCTAGACTTGTCATTTGCACTTATATATTGTTGCTCTTTTGTAAATTTAGATTGCTTCTATTGTCCTCATTTGTAAGTTGCTTTGGATAAAAGTGTCTGGTAAATGACTAAATTTAATGCAAATGTAAGTAAGAATATATATATAATTTTTTTTTTTTTTTTTTTTTTTTGCAGTGCAGGTACATTTTTCCATTGCACATATTTTCATCATGTAGACTCTGCGAAAGTCACAAAAACGGCATGTCCTCTTATACTGATTCCTGTAGATGAGGAGGCTGCATTAATTTGTAGGGAGTTACATTTACATCAGGAGAGGATTATTTTGAATTATTATTATTATTATTATTAGCCATTTCCTCATTCATATTTATTTGAGCGGTAACATTTTTAAATGGTAGCTTTTATTTAACATCAGGACAGGGATGCAGAGCACATTACTAAGGCTGCTGTATGCAGAATGGTAAAAAAAGGTCTATTATTAGGACTATTATGCAGTCCATTTCATTTACACTAGATTAGAACGACCGGAATAAAATGCAGTGGTCATAGTTGGTGACATATTTGGTTAGTTATATAGTAAATTGTAAAATTCTCATAACTGCTGTCCAAATGTCTCTGTTAATTTTTTGAATGATTCAAATGAATGATGGAACAGAAAACCACTCCTAGCTGGGCCAAAAGGTGTCAGAACAAGTTGAGGGAAACATGGGAAAATCTGCGCTTTAGCTAAAGGCCCTAAGAAGCACAGCAGGTCTCAGAGTTCTTGCTCAATTCAGACTATAATTGGCTGATGCACAACAGTGCACCTGAAACATGGCCAGATCACATTTACAACACCAGCAGTTACATACTGTATTTTTCAGCCAAAGAAAAAGCGTTTCCTGAACAGTATTTTAACAGAAACAGCTCCAAAAGAACATCCTGAGGGATCCATGAGAGGTAAGAGGTCTGAATATGGAATATTAAAAACACAAGGCAAGATTTATATAATTTAGGGTGAAACTCACTCTCTGTGGTTAATAATGTGCAGGTGTGATGTGTCTGTAATGATAAAAACTTCCTAATCATCGGGAAGGAGGAGGCGGGAACTGGCAGACAATCAAATACGGTTTTAATGAGAAAATAAATACAAAACAGCACAAATAAAAAGCAAAACACAAACTAAAACCCAGGCCTGGTCCTCTCTCGTCCTTCACTGTCGTCGCTCCTGTTTTATATCCTTCCATCTCCTCCGTGGGACTCGAGACCGGTGGGTCGAACAGGTGTCGTTCATCTCCAATCACTCCACTGGCCTCGCTCCTGTTCCCACGGCTCTCGGCCCCACCCCACTCGTCACATACCCCCATCGCCCCTCGCAGGCCTGGGGGTACCCACGAGACTGCGCTCTACTCCAAAGCCCCCCCCCCCCCCCCACCTCCGGGGGGGACCGCTCACGGGGTCCTGTGGGAACCTGGGGGTAGGACAGACGAGGCGAGAGAAAAGGAGATGGAAGGAGGAGCGACAGAGACGAGAGAGGGGAGAGAGGAGAAAAAAAAAATAAAAAATTCCGGTTCCCAGACGCACTGCTGCTCGGCCCTCCACCAGCTGGGTGATCTCCTCTGCAGTGCCTGGCGGTGGCACTGGACGGCCCTCGGCGGACGGCACGACACTCCTCCGCTGCCCGGTGGACGGCGACGGCTCCTCCGGTTTTGGGCAGCCGGCAGGAGTCCCCCGTTCCCTGCTCCTCTGGATTCCTTCACGGAGGCAGCAGGCTCCGGCCACCTGGTGAACGGCGCCGACTCCTCCGCTCCCTCACGGACGGCAGCCGCCCCTCCACATCACAGGCAGCTGGCAGCGAGCTCGCCCGTCCCCGGCAACTCACTCCAGCCCACCGCCTCGAGCGTCCATGGCGGCACACCTCCTCGCCAGCTCGATGGCACCGCGGATTCACCACAATGGCGAGGGATCTTCAGCAGCGCGTCCCTCCTTCTCCCGGGCTTCGGCACCACTGTAATGATAAAAAATTCCTAATCATCGGGAAAGAGGCGGCGGGAACCGGCAGAAAATCAAATACGGTTTTAATTTGAAAATAAATACAAAACAGCGTGTCAGCCCCTCCCGGACGATTGACGCGCACAAATTAAAAGCAAAACACAAACTAAAACCCAGGCCTGGTCCTCTCTCGTCCGTCACTGTCGTCAATCCTGTTTTATATCCTTCCATCTCCTCCTTGGGACTCGAGACCGGTGGGTCGAACAGATGTCGTTCATCTCCAATCACTCCACCGGCCTCGCTCCTGTTCCCACGGCTCTCGGCCCCGCCCCACTCATCACAGTGTCAAATCATTTTACTGGACTCCAGAAACTGAAAACTTTTTTTATACACCAAATTCATTGTACGGTAATTATAAAACAGTATGCAAAAAGTACCCTGATAACCTACATCCATCAATATTAGAAAAAGTTTGCATCCAAGGGAGTGTGAATGTGAGGTTTTGTGAATGCCAGTGAAATGATTCAAGTGATGCTGTAGGTCGCATGACAAAAGTTTTACCTACTCACTGACAAATATAGTAGTCATTTTAGAATTATACTGAAACCTAGTGGTGTGGATGTAGCATCATGTAAACGTGAATATTTCAGTTATCAACTGTATAAAGATAGACTGTTAAAAGGGAAAGTATTAAGGTATTACTGAGAAACATACGATCTCAACACGTCTGCCACCATGAGTCTTATCTGGGTAAAACATCAAAACATTCACATGAAATCATAAGAGGTCTGTAATATCATTTTTTGTAAATGCTTTAAACTGTGTCTATGGTGTCTGATCAAAACACTACAGAAAAGAGGGGTGTTAAAATCCATCAGCATGACATTTGACTTCTTTCACTTGGACAGAGGAAATGACATATGCTGGCCCACTGAAACCCCGAGATTTGATTTTCTAACAGTGTAAGAAGAAGGTACCACAGAGGTGGTGATGAGAGTTAGAGCCAAACAAAGAGAAAAAGACAGCAGGGTGGTTTAAAAAGACTCAGTAGGATGTGTTGCCAGGGGAACAGGCTGCTTTGAGTTGCATTGAGTAAGATAAGGGGATGCAATATCAGGGCAAGTCAAAGTCCTTGGCCTCCATTGATGTTTGGCTGACATATAAGTATTATAAAATAGATGCATGCATGTAGATACCTGTATGCCGTGTTAAAAAAAAGTATACACAACACTATAAAACATAATTTTATTTTATATTTGTACTTATTATAATTAATATGCATATATTTACAAATAATTGTCTATCAAATTCTTTGCAAGAGTGATAGGAAGCACATCCAATCTGGTGTAACCAAAAATGCTGTCATAGGCCTTTTTTTTGTGCTCAGCTGCTTGTTTCCATAATTCTTAACCTAGTTATAGATCTGTGCAGGTGCTTAATTTTTCACTGCTCTTTTGGGAGAACAAACAAACACAGAAGTGTGTGCTCCCACATTACTCATGCTAATTGCTTTACATAAATCACTGTGGGGAAACTGACAGTAATCAACAAAAGACAAAATATGTGCTGTAGCTACCCAGCCTTTCTTTCCCCATTTCCTTCAATTCCATAAACACAAATCTGTCCCATTTACTCAGCTAAAGTCTTAAAGGAGAATTTTCCTCTAAGTAATGGATTTCCATGATTTCTTGCAGTAGGAAATAAGAAATAAAGGACAAAGGCTGCCAAGACCTTTTCAATAAATATAATTAATGAGAGGGGGAGAGGGCAAAACTCTGCCCTTTAACCACCTTCAAACAGAGCAACACACATTCTTATATGTACAGAGAGAGAGAGAGAGAGAGAGAGAGATAGAGAGATAATTTTTGAATTGCAACACACCTTTATTACAATACATAATCAACCCCTACAGTATATTGTACAAAACTCAAAAAACAAAAATCAAAACAAATTAACAACACAAAAAGATTTTAAAAATTGCAAACTCTAAATCCTTATCAACAACTTCACACTGAGCCCTTTTATAAAACCAAATAGTTTCAAAAAGCATAAGATCTCCCATAGCCTTATAATATCGCAAATCAATCAAAATTCTAGATCTCACAAGGTTAAAAAACACAATTTGTAAATTACTACTTAAACTTTGTTCAATCTTTATTTTCCTGGTATCATAAATTGCCATTTTTGCCTGACCTAGAAGAAAGTTCAACGACTGGCAACAGAACCAGTTTCCGAATATATTTAAAACAACAAATAAACACTTCCAGTGAAAAAAGTCTTATCAAAACGAGTGAATAAAACTTTACTACTAAACAAAAAAAGTTTACTACTAAACAAAAAGGTGTGATATACAGTGTCCCTCTGGAAACAAAAATCAACACTACCTTGGTTTATAATTGAAACAAGAGCTTTCACAGCTGTAGTGCCATGAAGGATTGTCTACTGTAGGTCTCCTAATTTCTTTGACAAAGGTGATTTGTACAAAGCTCTCCATTGTGGTTTAACATTGTCTCCTAAATGGAGAATAGTGCACAAAGGAGTATCAACTCTATTATGCAGAAAATTCTTATATGTGTCTTCACACAACTCTTATAAACAGTTTTCACAGATACAGAATTAGGCCCCATAAAAACAAAATACTGTCTTGTAAAAGAACACCTTCACACTCCTTAAAAATCAGTTAACAAATACAAATCAGGAAAATAAACATTACATTTTGGGGCAATTAAACCGTCAGTATATTCATACAGCAATTTAAAGGGTACATAACATACACAGTTTCACCTAATCTCATGTTAATCTTGAGTACCTATAGAGTAGTACTGCATCCTTCATATATCCAAAAGGTCTTTAGTTCCTCTTCAAGAACGCGTCCAGCGTGACGTCTCTGAATAACGTGTATAATCAGTCCAATGGAAGGGCGAGACGTCATAGGCGGGTGACGTCAGAGACCAGGAAGCATAAAAGCATGAGCGGCGAAGCCGGTAATCAGCCTTGTGTCTTCAGCAAGCGCTCTGTGTGTGTGTCAGTCGCTATCTGTTTGTGAGTCTTATTTAGTGTCGTTTGTCCACTGATAAACTCCATTGTCAAAGCTTAAATCAAGAGAAGCGGTACTTTGTCCCCGATGAGAGGGTGCGACGCGCTGCCTGTCTTTCTCTGAGGAGATTGATGTGGAAAGGCGTCGATTAGCTCACCAGTTGCACAAGCACCAGTCACACCAGCATATTATGCCTAATATTAACATAAGCAGCATTAATGAAGAGTGGAGCTCACGCAGTCAGCTCTCGGGGGGCTGATTGTGCTTTTCTCGCTGTTGAGCGCTCCGCTCTCGCCGGACACGCTCCGAGGAGTGTGTCCGTGCATGCGATCTTGTGGTCGCGGTCTCGCTGGTGCTGAGGCACGGCGGCGACCGCGATAGCGGGAATCGCACATGATCTGGCGAACGGGTTGGAGACGGCTCGTCCTATCTCCACCCGTGTTCACTAGATCTAGAGCTCGTTCTCGAGGCTTGGAAACCAGTGCTGCGGTTTCTTCACCCTCTGAGACAGCTCGCTGCAGCATCCATCTTTCTCTGAGGAGATTGATGTTGTTTGTGTGACTAAGTAGCATAAAAAAAAAATATATATATATATATATATATATATATATATATATATATATAAAGACATGAGCGCTGCCGAGGCAATGCGTGTATTACATAGTTTCATTTTTATGTGAGTTTTTTCTACACCAGACCATGTTGACTAGTCTGGTTGCTGACTACATTTAATTCTAAGGAATAAAATGACATATTTATCTGACTATGTGAAGTTAGATGTACAGGGGCTCTAGGGATGTGATTTCTTGTGTGAGAACACGTGTGTACCGCTCTTCCTCTGAGGAGGTTGAGGCGGTCAGGGGCTGCTGGGCGGAGCAGTCCCAACCGTGTTCCAGCCCCACGTGCCGGGGGTGTCACTTTTGGACTCCACATACGCTAGAGTCAAAGTGGCGCTCCCTGGCCGAAGGCTTCTAGTGAAAAGCAGTTCTATGGACCGTTGTTTTTGCTGGATAGCCTTCATCATAACCTCCTGACGCCTAGGCCTAAGACATTTTGAGGGCCAGCTACCTCTGGGGAAGAGTGGTGTACACCGCATTACACGGTGCCCGTCTCTCCTCAGTGCCCTCAGGAGATCGTTCTGCCAACCCTGCCAGTGTTCCAGGGCGCAGCGATCTCTGGTGAGCGCTTCTCTCAGTTACCGCCCGGAAACGTAGCGGTGCTGAGAGACTCGCTACCTCTACGGAGGTCTCTAGAGCAGCTAGTATGGTCGTCCCCTGCCGGTCCACCGCTTCAGGGCACCGAGCTAGTGGCTCTAGGCGCACCAGAGGCCAGTCTCGCGAGACTGGTTCCCTTAGGAGGTCACATGGCGGTGTGGGAGCCCCTGCCAAGTGTACTTCATGGGGTCCTGCCCCGAGCAGGCTCTGGTCTAGTCTTCCTAGCAGACGACGTGGGTCTGAGGACCGTCGTTTTTTAGGAGACTTCAGCTACGAGAGTCCTGATGCTGTGGCTCAGGACTTCGGAGGGCAGACCCCTCTGGGGAAGAGCGGTGTACACCGCATTACACGGTGCCCGTCTCTCCTCAGTGCCCTCGGGAGATCGATCTGCCAACACTTCCGGTGTTCCAGGGCGCAGCGGTCTCCAGCGAGCGCTTCTCTCAGTTACCGCCCGGAAACGTAGCGGTGCTAAGAGGCTCGCGACCTCCTGGGAGGTTTCCAGAGCAGCTAGTTTGGCCGTCTCCTGGCGGTGCACCGCTTCAGGGCACCGAGCTAATTGCTCTGATGCAACCAGAAATCAGTCTCGAGAGGCTGATTCCCTTAGTAGACTATATTGCAGCGTGAAAACTACTGCCAAATGTGTCTCAGTGGGTCCTGAACACTGTAATGAGAGGCCACAGAATCCAGTTCTGATGGGCCCCAAGCAGGCTCTGGTAATGGAACAGAAGTAGACTCTCCCTGAGGACGGAGACCATCGTGGTGGTTCCTCCTTGGGTTGCAGAGTCCGGGTCCTACAGCCGGTACTTCACTGTTCCGAGGAAGGATGAGGTGTTGTGCCCTTTTCTAGATCTGTGCTTTTTGAACCTCTCAGTCAGGGGACTGAAGTTTAGCATGCCTGCACAGGCCAAGTCCGATGACTGGTGTGTCACGATCTATCAAAAGATGCACTTATCTCCATCCTTCTTCTTCGGAAGTTCCTGAGGTTTGCTTTTGGGGGCAAAAGCCTACCAATACGGATCTTCCACTGGCCTTGCACTCTCACCCCACACTTTCATGACTCAACCACATTGACGATTGGTTGATATCAGCTCAATCTGAGCAGATGATGGTTCGGCACCGAGGTGTCGTTCTCGCTCACATGAAAGAGCTGGGGTTAAGACTTAACGCCAAGAAAAGTGTGCTTTCTCCAGTTCAGAGAACCACTTATCTGGGCATGGTGTGGGATTCGACCGAGGCTTCATCTGTACCTTTTTCCCCCGATTGCTCTGCTCTCGGTAGTTCTGGAGAGAGTGTGCCGGGACGGAGTCCGGCTGCTGTTAGTAGCTCCGTTCTGGACGGGCCGGGTATGGTTCCTGGGCCTGATTTCTCTTTTTGACGGCACTCCACGGGAGGTTCCCGTCAGGAGAGATCTCCTCTCGCCCCCGCATGGAGCTTAGAGGCTGTAGGTGTCTAACTCTTAGCTTCTGGTCTCTCAACCGAGACCGTTCTCCAATCCAGAGCTCCCTCAATGAGGAAACTGTATGCTTTGAAGTGGAAGCTTTTCACTTCTTGGTGCGGAGACCGCCAGCTCGACCCAGTTAACTGCCCGGATGGTACAGTGCTGGAATTCCTGCAGGCTCTCCGCAGGGTTGACCCACTCCACCCTGAAGGTCTACGTGGCGGCCATGGTGGCCTACCGCGCCCCTCTCGGTGGCCAGTCAGTGGGCAGAAACCCTCTGGTTACATGTTTTCTCCATGGTGCGCTGAGGCTGAGGCCTCCGGCCAGAAGAAGCTTATGCTAAGCGGTGATCAGGATGTTATCCTAAGCCTCGAGTCCTCTGATCTCCCCTCTCCTGGGGGTCAAGACTCACTCCTTCTGAAGTTTGGCCATTGGACGGGTTGTCCCTGAATTCTGTCAGGCTCCTTCTCTTGCTTTAGCTGTGCTCTTCCACACTAGGCAGAGATTTGAAAGTCTGGCGGCGTGGGCATTCTCGTTCCCCATTCGTTCTCGACAGCGTCTGGTTCCTTCGAGGAACCAGGGTTACATACGTAATGTTAGACGTTCCTCTTAAGGAACTCGAGCTGCGTCACAGTGCCACATCTCCGGCATCTCTGGCCGGCGCTTGCTTCATCCATTGAGGCTGATTACTGGCTTCGCCGCTCATGCTTTTTTGCTTCCTGGTCTCTGACGTCACCCGCCTATGACGTCTCACCCTTCCATTGGACTGATTATACACGTTATTCAGAGACGTCACGCTGGATGCGTTCCCCATTCGTTCTCGACGCAGCGTCTCATTCCTTCGAGGAACCAGGGTTACATACATAACCTTAGACGTTTTATCATATTTATAAAAGAAAAATACAGCTTTCCAATTCTTTCCGGATAAAGTCGAGCTCCTGGAGGCATGCCATAATACAGATTTTTCGTGTTGTTTCCATTAACATATATCTCACTTATGATTTCCAACAAAATACAGAAATCTGATGCAATTGTAATTACATGAATGGGGTCTTTTATCAAAGGGACGGCTCCATGTTTTAATAGCAAAAGATGTGCAAATCCAGCGTAGACTTGGGACTTGTTTATAAAACATGTGTCACTCAAATGACCAGAACACACAAATGCACTTGATACACTCTGTTGCTGCCCCGGAAAAACAAACTGCATCCACTGTTCATGTAACGCTGGATACTTGGGGAAGTTGAACACGGTAAACTTTCCCTCACATCCACAAATTCACTTATTTGGAGGCATTCTTGAACAAATCCTATGCAGTGCTGCCAATGATTTTGAAGTGTGTTGATGTGCGCGGTCTCGCTCTCCTCTGGTCAATGTGTGTGCGCGGCCGTGCTTTTCTGGGAGAAATGCTCATATAAGGACTTCCATTCTCATCTACGTCATTAGATCCCAGTCGAAAAAAAAAAACAGCTGAAACTTGTACCAACCCGGAAGTACGATTTTTGTCACAGAAATTCTCAGTCATTCTTCTAAATTATTTTTTTTAGTTTTGGCCATGTTTAGCATGAGAATCCATCTCTTTAACACTGTGAACAACTCTGAATACACGAAACACGATACCCCCCTTTAACTTCTTCAGGTATAAAAGGCTGACTACTTTTCAAGCAATTTGGCCATTATACATTTTACAAAAATATACAAAATTTCCAACATAATATTCACATCTCTTTGCCAATTAATTTAAACAACAACATCAGCAGCATATGCAGACAGTGTAAATACATTTGTACAGTTCGGAATAGATAGTCCATATAGTTTTGCCCTTATTCTGATTAAGCGTGGCACTATGGCAAAAGTATTCAACGTGCCAGATAAGTCGCAGCCTTGCCTAATACCTCTGAAGACCTTAAAAGGTGCACATGAATCCCCATTCATTTTTAAAACACGTTCAACTTCATTATACAAAACTTTAATCATGGACACACAATCATTATTAAAACCAAAGGCTGTTAATGTGTTCCACAAATATGTGTGCTCCACCCTGTCGAAGGCTTTTTCTTGATCAATAGACACTAGGCCCGAATTCAACTTAAATTTTTTACCTGCTATATTTAAAATATCTCTGATGCAGGAGATATTATCAAATATTTGCCTTCGTGGAACACAGTAAGTTTGGTCAGAGTTAATAATATAACTAAGAACTTCACTCAACCTGATAGCCAGAACCTTGAAAAGTAACTTATAATCAGTACACAACAAGCTAACAGGCCTCCAATTTTAATATAATTTAAATCACATATCTTTGGCAATAATGTAAAAACTGCAGCTTAATGGTAACTATTCATTCACCAAATTTTCATTGAGTACTTGTAACAAATCCAGGCTATCTTCTGCCTAAAATATCTTCAATACCAGGCTCTTTATTACATTCCATATCTTGAAGTGCCTTTTGTAATTCTAAAGTCACAGCATTACTTAATACAGAATTAAGTTCTCGAGGTAAAACCAATTACCCTATTTCTTATTTCAAAGGGGTACGATAGCAACACCCCAGTCTCAGAACGCAAGTTGTGTATGAACCTCTTTTGCCCATTATTTTTTTCCAAATTAAGAAAAAAAACAGGTAAATTGGATTGAATTGGCCAGATCCGACAAAAATTTTGATTGGATTGTAAGAGGTGGTGTATAGCTTTTGTAATCCGAGTGAGAGGACATGTAAACACTTGATTGGACTGAAAACTGAAACTGGAAAGTAAAAATAGCGTAATGATTTGTGACGTGTGGAACGAGCTGTTCTTCCTGGTGAATAAAGTGTCTTAAATGAGTGTTCAATGAATCATCATAAAACTCCCCTTTCACTCAGCGTCTGTGAAGTGAAAGTATGACCAGTCCTTGTTTAAGACTCTCATCAACAGACGACTATTTTTGGGTGTAGTTCTGCACAACAGTTTTTTGTGCTGGTCATCACCTAAGCAGAATCCGAAGTAGATGAATATCACGTGTGCTTTTTAAAACAGTTTGCGACATCAGCTGGAAACTGCATATTCATGCAGTGTGTTCATGTCAAAAGATTAAATCCAATCAGAAGCTGATCAACCCAATAACTTCATTAAGCGTTCATGTAAACACTATGTTTTCATTTTTCACATAAAATGTTTTCACATAAAAACTGCATGTATAGAAACAGCAGTAAAATATGCTAAAAATCTGTGACATTTTTTATGACTTTGCTCCAACATAAGGTTTAAAACACCTTTTTCCCACAGGTTATACTTTTACTACACATGCGCAAGGGTTCCTCAACTGTGCGCGTACGTCAGTAGAACCAAACGATAGGCTTAAATGTTTCCCGGCTTGACTTTTAAAAGCAGATGATTGGCTTTCCAGCAGGAGGGGCGGGACATGTGCATACAATTGCCATCATTGCCGTTATGGGTTTTCCTTATGTAGTTGAATGGAGGATTTAGGAAGAGTGGCATGTCTCTTATAAATTGTCTCTGACAATTCTCATCATTCTCAACCGGTAAAGGCACCTCATTCAACTTATCCACCCTATTTGGGCACTCACAAATCAAATGTCCCGCTCCACCGCAATTAAAACACTTTATATTTTCTGTTCTAACAAAACATCTAACAACAGCGCCATTCATACAGGATGCTGACAAGATAGATATTATCATCTCCAATCTCTTCCCCCATGGCTAATCCACAATATTCTACACTAGCGGTTGAATCCATTTTCACACCATGATGCTTGTCATTGAATTAAAACTCCCACTGCATGGGGCAGCCATGTGGCTGTGGATACCCCGGCTAAACATAACACTCACTTCTCTATTTTTTCAACCAATGTTAAACAAAGAAAACTTAACAAACTAAACAAATAAAAGAGATGAAAAGAAAAGAAATGAAAGATAGAGAATTAAGGACCACTCGTACCCCACTCACCCAGCAGGCACACGCTCTCGCTCAGCTCTCCACCCACTCACCCAGCACATGCACATGAGAGAGAGAGAGATGCTGCACCTGAAATGAAAATCACACAGCATCCATAACCCCATCATCTGTGGACTTTGGACATGCAATTCATATCTCTTTGGTCAGGTTTCTTCCCCAGAAATACAGATAGGGACTTTCATGGAATATTTTTGCACATATGAAATTAAGAGTGGAAATAAAATCTCTCTCTCTCCCTGTTTCACTTCTGGTGTGTCTGTGTACGAGTTGACAAAGTGTGTGAGCGTGACTGGAGGGCTTGTGGGTGAAGCTGTTTTCTTTTTTCCCCTTTCTGTTTTTCTGGTCTTTCCGATTTAGTACTGTATTTTTGTTCTTTGTTGGGCTGCATGCTATCCACTTTGTCGAGGAAACATGTTGGCCCCACGTGTGCAGGTTTTGAGTTGACTCACATGCCGTAATGCGACTAAAGTTGCTGCTGCGGTGAGTGTGGAGGAATGTTGTCTCGCTATTGGTGAGGTCATGGGGAATGAGAGCATCTTATCCGCTGCAGAATTAATAGTGCTGTTGTGGTGTTTATTAATAGTGTAGATAAAGTCAATGAAATAGTCGAGCACGGAATAGTCAGTTGTTGTAATTTTGTCTCTGTTCTTCCTCTTCCATTGCCAGCTAAGAGAGTCACGTTGTCAAATGTTCCACCATTTGTAAGTGACGGAATTTTGACACAAGCTTTATCCTGATATGGAAAATTGGTATCTCAGATTAAAAAGATCCCAATCAATAGTGGATCACCTCTGTTGTTCACACATTGTTTTGTTCAGGTGATTTGTGTATATGATTATTCAGGATGATGTTGAGCTAGACTTGATGCAAAATTTTCGAATTGACAATTTTGAATATGTTATTTTTGTTACTACCACGAAATCTAAGTTTTTTAGCTGCGGAAAATCTGGACACTTTCGCAATTGTCCTGACAAAATTTCAGAAAGGGAAGCAAACGTAGTGATTGAGAGTACTGGGGGTGATGGTGGCAAGACAATATGGATCAGGGTACAGAAAGTGATGGCGGGTCTTCTGACTCTAGCATGACACTTTCTCAGGGGGAGTTCATTGGTCCGTATTACGGACTTGATGATATTAAGTTATTCCTTAAATCAACAAAAATAAAAGAGATGTGCACGTGTAGGAATATTTTCCTGATGTCAAACAGTTTGCTGAAAAAGCAAGAAGCTTAATGGCAGAGAGTTGCTTTACTAACAAAGAAATCTACTGACTTAAGAAAATTGTGAGGAATCTCAATACTGAAATAAACAAAGATGTCTGTTAATTTTAAAAGTAGAATGGCTGATGTTTTTTGGCTATTTTGGGTGTTTTTTTTTTCTTTTCTTTTTTATGAGTGAAGTTCATGTAGCTACTTTGAATGTTAACAGTGCAAGAGATTACAGAAAAAGAGCTACCTTATATGAAGTAATCAAACAGAAAGATATTGATGTTGTTTTGTTACAAGAAACTCATAGCAACTTGAAAAATGTTGCTGACTGGGTTAGGGAATTTGATGGCATACCTGTGTTAAGCCATAACACTTCAATAAGTGGGGGAGTTGCCATTTTATTCACAAAGAATGTTAGTCCTATTTCTTATGATGTTAATGAAATAGTAAACGGTAGGCTTTTAAAAGCTAGAGCTGTTGTTGAAAGTTATGTGTTTATTTTTATTTGTGTATATGTTCCAACTGCACCAGTTAGACATATTGAGTTCAACTCTACAAAATCTGCCCTTTAGACTTCTTGTTCCTAGGTAGTGATTTCAGTTGTACTGAGCATAATTTAGATAGAAATCATATTGAGCCTCATTTGGCTTCACATAAAAGTTTTATTCATATTATTAAAAAATATTATTTATGTGATGTTTGGAGATCTTTTAATGGTAATTTGAGACAGTACATTTGGGTTCACACACATGAAAATGTTATGTCATTAGCTAGGCTGGACAGATTTTACAGTTTTAATCACCATCTTAGTACTTGCTAAATGCTATATAACACCAGTAGTTTTTCAAGCCATAGTATTGTGCATTGTAAGCTTATTTTAAGTTCAATAATCCCAAAAAGCGCATACTGGCATTTTAATACTAATATGTTGAATGATATTTTTTTTAAGGAATCATTTAGGTATTTCTGGGAAACTCACAGAACAAAGAAGTATTTTTTTGTTGTTCATTGCAACAGTGGTGGGTTGTTGGTAAGATAAAAAAAGACAATTTACTTAACAGTATACTCACACCATTACTAAGTAGTTGACTTGTTCTTTAGAGTTTTTGGAAAAAGAGACAATTGATTTTCAAAATTTGGCTCAATCTACTGGTGAGATTCATTATTTAGAAGCCTGCTCAAAGAAGAAAGCTCAGATAGCTGATCTACTTGGGCATAAATTACAGGGGCTTCTGGTCCGTTCACGCTTTCAAAGCATTGACCAGATGGATGCACCATCCCAATACTTTTTCAATTTGGAAAAAAAGAACGACCAGAAGTGGTTTAGTCATGGATTGTGCTTCGAAGATGGAGTGTTATTGTCGGATCCTGTTGGTATTCGGGGAAGGGCAGAACAGTTATATCGAAATCTGTATAGGAGTGAGCTCAAGTCAGAGTGTTGTGTGGATAACTTTTTTGTTGATAGCCTACCAAAGGTGTCAGAGGAGGGTAATAATAACCTTGAAAGAGTACTGACCCTGGAAGAGCTCTATAAGGCCTTGCAAAGCATGGAGTCTGGGAGGGCACCAGGAGTGGATGGCCTCCCAGTTGATTTCTATAAGGCTTTTTGGTTGGAGTTGGGTATAGATCTGTTGGAGGAACTGAAAGACAGCTTGTCGAAGGGCGGGTTGCTGTTGAGCTGCCGAAGAGCGGTGATCACTCTTCTTCCAAAAAAGGGGACCTTACAGATATTTAAGAACTGGCGCCCTGTCTCGCTTCTCTGCAGCGACTATAAAATATTCTCTAAGGCTTTGGGTAACAGATTGGCTGGAGTGTTGGGTCAGGTTATCCATCCGGATCAGACGTACTGTGTCCCTGGTAGATCTATATTCAACAATACTTCTTTAATTCTGGATATTTTTTATGTCTCTAAATTATTACATTTGGACTGTGGCTTGATATCTTTGGATCAGGAGAAGGTGTTTGATTGAGTAGAGCACTCATATTTGTAGAGTACTTTAACAGGTTTTGGTTTTAGAGAAAATTTTATAGACATGATTAAGGATACTCTATTGTGATGTTGTGAGTATGCTAAAAATAAATGGTGGCTTATGTGCTCCATTTCAGGTTCTCAGGGGAATCAGACAAGGTTGCTCCTTGTCTGGAATGTTGTATTCCTTAGCTATTGAGCCATTGCTTCAACATTAAGAGGTAAATTAAGTGGTTTGTTTTTACCAGTTTGTAATAGTAAGATTTGTTTGTTAGCCTATGCCGATGATATTGTGGTGATGATCAACGGAAAAAGTGATGTGCTGATTCTACTTAATTTAATCGAATAATTCAGACTGTTGTCTTCTGCAAAGGTTACTTGGAAAAAAAGTGATGCTATATTGCTGGAACAATGAACTGATGGAAAACCTTGCCTACCAGATGGTTTGTGTCGGGGGTATAGAGGTATAAAATATTTAGGAGTTTATCTAGGGGATGACAGTGTGTTACAAAAAAAAAAGGGAGGGTCTGATGGAAAAAGTTAAGGGGCGCTTGGATAAGTTGAAATGGTTATTACCGAACATGTCCTATAGGGGGCAAACTCAGTGGCATCTTCACTTTGGCATAGATTGGAATGTGAAGACCCTTAACCACAGTTTTTAGTGGAAGTTCAAGCTGCTCTTGTTAACTTTTTTTGGGACAAACTGCACTGGGTCCTACAGAGTTGTTTATACCTCCCCAAAGATGAAGGCGGGCAAGGTTTGATTCATTTACAAAGTAGAATGGCTGCGGTTACAGTTTTTAAAAAGGTTACTTGATGGTTCTACAAGTTTCATCTGGCGTGCTGTGAGTTGCACTATTTTGCACACTATTGGGGGTTTCGGACTGGATAAATCCCTCTTTTTAATGAATCCAACCAAACTGGATTTATCGGAACTGCCTGCATTCTATCGAAATCTTTTCATGGTGTGGAGTTTTTTTTTCGTGTTCACAAGACTGAGAACTCATTTTCTCTCCAATGGCTTTTGCAGGAACCACTGATACAAGGGGCTCGGTTGGACATTGCTATTCACTGATTTTGCCGAATCCAAGATTCATACTTGGAGATTTGTTGACTTTAACTGGGCCTCATTTTTAGAATGTGGATGCCGTATCCAAAAAATTAGGATTCAGATCTGTTCGTTTATTAAATTGCTTTTTTGTCAAACTTAAATCATGTTTTACAGTTGATGAATGTCACATGTTGTTTTGTTTTTCCACTTCCTGTCTTTGTTTCCCTCTATGGACCTGGCCTTCCGTCCCTCCCCCTTATCCTCCACCAGTCCACCTCCCTCCTGGTCTCTGTGTTCCTTGGTTTGTTCTTGTGTTCGGTGGAGCATCTGGTAGCTGCTCCTTAGAGGAGGGGGTAATGTCACAGTGTCTGGTCTGTGTTTCCCTGGGTGTCCACTAGTGGTCTCACTTCCCCATAGGGACCCCACTGCAGGCAATACATTTCCCACAAAGCCTTATCCCTTCATCACGGTTAATTGCACACCTGTTAACTGTACTCAGCTGTCTCCACTTTCATCGTCTTCACCTATCTATATAAATTGGTCTGTTTTCTATCTGTGTCGTGGAGTCCTTGTTTTCCGTCACTCGGTTTTCTCGGGTTCCCTTGTGTTTCCCTTGTGTTTCTTGTTGTGTTATGACCTCTTGCCTGTTTTTGGATTATGATTTTTGGATTACCCTATTAAAACACTGCTATTGGATCTCTCGTTTTCCTGTGTGCATTAGTGACAATGAAGAACATTTGTTAAGTGACATTTTTTACAGGGGTTTGTACTCCTGATGTTTTCAATCTTTTTCCATGTTTGATTATTTAACCCAATCTTGAAGAGGGTACAGTTTTTTTTTTTTTTTTTTTTTAGAGCAGGTGAATCTTTGTTCCTTGAGTAGAGACACTGCGTCCTCTAGGGGTCGCTTTGGGGAACACCTCGTCGTGACCCGTGTCTGAAGCATACATTGTACATTGAAAAAACACCAACTTGTTGGCCGGCGACAGCCTCCGACGTCACTACCGGCGCGACTATAAATAAGCACCGGGAGAGCACGTCATTATCTTCTTCATCTTCACTGACTGTTTTGTTTGAAGCATGCATCTGAAAGAACCGGTAAGGGCGATCTTTCTCTGTTTATCATGGCGACAACTAGCAAGCGTTTAGAC
This sequence comes from Carassius carassius, assembly GCF_963082965.1. Taxonomy (NCBI): domain Eukaryota; kingdom Metazoa; phylum Chordata; class Actinopteri; order Cypriniformes; family Cyprinidae; genus Carassius; species Carassius carassius. Next base: position 11,920,957 of record NC_081764.1, read on the forward strand.
GATGTGTGCATCCGTGTCGGCGTTATTTGACACCCGATGACACATGCGATCTTTGCGTCATTTGTTTGGGTGAAGAGCACGCATGCAATGTCTTTGAGGAGGCAATCTGCGTGCATTGTGAGCGTTTTTTCAATGGAAAAAGCTCCGCTCTCGTTCGTCTCTCTTCTGAAAGAAAAGGGGAAAAAAAGGCAGCCATCTGCTTCCTGCGGTTCAGGACCTGTCCGCGCTGAGGCGTGGAAGAGAAGGAGCTTATGAGAATACAGGTGGATCTGTCTGAATGGTTTAAAGAGGGACTTTCCCTTTCTTGCTCGTAAAAAAAAAAAAAGGCGGCGGACGAGAGAGATCCTCGGGAGGATGATGTTATATCTTTTACACTTTCTGATACTGAGGTTAGTGCTCTGCTGGGTTTTTACCCATGAAAAACAGGAGATATTTGAGGATGGTGAAAAAGCTGAGGCTGAGCCTTCTCAATTCTCCTGCCCTGCGTATGTAGAGCTGTTGGAGGTTATTGAGTGAAAATTACCTTTTGACCATAACCCTCCAGCTCAAGTGAACCTTTTATTTCTGCATGATCTCCATTCAGAGATTAAAAAGAAATGAAAGATGACGTTTTCTTCTTGCATCCATCGGTTTCGGCATGAAAGTAATCTGCGGACATCGAGGTGATGCGCCAAAGCTGCTATGAGGGAATGCCCCCTGTAGGTTTCGCCTGCTGAGCTTTTCGGTATTTCCGTTGAGACGGCGATTTGAGAAGTTCATGGAGACGAAGGCGCACTCTCCTGCTTTCAGATCCTTCATTCCACGAAGGTCCAGGTCTGAGCCCGAACAACATAGGGGTCCTGGCCTGTCTCGATCTGAGGATCAAAGACGGGCACAGAAGGCTAGTGTCGCAACTCGCGCTCCGTTAGAGGAATCGTGGGTCAGGAGGAGGTAAGCAGAACCTAAGGGGTATGATCTAGACGAGGCAGTGTTCTCGTCCGAATCGGAGTGATACCGAGGTATCTACTCGTTCCCTTTGGGGATTTTTAACCCTCTGGAGTCTAAGAGGTTATCAGGAGAAAATAGCCTCATAACGCGTATATGCGTTAATCAACTTCAGAGGGTTAACTTCTGCTTTTATCCTCCCCTTCATAATTCCCCTGTAACCATCAGCTCTCCACCTGATCGAGGTTAGGTGGAAACATCTCGCATAACAGTCACCTATGCTGGACCTATAATGTTTTTATGGTTCTGTGTTCATAGCAACCACCTGACTGATGGTCCAGACTAAAAGGAGGCGCCGGAGGGTGAGTGAGTAAATGTAACCCTCTCTGTATATACTTATGTGTATTTAATTGCTGGTGGTTACGTGTCTACTAATAAACTCTGTGAGTTTCCTTTGCAGTGCTCAGTTACAGTGTTTACTAAACACTCGCCAGCACCAGTCATCCGGCTTCATGTTCCGGTATAAGGCGGCTGAGATCACAGGTTTCTGAGGGAGCCTCCTTGATCATCAGGACTGGCACTGCAGGGAATTTCATGGATGTCCGGCCAGGTCACCCCGAGGGGCGCTTAGGGGTGCTGTCTCATCTAGCGGGAAGTGGAGGTGGCATTTACAGAAGTCTTCTTGTATATGCTGCCTCAGGTGATGCTCCCCTCGCCCGTGGTTTGTAAAATTGAGCTTGCCTCTCCCGTGAGATTCAGCGCCTCTGCGATGCTCAGGAACCTTTAAGTACACACGCTAAGCTTTGTGTACTTTCTCAAAACCACATGGTGGTCAGTGTGCACGTGAACACTTAGCGCACTTTCTAAAAATCCACAAGTGGTAAGTTTGCACGCAAGACTCTGCAAACTTTCTGAAATCTTGTACGATAAGGGTTACACACTCTGCTTCGTTCCCTTTCTTAGGATAATTAGACCTTGGTTCCTTGGGCTCGATTCAGCCAGTGTGTATTTGTTTATACACCTCAAGCATCACTTCCCACAACATGAGGGGCTATTTGGGTGATTCTCGTGGTAATTTAGCAGCGCTCCCCTTTTTCCAAAAAAAGGGGTCACCTATGAGCGCGCTACTCTGAGCTCGGAGTTCTCCTCTCATATGAGACTGAGTTCTCTGTTATTTCCCCAGAGCGCTCCAGTATTGTTTCCATAGATTGAGTTGATGACTCTCAATCATACTGTTTTGAGATGCAACATTCCATCTATGAGCTGCTCTATCAGAGTGCCACGAGAGCCCCTCCTTAGAACAGTAATTGAAAATCCATGCTATGGTAAGTGTGCACGTGAAGTCTTTGCACACTTTCTGAAATCCACACTGTGGTAAGTTCGCACGCTAGTATTCTGCGTTCTTTCTAAAATCCTATATGGTGAGGGCTTCGCACGGTTGCTTCGTGCCCTTTCTTGAGTTGGTAAAAGCCCCGTTCATCTTGGGCGCCACTCCACCTATGTATCCTCGGATACCTATCTAAACAGGGTGTTGCTACTAGAGAAATGTCGAGAAAGCTCTTTCAGCAAGCTTATGCGTAAGCTAGCGGTAGCCCCTGTGTGACAGGCAGGACTTGGTAGAAATGCTAGGTTCTTAGCCGTATCCCTTTAAAGGAATCTTTCCTGATTCCAAGCCTTCAGCTCTACCCTGGGCCGAGGCTCTAACAATTAAGTTGGGTATGTAGCTTAGGCCTTTTGGTCGTAAGGGGTACTGTCACAGACAGCCGTCTAAACGTCCCAGGGGCAACTCCCATGGAAATGGTAGAGTTGGTACTTAGTGCTCGCCATGATTTTGGCCTGCACTCCCCTCAGCATGGCGGCATGGTATACTGTTCCCCAAAGCGACCCCTAGAGGATGCAGTTTGAAGTTCCCTCAAAAGGGAACTGTCTCAGGTTACGTATGTAACCATAGTTCCCTGAGTAGGAAACGAGACACTGCGTTCTCTAGCTCCCTGCCATGCTTCGGACACAAGCTTCAGACGAAGAAGATAATGACGTGCTCTCCCGGTGCTTATTGCAGTTGGTGTTTTCTCAATGTATGCTTCAGACACGGGTCACGACAAGGTGATCCCCAAAGCGACCCCTAGAGGATGCAGTGTCTCGTTCCCTACTCAGGGAACTATGGTTACATACGTAACCTGAGACAGTTTTTAAAGTTTTTGACAAGTGCAGGAAAAAAAACTGTATAGAGTCTATGCTTTGTTTTTTAATAAGAAAATGTTAGAAAAAAATTACTGATACACCATGGCGTGCTGTTTTCAAACTGAGAAATGATGTAAAACCTGAATGGAGATCATTATATAAGCCACAATTGTCTAAAAGGTTTGGTGATATACAGCGGAGAATTCTTTGTGCCATTGCGGTCAGCTCTTTTATTTCGGTGTTGAATCCAGAAGTTAATTCTGCTTGCCTTTTTTGTCTTCAAAGGGAGACTATTTTCATGCTTTTATGCATTGTTTTAGATTAGAAACTTTGTTTGTGAAATAAAAAAGGATTGTATCGTAGGCTTGATGAAATTTTTTGTATTCTCAGAAAAATTTTTTTTTACCTGTCCAACTGTTGAATTTCATTTTAGGGCAAGCAAAAATGGCTATTTATATTAACAGGAAAAGCAGAGTGGAACAAAAGGGTAGCGATGATGTGAACGTATGTTTTTTAACTTTGATAAAATCTAGAGTTTTGATTGATTTTCGGTTTTATAAAGCTCTGAGAGACCTTTCAAGATTTGAATTGATATGGGGTAGTCATGGTGCTTTGTGTGCAGTTTGTGAAGGTGATTTGTTTTTTTCTTTGTAATTTCATTATGTATTAATATCCTCTGTGTAATGTGTTGAATGTATTAAATAGTCAGTTTATTGTGAAGAGTTGCTGTTAAGAATTCTATAATAAAGTTTTTTTTTTTTTTTTTTTAAATCTCTCTCTCTCTCTCTCTCTCTCTCGTATATTAAATCACCTAGCTGGACTAACCATCCAAACTATTGGGTCACTGAAAACCATACATAGATGGCATATTATATATGCAGTGTTTATTCTGAAGCTACTCAGGTACTTGAAAGCCAATTCATCTAATATATAAATGTATGCATCTGTAGTATGCACATACATTTCAAAATCATTGACATCTGGCATACATCACCCTTTTTTGATGTTTAGCTGATGAAAAGAATTAGTCTTAAACTGAGATGCCAGCATGCAGATAGAGGTTATATCAGACTTTTTGATCATATAATGTAGTATATAGATGAAAGGCTTGTCAATTTAATTGAAGACTTCTTTTGAATTTTTGTGAACATAGAACTTTACCATTAAAGTATAAGCTAGAATAATTGTATTGTATTTATTTGCAGCAGATTTTAGAAGAACTGCAATATCTGGTCAAAATTCAACACCATCCATATTTCCAACCTATTGCTTTAGTACAAAGAAGTAAGTATTTCATTCAAATGTAATTTAACACAAATAAAAAAAGATATTGTGTGAATATTTGGTTTGTATTATTAAAAACAGGCCAGAAAGAAGCTTACCTTTTCACCCAACTTACGCACTGGATATGATTTGTGAGTCAACTGTGAAGAACCTGCACAACTCGTGTAAAAAAAACAAAACAAAAAAACAACAACAAACAAACCCTGACCAGGTGTTGTTAAAGACCAATGCAGCTGGGAATTGCTTGTGAAGCAAACAGCTCAGCTGGGGATAGGATTTCTGAACAAAAACCTGTCCGACTTGAACACTGCATTAATCTACAAATAATAATTGGTCCACATGCCCTCCTCATTTTGTGCTGTCAATACAAACCAAATATTCACACAATATCTTTTTTTATTTGTGTTAAATTACATTTGAATGAAATACTTACTTCTTTGTACTAAAGCAATAGGTTGGAAATATGGAGTTGAAATTTGACAAGATATTGCAGTTCTTCTAAAATCTGCTGCAAATAAATACAATACAATTATTCTAGCTTATACTTTAATGGTAAAGTTCTATGTTCACAAAAATTCAAAGGAAGTCTTCAATTAAATTGACAAGCCTTTCATCTATATACTACATTATATGATCAAACAGTCTGATATAACCTCTATCTGCATGCTGGCATCTCAGTTTAAGACTAATTCTTTTCATCAGCTAAACATAAAAAAAGGGTGATGTATGCCAGATGTCAATGATTTTGAAATGTATGTGCATGCTACAGATTCATACATTTATATATTAGATGAGTTGGCTTTCAAGTACCTGAGTAGCTTCAGAATAAACACTGCATACAGTATGTAATATGCCATCTATGTATGGTTTTCAGTGACCCAATAGCTCGGATGGTTAGTCCAGCTAGGTGATTTAATATACGAGAGAGAGAGAGAGATTTTTGAAAAAAAAAAAACTTTATTATACAATTCTTAACAGCAACTCATTTGGCTAATATACAACTTACCTGCATGTATGCATTAGTAACCCCACTCGAAAGGAAACTGTCTCAGGTTACGTATGTAACCATAGTGAATGACTTTGATCTGAAAAATTTGTAGGGACTTGGGTGGTGAAATGATTACCTTAGGCTACAGTGTAATGATGTATTTTGAATGTATTCAATGATTTCACTTTTGAGGAATTGGCTGTAAAAAAATGCAATCTATATAAAACGTTTACACCCCCCTGTTTAAGTAGCAGCTTTTTGAGGAAAATAATAATAATAATCCAAGTAATATTGTATACAGTCTAATTTTAATATAATACTGAAATCAATAAATTTCACAGAACCAATGTGGTTTTTTTTTTGTTTCATTATGTATTCTCAATATGCTGTTGCTTTAAAGGGATAGATCACACAAAAATGAAAATTATGCCATCATTTACTCACCCTCAAGTTGGAAGAAAAATGATGTCACTTTTACAAGAATAATCTGCGTGTATAACAAGCAATGACAAGGACAACAGATGGCATGCACAATGCTTAAATATCTTGTCAGAAGTTTCCAGGCTTGATTGGAGTTATTTTTATGTGCTGTAGGAATGCTAGTGAAACTATCACACAGATCTGAAAATAGATTTTGAAATAACCTAATAGCTGCATCAAATTTTCATTGAGCTGGCTGAAGATAAGACCAAGTCTTATATAAAATGTACAAATATGACTTCCTTTGAGTGGGGTTACTAATGCATACATGCAGGCAAGTTGTATATTAGCCAAATGAGTGAACTAAGAAACACGTCAGTTATTTGAATTATGATGTGTTGATCTATAAATAAAGGATAGTGTACAATCAGCTTTTCACTGCCAAATAAATACATACGTAGGCAAAAAATACGTTTGAATTAAATTATTTCAGAATTTTACCAGGAGTCTATATTATCATGAAGCTTTCTCTGTGAAAAAAGTCAAGCATTGACTGCATTGTGGTAGTGCATTGACTCTCTTTTTTTCTTCCAACTTGAGGGTGAGTAAATGATGACATGATTTTCATTTTTGTGTGATCTATCCCTTTAAAGCAACAGCATATTGAGAATACATATAATGAAACAAAAACACCCACATTGGTTCTGTGAAATTTATTAATTTCAGTATTATATTAAACTTAGAAAAGATTGTATACAATTTTACTTGGATTATTATTATTTTTTTCCTCAAAAAGCTGCTACTTAAACAGGGGGGTGTAAACGTTTTATATAGATTGCATTTTCTTTTACAGCCAATTCATCAAAAGTGAAATCATTGAATACATTCAAAATAAGTCATTACACTGTAGCCTAAGGTAATCATTTCACCACCCAAGTCCCTACAAATTTTTCAGATCAAAGTCATTCATTCATGAAGAAAAGGCTATTGCACATGTGCGATCATGGCACACACACACACACACACACACACACACACACACACACACACACACACACACACACACACACAAATAAATAAAATAAAAAGTTAACTTTCAATATTTACAAAAGTTGCATAAAATATTCAGCTAAACTAAAATTACTAAAAAACTAAAAAAATATTGTCTATAAACAACCCTCTGCTAGTGACGCTATCAGTTCTCAGGTAAGCAGTTTGCTATACAGTATTATCAGTACATTACATTGTAGAGCTGAGTGCTGTAATTGACCAATCAGAATAAGTATTCCAGAGAGCCATCTAATAAGGGAAAAATAAATGGCCCTGAGCATAAATGTTCACAGGTAAATGGCAATTTTAAGTAAGCCTTTAATAGGCATTTTAGTAAAGAAAATGTCCAGGAAAACTAGGCTGACACTGTTGGTAAACATTATGCATACATCCGCATATTTGCATAGATGATTGGAGCTCCCTAAAGTAATTGAGTTAGGTTTTTCCCCAGGCAACCCTGATTTGAATAACCAACACCAAAATCGTTTCATACTGAATGGGTAATGAAGCATTCTCATTTGTAGGAAAAACAAAAAGTTTATGTTTTTTGCTCGTCTTTAGGGAATGTGGGGGAGAGTTGAATGAGTGTGCCGAATAGAATGATTATTTTCTTAATTAACTTTTTGTTATGACAGGAGCTGAATTGGGAGCTCCATATCTAAATCATCTCATTACATCCGCCTCTTCACTCATTAACATATAAAAAAGATTCCCGTTTCGATGAAAAAGTTTGAATTCCACCCTCACCACAGTGTCATCATAGTCTGATTGACCTGATAGGCGGGAATCCCCTGAGTCTCTGCAAACACAAAGGCATGCAGTCGACACAGCTGGCTTCTAACAAGTTCGGTTTAAAAAAAAACAAAAACAAAAAAAAACCAAGGTGATTTCAAAGATAAACAAAATTATTTGTTTGATTGCATGCAGCCAGTTGCATAAACATAGCCACTTTCTTAAGACTGTGTCTTCTAGTGTAATCTAGTTTGACCAACTAGCAGTTAGTCAAGGGGTAACCAGTATTATTTTTCAGATTCATGTTAGACAAAGCTTTGCTTTTTATTTAACCAACTATTTTAAGACCACAACCGTGCTAATGCTTTTCAAAAATCCTACAATGTTCATCTGATTTTACTCATTACTATCATTATTCCAACAGCCTCATAGGAGCCTTATTATCCCACAAGCATCATAAGTCATTCAAAATCAATTAAAAATCTATGAAAATATTATTAATTGTTTATATAAAAACTTAAAGGACAACTTGGAAAAATCATCTAGGTATGGCAGCTGCTTTGATATACTGTGAAAAGTGTTGTTTTTCCAAACCATGTTTTTTTCACTGATATTTCACTGACACACTCAAGGTATTATGCACAATATACTGTTTAAGATATAAATAGATGGGCAAACATATAAATAAAACTATAGATCTCACTTAGTTAAACTTTATTCTAAGAGGAATGTGAAGCACAAAGGAAAGATGTGATTACAATATCAATTACTCATAACGCGTCTTTCCAATAAAGTGTTATGCAACAACCATGATTTTATTTTATTTTTTATTTCAAGAAAGTATAACATCAGGATTCAGCTCTAAACACATGCAACAACAAATCCATCATGCACTTGAGTATGTTTTCCTCATTATGTGGAAATGAGGTTAGGTTTTTGTATTTATGTGTGTGATGAATTCTTACCACAGCGTGGAGCTCTCTCTCCATCTAGCTGATTGTTCTCCTTTTCCAATAAGTAGTGAAAAGAGGCTCAGATGGATGTTCCTCATTTAAAAACACAGCTGGATTGCAGTCGCCCCCTGGACCACTGCTCTGAGACAAGAGTCTTTCATTCACAGCTGCTGAAAGACCTCTAAAATATTGCAAGGCTAACCGTGAAATTCAGGTGCATGGGATTTTGTCTTTACCAGTATGGGAATAAAAATATTGAACTAACCCCTTGTGTTGCAACTTTCAGCCCATTTACAGAACATTCAGTGATTTCTTCCCAAAATGAAAGACTTCATGGTTGCAGCTCTTTGGTTATTACGCATATTTTAATATTCATGTGCGCCTGTGTTAGCTTTGTGGTACATACAATGATGTAAACAAAGTCTGTTGGCTTCAGGATATCCTCTTCAACCATCCACAGAGGCTTTTGTTCATGTAATCCTCTTTACTCTCAGCAGTTACAAAACAAGGGACCACAAGCAGGTCTCATTGCGACTAGCATGTGTAGGTCTACAAGGAGGTATCTTAAGGAGAAGGACCCATCATTCTCACTCTGTATATCCTCATTTCAAGTTTACATAATAATTATAAATAATTACCCCATTTGTTTCCTCTGAAATAATTCAAATGAATGTTTATTATTTATACTAACCAAACACCCTATCTTCTGTACAGGGAGATCTCAATTCCATTTGCACTCGCAATATAGTTCTGTTTTCATAGTTTCCGTGCAACTATTTTTTTTTTCAAGCTTATTAAATTCTATAGTGTAAATATAATTGTTCTTCACAGTTTCAATTTTGCTAGTACTTATTTTTCTTTATTTAAAAATAGGAGTCCCCCTACAACCTAGATAATAAAAATGCCCCATATTCTGTTAGTATTGATACATGGTCTTGGTTATATTTATTTTTAGGGCCATCTAATGCACATAACTTATGGTTCTGACAACTCCAATTTTGAAAGAATTGTTTTTCTGTAAGTATGTTCTAAACTGACTGCTGATCTCCCAGATGATCATCTTACTCAGCTGCTTGGGGACCAATTCAACTTTTCACGACTGGATATACCTGCACAACCAGAACACATCTGCCTTAGGAACACATAATGCATGGATTACACTATAACTCATTTTTTCCTACTAAATGGCAGACAGTCTTGCGCAATGCATGGCAACTAGGTAGCTATATACAGAATAATACATCTGATATTGTCAAAAGGGGAGTGGCCAAAACGAAAAAAAAAATTTGTGTAAGATTTACTTTGAAACTATTTCCACTCAGAAATGTCAAATAAATGGTTTGCACACTTACAGTGTACTTTATTTAATTCTTTCAAATAAATGTCATAAACACTAATTTCTCTGGTGTTAAAAAAAGCCTACTAGTTATTTATTTATTTATTTTTTTTGCTAGACATCATCTAGAGAGATCTTATGCTAACGGGAATGATCATTTATTATTTTAACTGAACAGGACTTTTAGTCCTGCTCTTAACATACCAGACAGTAGGAAGTTTATTTTGCTCACAGAGAGTTCGTTAATAAAGAGGCCTCAGGCAAATATGCAAATTCACTTGTCGAAGCCAATCATGATGTAGCATCAACGTCCTTCAGTGCTAAAAAAAAAAAAAAAAAAAAAAAAAAAAAAAAATTATATATATATATATAGCATAAACAAGTCATTTGAACTTGTTCTGTTTCTTTATAGTGCTCACATATAATTATTTGTATTAGTAATGCACATTGTTTTGCATTAATTTACATTACAAACAATAATAAGAAAAAAATTTAAGAAGGGATAAAGAATTTATGTTCGGATTTGGCAATGGGGGGTCCTGGTCATTTCAAGGGGGGTCTCATGAAAACCAACCAAAAATACAGTGGACACAGCTTTTTGTATTAAACAACAAAAACAACACAGCATATCAACTAATTAATTAATCAATTGCAGTTTGCAAACAATACGCTCAAACTTTAAAGGGTTGGTTCACCCAAGAATTTAAATTATGTCATTAATCACTCACCCTCATGTCGTTCCAAACCAGTAAGACCTCCGTTTATCTTCAGAACACAGTTTAAGATATTTTAGATTTAGTCCGAGAGCTCTCAGTCCCTCCATTGAAACTGTGTGTATGGTATACTGTCCATGTCCAGAAAGGACAAGAATGCATTTAACCTGCAGTTACAAATGCATGAATAATGTTTTGATATACAAGACATAAAATGTTGAATACTCATTTGAAATGATAAGAAATTAATTATTTAAAAAAATCAAAAGATACTTTAAATGTGAAATTAAAATGGCCAGTATGTGTCAGCAAGTCACTGTTAATAAGTGAGTCATTGCGATTGAACCAAATCATTTAAACGGTTGATTCATTCAGGAACGAAACACTGTCACGTTGCTCAGAGACGCAAAACTGTGCTTTGGTGGCTGTGTTTGGAATTATTTTCTGTTGTAGAAATAGAGCTAAAAAAGGCAATATGGTGTCTAAAACGCAAGTCTCTTAAGGTGAGAACACTGTTTTTTCAAGCACCTGTCAATTTTGAGATTTTGTGCTTTTTGGTTTTTCATAAAGTGCTTTTTCAAACTAGTGCAAGGAAAACATCCAAAAGACACTGTTAAGTGTTTCTTTTATAGCACTTTATCTGTTTGTGTCAATAGATTTCAATTACAATACATATTTTTAAAGGCGTTTTCTCAAAATGAGTTTTTTCTTCAACACTGAGCCATAAATCTCCACTTCAGTAGCACTTACACACACCAAACTTGACATTTTTATTCCTGTCTATATTCTGAAGGTTTTTACAGAGGGATTTGTTCATTTATATTTTCCTTGATTATATACAACATTTTATTCCCCCCAAAATTGTGAAAATATATTGTTTTCTGGCTGTTCAAAGTATTTTCTGAATTATGTAGTGACAAAAAAAGATAACCAGAATTCCCTCTGTAAAAACATTTGACTCTAATATGTCAAAAAAATTAAACAAAAAATTTGAAACTGACTTCATCTAGTGTTCAGATTTTTGTACTAGACATTTATGCAAATTAGCACATATTTCATTAAATAATGCCTCATTTGCATATTTAAACATAACATTTTTGAAAACTTGTAATACAAAAAATGTTTGCAATAATCAATGTAATCAATCAACTGGGTAAGTAAGTTGTTAACTATTAGTTATTTTTTTTGCCCTATTCACCTGCAGTGTCTCGCCTTAATTAACTTGTTTACTGAACTGTTATATGTATGTATATATTCATGATCATTTTTGGAGGAAAAGACGGCCTTATTTGTGTGATTTTGATTTAATATATGAAGTTATATAAATATGTGAATTTTCTGCCCCTATATCTTCAATTTTGTGATCATTCTAAATGCATTTTAGGAGACTGAATCACACAGTGAAAGAACGCACTATAAATGCGCGCGCACATCATTAAAACAAAAAACATGATATTATCGCAGATGATATATATAGCACACTCCTCACCACTGTCTTTTTGGCTAATTTGTGCAAAACCTCTTGCTAAAATGTCAAAGCTTCATTTTAACCACCAATGCAACGATGCAATTATTTAGCTTACCTCTACATTCTTGCGAAGGGTTGATGTCTTGTCGAGATTTTATAAGCTGCTAGTTTGGTCTTCCTAGGCAAGTACAGCTTACACTGCATAATAGAGCATACATATGGGCAGGGGTTCACTTCATTCCCTTCGAGTTCAACTTCAGAATATGACGGGGTTTCGTTTTCAGCGGTGTCTGCACCACTAACGCCTGTTTTGTCCATCTGCATCTTTCTTGTGATTTTAGCGCCAGTTTGCCCTCCTGCCCATTATTTACTGACATAGTTTCCAGGGAGAAATTATTATTATTTTTTTTTTTACTCAGTAATTATTGTGTTTTAAAATGTAGCGAAGTACAATACTTTAAACAAAATATACTTAAGTAAAAGTAAAATTACATTTTTAAAAAATTACTTTAAAAAGTATTAGTACACAAAAAAGCTACTCAATTACAGTAACGCGAGTAAATGTAATTCGTTACTTTCCACCTCTGCATTTAGGATTGATTTTAAAGTACTTTTACTCGTATATAAGTCACTAAATGACCTAGGACCGAAATATATTGCAGATATGCTCAATGAATATAAACCTAACAGACCACTCAGATCATTAGGATCGAGTCAGTTAGAAATACCAAGGGTTCACACATAACAAGGGGAGTCCTCCTTTAGTTACTATGCCGTCCGCAGTTGGAATCAGCTTCCAGAAGAGATCAGATGTGCTAAAACACTAGTCACATTTAAATCTAGACTTAAAACTCATCTGTTTAGCTGTGCATTAATTGAATGAGCACTGTGCAATGTCCGAACTGATTGCAATATATATTTTCACTGTTTTTTTTATTTAATTTTACGTAAAATCATTTTCTAACTGTTTTAAATTCATTTTAAATAAGTACAGTTTTAATAATTGTAAAAGTTTTAAAATTGCTTATTTTATTCTTGTTATTATTTTTCTTCATTACTATTTTACTTTCTTTTATGTAAAGCACTTTGAATTACCATTGTGTACGAAATGTGCTATATAAATAAACTTGCCTTGCCTTGCCTTGCCTTCTTGTCCATAAACTGTTCACTGGTAGAAGCTGCAGTAATTGTTCCAACAATACCACCTATAACTCCAGGCATTGCAAGGCTGTTAAGGAAACAAATATAAATTTATTATGGTTACAAAAATGTTTATACTATCTTCAGTTAAATGGTTAAAACCATTCCACATATAGTAGCAATACACAAAATGCTTATTGTACTTCAATATGTCTTTTTTTTTATTGAGCATTTTCAGTACTACACAAAAAAAGTAAAACTAACAGTCAGAAAGAGATATCCAAATGTGGAAACAATGCCTGAACAGAATCCCACTATTAGAGAGCCGTATGGTGTAATCATGAACTCTGAAGCTGTTCCCATTGCAACACCACCAGCCAAGGTAGCATTCTGAATATGTACCTCAATAATGTCAAGAAATTTGAATGGTTATTTTATGAAAAATAAATAAATCAATAAATCAACTCAAAATGTCACCAGAGATTTGGTTACCATGTCGAGCTTTCCATTATTCTGTGAGATACTTGAAATGGCAAAGGTAGTGAGAACTGATGAAGCCAGTGCGAGGTAGGTATTTATAACAGCTCTGTGCTGGCCATCTCCATGATCTGGAATAGCAGAATTAAAACTGGGCCAGTACATCCAAAGAAAGAGAGTACCTGTTAAAGGAAGTGGGACAGAAAATATGAATAATTCTGAATATTCTGATAACCTATTGGGTACAAGAGGCATAGGCCCCTGGGGTGAAGGACACTTTTGATAATATTTTATTCCAAAACACTAAATTAGCAACAAGCTATTACACACCACTTTTCATCATTGCCAAAAGGGTCAAATTTGATTCAATCGCTAACTTAATAATTTTTAAAATGTCGCACATGTAATTAATGTTTTTTTTTTTTAAGAAACAGACCTGTAAAATTTTCTTGAAGGTGATTGATTAAATTAGAAATAAAATTTGAAAAAAGAAGAAAAAAAAAAAGAAGGAAAAAGGGCAGAGGAGGAAAATGCAGAATGCCTGTAATGTAATAAATTATTTTACATAAATGGGGGTTAATCTTACGTTAGTTAAGAGGCTTTGAAATGACAAAACATGATTAAATAGAAATTTAGAAAATTGCACAGTTTTATAAAGTGGTTATTGAATAAATATGTACTTAAAAACGTTGCAAAATCAATACCCCTCCTAGAGCATTTTAAATTATTATAATTTTTTTCTTTTTCCATAATCATTTTCACAAAAATGGTTGAGCTGTTTGTATGGGGGGCTTTTGTCATGCACTATTTGATGCAACAGGGGAAAGCTGCAAGAGAGATTCTTTCACTACTCACCAATCATTGCAAACACATCGGAGTGGTAAACAGATTCTTGTAAATGCCTGCTTTGAGATAGCAATGGTCGATATAAGACCCAAGATATGGTCAAACCATAATCTGCTTCAAAAGTGTAGATGACCATGGAACCACCAGCACTTTCGCCTATGCATGTATGAGATAATAAAAAATGGCAAATTCCTTCTATGATTTTGGTAACTATTAGAAAATAGGTGGATTCAAACTAACATGTAGGAGTTCAATAATGATATACTCCTCAAAAGCAAAAAGGGTGACTCCAAACAGAGTAAGAACCATGACCTGCACTGGGCTGACTTTTCCAAGACAAGCGCCATAAGCAATGAGACAGCTGGCCATGCAGAAATCTGCATTAATGAGGCTGATTGAAAAATTACAGTTAATTTTTTTAGATACAGATTAAGGATGTAAATATTAAGCATTGCTTCAAAATTGGAACATGGAATCACATGGAATGTTCTGTATCCTGTAGAAAGCATGTCAGTCAAGTGAGCTGTAGGGTAAATGAAGTCTAATCACGAAGGTGCACATTCCAGTGATGTTTTGTAATGTCAATAAGTATATTATAAAAAATCAATTACTTCTCAACCCCAATTTTTATCTTCCAGTCATTTTCGTCAAGGTGATTAAACCAGCCTTGCATCAGCAGAGCCCACTGAATACCAAAAGCTGCGATGAAAAAATTTAAACCAACTCCACCAAAACAATAACGCTTCAGAAAGGTCATTAGAAATCCAAAACCAACAAAAATTACCACATGCACATCCTGAAAACCTGTGGTAACAGGAGGAAAGAAAGTATAGAATGTTAGTCCTTAATATATGATTTAGAGGAGATTAAACAACGCTATAGCAGTAAATTCACCAGACGTCAGCAAAACATTTAGATATGTTAGTTACTCACTTGGATATCTATAGTAAAAGTCATTCTCTAAATCTGTGGAAATATTTTTCTTTCTTCTGTGTTCGATCCAGTGGGTGTCAGACTCCTCATCATAACGGATGAACACGCCAAACAGGATAATCATAGCAATCTGCCAGACAAAGCAGACTGCTGGGAGACTGATTCGTATATTGGTGTTTTTGGCCATTTTAAGTCTTGAAAATTTTCCTGAAGAGAAGTTCAGGAGATGACAGTGAAATTCCTTTCTTCTTAATTTGGTCGATTGCTTTAAATAGGAACATGTGACTCATCTTTTGCCATAAAGATTTTATAGTAAGGTCTGGAGGTGTGTCATTACATCATCAAGTAGCCACTCCTACAAAGGACATATAGTACACACACATACTCATGCCAAAAATTATGTTGATTGTTGAGCAAAAGGATCTGACAATATATGGGTTCTTGTGCATAATGTATTGCAAAAAATATTTTCCAAAAGTTTACTTGTTCTCGTAGTTTCCCTCTTGCATGATGTGTGGGTTACTTCTTTGTAGGCTTAACATTGTTGTCACTGATGCTCAGACAAAAAGCCTCTGTAGCATCAAGGCTTATCCCCTCACGTTTATGTCAAGCATGTGCAGTATGTGCAACATTTATATTATGGTAGACTATGTGCAATATTAAGGGTAACTGTTCTCAAAAAAGCATGCTAACGTGACAAACCATCATTTCTCATCTTGACTTACTAGATCTTATTTATGTCATACCATACCATACCATCAGTAAATAAGTACTCATCAATAAAAATAGCAGCTATAAAATCAATAATACAATCATGACCTTCCAGTGATCAATAGTTAGTATAATTTGTGTTTTATTTATTTATGTAAAATAGTTTGTAGTCAAGGGAAGAAGGAGGCGGGAACCGGTGAACATTCAAACTAAACTTTAATAATAAAATAAACACAAAATTGCACAACAGTCCCTCACGGACATGAACAGAACCAAAACATAGAATAAAGTCCAGGCCTGGTCCTCTCTCATCTTGCACTGTCGTCACTCCTCCTTTTATCCTTCCGGAGCTCCTCTGTGGGACTCAAGACCAGTGAGTGGCGAAGGTGTCGCACATTATCATTAACACCACCGGCCTCAATCGGTTCCCACAGCTCTCAACCCTTCCCTCTCATCAATTTTTTTTTTTTTTATGGTATTTGTTATGATGATATACGATGTCTGGTTGTAGCAAACAGTTAGTAACTGATCATATTTCTATTCCTAAAATAAATTTGTTACCTGTAATCTTACCTGAATGGCTACAAAATGTTTCCCCTGAAGGTGACTTATCTGATTGTAAATAATGTTTCCCCAGAAGGTTTACAAAAAGACACAGAACCTACCTACCTACTAACCTAGCCTGCCCGCGTCCTCAACTCCCCTCAACTGGCACGTCAATGTTTACGAATAGATTAAATGAAACGGGACAAATTTAATCTTGACAAACTTTATATCATTATAAAGATCTAAGCTTAAAGCATCAACGACAGATCACTGTTTTTCAATGGAAAGCTTATAAAGACTGTATTTGCTACATTTGTGTAAGCAGTACACATTAAAACATGAATAATGGAAACCCAGTACATACCAGATTCGTCGTATTAACGAGTCATAAACACATCCACAGCTGTAAATCCTGGTTTAGTTAGAAAGGTAAGGGTCCACTGAACGACATCTCATGAATCACGTTTGGTCCAACAAAGCAATAACGTTGTAATATGTTTCATAATTCCATTGTTTACATTTCAGTTCTTCAGCGACAGAACTGTTTGTGTCCATTATGGAATAACTCACGCTAAGAAACTGCGTCTTGGTAGTAAAAAAACGGCATGGTTTTGTAGCATACAGTGTCACAGTCAGAATGAGACGATTCACAAAGAAAAAAGTGAAAGAAAAGCGGAAAATAGTATATTAGAATTCTGGCGCTCTCTCGTGATGGCTTGTGATGCGTTCTGATGCACCTGTCAGATGATGGAGGTGGAATTTATAGTGATCACCCTTTTCTTTGTTTGTTTTATTTTTCAACAGTTTTTATATATGTGAGAGTGTGTTTTATGTTGAATGTGCCAGTATCTGCATGATTACCATCTGTTTGAGGGCTTGCTATTACTGTGTATTCACAGTTCTCACGACTATAGACAGGGGCGTCACTAGGCCCTTTTTAGGGGGGCTTCAGCCCCTAAACTTCTGCCCAGCCCCCCTAAAAAAATATTTGATTAATACATTTTTGATCGCTTCAGTCCCCTTTAAAAAAAAACTCATTTGAAACAGCGGCAAGCAGCGTCAAGTTTCGGCTCCTCCCCTTATCTGAGTCTGCTTGGATTTAGCGCATTTTTCAATCTGCAGGGGAGCGGAGCAGAGCGAACATCAGAGAGCACAAGGTGTGTGTCGTGTGTGCGTGCATTTATTGATAGATTGCTAATGCTATGATATTACATCTGCATCGGTGCAGTTCTTTGTCATAAATGCATTGCAGTTTACATAATGTAATGTTACTGGAGCATTGGGAGCACACGGGACGGCTCGGTTTCTCATCCAATACCAATACCAATCGCTGCATTCACCTTCAGCCCTTGTGTAATAGTTGTTTTTTATTCCTACAAAAATGAAGTGATTAACACCCATGAAAACATACTTTAGATTCAGAAAACAATCATGATTTATTTTCATTTACTTTTTAAAATTACAGACATATTATTATGTATTTTGACATTACATTATGCAGCCATGCACAGAAATGATTAAAGACACACATCATTGTCTGAAAGCACCATGGCCCAGAGAGAGAATGTGGAGTTATTTTGTTTTGCATTATTAAATATAGTTTTGTGTTAAGTAATAATGAATCAGGAGGAGTGTCATGATACATAAATTAGAATAAGCGTAGAGTAAAGGGATTTTGGATTTTCTTGATTTATACTATTTATACTAGATTTGTACTTGATTTATAGAAGTGGCAAATTGATAATTCATGTTGTTATTTTTAATAAATAGAAATAAATATAGAACAGATTAATCATATTGCCAATAGACAATTACATTAATACATGGTTTGTCTATATTCTTAATGAATATTAGCTGGTTAGTTAAAATACTTAAAATGACATCAATTTTCATGGGGTGACTTTATGAACATCCAACCGTATTGTTGATTATAAAGGCTAAAAAGCTAAAAAACTAAAATAATTTATATTTCATTGTAGATGGATATACAAAAATTTGTCTTGTCGTGCGGGAGTAGGTCTGCAAATGAGCAACAGTCAGGTGAGAATAGAACGTAGACAGCCTCTCACACACACACACAATACCACTGTGTTCCCAAGATTCATTTCAGTCATTGAACCCTGACATTGTTTTAATTGTCTGCCAATTTCCCTGTACATTTTATAAGAAAAAGCAGAGGTATCGTCAAAGGAAAAAATTCCTATCTGAGGTTTGTATGTGAGCATAGAAATGCAAACAGTAAAATGTTGTGTTTGTACTGGAAACGTGTGTGCGTGTGTTTGTACTTGTACTGTGTCTTCATTGTAAAAAAAAAAAAAAAAAAATCGACATTCCCTATTTTCTAGTGGTCACATCCAATAATTATTTTTTTATTACAGTGTTGTATATGGCTCAGTCAGGACTCCTACTCCCATATATGAAATACAGGCAATACAATGGAATAGTGGATTGCAGTAAGGTTAGTAGCATACCACCCTACCCTAATAGTCAAATAATATTTTTTTTAATCATACCCTTATTCGGGGCTGAGCCCCCCTAAAATCAAAATCCTAGAATCGCCCCTGACTATAGATAAACGCCATCTATATGAATAGAGAAGTGGAATATTGACTTTTATATTTAAAAATATAAATTTATATTATTACCATCTCTATAACTGGCCATCAGCACATCAGGAATTATTTGCATTGTAATTAAAACATTTGCACTCTCTATTCTATTTCTAAAAAATTGCCTTTAACACTAGAATTCTCTTTTCTTTCTACTTAATTTATTTATATTTACTATAAATAATGACCTTCTAACCAGAGGCGGACAGAGTACACAGCTTCATTACTTGAGTAAAAGTACAAATACCCCTTGCTAAATTTTACTCAAGTACAAGTAAAAGTACTACAGTCAGATGTCTACCTAAGTAAAAGTACAGAAGTACTTGTTTTTAAAAGTACTTGAGTATCAAGAGTACAAGAGTACATTTTCTAAAATTACATTACTGCCACAGTACTTACATTTCTGTACAGAAACATCCTACATGGAGTTATGAAAAATGTTAATGTTAATACCTTGTACAAGGAATTGAAAGTAAAAACAGTAATTTTCATATTTTTACCATGTTGCTTTATTGAACATTTCTCACTTGCCCACAAGGCTATAGCACTATGGCAACACTCTGACAAACCTCTGCTAGAGTTTTAATGGATTTTTTGCACCCACATTTGAACCTGACTGTGTTAAACACACCGCATACTCAAGAACATCAAAGCAAATGCTCAGCTTACATTGTGTAATATCATAAAATAAAATTCAGCTAACAATTGTGTATACATGTGAGTTTCTCTGTTTTTCATCAATCAAATCAGTAAACTTAAATCAGCAAAGACAATATAGCAATGTTCTGACACACCTCTGAACCTGACCGTGTTATACACGCTGCATAGAAGATAAAATAATAATGACTAAAGAAAATCAGCTACTCAGCTGTGTTTAGGTCAGCGTACAAAGAAGGAAAAATTTAATTCAGCTCATTTGAGTGACAGTATTAACCCCCTTCCTCTCACATTGACATACAGGCAAAGACAGGAGGAATTTCAGCTGAATAACACAATTCTCACACACACAATCTATGTGACAACTCTGTGTGTGTGTGTGTGTACTGTACTTCAATTTAATCAAATGTCATGAATCTTTGGCAGAAAGCTGCAGGTGATTGCTGATAGGCTGTCCCAATCAGTGGCGCCTGCACAATCCAATCACGTTTGAGAGGGTTTCTGAGATTTTTCTTTTTTCGAACGGAGACCTGTTTCTGTTTCTATGCACACATTTTTTATCGGATAGGCATTTCGTCCACACGGATCCGGCATTTTGGAAGAGAGAAACTGATGTTTTTTAAATTTGAAAATGCCGCCTTTGCGTTTTTGCATAGACAGTAAAAGTTTTTGTTTGGACAGCGAATCCATATTTTCTGAACGATGACGTCATCAGCCCACGTCTCACCCCTAATCAGACTCCACTCCACCGGCCTCACTCCTCTTTCCCACATCCCTCGGCCCCGTCCCACTGGTCACATACCCCCATCGCCCCTCGCAGGTCGGGGGTACCCTCGAGACTGCGCTCTACCCCCCCCTCTCCAGGGGGGACCGCTCACGGGAACCTGCGGGAACCTGGGGGTAGGACAGACGAGGCAAGAGAAAAGGAGATGGAAGGAGGAGCGACAGAGACGAGAGAGGGGAGGGAGGAAAAAAAAAAATTCCGGTTCCCGGACGCACTGCTGCTCGGCCCTCCACCAGCTGGGTGATCTCCTCTGCGGTGCCTGGCGGTGGCACTGGACGGCCCTCGGCGGACGGCACGACACTCCTCCGCCGCCCGGTGGACGGCGACGGCTCCTCCGGTTTTGGGCAGGCGGCAGGAGTCCCCCATTCCCTGCTCCTCCCCATTCAGGCGGACGGCAGCAGGCTCCGGCTCTCTGGCGAACGGCGCCGATTTTAATAATTCAAAATAAACACAAAAAAGTGCATCAGCCCCTCAAGGACGACTGATGCGCACAAAGTAAAACCAAAACATAAAATAAAGCCCAGGCCTGGTCCTCTCTCGTCCTGCACTGTTGTCGCTCCAGTTTTATATCCTTCCATCTCCTACGTGGGACTCGAGACCGGTGGTGGGTCGCAGGTGTAGCTCATCTCCAATGGCACCACTCCACCTGCCTCACTCCTCGTTCACACGTCCCTTGGCCCCGCCCCACTCGTCACAGGCACGAAGCAACCGCGCGAAGCCCTCACCATATAGGATTTTAGAAAGAACTCAGAATACTAGCGTGCGAACTTACCACAGTGTGGATTTCAGAAAGTGTGCAAAGACTTCATGTGCACACTTACCATAGCATGGATTTTCAAATACTGTTCTAAGGAGGGGCTCTTGTGGCACTCTGATAGAGCAGCTCATAGATGGAATGTTGCATCTCAAAACAGTATGATTAAGAGTCATCAACTCGATCTATGGAAACAATACTGGAGCGCTCTGGGGAAAAAACAGAACTCAGTCTCATATGAGAGGAGAACTCCGAGCTCAGAGTAGCGCGCTCATAGGTGACCCTTTTTTTTTTTGGAAAAAGGGGAGCGCTGCTAAGTTACCACGAGAATCACCCAAATAGCCCCTCATGTTGAGGGAAGCGATGCTTGAGGTGTATAAACAAATACACACTGGCTGAATGGAGCCCAAGGAACCAAGGTCTAATCATCTCAAGAAAGGGAACGAAGCGGAACGCGTAACCCTTATCGTTCAAGATTTCAGATAGTTTGCAGAGTCTTGCATGCAAACTTACCACTTGTGGATTTTTAAAAAGTACGCAAAGTGTTCACGTGCACACTGACCACCATGTGGTTTTGAGAAAGTACACAAAGCTTAGCGTGTGTACTTAAAGGTTCCTAAGCATCTGAATCTCATGGGAGAGGCAAGCTCAATTTTACAAACCTCGGGTGAGGGGTGCATCACCTGAGGCAGCATATACAAGAAGACTTCTGTAACTGCCACCTCCACTTCCCGCTAGATGCGACAGCACCCCTAAGCGGCCAGGAGACCCCTCGGGGTGACCTGGCCGGACATCCATGAAATTCCCTGCAGTGCTGTGCCAGGCCTGATGATCAAGGAGGCTCCCTCAGAAACCTGTGATCTCAGCCGCCTAATACCGGAACATGAAGCCGGATGGCTGGTGCTGGCGAGTGTTTAGTAAACACTGTAACTGAGCACTGCAAAGGAAACTCACAGAGTATATTAGTAGACACGTAACCACCAGCAATTAAATACACGTAAGTATATACAGAGAGGGTTACATTTCCTCACCCACCCTCCTGCGCTGGAGCCCCGCTCAAGGGGCGCCTCCTTTTAGTCTGGACCATCAGTCAGGTGGTTGCTATGAACATAGAACCATAAAAACATTATAGGTCCAGCATAGGAGACTGTTATGCGAGAGGTTTCCACCTAACCTCAATCAGGTGGAGAGCTGGTGGTTACAGGGGAATTAGGAAGGGGAGGATAAAAGCAGAAGTTAACCCTCTGAAGTCGATTAACGCATATACGCGTTATGAGGCTATTTTTCCTGATAACCTCTAAGACTCCAGAGGGTTAAAAATCCCCAAAGGGAACGAGTAGATACCTCGGTATCACTCTGATTCGGAAGAGAACGTTGCCTCATCTAGATCATACCCCTTAGGTTCTGCTTACCTCCTCGTGGCCCACGATTCCTCTAACCCCTGCCTGCAGGTGGGGGAGGAGCGTGAGTTGCGACACTAGCCTTCTGTGCCCGTCTTTGATCCTCAGATTGAGACAGGCCAGGACCCCTATGTTGTTCGGGCTCAGACCTGGACCTTCGTGAAACGAAGGATCTGAAAGCAGCAGAGTGTGCCTTCGTCTCCCTGAACTTCTCAAATCGCCGTCTCAACAGAAACGGCCTGCTTGGTAGCACGGAGAGAGATCCGTGGTGCTGCGCAGCTCAGCTGCCTGTTCAGAAAAAGGCCCCTGCCTCTATCCAGGACTCTCAGCAGATCAGTCTGATATACTTGAAGCACCAGCATTGTGCTGTAATAAAGCCACAGCCTGACCTGCTACTGCGAATGCCCCGCCATTTAAGCGAGATGATTTTCTGAAGGGGCTTAAATGGCAAGGAGGGAGATTAAGAGAGGATGTTTCCCCTGCAGAAAGAAAACATTTTCACAGATAAAAATTATTTATAAATCATTTATAAAATTTTTTGCTCTTTCTACAGGGGGCATTCCCTCATAGCCGCTTTCGCGCATCACCTCGATGTCGGCAGATTACTTTCATGCCGAAACCGATGGATGCGAGAAGAAAATGGCATCTTTCATTTCTTTTTAATCTCTGTATGGCAATCATGCAGAAATAAAAGGCTCACCTGAGCTGGAGGGTTATGGTCAAAAGGTTTTTTAAATTTTCGCTCAATAACCTCCAACAGCTCTACATACGCAGCGCAGGAGAATTGAGAAAGCTCAGCCTCAGTTTTTTCACCATCCTCAAATATCTCCTGCTTTTCCTGGGTAAAAACCCAGCAGAGCACTAACCTCAGAATCAGAAAGTGTTAAAGATATAACATCATCCTCCCGAGGCTCTCTATCGTCCGCTGCCCTTTTTTTTTTTTAGAGCGAATGGGAAAGTCCCTCTTTAAACAATTCAGACAGATCCACCTGTATTCTCACGAGCTCATTCTGTTCCACGCCTCAACGCGGACAGGTCCTGAACCACGGGAAGCAGGTGGCTGCCTTTTTTTCCCCTTTTCTTTCAGAAGAGAGACGAACGAGAGCGGAGCTTTTTCCATTGAAAAAACGCTCACAATGCACGCAGATTGCCTCCTCAAAGAAATCGCGTGCGTGCTCTTCACCCAGACAAATGACGCAAAGATCGCATGTGTCATCGGGTGTCAAATAACGCCGACACGGATGCACACATCGTCTAAACGCTTGCTAGTTTTCGCCATGATAAACAGAGAAAGATCGCCCTTACCTGTTCTTTCAGATGCACGCTTCAAACAAAACAGTCAGTGAAGATGAAGAAGATAATGACGTGCTCTCCCGGTGCTGATTTATAGTCGCGCCGGTAGTGACGTTGGAGGTGTCGCCGGCCAACAAGTTGGTGTTTTTTCAATGTATGCTTCAGACACGGGTCACGACGAGGTGTTCCCCAAAGCGCCCCCTAGAGGACCAGTTCGAAGTTCCCTCGAAAGGGAACTAACATTAACACAGATTAATAAATGTATTGTTCCATGTTTGTTTGTGTACCACTTGCAAGGTTTATGAGCGTAGTCCATGTCTTCTTCTCCGTTTTAAGTGTATCTCTGTGGCAGAATTACAGCACCACATGCTGGTCTGGCATGTATACTACATCGTTTTGTGGTTTCAGGTGGACGAGGATAATTCTTGAGATGAGGAAAAAAAAGATCGGATTCTATTGGGTTAAGCTTTGTCTCAGTGTGGACGGGGCGAAGAAGTAACGGGTACTTACGGTTATGGATAGAAATGTAGCTGAGTAAAGAGTACAATATTTGCCTCTCAAATGTACTTGAGTAAAGTCATGAGTACTCCCCAAAAATAATACTCAAGTAAAGTACAGATCCCTCAAAATTGTACTTAAGTACTGTACTCAAGTAAATGTACTCTGTTACTGTCCGACTCTGCTTCTAACACTAGCATTCCCTTTCTTTTTCTATTCAGTAAACAGTGGTGTGAAACAGAAGTGTTGGCACCCTTCCTGATTTTTTCTTCTTTTTTCACACCACTTTACTTGTTTTCTTTTTATTTGTTATAAAAACAAAACAAGCAAACAGACACAAAAAAGGCTTGTTGGGGAAGTTTGTCTCGAAAAGGGTGATCATATACTTGCCTTTATGTTGTTACAGTAGATACTCATATGATTTATCTTTTTTCAAAAAGTCGGCAAATCTTTTAATGGCTACAAATTATAATGAAAGTGTGTTGGCCAAAACTTATGTAGGTTTTTTTTTTATTAGAAGTCTTAGATGAATTGTGCATTTAGCTAGCAAATGTTATAATTCTACCTCAGATAAATTACATTTTAAATTAGTTTAAAATACTCCAAATATCATTTACCAGGAATTCTAGTTGTGTATTTCAGTGAGCATAACTCATTTAGTTTCTTTACCATGTTTACAAAACTGAACAATGTTTCCCTGGTCTGTACACAAGCCAATAAAATAAAATAAAAAATGTTCTCTCACACTGACACCCAAGCAAAAACACTCTAAACTGGGAGGGAAAATACCGTACCAAACTCATGAGAAGCTACAGTGATTTATATGAGACGGTGGAATTCTCTGTATCCATACAAGATGGGTCAAACATAGTACAAGCCAAGATTAATGCTGAGCATGAAGTCCAGTTCCTAAAATGAACCCTGATTATGATAGGGGAAAATCCCTATGGTTATAAGAACCAATCTGTAGGATATCATACAATGTCATCATAACATACAAGTTAACATAGCATACGCAAATACACTGTGACCTGTAGACTCTTTCTAGTTATGGGGAAATCTTAATAATGCATCTCACCTTAAGTCCTGTCACAGAAAATTATAAACTGGAACCACAAAGCATCTCCCAATACTGTCAATGTTACAAAATGAATGTGCAGTATTTGGGCTGTACAATTCCTTCTTAGGGTTCAGAGCATCTTCAACCAGAAACCATATGTAGAGTTCTGATGCAAAAGCCTCTAAGTGCCATCTGAAATTTTCTTCTAAAATTAGTACTTTTATCAGGCTCCTACAAGTTTAATGGCAATGTGAAGGTCCTTTTCTATGGCATTAAACTGGAATGAATGAACATAAATATAGGGGCCTGATAAAAATGCTTATTTTACAGTGATATTTGTTTTATTTGTGGGGAAGGGGTGGGGTGGGTTAAATAATCCCTTTCAATAGCATGTGTGGAATATATTTGTAAAGCTAGGGTGCTGTTAAGAGACTTATCCTGGATGAGGTACTTGGTGATCGCTAAGAGTCCCAACAGTTTCCATCTACTGTATGTCCCTTTAATTGCTCACCCAACCACATTAACCTGACAACGTCAAGACATATTTTCTGTACCTAATGACAGTGTCCAGAGCTACATTTTTTTTCTTGGCTCTGTCTAAACCAGTCTCAAAATACTTGGAAATTGTCAGACAACAACTGCAACCACTGAAATCAAGTGAGTATCAGTTTATTAGAAACAGTTATTTGTATAGGCAAGCAACAAAAGTAATTACATTCATACTAAGCAGAGGCATCTAACAGACAAGTAAACCATAACAAAGAGTATCATGCACTAGATATATATGTTATGGGATTAAAAATTTTTTTTGAGGCTATCATGTCTATTTCTAATTCATAAGCTGTCATGGTTTGACAAGCTGATTGCACAAGAGGATTGTTTGGATTTGGCTTTCAAGTATGTGCATCATCTGGTAACACAGGTTTGTCAGGTACAACATGAATATGTTGAGTGCACATTATAGGGGAGGGTTGTACTTTTTGAAGTTTTCTAAGGTTGGTGATGTTGAGCTGCAAGGTATGCAGTTTATCAGCTATTAAGTTCTTGTACACTGATATGGACAAGATTGTGAGGCGGTAGGATTATGGTCTTGATCTTCAGGTCAGCTAGATGTACTTGTAAGATGTACTTCATGGCTAAGAATTTGGAGAATGTTTTATGATGCCTGGCAGCATTTGTGTGAATAAAATAAATAATAATAATAATAAAAATAATAATAATAATACAAAAATATATAAATGGGGCCATTCCTAGAAAAATAATGATGTTAAAATGTAACACACGATTTGTTACTGAGTTCTAGCCACTGACAAAACCACTCTTTCAGTCAATACAATCTATAATACAATAATGGCGTGAATGAGATAAAAGGAAGAAAACTACTGTGTGTGTATTTAGATATTGCAGTTTGGCTGTTTGTCACAGCTAAACCTACTATATATTGTTATTTTTAATTAATCTTCATATTCAGCTGTGACTTAGTTTCTGTGTTGCACAAGAAAACATGCTTCTGTAGATTGGTATATAAATCTGTAACCTATTGCAATAGCAGTTTTGACAACTTATATCATACATTCCAATTTCCCCCCAAGATCCCCTGGGTAAGGTTGTTTTTCATTACAATTTTACACAAATATTAATTTATTTATTTCTTTTTTTTTTTTTTTTTTTTTTTTGTCGGGTCTTACATCATTTGCATTTCCCTATCATCTTTAATTTCTAATCATGCATGTGCCAAATGGGGTCATTAACACAAAACAGGGCATCACAAACACATAAATATGGGCAGACATTAAAATCAATTATTTTAGTACACGCATCTTGGTTTATAAATAATTTACTCGGAATAAGAAATAAGTTCTAAAATTTGCAGTGTGTGCAATGAACTCAACAATTGCAACTTCTGGTACTTTTTACTCAATAAGGTACAGTAAGGTTGCAGTGTGTGCAATAAACTCTTTTACTGTAAGATCAAGGAAAATTCGATTTTCTCACGATATGACTACTTTAACATTATTAAAGTAAATTATTTATTTATTGGTGGTAGATTCAATAATAGACTCAATATAGACACATCATTTATAATAATAATAATAATAATAATAATAATACAACGCATGATACACCATTTATTTTTAATATGCTTTGTGGTGTAGGCAAATTACATCTCCCTACATTCTTCTTGTAAGAAAACAACAACAAAAACACTTCTGAGAGAAAAAAAAAAAGTATAGTTATTTAATTAACTGTTGTAGTATTTCAATTGGTGCTTAGGCTGATCACCTTTGCAGCAAATTATAATATTTTAATATCCATTTAATATGCATTTTATAAAGCGATTATGCACTACTATCTGGGCTGGTAATCCAGTGGCCATTCATGGAGCTTATCCATTAACTGGAGAGCTACTGAGTTCCTATAAACAAAACACTTAACCCCAGGTTACTCCTGAGAGACCACTCCTGCAGTAAGTGCTGGACAAATAACAAAATAACCCGGGTACCATGGCAGCATTTCTTTAATGAGA
Organism: Carassius carassius; assembly: GCF_963082965.1. Taxonomy (NCBI): domain Eukaryota; kingdom Metazoa; phylum Chordata; class Actinopteri; order Cypriniformes; family Cyprinidae; genus Carassius; species Carassius carassius. The sequence goes on from NC_081764.1 coordinate 11,949,241, forward strand.
GTGTTTCTTTCCATGTAAGAACGTCCTGCTTTCTTTCTGCATTAGGCCCCTGGAAAATAAGTAGGACCATTATTGTACAAACAAGCAGACTGTTCTCTAACCATACATAAAATAAATAACCTTATAATGAACCTATCAAAAGCATTTTCTTCTGTGAAATGTAAAATCACTTAGTGTATCAAGCACATGGTGACAATTCCCAGCACATGGTGACAATTAAACTCAGCAAAGAAGAATGTAAAATTTGCTCTTGTTAATAGGTTTGCTGCAGACAAAGGTAGGATTGGGTACTTTGTCAATATGCATTTGATTTATTGGGAAATGTAAATTGCAGAAAATAAACTCAGAAAAAAAAACATAAATAATTGTTGCTCTGCATTACATGCTAAGTAACCCTGATGATCATTTCAAATTTACAGATAAAGAGGATTACAGAGGCCTTAACAATAAGAGGAGAAAGCAAAGGACCTTCCCCTTTCTTTATTCCTGTGTGCCCTACATACTACTGTACATCTTGATTTCTTTGTCAAGGGTTGAAAGTTTCCGACCTGTAGGTCATTTTGATTCCAGTAATGCTTCCACTGGCTTGCACAGTAGACCATCCATGGATTACATTGTTATTAAAGTTCACATGGACCCCAAATTGTCAGGTTTATTTATGTGACCTAAATCCCAGCGCCAGCTTATTTCTGCAAATATGCAAAGCTTCCTGCCCCCCTCCACAACTTTGCTTACAATGACCAAATCTTTCATTATAACAAATCTTTAATGAATGTATCCCCTGTGTTCTGAACATTACCACATATTTTAAAAGTGTGTCATACTCGGAAACAGAAACAATATGATAACTGAATGCAAATGTTAAAAAGTATAGCAATGCACATTATAGCATGGATATAATATATCAATGCTAAGATATAATGAGTTCAGTTTATCTTGGGGGCAAGGAAACACATGCTTTCCGATGTGTTATTGCTCATTTTAGGGAGTGGATTTACATCATCACTCATTGTTGACACACTGTGCTCAGCCTGTTCGCAGTGTGTTCTCCCATGGGCTCTGAATCTACTCTATAGAATTGAAGTAAAGGTGAGAATAAAAATGTCCAACACTTCAATAGCAGCTCCACAGCAACTTTCACCCTTAAGACTGAAGTATATGGAAATGGAAAAGGAAGTGGTAGCAAATTAAGCTCTTCTATGTTTTCTTTCTAGGCCAGTGAACAATGGAGATAAGTTAATCTTTCAATTAAGTTTTTTTTCTTAGCATTTTGATACGTTTAATCTTTATTTCATCATGTTTGCAGTTGTTGAAAATATCCCACAACATTTAATGAATGCATGATTTGTTCTAAAGTGTATATTCTTATGACTATTATACAAAAGTCTGATACAATGACCTTCACATCGATAAAAAAAGAAAAAAGAAAAAACAATATCAACATTAAAGGAATAGTTCACCCAAAAATTACAATTTAATAAAATTCACTCACCCCCAGGCCATTCAAGTTTACGTTTGATAAGTAGATGAGTTTGTTTCTTCATCTGAAAATTTTTGGTGAAATTTAACATTAAATAACTCTAACAACAGTGGATCCTCTGCAATAAATGGGTGATGTCAGAATGAGATTCCAAACAGCTGATTAAAAAATAAATAAAATAAAATAAATAAAATTCACGATCACTAATCCACTAAACTCACTAATCTACAATTAATCAACACAATTCCAGTCCATCAGTTAACAACTTTGTGAAGTGAAAAGCTGAGGGGCCCTATTTTAACGATCTAAATGCAAAGTGTAAAGCGCATGGTGCAGGTGCACTCAGGGCGTGTCCAAATCCACTTTTGCTATTTTAACGACGGAAAAAACGGTTGGCGCATGGTCTAAACGCGTTGTCCCTACATGCGATGACTATCCTTTATGACATGTAGGCATATATATATATATATATATATATATATATATATATATATATATAAATATATATACAACCCGAATTCCGGAAAAGTTGGGACGTTTTTTAAATTTTAATAAAATGAAAACTAAAAGACTTTCAAATCACATGAGCCAATATTTTATTCACAATAGAACATAGATAACATAGCAAATGTTTAAACTGAAAAAGTTTACAATTTTATGCACAAAATGAGCTCATTTCAATTTTGATTTCTGCTACAGGTCTCAAAATAGTTGGGACGGGGCATGTTTACCATGGTGTAGCATCTCCTTTTCTTTTCAAAACAGTTTGAAGACGTCTGGGCATTGAGGCTATGAGTTGCTGGAGTTTTGCTGTTGGAATTTGGTCCCATTCTTGCCTTATATAGATTTCCAGCTGCTGAAGAGTTCGTGGTCGTCTTTGACGTATTTTTCGTTTAATGATGCGCCATATGTTCTCTATAGGTGAAAGATCTGGACTGCAGGCAGGCCAGGTTAGCACCCGGACTCTTCTACGACGAAGCCATGCTGTTGTTATAGCTGCAGTATGTGGATTTGCATTGTCCTGCTGAAATAAACAAGGCCTTCCCTGAAATAGACGTTGTTTGGAGGGAAGCATATGTTGCTCTAAAACCTTTATATCCCTTTCAGCATTCACAGAGCCTTCCAAAACATGCAAACTGCCCATACCGTATGCACTTATGCACCCCCATACCATCAGAGATGCTGGCTTTTGAACTGAACGCTGATAACATGCAGGAAGGTCTCCCTCCTCTTTAGCCCGGAGGACACGGCGTCCGTGATTTCCAACAAGAATGTCAAATTTGGACTCGTCTGACCATAAAACACTATTCCACTGTGAAATAGTCCATTTTAAATGAGCCTTGGCCCACAGGACACGACGGCGCTTCTGGACCATGTTCACATATGGCTTCCTTTTTGCATGATAGAGCTTTAGTTGGCATCTGCTGATGGCACGGCGGATTGTGTTTACCGACAGTGGTTTCTGAAAGTATTCCTGGGCCCATTTAGTAATGTCATTGACACAATCATGCCGATGAGTGATGCAGTGTCGTCTGAGAGCCCGAAGACCACGGGCATCCAATAAAGGTCTCCGGCCTTGTCCCTTACGCACAGAGGTTTCTCCAGTTTCTCTGAATCTTTTGATGATGTTATGCACTGTAGATGATGAGATTTGCAAAGCATTTGCATTTTGACGTTGAGGAACATTGTTTTTAAAGTTTTCCACATTTTTTTACGCAGTCTTTCACAGATTGGAGAGCCTCTGCCCATCTTTACTTCTGAGAGACTCTGCTTCTCTAAGACAAAGCTTTTATAGCTAATCATGTTACAGACCTGATATCAATTAACTTAATTAATCAATAGATGTTCTCCCAGCTGAATCTTTTCAAAACTGCTTGCTTTTTTAGCCATTTGTTGCCCCCGTGCCAACTTTTATGAGACCTGTAGCAGGCATTAAATTTTAAATGAGCTAATTAAGTGGATAAAAGTGTAAAATTTCTCAGTTTAAACATTTGCTACGTTATCTATGTTCTATTGTGAATAAAATATTGGCTCATGTGATTTGAAATTCCTTTAGTTTTCATTTTATTAAAATTTAAAAAACGTCCCAACTTTTCCGGAATTCGGGTTGTATATATATATTAGGGGTGTAACGGTACTTGCATTCATACCGGACCGTTTCGGTACAGGGCTTTCCGAATGACCGAATGCAATATTTTGTGTGCGGAACATAGGTACATTTTAGGGTTTCCAAACGAACATATTAAGAGCAACTGTTGATGCTGCACTTTACACTGTGGAAAAGTTAGATATATATATATATATATTAAATATGAGCAGGCCTACAAGCTGGGATTGGTAATGCTGCACTGTAATCATAGTTATTTATTTATATTTTTCGTTATATTTTATTATATGATATTGGTTTGAGACAAGAGTATTTTATTTAGTGGAGAACTTTGAAGCAGTATTTTATTTCTTATTCTTTTTTTTATTTTATATATATTTTATTAAAAAGCGTTTAAAAAAAGTGTAAACAAATTGTTAAAAAAAGTTTATAGTAATAAACAACCTGCAGTTTAATGTTTGCATTTCTTTCCCTTACTGTACCGAAAATGAACCGAACCGTGACTTTAAAACCGAGGTACGTACCGAACTGTGATTTTTGCATACCGTTACACCCCTAATATATATATATTATGCATTGCAATCCTTTAATTTTTAATAATTCACAAAATACTGAATCGCATCATAGGTGACCAGGGGGTGGAGACATACTCAGTGGCAGTATTCTGTTTTATAATTTTCTGTCACACTGCTGACAGGCTGGAGAAGATAAAAATCGATTGTCTTCCATACTGTAGGGGAATGCAGATGTTGCTCAAGTGTGAGACAAATCTGAGTCTGACTCCAAAAATGGAAGCAACCCTTGAACTGCATGAACTTCCTAAATCAATTTACCCACACTGCTACTTCCAGCTATTAAAACAGACCCAGTTTGCACAGACTGCTCTTTTCTCCATTTCAGTGAGAAAAACCTGAAGAGTATGGAAGCACATGGGTAGCGATATTCAATTTGGAATGTAATATGCAAAATGACAATGCAATATGTAAAATGACAATGCATTTCTGTATTTACATTTTCATTTTCCAATACATTTGTGCAACGTTTGGTGCAAAATGAAAATGAAAATTAAATTACATAATTTTAATTTGCCATTTCATACACCAGTTTTAATATGTAAAATGAAAACTAATTTTAACGCTTTATAAGTTGCAAAATTAAAATGAAAATGTATTACAGAAATGATTAGATATGTATAACATGTTCAAGCAAAAACTGTGGCAAAATTATCATTTAAATGCTATTTTTCTTAAATGCATTAACACTCCCAGTCAAGACACTTACGATTGCATTTTCATTCAGTGTCCCGCAATGAATGTAGCAAAATTCAATGTGCACATTGAAAATGCATTCCGAGCCGATCACGTGTCCGCCCCCTCGCGCCATGTCAATCACTGCGTGAACAAGGCGGGGCTTGTAGAAGGTCAGAGACTCAAATCTCAAAAAGGGGATTCAAGTGAGAGAACATGGACAAGACCGTTGGTCCGTGTACGTTTTAATCATTTCGGTTTATGGCTTCAATATTTCATTCGCACTTGTGGGCGGGGCTGAAACGCTGCTTTCATCTGATTGGTCGAATCGCTCAACCTTCAACTCGGTCTTTTCATTCTTTCAGGCAGAATAAGAAGCACCGCTCACTGTTAATTAGCATAATATTTGAAGCAGATGTAGCTGGGCACATAATTCGTGCTGCTGAGACCTGCAAATTATTTCTAGGTTGTAGTATTGTATGAATATTGTCCCACTGATAAATACAGTGCAAATAGTTCTGTCTCTTTGGAAAAAAGTGAAGTGGAAATAAAAATCAATAATAGACTGAACAGTTCCATGTCTGTAACATTTACCACTCTCATCTTTTAAGTCATAAGGCACTAGGTATGTGTGTGTGACATTAATAAATAATTGTAAAAATTAATATGGTTACATTTCTGAAATAAAAATAGTAAAATTAGCTCTATGCTGCTCAGTGCTACTGTAGCCTACCCCAGAGCGCCCTCTCGCGGCTGTAGACGGTAATGTTTTCTCTTGGTTCTGAATAAATGCGACTTATATATGTTTTCTTCCTCGTCATGACGTATTTTTGGACTGATGCAACTTATACCGAAAAATACGGGTAACATTATTATTATTATTTATTATGAGAGTAACTGACACAGACAAATCAACTGACACAAATCTAACTGACACAAATCAAATGTGTGGTTATAAACCCTGGTAAAGAAAATTCAATGTTTATTTATTTATTTTACTTCGTAATATACTGTAACATAAAATAACGGTGACTGATGATATGGCTAGTACACCTAATTCTTGAGTGAGAGAGACATATTTTGTACAACCTTCATGTGTCCTTTACACAAATCAAAGAATTCTATTTCTTTTACCATAGAAAATTGCAGCCTAAGACTTCAGTCCCACTGTGAGCTTATGCTGAATATGTGTGTTATACTCCTCGAAAACAGTTGTTTCCCTCTGTATTAAAACTGTAATGGACAAGGAAAAACTCAGTTTGACAGCAGGCAAGATGGGGATTAAATATAGGTACAATCCAGAAGTGGTACATTGTGCTTTCCAAACAAAAACATCCAGAGACAAACAACAGTGGACATGTAATGTCACAGACAAATCTGGACTACTGCGTAATTTTGTTGTCATGAATATGGGGATATTTGTAAAAATAGTCTCATGATGCATTATATTCAAGAAAAATCTCACAAAAGCCACATTGTCACTGGTTAATTAATGCGACATACAGTCCTGAATTCTTTATTATGCAATGCAGGCCAGCAATCTCTTTAAGCCTACAAAAATTTATTTTCAACTGAGGCTGAATTGGTTTGTCTATAATAATCATACCCAGATCTGTGAAAAGAGAGGTAAAAGCTTAACTGTTTAAAGAGAGAGATAATTATATATATATAATTTTTTTTAATTAATTAATTAATTAATTAATTAATTAATTAATTAATTAATTAATTAATTAATTTTTTCCTGTTGCTCAGTGGTAGAGCATTGCGTTAGCAGCACAAAAGATAATGGGTTCAGTTCCCAGGGAACACACATACTGGTAAAAAAAATTTAAGAAATGTATAGCCTGAATTCACTGCAAGTCGCTTTGGATCAAAGCGTCTGCTAAATGCATATATATAAACAGTTACAGTAGATTGCAATTATCTTCAAAAGGACAATCAAAGCGTAGTGAAATCGATCCATGAATAAACACAGTAGTAACATTAGAACAATTGCTCTAAAGGGATGATGAAAGACATAAGTTTGCCTCAGACATCACTGTTGTGCAGGCAGGTTCTTGTTGTCAGACCCAATGTTTGTGTTTGTTAGACTGGAAAAGCTCTAACTGCAAAATTGTTTATTCAAATTTTTTCTGTTGATCATTTGGGACAGGGAATTGTTCCAAATAGCTATCAGTGGTGCGTCATGTAAAACTCATGTGTATGACACGGTTACACATTCCAGTTTACTAATAAGAAAATTATGAAGATTTGGCTAATTATTACACTTTAATGAAGTGTGAATCATGCCATAAAATAAAACTGAAGAAAAGATGGATTACTCTGCATGGAAACATTATGGGGAATTTGGTGTAGAAACTATTTACATTCAGGAATTGCAAGGAAATTTTACAAACAAAGAAACGGTAAGTAAAACATTAATTTAAACATGACATTTTTAAGTAGAAATACTGAAATAGTAATTTATGTACAACTTTGATAATTTTTTTTTTTTTTTTTTACAGTGTAATGATATGCTGAATGTTGCACTATAAGAAGTGTCAACCTCACAAGAAATCCTCTGTTACACCATTAATATGTTATTAAAATGTGGGTAAGGTCTGTAGGTAGACCAAGTGTCCCTAAAAGTAATAGTCAGTTAGCCTTAGGCTTGCTGATGCACAGCCCAGCAACACCATTTGTCAAGTCTGACTGCACCTGGAGGCCATTGGAGACGGGTTAGAACTCTCTAAGGTAGGCGCAAGCAGTGCTCATGCACCCAAACTTCCACTTCGCAGCAGGCGCTGCCCAGAGATTAAAATATGTTTCATCTTTTTTAGCGCTTTTAACCTATTACCGGGCAGATTAATAACAACCAATGGAACATTTCACTCAGCTCATGTCGCAAACAAGATGATCATTTAAAATGTAGCCTAATGGACTTCCCATTTGATGATCCATAAAAAAAAAAAAAAAAAAAAATTACAGAGAAATAAATAAATAAAAATCCAGAGCAAGCGTGTGCAAGTTGGTTTGCCAGGTAAAAATAAAATTAGGCTTTGTGTAAAATGTCATTGTTAACTGTGTCTGATATGAAAACTATGCTAGTTATAGTCCCATAAAATGATCAATAGCAAATAACACATATAGAGGGTTTTCACCTATGTCACGATTTGGTCAGTTAGCCGGATGCGCGGCCATATTGGAGGTACTCGGATGTAAACAACGGCATGGATTGCACTGTTTATGTACTACTGAACACATTGTTACACTAACTTCTGATGTCTAAACCACGGGAACAACACATGGAAGCTGCAAAATCATATAGAGAAGGACTTAAAGCAGGAAAGAGCTCAACATTTTGACAAACTTAAGGTAATATGTGGTAAAGATCTGAACGAGCTAGCTTCTCTAACTAGTCCTTACTTTTATTTCATATCCCGACATTGACTAACTTACGTTCAGATTGTCAGTCCAAAAAAAAAGCACATGAAATCCGTTTCAAGCTATACATCCATATGTGGTTTAATATCCTATTCAAATCACATATCAGGAAATCCACCAGTCTGAACGCTCTTTCGCGTGGTTTATGTGACTTTCTCACGCCACGTAAAATGTAAACATCAGACGTTGTTATAGGGAACATGCTGAAAGTCGCTGCCGAAACAAGGCTGTGTTGTTGCAAAGTGCCGGACGAGCAGAAAATTATTATTTTTGAAAAGTATTTTGAAACCGGCGCGGAAAAAGAGTTGTGCAAACAGTAACTTACCAGCCGCCTACAGTTCTGCAGCTCGAGACGCAGTAACTTAGTCCAGCGCGGCCAGAGCCGCCTTAACCACTGTCCGTGTGTTGAAAAAAAAACTTAGAATAAACACACTCGCAACAGACACACCCCAAAGCGGAGACGTTACAGCGATGCCATGCGCACTGAGCGGACTTTTGCCGCTGTAGTGGACAGGACACGCACTGAAAGGTGCGTTCAGACCGGACGCGAATAGCGCGTCAGGCGCGAGTGATTTCAATGTTAAGTCAATGCAAAGACGCGTCAAATTTAAATAAGAAAACATTTATATTCCAAATGCAATACCCCTCCATCAACGCAACATCATTGCCGTGTTGTCAAAGAGCTGCGTGGACACACAAATCGGACCTGAACAGTTGCAATACAGCGTGGACATCATTTTAGATAATATTCCAAACGGATACAAAGATAATCGGATTGACAGTGTGTATGTACCCATAGTTAACTATTTTACGTCAAAAATGTAGCCATAGATAATGCTTCATTTACACATGTGGCTGATGCTGTGCATTGTACCTCAAACGCCATCTTTCATCAGTTTTTTGCACTCTTCTCTTTAACTTTCGGCAGTCTATAGAACTACAAATGTTTTTTTACAGACCAAAACTTGACCATTTTTCAGAAGCAATAATCAGCCAAATTTGCGAGTCCATTCAGTTCAATGGCACTGTTTACGTTCAGTCCCTCCAAAATGGCCGACTTCCGGGTTGATGACGCGTCGTGAAAACCCTCTATACTGAATTTCCGTTATATGCTTTGTTTATTTTTTAGTAAAATCAAATGTGACCTTGTTGTTTGTAACTATGGCAGTGTCTGCCCTGAGACCGCAAAATCACTTCCACTATGAGAGAAAGCAGCAACTGCGCAGCGATTCCTGGATGTCATAATCTCCATACGATTATCTCGACAAAAAAAGTCATGACATACAGCGTATTATCACGCTATATATATGACAGTTCCCAAAAAATTTATATTTCATGGCCACGCACAATGTATTATCACATTTCCACAAATTAATATGTTGTGGCCATGACAAAACTAGTGTAAGTGAACCAGACATGTCAGCAATCGTCACCGTAAATGCTTCGTTCGACTTTTTGGAAATCATCTACTCTTCCCTGTGGATAACCTCTGACCTACTTCCTTTATGATATGAATTTCTTGAATTTTTCAAATAATATTTTTTGTGGAAAAAAGAGATAAAAGATGCATTTATGTGAGTAGAATTTTTCTCACTGCTAATTCTCTTTATCCTTTTAATGACCCTTCCTAGAGCTCCATCCTTATACAATACAGTCAGATTAGTTATGCATTAACTAATATTAACTAACAATAAGAAATGCATGTTACATTATTTATTAATATTTAACATTGGTTCATAAAAATGCAACTGTCCATTGTTAGTTCATGTTAGCTAACACTTAAAGGTGCCATGTGCAAAAATTGAGCAAAAAATATTCAAAAAATGACCTACACGCATCAAAAGTATGAGGAGAAATAAGGGCGATGATGTCATTAAAAAAATGTCAAGTTATAGTGCTGCAGAGATATCAACCTTAATTAGCAGTAGCATTACTAGCCCCGGCCCGACAGGTGTCGTAATACCAGTTTCGGCCATGGGAGGCGGTATGCGGGCAACATAACCACCAGCCAACCTGCAATACACGAATAACTCGCACGGCTTGTGGGCGTAATCTAACCTGATGTCAATCATGTGGAAAGTACAGCCCACTACTTCATGTGACTTAAGCCCTTGGCAAGAGACCACCACCCGCTACAGGGAAACAACCGCGCTCGGAATCACAAATCAAATCCGATAAGAAAAGGAGCCGAACCAGAGTAAACAACAGAGTAAACCAACTTATGGACCTGAAAGAAATGAGGTCCGACACCGAACTTGCAACATTTCTTTTGGATTGGTAAATTAGATGCTGTTAGTATTTCGCTAGAAGTTTGTTTTATATGTTTGTGTATTTTTTTTTCGGGAAGTTATAACATAGAAATGTATCGAAGGCTGTTCTATAAACGTGCTAATGTTAGCGATGGCTAACCATAGCTGCGTTTGATAATTAGCTAGCTATAACTTACCCATTTTTTTATATGATAAGTAAACTGCTCTGTCTAGTCTGTTGGTCTCCGTGTCCTCTTTGCTTCGTGGTTTTTCTGTACGTGAGAAAATTGATGTGTGGCGTGAAAGCGTGTGAAAAGAGTCAATTGCGTGTGTCTCACGGTGAATGCTTGTGAGAGTTGGCAGCTCTGGTTACGTTGGTTGGTGCTAGCTTGGTCAACATCAGCTGTCTGATGTTGACCAATGATGTTGACAGAATGCTGTCTGTCAAATTAATTTAATTCCAATAATGTGTATTTACAACTCAATGTAATATGAACAAAACGAATATGAACATATTCACTGGTAAAGGTGAAGGGGAGTAGCTTGAAGATGTCATGTTTCAAAATCACTTGACATCACCCAATGAATGTTCCGTCCTCTTATAGCAGCGGTTTTCAATTCCAGTCCTCGCGCCCCACTGCTCTGCATATTTTGCACGTTTCTCTTTGTTAACACACCTGATTCAGATAATCAGCTCGTTAGAAATGAACTCCATGCATGAACTGTTTTTCAAATGTTCATTGCTCCCTACTCTCTGAGCAGGGGAAATCTGTTGAAATTTGTGCTGTGCAGCGTCTTTAATCATGGACAACTGTGACATCATATACCTCTGTAAATCGATACAATTTAAATTCACGTCTTGCACACTTCAATGCACTTTGATTGGAACATATAGCTACGTTCACTTCGAACTGGAATCATGGCTGAATATCCTGTGATGTCCACTTCGCAGGGCACTTATGTTCGAATAGAACAAATGTCTGAAGCTCTAAGAGAAACGTTCAAAATGTGCAGAGCAGTTTGGCGCGAGGACTGCAATTGAGAACCGCTGTCTTATAGGCTTCAGCTATGCTCTAGTGTTGTTGTGAAGGTAGGGGCGGAGCATAGAGACTATGCCGTTTCTCGTTTGTTACTCTAGAGTAGACCAATTCACTTTATTGAGGCATACTGCCTCCATCTGGTATGGAATGTGGAGTATGACTTGATTTTTTTGCCAGATATGACAGATGGCACCTTTAACAATAAAGATTATATTTGTTAACATTTCTTATAATTATACATTCATTAACATGAACTTACAGTTAAAAATAATTCTAAAGCATTTGCTAATTTCATGCTAATGTTATTTTCAATATTTACTATCACATTGTTAAAATCAAAGGTTGTATTGTTAATATAAATATAAACCTTAACATTAATAAAAAAAAATACTGTGACAAAACTAACAATTATTAGCTACAAAATTAACTAACAAAATTGCTCATTGTTATTTATTGTTAATTAATGCTTAATTGATGGGACCTTATAGTAAAGTGTTACCAATAATGTTAACAGATACAGCTTTTGATTTGAATAATGTATTAGTGAATCTTAGAATTAACATTAAGAATAATAAACACAATGCTTTAGAATTATTTTTCATTGTTAGTTCATGTTAACTAGTGTATTACTGATGTTAATAAATGAAACCATATTGCAAATTGTTACCAAATTGACATATGGTGTAGTATTTTCACTGACTCAGTCTTATGCTCCCACATGCTACAGTAGTCACATGGCAGTGCACAAACACAGCAAGAGAAATAATATTTTGTCACATTGACTTCTTGGGGAGAAGAAAACCAAGCTGGCAAGGTAATAGTGCCCTCATAATCCCTAAACGTCTCTGTTATGAAGAAATGTTATGGTTACGCCCTTGAGGTGCTAAGACTCATCTCTGAGATATTGGAAAACACACGTCACACATGTGCCTCCTTTTATTGGCTCTGTGCCCACAAAGATGCCTAGATTCTTTGATTGATTTCTTATATAATGTTCACAGCAATGTTCACAGTTGTTGAAACACTTCATATTATTGGAAATATGACAATGCACTCTCTGTTGATTAATTGGCAGCCATTTCCTCTGCTAACACCTTATTTTACCTACTTTTGAAGAGATCATAAATCTAGAACATTCAGTTTGTTTTGAAAGATTATGCAAGTGACAGTTTACTGTATGTACATTCCATTTATACATTTTACATTACTGTACAACCAAGGTTTGAAGCACACCAGATGGCTTCCTAGAGAGGCCAATAATTTGCCTCCCCGACTTGAAAGATCTCACATTGATTTATATGGTCTATCACATTTTAAATCTCTCCTCTGCAGCTGATTGATGTTTTATAATCGCTGTCTTGAGATAGAGAGAATCAGCATTGAGAACATACACACTAATTGCAGCATCTTACAGGTGAAGTAGGTTACTAACTTTGTCACCTCTGAAGCTGCGCTTGTAATCAGGAAAACAGCACGAACCAACACTGCTCAGCTATGGGTATCTCTTAATATGATAACCACTTAGAACAATGTAAACAATCTTCGTCTAAAAATAGATTTGCCATTAAGCTGAAATGAGGTGAGACTAGATATTTAAAAAAAGCTAGAATGACTGCATTTAGTATTTTTAAAAATCATTTCTTCATATGCATTGTAAACTGTTATAGGCAGTTTTAAAATAGCTGTAAACTTAATGAAATGTCGGACACTGAATTACATGTTAACTGAGCCTGTCCTCCAACAAAAAACCACCATATAGGTCGTTTGTGCAAGCACCTTATTACGACCTATATTTACGTTTTAAAGTTAAGCGCCCTCTAGCGGGCGTAAAAATAATGACAGTATCGCGTTGCGTCTGTCGTCATGAAATGACGTATAACGTCATTACCAATCAAAACGCACGTTTATTTAAATGCAATGTGTGGGCTTTTAACACCGATCTCACAGTATTTCCTACATATTTTACTAGGTGGCTTATTCGTTCGAATGAACACACCTAACCCCACCCCTAAACCTAACCCCACAGAAATCATGCTAACTTATGATTTATTGAGCATATACATTTTCGTGCACATCCATTCCCTGGGATCAAACCCATGATAGCATGATTACCTATCAATGTATAGCGCAATGATCTACCAACTGAGCTACAAGAAACGCAAATCAGAGTGCAAATAAAAGAGTACAAAACATTAATATGAAAACAACCTTTTGCCAATAGGGGCGCAATTGTAGTATACGCTCTGATGGGTCGTATTTCAGGGATTTGGACAAACGACATATACGGGCGTATTGGTTGGAGGACAGGTTGTGTTAACTACAATAAAAAGAAAGAGTTTTATCATTAAACTATTTCAGACAGGAACCACTTTGGCAAGTTTACTTGAGTTTATTGAACACAATTTTTCTTTGGCAGTATGGTTCCTTATGGGGGTTTTTGCTCCCAGAATAATTGAACACACAAGAGCTTTAACATTAACCCCCCGGAACCATGAGTTTAGAAATACATGACAATTTAGACTCTTAGTAATGTCTTTAAAGCAAACAGTGATAATCATGTGGATGGCAGTCTCTCAGCAATGAGGTCCATACCAGCTAAGATTTTGAAAGCTTTAGTGATCTGAAACAGAGAAGACGACAGCCAGAAGGTGCACAGTAATGTGCTCATGCTTATAATAGGGAGGGAGGGAGGGAGGGAGGGTTGCGAGCCGTTTGAGCATGCTTACCGAGCAGTGGTGCCCTGTATATAAGTCCCGTGTCTAATATGAGAGAGGTGGTGATTGGAGCGATTTGACAGCTGACCGCATCAGCTGGTCACAGCCTTTGCCTCCGTGGCCTGACTGAACTAACGCTGCGCTCGATTTACATTTGGATCTGCCTCACTTCGTTTGTGTCCTAGCATCACAACTTACAAACAGTTATGGTAAACTTGACTTTATTCTAATTTAAAACTTGCACAAACTTATTTACATATATTTCTAATAACACATTTGTAATGAAGTTGCAGTTTATATAATTGTATTTACTTTAAACGTAATTTCGAAAACCATACTACAGTTCAAATACTTTACAAGTGTTTTATTACATAAGTCAACACATCAAAATATAATCATTTTAAAGCATGAAATCAGATTATTAAAACTTTCTCATTTAAAATAGACTTTAAAAGTAAATTGTAATTTTTAATTTGACCTTATTATAAAATTAACTTTTAAAGAAACCTAGCCATTAAGGTGTAAACTCTCTAAGTGGCCTCCTTTTATTTAATTAATATTATATTATCTGCATTTTATTAAACAAAAAAAATATATATATATTTTAAAGATTTGAAGTAGTACACTCAGTACTATTAAGCTTAGGCAAAAGCCTAAGATACTGGCTTTTATAAGAACAGAATAACATCATGTAAATTAAACTCTGTTATGCGTCTAGTGTTTTAATGAGGCACTTATTTGTATCAGACAGCCATTCATGTTTACCCAAGACATGCAAATGAAACGTGCCAAAGAGGATTTGACTCCTTTATCAACAACAGCAATGGTTTGCATCTAAACATGAGGAAAAGTAAACAACATATAATTATCCAAAGGGAGAACCCCTTCATATAACAGAGCATAACAAAGGATTTACAGAAGGATTTAAAACTGAACTTGACATTGTTTGTTTGACTGTTTTAGACAAAGTAGTGTTTTTTTTTCTTTTTTTTTTTCATTTCCAAATTGGTAATAATGGTCCCAGGATGCACAGCAAGTGTATTGTCAATTATCTGATGTTTGACCAGTTCAGTCAGAGACATTACAGCCAGCACCCGAGGACTTGAACCTTAGCCTTTATCTCAGCAAAGAAAACGTACTCGGTTACTAAACGTAACCTCGGTTCTCTCTAGAAGAGCGAACGAGTACTGCGTCTTAGCTAAGACACTACGGGAAAAGTCTCTTTTCACGAAATACTGAAGCAAAAAATTATCCTTAATTTTGTATTTTTGTAAAGTGCATTTGCAGCAGTACACAGCCATAGGCGAGACGGCTCGTTCGCTCATTGGCTTGTTCTGCGGCAACTGCACAGCCTATCGCTGAATGCCCATCGTGCGCTGTGGTGACAGTCGCGCCGTCATGGAACACGAGTTCAGAACTATACCCAGAAACAGGATCGTCTGACTGGGGTTCAGCGAACTCTTCGCCCAATTGACACTGAGGCCGAGCTTCTCGAGGTGATCGAGTAAAACGGCCCTGTGGTCCACGAGCTCCGCTCGTGATCGGGCCAGAACCAGCCAGTCGTCCAAATAATTCAGCACTCGTATGCCTCTGAGTCTGAGAGGAGCGAGCGCAGCATCCATGCACCTCGTAAACGTACGAGGAGCTACGGACAAGCCGAATGGCAGGACTGCAAACTGGTATGCCTGGCCCTCGAAGGCGAATCTCAAAAACCGCCTGTGGTTTGACGCTATCTGTATTTGAAAATACGCGTCCTTCAGATCTATTGACATGAACCAGTCCCCTCTGCGAATCTGCGCGAGGAGCTTCCTGGTCGTGAGCATTTTGAAACTGCGTTTCATCAATGCCTTGTTCAGCTGCCTTAGATCCAGTATGGGCCTGAGACCCCCGTCTCTCTTGGGCACCAGAAAGTATCTGCTGTACAGCCCCCCCTCGCTTTGAGCTTGAAATACAGGCTCTACAGCCCCTTTGCTCAACAGTTTTGATATTTCGGCCCGAAGTATGTGTGCTACTTCTGTTTTGACCGTAGTTTCGACGCGCGCTGAAAAGCGCGGTGGGCGTCGAGAAAACTGTAGCAGGTAGCCTCTCTTTATAATGCCTAGCACCTAATCCGAAACCCCTGGAAGCGCTGACCATGCATCTGCATGAATGGCTAAGGGCTGGATGCGACACGCGCTCTGTTGACTGGGCAACGGCGGCGCTCGAGTGTGCTGCGCATCTGAGGCGGGGAGCGCGCTGATCACAGCGGGCAGATCGCTCATCCTCGACCCCCTTCCGGCGCTTAACCGACTGGAGGGAGGCTGAGCGGGTCCCGTGGGACTCGATATATCTGCGAGTAACCGTGGGCTGCATGTGTGCACTTTTACCACTTTCAACTCGCCGTCTGCCTGTGCAGAATGTACGTGCACGGGCCTCGTTTTTACAGAAGCCCCGCGCCGTAAGTGACATAGTGTATGTGGGCACTGGGAAGTGGGCACGTTTACTATGCGGCGCGCTCGACCGATCTGTGTCGATCTTATGTGCGCTAGCCCTGTGTGCAGGGCTGTGCTTACATGCGGGGATGGGCACTGGGTAGTGGGCATCGTCACTGCATTTAAAGCACCATCGGCCGTGGCCGGACGAGCATGCACGGGTTTCGTTTTTACAGAAACCACATGACGCGTGTGACATAGTAATTGTGGGCACTGAGGGGTGGGCACGTTTACTATGTAGTGTGCGCGACCGAATTGAGTCGACATTATGGGCGCAGGCCTTGTGTGTAGGGCTGTGCTTACATGTGGAGATGGGCACTGAGGAGTGGGCATCGTCACAACATTTATAGCACCATCGGCCGTGGCCGGAACACCAGAAAAAACACTCTTTTTGTGAAACATCTGGGTAGCCGTGATAACGGCTTTTGTGTGCAGGCAAGCGGGCACTCGTGCAGGCTTGCGCATTGCAGAAGACACTGAGGCAGTCACAACTCTTGGAACTGCAACAGCGGCGCGCTTGGGTGAGAGCTCGGCCGGAGCGGAGCTCGGCCGGAGCGGAACTCGAACACCGGCGCTTTCCCAGCAGTGCTAGGATGCTTTCGGGGCTTCTGGCTTCACCGCAATCCTCTGCCGCGGCTCCCGCGGCGCGGGGCGACGGCTCGAAGAGCGAGAACGGGGTCCCGAGCTGCGTTGCTGACACTGTCGTGATGGCGCAGCAGGAGGCGGTGGGCGTGACTGAGAGCTCTGTGGGGCCGGTCTAGAGCGGCTAGCTGCAGAACTGGAGCGCTTCGGCAAGAAGTGCTTGAACGCCTGTGAAGCTTTCTGGTCCTCGGCGAATCTCTCCACAAACTCGTTGACGGAAGATCCAAAGAGGCCGGCAGGAGTTGGCGGAGCGTCAAGAAACGCAGCGCGCTCAGACTCCTTGATGTCAGAAAGCGTCAGCCAGACTGATGAGCAACGTGCTGCTGCTTGATTAATTAAATAAAAAAAACAAAGAAAAAAAAGCATTTTTACAGATGAAACTGACCTGAAACCCTGAACAGTATAGTTCTGCTTCTCTGTTCCAGCTGTGCGCTTCCAAAGTCCACTCTCTCTCTCTCTCTCTCTCTCTCTCTCGAATTGAGTCTGATCCAAACCGTTTGGCGGAGGCGCGGAGAGCGCGCGAGTCATGACTAACACTTCCTGATTTATTAGAGATTTAATTATCAAACGGCGGATTCGCAAATGATCGCTTTAGTACATTCGGCAGGCAATTATACAATAATGATATTAAAATAGCGGGCAAAATCGGCTTCCAGGCCACCGGGAATTGTCCCGGTTCTCCCGGTGTCCAGTCCGCGCCTGATTTCCACAGACACGCAGAACGTGCAGGAGTCATATATTGCATTTTTGGGGCTTAATATTAACAGACACTAGTCCATGTCATGTTTTGATTCAAGTGTACTGACCTACTTTTGATTTAGTCATCCAAAATGTGGCATATTCCGTCCGCGTTAGGCATTCCGTTTTTATGACTGGATTCTACGAACCAGACTGTATTTCCGCATCCCGGAAATTATTAGGGCGGTATGTTTCAGAATAGTCAGTGCAATTTGGGAAAGAAATCAGTTAAATCTGTATGTGGATGTGTGTAAATATTCAAATGTAATACCCTTTGTAATCGTTAAAAATTTCATAAGTAACTGTAATTTAATTACTCATTTTTTCTTAGTAACTGTAGCTAATTACAGTTACATTAATTTTGTAATTAAATTACGTAACGCCGTTACATGTAACTAGTTACTCCCCAACACTGATTGCTTACAATATGAGAATTGCTGCCCCCATGACTTTCTCTGCAGTAACACTTTATAATAAGTTTCATTAATAATATTAATAAATATTGTTATAATATATCAGCAGTTCAATGTATGATATTAAGTAGTAACTACTTGTTCACTATCAAATCCACCTTCTTATCTGCACATTAAATTCTTGTTTTAAAAGCCATTTCAGTCATAACAAATATGTATATGAACTCAGAAAGTATACAAAAGAAAAAGTAAAATACAGAAAATGCAGTTATTCTTTAAAAATGTAACAACTTTAGAGCTAATATAAGTGGTTTCTTTTCAGTTTTCTTTTATTGCTTGTTTTACCCATCATTTTAGATCACAATGCACACAATTTGCTGAAATTCACTACTTTGCGTAAAAAAATGAAACTTTAAATGAAATAATTTAAATTTATTTTATATAATTTATAATTTAATTTTTAGCAACATTTCAAACATTTATTTTAGTTTAACTTGATGTTTTAAAATAACTAAAACTAACACTGGAATAAAGATTAATTAATATAATATATGTATACACACACAAACAAATACAATTGACCAAAACTTTAATTCAAATTAAAATGGAAAACAGAATAAAATATTATTAAAGACTATAATAGTACAACCGAATTCCGGAAAAGTCGGGACGTTTTTTAAATTTTAATAAAATGAAAACTAAAAGACTTTCAAATCACATGAGCCAACATTTTATTCACAATAGAACATAGATAACATAGCAAATGTTTAAACTGAGAAAGTTTACAATTTTATGCACAAAATGAGCTCATTTCAATTTTGATTTCTGCTACAGGTCTCAAAATAGTTGGGACGGGGCATGTTTACCATGGTGTAGCATCTCCTTTTCTTTTCAAAACAGTTTGAAGACGTCTGGGCATTGAGGCTATGAGTTGCTGGAGTTTTGCTGTTGGAATTTGGTCCCATTCTTGCCTTATATAGATTTCCAGCTGCTGAAGAGTTCGTGGTCGTCTTTGACGTATTTTTCGTTTAATGATGCGCCAAATGTTCTCTATAGGTGAAAGATCTGGATTGCAGGCAGGCCAGGTTAGCACCCGGACTCTTCTACGACGAAGCCATGCTGTTGTTATAGCTGCAGTATGTGGTTTTGCATTGTCCTGCTGAAATAAACAAGGCCTTCCCTGAAATAGACGTTGTTTGGAGGGAAGCATATGTTGCTCTAAAACCTTTATATACCTTTCAGCATTCACAGAGCCTTCCAAAACATGCAAGCTGCCCATACCGTATGCACTTATGCACCCCCATACCATCAGAGATGCTGGCTTTTGAACTGAACGCTGATAACATGCTGGAAGGTCTCCCTCCTCTTTAGCCCGGAGGACACGGCGTCCGTGATTTCCAACAAGAATGTCAAATTTGGACTCGTCTGACCATAAAACACTATTCCACTTTAAAATAGTCCATTTTAAATGAGCCTTGGCCCACAGGACACGACGGCGCTTCTGGACCATGTTCACATATGGCTTCCTTTTTGCATGATAGAGCTTTAGTTGGCATCTGCTGATGGCACGGCGGATTGTGTTTACCGACAGTGGTTTCTGAAAGTATTCCTGGGCCCATTTAGTAATGTCATTGACACAATCATGCCGATGAGTGATGCAGTGTCGTCTGAGAGCCCGAAGACCACTGGCATCCAAGGTCTCCGGCCTTGTCCCTTACGCACAGAGATTTCTCCAGTTTCTCTGAATCTTTTGATGATGTTATGCACTGTAGATGATGAGATTTGCAAAGCCTTTGCAATTTGACGTTGAGGAACATTGTTTTTAAAGTTTTCCACAATTTTTTTACGCAGTCTTTCACAGATTGGAGAGCCTCTGCCCATCTTTACTTCTGAGAGACTCTGCTTCTCTAAGACAAAGCTTTTATAGCTAATCATGTTACAGACCTGATATCAATTAACTTAATTAATCACTAGATGTTCTCCCAGCTGAGTCTTTTCAAAACTGCTTGCTTTTTTAGCCATTTGTTGCCCCCGTGCCAACTTTTTTGAGACCTGTAGCAGGCATTAAATTTTAAATGAGCTAATTAAGTGGATAAAAGTGTAAAATTTCTCAGTTTAAACATTTGCTACGTTATCTATGTTCTATTGTGAATAAAATATTGGCTCATGTGATTTGAAATTCCTTTAGTTTTCATTTTATTAAAATTTAAAAAAACGTCCCAACTTTTCCGGAATTCGGATTGTATCTCAATGTTACTAAAATAACATTAGAACCACTGCTGTACTATATAATGAAATTGTAAATCCAATGAAAAATGATGAGATATTACACTATGCTTACGCAGCATACCTTGCTCAATGACCTTTTTTCCAAATTCACTTTTTTTTGAGCAGACCTTTATCTTTTCAATGCATTTTCTCTACTGAAGACAGAACAATTTTACTTATTGTTTCTATTCACGTGAGCACTATCACTTTACCACCACTTGTCCTAGTTACAAAGAGCGGCATTGCTCAGGGATTCAGATAGAATTTGACTCTCATCAGTAACCAAGGAAGCCACTAAACACCATGCCCCTGCAGAGAAGAGGTTATCCACTTCGCACAGGTGGTACGATCCTGAAATCATAGCGGTTCTGTATGCATCTCCACTTCCTCCTCTTTCTAGGTCACTTGCAGAAAGAAATGAGGTGTCAGAGTAATGGATAGATCCCAAACACCAGAGCAAAGTTTGAAAAGCGTAGGGATTTAACTGTCAACGCATTAAGATCTAAGAACACAAAGACTTTGGCTTGCAATGATAAAAGTGTTTTTGGGTTATGCACAGATGATGCTTCCAAACTACAGGCCTTCATCCACATATATGCTGACACATTTTTAATGACAAATTAGTAACCAAAAAAAAAATAAAATAGCCCCAATTTTCGAGTTTTTAATTCTATCATCATTTACAAAAGCCAATGATGTCAATTTTAAGGTGAACTATTCCTATTAGTTTTACGAATAGACAATATGTTAACACTGTTTTCAAACTGTTTCAAAAATGGTAATTCTATATAGTTATTGGCTCAACCCATGAACAGCGTTTTACTATTAAATTTTTAATTTATCTTGACATGCAACATACTATTTATGATGTAACACTCATTTCTATAAAACACTTTTGCACTCAAATTGACATTGCAAAAGTATTATTTAAATCTGATATAGGTAATATTCAGATTTTCAAAACACACTCAGAAAGGCAATTATGTTAATGAGGGTGTACTCTCATTGATTTTAATAAATAATGTATATATATATATATATATATATATATATATATATATATATATATATATATATATATACGCACAACTACATTGTCACCCTGCAAAAGCAAGGCTGCATTTCAGTCTCAAATTAAGTATTTATATTAAATTGCTGGACTACTCCAATCAGGGGCTTTTCTTACGTTGACAAGATTCATCAGTCTCGCTTGACAGGGCCTTAGGATTAAATAGCAGGGCAATGCAAGTGGGAGTATCTGGTGAATATACCTGGCAGCGGCCAAGTTCAGCAATTATGGAAATGAGAGCAGTGCTCTTGTGTGAACTAAAAGCTGTTTTACTGTAAGCTCTCATACATACATATCTACAGTGCTAAGACAACAAAATATTCCAAAGTAATGAGGCTGATGCCTTTGGAAATGAATACACAGTGTTTAAACAGTAGCTTTTGTATAATAGATATCCTCAGTTGTCTTGACAGTAATCTTGGCCTCGGTGCTTTCTGCATGCTGAATGCATGAATATTTATAAAAAAAAAAAAAAAAGAAGTTAATGTTGAAGTTAATCCAACACGATTCTTTTCAACCACTTTACTTAATTTCAGAGTTAAAGGATTTTAGTTGTGTAACTAGGAACAGGATTTCCCCTTACCATCATGGTTTGCTCAGGGCTGGATAGGGAGAGTAAATTTTGAAATAAAATGTTTGTTTATGTTTTTTTTTTTTTAGTATTATTTTGTGGCACAGCTCACGTCTGGTGTAAAAATGGTGTTTACTGAAATAAATAATGCTAACTATCTGCAACATAACCCAGTTACGTGAAACATGTTGAGATAAAAAAAGTTAAGTAAATCCAATGTATGAGTTTTTTTTTTAGGGTGTAATATACAGTAGCTATATACTGTATGAACATCATCCCTCTCAGTCTACTACCAACAAATACAGTATGTGGCCTAATTCAATTGCAATGATTGAGTGATATGGCTTTAAAGAGGTCCAGACAGCCCACTTAAAACACTCTCTTGGATCATCAACTTCACCTGCCAATAGTGATGGATTCCCCTATCCAAGGCTCTGGCTTAAGATATAGTACATATACACATATCTGGCGCAGCGTAGCTGATCTCTTCTATGTTTTCCACCCTTAAATTCTAAAGGCAATTTGAATATTTTGCACCAGTCGACCCTTTGGCAAGTCCAAATTATGAGTCTCAATTCACTGAGCCAGAGCAGTTGTTATGCATTATTCCTTCACATTATAAAAAAAAACTTTGATTGTTTTATTTTTAGGCAATGTGATGATTTAATTTATATTAGTTTGGTTGGTTTATGTGGACACTTAAACATATAATAACAAGATTGGTTTAGGGGAAAAAGCTAGTAGTGGGTCTTCCTTATTCTGCTATATGCAGTTCAGAATAATTTCATTGTGTCTTGAGGATATGGACTATGTTAATAGGATTAATGTCTTCAAACTGCTTTCTTATTAAAAGTATCACGTGACTCCCTTGTAACACAATAACAAAACAAAAAAATGACTCCCACACATCTGTCTGAATGAATCTGAGTGGTGACATAATGACTCAACATTTTCATGGTCTTATTTCCCATAGTGGCAGCTTGAAAATTAAGATGTAGTTTTTTTAGCTATCCTGCAATATGAGTTAAAACATGTCTGCATTTGGAGAAACACTTATTTAAAGCATTTGCTTAGAATGGAACTCTTAAAGGGATAATTCTTACGTTGACATCATTTACTCAACCTCATGTACAAATAGAGGTATTAATGCATTTTCTTTCCACTGCAGAGTGCAAACAACACTAGAAACATTTTGACTTGCATTTTACATTCTGTGTACCACAGAAAAAATAAATAAATAAAAAGTTTTAGATTGAAATGAGGGTGAGTAAATGATGAAAATGGTGAACCGTCCCTTTAAATTTCTATACTCTTTAACACTGTACCTACGACCTCAGCACGTACATTTTGGTCTGGATGCAGCCATCAATCGACCACTATCGTTCTATAGCTTGGCTCAACAGTGCAAAGATCTGCTAGGTCAGCCAGGAACTGCACTGACCTATCTCAGCTGCTGCTTAGTCATGCAAATTTCACTTTTCAACATCAGAAAAATCAGACCATGCTTTTCCAAATACACTCTAATGCTTCTAAGTCCTCAAATTCAATGCTCGGAGTAACATAACATAACATAACATAACATAACATAACATAACATAACATTTGCTAATTTAGATGTGTAACTGAAGTCATTAAAATTAAGATGTTGAATTGTAATTATATATATATATATATATATATATATATATATATATATATATATAATTATATATATATATATATATATCTGCCTTGAATGGTTTGTTTGTTTTAATATTTATTTGCAAGCTTTATAATGTCGTTAGTGCATTGTGTGTGCAACATAAGACGTAATTGTGAAAAAAAAAAATTCACATTGGACATTTGTAATGGCTTTGTCCTTGTTCAACAATAGGTGGAAAATATTGATTTTGGCATGCGTACAAATTCTACCCTCTTTTACTGCTGCAGGTAATGCTCATTGATCTGTAAAATTATGAGCTGCCATTAAAAAGGACTGGTTACCACATAATCCAAGAAGGTCTGTTCTGCTTTCCTTTAAACTATTAATCTAAATGCACAGACTCAGATGCCATTTTCATTAGAATGTACCATAATTGCCTATAGGCAGATACAATTGTCTCTTTTCTGGCTACAGAAATTGTTCAATGGCCAGAACCGACTGAAAGAGCAAATTAGTCTATTCTGCACTCACTTAAAGGTTGAACTTTTTAATCCAGATAAGAAAAAAGAAAGTTCAATTTTGACTTTATAGAGCACTTGAAATTGTGAACAGAGGAGTTTTAAGTTGGTGCGGGATCCATATGTTAGCCTAAGCACATCTTTTCAAGGAACATATCTATAAATTGATACACTGAGATGTTTGTCAGGATGGCATTTAATAATTTTAGGCTATATAACATTGTAAATCTGCACATACATAGAAAAGGCTTGTATAAAACATAACATTCTGTGCAATAATGCATGTCAAGTTCAGCGATTCAGTTGCCAAATGCTTTATCTTATTCTGACAAAACAAAATATACTGGCAGAAACTGTTATATCTGAGAAAGATAAGATGGGAATGATGGTTGAAGCCAGTTCTTATTGTCATCAGGAGCCAGGCTGAAAAACAATTTTTG
This sequence comes from Carassius carassius, assembly GCF_963082965.1. NCBI lineage: Eukaryota > Metazoa > Chordata > Actinopteri > Cypriniformes > Cyprinidae > Carassius > Carassius carassius. The sequence continues at coordinate 11,974,273 of NC_081764.1, forward strand.
TTTGTTTGTTTTTGCATGGAATATTGGTAAACCATAGAGCAAGTGAACGAATAAGTGAGACAAGCTTACTTCTGAAGGAAAAATAAGAACCTGGGTGAAATTAAACCTAAGTGGAATAGAAAGTCCTATTCAAGCAATAAAACTTCACTGTAGCACCACAGTGAATCCCAGTAGTAGAGCTGACCATAAAACAACAACAACAACAATGCACAATAAAATGGCGATGGGGTGAAAGAATTCTGTTTAAAGGTCTTGCCTGCACTATTCAATGCTACAATGCCCTCATCCACTCTCTGCTGCTGTCTTCCACCCATGGAGTGATAAGAATCAGTGATCAATGAAGCACAACAGCAACATAGTATAGTATATATTTATTTAATGCCATGTCAGCATCAAAGTCTATTTTCATGGCAACAACAATTTGAAAAATACAAGTATTACAAATACAATAAAAACCAACAAACACAAGTTATATTGCATACGATTATTTTTACATTAACATGATAAAAATTCTAAAAACTTTTCCTGGCTAAATTTGACTAAATAACTCTTTAAGTGAGATCATTTCATAAAAGAGTTTAATCTGTACATTAAAAGCTGGACAGTCCAATAGTCACACCAGCAACAGAAAAGATCCGCAACTGTCTGTTCAAGAAACAAACAGCTCCTTTTCTGTTTCATGAGTGATACACCAAAACAACAGTAGGTTACTGAATTTATGTAGCTATGTAATCCTTAATGACTGATTTGATTATTACAAAAACACAGCTTTTCATTTGATGGACTGGAGTCCATAATTTTTGTGATGTTTTTATCAACTGTTTGGATTCTCGTAATGCTTAAATAAATACACTTATTCATAGTGACTTTAATTCACTCAACAAAATACAATAATTAGTCATGATAAGTGAGATTAAAAGGAAGCCACATATTGCATTTTTTTTTTACTTCAAAATCTTGAATCATGTCTCTTGCCTTTTTTCAATAGCTCAAAGGGAATGTAGCATGATTCAAAATATGACCGTAAGGAATAGGAACACAATATGCCATACTCCCACCTTTTAATTTCACAGCCAATCCCTTTAGAAGGGAGCATTAAAATGAAGTATTATTGACTGTTGTAGTAGACCTGTCAGGAGTGAGTCCATCCCCATGTTGACAGTAACTGCTGTTAAATGACCCAACATTAGAACACTTTCTTGTATTTGGCCAAGACATGATCATGTACTGAACTGACATCTAAAGGTCACTCTTTCAAGGCTGGTAAAAAGAGTTCAGGTGGTTTGAAAGAAGAATAAACATAGCCTTTTAACCCAGTCTCTTTCTTTTAATGTACAGGTTTTGGATTCTTTGCTCCATATAGCTGGTTTTGAAGTTTAGAAATAGTTTGATATGACATTCTCCTGACACGTCTGCTCACTGATCAAGAGATAACGTCAAAAGAGAGAATTAACTTAACAATCTGCTTTTTTCACCTAACAATCGTCACTAATGCTTAGCACAACTGTTTTGTATTGCTGGTTTCTATATACAGTGTAATATGATGTTGGAGCGATATCCAGAACCTGAGTAACAAAAAGGAGAGATAGCATGGTTAGTGCTATCAATGTAGTGGGCCATTTGATAAATTAAAAGCAAGTGAGTAGTGGCAGACTGCCACAATAAATACAAGTACAAATAACGTTAGATGTACTGGAAGTAGAGCAAATAAATACATCCAACTACTGATTCTTCTCGGGGGCCAATTGTATTATGACAGTGATCTTTCTGAAGCATAGTTGAAAGAGAGAGAGAGAGAAAGAGGGAGATCTTGACTGAGAATTAGAAAAAAAAGATACAGAGATAGGAACTCAGTCCAGTGGTATGTAAATTCCAGCCTGTCTAGATTTGACTAAGATGTGTTCCCACCGACTTAATTTTTTTTTTTTTTTAATTTTTCACATTGAATCTTCACCTTTTTATTTTTTTCTTTATTTATTTTTTTTAACTGGCAAGATTGGTTTGCAGGGTCGGTGGGATTCTGAAAGATTTGTGAGTATTTAAAAACTAAATAATAATAATAATTGAAGTTTATATATATATATATATATATATATATATATATATATATATATATATAATAATAATAATGCCCCCCCCCTGAAATATATATATTCCAGACTTTTCAAGGGCCCTCTCTTCCTTTGGGGCCCTGGTAATCAGTACTGGTTTTACCCGCAGTCCGACGCCCCTGTATATATAATTTTTAAAATATAACTTACAAATCTTTTAATAGGACCCACAGGTAGACTATATCTGGATTCTAAAATCTAAATTAGTCGACAACCTATTCTACATAGATGTATGAGCATCTACCATCAACAGATTTCTAGTGCACTCATAAGACACAGGAAAGCAATGCACACATATTCTAACATTAAATTTGACAAAAAAAAGCCATAATTACACATTGAAGCAAGCTGAGACATTGTAATATGCAAATAAAATTTGTTCTCTGCAGATCTGATATGAATTTAAAAGTACACTCTTTATTTTGCTCTGTTGACAGAGATGGGGTAGACCCTGAATTCAACTCAGTAAGTAGCTAATTACATTGGTTAACAACAACCATGAAGAGAAATATCCCTCTCCACATGGGATTTAATTAAATTAGTTAATAGGATATGAAGACACTCTTCAGTCTGAGATTTAACGGCTGCAAACATGAAAGATGAGTACAATGTGAGTAAAGTCAAACTGGATAAGGTAACAAATCTTTCATTTAATTACTCTAATGACCCAGCTTCTAATTAGTGTGGAGCCTGATGTTTGGTGGGCATATATGGGCTGATAAATTTGGTGGGCATATATGGGCTGATATATATATATGGTAACACTTTAGAATCCAGTCCACACCAGTTCCATATCAACAACTTCTGTCTGCAGAGCAAAAGAGGAAAGAAAGAAAGAGAGAAAGAGAGAAAGAAAGAAAGAAAGAAAGAAAGAAAGAAAGAAAGAAAGAAAGAAAGAAAAACATTGTTTCCCCATCTTGCAAATGGATAGTAGGGGATCTTCCTTATATATCCCCACTTCATAAAAAAGTGTTATGTTCTTTTGCTGTATTTCTTTCTTAATTTATTTGAATCTTGACAAACCCATGTATAAGACAAATCGGTCCCAGTTTATATTAAGTGGCCTTAACAGCCATGCACTTACATCAAACAAATAAGTACAATATACTGTGTTCATATTGTATTGCGAAACACTTTTGCTCCTATTGAGGTGGGATATGGGTAAGGTTAGGGACAGGTTTGGTGGTATAGGTAGGATTAAGGGTTGGTTGAAGTAAGGGACAGTGTAATTATAAATGTAATTACAGAAATTAAATACAGATGTAATTACATGCAGCTATTTTTAAAATATGAGTACAATGAAAAAAGATGTATGTACACAATAAGTGCATTGTATGTACACATGTTGCTTGACAGAAGAGAAAATGAAGTAGATATAGCACATAAAAGTTTGGGTTTTGAGATTGATTTTTTTTCTTCTCCAGAAGATCTAAATAGCTTCATTTGTTTTCTTCATATCTGAACTGTTATTTTTCCTGTGTTGTTTTGTCCCCCCAAATCCTTCTGTGCTCTTAAAGGACAGTTTTCCTCTGATGGCTGCGAGTTTAAGAGGTTTAACAGAGGTTTAACAGAGGAACCGATAATGTGGGAGACTTGTCAATAGTCTCAGGCAATCTCTTTCTCTGCTTATTACATCTTAAATGTTCTACAGCTTGTGCTAAAATAGACAGTCCTGCTTATGGGAATATATTCACGGATGCATGGTTATTAGTACAAGAGAATTGCCATAAGGCCTCACATTATAATATATATATATATATATATATATATATATATATAAAAACTATGAATTGTTAAAACAGAGTAGTCAACCAGTCTAATCAGATGACATAATTTGCATTTATTTGTCTCAGGTGATGTTTTATAGGATGTTTTATAGTGATTATGCATTAACAAAATAAAATATATCCTGTGGGTTTTAAGGATTCAATATCTTTAAGCAGGTTATTAGACAATTTTTTTTCTCACAACCCTCAGACAGTGAAAGCGATGGCTCAGAGGCTGAGGGCAAGGGCATGAAATGGTGCTCTTCATGTGGATATGTTGATAGTTAATCATTCCTCCTTCCTTTCCACATTCAACAGGTAAGATTAGCTCAGTGGTGACAGGGAGGCCTTGTTCAATTTTTGTCTGTGCTCTCTCTACTTTGTGGCTAGGGGTGTTGAAGCTTGTACCCACCTGACATTAGACTACAAACTAATTCTGCAGTTCAGGCTGAGTGCATTTCAATTTAGGGTCTGCATTGTTGATCTGAAAGATCAGAACCAGTTCCCTGACAGACACCTCTGAGCTCCAAATTATTATGTATATGCATGTCACATGTTGGTGTATAAGGCAAAGCGCACAACAAAGGAGATATCAAAATAGTTCTTTTAATGATCCACAGGAGAAAAAAGGGCACATCCAAACACACATCCAAAAAATCTAACATCAATAGCAGACAGAGCAAAAAAGGAGACCACAGATTTTTAAATACTGGGAACGTAATCAGTGGGAAACAGAAACAGGTGTGGGGCTAATTAATTAACTAAACAAGAAAAGGAACATGACCAAATAAGGACACTCAGTAAGAACAGAAGTCCATAACTGTGACATATATATATATATATATATATATATATATCTTATCCATACATGAAAGTATTGGTCAATTGACTTTGTTCATAGCATTAATAGCTACTAAAGTGTTACAGAAACACTCATTTACAAGGACTGTGCATATCAGCAAATGTTCCTGTGAACAATTTATAAAATCTATCAATTTATATAATCTGTGAACAATTTATATAACACAAAAACTGATCCTGAATCCATCCCATTTTTGTTTGTTTGTTTGTTTTTAAATCACAAATCATCTTGAAATTGCGAATGAATGCATGAAGTCTATCTTCAGAACACCCACAGATATACTAATAGCAATGGAATTAATCCACATGTGAAAGTTATTAATTATGATCCCAGCTCCAGTGTATTATTACTTTGCTACTATTTGAAAGTTATTTGTATGCAAATACTAGCATGGAAAGTGCAATATGTCAAATGAGAGGCATGCTAAATACAGAAGACCTACTGTATACGCAAAACTCATAAAGCCATACTGTAGCAATAGGGAGCTATAAGAAAGCTATTCAAAACTTTTAACATCACAAGAATACAATTTGGGATCAAGCTTGTTAAGCTTGTTAATGGGATTTGAGATCAGTCACCTTAGAAGCTAACCATGAGGGGTCAGCATGTTAACTGTTTGTTCCCAACTATACTATTTAACAGTTTAATGGCAAGCAATGGTCCAACACTCTCCCACATGCTACATGGGTCAATCAAGTTTGTGTTCCTGTAATTAATTAACGAGCAAAAGAGTTTTAATAGATTTATTTTGTGGTGCCGATTATTGGATTTCAGGGTTTTTAAAGTATATCGAGTGATCCTCTATGCTGGCAAGTGCTTCTACCCTCATATTCACTTGCTATGCATGTTACACTGGCACATCTCTCTGCTTTGGGCAGCAGCCATCATTATGATATTGTAATCCAAATGAGTTGGCAATGCAATGCTGTTGGACAGATTAATATAGTTCAGCATACTGTTTCATTGGAAGCATAATGTGTTAAAGGCAAACTGGTCTCAAAAAATTACGTACCTCTTTGCATTTTGTATGCAACACTGTTTTTACATACCTTACTGCATGTTTCGCCACAGTTTCATAGAGAAATGTCCACTGAGTGGGGCTAAAACACTGGTTTAATTTGTGAACCCTGGCACATTTTTATGATGTTGAAATAGCTACGTATTGCCATGCTTTTATTATGTTTCTTCTTCTGTAGTTGAGAATGTGTTAATAAAAAAGAGATAACAGCCAAACAGACTGGTTATTGAGACAAACGACAGAACAATCACATCCTTTCTCTTCTCCTCAGATGTCATTATTTATAAAAATTACCTCTACTTAGCACCAGCAAGCTTGTTAGCTTGACAGTTAGCATCAGCTAACAATATTTACTTATTTTCAGTAGGTTATGAATAAACATTCATGCCTATCTACTCGTCTAGTTAATCCAAACGTTACTGTTGATAAACAATATAAAAACAGACGTCACATAGGACATGGATGGTAGCATTTTAATAAAACTGTTAACATTACGGCAGCGAGGAATTTGAACGTGCATGAGTTATTGTATTTAATCTGTGTAATTTTAATGTTTGTTTTTTTATTTATTTAGTTTTTTTTTTACCTAAAATTGATGTGTCTGCATCGAGCATTTCAGTGGGCTTAAATAGATCACTCTTTACAACGGATATAGTTCCCAAACAACTGACAATTTTGACCTAAATATGATTTGCAGTTACAATAATTAATCCAAATTTTCGACATTAGTAACTTACTTTTAGCAACATCAGACGCACGCGCGCTCACAAGATCTCCCGGTTCTTACTTCTGTAGACTCGCATTAAACGGTTCATTTGAATCAGTGAGTGGTCGACTCCAGAACAGCTGCAATCCATAGACAGTAGGCTGCAATCGGATCATTCTAATTTGTAAACGAATCGTTTGGTGCGATTTGCGATCCGATTTAAGTGTATTTTGAAAAGACTCAGTTCGTTCATGATGAATCAAACACCGCTTCTGTGTGTCGGAGCACGTGATATATTATAGGGAGTAACGATATGTTTTATGAAATGTAGTGAAGTTAAAAGTACGATTTTATGCTTTGGAATGTAGTGAAGTAAAAGTAAAAGTTACTCAAAATAAAACTACTCCAGTAAAGTACAGATACTTGAAAAATGTACCTAAGTACAGTAACGAAGTAAAGCTACTTCGTTACTGTCCACCACTGCCAAATGGAATTGCAATCTGTTTGTTTGGCTCAACCAGTGGTATAAATCTGGAGCAAGACTACAGTACATGTTTATCTAAAACAGGGGTCACCATCATGTGTCCATTCAGATATAATGAAATAAATAAATGTAAAACCCTATTTTCTAATAAATCAAATTTATATCAAGGTCAGCTCAGTAGAGCCATTTGGGTCTTACAGTGCCATGGGTTTCTACTGCAGTTAACTGTTGCTATGGTCAGAAGTGCGGTCATGCTTGCAGTAAAGAGAGCAGAGAGCAGAGAGCAGCCCGCAGACAGATTGAACTTTCAGTGAGTGGAAAACAATAGCATTCTTAAAATTAGGAAAGTTGAATTTAGTTGTATCAAATTCAAGGTGATAAAAATTCTTACATTTAGGAACACAGGTATGACTAGAATTGCAATATGGCTTACTGTGATGATTAGAAAGCATATGATTTCATTGAATAAAAATGAAAATGATCAAAAACAGCTGCTGTACTGCTTACTGCTGTTACAGGGGACACGACTGTATTTCTGCCATTCCAGAAATATCTCCTGCTGGCAGAGAATCAATGTGCATTTTTTGACCTCAAGCAATTTTAGTTGAAGACCACTGATCTAAAAAATGGCAGACGGCTGGAGTGTTTTAAACATGTTTGAAGACAGTAATTATTTTAGCGATCCTGTTTGGTGCTGCTAGAGGTGCAGAAATTACACACTTCATCTTTAAATGACATAAGAGGAGACCAAATTGCATCATTCTGCGCTTTGTCCATCGAAGGAAGTTGCTGTTTGACTCTAACGTGGGGAAAAGTGGGTTCTCCATTTCTGACAGTTCTGACAAAAATGACAATTTGACTCAGTGTATGCCATTTCCATTTAAACGGGAATCAATCTCTCTTTAACGCCTGAGAATGCCTCAGGATGTTCTGCCTGGGTGTTGCATGAGGCAAGCAAATTGGTGGGTGACATTTTGTGATATTGATGGGCGAAGTGTAAATGTTAGGTTTACGTCAGCATCAGCCTCTAAAAAGACAAAATAAACAAGTTTGCTTTACCACACAAGGCAACAATGTAGAACAACTGTGCATTTAGAAGTACGGACAGAACATGTTATAGTTTAATTAAGTGAATAGCCACCAGAGTATATTTTCTCTGTATCATATCAGGATAGATGCTTGAGCTTGCTTTCATCAGCACAATTTCAGGGGAAAAAAATCATTCTGACAGAAGTTCATTGCATTCTGTCAAGGCAGATGGTGTAGAGCAATTCTACAGTGCTATTACAGCCATTTTTCCTGTAAATTGCTTGGAGAATGATTCATATTAGGATATTTGTATGAGATGTGAAGCAACTGAAATTATTCAAAAGAATATTCAATAAGCAAATGTCAATCTGCCTCACTAGACTGTCCACTGAAATGTTACCCCTTAGAATTTCACACAGCATTGATACTACAGTTCTAATTAATTACTGTGAGTAGCAGGCCTATAACACAGACCAAAAATGTCTGATTTATAAATTATCCCTAAACGAAACAGGTGGACAAGAGAGGTACACTGACAATAAGATAATGTGTTGAATTCAGTGAATAATGTTGTCCACAGTCAGCTGTAGTCGATGGACAAATGACTTCCACATGTTCTGCTCCATTATGTCAGGCCCGCTTTTAGATCTCTAAATTAATGAGGCAACATGAGGCAGATCTGGAAGGGTCCCTACCAACACCAGCTGGGCAATACAGTTAATATGTTCAGAAACCTGTTCATGACAAAACACTGCTGTTGGAGCAAATGACAGTTTACAAGCTGCTTTTTTATTTTTTTATTTTGATCGCAACACATTAAGAGTTTGTAAGGTGAAATACTGCATACAATCATACTACTTCAGTAGATATGTTAATTTACAGTGATTCACAATGACATTTAAATGAATATTGGTCTTGAATTGTTCAGTATTTCATGACTCGCAGCAGCTATTTTTCTATCCAAGTTGCAAATTTAATTTTACATAGTTGCTGCATTAGATATCATGAACTAACATTGAACAATACCTTATTGCATTTTTTATGTAGGTCAAATGTTGCAAATATATTGGTTTATGTAGAAATGGACATTTCAAGTGGTATAAAATATCATTAGCTAATTGAGTCAAATTAAATGACAGTAGAATATATTTAGAAATTTACATTAACTGTGACTAATAACTACTATAAAAATAGTTGTTAGTTCAGTATACCTAATACATAATACATAACTCTTTTTTTTTTTCCTTGTATAATAATCAACAGCCAGGATGGGTTTCTAAAGCCCCTGATTGTCCTAGAAAAGGTGACTTCACACAGCCTTATGTTTTTAAGCTGAATGACAGCTAGTTACTAAGAGGCTTATTAGCCATGTACATGGTCGCATACATTCAAAGCAAATCTTGGCATCCAATTAATTATTGGGCCAGACTTAGAATTGATGAGAATGTCAATACATTCACACAGGTTTTTACCATTAATCTAGGGAAAACCTAGTCTGATCTATAAATTTCTGTGCAGGGAACAGCTTTATGGCCATTTACATAGAGACAACACATCGATTACAGGGTTGAGGAATTGCTGAATACACTGATGAGCTTGCACAGGGGGTGGGTGGGGATGCATTAGTGGCCCATGTCTTTGTGTCCATTAGCCTGTAAATCTGCTTTTTTCTGGTAGCACCCATTTATCTCCCGCTTCTCTTTCTCTCTATACTCATAACTGCAGAGCGCCACATTTCAACCTTCATAATGGGTATGACGACAATAAAAGTTTCATCAGCTTCCATCATTGTAAATTCAATTGAGAATGTTATTGGTTCATTTTTGTTTTCAATTTCTGTTATGATGCCATTATATTCAAAGGGGCAGAAAATGGAGAGTGTCCTGATCTTTCACACATGCAGAGAGGCTTGGCAGAAATAGGCACATCTCCATTCCTCTGAACTGTCATTAAAATCCATTGGTGGTCAAGGAGTGCCTTTTAGCCCCAACTAATGGAAGGTTGGACAGAATATGGTGGACATTTTAATGCTTGTAAAGCCAGCTTTTATAAAATGTCTAATAAACCATGTTCTGCTCTGATAAATATACCAACACAGTCTCACTCTCTACTCGTCAAATGTCTGACGCATGGTCAAGGGATTGGCGTCACTTTTTTGACGCACTGGGTATACCTTTGGCGTTATTTTTCAACGTGCAGGTTAGTCCGATAGACTTCTATAGAACTCAGCAGCGTTTAAATTTGACGTCTTGGGTCAGCACACCGCAACGAGACTAAATAAATAAAAATAAAAAAAGAATAGGCTACAAAAAATTATATATGACAGAGATCATTTTATCTGGCCCTCCAACTTGTTTTTGAGGTTTAAAAATCCTCGCAATCTGATATCAAAGTGTTCTCTGTGCAAAGGCTTAGCGCGTTCATCAGCGGTGAGTTTAACAACACTCAACTGCAGGTAAAACAGCATTCAGCGGTGAGTTTGACCAAAGCAACGCTCAACTGCAGGAAAACGGCATTAAAAGGTGAGTTTAACAACGCTCCAAGGCGCGTGCAAGTAAGCAGTTTAACCGTTTTCTTACAACCCATTCTCGCTTATCGCTTATTCATAGTTTATCACTATGAAATCACGTTCAAGAAGTCTCATTCAGCACACATCGCGATACTTGCCATCAGTTTACATGTGCCACAGGTTAGGTGAGTAGATGTAAATTCGCTCTTTTAATGCCTGTTATAAAAAGTATTCTGTCTTCTTTATTAATAAGATTAGCGCCGTATTGTTTACCCGCTGTATTATATCAGTCATCCGAGGCTGTCTTTGAGTTTCATTGCGTTTAACTAAATGAACACACCTGCTAACTAGTGTGATTAAACTCTGTCGGTCATGTGACGTGCCATAGACTTTCAATATATTCATTTCAGGTTCAAAGATGTAAATTTGTAGTAAAATCATGGTAACCACGACACGTACAACAGTAACAAATTACATTTGAAGTTAAAACCCAGGAACGGGCCATTTACCATGTTTTTACCACAGTAACTGTAGTTTTACTATGGTATATTAATAATCAATGCAACAATACAATAATCATCAAACTAACTATGGTTGTACAACTGTAATGGTCGTTTTTTGATGTGCTTTTATATGACAGATATCACAGTAATCACATTTACAGTACCATGCTTTTGATACCTTTTTATGTAAATCCAAAAAAAGTAAATAAATAAAAGGACACATTTTTCCCCTCTTGCAGTTCATTCATATCAGTTTATATTTTAAATATTTTGCTCACAAAACATTATTAAAATTCTGTTTATAATTCTATTTTACCCCCCCCCCCCCACCTTTCATATTTTTATTATTATTATTATTTGTTTAGCTGAAAAGACATAAAGGAAGCAGTCAGCCCAGTGGTGTTTCTGAAGAGGTATTCCTTCAGAAATGGAGAAGACAGAAAGCTGCGGAGGCAGACATTTGCAGCAGTAAGTCTGTGTTAGTTTGACCTTTTTATCAAACTGCTGTTATAAATTGCACAGCATTTGTTGTTTCTTAAACTGTTGCACTGTCCAAATACCCACACTTGCCATCTTTGCACCTGACCACTTGATTATTTATTTGACATATTTCCTGTGTTTAGCCCAAGTGTTCGAGTGAGCATGATGACCACAAGTGTGTGTCGAACTTTTCATGACCTGATGACCTGATGACAGTGGTTCCCAATCCTGGTCCTGGAGAGCCCAACACTGCACGGTTTTGGTGTCTCTCTTATCTGACAAACCCACTGTTGAGGTCTTGGAGACTTCACTGATGAGCTGATGAGCTGAATCAGGTGTGTTTGATCAGGGAGACATCTCAAATGTGCAGTGTTGGGCTTCTCCAGGACCAGGATTGGGAGCCACTGCCTTATGGGACACACTTAAGTGTTTACAGAGATTTTTTTTTTATTATTATTATTATTATTCAACTTTGCATTTTAAAATAAATTCTAAATCTCTTTTCATTAGTCCCTATTACAGAGGACAATTTAATTTTTGGTGCTTCTAATTAAGTGAAAAGAATATTTTCAATATCTAATTATTATTATTAATATTTCACATACATTGGAAATGTTATATTATAGCTTATATTATTATTATAGGTTATATTATATAATATAGCTTGTTATTAATGACTTGCTTTTATTAATGGATGCATTTAACATTTAATTATACAGCATCTTTTTTATAGGCTGTATAATTACACACACACACATACACACAGTAATGTATAAGTTGCATGTAATGTAATAATATTTATTTTCTTTCTGTCTTACAGGATTGTTTGCAGATAATGCTGTTCTTCTTTTTCAGAAGTTTTTGGTGAGCCAACCCTCACAAACCTTCCTAAAAACTAAAAGCGCTATAACTGAGTCTCAGCGAATCTTGCCATGATCAGCTCTTCCCAGGTACATTTGTTTAAAATATTTTTGAATCAACATTTACTCATCAAATGCTCTGGTCTGAATCTTACTTTAAATTAACTTAATTATATGTTTAATGAGCAATATTAATTGCACACAGAGTAAGTAGAGATTATCTTGTTTCACAGAAGAGAAGGAAGACCAAGGAAATGATTTGCCCAGGATGAGGAATGAAGAGCTCATCTTGTGCTCAAACAAACAGAAGTCCTCTGGTATGTGTCTGTTGAAGCAATGCTGTTATGTGCTACAGCACTTTATGATGATCTCTCACAGGACTGGTCATGTCAGCCTTAATTATTCTTTCTAATATGTTTTTTTTTTTGATACAGCTATTACAATTATAGCATGTTGGCAAAGTGTGACAGGAACATTTTTAAATTTGAAGTTAAATTTTAAACACACCACCTGTTTGTCTTAAATAAAAGAATACAAGTTTTATAAAAGGGGTTTACATTAATTGTTTCATAAATGTTTTGTTATAATTTGTGGATTGATAGTTGATTGGTTTGAAGCCATGCCTTACACTGCACAGACTAAAACACATTTGTGAGAGAAGTCAGGAACTTTGGAGAAAGATTCTAGAGGAAAAAGACACATTTACTGCAACAATAGATGAATTATAGAGGCAAACATTTCTGTCACATGCTAAGGGCTGTCTCATGAGCAAGTCCTTTGCCTCTAACTTTTTCTTAATTCTTGCAGAATGAAATTTTTATTGCAGTATTTTAATTTGTACAGATGGTCTCATCAGCCAAATGAGGGGTTTTGACCAAGTGATGCTCTTGAAAGGAGTGAAAGAAGAGGATGTGGTAAATTGTCTTCAGAGAAAAAGCTTCTCAAAAGGTCTCAAAACAGCTTGAAGAATGGTAAGTGTACAATACTACAAGGGTCATCGTTGCTCACCCTGCTAAAATCACACAGAACATAAGCTAAGCTCTCTGTCCATTAAACAACTTCATCTGAATTGTTTGTATTGTTTGTTTTACTTTGACCAGGTCTGGGAACTGTCTGAAAATGGGATGTTAGGACTGAGAGATCCTCTGGCTGAGAACAAGCTACACCACATCAGTGCTGGATATCAACCACAAACTGTTTCCAGACACGAGAGAAGAAGATCATGATGGGGAGATGAAACCAGTTTAGATGTGATGATAAGGAATCATTATTTTCTGAAACAGTATCACATGTCTTATATGTATCACATGATCTGTATCACAGTTGACTGGATGGAATCTTTTTACTAAGGACATTTCATCACTCCTCTATGTGAACTGATTAATTTATGATATTAATGAATTTTTGATCCATTATTATTTTCCTTAAATCGTGTTTGTCTTGATGCTACTTTATCATCTTCATAGTCTATGCTTCAATAAAATTAATATGGTGAATATTTTGTGTTGAAAATTCTTGGTAAATTCATAATTTTACCAGGTAGGCTCATATGTGTTTATTCTACACTTGAAAAACTATATATTATTAATTACCATGATTATTTTTTACTTAAGACATAAACATTTTTTTCATCAGATTAATGAAATCTGGAACAACAATACACCAGAAAGTTATTATTGTATATATTTAATCACAAATATGGCTTTTTTTAAATATATTTATATATAAAGGGAGTTACTAGATGAATTATTTTGAAAAGCCATTTGCTTTAATGTTACAAACACTTGAGGGATAACTGAGAATGTAGCAGGAATGATCAACGTGGATCTTGTACTGTATTCAAACCAAGAGCATGCACATTACAGATGTCCAGCACCTGAGGAGCAAGATAAGGGGCGAGGAGGACATTTTTACACTGATTGTTGCTAATTAGTTTATATATAAAGTATTCTTATATATATATATATATATATATATATATATATATATATATATATATATATATAGTATTCTTAGTACTCCATGAATTCTTCCTTGTGTAATAGTGAAGTATCACATTGTCCTTGATTACTGCTTAACAGTGGGGAATAGATAAAGGCAAGTTGTTGCAGGTTTATCCATTCTATTTTTTTACTGTTAACTTCAAAAATAAAAGAAATAATCTATTATTTTTATTATTAAATTATTTCTTTCTAATTTTTCCATGTTTCATCAGATGGCCTCACAATGTCCTGTCAAAAGCTTTACTAGCCATGATGTTAAGAATAGAAAAGTGTGGACTGTGAAAACTGTCAGATATAAATGTGACTCAGCTCAGTTTGTTGTTCATGATGAGGAGAATACATATATGTTGGTTTTACTGCCCTTCTACCCCCAGGGGCCCAGTAGCACCCCCCGAAAGAGCCAAAAACTGTACATTTCAAATAGCTGTAAATCAGAGTTCAGTTAACGAATCAAAGAGAAAACCGGAAGGATTATTACTTATGCTATGCTGATAAAATAATGTCGGGCACAGTTTTCAGAAATGTGTCATAAAGGCATTTTAAATATTGCTCACTCTAAAATACCAAATTTCACTCTGTCTTTCAATTATATCATAGAGGTTTACACAATGAACATATTTAGAAATCCAGTTTTCCATTAAATATCTTATTTATTTCATTTCATCAATAAAACGATTTAAACTACATTACCCACAAGTCTCCATCGTTCTATCTATGGAAATGGAAAACTAGGCGCTGTTTTTTGTAGTTCCTTGAAGTTATGCCTAGGGTTAGGGTTAGGATCTCACTAAAGAGGTAATTTTTCTCAACATAGCAACCCTTACTTGTTGACTTAATCTATTACTAATGTGATAAGAGCAGCAAAACGTACTTTTGTAACACGATGCGCTGTTTAATATGGGTTAAAAGATAGTCCAACCACAGACTGTCCTGCGGTGACAAGGGAAATTGACAGCCAATGATGTCAAAGCTGAGCAGCGGCGTCACGCTTCCTTATCCATTTATGACCGATGTCTTTCAGCTGAAGGGATAGATTGGTTAACAATCAATAACATTTGCTACCTATTAGATTGTGTTTTATTAACGTCTACACCTTCCTCCAACAATAATGCAAATGCTCTAATTATTGTTGTTCAGCTTGACAAAAATTGGGCAATATTGATGAGCACATGACCGCAGTTCTATCTAACCGATTCCTCTCATTAAATATAAGATTTTTTTTCAAAGACAAGTGCATTTTCTAATCAAATGATGAGCTTCTAACATTTACATTGTATATTATGTTGTGTTTTAAAGTTATAAAAATTATTAACTTTTGTGTTTCTGTGATTTGCCATTCTCTACCATTTGAACTCTAGCAATAAAAACAGAAAGAAAAGACTAATTCAAAGACAAAGTGCCCATATAACTGCACTGCATCCTCGGGGTAAAGAGCTAAAGAGGTGAGTCCTTGTGCATGATGGAGAAGAACAGCATTATCTGCAAACAATCCTGAAAGACAGAAAGGAAATATTATTTAATTACATGCAACTTTTTTTTAGACCATCAAAGCAGCCTCTGTAAAGATGCTGTATAATTAAATGTTAAATGCATCTATTATTAAAAGCTAGTCAATAATAGCAAGCTATATTCATATGAATTATTTTAAAAAATATTACATGCTTAAAGGACGGTTATCAGTAGTGTAATT
This sequence comes from Carassius carassius, assembly GCF_963082965.1. Classification (NCBI taxonomy): domain Eukaryota; kingdom Metazoa; phylum Chordata; class Actinopteri; order Cypriniformes; family Cyprinidae; genus Carassius; species Carassius carassius. The sequence goes on from NC_081764.1 coordinate 11,990,294, forward strand.
GATTTGGTCACAGAAACCTTTCCAATGTATGTGAAATATTAATAATAATAATAATAATAAAGATATTGAGAATAATTTGGTAGTAAAACAAAGTGTTGCACGTTTTCTTGGTGCACAGAAAAGTATATTTATTTTGTACATCATTTGCAACTGCTTGTATTCACTTAATTAGAAGCACCAAAAATTAAATTGTCCTCTGTAATAGGGACTAATGAAGAGAGATTAAGAATTTACTTTAAAATGCAAAGTTGAATAAATTAAAAAAAAAACTAAAACTCTAAACACTTAAGTTGTTGTTGTTGTTTATTGATCCAACAATCAGCTATCTCATATACATATGAGTGCTGTTCTTCCTGTGGTCAAAATCACTATTACATATAGCTCATCCAACTGATTCATGGGATTCAGCTCATCAGCTCATCAGTGAAGACTCCAAGACCTCAAAAGTGTGTTTGTCAGATAAGAGAGACACCAAAACCGTGCAGTGTTGGGCTCTCCAGGACAAGGATTGGGAACCACTGTCATCAGGTCATGAAAAGTTCGACACACACTTGTGGTCATCATGCTCACTCGAACACCTGGGCTAAACACAGGAAATATGTCAAATAAATAATCAAGTGGTCAGGTGCAAAGATGGCAAGTGTGGGTATTTGGACAGTGCAACAGTTTAAGAAACAACAAATGCTGTGCAATTTATAACAGCAGTTTGATAAAAAGGTAAAACTAACACAGACTTACTGCTGCAAATGTCTGCCTCCGCAGCTTTCTGTCTTCTCCATTTCTGAAGGAATACCTCTTCAGAAACACCACTGGGCTGACTGCTTCCTTTATGTCTTTTCAGCTAAAAAAAATAAAATAATAATAATAAAAATATGAAAGGTGGGGGGGGGGGTAAAATAGAATTATAAACAGAATTTTAATAATGTTTTGTGAGCAAAATATTTAAAATATAAACTGATATGAATGAACTGCAAGAGGGGAAAAATGTGTCCTTTTATTTATTTACTTTTTTTGGATTTACATAAAAAGGTGTCAAAAGCATGGTACTGTAAATGTGATTACTGTGATATCTGTCATATAAAAGCACATCAAAAAAACGACCATTACAGTTGTACAACCATAGTTAGTGTGATGATTATTGTATTGTTGTATTGATTATTAATATACCATAGTAAAACTACAGTTACTGTGGTAAAAACATGGTAAATGGCCCGTTCCTGGGTTTTAACTTCAAATGTAATTTGTTACTGTTGTACGTGTCGTGGTTACAATGATTTTACTACAAATTTACATCTTTGAACCTGAAATGAATATATTGAAAGTCTATGGCACGTCACGTGACCGACAGAGTTTAATCACACTAGTTAGCAGGTGTGTTCATTTAGTTAAACGCAATGGAATGTTTTAAATATCTAGGGATATGGTTTGACAAAAAACTTAACTGGAAAATACATATTGAGAGTGTTGTTGAAAAATGTAAAAGAATATTGAATGTGGTAAGGTGTCTGAGAGGTAGAGAGTGGGGAGCAAGTAGGACCTCGTTGAAAGCAGTATATATTGGCTTAATTAGGGCAGTTATTGATTATGGATGTGCAGTTTACCAGTCTGCTTCAAGAACATTATTAAAAAAGTTGGATGTTATTCAAAGTCAGGCGCTGAGACTATGTAGTGGTGCTTTTAAAACAACTCCAGTAGCAGCATTACAAGTAGAAATGAATGAAATGCCATTGGAGATTAGAAGAAATCAGATATCGTCGACGTATTGGGCAAATTTAAAAGGGCATAATGGAAGTCACCCGACTCAGAGGGTGTTACAACCTTGTCAAGAAAGGGAAAGACGACAGATTAAGAGCTTTGGTTGGATAATAAGCAATGCAGTCAATGGAATAGGGATAGGAGATATTACGGTAAGCCCAACTGTGCCATTATCTAATGTTCCACCTTGGTTATTAGGGGAGTTTGGGGTAGATTTGCATTTTTTAGAGTGGAAGAAATAGAATAATATTGATAGGAGTCAGGTTAGTAGATACCTAGAGGAGAAGTATTCTATGTTTACTAAGATATATACAGATGCATCAAAAACAGAAGATGATAGAGTAGGAGCTGCGTTCATTATACCAGAAAAGAATGTTATGTTTAATAAGAGAGTAAATGATAAATTGTCAGTGTATACAGGAGAAATGCTGGCCATTCTCTTAGCTCTTGAGTGGGTTGAAAATAGTAGGTCAAGGGAAGTGTTAATAGGGTCAGATTCAAGCAGTGCGTTAACCAGTATTAAGAACATGCATTCAGAAGCAAGACAGGATATTTTGTTGGAAATAGCCCAAGCTGTTTATAGAATTAATAGAGTAGGAGTGGTAATAAAATTCATCTGGATTCCAGCCCATATAGGAATAGAGGGAAATGAATTGGCTGATAAATATGCCAAGAATGCTACAAAAAAAACAGAGATAGATATGGTAATAAGGTATAGTAAGGCGGAAGTTAAAAGCATAATTAAAGCAGAAATGAGAAAGAAGTGGCAAGAGGAGTGGAATATAGAAACAAAAGCGAGAATGTACTACAGTATCCAAAAGAGGGTAGGGGGTATGAGAGAAAATAATAGGAATAAAAAAGAAGAGGACATTATTTCGAGAATGAGATTTGGGCATACTGGATTAAATAGTACGCTTAAAATAATAGGGAAACATGAGACTGGGATGTGTGAGGTCTGTAATATTAACGAAACAGTAGAACATGTAATTATTAATTGTCATAGGTATAAGGAGGAAAGGATGAGGCTGAAAGACTGGTTTAGGAAAGAAAAAATTAGATTTGAAATGAAGGAAATATTACAAATGAATTCAGGGCATGTTGGGTATAGAGCGATATTTGTGTTTTTGAATAAAACAGGGCTGAGTAGAAGGATATGAGTTTAGTTGTCTTAGGAAGTTGTATTTAATAATAATAATAATAATAATGTATGAATATTAATAATGTTATTAGATATTTATGAAGTTATTTATTGGCTTATTTATGTATGTATTTATTTAATTATTTATTTAAGGGTAGTAGTGACAGTGAGAAAAGGCTATTGTGATCCACACTCCATATCAGAAGGTGGCGGTAATGCACACTTAAAAGTTGTTTGCCAACCGCCATTAAAAGGAAGAAGAAGAAGAAGAAGAAGAAGTTAAACGCAATGAAACTCAAAGACAGCCTCGGATGACTGATATAATACAGCGGGTAAACAATACGGCGCTAATCTGATTAATAAAGAAGACAGAATACTTTTTATAACAGGCATTAAAAGAGCGAATTTACATCTACTCACCTAACCTGTGGCACATGTAAACTGATGGCAAGTATCGCGATGTGTGCTGAATGAGACTTCTTGAACGTGATTTCATAGTGATAAACTATGAATAAGCGATAAGCGAGAATGGGTTGTAAGAAAACGGTTAAACTGCTTACTTGCACGCGCCTTGGAGCGTTGTTAAACTCACCTTTTAATGCCGTTTTTCCTGCAGTTGAGCGTTGCTTTGGTCAAACTCACCGCTGAATGCTGTTTTACCTGCAGTTGAGTGTTGTTAAACTCACCGCTGATGAACGCGCTAAGCCTTTGCACAGAGAACACTTTGATATCAGATTGCGAGGATTTTTAAACCTCAAAAACAAGTTGGAGGGCCAGATAAAATGATCTCTGTCATATATAATTTTTTGTAGCCTATTCTTTTTTTTATTTTTATTTATTTAGTCTCGTTGCGGTGTACTGACCCAAGACGTCAAATTTAAACGCTGCTGAGTTCTATAGAAGTCTATCGGACTAACCTGCACGTTGAAAAATAACGCCAAAGGTATACCCAGTGCGTCAAAAAAGTGACGCCAGATCCCTTGACCATGCGTCAGACATTTGACGAGTAGAGAGTGAGACTGTGTTGCAACATGAATATACCTGTAAAACACCATTTTATGGTTAATAACAGTGCTTTCAATAAAGTCACACCTAACAAAAGCTTTCACTGGTATGGTACCCTCAAAAGGTACAACAGTCACATTCAAACAGAAATACCACTTAAAATATTACTGGAATATCCATCAATTAGTTTGCCAATTATCTTTTCGCTTCTTCGCTTCGTTTTGTAAAAGTTACTTAATGGGTTTGGAAAATTGAGGAAAGGATAATGATGTTTGCCAACAAAACTTTAACTGAAGGATTTTTTATATAATCAAGGTTGTGCAAAAACAGAGCTTAATAGAAAACAAACCTCAGCTTTGACTGAAATGTTATTGAAAGTGTACATAATTGCTGAACATGCTGATGCATTGCATCTCTAGTCAAGCAAAAATGACTGATCTTTAAACATAACTCAATGATGATGCATGCTTTACTTAACAATATCATAAGATTCATATTGAGGACTAGATTTAAAATGTACTCTGGAAAGAACAATCAATGTACGTAACAAAAAGGTCAGCGATTCACTGAGGGTGAAATTCATTTCATGGCTGTCAGTAAGAACTCCATTAAATCAACTGCTCCTTGTTAATTCTGTTATGCACTAAAATAATTACTCAAGGCCCAGCATTCAAAAAAAAAAAAAAGGAGAGACCTGGGATTTATTGTGATAGGTATGAATGCTGTGAATCACTGACCAAACAGATCAATGTAAAGTGGACCTGCAGAGTCGCTCTGTACAATTTAGATTTAATCATGCAGTTATTTTTAGATTAATTAAATGGCAACAAATCAGTTTGGGATTATAACAAAAGATTCCACAGATTTGGAACCCATGATACTAATTGCTAGCCGACATTTACTAATGCTAATCTACTAGATTTTAGCCACAGCAGTTTATAACAGGCTTCTTAAATGGTGTTTTCTTGTTTCTGCTTACCAAATGAATCATGAGGACTGTAGAGGATTGAGTGTCAATATTAGTTCTCCTCTGGAAGTGGCCAATTAAAGACTTGTAAATAAACGCATTGGGTACTCTAGGCTATGATAGTGGCTTGGATCCTCAGTAAAGCACCATCTAGATAAAGGTTGTTTCAGAACTCGAACAGACCCATTTCTCTAAATTCCCAAACTAGCAGCAAGCAGCTGAATTCATCTATCATTGAGAAATGGTGTTTGCCTCTTGTTGCTATTCACTGTGGTGCAGCTTTGTTTTGCAGTGAATTTTAGTCAATACAATGAATGATGAGGTCCTAAGATAGAATTAATTGAATGGGACCACTGACTTCAGTAAAAAAAAAAAAAAAAAAACTATATATATATATATATATATTAAAAAAAAAAAAAAAAAAAATAATAATAATAATAATAATAATCAATCAATCAATAAAAATATAACTTATGGTTTTACTTTGGCAGAAAATAAGAGTGGAAAGTGGACATTTATTATTCATCCTGAAATCCTTTTGATGGCAAAACATAGTAAAGAACTTATAGTCTATTAAACGATTGTTTTCATAAATTTTCTGAACACAACTGACCATATAAATCCCTCCATGTCCTTATCAAGATAACATTACAAAATTCATGTTTTCCACATATGCAACAAATTTAAACGCACCACACCTTTCCTTTAGTCACAAAAACCCTTAGATTCCAACAGGAAAAAATGGCCACTCATAGAAACTCAATCAGAAACAAATCGGAAACAAAATAATTCATTCTTGTTTTTAATTAACAAAGAAAACTACATATTCTATTAAATAAAGAGACAAAATATGGCCAAATTTAGAAAAAAATAAAAAATAAATAAATAATAATATATATATATATATATATATATATATGTCTAAAATAAATAATCCACTGCATATTGCATGTAAAACAACTATTTGAATGAAAAAAAACCTTCTGACGTTAGACCAGAAAAATCTTCCAATGTCAAGTTCGAAAAATATTGGTTATACAGTATAGAATAGAGCATTTAACAATTAATGCAACCCCCATGCAAAAGATCATAAGCTGTTTGTTCTGATAAAAATAAGAACAGTTTTCATATTGTTTTGTTTTGCATGCTTTAAAAAATACTTGCTTGTTATATTTTCAGCCAAATAATATCTGATCCATGCTTTATTTTTGCCACTGAAATTTAAGAGGGAGTGACCTGCTTCATCTAAAACAGATCTGATATGCCTGGGATTATTTGTACCATATTTTCTCAAAAGTCCAATTCATGTCTTTAGGAATAAAATTTTAGGGTGCTTTCACACTTGGTTCACTTGCCTTCTCATCATCCAAACGAACCGAACTCTGACATCAATCGAACCCGGGTGCGCACCAAAAGTGCTAGTGTGAAAGCACCCTTAATTAGCAAATAAATAAATAATATGGACTTTCTTAAACTCAAAATACTGCTTTCACAGCCTACAGACTCAAAAATGAGGCACAAAGGAATTAAAGGCTCTGAACCTTTCATTAACCTTTTTTTTAATTAATGCCCTCAGCTCAATGGTTAAACTGTATCCTACAGCTGAAGAAATAGCACCATTGGGCTAATATAAACAAAGCAGACATGAAGCCATCTCTCGCACGAACACATTCTATCATATCCGAGCCCCTAATGAATAGAAAGTGATGACAAGAAGAAATTGATTTTTTTTTTTACATATCTGCATCTTCTAAAGGGCCAGAACTAGCCACATCGATTGACCCTGTATCTCTAAAGGTAATGTTAAGCATTGTACACTTGTCAAGATCCAATCCCTTTGCTAACATAAAGTCTCGACAAAAGGGGGTTTGGTAATTACTGACTTGGCAGAGTTCAAATCATGCTGTTTAAGTCTGGGTTCCTGCTGATACTTTACAGAAAATGCTGACAGTGTTGAACATGGGCACAAAGACTTTAGTGTAATATTCTACAGTCTGCCTGTCTGTCCATCCCTCTCATATATGTGCATTATAATGAACAGCCAAATGAGTTCATTTGTGTGGATGTTGCCAGTGCCCATGTGCATTTGTGTGCATCTGTATTTTTGTAGTGTTTCGAGGTCCTAATAATGTGGTATTGTACAACTGTTGGGCCTAATTCATGAAACACAAATGCATAATATTATTCTTGTTTGAAAAAAAAATGTCTTACATAAAGTGTTTTACAAAGAATTATACCATAATTTAGTCTTCTTCTATTTCCATGGCAACTATAGCTTTGCATGAAGTTGAAAAATCATAATCTGTTTCTGAGGATGGCTGTTTTTGGACAATAATATCCTATAATTAATTTTTACAATTCAACTGTACATACTGTATGGTAACATTCAGATAATACGGTAATTCTAATATGAATTTCATATTAATAATTCACATGGACACAGAAGATAAAAATTATTTATCTAAATATTAATTATATATTCCACAACATCCATGAGTGTCATGATAAACCAGCCAACTTCCTCTCACCTTTTATCTGGTGTTGTCAAAATTAGCGTGTTAAAGTGCCCCTATTATGTCATTTTTACGGTTCCTAAGATTGCTTGGGAAGTCTCCTACAATAGGATTACATGCATGCAAGGTCAAAAAAGGCTTTTGTTTTTTCAAAATATGTATTTAATATCACCTCATTTTCCAGTGATTCTCAAACGATTCGTTCGAAGCGGTTCAAAGATTCAGTCTCTCTAAAACCCTCCTTTCAGTGAGCCTGCTCAGCTCTGATTGGTCAGATGGCCTAGTCTTCTGTGATTGGTCTACGGCATACATCGTCGTCGGAAACTATACGCCTATTTCAGTAGTTGTGTATTTTAAATGCTATGTAGAAAATAAACATCTATTATTTATCATACAGGTTGTGATTCAGTGGAGCAGCTGGTCCAAATAAACAGGATAATGATCCATCTTTCAGAAGCAAGCGTTTTGAGCCCCGCAGAGCCGAGCAGTTGAACTCCCCGAGATTAGTGAAGCAGTTGTTAGTAAAAATGACATGTTTGTGGGCGGGGCCAAGTTTTCCCTGCCGACCAACATAGGCACAAATTATGCAAATGTGTTACTCCGTGAAGTGTAGCTCTCACGGAAGTGGGATTCAAATTACTAACGATTTGTTTCAGCTGTACTGTTGATTCATTGTTTTGGGAGACAATAACTTTATTTATCGTGCACTTTCAGCTTTACAACTTTGCAGATCATTTACATTCACATTCAGCTACATTACACACTGCATGAAAGGCAATAATGGAAATGGCATAATAGGGGCACATTAACATAGGCATTATTTTTATTCATTTCAGTTTAACGCGTTAATAATATTTAATGCAGCGGTGGAGCTAGGGTTGGCCACCCCACTCACAACTGCTGCTTCTATCTTTTTTTCCTGGCAAGAATTGCATTTATTTAGACCACATTAAACAGAAGACTTTTAGATGCGCACTTCAACTTCGCCTTGCCATGTCAAATAAGTGTGGAAAAGCTACAGGTTAAAAGGTAGCATTTGTAGAACACAGTGAATTGCGGTCAGATGAGATGTTGTTAGGCCATATGTCAGTAAAAATGATTTTTCCTGTCCTGTCAGCTGGTATACTGTGCTTGCATCGTACCACAAATGCACCAACGTACAATTTATCATATTATTTCATATCAAAGTGTGAAAGAAACTATGAGCATGCAGTGTCATAGTTATGTTGTCAGTTAAGTCATTAAGGCAGCCATATCACCCTGTTGCCCACTGAAGCTAAGCAGGGCTGAGCCTGGTCAGTACCGGGATGGGAGACCTCCTGGGAAAACTAGGTTGCTGCTGGAAGAGCTGCTAGTGAGGCCAGCAGGGGGTGCTCACCCTGTGGTCTGTCTGGGTCTTAACACCCCAGTGTAGTGATGGGGACACAATACTGTCAACAGGCACCGTCCTTCAGATGAAATGTTAAACCGAGGTCCTGACTCTCTGTGGTCAGTAAAAATCCCAGGATGTCTTTCGCAAAAAGAGTAGAGGTGTGACCTCAGCATCCTGGCTAAATTTGCCCATTGGCCTCTGACCATCATGGCCTCCTAACAATCCCCATATCTACTGATTGGCTTCATCACTCGGTCTCCTCTCCACTAATAAGCTGGTGTCTGGTGGGTGTTTTGGTGCAATATGGCTGACGTTGCATCATCCAGGTGGAAGCTGCACATTGGTGGCGGATGAGGAGATACCCCCTGACTATGTAAAGCGCTTTGAGTGGCTAGAAAAGCGCTATATAAATGTAAGGAATTACTATTATTATTAAGTTACAAAAATGGCAATTTAAGCAGCCTTAAAACTGTGCATGTCAGGGGATCTGCAAGAAATGGGACCCAAATGCAGAATGAGCAGACAAGGGTATTTTATTAACAAAACATAGACTGGAACAGCTGGGGGAATTTGCAGTGAAACGGTACAAACAGATGGGCAGGGCAGACAATACGGGCAGGAGGGATGACCACAGAGACGGTCCAAGATGACCACGGGCTCGAGCACAGAGGAGGCAGCTCCAGAGGAAGGGCCAGGCAGACACCGGAAACCCGTAGCTTCAAGTGAAACTCAAATGTCACCAGTCTAGTCACCAGGTAGAGACTCACGAGACTTGACACGTGAGAGGTGAGCTGCTTCCAGGCAGTGGGGTTCAGTGGCCAGGAAATCTGAGTGGGGGCAAGACAGGACAATACACAAAAACAAGACTAGACTCAAAACGACACACAGACAATAGAAAACAGAGTGAACAAAAGGCATAATAACCAAAACTATCCAAAGAAATAAACCAGTTTAAAAACAAAAAAGCCAGAATCCAAAAAGGAACTGCACTCTCAAACTGAGTTAATGAAACCCTAAATCAAAAAGAGAAAAACAAAAATTAGATTAGCATGTGCACAATCAAAAATCAAGAACTAGATAAAACTAAAAAGCCAAAAAGGAACCGAGGATATAGAATAACTAGACAAGAGATCAAAAACAACTTGAGCAAGATCAAAAGGATAAACTCTGGCCCAAGAAGCAGGTAAACACCAAAAACAAACCAGCAGAGACACAAGGAAAGAGAACCCGATATATAGAGCAGTACACATGAGGATAAGGTGAAAACAATCAAGCAGACAAGGGCTAAACAAGGGGGCGTGACCAGGGGTAACAAGGAGGTGGGACAAGGGGAGCACGTGGCAGACACGAACAAAGACAGAACCATGTGCTTAGACACAAAACAAACAAAGAAACATGGAACAGAGACAAGATGGACAGGACTGTCAGGGCAGGATCCTGACAGTGCATGCATGTAACTATTTGATATATGAGTTACATTTTAGAACATTAAATGGTTTTCAAAACTGTCCTGGAGCAGCCCAGCATTATCTCCCTTATCTAACACACCAGATTCAATTCATCAGCTGATTAGAAGAGACTTTAAGACCTGAAGTGGGGCAGAAAAGGTAAAGAGTTGTGAGAAAATACGATGCTTGTCAGATCGTATCATGTTCAGCAGTGGCAGCTCTTAAAGCAGCCAAAATAATCAAATAATCTTGCTGCTGTAATGTCTGATAATCAAAAAAAAAAAGAAAAAAAAAGAGGAAATCAATAACTTTTGTAGCTATAAGAATGATTCTTTATTTAAATTATAATTTAGTGTTTGATAACTATATATAATATCTGTATATTTTCTACTTTCTGAAGGGCACAGGTATCTACATTTTGACATTTATTATAATGGGTTTGTAAACACTGTTTTAAGTTCACTTAAATTAGAATTTATTATTTTTTTAAGTCTAATAAATGTTCACAGACATCAGTAGTATTGGTATCAGTGATACTTGCCTTCAGTCATAAAAAGACACAATTAAACAGATATAAAAAATAAAAGTGTCTTTAAATAAAATAAAAAATTCTAGATGGAGGACAACAGGAACAAAATGTTTTTGAAAGCTGAACCATTTTGAAAATTAAAAATCGTACAATAAAAAAATGTATGCATGCCATAGCTGTCATAAAAATCTACACAATCTTTACACTGAATATTGATGCACTCTGTAAGACACAAGAATATGTCTGAATGTGCCTGGCAGCGTTTTGTTCTTAAAGCCTATGTTCTATGCCTAGAGCTCTGTGAATGCAGTGTTTATAATATGACTCCCTGCAATGCTTGCATTGGCATAATTTTGCATAAATACTGTTGTTTATAGTCATTCCATTTTTTTTCTCAAGTGTGCCAAGATGAATTAAGGAAAACATAGAGAGAAGTGAGAGACCTACAATCAATAAACCAGCAGATTTTATTTAAAACAACTTCAAAAGTTGCATTGTGAATATCAAAGGTTGCTATGTAAATAGGGTATAGTGTTATATACAGCTAATGAATTATGATAGATTAACTGAAACCCATACTTGTAATCTAGGGTGACCAAACGTGCCATTTTCCCAGGACACATCCTGGCCAGGATTTCTATTTTGCCTAAAATATCGATGTTTTTGTTTCGCTTGCGCTGCGCAGACCAATTGTTGTATGACAAAGTACAGTGAGAGCTCTAGACTGCAGACGTTTCTTGTGCTTTTGAATCGCTCTCATGGTACTTTGATGTCATACACCAATCTGTATACTCAGTGCTGCTTCAAGTCAAACAGTAATATTTACACATATTCTCTTTTTAATTGTATTATTAATTGTATTTATCTACTTTATCTCATGTATATCATAAGTCATAGTCAACAGTTTCTTATAAAAAATTATTCCAATTTGGAATTTTGTTCCAATTTGGAGAGAAAAAAATATTTATGATGGCCGCCACTAGTAGTAAGAGGACAGACAGATAAAGGGCAAAGAACAAGATTGTAGTGCTGTGTAGCATTTGCAACTCCAGCCTCAATGTCATAGAGATGAGTTGGTACTGTTTTTCTTTTTTTCTGTACTTGCAGTTCTAGTTTTAGACTGTTTTATTACAATGTTTGCTTTAAAGGCAGGGTAGGTAAAAAATGTATAAAAAACCTTTTTTCCAAATTTGTTTAAACTTTATACAACTTTAAAACTTTAAACTTTAAACTCAACACATAATTAAAATGTAAGTACTCTGAAAAAGAAAGTATAAAAATCGAGTGACTGTAGACCTCTCACGACTGTTTTAAAGGAACACTCCGACTTTTTGGGACTTTAGCTTATTCACAGTATCCCCCAGAGTTAGATAAGTCCATACATACCTTTTTTATTTCTGTGTGTTCTGTAAGTGTTATTTGACGCACCCACCGCTAGCCTAGCTTAACACAAAGACTGGATGTAAATGGATACTGGTAGCATAGTAATCCCAATAAGTGACAAAATAATGCAAACATTTTTCTATTTACATGTTGTGATCTGTATAGTCACAGCGTGTACAAATAACAAGGCTATATGAGACAGAGAGCATTTTTAATCGTATAAATACTGGGAACTATATTCTCACTAGCGTAGGAGCACAGCTAACATTACTTGGGCGGAGTGATTAGCGCAGCACACGAGACGCGCCATGGTGAGGAGAAGAGAGTTCGCTCAGAGTTGGAGTAATAGAGTCAGCAATTACTAGATAGTAGATTTATAGTGTACAATCATGGATGATCGCTGTATTGTAAAGAACTGTGACAATAAACAGGGGAGACCAGGTATTACTATGATGTTTCATAGAATTCCAACCACAAACGCTGACCTGATAAATCGATGGCTACTTGCTCTGGAAATAGATCCAAACACACCTGTAAACACCATCACGAAGTATTTCGTTTGCTCTGAACATTTTACTGTAGACGACTATTTTGAAAAAATGCAAGTTGCCACACGGACCATAAAACGTGTGCTAAAGGATACAGCCATCCCATCGATAATAAAGACAGGACAAATTGGATCACCTGTTGCTGCGGTAAGTGCTCCGTTATGTTTTGAGATGACTAACATTAGCCATACTTTAACAGTGCCATGCTAATGTAATATAACCTTAGTAGTGACACTATTACGTGAATAGGGGGTCCATCCCCTTTATTGTTATTATTGTGACACACTGTATGCAATGGCTATACTACAATTTCATTGAACTATGAATGATCATTATAACAAAATCACTTACTTGGTGGATGGCTGACCATTAGGTTCACTCGGCATGGGGCGTTTCTTCCAGTTGATCTTGTCACAATGGGGAAAAAAGACAACTGCCGCGGTATTAGGGCAGAGAAAGCTTCCGTGGTAGTGACGCAAATATTTTGATTGTTATCAAGCCTTGACATTGATGGCTATACCCGGTCCCATTCATTAAAACAAAGGCACTCGGTTTCTGTCGGCATAGGTTGGCATGTTCCACATTTACACCACCAGTCCGTGTTCGTTCTGATTCTCCCTTCGTCTTACAGCTTCCAAAGTTTGTAACTCCTCGTCTGTGTATTCTGGCTCAAAACTATATGGTTCTGGATCTTGGTTTGATACACAGTAAAATTCCTCTGAGTCTGCCAATTCCTCAAAGTAAGCCATGATCACGAGTCACGTCTAGCTAGTTAGTCACGTTTGTTTTGTTTACGGTCTCGTGTGCAGCGCTAATCACTCCGCCCAAGTAGCCACTCCGCCCAAGTAACGTTAGCTGTGCTCCTACGCCTAGTGAGAATATAGTTCCCAGTATTTATACGATTAAAAATACTCTCTGTCTCATATAGCCTTGTTATTTGTACACGCTGTGACTATACAGATCACAACATGTAAATAGGAAAATGTTTGCATTATTTTGTCACTTATTGGGATTACTATGCTACCAGTATCCATTTACATCCAGTCTTTGTGCTAAGCTAGGCTAGCGGTGGGTGCGTCAAATAACACTTACAGAACGCACAGAAATAAAAAAGGTATGTATGGACTTATCTAACTCTGGGGGATACTGTGAATAAGCTAAAGTCCCAAAAAGTCGGAGTGTTCCTTTAAAGACAGCTCATTATTTCCATTCACTCCACCCCCTCCCTTCTGGGCTCCTTCCAAAGCCTCTACTACAGCTCGCTAAGTAATGTTATGTTAGCTATATTACGCACCTACGTGTGCTAATGACACATGCTTCATGAAAAAAATATGTATGATCAAAATACAAAAAGAAAGATTTACCTGTCCAGCAGAAATAAAGCCATCAAGGAGTCACTTTTCAGCCCCTTGAGTTCCCTCAGTTCTCGCCATCGCTGGAAAGCCACGCCGATTTTAACTTGCGTTTTATTTCTTTGTTTATCCAAAGACTTTTTGTTCATTGCCTTTTCTTGTACTGTTACTGTCTTCCTTTTTTTGCCTGGTTTGCCTTCACTAACTGCATAGGCTGGTGCTGTGAATTTTGCTTGCTGTTTCTCTGCCATTGTTTTGGTATTCCTAGGATTCGTGCCTGTTGAATCAAACGTGCTGTTTCCTCAAATCAAACGTGCACGCGCAAGTGGGCAGGTCATGTGTGGCAAAAGGGTGGTTGCCATGGTTGCGAGAGAGTGACAGTCGCCTAAGCCAATCCTATGTTTCGTCCCGAAATGGAAATAATGAGCTGTGTTTAATACAGATTAAACGGTCTAGAGTCACTCGATTTTTATACTCTTTTTATCAGAGTACTTACATCTTAATTATGCATTGATATATATAGAAAGTTTAAACAAATTTGGAAGAAAGTTGTTTATACATGTATTACCTACCCTGCCTTTAAGTTCTTAAACTTATTTATTTGCACATTTTGCACATTTGCTCTAAATAAATAACCCTTTGTACTCTAACTTTGCTATTGATCTTCCTTGTGACTGCTTGGGGATGAGTTTCCCAAAAGCTTCGTAAGCCTAAGAATTCGTAAAAACGTTTGTACGTTTTCGTAGATTAATAATCTTAATATTACGGTCTGTTTCCCAAATGCATAGTAACTTAAGTAGCACTTGGAAATCATTGTAGATCTACGGGTGCTCTGGAGTAATCGTAAAGCCCTAAGTGCATTGTAAGAAGACAGATTTATGCAGTCATTACTCGTAGAAAACGTTCTTAAGCACTAAGATCAATCGCTATCGGGAAACCCGGCCTGGGTCATTATCACAATGCATATATAGAATAGAGGAAGGTTATACACACAATTTTTACAATGCAAACTGGACTGTCTGTGGAAAGTGCTTCTTTAGCAGTAACATGATTAAAAATTGATTATCAATTGATTATTAACGTTCAGATGTTTTCAATCAAGTTTTTTTTTTTTTTTTTTTTTACAATGCTAGTCTTTTTGGCCATCTTTTCACTTGACTTTAATAGTAATAATTCACCAAGGCAGTCTTTCTATGCTTACAATACATAGTTATAGAAATTAAAACAATCTGTCCTAATTATTTCATCTTCCTTATAAAAATAATAATAATAAATAAATAAAAATTGACATAAAAACCCAACAAGTTTACACTTGACCCAGGCCAAAACAGGAATATAAGACACTCCCAACTCAAAGAAGCATCAGTGAAAATATGCCATACAGTGAACTGGCTAATCAAAAGCAGTTAATATAACGCCAGTGTCACTAGATGCATCAATATACTGCACATTAA
Source organism: Carassius carassius (assembly GCF_963082965.1). Classification (NCBI taxonomy): domain Eukaryota; kingdom Metazoa; phylum Chordata; class Actinopteri; order Cypriniformes; family Cyprinidae; genus Carassius; species Carassius carassius. The sequence continues at coordinate 12,005,758 of NC_081764.1, forward strand.
TACATCCAATGGCTCTCAAACGCCTAGAAAACGTCTAAGGTTACGTATGTAACCCTGGTACCCCGAAGGAACGAGACGCTGCGTCGAGAACGAATGGGGAACGCGTCATAGGTGTCATTGGCGGGTGACGTCAGAGACCAGGAAGCATAAAAGCATGAGCGGTGAAGCCGGTAATCAGCCTCAAAGGATTAAGCCAGCGCCGGCCAGAGATGCCGGAAGTGTGGCACTGCGACGCAGCGTCTCGTTCTTTCGAGGAACCAGGGTTACATACGTAACCTTAGAGGTTCCTCTCCAGGAACTCGAGCTGCGTCCAGAAATGGGGAACGAGAATGCCCACGCCGCCAGACTTGCAAATCTCTGCCTAGTGTGGAAGAGCACAGCTAAAGCAAGAGAAGGAGCCTGACAGAATTTGGGGACAACCCGTCCAATGGCCAAACTTCAGAAGGAGTGAGTCTTGACCCCCAGGAGAGGGGAGATCAGAGGACTCGAGGCTTAGGATAACATCCTGATCACCGCTTAGTATCAGCTTCTTCTGGCCGGAGGCCTCAGCCCACCATGGAGTAAACATGTAACCAGAGGGTTTCTGCCCACTGACTGGCCACCGAGAGGGGCATGGTAGGCCACCATGTCCGCCACGTAGACCTTCAGGGTGGAGTGGGTCAACCCTGCGGAGAGCCTGCAGGAACTCCAGCACTGTACCATCCGGGCAGTAAACTAGGTCGAGCAGGCGGTCTCCGCACCAAGAAGTGAAAAGCTTCCACTTCAAGGCATACAGTTTCCTCATTGAGGGAGCTCTGGATTGGAGAACGGTCTTACAACCTCGGTTGAGAGACCGGAAGCTAAGAGTTGTGCCTCCTCAGAGACAACACCTACAGCCTCTAAGCTCCATGCGGGGGCACACCCTCCGCCTACGAGAGGAGATCTCTCCTGACGGGAACCTCCCATGGGGTGCCGTCAAAAAGAGAAATCAGGCCCAGGAACCATACCCGGCCCGTCCAGAACGGGGCTACTAACAGCAGCCGGACTCTGTCCCGGTGCACTCTCTCCAGAACTCCCGAGAGCAGAGCAATCGGGGGAAAAATGTACAGATGAAGCCTCAGCCATGTCTGTACCATGTCGTCCAGCCCCAGTGGAGCTAGATGAGTCAGAGGAAGCCAGAGGGGACAGTGCGATGTCTCTCGAGTCACAAACAGATCCACCCGAGTCTGGCCAACATCTCGAACTCTGCTTCATCACCTCAGTGTGAAGCCGCCATTCCCCGGGCCTCGGCCCCTGCCTCAATCAGGATGTCCCATACTAAGATGCCCAGGAATGTGAACTGCTCTGAGCGAGAGGAATTCATCCTGGGCCCACACAAGGATCTGGTACGCTAGTTGTATAAACGGCGTGAGTGCAGACTTGATGTAAGAGACCACCGCTGTGTTGTCGGTGCGCACCAACACATGGTGACCTCTAAGGTCTGGGAGAAAATAACGAAGTGCACGAAGCATGGCCAGCATCTCCAGGCAGTTGATGTGCCATGTCAGATGGCGACCAATCCACAGACCGCGTGCAGGGTGGCCACTCATGACCGCATCCCAGCTGGTGAGGGACGCGTCCGTCGCTAGCATCACGCAGCGACAAGGAGCTCCCAGCACCGGGCCCTGAGACAAGAACCAAGGCTTCCTCCACATATCCAAGGCACGTAGGCAGCGCCGCGGGACCTTTAGCATGCGAAGTGGGCTTTCCCTCAGGGAGAACCCCTTGGTCTTGAGCCACCACTGTAGGGGTCTCATGTACAGCAGGCCAATAGTATTCACGTTGGACGCAGCTGCCATCAGACCCAGCAATCTCCGTGACTGCTTGACAGTGAGTGACCGGCCTTCTCTCACTCTCGCGACTGCAGTGAGGATCGACTCGATCAGAGCAGGTGACATACGTGCCTGCATCGTGGTCAAATCCCACACCATGCCCAGATAAGTGGTTCTCTGAACTGGATAAACACACTATCCTTGGCGTTAAGTCTAAACCCCAGCTCTTTCATGTGAGCGAGAATGACACCTCGGTGCCGAACCTTCATCTGCTCAGATTGAGCTTATAAATCAACCAATCGTCGTGAAAGTGTGGGGTGAGAGTGCAAGGCCAGTGGAAGATCCGTATTGGTAGGCTTTTGCCCCCAAAAGCAAACCTCTGGAACTTCAGATGAAGAAGGATGGAGATAAGTGCATCTTTTGATAGATCATGACACACCAATCCTCGGACTTGGCCTGTGCAGGCATGCTAAACTTCAGTCCCCTGACTGAGAGGTTCAAAAAGCACAGATCTAGAAAAGGACACAACACCTCACCCTTCCTCGGAACAGTGAAGTACCGGCTGTAGGACCCGGACTCTGCAACCCAAGGAGGGACCACCTCGATGGTCTCCATCCTCAGAGAGAGTCTACTTCTGTTCCATTACCAGAGCCTGCTTGAGGCCCACCAGAATTGGATTCTGTGGCCTCTCACTACAGTGTGCAGGACCCACTGAGACACATTTGGCAGTAGTTTTCATGCTGCAAAATAGTCTACTAAGGGAATCAGCCTCTCAAGACTGATCTCTGGTGGCAACAGAGCAATTAGCTCGGTGCCCTGAAGCGGCGCACCGGCAGGAGACGGCCGAACTAGCTGCTCTGGAAACCTCCCAGGAGGTTGCGAGCCTCTTATCACCGCTACGTTTCCGTGCGGTAACTGAGAGTAAGTGCTTGCTGGAGACCGCTGCGCCCTGGAACACCAGCAGGGTTGGCAGATCGATCTCCTGAGGGCACTGATGATTAAATGTAGTCAGCAAAAGACTAGTCAAAAGACCGCAGCGCTGGTTTCCAAGCCTCGAGAACGAGCTCTAGATCTAGTGAAACACGGGTGGAGATAGGACGAGCCGTCTCCAACCCGTTCGCCAGATCATGTGTGATTCCCGCTATCGCGGTCACGCCGTGCCTCAGCAACAGCGCGACCGCAACTGCAAGATCGCATGCACGGACACACTCCTCGTAGCGTGCCGGGCAAGAGAGCATGTAGCAGCAGCAGCGAGCTGTCTCAGAGGGCGAAGAAACCGCAGCGCTGGTTTCCAAGCCTCGGGAACGAGCTCTAGATCTAGTGAAACACGGGTGGAGATAGGACGAGCCATCTCCAACCCGTTCCCCAGATCATGTGCAATTCCCACTATCGCGGTCGCCGCCGTGCCTCAGCACCAGCGAGACCGCGACCGCAAGATCGCATGCACGGACACACTCCTCGGAGCATGCCCGACGAAAGCAGAGCGCTTAACAGCGAGAAAAGCACAATCAGCCCCCCCGAGAGCTGACTGCGCAAGCTCCACTCTTCATTAATGCTGCTTATGTTAATATTAGGCATAATATGCTTGTGTGACTGGTGCTTGTGCAACTGGCGAGCTCATCGATGCCTTTCCACATCAATCTCCTCAGAGAAAGACAGGCAGCGTGTCTAGCCCTCTCATCGGGGAGAAAGTACTGCAAACGCGGGCTTCCAACCACCGAGAGTGGGCGCCGGATGGTGGCTTAGAAAGAAGATATGGACTTGCCCGTCTTACATTCCTTCCAGCAGATCCGAAAGCGAATCCCGTGAGCACAACTACCGCTCCGCCTCGGCGAAAGCGGGGCTGGCACCGCGAGAAACACCAGTGAAAGCTCTCTCCTCAAAGAGAGCCTTCTGAGAGTGAAGCAAAGGTTCGCATCGCAGCCGTCAACTCCCTCGAGAGCTGACACTGCGCGCTTCACTCTCATGCAGACAACACACCAGCTGCGTGTGTCCCTGGATGCTGCCTGTTCTCGCCCAAAACTTTTCTTGATTGAAGCTTTGACAATGGAGTTTAACAGTGGACAAACGACACTAAATAAGACTCACAAACAAAGTCTTGACACACACACAGAGCGCTTGCTGAAGACACAAGGCTGATTACCGGCTTCGCCGCTCATGCTTTTATGCTTTCTGGTCTCTGACGTCACCCGCCTATGACGTCTCGCCCTTCCATTGGACTGATTATACACGTTATTCAGAGACGTCACTCTGGACGCGTTCCCCATTCGTTCTCGACGCAGCTCGAGTTCCTGAAGAGGAACTAGTTTTGCACATTCTAAATGTTAATATAAATTTGCAGGCCTCTTAATAAACTTACTCAAATGCCCATAATTTTTATTTGGGTTACCAATGCAAAAAATAATTGGGGAAGTTGTCTTACCGTTGTTGTCCAGACTGTATGAAAAAAAAAAACCTTTCATACAAAGATAATCCAAATAGAGAAGAAAAAAAGTCCCACATAAACTTACTTAACAATTCAAACTTCACAGATAAAATCCACAGATATTGTTGAGTGCAGATGGTGACATTGAGACAAACTTACTTAACAATCCAAATATCACAGATAAAATCCAAAGATATTGTTGAGTGCAAATGGTGACATTGAGACATGATCCCTAAGTAGAAATGAGTATAATAGTAGTATATTGTGGTTCGTTTGTTTGTTTGCTGGGAATAGTCACATGACAGGAAGAATCCTGGACATGTAACAGGAAATTTCACAGATCAGATTTAATCTAGTCGACAGCAAGGAAGAGACATAAGGTTTTATCAAGATGCAATATTTAAAAGTATGAAAGTGAACAATATTTCAAAAGTAGTCCAGACATCCTCACCCACCCCCTACTTACAATACCTTCACTCCACACTGGATTGATCTGTACTTTAATTCATTCATTCGTAATAGCGACCATGAATTTGGGATTGAGTCCCTGTCAATGTAAATGATGAGCAAAGTCTGAAATGGCAGTAAAAAAGTCATTTTCAACAGGTAATGATTCGAGAAGGGTCTGGCTGCAGACTTGCACTTTCACTCTCAGACTTGCATTATCAGACTTGCACTCTCAGACACCTGTGCTTCCGCTAGCGACGTCACTGGCTGTCTTTATTTTTTTTTTTTAATTTATTTTTTTTATAACATTTTGTTTGAATCTCTCAACATTTTACAACAGTAGCCAGGTGGTGAAGACAAGAAAAAAGAAACTAAATTACAATGTCACTTGCAATCGCTACTTGCACTCTCCGCTACCTGTGACGTCACTTGCAATCAACACAAATCGTGCATGTTGCCAGTGGAGACAAGACGCTGTGGTGGTGATTAAATGATTAAAACTAAATTAGTAGGCCTACTACTATAATGTACAGGGTCCTGCAAGAAAAAGACAAGACTGGCAAATATGTGGCCACAGAACAGCAGAAAATGAACGCAATGCACAAAGTCTTTCGTTAAGTGTTTTCCTCCTGTAGAAAAAAACAAACATTTAATATGGCATAATGTATTAGGATACGTTAAGTTAAATTAAAAGACCAAATTCGATATATAGTTATTATTTAATGTACTACAAGGCAAGCAGATGGCTATGAACACAATGCGAACGCTTAATGTGGCCTAATAACAGACTAAGATGATAAAGACAATTCAGTAGGCCTAGCCTATATGTCTTGTTGTTGACTCAACGTATATACAGACCAGCAAATATGAACGTGCATTATGAAATGCATTAAGTGATTTTAAAAGGATCAGCTCCGTACAGGCAAGCAGACAAGTACAGAATGCAGTGCGTTAAATTGTACATTAAATGTTTTCCTCCTATAGAAAATAATTATAAATAAAACACATAATGTAGCTTAATTGACAAAGACAGTGATATAAACGAGTTGTAGACAGTTTATTCTATATGGAAAAATGCTTAACGCGAAACTTTGCGCGTTGCGTTTATTCACCACCACAGCTTCTTGTCTCCATTGGCAACAAGCACGATTTATGCCGATTGAAAGAGTCGCAGGTAGCAGAGAGTGCAGGTAGCAGAGAGTGCAAGTAGCGATTGCACAACCTGTCCTCCAACCAATACGCTCGTATAGGTCGTTTGTCCAAATCCCTGAAATACCACCCATCAGAGCGTATACTACAATTGCGCCCCTATCGGCAAAAGGTCGTTTTCATATTAATGTTTTGTACTCTTTTATTTTCCCCCTGATTTGCATTTCGTGTAGCTCAGTTGGTAGATTATTGCGCTATACATTGATAGGTAATCATGGTATCATGGGTTCGATCCCAGGGAATGGACATGCATGAAAATGTATATGCTCAATAAATCATAATTTAGCATGATTTCTGTGGGGTTAGGTTTAGGGGTGGGGTTAGGTGTGGTCATTCGAACGAATAAGCCACCTAGTAAAATATGTAGGTAATACTGTGAGATCGGTGTAAAAAGCCCACACATTGCATTTAAATAAACGTGCGTTTTGATTGGTAATGACTTTATACGTCATTTCATGACGACAGACGCAACGCAATACTGTCTTTATTTTTACGCCCGCTAGAGGGCGTTTAACTTTAAAACGTAAATATAGGTCGTAAAAGGTGCTTGCACAAACGACCTATATGGTCGTTTTTTGTTGGAGGACAGGCTCCGATTGCAAGTGACATTGTAATTTAGTTTATTTTTTCTTGTCTTCGCCACCTGGCTACTGTTATAAAATGTTGGGAAATTCAAACAAAAAGTTAAAAAAAATAAAAACAAAATAAAAAATAAAGACTGCAAGTGATGTCACTAGCGGAAGTGCAAGTGTCTGAGAGTGCAAGTCTGAGAATGCAAGTCTGAGAGTGCAATTTCAAGTCTGCAGCCAGACCCTCTTGAATGATTCAGGAAGAGGACGAAAATGAGAGAGGGTGTTTTCCTGTATAGTACAAGGAGAAATCCCTTGGGCACAGAATTTGTTGAGTAATAGAAGATTGCTGTTCCACCACAAATGCAGAATTTATGGTCCTGCTGTTAGTATTCAGCTGCCATTTAGTTTTCAAGTCGACATCATTCAATCACATATGCTCTAACTTCATCTAGATGTGTGACTGCCATGAACTAAGGCAGTCACATTCTAGCAGTTAAATAAATGAAGCTTACAAAAAGCTGTGCTATTTAAAATTTATTTGAGAAGAAAACAAAAAAGCAAAATGATGCAAACTTACCAGTGTCCACTTGAGCTTTTCAGTTTCTATTTAAAAGCCAACAGAGAGTGATCTCTCCTCATCAGTTTTTTACTGATTTTTTCAGTGTTTTACTGATCCCGGCACAGGAGCTCAACATGACACATTCACTGAAGCATAATGCAGTATGCATCAAATAAACCTGTACAAAAGACTGATCATCATAAAAGGTCACAAGAGCAGTTTACACAAAGATAACAGTACATTATAGAGAAAATATCCTCAGTGATATGTTGTTGACCGACATGGTCTGATACATTGCTCTAGGTACCTAATCACTAAGGAGTACATCGGTACCAGAATGACCTGCTGCATCGGCGTTTCTCTGCAAATAACCTCTTTCACTGGATCTGTTACAATCTAACAGGCATTAGGGAGCTTTCACACAGTGAGCAGAGGAAAGGAATGAGATGACCTTGTATGGCCTGGTGGATAAAGCCATGCTTGGCCAGTGTCCTTGACTTTGTCAGATCAAATAGCACAGCAGCGAGGTCCTTGGGGAGCTTTCTGGATTAGATTAGCTGTCCTGGGACTGCCTGGGATGGGTGTAGACATATGGGCCATTGCTCTCCAGCCAACGCAGGTGATTAGTTTGGTTTAGAGGCTCAAATAAGTGGCAGTTTGGGTTGTAGTAGTGACTTACTTTTTGAGAAACTAATATGTGTTCACCTGAGTAAAGCTGCACAGGGAATGTTAGCCTTCCTTTGGGAACATGTGTGTTGTTTGGCATATCCTGTGGCTTTGTTCATGGGCAGTGACAGAGTCTTACTCTTCTCAAAGCAGGGCTTAGACCAGACTTCTGTGGATGCATTTGTAGAAATACTTTCATTAAATGTTGGAATCTTATATGCTTAAAAAAAAAAATCCATAAAATTGAGGGTAAACACACGAAACTGAAATAATGCAATAAACATTAATTTAACAACATTAGGGTGTAACACACAACCCCCATATATAAAACTGCTAAGAAAAAAATAAGAAGAAACATAGTTATTTAAAATAATAATAATAATAAAAATAATAATAATAATAAAAATTGAAATGTAATACAGGGAATTCTGGGAATGTCAATTTATGGTTATTCACTGTATATGTTGATAATTTTCCGTTAACCATTTAACAGGACTTTACTGTAAGATTTTTACATTCTTTTACCGTTTAATTACGGTCATTTTTTTTTTTACAGTTAAAATAAATTATGTTACATCTGCAAGGTATTTTAATGAAGTATGTGAGATTTCACTCAGAATGGTAAAAGATTTTACTATTTCAGCCTCAGGCATGCCCAAAGATTCCTTCAAAACACAATATTAAAATGTTAAATAATTTAGCTGCCTGTTTAAATAATTGCTTTTAAAATGAAAATAGTTTCATTAATTGTGTCTTAATACATTTTTTGCAACAACTGTAGGTAAGCTTGTTTCTCAAACTCTGTATTCTGCTTTGTTACCTGAGTTGTGTGTGTGAAATACATTCAGCTGGTCATTGCAGCTGTTGATCATTGCAGCTGGATGAAATGCTTACCTAAAAGTCCACAGTTTCCTTCAGGTTTGTCTGCAGAACGGAAGGCTCCACAATTGTTTAAATTATTGTTTGTCATGACATAAACTACAATTTGCAGTGGATTGTATGTGCAACATTATGAACAAATTCTAGCTCTGAAAGACTTTGTGCCAGAATAAAAAAAGGCAAATATAATACGAAAAGGTGGTTGCTTTTTTAAAATAAGACAGCCTCAGCATAGCACAGCTTTCAAAATGACACATACTTATTCACTTGAATTAGTGTTTATGAAACAATCATTGCTGAATGAACGTCTCAGGTTACGAATGTAACCATGGTTCCCTGAGAGGGAACGAGACACTGCGTCCTCTGAGGGGACACTATAGGGGAACACCTCGTCGTGACCCGTGTCTGAAGCATACTTTGAAAAACGCCATCGTGTTGGCCGGCGACAGCCTCTGACATCACTACCAGCGCGACTATAAATACGCGCCCGTAGGACCCATCACTTATCTTCTTCGTGAAGCTTGCGTCCGAAGCATGGCAGGGAGCAAGAGGACGCAGTGTTTCGTTCCCTCTCAGGGAACCATGGTTACATTCATAACCTGAGACATTCCCTGTGAAGGAAACTTCGAACTGCGTCCTCTGAGGGGATACTATGGGGAACAGTATACCCACGCCGCCATGCTGAGGGGAGTGCAGGCCAGAATCATGGCAAACACTAAGTACCAACTCTACCATTTCACCGGGAGTCGCCCCTGGGACGGTTCGACGGCTGTCTATGACATTATCCCTTATGGCCAAAGGCCTAAGCTACATACCCAACTTACCTGTAGGGCTTTGGCCCGGGGTAGAGCTGAAGGCTTGGAATCACAAAAGATTACTTTAAAGGGATACGGCTAAGAGCCTAGCACTTTCTTCTACCAAGTCTTGCCTGTCACACAGGGGCTACTGCTAGCTTTCACAAAAAACTTGCCGAAAGAGCTGTCCCAACAGTACTCTAGTAGCAATGCCCGGTTCTAGATAGGTATCAGAGGATACCTGGGTGGAGTGGCGCCCAAGATGAACGGGGCTTTAACTGACTCAAGAAAGGGCATGAAGCAGCCACGCAAAGCCCTCACCATATAGGATTTTAGAAAGAATGCAGAGTACTAGCGTGCAAACTTACCACAGTGTGGATTTCAGAAAGTGTGCAAAGACTTCACGTGCACACTTACCATAACATGGATTTACAAATACTGTTCTAAGGAGGGGCTCTCGTGGCACTCTGAAAGAACAGCTCGTAGATGGAATGGCCCAGGAGCAGAGCAATTGGAGGAAGGAATGTACAGATGAAGCCTCGGCCACGTCTGTATCATGGCGTCCAGCCCCAATAGAGCTGGATGAGTCAGAGGAAGCCAGAGGGGATAGTGCGAGCCGCAAAACCGATCCACCCAAGTCTGGCAAACCTCTCCAACTGAACTTCAACACCTTGGTGCGAAGGCGCCATTCCCCGAGCCTCAGCCCCTGCCTCAGCAGGATGTCTGCTTTCACAGTGCGTCTCAAAAACAGTATGTAGTACTGGAGCGCTCTGTTGAAAAAACTGAAAGTAATGTGGAACTCAACTCCAGGGAGGGCTGGTGAGGCCTACTACCTGACAACAACATAACATGGGAGCTCACTTACAGAGAGGCCTGGAGGGGCCTACTACCTGAAAAACCATGCTATTTAGTGGAAACGCACAGTATGTGGGGGCTAAATCTCCAGGGAGGCCTGGTGAGGCCTACTACCTGACAACCACAGTATGTGGGAGCTCAGCTTCAGAGAGGCCTGGTGAGGCCTACTACCTGATAACCACAATATGTGGGAGTTCACCTACAGAGAGGCCTAGAGAGGCCTACTACCTGTTACCAGATAACCACCTTAAGTGGAAACTGAAAGTAATTTGGATCTCAACTCCAGGGAGGCCTGGTGAGGCCTACTAGCTGATAACCACAGTACGTCCACACAACCCCTCATGTTGAGGGAAGCGATGCTTGAGGTGTATAACAAATACACACTGGTTGAATGAAGCCCATGGAACCCAGGGCTAATCATCTTAAGAAAGGGAACGAAGCAGAGCGCATAACCCCTACCGTACAGGATTTCAGAAAGTGTGCAAAATCTTGCGTGCACACTTACCACTTACGTGGATTTCAGAAAGTGCGCAGAGTCTTGCGTGCACACTTACCACTTACGTGGATTTCAGACAGTTCCAAAAAAGTGTTCACGTGCACACTGACCACCATGTGGTTTTGAGAAAGTACAGAAAGGTTCCTAAGCATCGCAGAGGCGCTGGATTGCACGGGAGAGGCAGGCTCCAACCCTCAAGCGAGGGGAGCATCACCTGAGGCAGTACATACAGAAGATTTCCGTAACTACCACCTCCCCAGATGCGCCAAGGGGCCAGGCGGCCCCTCAGGGTGGGGGCGGAACCCACACGGTGCGGCCGCCTGCCGAAAGCCTGTGATCTTGGCCACCTAATACCAGAGCACGAGGCCGGAACTGAGCACTGTAAAGGAAACTCACAGAGTTTGTTAGTAGACATATAACCACCAGCAACATAACACCCATAAGCAGATAAAGAAAGGGTTACATACTCACCCACCCTCCTGTACTGGAGTCCCGCCTACGGGGCGCCCCCTTTTGGTCCGGACCGTCAGTAAGGTGGTTACTATGAATATAGGACCAACCAGAAACATCATAGGTCCAGGATAGGAGACTGTTATGTGAGAAACTTTCCACCTAACCTCGATCAGGTGGAGAGCTGGTGGCTACAGGGGGAATTAGGCAGGGGAAAATAAGAACAGAATTTAAAAACATCCAAAGGAATTGAGTTACTCCTAGGTATCGCTCCGATCCAGACGAGGACGCTGCCTCATCTGAATCACATCTCTCAGACCCTGCTTACCTCTTCGTGACCCGCGATTCCTCTTGCCCCTGCCCTTAGGCGGGGGAGGAGCACGAGCCGCGACACTAGCCATCTGCGCCCGTCTTCGATCCTCAGATCGAGATGGGCCAGGACCCCTTTGTTGTTCGGGCTCGGACCTGGACCTTCGTGGAATGAAGGATTCAAAGGCAGCTGAGCGTGCCCTTGCCTCCCTGAACTTTTCGACCACCATCTCGACGGAGGTACCGAAAAGCTCAGAAGGCGAGACCGGAGCATCGAGAAGAAACCCCCTTTCTTCCCTCCCGATGTCTGCCAGGTTCACCCACAGATGTCTCTCCGTTACCACCGTGGCCGCCATAGACCTACCCATGGCGGAGGCGGCCTGCTTGGTAGCCCGGAGAGAGAGGTCTGTGGTGCGGCGCAGCTCGGCTACCTGGTCAGCTGAAAGGCCCTCGCCTGTATCCAGGTCCTTCAGCAGGTCAGCCTGGTAAGCCTGAAGCACTGCCATTGTATGCAACGAAGCCACAGCCTGACCTGCTGCTGCGTATGATTTACCATTTAAGCGGGATGTATCCTGGAGGGGCTTACATGGTAAAGAGGGAGATTTAAAAGAGGATGTTTCCCCCACAGAGAGATAGCTAGCCAGCGTCTCTTCTACAGGAGGCATCCTCTCATAGCCGTTTTCGTGCATGCCCTCGATATTAGCATAACTCGTATGCTGAAACCGATGGATGCGAGAGAAAAACGGCCTCTTCCATTCCTTTTCGACTTCCGCATGTAAGTCAGGCAAGAATGGAAGGCTCATCTGGGCTGGAGGGCTATGGTCAGACAAATAACGCTCATCGAGGCGACCTCGTGACGTTACCTTTCTGGCATGCTTCCATGGCAAGTCTAATTTTGCCGTGGCACGATCCATAACCTCTAACAGCTCCCCATACACAGGGCAGGAGGATTGAGAAGGCTCAGCCTCAGCTTCTTCGCCACTCTCAGACATCTCCTGCTCTTTCTGGGTAGAACCCAGCAGAGCACTAACTTCAGTATCAGAAAGGGTTAATGACAACGCATCTTCCTCTTCCAACACGTTGGCGTTTTTCAATGTATGCTTCAGACACGGGTCACGACGAGGTGTTCCCCATAGTGTCCCCTCAGAGGACACAGTTCGAAGTTCCCTTGACAGGGAATCAGTGTTGTGCATGAATCAGCTGAGGGAATTAACCCAAGACAGTCATGTGTTGCCTACTACAGGTGTAAATATGTAATCCATGAAAGAAAACTGTGAAAAGTCCTAGTGCTGTTGGAATTACAGTGTTGAACTAACAGTTGTATGATGAAAAAATAAATACATTACATATATACACTGATAGTATGGCCTATATGTTCCAATTGAAGTATCTCACAAAGATTCCATTAGCCAGGTCTTGCAGATGAAGATCAAATGAATATGCCCCATGGTTGGACCCTGATGTTCATTAAAGCTTTTCAGAGAGACCAATTAATCAAAGCATTCCTATAATGTGCCAGACTAGGATAAATGAAGATATGTGATGAAAACAGTCATTAGCAATCTCTGCTCATTTTTCACTACACAAGGAAGGAGGACCAGTGTTCTTTTCTTTTACGTCTCACAGCTATCACCTGCCCACTTTTTATTTTTCTCACCATATTGCATTTAGTTGCTCATTTATAGCCTAGGTAATGAGGTGTCAAAATGCTCCCAATAGAAAGAGCGCTGGATGCCACTCCTGTCACTGTGGAAATAATTAGGGTTGGTAAACTTATGTTTTACAATGAATAATGCTTTCCAGTTTTAAGGTGCACATTAGCATGTGAGCAGTTAAAAGGGTGAAAGTGAAAGATAATTAGATAGATGTAGAATCTTTCTGAAAATCCAAGCATGGCACACATTCATTTTGACACTGGACATAATAGTCAAACCTGGATTCAGTAACGCAATGATTGCATTTTGTTTTGCCTATGTCTGATATGCTGTTGCGAGTTTAGCGAAATTTTTGTACAAATTATTATTACTGAAAAGAACAGTTCATACAAAAATTTAAATGTTATCAACCCAGCTAACAAAAATATGTTCTAAAAACTATTTGCTAATGTTCATTGCTAATGTTGCTAAAAAATTGTTAATATTATTTCTAAATGTTTCTAAACATAAAAAATGACCTGTTTTTTAAACACACACACACACACACACACACACACACACACACACACACACACATTTTAGCATTTTGCTAACATTATGTAGCTATGCTACTTGTAATATTCTCTGAACCATCTGAATCTAGTAAGTAGTATGTTAAAAAAACTTTAAGCAAACATCCAGTTAAATGTCTAAGAGAAACGCTCCATGAATGATGTACAGTATGTAATGTTATGACCAAAGAATATTTGGTCATACCTGTTAGCCCTGTTAGAACTGAAAGTTCCCTTTCAGTCGGCCACTTCCGATGTCACATCTCTGTCAACAAGGGTTACATACATAACCAAGATGTTCTTTGATCGTTCCCTGTTAGCTGAGAAGATCCAAAATGGCAAACGAAGCATAATAAAAGTATCTCCATAGAATGTGTGCACTATATTTTAAGCAAAATGGCAGTTTTGATGTTAGATTTGAAAGCTCAGCCAAGGAAAAGGTTATAGGTAAATAATGACTTTGGTCTGTTTCTCATACAAAGCTATCAAATGACCTCAAATATGTATTTGAATGAGTCATTTAGATTACTTGTATGAATATTTTGTGGTACTTTTTTTTATGTAGGTTCTCTGAGTCTCTTTCACTTTCGTCATGCAATAATTAAATAAATAAATACAATTGGCCTACAAATTATTTTCTGCTTCATGAAAAAAGGTCATATTGGTTTGGAACGACATGAGGGTGAATACATGATTTTCATTTTCGAGTGAACTATTCTAGGTTCATATATTTAAATAAATGCTGTAAAAGTTTCAGACTCACATTCCTTGCCATTTTTCTACAACTGAAAAGGTCCACAGAGAATTCCTTCTCATCCATAGCACAAGAGGTTATGGGTATTATAAACCCAAAGGCATACACAGATGCACACTCTGAAAATCCATTGTATATAATACACCCTCCAGCCACTTTTGGCATGCATAAGACACACTAATAATCCAAATCTTGCATACAATTTAGCATGCACACTATTGGGAAAAAAGAATGCAAATTAGGATGCAGCCAACAAGATCTCGGGTATTTAAACTGAGAAATATCCATCACCTGTTAGACTAGCTCTTGTGGAAGCACCACTGATTTTTAAAAAAATTTAACCATGGATTTTGTGTCAATCTCAATTACAAGACAAAATTCAGATAAATCATTTGAATTTTAAATGTAATTTCTTCACCTGCAAAATAAATGAAATGCACCTTTGTTAGTGATTTGTGTCTAACACCTCACCTCCCCCTTTAATTTATATAATTATGTTATAAATTCATAAGAGATGCTTATAACCTGCACCAACCCCCATGAGTTTGCGTGCCTTTGGGTTGGAGGGGGGCAACATCCAACCTGTCAGGCAAGGCAGTTTTTCTGTACCGAAGCAATTTACTCCTTATAGTGGTGTGAGTAGGATGGAAAAAAGAGACATCTGTGTCAGACTTGTTTGCTTTACATTTTCACCTGCTGTCCCTCTGAATTTTTAAGTGTTAGTCATAGTGTACAAAGGGCAGGAAAACATCCTTTAAGACTGTGTATGGACTACTGTACAAAAGTTTGGGTTTGGTGGATTTACAAAAGTTTTTGAAAAAAGACTCTTATGGTTAATAGTTAATTACTTTAATACATAATTACAAAAATACATTAGTTTCTTAAATAATAATAATAATAATAATAATAAATCACACTGACTCATTACTGAACTTTTATATGTGTGTGTTTTGGTGGCCTATATGAATTTTGCCTTACCTTTTTTTTTCATATGACTTTTAAGAAAATTCAATGTAAGTGAATTGAACCAACATTATGATAAGAAAAAAGACGAATGTAAAATCTGTGATAAGCTCAAAAACAGCAATATCACTTTTTAAACATTAGAGGAGATACAGGAGACCACTTCCCTTGATAGATAGCACCTAAACACACCATAAAAGCTAGCCATTAATCATCTTTTGTAATCACATCTAATGTTATGTGCAGAATACTGTGTACACTTTTTGGCCACTAGCTGTTTTCTCCTCTTGGTGAATGAGAGTGCCACTCTTGCAAATTAGTAGGAAAAAATATTTTCCACATTTCTATAAATGCAATTACCCATCTTGACACTATGTGTCATGTTACGGATAATAAAAAATTAGATTAATTTGTGTCCAGTCCAATATTTGTTGATGCTGTATACTGCAGGATATCATGACAAATTAAAATGAGCAGTTTTTAATGAGCTCGTCGCATTGGGAGTTCCTGCGAGGATCGAAGAATGGATCTTCGCAGAGTCTCAGATGTTCAGAAGGACATTTCTGTAGGCAGTATACATGCAGTATGTAACAACAAAAATCATATGGTTAATTTTCAGCTTTTGAATTGGGGAAAAAAGTGTACCAACATATTTTAGATCGTGCCTGAAGCTAAAAACTTTATTTTGGAAAGCCATGGACAATGGGTTCAAAATTAATAAATCCCTCAGAATATAAAGATATTTTTAATACAGTACTTGGCAGAAACAGTAACTTCTCACACCTGCTGCATAACGGCACCATAATATACATAAATATCTCATACAACTACGCAATGAAAAATAAGTGTATGAAGTGAATGAGTGTAAATACTAAAATGAGAGCAAATTTAATAGCCACATTACTGTCTCTGTGTATCTTTCAAAAATCAGAGCTTTCCAAGAGTAATATTAACTAAGATACTGAATCATGCACATCTTCTACTATTTGATGTATTTAAATATTTTAAACTTTTTACAATATGATTGAATATACATACTTAATACATAAATTACTTGCAATTAATGTATTCAAGACATTCAATGAGACATTCATTTAATATTTTATTTCAACTCTCATGTTCTCTAATCAGCTATTTTATATGAATTCTACATATTTCAGGTTGTGGGTGACTTTCCGGACTTAAATTAACTCTGTACACAGAGTAACTCTTGAGAATTATTATTATTTTTTTTTAGTTTTTCAGTTTTTAACTATTTTTTTTTATTTTTATTTAACATTTATAATTAGCCTATAAAACCATAGCTTTGTCCTACAGCAAGACCTATGATCATGTCTTAAAGGGGGTCATATGATGCGCAATTTGGTGCATGAAGAAGATCTGTAAAGTTACAAAGACTAAAGTCTCAAATCCAAAGAAATATTCTTTATCAAAGTTAAGACTCTGCCACGTCCCCCCTAAAATGGCTCATTCAAACACACCCCCACGTCTACGTAATTATGTGTAAATATTTGCATAGTGCCACCCAAATGTTCACACAAAGAAATAAAGCGTGGTTTCAGTAACCGCAGTTAGTGTTGAGCAGCCATGTCAGGGAGATGCTGTGTGTATCTAATGTAGGTGAAAGCAAAAGCACTTTAATTGGCCTTCCAAAAGTAGATGCATTTAGGAATCTTTAAGATTACTTACAACAGAATAGCAACGCATTTTATGAATGACAGTTTCGTGAACCTAGGAGAGGAGGTCATTCTGACTTTGCTACGACAATCTGGCTCTTCTGAATCAGCTACTGTATAAGTATGTTTTGTTATTAGTTTAAGTATAATACTCAAAATAAATACTCAAATACTCAAAATAACGATCTTTAAAAAAGCATCATATGACCCCTTTAAGTTCTGATTATATAATGATGGTCGTCATATAAGCGGTAGGGTCTAACTCACCATTCACACGTCCAGGTTTCAGATAGGGCAAGCAATTAAGTCTAGTGCTGAGGTTATCATTCAGCTCGTGATGCTATAATGAAGAAGGCATCCTCAAGTCTCTCAGAAGCCACAGCCACACAAGGTTTCTAGAGGGCATAAAACCGGAGAAAACTACTAAATTATGATGTTAGTAGAAAAAAAAACTGCTAACTTAAGACCAATTTTATTATCTGGTTACACAGGGTAAAGTTTAGCAAAGTCTTGCTTTTGAGAAGTGATTAAGAGATTAAGCTCTAAAAAGTGAATCCCAAAAACACTCTCATTATCTCAGAATTATTGCAGGCATGACAGAATCACAGGAACATCAGTGAGAATTACTTCAGTTATCTAATGTTAAGATTACAGCAATTTAGATCCAATCTCTCTTTGTGTTCCAGATCTTCACCCAGCAGAGGTTGATTAATATAAGAGCAGCTTCATATCATTGTCTTCTCATTTCTTGAAGTATGTGCTCTGAAGAAGCCACAAGGGCTGTGCATTTATAATGAAGGTGTATTTTAGTAATGTTATTGTTTATTAGATGTTACAGGACAAATAATTTAACTTCACAGCAGTATATAAATGATTAACAAGTGAGGATTCTTTTTGATTGATGATTTTTTTTTCTTTTTTTCATTTTTATCAACAACCACTGACTCATTTCAAAGCATTTATATTCTGACATTTTAGTAGACTTTTAAAATGCTTCTTAGGTGTGAACCACATTCACTGTGATTTTAGATAAAAATGAACAGAAAGCCTTGGGTGCATAACTGAGCACTTAAACAAGCTTAAAAGAAAAGTAACTAATAACAGCAATTTAAAAAGTTCTAACAATGCCAGTGCACTTAAATAATGCCCTGTCAGATTTATGGCATCCTCTCCACTGCAATCCTGAAAAATAGCTCATCCATTAATTATATTGCATATAGTTGTGCAAATAAGAGCATGTAGTGCTGGTGTCCACACTATGGAAAATTTAAATGGTTATTAAGATGGTTAGGGTGTTGTAAGTTTTGAATCTGATCTGAACTGAAATCCAGGAAATGCCTTTAATTATTTAAAGTGGCATGCAAAATATAAAATATATACAAATATGTAGTGTTTGTAAGTAGTTAAAAAGAATCTCTGAAAAAGTAATTGTTGTTTATCTGACACTGGTATTCATTTATCCACCACGTAAAGTGATGAGTTGCACTTTATAGTCAAAGAACCTCATGATGTTGATTCATCCCTGTCCCATTGTTAATTAGGGTCATTCTCAACAAGCTTTCTTTAAAATGACATCACATCACATCACAACACACATAGACACACATATGATTTTGTATGCATTAAAATAATAATAAACAAGGCTGGTTTCTAGGGAATTTTATAGGGAAATGGCCTTATTGCTGAATGTGAGAGTTTTAGAATTCAAAGGATTTACAATCAACGTCATTGCTTTTTGTTTTTCATTGGCCCTAAAAGAACAAAACATTCCAGTACTGCCACCAGAAGTAAGCCTCATGAATAAAAACTAGATTCCATTTCAATTCAAATGAATTGATGCCCATACATCCAGTGTATTCTTACGAGAATCAATGTTTCAAAAATGCTGCACAAATTAAATAACCTCATAAGTCAAATGAGAGAAAAAAAAATGTTTAGTTGATCAGCATAAAGAGAACATAAACAATACAAAATATGATGTCTCTATATACATACTATATATAACATTTCCATAAGTTTCCTATGTCCTCATTCTCAGTTCAAACATTTTAATGAAAGGCTAAAGTTAATAATGGCTCTGGTTTCACAATCCAGTCTCAGAGAATGCTTGTTTCATTTTTGTTTAAAGATAGGCCATGTTGTCAAAGCAACATGCAAATGTTCCATTAGTTCAGTGAATGTGAATATGTAATTGCTAACTGTTCTCTTTTGAATAGAGATTTATGAAGACATAAGATACTCGCTTAGTGCCTTATCTCTGTTTTTCATTAAATACACAGATTAAATCTTCCCTGAAAATTAAATCTGAGAAATATTGTAATTTAATCTAGATTAATTTCACACTTCAGTGTCAGTAATGGTTATATTATCAGCAGGCACAAGAAATTGTTAGATGATAATATTTGATTTTCAATTTGTAGTTTTATTAAGAAATTATGCACATTTATTAGAACACATTTTATTATTCAGTGACAATTCCATCAATCATTTTCAAAATGAGATCTTTTGATTAGCTTTGATGAACCCTCTTTTAGAATGATAGTGATAATCTGATGTGTGTGTCATGTGCAGTAGATATGAATAAATCTATAAACAATATTAGTAAAATAAATAAAAAATAAATCTAAAACCAAAGCATCTGCTAAACATAAAAACATTTTAAAGTGAATCACTTTTGGTATATTTTAAAATTATCCTTATTAATCCTTATTAACAATAATCATTGTACCACAGGGAGTCTATTGGGGGTGCATGCTTTTGTATGTGAACACCCAAATGCAATGTTTGTTTTAGAATCGGGCATGTGCCTGGGATGTGCCTGAAAGTATGCTGAAGCTACAAGCATGTGGCTGTTGTAATTACTCACTGGAGACATTTAGGCAGAGATGATTGAGCAATTATTTTGCCAGGAAATATCATGATCAACGACATTAAACAATCTGGGCCCAGTTCCCCAAAACGTTCTTATCGCTAAGTAGTTCTTTACCTATTCCTTAACCTCTCTCTTAACCTTATGGCACGATTCCCGACACGTTCGTATGCTAAGTATATCTTCTGTAAGTCACACTTTCGTAAGGTTGGTCTGGATCAATCGTAAGCTCTCTCTTAGCGTTGTTTGAGCTCAAGACGCTACTGTACAGCAGTCTTTAGAAATTAGCGCAGCGCAGTACAAGTCAAACTATGGTATGTTGACAATGTTGTGGCTCAACAATGATTTTATGTTATGGACATTTTAAGACTCATAATAAATTATGTTCGCAATGGATACAGGCCTATTTATGAAGTTAACTTTATGTGGTATCAGAACTAATATGGTGGTAATTAGCCTAGGCTTTTTCGTAATGTAATTAAAGCGAATTGGCAATCACTTTTGATAATTAAAACCTGGCAAACAATTTGGCTCTAAATGGTTAAGATCTATAAATGGGTAAGCATGGCGGGGGCCAGTAAGTGACCAACTATGGCAGCGATCCAACGTGTCCTTGTATTGAATCAAAGACGGAGCCGGACGCAGAGCCATTTAGTCCATGTCAATTTTTTAATTCTGCAAAACTTAAGCCCTTTTGACATTTTGCCTGACGTGGCTATATTAAAAAAAATTCGCCTCCCAAGACAGCTCATTATGGAGCTGCTGGACCATCTCAGACCTGCGCTGGCCAGGCTAACGCGGCGGAATTTTACTTTAAGCCCTGAAGTCCAGCTGCTTGCAGCACTACGTTTTTTTTTTTTTTTTTTGCTACAGAGAGATTCATCGAGGTCGTGGGAGAGGGCTACGGCCTAATCAAGACCTCTGTGTGGAGGTGCGTCCACACTGTCACCAATGCCCTTCTGCGCCATGCCGGGGATTACATTCTGGTGGATGGCACACTCATCCCTATCGGCAATTCATCAGTGATTGATCAGGCGTAGGCTACTTATCGCGAAAGGGATACGCAGCCATAAACGTGCAGGTTATAGTGGACCATAGGGGTGTGATCTCTGACCTGGTGGCAAGGTCCAGCAAAACTTCAAGTTCCTCTGACGAGAGGCTTGGTGCCCTTTTTTATGTTGCTTCCCCAGCATATTCTGTATCTTACTCTCTCTCTCGGTTCATTGTAGATAGGTTGCTTTTTATTGAAAACATAAACCAATTGCAATCAATACTGCATTAAACAGAAGTAACTGCAGCTGCTTGCCAATCAATTCTGATTGTAAAGTACCTTACCATTAATATACAAGTGTATTATATAATTTTTATAAGTCGTTAAACCCATGTCAAGAAGCGGTACAAGTTGCACAAACGGAATAAGGAGGGTGGATGATTAGCGAGGGATACCCGGTTCGTCTAACCGTCACAACATATCGTGTGAACATATTACTGACCATTTGATAATTTAATTTATAGTCTATATTCTACTGATAACTTAAACTATGCTAAAATAAATGTTACTGTAATAATTTGAGCAATGTTTCATTTGCATAGAACGTGTTGTCGTTCTTAACGCTGTATTGCACCTTCGCGTGAAGCGGAAAATCGATTCATGAGTAATCGATGCCAACTAATTCAGCACCTTCACTAGGGAGAGCGCTCTTGTAACGTCGGACGTAAGAGGCAGCGTGCTAAAATCTTCTTAAGGGACACTTCGGGGAACACACTTAGGAACATAAACAACTTTGGTAAGATATATATTATGAGGTCTTCTTAGCGCGCTAAGAGTGAGCGTTATTGGGGAACCGGGCCCAATGTAGTCTCTGAAGTACTCCATTTTCACAGGTCCATGTTTAATCTCCTTGTTACAATAATCAATACTTTTCAAACAAGAAAATAGAACCAGAAGTTTTGCTTCAGAATAGTGCATTCGTTACACATTCAAGTTCAAAGCAAAATACTCAGGGTATCAGACTGTGGCAAAGTTTAAGCCAGTTCCCTTTCAAATCTCTTTGCTTCTTTCAAATTACACACCAAAAACAAAACTGGATGAAGAAATGCTGCACTTTAAAGCTTTGAACAGGGAAGCTGGAAATCTGGCATTCTTGCCTACACAGTAAAGCTTCATTTTTTCGTTTTATGTTTCTTTTGGCCTTTATGAGAGTTACTTTTTTGGAATGATGCTCCCTGGTTCAGCTCAGTTTGACTTTAACAAACTGTTCTTATGAAGAACAGAAAAAAAGTGCATATTCGATTCGACATTCCCAGGGCCGGGCATTTTTCAAGTGATATTGAATTGTTAAGGAATACAGTATATTGGTAGCTTCCGTAATATACAAATTTTATTGGAAGGTCATAGCAGCTGGTACCTACTGTATACAAATCCTTTCACTGAGGCAACGTCTGTGTTCTATCAGAGCTTAAGACGTTGAGCTCAGAGTCCATGAGTGTAAATATTTTCTGTTACATGAGTTTATTTTATGTTGATATTCTTCTCAGCTAAGAGGATGGAAGCTTTGTGCTCTTGAATTAAAGATGATTTACTCAATGTTAAAGCAGCATGAAATTGCATCTGTTTAAGAAATGCTTCTGAGACCTACATTTCTCCAGTCAATTCTCATGTCATTGCCCAAATGGTTCATAAGGAAGCTGATGGCATGGAGTTTTTCAATTATAAACTGCTGCTAGTTGTTGGCTTCTTATCCATGGAAGGTCATGGCAAAATTACGTAGACAAAAATTATGAAAAATTTCTAACAACATCAAGAGCACAAAAAAATAACCAAACAAAAAAACTTCAATGCAAAAATACTCAGTAACAGTGAATGGAGCCAATCTCTGATGAGAAAACTTTTATCACTTTGTCACGTTACATCTGGTTAGGAAACTGTGAGGCCAACAAGTCTGTTTACAGAACTCACAGATGCCCCTTTCTGATAAGATCCATACCATAGAACAAATGCAGAACTTTTTTTAGTAATTGCATGCTATTGCATGCTTCCTTTTTTGCCTATTTAATTTAGAGGGAATCGTAGCAAGAGCTTAATTTTAATGCTGAGGAAAAGTTAAGGAAATTATGTGTTTACATATTCGATTTGGCCGGAGGAAATGCAAGTTCATTCCATTTATGTCAATATAACTATATTATTTCCTCATATACGTTTCCTGACACACAACTCCCGGTACCTTGGCTGAAGCCAAGAACTCACTCCAAACTTTTAAAGAAATAGTAATGGCCATGTCTCAGCCAATTCTGCCAATTACAGTGGCATAAAGCAACTTGACATACAGAGAATGTCAATCCATCACAAGCATCACAAGCCACCCTCAATGGGAACCTTCCTCTAGACAGGCAAGCAGCAATGAGTTGATGAGGATGAAAAATACAGAGTGAGAACTCTAGATGGCACAGTCCGAAAGGTCTAGATAAATCTGACCTTGTGACATCATTGTCACATGCTAGCTGATTGGTTATCTCCTGTATTGGTAGCCAATGAGCTCGCTGTTCAATATTCAAATACCTGTTTTTTGTTTGCTGTAGCAGTTGGAAGCACACTTCAAAAAACCCTCCACCTTCCCCAGCTCCACCTGTATAGATCTGCTACTGAGTTATTGATGTGTGTTATATGTGCAGCAGCATTATTTCTTACATGCTTATAGCAGCGTGTTGTGGATGTATTGGCAGTAGCAAGTCTCAGTACTTGCTCTTTTGCAGCAGTGTAGCAGATCTATTCCGCCAAGACTGAATACATTAACATTGTCATGTCATGACAGAAATATAAAAAATAATCTTGCCAATCTAAGCTGTCCTCTGGTGAGTTTTGGTGAAAAGATTCCCAAGGTATCTGTGGTCCGGCCTTATCCATATGTCCAGCTTATCCAGCTAACATGTCTGAGATACTGTGAGCAAGGCAATAAGCTGCTACTCTAGAGAATATTATTCTCTTTCTCTCCTTCTTACCGTACAACTTTACTCAAGGTTGTCTCACAGATTTTAATTCACCCATCATAATAAAAGAAAATATGGACCTTATGTATAGGTATTGTTAAATTTCCAACCCCTGTGGAATGGCAAATAGTATTATTTTATCAGTTACAGTCATTTTAAATTAGATATAAAAACCAAATGTGGCAAAAATGTGGCAGGAAAAGAGCAAATATCCTGCCTTATATTTCCAGCAACTAAATATCATATGGCACAGTTTTTGCTAAACTAAAAAGGACACCCAAGCTTCCCATTAGTCCCCTTGGAATAGGAGCCACAATCATTAGCTGCTTTTCTACTGTCGGGCCAGAGCAAGCCAGTGCAGGGCTGGGTGGAGCTAATGGCCTCGGACCTGTAGCACCGAGGCCAATATCACACTGCGTTTCCACAGTCAGGCCACAAGCTCCGCTGTGCTTCACTAAAACCCTCCCTTCACACGCCTGTCAGGAACAACATCAAGCAAACACCATCATTTCACCAAGTAATAGGTAATAAGTCACTGGAAGTAGCGCGATGACAAAAAAAAAAAAAAACACCTTAACAAAAGCAACCATTTGTTTGCATGCTTTGTTAAAGATTTATATCCAAAAGCATTTTACAATAATAAGTGATACACTGATCATAATGAATTTATTTATCAGGATTGAAAATTAGTTTGACAGAAATAAAGCGGTATGAACGTAGCCTACTTATTCAGTTGAGTCTATTTCTGTTTATTTGTAGTCAGAGTATATACATCACATTTAGAATTAATTATAATTTCTATATTTTTATAAATGCTCCCGAACAAAAAAAAAAAACATTATAAATATTTTTATATATTTTTTTTTACATATGTGGAGCTAAACTCTCAAGATGAGACTTATGACATAAAATATGTTACTAAAAATACACCATATTGACATATACCATGTGATAGACAATAAGAAGCTGACGCCTGATTTCTTCAAGTGGATGTATTTACCATGTTTAGTAGTAACATTAATGGCTAGCGTGCATAGTCTTTTGGATGGCTTATAAATATTTCTGCCTTGTATGGTGATCATAATCCACATTGGAACAAGTTAATTAAAAAACTTGCTGCTGCCTGAAAGTGAGTTTTGAACTAAACTTATTTTTAAAGTCTTTGATGCTGGTGCTATAGCTGTTAACTTGACACACTCCAGATGCGGAGAAACTCTGCCTTTGTTCATAACCCCTCCTCTAGCCCCAGCTAGCCCGCTTTGGGTCAGGGTTTTCATCGGGCCAACAAGCCCAGACTGTTGGCCCCATGAATGCACCAACGAGGCACGAACAAGCCCCAGAAGTGCCAGTGGAAACGTGACTGGCCCTGGCACGCACTAGCACACCCACTTTTGGCCTGATAGTGGAAACGAGTCTATTGTCCACTGTATTTTCATTTTGTGTAACCAATGAAAAACAAGTCCTTTGCTGGTGGTCTAAACTGATGACAGTGGGCAATTTTAAGATACAAGCAGTGACAAAGTTTGTAATAGTAAGCTGTACCTGTCAGTGGTTGAGCAATAACATTGTAAAGCTGTTATTGTTGTTTTTAATATAAAGCACTGCTGTGCTCAAAAAATAATAAACAATTGTGCTAACTTAACTTAACATTCAACACACATTACCGTTCAAAGGCTTAAAAGATTTTCCATTTCTTTCTGAACGATTATCAGATTAAAAAAAAAAAGTCTCTCATGCCTCTCATATATATATATACAGGTCCTTCTAAAAAAATTAGCATATTGTGATAAAGTTCATTATTTTCCATAATGTAATGATAAAAATTAAACTTTCATATATTTTAGATTCATTGCACACCAACTGAAATATTTCAGGTCTTTTATTGTTTTAATACTGATGATTTTGGCATACAGCTCATGAAAACCCAAAATTCCTATCTCAAAAAATTAGCATATCATGAAAAGGTTCTCTAAACGAGCTATTAACCTAATCATCTGAATGAACTAATTAACTCTAAACACCTGCAAAAGATTCCTGAGGCTTTTAAAAACTCCCAGCCTGGTTCATTACTCAAAACCGCAATCATGGGTAAGACTGCCGACCTGACTGCTGTCCAGTAGGCCATCATTGACACCCTCAAGCGAGAGGGTAAGACACAGAAAGAAATTTCTGAACGAATAGGCTGTTCCCAGAGTGCTGTATCAAGGCACCTCATTGGGAAGTCTGTGGGAAGGAAAAAGTGTGGCAAAAAACGCTGCACAACGAGAAGAGGTGACCGGACCCTGAGGAAGATTGTGGAGAAGGACCGATTCCAGACCTTGGGGGACCTGCGGAAGCAGTGGACTGAGTCTGGAGTAGAAACATCCAGAGCCACCGTGCACAGGCATGTGCAGGAAATGGGCTACAGGTGCCGCATTCCCCAGGTCAAGCCACTTTGGGCTACAGAGAAGCAGCACTGGCCGGTTGCTCAGTGGTCCAAAGTACTTTTTTCGAATGAAAGCAAATTTTGCATGTCATTCGGAAATCAAGGTGCCAGAGTCTGGAGGAAGACTGGGGAGAAGGAAATGCCAAAATGTCTGAAGTCCAGTGTCAAGTACCCACAGTCAGTGATGGTTTGGGGTGCCATGTCAGCTGCTGGTGTTGGTCCACTGTGTTTAACAAGGGCAGGGTCAATGCAGCTAGCTATCAGGAGATTTTGGAGCACTTCATGCTTCCATCTGCTGAAAAGCTTTATGGAGATGAAGATTTCGTTTTTCAGCACGACCTGGCACCTGCTCACAGTGCCAAAACCACTGGTAAATTGTTTACTGACCATGGTATTACTGTGCTCAATTGGCCTGCCAACTCTCCTGACCTGAACCCCATAGAGAATCTGTGGGATATTGTGAAGAGAAAGTTGAGAGACGCAAGACCCAACACTCTGGATGAGCTTAAGGCCGCTATCGAAGCATCCTGGGCCTCCATAACACCTCAGCAGTGCCACAGGCTGATTGCCTCCATGCCACGCCGCATTGAAGCAGTCATTTCTGCAAAAGGATTCCCGACCAAGTATTGAGTGCATAACTGAACATAATTATTTGAAGGTTGACTTTTTTTGTATTAAAAACACTTTTCTTTTATTGGTCGGATGAAATATGCTAATTCTTTGAGATAGGAATTTTTGGTTTTCATGAGCTGTATGCCAAAATCATCAGTATTAAAACAATAAAAGAACTGAAATATTTCAGTTTAATTTTTATCATTACATTATGGAAAATAATTAACTTTATCACAATATGCTAATTTTTTGAGAAGGACCTGTATATATATATATATTGATATACAGTACAGACTAAAAGTTTGGACACACCTTCTCATTCAAATTCATGACTATGAAAATTGTAGATTCACACTAAAGGCATCAAAACTATGAATTAACACATGTGGAATTATATATGGAATTATATACATAACAAAAAAGTGTGAAACAACTGAAAATATGTCATTTTCTAGGTTCTACAAGTAGCCACATTTTGCTTTGATTACTGCTTTGCACACTCTTGGCATTCTCTTGATGAGCTTCAAGAGGTAGTCACCTGAAATGGTCTTCCAACAGTCTTGAAGGAGTTCCCCCGAGAGATGCTTAGCACTTGTTGGCCCTTTTGCCTTCTGTCTGCGGTCTTTCTAATCAATCAGTCAGTCAGTCAGTCTGTCAATCAATTAATCAATCTTACTGACCCTAAACTTTTGGACAATCGTGTAATGAATGAATAAATGAATGAATGGTCTTTAGGCTTTATAGCATTTTTTATTTAAAACATCTTAAATCATTTAACCTAGATATATTAACTTGAAACAAAAATTTAAGATTAATTCATTAAAATAAATGATAAAATATTAAAAAATATATTAAAGCATACCTAACAGAAAATTTAGGCTAATGCTGATAACAAGAAAATATTATGAAAAAAAAAACATTAATGAAGACAAACCAATATTTTTTGTTTGTTTGTTTTGTTTTAGTGTAAATGATTTACTTTCAAAACCTGCGTCAAAGGAAAGATGTGGCTGTTTTCTAGCAAAGCACACCTGTAAAGCCAGATCACGTCCACAGGGTTTGCAGTGCTCTCCAACCAGAATAACTAAAACCTGCAATAATACATTGGCCGCCTGTATATGAGCTACATAGTTTGGGATTCATAACAATTAACTTTCAAGAAATTTCAGGGTTAAAAAAGTTCCCTCACAATGTGACTCGGGAGAGGTTGAATAAGTAAGCAGTCAGTGCCAGAAGGATTCAGCATTAATGAGTTTACAGTTTGACTGTGCTCACTCAAGAGCAGCCGTGCTCTTTGAAACAAAGAGCACCCTTATTCCTATGGAACTGCACATGCCATTATACCAAAAAATGTCCTACATGCTGAGCGTTGACTCACCTCTACGCATGGTAGTCAGTCCTCTGACAAACTAAACATAGTACATTTGTGCTATTTTTATGACTTTTGTCACAAACAAAAAATCCAAACAACTGCAGAGCTGCTATTTCATGTGCAATTACAAAAAATGGTGCCAGTCCATAACTGTGCTCGAATGCATAATCGTTTTTTGCTTGTCTACTTTCTGTGAGCATTAGTTATACAGCCCTTGAGAATATGATCTGTAGGGTAATAAATTCAAAGGCAAAGTTTTCTCTTTTATTTTCACAAAATCCATGAATAAATTGTATGCTAGACAGCATTGTGTACTAACACATTCATGTTTGACATGGCATATGTCTCCTTTCACCTCAAAGCTCAAGTTTAAACATCAATCAAAGTCCTTGCCTATTTTTGTTAAATAAACTTTCTTCTCCCCTTTGTTCAGTTTTTTATCCTCTCTGCTAGGTGACAGCATCTCCGAAAGAATGATTCAAGAAAGGGACCTGCACATCTTTTTTTTTTAGGTTCTTAAGAATGCAGACATGAATAATGCACTCTTTCTTTATTATCAAAGTTCTTGAGTAGTTTTTATTATTTTATTTTCCTTTTTTCATTTTATTATTTTAGTAAATTTTCTGCATACATATTGAAATATTGTTCTTTACAAATAATTTAAGGTGGAGGAACCTAAAAGCTAAAATTATTTGTTGACTTTATATTTATTACAATTATTCCAATAAAAAGTTATTAAAAATATAAATAAATAATACACATGTTTAATAATTGCAGTGCATGTCTGCAGGCCTGATCACAAATTGTAGTCATTATTTAATCTTCCTCTTTTCTTGCAGGCAAAATATTAAGAAAAAAAAATGATTATAAGATTTGTTAATTAAAATGGGATATTGTCATTGTCAATAAATTTGTGTTAATTGTGTCACACTGAGGTGCACTCAAAACACTCACGTAGATGATGAAGGTAAAATTATCTTTAATATTGAAGGTAAATCCACAAGAATTTTGGTTAATTTTGGTTCACTTGCAAAAAGGGCAGTGTGAAAGTGAACCAAAAAAAAACAAACAACAACACTGTTTTTGGTCCGGACCAGAGCAAGTAAACTAGTGGACTTTCCTGGTGTGAATAAACCCTAATTGAACAGACAGTAACTTAAATACACAGGCAAATTAAGATAATAAACTAGACACAGGTGAACAGAATGAACTAATCAGACATGAGACAGGAAAACAAGAGGAAAGACAACAAACTAAAAGTCCATGATCCTGTTAGTACTCTACCCTCCGGCCAGGTGCAACTTTGCGCCGTAACAAAAACAAAGCTGTGACGGAGGGGACTTGGGAAAAAGGACAAAGTGGCAGAGTTGGGATGGTAACGGGATGGCGAAGGGTGGGCAGGAAGGCAGGCAGATGACCAGGTGCCAATGACGGAGGGAACAGCCATGGAGGAATCAGGAGGAACCATGGTGGATCAGATGGAGGAAGAAGCCAGAATGGAAACACGAGGACTTGGAGCAGGAGGCGCCAGGCAGGACCCAGACCACAGCCAACATGACGTCCCATGGTGGAGCTGATGGAGAGAAGCCTGTAGCGGAGACGGAGAACCGACGAGCCAGGATGACAGGGAGGATCCAGAGGGTCAATGACTGACCAAGGCAGAGCCAGAGCGAAGAGGGAGCCCGGTAGAGCTGGTGGACTGGCAGACCATGGCAAAGAGCAGGGAGCTAGGATCCATAGTGGAGCCACTGGGTCAATAGGGCGAGGCAGAGTCTTGGACTCTTGAGTCGAGGGATCTTCCTGGCACAATGCCGATGGAGACTGGCAGACCCAAGGCGAACCGACATCATCGAT
Source organism: Carassius carassius (assembly GCF_963082965.1). Taxonomy (NCBI): domain Eukaryota; kingdom Metazoa; phylum Chordata; class Actinopteri; order Cypriniformes; family Cyprinidae; genus Carassius; species Carassius carassius. The sequence continues at coordinate 12,035,927 of NC_081764.1, forward strand.
GGAGGGTTGAGAGTGGGCAGAGGTGCTGACAGCGGAGGTGGTGGTGAGGACTGATGAAGACATGGTGGGAGAGGGAGGCTGGGTGGGAGTTTTGAGCAGTATGGGGGTTCAGGAATGGCGTGTGCTGCCCACACACACCAGACAGCCAGTCCCAGCACTGGGAGCACCAGAAATAGGGGAACGACTTCCATGGTCAAGTCAGAACAGGCAGACAGTTCAGACCAGATGAACAGTTCATAAACAGCCTCCATTGCCATAACAAGACAGACAGAGATTTCAGATGATGATGAAAGACTGGGTAATTCTGAATAAAGTCTATCAAAACCCCTGAGTCCTTCCTCAGCTCACCCTCAGCGGTGGGACAGTGGGTGGGGCTTTCCTCCACACCCTCGCTTTCCGCTGTACAATCCTCCATGGCAGACACGCACCTAGTTAGATGTTCCATGAGGCTCTGGCTCCGGGGTGATTCTCAGCTCTGAATCTCCATTAGGCAATGGCTTGCTGGTCGCGGTGGGCTCTGGCGGGTGGTATTTTGCTGGGCTCTGGGTCTTGAGTGAGGCTGGTGAGTTCCTCATCAGCATGGCAGATGGTGAACTAGAATCCATTCCTCACCAATACCCACTCCACAGAGGTGGTAAAATTCCCTCGAGGACCGGGTAGCTGGTATTGTTGGCAATGTCCAGAAATAGTCTGGTGTGGTCCTCAAGGGCAAGTTCCCCCTGCTTCAGCAGGAGGAGGAATTCAGGGTGATCCATAAACATAAAATAAAGGGTTTCAAAAACAAGATAACAAATGAGGAGAAACACGCCACTTAACTTCCTGTTGGGTCGGATCTTCTGTCACACTCAGGAGCACTCAAAACACTCATGAAGATGATGAAGTTAAAATTATCTTTAATATTCCACACAGAAGGTTAATCCACAAGAGGAAGGCTTAGCACACGTGAAAACATACTGAAGACGATATCCAACAAACACTAACATGAGACATGAGACATGAGAGAAAACTAGGTCAGAACAGGAATACATGAGGAAAGACAACAAACTAAAAGTCCACAGTCGTGACAAATTGGAGCTAGATCAAATAAAAACTTATAAAAACCACTTCAGCAAAATTTGCATATTTCAATAAGTCTTTCAAAACTTTACAATAATACCACAAATGAGAACATTGGCCTCTGAAATTTAGTAAATGATGAAATGAGAGGAGACAGTGGGTATTTGCTTCAACTTTCAAAGTATAATTAATTAGTTGATATTGATTTCAAATTAAAATTTAAGCATGTAACAGATGTGTGGCAGTAGAACAAAAGATGGTCCTTTGTTCACCACTCATCATTTTATACTTGATATCGTTGATCATATGCTTTAATTTTTCTGCAGATTGGAGAAAATGTATTATGTTCAGTCTAACCTGGACATATTCTGCTCAAAGATAGTTAACGATATTTGAAGAACAATGACAGAAGTTACAATACTGAAGGCAGACACATAATGGACATAATGTAGAAAGATTATATAATTTAAAAGATAAAGCATGAAAAGCCATCTTTGTTTTTGATAGCATTCACTATCTTCCATTTACTGTGTGAGCAAATTCTGACCTCCACATTCCATACATTTCTCACAGAATTAAGCATAAATGGCATACAGACTCCCATTAAGTTATATTTCAGATATTCCAGTTCAAAACCCTGGTGATTGATGCAGTCAGTGGGAGCTAATTAACACAAGCCAACGATCCAAAACATGAATATGATTTTTATCCTGGAAGAGTTTGCTTCCCCAGTGATACAGAAGCCTTGGGCAAAGACATGGGTCTCAGTGGAGGATGAAAGTTAAGGGTATGAACTGAAAGGTGGGGGAGAGCCAGGTGGGGAGCCTTCCTGCCCTATTCTCCTATCTTCATTAGCATAGCCAGAAAGCTTTGATTGACATTTGTTGATTTTTTCCACCTTTAAAAGCAGAAAAGGCCAAGGGGGTTCTACCATCATAGCCTGACTTAGACTTATTGTGGACACTGATAATGATGGTCCTATGATCCAGACATACCCAGTGTGCACACCGAGCTCAGTCTTCATCATCATGCCTTGTCAGAATAGGCCTTTTCATATCTCTGCAAAAATTAAATGCATGAGAATTTCAGGTGCATACTGATCATTTGGTTGTGCAGCAGTTTTTAGTTTTATTTTTTCTCTCAGTAATTGTCACGATCGTATAAAGGACAGGAAGCAAGTTGCAAGTTAACAATACTTTATTAGAGACGTAAGGTCAGGCTGGTTGGTGGTGGGTGACGCAGGGACCTCGATGGCGGCACAGACTGGTGAGAAGGTGATTAAGTGCGCAGGTGGGTCATGATGAGGGATCCGTGAGATGAATGGTAATCCACAACGACCGAACAGGAACAAGACACAAGGAGTATGCTGAGCAGATGGGACACAGACAAGAATCACGGAGGACCTCAAACAACGATCTGACAAACAAGAGACGAAAGACAGGGCATTAAATAGGCTGGTGGGATGACCTCCTTGCGTCCCCAGACTCCCTTACCTGTCGATTGTAATCATTGATATGAGAGTGATCCAGGATGTCTCTAGCAGGCACCCAACTTCTCTACTCCGGACCGTAACCTTCCCAGTCAACCAAGTACTGAAATCCGCGTCCCCTCCGTCTTGAGTCCAGAATACGATTGACCGAATAAGTAGGTTCCCCATCTACGAGTCGCGGTGGGGGGGACCGGGGCAGGTGGATTAAATCTAGTGTAATAAAATCTAGTGCGATATGGGACCAGGGTCTCGAAGGGACCGGCAGCGGTTGAAGTAACCCATCAGGGGGTCGATTGGAAGTCTTACCAGTGGCACAAACTGAGCAAGCCAAAACAAAACTGTGAATGTTGCGACCCATAAGTGGCCACCAGAATCGTTGCTTGACCAAAAATTTAGTACGGTTAACTCCTGGATGACAAGCCACATTAGAACAATGCCCCCACTGAATAACGTTGGACAGTAATCCCTCCGGCACAAATAATCCATTCGGTGGGCACCCGGGCGGAGGCGTTACCCCTTCTAAGGCCGTCTTGACCTTCGATTCGACCTCCTATGTGAGTGTGGAGACCACTAATGTCTCAGGTAAAATACACTCGGGTGTAAACGGGCATTCGGAACAGTCAAAAATGCGCGACAAAGAATCGGGTTTGATGTTCTTGGAACGAGAGAGTAAAATCAAAACGTCCGAAAAAAAGTGCCCACCGAGCCTGCCTGGAGTTCAACCTTTTGGCAATACTAATGTATTCTAAATTCTTGTGGTCGTCCATACTAAAAAAAGGAACCCCCGAGCCTTCTAACCAGTGGCGCCATTCTTCCAATGCCATCTTGACTGCCAACAATTCTCGGTTACCAATATCATAATTATGTTCGGCAGGGGATAATCGGTATGAAAAAACGCGCACGGGTGCATCTTGTCGTCTGAGGGAGAACTTTGGGATAACACTTCACCTACCCCCACCTCTGACGTGTCGACCTCCACCACAAACTGACGTGATGGATTGCGGTGATTAAGATAGGGGCCGAAACGAAGCAGCCCTTCAGTTTGGCAAAAACAGCCTTGGCTGTGTCTGACCACCTGAACGTAGTTCTGGGGGAGGTCAAGGCGGTCAGAGGTGCGGCTAGTTGACTGAAGTTGCGAATAAAACGCCGGTAAAAGTTGGCGAACCCCAGAAACCTCTGTAAGGCCTTACGGGAATCTGGACTTGGCCACTCTACCACAGCCTTAACTTTCTCGGGATCCATGCATATTCCCTCAGTCGACACGATATATCCCAGAAACAGAACAGACTGTGCATGAAAAGCGCATTTCTCCGCCTTGACAAAAAGCCCATTCTCTAGCAACTTCTGAAGCACTCGTCGAACGTGCTGCATATGTTCCTGGAGAGAAGAGGAAAAAATCAATATGTCGTCCAGGTAGACATATATGAATTGATCGATAATATCTCGCAGCACGTTGATGACGAATGCCTGGAAGACCGCTGGGGAGTTAGACAGCCCGAAGGGCATGACCAAGTATTCAAAGTGCCCCCTGGGGGTGTTAAAAGCGGTCTTCCATTCATCCCACTCCCTAATACTGACCAAATGATAAGCATTACGTAAGTCCAATTTCGTGAAGATCGACGCTCCCTGCAACCTCTCGAAGGCTGAAGACATCAACGGCAAAGGGTATGCATTCTTTACCGTGATGTTGTTCAGTCCCCGGTAATCAATACAAGGTCGCAGCGACCCGTCTTTCTGCCCCACAAAAAAGAACCCCGCCCCCGCTGGAGAAGAGGAAGGGCGGATGAACCCCGAAGCTAGAGAATCAGAAATATATTTCTCCATTCTCCCTTTCTGGGACAGAAAGTGAATATAACTTGCCTTTAGGCGGAGACTTACCTGACAGTAAATCTATGGTCATAGGGATGATGCGGAGGGAGAGAAGCAGCTCGAGACTTACTGAACACTTCCTTCAGGTGGAGGTACTCCGCGGGCACGTTAGACAAATCAACTGCTTCCTCCTGAAACACAGACATAGAAACAGACGGACAAGCAGACACTAGACAAGACTCATGACATTTATTACTCCAGGCCAGGATGGAATGAAGTTGCCAGTCCACTTTGGGGTTGTGACGGAGGAGCCAGGGGTGACCAAGAACTATGGGTGCAAGGGGAGAGTCTAGTATATAGAATGAGATGATTTCTGAGTGGTTGCCTGAGGTGATGAGGGTAATGTTTCCAGTGGTGAGTGAGATGACCGGCAGTCTTTGTCCATTGAGGGTGTGAACCGTGATCTGGTGAGTGAGGAGTCTGAGGGGAATTTGAAGTTTGCGAGCAAGTGCATAGTCCATGAAATTACCTTCAGCCCCGGAGTCCAGAAGTGCTTGACAGTCGTCAAATCGTGCTGACCATCTCAGTCTTACCGGGAGGAGCGTAGATGATGATGAGGTCTTTTCGGCGGAGATCCCACCCGATAGTAGCCTCATACTTACTACCAGGCTTGGCCTTTTAGATGTAGGCGTGATGACCGGTCCCACTGCAGTAGAGGCACAGGCCCAGGGATCTCCGCCTCTCCTTCTCCTCCCGGGAAAGCCGAGCTCGCCCTACATGCATGGGCTCGTGATCGTAGGAGGGACTGGCCGCATCCCCGCCGCTGACCCGGGTATCCGTAGGAACTCTCGGTGTGAGATTGGGTAGGTTACGTCGTTCCACTTGTGTCAGTCGTGCATCTACCCTTAGTGCCAGCTCAATGAGTCCATTGAGTAAGGTCGGAAGGTCCAGGGCGTAGATCTCCTTCTGGACGCGGTCAGCCAGCCCATGCAGGAACATGTCCCACTGCGCCTCCACGTTCCATTGACACTCCACCGCCAGGATACGAAACTCGATAGAGAAATCCGATACTGATCCCTCTCCTTGTCGTAATTCGGCTAACCTCCTAGCCGCCTTTCTCCCGGCGACGGCCCGATCGAACACTCGCCTCATCTCCGCGGCGAGTGTCTGGAACGAGGCGCAGCATGGATCTTGACTCTCCCACACAGCCGTTCCCCATAATGCCGCCCTCCCAGTGAGCAGCGTCAAAACAAACGCCAACTTGGCTTGTTCTTTGGAGAAGGTCCTGGGTTAAAGAGAGAAGTGCATAGAGCATCGTGTTAGGAAAGCTCTACAGAAATTTGGCTCACCAGAGTAGGTTTCCGGAACTGGAAGACGTGGTTCCGGCTGGGAGGGGGTCTCCGGTGGTGTGGGGGGAACGGACGGTGTGAGCGGTGCAGTGGGGGCTCGCAGAAGTTGTAATTGCTGGGTGAGCTCGGACACCTGCGCCACCAAAGCCTGGACAGCGCAACCAGTGTCATTAAGATTCCGTTCCTGGGAGTCCATCCTTCAGCACTGGCGCTGAGGAACTCTTCTAACGCCAAAGATGGGTTACTCGCTGCTTCCATGGGTGGTCAGATCGTTATGTCACGATCGTATAAAGGACAGGAAGCAAGTTGCAAGTTAACAATACTTTATTAGAGACGTAAGGTCAGGCTGGTTAGTGGTGGGTGATGCAGGGACCTCGATGGCAGCACAGACTGGTGAGAAGGTGATTGAGTGCGCAGGTGGGTGATGATGAGGGATCCGTGAGATGAATGGTAATCCACAACGACCGAACAGGAACAAGACACAAGGAGTATGCTGAACAGATGGGACACAGACAAGAATCACGGAGGACCTCAAACAACGATCTGACAAACAAGAGACAAAAGACAGGGCATTAAATAGGCTGGTGGAATGAGCTGCAGCTGCCGCTGATCAAGATGATCAGTGGTAACACCCACATGAAACAATCAATATGACATAACATGAGACGAGCAGGAAACAGTGCATTCATGAACCGTGACAGTAATGTTTTAATTAGCATTTCTTTACAACATTTAACATTTCTGACACACAAAAATATTCTACATAAAATATTTAAACTAAATATTTAGAATGAAATGTAGTGATTTATTATATGCTCTGTTTTTCATCTTATCACAATGAAAAGAAGAAAATCTTACTAGATAAAAAAAAAAATTCTGAAAAAAAAAAATAATTGATTAAAAAAAAACTTTATTAATGGATTTAACACACTGATCTGACAGTGACTGTCTTTGTTGGGGATGTAGTATGTGAATTCCATGGCTCATGAATGAATCCTTCCATGATCAAAATATATTTCTGAAAAGTTCAGGAAAATGGTTGTCAATGCTAATGAGGCTGGAAAGAGTTACAAAACAATTGCTACTAAAAAGACTAAAACGAAGACATTCAATAATAGTCAAAAGCATGGGCATCGGAAGCATTCAAAAATTATTCAACAATTCTTTTGTCAACAGTCTCCTCTGTGTCTCTCCACAGCACTCAAACTGCCTATGCTCTTCTGTGTCAGCCGCACCACAAGGATGTGCTGTTTCTATGTGTATTTATACTTCGATTTGAAAGAAAACAGCACATACTTGAGCCGTGACTGACACAGAAGACCATAGGCAGACTCAGAGTGATGTAGAGGTGGACTATTCTGACAATGCTTTTCATACTTTTCTGGACCTTGACAGTGTAACTTACCTGGCAGTCTCAAGCCTTCCAGTTTTCATCCAAAGTATCTTAAATTGTGTTCTGAAGACGAACGAAGCTTTTACAGGTCAGTGACATCATAAATGCTTGCCACATGATGGACCCTTTTCACAAGCCTATGATGATGCGTTTCAACACAAGTTTTTTTTTTTTTTATGTATGTACATTTATAACACTATACCTTGTATTATATTACCTTTACATCAAATTACAAAAATAAATTAATAAATAAATTGTTAACGCTAATGCAAAGGTGTTTCTGATACAGTGTCGAAGTGATGCTAAATTTGACATCGTTCTCTCTACTGAGTGCCATTATCAGTCTTTCTCTATTTTTTCCTTTTTTTGAAAGTAATGAAAACACTATCATGGAGTTTTCGTTTGCTATTTGAGCAAATGGGAATTAAATATATATAGGTAGTCTCTCATTCACTTCAATAGTAGTTTACACAACTATGACAACTTCTGCTGCTGAGAAACCCAAAAATGTGAAGAAGGTCCATTTCTTAGTTTGGCCGACGCATACTGTACCACAAGACCATCTACCACCATTGCTTACAAAACAACCACAGAACAAAAATAAAACAAACTACTGAAAGTGTATAAAGTGTGTGTGTGTTCTGTTCGGGGATAAGGTTATTGCAGGAGGGGAACGGCAGTGTTTGTAATGTCCATGCACTCACAAAGTTTTGTGTGAAATGAATAGTGAATGTGGTGAGTATGAAAAACAAGTGCTGCTTATCGTCTAGGGACAGACTCCTCTGTCACAATTTCCATGTTGCTTGATTATCTAAGATATTAATTGTGCAGATTGTAATCATTTGTGTAATCATTTGATGGGCTCTAATGCAATCTCCATTTCGGTTTACCACAAGCGATGCTTGATTCTTCAGCTTCTTTTATTTTTGTCATTAATATTGTTTAAAATTCAGCTTTGCACAGCTTACCGTGATGATAGTCATCTCAGGTTTAAAGTCAAATTAATATATGCTAAGACAATTATCTGTCACCACTATATATGGTTTCATCGGGCGCACGCGCCTGGACCTAAGTGTTGTGTATATCGGACTGGCTGCAGTGCCTTCTAAAACGCAGTTAAAGTCAAGGTGATGAGTAGACTGAAGTTGGGGTCAGGTGGTTTCCCATACATTTATTTATTTTTGGAGACTCGCCACAATTTTAAAACTGATCGATTTTCAAAAAGGCTTTGTTGAATAAACATGAGTAACGTTACGTACTGCACTTTTAATAATTATAATTCCTTACATTTATATGTTTAAATATCAAAACGAGGCACAGGTGTTTTTATATCGCTGTATTTCTGAAGGAAGACTTGCATGTTATATATCTGCTAAAGCAGCGTGTGAGCGTACCAGCTCTTCTTTGTTTACAGCTGTTACTGGGGAAACCTCTATTTCTCGCGCTTTATGTCAATGCTTTAAAACACCTCCTGCTGGCAAAGAATGAATTTGCATTTTCATTAAGTCCGCCTGATCCACGCGGCAAACATATTTTGTTTGTTATCAAAAATATTTACTCTAGAGAGATTTGGCTGTTGTTATTGATTCTATTTGGAAGTCTACCGGAAGTTAAGTTAGGTCCACAAAAGCGCGCATGCGCAGTAACGTTTGTTTATGTTGTTGCCATTGAAACCATCTATAGAAGTGGTTGAATATCTTGACAAATTCTGGAAGAAGAGAATCTCATGCCTCAATCCTGATGATGAAGATGATTACGTAATCTTGGCAAGTATGTTTCTTTTCACAGAATCAGTGTTAGAGGTACCTCTCCATTCCAGCCAATGCCAACCAAACAACTTTAAAGCCGGCTATCACCTGATAACAGAAGACAGCTCAGAATTGGCAGCCTTGTAGAGGAAAATCAAAGAGCCAACCTTCTCAGACAGCATTTAGTTTTTATCCCCCCAGCATGTCACTTATGCAGTTTTAGTATTTTGTCCTGTTTTAGCATTTTGTCTTTAATCTGCATGGAATCAAGGTCAGTATGTTCTCATCACATTTCCCTGAAATTCAAAACAAGACAATTAGACAATTTCCTGTCAGAGTATATTTTAAATTCAAATCTTTGTTTGTTTTACTTCTGCTTGAATGTTTTACTTCTGCTGGAGATAAATGAGGGAGCTGTAGGGACTCTTTGATTTAAATGCTTGTTTGCTTCGTAGATGCCCGTGTCTATCTGACTTTATTGTACCCAGTGAAATGGCAAATACCCATGTCACTAAACAATTTGTTTACATTAAATAAATGAATTCCATTAAACCCTATTACCCCCAGAAAGAACTGAGCGTACCACAAAAGGAACCAATTAACATTTCAGAAAGAGTGTAAAAAGGTTAAGCATTTTCCTTAACACTCCATAATGGCACTGTACGAGTTTTTAAAAGCCTGTCGAATGCTAAAAAGTAAGATTTATATAAGCTGAGGCAGTTAAATGGATGACCGTTTTTAAATGTGATACGTTACACCTTTTCTATATTCATTATATGTAAAACCATTCAGGACATTAATAAGGCACTTACTCTGTACTGTACACTCATATCATTCATAATATATATTCAGCGGTGGTCTTGAACCAAACATGAATTTTCATTGATGCCAGATGAGTATTGCGGTGACATTAATGAAAAAGACAGGTGCTCCAGTTTAATAGATGTTTGTTTACTGTGGGAGCAACTGGAGATGAAACCCTAAGCTCTTGCCTGAAAAAACAACACCCCAGTCCTTTTAAAATATCTAAATGAAGGGAATCAAAAGTATTTTGTATGAATCTAATTTCAAAACCAGACAAAAAAAAAATATTTGTAAAAGCCACATCTCCAGCAAAACTCTTGTATTTCCTACAGGGTTGTTGTGTAGTTTTTAATTAATTGGTTTATTTATTTATTTATTTTTATAAAATACCGTTGCGTGAAGAACATATAATTGAGCTGAGATGTCAGGACTTGAGTTGTTTACTGAGTACTGTACTGATAGCCTCAACATCTGTGTATAAAGGTGTTTTAAAAGTGGGACAAGGTCAGTATGATATCACCATCTTTCTAAAAATATTGTATTCATAAATCATGTAGTATCATGTTTACAAAATGTCATTCAAAATCTGGCTTGCATCCTAGTAATCTAACAACCCTCTATTTTCCATAATAAACATTCCATCCTTCGAATCTCAGGAAGAATATTGTCTCAACTTGATGTAATTGTGTGTTCTGAAAAGATAATAGGTATACTTTACCCTGCTATGACTGCCACTCTAGACTCTAGTCATCAATCTATTTGGGCACAGTAGAGTACCTCAGGACTCATATTGATGTCTAGGTATTCTTCAAAGTGCCCTTTATAATTATTTAATGGTGCGTGCATTGATGCTTCTGCTCCTAAGTGTGTCCAAATAGCATATGGCTTAGAAAGACATGAATTAATGACTATTAATTCATATATATATATATATAAGTTTTTTTTTTTGTTTGAGTAAAATAAGCACTCGTTTAAGCCTGAGGGATGACAGTTCTCTTTAAAAGCTAATCCGACCAAATTGTTTGGTTATAAAATAAATATTGGCCTCTTGTAAACACATGCAGGTAACATGCAGATATTTCTGCCCATACTGAATATGCTCTGTGATATCTGAAGGATGACTCTCAAAAAAAATATGTGATTTCAAACTTAGAAGTGTGATTGATTATGCCTCAGAGAAATCAATATTGTGAAGTCCACAGTAAAAGCAAAAGTGTACATTTTTCAGTTTTATCGCGTAGCCACAGGTACCAACATATAACCAGACATACTGGAGGAATTTTTTTTATGTACTACAAAGTCGGCAAAACATATTGCACAGGCCTCTGATGTGTGCAACGGATTGAAGAACAAATTCATCTTGAAAATACATCAGCACATCTCTGATGAATTCCATAGATGATAACAAGAATGTTCAACATAGACTATTACTATACAGCTTGCATCTATCCCACATCAGGAAAAGCACGTAAAAGAAAAACAAATAATGAAGGGAGAAAATCAAACCAGATTTTTAAAAATAGTTTACATGTTGTTTGTGAGTTTTTCAATGATTGATGACCTTCACTATGTGTGTCTCTTGTTCTTCAATGCAATTTAGGAGATATGGCATGCAAAGTCAAGTCAATTAAATGATTTGGTTTAGTGGTCAGTCAGACTGGAAGGATTCTTAAAATATCCCTGTATCCTTATATCCCTGTTGCTTTTGTCACTCATTTGCCCTCTAATTATCTTTTCTTTAAACTAGCACTGATAAAGGTACTGACCAATAAACACACACTGCTATCTCTCCTTTCAGTTAACCCGATCATTTGATGAGGTTCAAAGAGAGTCTTGGTAGGAGTTTTTTCTTACATTGATTATAAGAATTGAATATTGCAGCTATACCATAAAATAGGCTGTAAAATAGAGTTAGATACTGCCACAAAAGATATGATTAAGAAATAGTTTAGACTTAATTTCTTAAGATAAATAACAAGAAGGTTGTAAGGATGTTTGTAAGTACTGTTCTGAGTCGTGATCAACTCAATTGAGCTATTTTCATCACAATTAAGACAGGAGTTCAGCACTCAGTGTCACATTTTTTAATGCACTGTGATAAGAAAATTGCAGTAGTGGTGTTTTTTTAACTAATCGTGGTTGAGTGAATGAGCAGTGACTTGTAGTAGCAAAGTAACTTGGTTCATACCTGAATGAATCAGAGTTTTTGAACGAATCAGTTGAATGAATGAGTTAATAATTCACAGATAATCACTTGTTGCTCCCTACTGGCCTAACAATGTAAAATGCAGATTGAGTCAGTGAAAAGTCAAGTCAAGTAACCTTTATTTATATAGCGCTTTAAACAAAATACATTGCGTCAAAGCAACTGAACAACATTCATTAGAAAAACAGTCTGTCAATAATGCAAAATAATAGTTAAAGGCAGGTCATCATTGAATTCAGTGATGTCATCTCTGTTCAGTTTAAATATTGTCTGTGAATTTATTTGCAATCAAGTCAACGATATCGCTGTAGATGAAGTGACCCCAGCTAAGCAAGCCAGAGGCAACAGCAGCAAGGAACCGAAACTCCATCGGTGACAGAATGGAGAAAAAAACCTTGGGAGAAACAGTTGGGGGGCCAGTTCTCCTCTGACCAGACGAAACCAGTAGTTCAATTCCAGGCTGCAGCAAAGTCAGATTGTGCAGAAGAATCATCTGTTTCCTGTGGTCTTGTCCTGGTGGTCCTCTGAAACAAGGTCTTTACAGGGGATCTGTATCTGGGGCTCTAGTTGTCCTGGTCTCCGCTGTCTTTCATGGCTGTAGAGGTCCTTTCTAGGTGCTGATCCAACATCTGGTCTGGATACGTACTGGATCCGGGTGACTGCAGTGACCCTCTGATCCGGATACAGACTGGATCTGGTTGCTACGGTGACCTCGGAATAAGAGAGAAACAGACAAATATTAGCGTAGATGCCATTCTTCAAATGATGTAGCAAGTACATCGGGTGTTATGGGAAGTGTTCCCGGTTCCAGTTTACCTAATTAATGCAGCCTAAAAATCCTTTAACAGATTTGGATATTAAAAGCATATTAGTATGTTATGTGTAAGCCAGGTTAAAGATATGGGTCTTTAATCTAGATTTAAAATGCAAGAGTGTGTCTGCCTCCCGAACAATGTTAGGTAGGTTATTCCAGAGTTTAGGCGCTAAATAGGAAAAGGATCTGCCACCCGCAGTTGATTTTGATATTCTAGGTATTATCAAATTGCCTGAGTTTTGAGAACGTAGCGGACGTAGATGATTATAATGTAAAAGGAGCTCATTCAAATATTGAGGTGCAAAACCATTCAGGGCTTTATAAGTAATAAGCAATATTTTAAAATCTAGATGTTTGATAGGGAGTCAGTGCAGTGTTGACAGGAGCGGGCTAATATGGTCATACTTCCTGGTTCTAGTAAGAACTCTTGCTGCTGCATTTTGGACTAGCTGTAGTTTGTTTACTAAGCGTGCAGAACAACCACCCAATAAAGCATTACAATAATCTAACCTTGAGGTCATAAATGCATGGATTAACATTTCTGCATTTGACATTGAGAGCATAGGCCGTAATTTAGATATATTTTTGAGATGGAAAAATGCAGTTTTAAAAAAACTAGAAATGTGGCTTTCTAAGGAAAGATTGCGATCAAATAGCACACCTAGGATCCTAACTGATGACGAAGAATTGACAGAGCAACCATCAAGTCTTAGACAGTGTTCTAGGTTATTACAAGCTGAGTTTTATGTCTTATAGTTAACACCTCTGTTTTTTCAGAATTTAGCAGTAAGAAATTACTCGTCATCCAGTTTTTTATATCGACTACGCATTCCATTCGTTTTTCAAATTGGTGTGTTTCACCGGGCTGCGAAGAAATATAGAGCTGAGTATCATCAGCATAACAGTGAAAGCTAACACCATGTTTCCTGATGATATCTCCCAGGGGTAACATATGAAGTAGGTAAAACACAGACCACCATTTATTCACAGAATGACAGTGAAAAGGTCCGTGCTGTTGGTCTAAATATCAGCACTCTCAGCCAATTAAACTAAGGATCCGACTCTTTAAAACTGTGCACCATCAGGGCCACTTATAAAGCTTACAGAGCCAAAAAAGCTTAAGTGTTCTTTGTAAATATCGATTGTCTGAATGAAACATTTATAAGTTATTAAATTCTGATGTATATATTAAGCTGCAAGGGTTATTAAAATACTGTAAGAGTGCTTGGTTTTTAGAGACAGACTAATGACTATGCATATGAATCATTCATTAGTGAAGGAATCTTTAAAGGTGAATCACGCTGTGTGATCTAATTTTTGCTTGAGACTAATGATCTCAGTTGCATTGTCCCTGTTGTTGCAGAGTCTGACAGGTTGCATCAGACTAAGAATAACAAATGCTATAATAAAATCAATGAATATAAAATGCTTTTCCCCACTAGATCTTGTATCACAGTTATAAGTTTAAAAAGATGACTCCAATTCCATTCCCACTATAGTATGTTATAACAACAGCCAAAGTTGTGGCTTTAATTTTACTCCTGACATAAGCTCTTCCATTAAAAGCATCAAGCCTCAATCAGTGTTCTCACATGCCAGGATGCTGGAATTAATCACACAAATCACAAAAAAAAAAAAAAAAACTGAGTAAAACTAAATTAGCAAAGCAGCCAGAGAGGCTAACACAGCCTGCCCCATTGACACAGAGGCACTGATGTCAAAATAAACATATCTAGCGCATAATATTCCCTCTTTGGCAGACCAAGTATTCATAAGGCCGAGCATCTGGGTCTGTGTTAATTAACTTGGCATTATCCTCGTTCATTTTGTTTAGCACCAGGCTCATGGATCTGGTTTAGAACTGTTAATTTAGGCCTGAGGAACATGGAGATAGCCATGCCTGATTTGAGGAGAATGCAGTCACTCCTCCCAAGTGTCTTAGGCTCTCCTGGAATTTCACAGTAATTTAAAAGTGCTGTCAATCACGGTTTGCTCAATGTCCCTTCATGTCTCTGCAGAAACAGGAAAAGACAAATAACAGAGATGGGGAAGAGGAAACAATGATCATTTCTCACATTTTCTAGTAGCAGAACAGGTGTCTGCCTCCTAATGCCAACATATTTCTAACTAATTAGATGGAATGCAATTGTATCCTGATGTGGTATTTTTTAAACACCAACATCTTTGGAAAACTCCTTTAGAGCGCTTATGTTGATTATGAAAACAAATATGGAACCTATGTTTCTATATTACAGTTCCAAAACAAAGATATGCATGCTAAAAATTACAATATTAAATAACTGATATGGAAATGTAAAGGCCAGTTATTTAGAAGCAAACAACCAATAATACACTGAATTGTGCTTGCCTCATGAAATATTCATGTAATATTCACACAAAATATTTTGTTTCAGCGCTTCA
Organism: Carassius carassius; assembly: GCF_963082965.1. Taxonomy (NCBI): domain Eukaryota; kingdom Metazoa; phylum Chordata; class Actinopteri; order Cypriniformes; family Cyprinidae; genus Carassius; species Carassius carassius. Next base: position 12,051,016 of record NC_081764.1, read on the forward strand.
GGTGGAAAGATAGGAATTCATAAGAATTAGTTACCAATTCCCCAAAATGTAAAATGTACAAACTATCATGAAATTGAGGTGCAGCTGACTTATGTTTAAAGTCTGAAAAGAAAAGTGTATTCAGGATAAACTGCATCAGAAATACAAGCCCAACCAATGACAGCACATTAACCCCAGTTAAAGACTGAACCAATATAGCATAGGATTCTTTTAACACAGGTTTTAGAATGACCCATCCAGGGCTTAAAGGAGCATTGCGTAGGTTCTGAAATTTCTAACCGTTACTGACACCAGTGGCCGTTAGAGGAACTGCAGCAAGTCTCATGCTCGTTCTCAGTGCGCACGCTCTTTTTTTTTTTTTACTTACGAGGAGTGTCCGTGGGTGTCTGAATTGTGGAGGCTGGTCGCTTCTTTCCATCCGCAGAGTCCATTTGAAAACACTATTGCTGCTGCTTACTATAATGGCTGGCGTGCCGTACGGTTGTAAGCCCAAGTAGATGAGAACGCGCATGACGTCACATTTTGTGAATTTTCGCGCCAATTCGGGCCCGACTCCTCCACACACAATTGAGCCTACAGGCTGATAGAGGCAACCGTGGTGGACAGTCGAGGTGTCATTCTTTTTTTTTACATCATGGTTGGCTCATACATGTACAAATGAAAACTCTATCTTAAAGATTTTTTTTTTTAAGTAAAAACCTCCACATAGCTCCTTTAATAATTTTAAAGGAATAGTTTTCTGTAATTTTCTGAAAATGTACTCACCCAAGATCTAAGCTGTAAATGAGTTTGTTTCTTAATTGGAACAGATAGCATTATATCACTTGCCCATCAGTGGATCATCTGCAGTGAATGGGTGCCGTCAGAATGAGAGTCCAAAAAGCACAATAACACAATAAACACAATAAGTAATCAAAATAACTCCAGTCCATCAATTAATATTGTAATGTGAAAATATGTTTGTTTATAAGAAACAAATAAAGTGTTAAAACAAAAAGTGTTTTAACTTTAAAATGTCACTTTGTGAAGTCATCTACCTCTTCTACATCAAACTCATCAACTTGGATGGAATATTCTTGTAAGTGTAAAAAGCACTGAAATCCCTAACCTTTCAAGAACATTTCGAACGTTAAGGTAATAATGAATAATAAACGTATTTCATCTTTTTAGCAAGCAGCATTTCCCGATCTATTATACTGCAAAGATGTACTTCAGAAGTCCTGGCCTGTACAGTATACCTGTCAATGGCAGATCTCCCTCTTTCTTAGAGACATGCATACTTTTGAATTTAAAGATGCAGCCTAGCTATTTTCTAAAATTTCACATTAATTTCAGCAGCTGACAATGCTGACCAGATCTCTACGCTGGAAGAGCATTGTTAAGAAAGTTCACACAGTGATGAGGTTAATAAATACCTCCACAGCACTGAAATGCCATGTCAATTTGCAATGTCTGCCACATCTTCAACTTGGAAGGTGAGCAACCTTCATATTGCTTGAAAGAACAAGCAATGCCTGAAACTGGCTGTAAATTGAATTTTAATGGCACCATATAATATGCTGAGCCATGGACTTTTTTTGCCAGCTCTCTTTTCAACGTTGTCACAAAGCAGTCATTCTTATGACCCTGAATTATACTCGTCATCGCAGTCTTCAAAGATTTATCCAAACAACCTCTAAAGCACACAGCACTGGATGTCCATGTGCAATATGTGGACTGAGTTTTAATTTAGCAAGTAATGTTGTGTCGATCCTTGTCTGGGTAAAACTACTGCATTTTCAGGCACTTTAGTAGGAGGTGTGTTTTGACTGTATAAGAATAACATTGGTTTGTTCAATTGTTAGGTTACCACTCAGATTATTGACCATGTGCGTCTTTGAGAAAAGACAGTGATCTGTTATTTTATTTTTAATTTTTTTTATCTTTTTATTATTAATATAAATATTCTCTCTCTCTAAATCGAAGACTTTTCACCTCCAGCTTATAATTGCTGTAGCCTGCCAGGTTTCAAAATTTAACATAAAAATCAATAAGTAGATTTTATATTTTTACTTAATGAAAAAATAAATCATTATTATATAATATCATTTTTTTGGACATCATCATGAGTTACAGAAAATGAGAGCATAGCTTTTTTTCCAAATGCATTTAAATTAGTTGGTACACTAATTTTGCTTGTGTTTCATGTTCTCACATTTTTCTGTATACCTAACAAACATCAAGGGGGCATCTTACAGTCATTAGAAGGGGTCTGAAAGCATTAAGTCAGTGTACAAGGAGATGAGCTTTTATGATGTTAAAGAAGAAGAAGAAGAAGAAAAAAAAACTTTACAACTAAAATGTCTGCAGATTTTTCTCAGCAAGGGCAACTCAATGCCAAAATCAATAGTAACATCTCCTTTGAGGTAATAATAAAAACAGTTTGAGTACATAAATGTAGGGAGACTAATAATTCTAAAAATAAATAATAAATACTAAAACCTTCTAAGTAACAGGAACAGATAACATTGTGCTGTAATTCACAGTATGATATCATAATGACCAGAATGTGCTTTTCATTTCAATACTCTATCCAGTATAGTAGATTAGTATCATAAAAGAAATAGCAGGTGTTAACCAGTGGTAGTCATTGTGTGTTTCTAATCAGCTCAGAATGTACGGAATAATTCTGCCTGTTTAAATGTAGAGTAGATAACTGTCACGGCTTACGCTGCTGGAAGGAACACGAAGCCGAGGGATAAACGAAACAAGGATTTATTAAATCAAACATAAACAAGGTAAGTAGTAAATAACAGGTGGCAAGTGGCAAGTAACAGGTAACAAGTTGACAAGTAGACAAGTTGACAAGTAACGAGTAACGAGTAGACGAGTAGACCCGACAAAACAGAACTGAAAGGACAAGGCATTTATACAAAGGATAATTGGGAAAACACAGGTGGATGGCATGACTTAATTAACAGGGACAAAAACACACAAAATGAGTCCAGGTGTGTGACAGTACTCCCCCCTCCCGGTAGGTGCGTCCTCGCACCGTAGAAACAACAAAGGGAGGCGTGGGTGGGAACTTGGGAGGAGGTTCCGGTGGAGGACAGCCTCCCAGGAGGGGGCCAGCAGACAGGGACCACAGAGGAAGGAGCCAGGGAGGAGATGACGGAGGGAGGAGCCAGGGAGGAGTCAGGAAGGATCTGAAGCAGGAGGTACCCAGCAGGACCCAGGCCACAGCCATAACGGCCCAAGGTCGGGCCGACGGTGGAAGGAGCCATGGAGGAGGAATGGTCACCGACTCCAGGGACTCGACCCACGGCAACGGAGCAAGTGGAGGAGGAGCCCGAGGCGGAGACGGAGAGCCGAAGAGCCAGGGTGACGGGGAGGAGCCGGAGGTCCTAGGCGGAACTGATGGCTCTGGTGACTGACGCGGCGATGTGGATCCGGAAGGCCGCGGTGAGGCCAGAGTGACCGAGGACTGAGATGTAGCCGAGGGGATGAAGGAGCCTGACGGAGCCGGAGGGACGGAGGGATGAGGCGAAGCCGGAGGAGTGGAGTCCCGAGGCATAGGATGGACGACGCCAGACCAAGGCGGAGCCGGAGGGACGAGGGAGCCAGGCAGAGCCTGCGGACTGCCGGGCCACGGCGGAGAGGAAGGAGCTAGGAGCCATGGTGGAGCCGACGGGTCAACGGGCCGAGGCGGAGTCCAGGCCTCAGAGGCTGGAGGCGGAGGTGAGGGAGACGCCGACCAAGGCGTCGCTGGAGGATGGCGGTCCCGCTGAGCTCGCACCACAATGATGGTAGGCTGAGGGCGAGCAGAGGGGCAGCCAGACGACAGCGGAGGAGGAGGCAGGAGTGGGTGGGAGGGTGGGAATTTTGGAGGAGCAGGCATTGGAGTAAGCTCTGGGGCTGGAGCCCTTCCTGGGCTTAACGGAGGATCAGGAGCCCGTCCTGGGCTTAACGGAGGATCAGGAGCCCGTCCTGGGCTTAACGGAGGTTCAGGAGCCCGTCCTGGGCTTAACGGGGGTTCAGGAGCCCGTCCTGGGCTTAAAGGAGGATCAGGAGCCCTTCCTGGGCTTAACGGGGGTTCAGGAGCCCTTCCTGGGCTTAACGGGGGTTCAGGAGCCTGTCCTGGGCTTAACGGGGGTTCAGGAGCCCGTCCTGGGCTTAACGGGGGTTCAGGAGCCCTTCCTGGGCTTAAAGGAGGATCAGGAGCCCGTCCTGGGCTTAACGGAAGATCAGGAGCCCTTCCTGGGCTTAACAGAGGATCTGGCATAGGTGAACTGGAAACCCCCTCATTTTGGCCCATTTGGCGCTCCACATTATGCTCCCTCGTGGTGGGCAGTGTCGCCGGCTCTCGCACCTGGTCTGACGGGTTGCTCTCTGGCTCTCCGTCATCGGTGGGCTCGGGCTTATGCCTCGTACCGTGGGGAGATTGTAGGCTGGGCTCTGGGTCCAGAGTGGACCTGGCGAGATCCTCCATTGGGCCGACCGTGAGAGGTGACCCATTTCTCACCAGATTCCACTCTATGAATGCGGCGAAATCCTCCCGAGGACCATCTTCGGGCGACAACGCTCTGCACCTGGAGTTCAGGCTGGCGTGCTAAAAGGTGCAGAGCGCGTGGTCCGGGTAGCTGGTGGCATTAGCTATCCAGAGAAACCGTCTGGTATGGTCCTCGAGAGACAGTCCCTCCTGCTCCAGCAGGAGGAGGAGGTATTCGGGGCGATAGAGGGGATCCATGACACACTACGGAAAGAAAAAAGACTGTGAAAAAACGGAAAACAAAACGGAGGGAAAACACGCAGTTTTTAACTTTTCGGTCGGGTCTTCTGTCACGGCTTACGCTGCTGGAAGGAACACGAAGCAGAGGGATAAACGAAACAAGGATTTATTAAATCAAACATAAACAAGGTAAGTAGTAAATAACAGGTGGCAAGTGGCAAGTGGCAAGTAACAGGTAACAAGTTGACAAGTAGACAAGTTGACAAGTAACGAGTAACGAGTAGACGAGTAGACCCGACAAAACAGAACTGAAAGGACAAGGCATTTATACAAAGGATAATTGGGAAAACACAGGTGGATGGCATGACTTAATTAACAGGGACAAAAACACACAAAATGAGTCCAGGTGTGTGACAATAACAGCTCTGGATGGTGGTATTCTAGAAGATGATAAACCCGGATGAACCGACCTGGGGTGAAACAGCGCTTAGTCCAACAGAGCTAAATTCATTTTGCTAGCTCACGAAATGGAGTTATCTGAATCAACTGTCCTTTATATTCACTACAGGACATTGAGGAAGGCCAAGGTCAAATTATATCATAATCTAAGAGCATTAGAATCCATTGCCAGGGAAAGTTTTCCAACTCAGTCAGAGATAATCTCAATCTCCAACTGCGCTCAACAGGGACTAAAAAGCTTAAGAACTGATAGGATCATCAGACCACGTAAAAATGGTGCTGGAAGCAAGAAAACCAATGATTTGATTAACCGAAGAAATCCAATGGGTTCAATGAGAGCCTCAAATAATTTGCTTTTAAGATGCGATGCCACGGCTGTCTGTAGTATTTAGGGTCTGGAACATGCTGCTTATCTAAATAAGTTACTACCACCTTCTCATGAGCTTGATCAGTCATATTACATTTTATTTTTGATGTCACCATAAAATGACCTTTTTCAGATTAACTGACAAAACAATTTACATTGCAACACTAACATTCCATGCTATTATAGGAATAGTCCACCAAAAAAATTTGAATATTTGCTGAAAATATATCCCCCCCCCCCCCCCCCGCCTCACTAATGGAGTGAATGAGAGTCCAAACAGCTGACAAAAACAACACAGTAATCCATAAGTAATTAACGTCTTGTGAAGAAAAAACCTGTGTTTGTAATAAAGTAGTCCATCATTAATGCATTTTTAAACTTCAAACCATTGCTTCTGGCAAAAATACAAGTCCTCTATCCATACTTTTGCTTTCTCCACTGAAAAAGTCTTGTCTTGCATCTGAATAAAAATATATGCACAGATAAAGCAAGAAGAGACAGTCAGTTCTAAGCAAACAGCCTGGTGGTGGTTGATGTGAGGACAACAGGTGGTGAAATCTTTCACTGGAGGAAGAGCTATTATGGATTATGGACTGTTATTTTGGAAAGAAGCAACCATTTAAAGTTAACCATTAAATAATGCCTTAATGATAGATTTGTCACTTACAAGCACAACGCTTTTAACTTTGCAAGGCACAAATTGATGGACTGCTGAATGACTTTTGGATTATTGTGATGCTTTTATCAGATGTTTGAATTCTTATTCTGAAGGCACCCATTCACTACAGAGGATCCATTGGTGAGCAAGTAACATACATTATTTTTTGATAATTTACTTACCCTCATCTTATTCCAAACCTGTGTGCATTTCTTTCTTCAGAGAAAACACACATGTTGCCTTTTAATATAACAACATACCCTAAACAATTTTGGTTTTAATATGCCAGCAAACATAAGTGTCTGTCCACTAGTTTTACTGAGACTCAGCCAAGAAGACATATTTCAGCCAGTTGTGAACTAATTCTTCTTCTTATTATTACTATTATTATTATTTTTTTTTTGTACATTAGGATATCAAAGTTGTTACAATAGTTCAAACATTCTTGAGAAGCAATTTCCATTTGATTATGCTTAAAAATTAAAGAACACCACTAAGAGTTTGGCCTTCGAATGATGTGTTTGGCAGACATATACATCACATCTCTTGCATGCCTTCCCAAGAGCTACTACTCTAATTCTTGAGGTCCACACATGACTTTATGTGCATAATCAATGATCGGGACAGTAGCAATATTTATTTTGTTTAATTATCTAGGCTAATTATCTATACATCTAGGCTAATACAACTATATACACAATAAGAAATGAGTATGGCAAAGGATACAGTGTACTGTACAGTTCAATGGCTGTGTAGCAGTTCAGGACCATGGACAGTTCCAGTGTAGCATTGCGTTCAGAGAATGTCCACTCTGGACGTTGCTTGCCATGTATCTAATCCATCACAATCAGTTTCCCGATAACACACACTGATGCATGTTCCAGCAGATTGCCAGAAGATAAACAATCTCACTTTGCCAAACTCTGTAATAGATTTGTGCTGAACTTTTCCATGGTCAGAGAGCCATTTTGACTGTAGTCAGAATTGGTTTAACACTTTAACGCCAATAAAAAAGAAGTTATTGCCGGTCTGAAATCCTATCGCCTACACATTAAAGCATAAATGTAGTGAACTCCTGCTGCTTAAATGTCTCTTATCTTTTTCTGATTTATACTTATAGTAAAACATGGATATTGATGCAACGTTCTGAAGTCAGAGATATTATTTTTATTAGCTGCCACTGCTGTCTGAATCACTCCTACTGCACAGATGTACAGAGGCTTAGGCCAGGGATAGAGACTTCAACTCCCACACAGCACTGCTCACATTTCGGAATAAACTCAAATGAATCAAGTGATAAATTTAAATGCCACACTATAAAAATGATGCAATATAAATGTTATAGTGCAAAATCCTGTTAATTGTCTGACTGTTACCTTACCATAGATAGTAAATAATCGTGTTATATTTTAAAAGAAAATATATTTAATTGTAATGTAAAATATTTGTAGAATATATTTTTTTAGAAGGTATGCCATGCCTTACAAACTATATATAAAATGTATTGCATACAGCATTTAGCATCACATATATTATTTAATATAGTCACCAAAATGTCATCTCATAATTATTGTAACATTGCCACTGTATTCTTATGACAAATGCAACCACATGTGGCACTTTTTAGCTGTTAACTTTACAAGAAAATTTTACGGTGGATTAGAATTTATTCTGTTTGAAACAATTATTATAATAAGAATTATATACTGTTAATTAAAATAATACTACTAATAATAACAATAATAATAATAATAATAATAAATAAATAAACAAACTAAAAAAGTTCAAATAAAGTGAAGTGAAGTGAAGTGAAGTGGTAGTAACACACCAACACTGCTTGCACAAATAGATAACTTTGACCTGTGGACATAAGCATTGTTCTAAACTTATTCAGAAAAAAAGAGGAAAACATTCGTTAAGCACTTTCAGGGATCTAGATTTGGTAACATAGCCTGCTTATCATTCCACCCTCGTTTCGGGTTTTATGCATACCCTCCGAAATGCCATTACAGAGGGCTACTTGTGTTTTAAACATGTGACTTTGGTGAGAGAGGGCGCGCGCCTGCGTCTGCCAGCGTCTATCCATTGAAAGTCTCTCTCATACACACGGACAACGATGCAGAGTAGGAGGGTCAAGCGGAGCTATGTGATGGCGCAGACTTTATAGAGGACTATCCACAGGCACTTCCAAAAGAGACTGAAAACCTCAATGTCGAACTCCGTTGGCGGATGTTAAACTGAACCAACTGATAGCACGGTCTGTTTCCAACTGTCTGTAGCCTACTGCTAGAGGATTTATCTATTCAGCATTGATTGACTAAAGGCGGTTATTTCTTCTTCAAGGAAAAATCCAGAGCACTACACGGATAACCTTACCTTCGCTTTATAATGGGAGCGCAGTGTTTCCGAAGTTGGACTATAGTGAAGTAGCACCAATTTAAATATGTAGGTGCTGCCTGTGCGACCTTTCGTCCATTTTGTCTTTACGCCAAACAGTTTTCATTATTTCGGTGGGTTTTAAGCTGATGGCCGTTAAATAGGCTACTCCTGTAAGGAAGAAAAAAAAAAACTGAATCAGTGAAGAATGGGACCTTATCGGATGAAGTTTCAACATTGAGCTATGTTGAGGTTAGTTGTATTTTGTTCTTTTTGACATGGTTTAAGTTGTTGTCAGTTGACTGTGCAAATATAACCGTTGCCTCTTGCTGCACCGGGACAACTTTGAACAAATGCAACCTGATCGCCACATCGTTCTCATGAATGATAAGCAGGAGCCCATCAAGACTACACAGCTCCTTACACGAATTACAACTAGTATCCCTCAAGACCATTCATCTGTTTATGCCATTTAGTGTTTAATACTGAGGCACATCTCTCTCTCTCTCTCTCTCTCTCTCTCTCTCTCTCTCTCCCTCTCTCCCTCTAGTTGTTATTTCTGTAAAACTGCTAAAATACTTTTCTTAGTGTGTTTTTCAAAAGCATCCTTCAAAATAAATATATTTCAGAAGCAAACTGTCTTTTAGAGAATATTTAAAAAAAATTAGATCTTCATTTTTAGTCATAATCCATTCTATTTTTGTCCCATTTATGCATAAAGCAAGAATAACATCTAATTCAAGATAAATTCTCTGAAAACAAGTCTTAATATTATAAGGAGCTTTGCTTTTCAAGTAGGCCTAAATATATCTTACGTTAAAGGTGTTTATATTTTACTGGGAAAGAAGACAAAAATATGATGATGATGATGATGATGTTTGCATTTGACCTGTATTTGAGGTTACAGGTTAAAAGGGTTGTACTAATTTAACAATTAATTTTATTCACATTAATGATTTGCATCACGACTTTTACTCCCCCCCCCCCTTTTTTCTTTTTTCAAAATAAAAAAAAAAAGTTTTTTTTTTTGTTTTTTTTTTTTCAAATAGTTAAAAATGTGGGAATCTAATATCACTCTGTTAAAACCAAGCAAGCTTTCTATATGGTACACAGCTGTATGCTTGCAGAAAAGCTATAAAATCAGGCATAAAAGTTTGCTGCCCATTGATTTAGCTGCTAATACTTTTTGCTATAATTGGTGTCACAATATAAACTGTGTCATCTGTTCATAAAATAGCTTATAACTTACTTGGAATTGCTTTAAAACTAAATTACATTTAATTATAGAAAAATCCAGTAACATAATGTGAGGAAAAATAAACAATTCAGCTCCTTACATTACACCAGTGAGGTAGTGAGGGCTCTGATGAAGAAATATTGTATGTATCGATGGCCAGTGAAGAAAACACAGAAAAAGCCAATGATTTTAGCAGAATAGTGTTACATGACTCTTCATTACCACCAACAATCATGCTGTGAATCATCTTTCTGATACAGCATGCATAGTAAATGTTTAGTGCTCTGCTCTATAGATAGTATTCTCATTTGTTCTAATGACTTTCTTCCGCAGAACACTTAAGAAAAACATTTATAACTAAACTACAATTCTGGCGACCATACACTGCCATTGTCAGGGCGAAAAAATCACTCAGACATTTCTCAAAAATATCTTCTTATGATCCGCAAAAGAAGTCAAACAGGTTTGGAATGACAGTAGTGTAAGTAAATGATGGGGGGGGGGGTCATTTTTGAGTGAACTTTGTGATATTTATGCATACATTTACTAAGCAGATAAATATAAGATTATTCCTTTTTATTATTTTTAACTTAACTTTAACGGTCTAATTGCAGTGTCACTAGTGGAACTAAAGGGAATTGCATTATTTTCAGTCTTTTTTGTTTATTTGGTCAGACAGTAAACCTGTTATTGACCAGATATGTGACATTTGGAAACTACATTTCGTAATGTGGTTGATAGAAGCACACAAACCTTATGTGTTAGTTACTGCAGAGTGTATTCTCTCTGTGTGAGTGATGTTACCCCTGCACAGTAGATGTCTTTGCAAAAGAGTACCTGGCACCACAACACTGACAATTTGAATGCTACATTCACATTTCCCCATGTGAAGGGTCTAACTAAGTGTGTGTGTGCCTTTGTATCCCAGCTGTCTCTCATAATTGCTATCTGCTGGCACAGTTTTTGCCATTTTCCAAAATCACCATTTAGAGCTTTTGGCAGCCACATAAAAGACAAAAAGACCTTTTCGTGCAGGCACACAAAGACAATTACACAAATACTGTACTTGCACTACTGGATCAGCATCCAGTAGTGTTCAAGCTCAATGGCTCATTCATCCTATGCTGATGTGGGATATAGCCATGGATGAGAGCCCAAGAGAGTCAGTGAAATACCTTTCCTAGTCTTGTGCAGTTGCCTCAATTGGACCTTTTTTTTCAAATGGCTGTCTGCAGGTAAAGTGGCTCCCTAACAAGTACTCAAATTAATGAATGACTCATGCATGAAGGCCCTTCTGCAGCAATTCCAGCACATCAGAAATTTCACAGAGACGACTGATTGGTTGAACATGCAGCAAGCAGACAGGCCCGAGTTGGAGAGAAGCTTTATGATGGTGAGCCGTAGCCCATTATTTCATGATAATGAGCTGGATCACCAAATCCATCCTGATGCTGCGATTTCTGCAAGGCAAACGTGTGAAAAGACAGGCACAGGAACATTGACTTCTTGATTAGAGCTTGAAAACCCTTGGGAGTACGCAGTTGAAAAGAAGGTAAAGATGTGACATGACACCTTTCAACTAGGCAAACAAAAACCTTGATGCGTGTATGAAATGACAAACAGTAAGAGACATGCAAGAAAGTGATGCTTCTAAAAGGTTTCGGGTGTCATTTTTTGATACCTTGACGCATAGAATTTGTTTAATTTTTACAAAACTATGTGTCTTTAAAACCTCAATGTCACATTGTATCCTAACCAAAAGTGACACAATAAAGCTACAAGCATACTACGGTAACACTTTAGTATAGGGTCCAATTCACACTGATAACTAGTTGCTTATTAGCATGTCTATTATTAACATATTGGCTGTTTATTAGTGCTTATAAAGTACATATAATGCATGACATCCATAATCCTACCCATTTCCCTAAACTTAACAACTACCTTATAAACTATAAGTAAGCATCAAATAAGGAGTTAATTGAGGCAAAAGTTATAGTTAATGGTTAGTTAATAGTGTGAATTGGACTCTAAGATAAAGTGTGACCCATACTACTTCTTTAAAATCTGTTTTTGTTCTAACCAGTGACAGGACATTTTGTCGATCTGTTTCTATTTTTGTGTCATCCATAATGACATTTCATTGGCCCAAAATCCTGCAAAAGCAAATAATTATTGTGCTGCATCACAATGCATTTTCATTCTCAATGTGGACAGACAATCTTGTAGTTTTGAGGTTAGGACATTGATTTATCATAACTCATAAGATGGTAACACAACTTTATCTATGAAGCAACATTCAGATAATTGAAATTCTTAATTTAATGGATTTAGAAAAGAAAACCATGGGTTGTTTTCTGTGTTTAATTGCTGTTTTTTCCCCCCACCTGTATTGCATTGAACATTTCACTGATATGTGGCCAAATAAAAATGTAAAAGTGAGAACCTTATGATCAAAAAGGCAATGAGTAAAGCAGCAATTAAATCAGCATCTTGTACATTACCAATGGCTCTGTGCATAATTACTGTGACTTTTATTTCTAAGCTTTAATCAATTCTTTGTTTGGTTTTATCCATAATCAACAGACATTTTAATGGAACACAGCACTCTGTTTAATTGTCATGGTTAACTGATTTACTATAAACATTTACTCTTTGCATACATATCCTGACCTGAAAAGCATGATCTATTTAATCCAGAATACTCACCCAACCCATAAATTATAGCCCTTTTTTTCATGGATCATCCAAACAAATTATTATATTCATCATCAAACGAATCGCTACCTTGTTGTTCATGCTTCCTCAAAGATCAAAGGCTTTATTAATATAGATTTGTATTGCAATCAGTCTTTTTATATATAAAAAAGAACAATTATTGCACCCTAGAGACATGAACTGAGTGTTTTCAAACCCTCATATTAAAATGTGTGCCATGTCCATAGAGACATTATGCTCTCAGGAACATGTGATATTAATTGTGGCTACCAGAGTGTTGGTGAACAGACAACACCGCATCTATTCTTTCCTTTTAATTCATTGTGTTCTTTTGTTGGCTTTTTACACAATATTTTGGGTACTTCATTGTCCTTTTAATTAAGTAATGCTCTGACTAATGTGCTCTGACATGCAAATTTATAAGATTGTCATTTTTGGATTTGGATGATCATAATATACATTCGCTGTAATGTATTATGGATATGTTTTTTTTTCTTTGCATATAGACACAAAATTATCAGTTGTATCAGAAATATGCTAAAATGTACCTGAACTTTCACTGCAAATTGATATTATTTTGTTTGATGCTCAGTGTTTCATCTAGAATCAGACATTTCATCTAGAATCAAATATTTTAGTTTCATGGCTTGTCTGCTCCTAGAGGTCCATTTCTCAAAGTGACGGGAATATTAGAGGGAATATTTGATTTGCATTTAACACTTAACACAAAGACTGTCATTCCCTTTCCTACTTTTGGTCCCATGCACTGATATAAGCTAGTATTTCATATTTCTTTTATTGCCTATCTGTTGGGATATTCTCTTTGATACATTACACACTACAAATCTTTTTGTACACATCCTTTTGTTCTCAAACGAAACACGGATAAGTAATTGTGACTTCCAGACACATTATTTCGCTAAGAAACCTTTCTACCCTCAGGCACACAATGAAAGCCGATGTTGATTGTCGTGGGTTAGAGAATAACATAGCTAATTAAGAGTAAAAGCTCATTAGTCAGCGGAGAGAGGAGGATGTGAAGTTTATCGGTTCCTGTTTTAGACTTTGAAAGTGGGTTTCAGGGATGACTTGAAGTCAAGTCTGAAAGAACCAGAATTACAAATAGTGGGATCCTACTGTAGAAATGGTAATACAACCCTGTAATCAACGTTCACCTAAGATAACGTTCACCACATTTTTTTTTTTTTTTTTCAAACAGTCAGACAACCCTCCATCCACCCTGCGGACACAAATTTAGAGCAGGAAATATCTCAGAGAATGTATCTTCATTTGCATGCTTCCAGTAGAGACAGCCAAAACTCATTGCAATTGCACAGTAAATGAAAGAACTGAACAGATGCCCTGAGTCCAAAGTGCACACTTGAGTCTATCCTGTGAACATGGTTGACTCAAATGCCATTGAGAATTTGAGTTTGAGAGATCCCAGATCTCATCATCTCAACCTTTCAAAATTACTTTGATAATACTTCACTTTGAGCTTGGTTTTACTTTTAGTTCTTGTGCTTGATTGTAATTTAAGGTTACATGCACAGAGTTGTATGGAGTTGTAGATGACGGTGGAGCAGTATTTTATTTATTTTTTTACATTTTTTTTAAGGAATATTCAGGGTTCAATACTGGCTTAAGAAGTTAATTTAGTCAGCAGCATTTGTGGCATAATGTTGATTTGCACAACAACAACAAGTTATATGCATGTTTTTTTTTTTTTTTTTTTTGAAGGAAGGAAGGAAGGACAGTTGGAATTTTTTTTTTTTTTTTTTTTTTTTTTGGTAATCAACAATTTGTGAAAAAAACTGTCAACTGAGCTTAATTTATATGGTAACACTTTACAATAAGGATCTATTTGTTAACATTAGTTAACCACATTAGTTAACATTAACTAACAATGAAAAATACTTTGAAAGCATTTAATAATCTTAGTTAATGTTGATTCCAACATTCACTAATACATCATGATTAAAATCTAAACAAGAGTTGTATTACATGTTAATTGACCTCAGCTAACATGAACTAACAATTAACAGCTGTATTATTATTAACTAATGTTAACAACGATTAATAAGTACTGTAACAAATGTATTGCTGATTATTAGTTATAGTTCAATTATAGTTATTATGTTATTAGTTAATGGAACCTAATTGTGAAATGTTACCACTCATATATTCCTTTAATAAGTTGTTTTTTACAAAGCTAGGGTTACCTTTTTGTTGAACTGTAGAACTATGTCTGGATAAACAAAATTCGAAACAGATGAAAAAATGTCACAGTGTCCTTTGTGATGCATAACTAATTATTTGTTGAGTATTTAGAGTAAGTGGGGTTCAAGCAGAGTTCAGATTTGAATTCACGATTCAACAGGCAAATTCAGTTCATTTGGATTAATTGTCAGCTCTAGAGCAAAGAACAAGGGAACATGGTATTATATTATATAGGAAATAGCCTTTTCATTACCTAAAACAAGAATTTCTCTATTAATTTCTTGCTAAATTGATATTATTTGTAACATCTGTTTGGTTCGAGACAGTTATTTATTTAAAATCTGTCCACAATCACATTATAAGCATAAACTAATATGACCGAGACGCAATGCTACTTAATAAAAATAACTCAATTTGCTTAAGAAAAATGGTATACTGTTTAAAACAGATTGGCTTTTGTGTCATTCAGACAGCTATTTGTCTAGTCTGTTTCTCTCTTATAACCAGGCATCGCTGTAGTTTTAAATGATTCGTGCCTCTAGGTGAACACACAGGACCTTGTCATAGTCACCATTTACATGACAAATTACAATATGAATCGTTTATATTGCTATTGCAGACCCTGCAGGTTATGATACAAAATACTCTTGCAACATCTAGTTTAAATGAAAAATTGCATGTCATGTAGCAAGGCTAAGATGATCGTGCAAAACTATAAATAATGTTCTCCACATAAAGAGCTTAAAACTCCTCTTATGAGTTCTACGGTGATATAACACAATTATTAATACAACATAACCGTGAATAATTATTTTCTCAGTTTCCCAGAAAACTAGCTAATGTTTTAATCTTTTCTCCCACCAGACCTTTGCTTAATTTGGCTCATGCAGATACTTATTTCATTTCTTAATTATCCTCATTTATGTGTTTACACTTTCTCCTCCGTTATTTATTTCTCTGTTCATCCCACACATTTTATACATCAGTTTTTCACACTTGTCATGTCAAGTCAGTGGTATTTGTGAAAGCACTTTACCTATTGTTTCAGAGCCTCTTTATAGAAAAGTCAAGGTTTAATCAACAAAAAGTTGTGTAGGAACCAACACAATTGACACTTTTATGACATTTCAGACCAGTCTGAAGATATTTCAAGCCCTTTTGGTGCTCAATTATATTTAATTGGCACCATTGGTGCTTTTCATGTGTCCACAGTTGATGATAAAAAATAAATTTCTCTCTCAGGCTAGATGTTTTATTTGTGATCTAAAAGTACACCTCGGCTCCTCTTTCAGGGTGGATCGGTTCAACAGCATTTGATGAAGTGTATTGTTTTTGTAACCACAGATATTTTCTGATGATGTCCCTGTAAACAGGGAATATTATTCCTGCAGATAATAACCAGTATCCTGTTACGGCACTGAGTGGGGGAGATAATGTGATTATAGCAGCAGATTGCTTCAAAATGAACTGTGCTCTCAGTGAATACATGTTTACATGTTCGGCATGTGAAGATAGGATGCAGGTACAGTTCTGAGCTGTTGACTATTGACAGTTTAGAGGTTGCAGGTTTATCTCAAAGGACTGGAGAGTTACAAAGATCACAGCCCTGTTCTAAACATTTAATTACAAGTTGAGAATATTTAGCTTATTTAAAGAGCTAAGCTGGAATAACTCATCAGTATGTTCAGAAGAGAACATTAGCCAGAAGCATCATCTATCTCAAAGCTGCTCTCTACCCTCGTGACTTATTTTACACATCCTTTTATTCATCTTTTTTTTTTTCTCCACATTGCCACCTGCCAAGCAGAGCTACCACCCCCCCCAAAAAAAGGGGAAAAAAGAACTGGAACACATATAATGATGCTTTGCTCTCGGGAGAAAAGTAAACAGTGATTTTTACACAAAGCAAAGCATTTGCTACTCAAGGCAGAACAATAGCAAGTCAAAAGAATTGCTGATGGAAATGTGGAGATTGCGGCATTTGAAATGGCCTTTTTCGTGGTGCACTGTGGCGCTGAAGTGCAGCGCATTGTAGGATCCCTACTGAGTGGTTACTGTGTTCCACCGAGACTTCCTCATCAATATGCACAGAGAAGTACGGATGTCTGCATTGAAGAATTAGATGTCATGCAGCAAAAGTCTTGCTTTTAAATCTGCTGTAATCACAGCAGAAAGCATTGTAGCCCAGATTGGGGCTGTATTCACACCATTATGGATGTGCTTATCAGTGTGCTACATACATTCTATAGTTCTGTGGGAGATGAGGGTGCAGATACATCCTCCAAGAAAATCCTCCCATAGGTTTTAATGCCAAAGGTGGACAACGTATGATTGTGATTTGAAATATTAAGCTTAAAGATATTTAATGAACTGATATGCTATGTAATTTTTATCCCGTCTGTATCTGCACTGCAATAAATGTCCTGAAGTGTAGGCGTAGAAGAGCGTCTGTTTTGATACGCACGTCTTTATAATTAGAGGTTGTACTAAGCAATGATTCACAAGCCAATGTGGTGCATTTATAATGCATGTTATCTCAAGGTCTGTATGATGATCTTTGAAAGTCACCCACACATATGGTCACATGGCACACATGACTTGACAGACTTTCATCAGAATACAGTAATGAGACTCTTTTCCAACATCTGGTTTGGTCACAGGCCGTGAAGAATGATTGACAGCACTTGGTGGAAATATGGGAATAATAACAGGGTTAGAACAAGGGGCGGGACTGCGGGAGACACTGAGAACCAACTACTGAAAGAGATGTTGAAAATGTGCTCATGGCATCTGTTTACCATGGAATTGAATTACAGTGCTTGGATTTAAACCGTATCTGGTGCTTTTGCCTTTTTATACAGTTTGCACTTGAAGCAAAAAAAAAAAAGAGTTAAAAATAATTTGGTTAATATAAGCAGTTTGTACCAATGTACAAACTTTATAATTATTGGGAAGAAGGAGGCAGGAACCGGCGGACAATCAAACTGAAACTTTAATTAAAAAATAAATACAAAACAGCGTGTCAGTCCCTCACGGACGACTGACGCGCACAAATAAAAAGCAAACACAAACTAAAACCCAGGCCTGGTCCTCTCTCGTCCGTCACTGTCGTCGATCCTGTTTTATATCCCTCCATCTCCTCCGTGGGACTCGAGACCGGTGGGTCGAGCAGTTGTCGCTCATTTCCAATCACTCCACCGGCCTCGCTCCTGTTCCCACGTCTCTCGGCCACGCCCCACTCGTCACACAGTTTTAGAGAGAACATCTCCATGTCATGTACTATTATCATTTCAGTTACATTCTTTTATTGTTAATTTGGTAATACTTTGCTCATTATCATGCAAAGAATATACACACACACACACACACACACACACACACACACACACACACACACACACACACACACACACACACACACACACACACACATATATATATATATATATATATATATATATATATATATATATATATATATATATAATATCTTGTGAATAAATTACACTTCTCACTTACAAAAAAATGTGTAAATCATTCCCACAAAGAATCATCATACTTTTCTCCCCTTTCTATCTTGAGAAGATCTCTCCGGAGTCCGAAATAGTTTTTGCCTCAAGGAAACATAATTTCCTGTTAATTGTCTGTATGTGTGCACTTTTCAGTGTTAGTGTTTACTAATGCATTTTTGTTCTTTATGTATGAATCTGTGTGCTGTGTGTGTGTATAGGCAAGCGTTTGTGGGACTGAAGCCATGCTGATCTTCAGTGCTGGGTGGTGGAGTGTGGTCTTGCATCAGAGCCTGTGCTGCTGAAGCCTTGTGCAGCTACCCCATGGCTTTATGGGAGCTGATGTTGCTGACTTTCAGCCTCCGCTGCTGGCTGACAAGCTCTGCCAGTTTAGCTGAAGAAGGCCCTGCAGGCCCCCTGGACTGGCTTCTTTCTGACAAGGGCCCATTTCACCACACACAAGAGTACACTGAATTTGTGGAGAGGAACCGTCAGGGATTTTCCACAAGATACAAGATCTACAGGTTAGTTGCAACTGAACTGAGGCCTGCATGATTTTCATGCAGCATTTTTACTTGCCATGTTTTTTGATGGTACCAGTTGCCATAGTTTGCCATGTAATATGATGAAGTTGTTGCTATGTAACTGATCAGTCAAGATGATTTTATATATATATATATATATATATATATATATATATATATATTTTTTTTTTTTTCCATTTATGAATAATAAATGAATTGGATTGTGGTAAAACATGAATAATCTGGCATTTGAAACACTGCTGTTCAAAGTTTGGGGTCAGTACGATTTTATTAAAAAGAAAGAAAGAAAAAAAGGGAGGAAAAGAAAAGAAAAGAAAAGAAAAGATGTATTTTTTTTCAGCAGGGATGCATTTAACTAATTACATTGTCTCTCTCACACACACACATAAAAACTATATATATATATATATATATATATATATATATATATATATATGTATATATATATTTAGATAGATAGATAGATAGATAGATAGATAGATAGATAGATAGATAGATAGATAGATAGATAGATAGATAGATAGATAGATACCGTATTTTTCGGACTATAAGTACGTATCCAAAAATACGTCATGATGAGGAAAAAAACATATATAAGTCGCACTGGACTATAAGTCGCATTTATTTAGAACCAAGAACCAAGAGAAAACATTACCGTCTACAGCCGCGAGGGGGCGCTCTATGTCTTCAGTGTAGACTACAGGTGCACTGAGCAGCATAGAGAGCCCTCTCGTGGTTGGAGACGGTAATGTTTTCTATTGGTTCATTTCTCTTGGTTCATTTCTCTCGGTTCATGTCAAATTAATTTTGATAAATAAGTTGCACCTGACTATAAGTCGCAGGACCAGCCAAACTATGAAAACAAGTGCGACTTATAGTCCGGAAAATACGGTAGATAGATAGATAGATAGATAGATAGATAGATAGATAGATAGATAGATATAGATATAGATATAGATATAGATATAGATATATAGATATAGATATAAACTCTGCATGCTCTACAAATGTTTTCAACATTAATAATTATAAGAAATATTTCTTGAGCAATTAAAACCAGCCTACCAAACCAGCCCCAAACTTTTGAAAGGTAATCTATTCTAGTCAACGTGGCAGAAGTAACATAACACACATTTTTTGTCGTACTGCAGTTGGTAGAATTTTACGGAAGAAAAAATGCAAGAAAAAATGAATAAATCGTGCACAGTATTTACTAATTAATTCCCTCAATTTGCTAAATCATGTGCACAATTTTATTTACTAATTCGTTCTCTTGATTTATAAATCGTGTGCACAATTGAGCAATTCGAGGGAACTAAACAGTAAATTATATTCATGATATCCTACTATTTTTTTTTCCCTGCATGCCATGTGCGGGTCTCTGTATAATTAAGGCTGGTAGAAGGTGAGAAGAAATTCCAACTCTTAAATGACTGGTGATTTCTCATACATCATTTCCATCATTGCAGGCACTGTTATCAAATATTCCTCTGTTCTTAGAAGCCACAGTTTACATCTTCTAATTTGTATGAGCTGCTTCATGGGTGCTCTGACTGTCCCTTCATCAAAACATTGGAGATTTCTTTTTAGTCTGTTGGCTAAGCCTGGTGCATCAGAGGCTCAGTGCTCCCTCTGCAAGATTAATAATCTTATCATGTGTAACTGATTAGTGGGCTCTTAATTCTTATTACTCAGCATTATCACCTGTTCCCCTTGAGATGGTTAATGTCGGCAGCAAGGCTGTGTTAGGAGAATATTACATCCACTTCTTGATTAAATAAGTGTGTCAAAATACTAATTGAAAAGGAGCAGCTTTTACATGCATGCCAGAATTTAGGTAAAACATTTAAATATAGCAATTTCTCATTAAACAGACAGACTGATTAAGATCCTAAAGGTTTCAGGCATATTATATTATATTATATTATATTATATTATATTATATTATATTATATTATATTATATTATATTATATTATATTATATTATATTATATTATATTATATTATACATTTTAGGGCTGGGCAAGTTAACACGTTATTATCGTGTTAACGCATTAAGCGATTAATGCTGATAATTATTTTATCGCTCGTTAACAAAGTTTTTTTTTATTATAATGAAAGTCCATTGCTCATTGGCTCTGAATACAAATACAAACAAATCATGGGTCACAGGAGGGGATGCTCCCGATCAAATTATTTAGGCTGAGCACCAGCATTCACAAACCACTGTCCACTGTTACTTTTAACAGAAAAGGATGCAACAAGCTTATTAACCCTCTAAATCTTCACTCTGGCGACTAAATTATGTCTAATATTAGCCAGTGTTACATGTGTCTTTTTGATTTGATTTTTATAAACCAAGAACAGCTTTTATATTGCTAGTAATATTTCAAGATGAACATTAACTGGACTGAATCAACTTTGGTTAACCTCACACATATATCATTTTAGAACTACTGGGTTAAAATGTGAGTAACAAATATGATACATCAGGATTGAGTTATTACCTCCTTATGATAAAATGCCATATTTGTATTCCTCATTTCTAAGTAAATTTGGTTAAAAGCATCTGTTATTTAAATAAATGTAAATGTACTAAAGATATCAATGTAAATGTACAATATGATACTACTATATGTGTATAGATAATGCATGGAAAATCGGATAAATTCAGCTCGCTGTCTCTATGAAAAGTCTCATATTGTGTTTGCGATATCCTTTGATCAGATCGCATCTTTTAGAGCTAATGCAGATTCTTTTAGTAATTTGTTGCACAGCCTGGAGCCTTTAACTCAAACAATCTCTTTTTCAGAGTATTTTCTTATTTTCAAAAACAATGTTTCCATGTAGCTGACCTAGAGAGATTAAAAGTGGCAATATTATATTGGGGATAGTTTTTTCTCCTTCAAGCGCAGCTTTGTTACATGGCTCAATTTAAATAATCCGCAATGACAGGTAGAAGATGAATTACCAGAAGTGGTTCTCCTCCTACTTACATTGGTGTGTAACAATGTCGTCTGGGCAATGAAAGTGCACCATCTCATCCCTCCTTCAATTCTCCACATTCTTGCTGAATTTGAAAGAATTTTAATGAGCTCTTTGTTGGAAATAGTGCTTTTTTTTATTCGGGAAATTTCACTTTGTAGAATATTGGGGAAAAGCCATTTCATAATATTCAAAGGCGGGGTCCAAATATACCACCTGCTTTACTGAACCATTGCCATGGGATAGTTTCCAGTGATGCTGATGTGTGCACAGACTAAGACTATCCTCTCTCTCTCTCTCTCTCTCTCTCTCTCTCTCACACACACACACACACACACACACACACACACACACACACACACAATCTTAATAATGTAAGTGAGAAAATCAGTTTGAATTTGCTTGTAATAAGTCATTTCATAAAATGCTACAGTATATCTTTGCTTGATGACAGCTGCTCTTATTTAAAGTGTTCTCTTTTTAGGGCCACTTCCTTCTGTACGATATTCAAATCTTTTTAATACATATCTTAAAGGCAGAGATAAAAGCTTATGACACAAGCCTTTAGTTCTTTTTGTTCTGCAACAAAAAGCTGAGAAACAAAGCACAGAAAGTAGGATTCAGTGCACATTCAGAGTTGTAGTGAAGACTGATGATGACTACGGTCGTAATGAGGATTTCATATAGCACTGGAGAAGTCCCATATAGTGCTTCCTAGAGAAGCCTTTAAACTGCTCTCACACAATGCCTCACCTGATAAGACAATCCAAGCTTATTGTGCTCAGCTGTGACGGGAAAGAGAATGACAGGGAGGATTTTCCATCTTTCTTTTTTGTTGGGAACCTTTGAACTCCTGAAGGCTAGCTCATCACAGCTCCCAAAGAGCTGTCCAGTTTAAAAAGTGGCTTATCATGGTGCCATGTGAAATTGAGATAGATCATCTAAATTCAAGTAAGCAGTCATCATCCCAGTTGTTGGTATAGCACTTGCCAAATGCAGTATTACTGTGTTTTACAGCAGCTGAGGGTGTAGCTTATGAAATTACAGGAAATTCTATTTTGACATAAATCCAACAACAACTTCGACCATACATTAATAATGTGTGTTTTTGTGACATAATTTCAACATAATTCTATCACTTTTGCCCCTTATGAATTGCAAAACAGCAGATGGAATTAAGGGCGCTTGCTGGAATGAATCAATCAAACATCTGGGTCGGGAGGCCTCTGTCATTACTCCTGATTTAATATGATAGATCCCCTTTCAGAAGGCCACCCCAGCGCCATCCATCACCTGTGCATGGAGTTACTCACTATTTCTCGGCTAACTGAGAGGACAGGATCTTATAGAAGAGAGGCGTACAGTGATTGGAGGGTGTTTTGAAATGTATTGAGTGTGAGATTGTGCCAATGCCTTTTGTAGAAGCATGTGCCTATTTTAGTGTATGCATAATCAACCCATTCTCACTCCAAAGGTGTCAAAAACCGAAGCATGGTCAAGCGCCCCTATCGTCACTTTTATGACGCCAAATGTGCCTCTCGGCGTCGCAATATCGACGCACTACAACCTTCATTGCTTTCAGTGGGAAACTTTTGGCGTCAAAATTTCGACGCGAGGACATGTGATGTTTATCGCTATGAAATCACGTTCAAGAAGTCTCATTCAGCACACATCGTGATACTTGCCACCAGTTTACAAGAGCCGCAGGTTGGGTGAGTAATCGTAAATACGCTCTTTTAATGCCTTTTATAAAATGTATTCTGTCTTCTTTATTAATCAGATTAGTGCCATATGTTTAATCGCTGTATTATATCGGTCATCCGCGGCTGTCTTTGAGTTTCATTGTGTTTAAATAAATGAACACAGCTGCTAATTAGTGTGATTAAACTCTATCGGTCACGTGACGTGCCATAGACCTTCGATGATGTAAGTTGTATTTGTAGTAAAATCATGGTAATCACGACACTTACAATAGTAATAAATGAAATGTGAAGTTAAAACACAGTAAATGGGACATTCACCATGTTTTTACCACAGTAACTGTAGTTTTACTATGGTATATTAATAATCAATACAACAATACAATAATTACCAAACCAGCTATGTTTGTATCACTGTAATGTTAGTGTTTTTATGTTCTTTTATATGACAGATATCACAGTAATCATATGTTCTGTACCATGCTTTTAATACCTTTTCATGTAAAAAAATAAATAAATAAAACAAATTAATAATAAATAATAAAAAAATGTATTTTTCCATCTTGCAGTTCATTCATATCAGTTTATATCTAAATATTTTGCTCACAGATCATTATTAACATTCTGTATATAATTCAATTTTATTTTCTCTCCCCTTTTTTATTATTTTTATTTTTAGCTGAAAAGACGTAAAGGCAGTCAGCCCAGTGGTGTTTCTGGAGAGGTATTCCTTCAGAAATGGAGAAGACACAAAGCTGCGGAGGCAGACATTTGCAGCGGTAAGTCTGTGATAGTTTGTCCCTTTTATCAAACATTCCTGCTGTTATTATTTGTACAGCATTTGTTGTTTCTTAAACTGTTGCACTGTCCAAATACCCACACTTGCCATCTTTGCACTTGACCACTTGATTATTTATTTGACGTCTTTCCTGTATTTGGCCTAGTGTTCTATTGAGCATGATGATTTTTTATACTATTACAATTACAGCATGTTAGCAAAGTGTGACTGGACATTTTTAATCTTATGTTTTTAAAAACACACCACCTGTTTTAAAAGCAGACAAGTGTCATGAAATTGGTTTAGTTGATATACACCAATTGACATTATTTCATTGTTTTGTAAATGTTGTGTTATAAATTGTGGATTGATAGTTGATTGGTTTGAAGCAAGAACTTACACTGCATAGACTAAAACACATTTGTGAGAGAAGTCAGGAACTTTGGAGAAAGATTCTACAGGAAAAAGACACATTTACTGCAACAACAGATGAATTCTAGAGGTAAAAACTCCAGTCTCTGAGAACTACACATGCTAATGCAGTCTCATGAGCAAGACCTTTGCTTCTGTAACTTTTTCTTAATTTTGGCAGAATGACATTTTTATTGCAGTATTTTATTGACAGATGATCTCATCAGCCAAATGAGGGGTTTTGACCGAGTGATGCTCTTGAAAGGAGTGAAAGAAGCGGATGTGGTAAATTGTCTTCAGAGAAAAAGCTTCTCAAAAGGTCTTAAAGCATCAACTTTAAACAAGGGTCATAGTTGCTCACCCTGCTAAAATCACGCAGAACATAAGCTGAGCTCTCTGTCCATTAAACAACTTCATCTGGATTGTTGGTTTTACTTTGACCAGGTCTGGGATCTTAGGACTGAGAGATCCTCTGGTTGAGAAAAAGCTACCTCACATCAGTGCTGGATATCAACCACAAACTGTTTCCAGAAATGAGAGAAGAAGATAATGATGCGGAGATGAAACCAGTTTAGATGTGATGATAAGGAATCATTATTTTCTGAAACTGTATCACATGTCTTATATGTAACACAGTTGACTGGATGGGACTGTGTGACTTTTAAGGACATTTCATCACTCATATGTGTGAACTGATTAATATAAATTAGGTTAATGTATTTTTGATGATAATTATTTTCCTTGAATCTTATTTGTCTTGGTGCTACTTTATCAACTTTATAGTCTATGCTTCAATAAAATGAAAATGGTGAATATTGTGTTCTGGAGATTCTTGGTAAATACATCATTTTACTAGGTAGGCTCATATGTGTTTATTTTAGACTTGGAAAAACTACATATTAATTATTGGGATTATTTTTTACTTAAGACATAAACATTTTTGATCGGATTAATAACATCTGGGACAACAGTACACCAGAAAGTTATCTTTATATTTTAGTAACAATTTTTTTGTGAAATAAAGGGAGTTACAAGATTAATTATTTTGCATTACAAGATGGTGCCATGGGCTTTATTGTTACAAACACTTGATTGATAACTGAGAATGTAGCAGAAATAATCAATGTGGATCTTGAACTGCATTAAAACCAAGAGCATGCACGTTACTAATGTCCAGCACCTGAGGAGCAAGATACGGGGGTGAGGAGGACATTTTTACACTGATTTTTGCTAATTAGTTTATATATATATATATATATATATATATATATATATATATATATATATATATATATATATATATATATATATATATATTAGTATTCTTAGGACTGCATGAATTTGTCCTTGTGTAATAGTGAAGTATCACAATGTGTATAAATTGTCCTTGATTACTGCTTTTACAGTGGGGAATAGATAACGGCAAGTTGTTGCAGGTTCATCCATTATATTTATTGCCATTTACTTCAAAAATCTAAGAAATAATCTATTATTTTCATTATTAAATCATTTCTTTCAAATTTTTCCATGTTTCATCAGATGGCCTCACAATGTCCTGTCAAAAGGTATAATAGCCAAGATGTAAGAATAGAAACCAGAGGACTGTGAAAACTGTCAGATATAAATGTGACTCAGCTCAGTTTGTTGTCCATGATGAGGAGAATACATATATGTAGGTTTTACTGCCCTTGTACCCCCAGGGGTCCAGTAGCACCCCTTGGAAGAGCCCAAAACTGTACATTTCAAATGGCTGTAAATCAGAGTCCAATTAACATATCAAAGAGAAAGTTAAATTAAATTGACCAAAATGTTATACAACACAATGTAAATGTTTCAAACTCACAAAATAACACCATGAACACATGCAAGTCAAGTGTTCAATATCAACTATAAAACTCTATCAGCACAGCATGAAATAAACACTGATTGTCCGAACAATGGAAGATAGAGAAAGTGTTCAGGAAAACAAACACCTGCTACCTTTGACAATAACATCATGAATTCACTTCATGACTGGAACTAGGGGATTACTGTGTATGAATATGTCCTTTACTAAAATTCCTGATGAGAACTGATGCTTTTTTTAAATGATAAAAGCATTAGGAAGATACCAATTAAAGTTTAGTGTATGAAGCTTGAAAAAGAGAACACAATGCTTTATCAATACAAAAAAATCTACAGTGTTATCTGCAAACAATCCTGTAAGACAGAAAGGAAGGAAATATTATTAAATTACATTCAACTTATACATTACACTGGGGTTTGTTTAGACCATAAAAGCAGCCTCTGTAAAGATGCTGTATAATTAAATGTTAAATGCATCCATTATTAAAAGCAAATAATTAATAGCAAGCTATAGTCATATGATTTCTTTTGATAGTGTCAGATGAGACAGTCCTGGGGCATGTACAATATCATACAAGTGTTAAACTGAATTATTAAGACTGATTTGCCACTGTGTTTAGGGTTCATTTTTAAGACTTTGACCCTGTCCAGATACCCACACTTGCAGTCTTGGCCACTTCAGAGTGTGTGTACGTGACAGTGTGTGCACAAGACTGTCCCCGTTTTAATAATGCCAAAGCACAGCGTCCTTAACACACACTAAACCTCTCCGATACTGCTCCGGAGCACTATACAACGCTTAGTGTATCCCATCATACATCATGTTTTGGTATAAATCGTCAGACTTTTTGCCGAGATCTCACAAGAGGTCACGGAAAGCTGTCCAATGTACAGTATGTGAAAATTGATAATTAGATATTAAAAATCTCTGTAAACACATAAGTGTGTCCCATAAGGCAGTGGCTCCCAATCCTGGTCCTGGAGAACCCCAACACTGCACATTTGAGATGTCTCCCTGATCAAACACACCTGATTCAACTCATCAGCTCATCAGTGAAGACTCCAAGACCTCAAAAGTGTGTTTGTCAGATAAGAGAGACACCAAAACTGTGCAGTGCTGGGGTTCTCCAGGACCAGAATTGGGAAACACAGTCATCAGGTCATGAAAAGTTTGACACACACTTATGGTCATCATGCTCAATAGAACACTAGGCCAAATACAGGAAAGATGTCAAATAAATAATCAAGTGGTCAAGTGCAAAGATGGCAAGTGTGGGTATTTGGACAGTGCAACAGTATAAGAAACAACAAATGCTGTACAAATAATAACAGCAGGAATGTTTGATAAAAGGGACAAACTATCACAGACTTACTGCTGCAAATGTCTGCCTCCGCAGCTTTCTGTCTTCTCCATTTCTAAAGGAATACCTCTCCAGAAACACCACTGGGCTGACTGCCTTTACGTCTTTTCAGCTAAAAATAAAAAAAAAATAAAAAAAGGGAGAGACAATAAAATTGAATTATATACAGAATGTTAATAATGATCTGTGAGCAAAATATTTAGATATAAACTGATATGAAAAATCATATCATATAAAAAATGATATGATTTTTTATTATTTATATATTTTTAATTTGTTTTATTTTTTTGGATTTACATGAAAAGGTATTAAAAGCATGGTACAGAACATATGATTACTGTGATATCTGTCATATAAAAGCACATAAAAACAATAACATTACAGTGATACAAACATAGCTGGTTTGGTGATTATTGTATTGTTGTATTGATTATTAATATACCATAGTAAAACTACAGTTACTGTGGTAAAAACATGGTAAATTTACGTTTACTGTGTTTTAACTTCACATTTAATTTATTACTATTGTAAGTGTCGTGATTACCATGATTTTACTACAAATACAACTTACATCATCGAAGGTCTATGGCACGTCACGTGACCGATAGTGTTTAATCACACTAATTAGCAGCTGTGTTCATTTATTTAAACACAATGAAACTCAAAGACAGCCGCTGATGACCGATATAATACAGCGATTAAACATATGGCGCTAATCTGATTAATAAAGAAGACAGAATACATTTTATAAAAGGCATTAAAAGACATATTTACGATTACTCACCCAACCTGCGGCTCTTGTAAACTGGTGGCAAGTATCGCGATGTGTGCTGAATGAGACTTCTTGAACGTGATTTCATAGCGATAAACATCACATGTCCTCGCGTCGAAATTCTGACGCCAAAAGTTTCCCACTGAAAGCAATGAAGGTTGTAATTCGTCGATATGGCGACGCCGAGAGGCACATTTGGCGCCATAAAAGTGACGCTAGGGGCGCTTGACCATGCTTCGGTTTTTGACGCCTTTGGAGTGAGAATGGGTTGGCATAATTGCATAACACAGAGCTTAAAATAAAGACTGGGGGGTTGAAAGAATGCCTGAATACTTAATTGCCTGTAACTGCATGAATTAAATTTGTTATTTTTGTATGCAATGTGAGTTGCTGCTGGTGAGACAAAGAAGAGCATTAGTATTGACCTTTGCTTACGAAACAAAATAGTTTCTGTCTTGGCTAATTAAAAAGTATTTTAATTGATTCATCAGCTACTCATCTTGCAATAAATGGCACAAATGCTTTTAGTACTTTACTCTAAGGAAGATCGATTGGTCTACTAGGTTGTGTTTATTAGCCCCCATGCAATTTTTCTAACAATGAATGTCAAATTTAAAAGTTGACTCTGTGCTCTAATGTATGCCTTTACATTAAAGATACCCAGAAAAAAAGTGTTACATTTGTAGTTAAAACTACTAAAAAATAAATGTATTTTTTTAGTTTAGAATTAGATAGTCCTTTCCACAGGTAACTTACTAAACAACTTAGGTAAACAACTTAGGCTATTTTATTTTATTTTTTCTCATTCTCACTAATTTCTAATTCTCGCCCTCAGTTCACAAAATCTGCCCATGTCTGATAATAATAGCTTTGTAGGACTATACATTATTTGGACAATTAGTCAAAAAAATTACAAATAAACTAATAATAAAAAAATTAAAAAATAAAAACGAAACAGAAATAATATATTGATATTTAATATTAATATATTTTCTGTCCAGTTTTATTGTGTAACTTTCAATGAAATAGTTATTTATTTATTTACTTATTTATTTATTTTATTTCAGTATCATTACAATTATTGAGTTACATTAAAAAGCCTTATAAAATTACTTTATATTATATAATAAAATAATAAATAATTATTGTTTTCGGCCAAGTGCATCCAGAATTTTTGGTTTCAGCCTGGATTTTTAATTTTGGTGTATCCCTACTACAAGTGTAAACACACCATAAAAATACATATTAGCACCTAATATTAGTAACATATTAGTAGGGAACCTGCCCAGTGACAGTTTTGTACCTTTTGTCTAAGAGTGCATTTAGACTTTCATATGCCAGCAGTTAATTTTTATCTGATTGACTCATAAAAATATAATTCCTATAGATTTAAAAAAACATTACATTTTTCACATGTATGATATATTTTCAACCATATGTCATGTGGTGCTGTTGGAGGAAGCCTAGGAGCACAAACTGCAAAAATGCCAAAAGAGTCCCCAAAGCCTGGAGCATTGTTTCTCTGTTTTTAGCCTTGAAGGATTCCAGGGCTTTGTGGTGGTATTTATTATTATTTTATTTTATTTTTTCATTTAGCTTTCTTTCTCCTCCCCACTTTTATGAAAGGTATTGGTTGTCACCACAGGGCAGACTTCTATGAGTCTTTCTGTCAGGGCAGATTTCTGTCACAAAGTGTTTATTGAGCATAGCACTTGTCAGCTGCACATTCTGAGATGGCTCCGTATGCATAGTATCCATCCCCCAAATGAAACATGCTCTGAGAACCTGAGGCTAGAGATGTACCTTGGCAGGAGCATTGGTTGCCCCGCAGGCCTTCTTCTATCGTGTCCAAAACAGTTAAGAAATGTTAATGAAAACAGATCATTAGGGACAGGCCTGTTTACTGTCTCTGTTTTTTCTCATGCAGGGAATTTGGCCGGTGGAAAGTGAATAACTTGGCTGTAGAGCGACGGGATTTCCTGAACTCCCCTTTGCCTCTCACCCCGGAATTTATAAGGAACATTCAACTCCTGGGGCGAAGGCCCACTGCCCAGCAAATTACTAACAACCTGATCAAGAAATATGGCACCCATTTTCTACTGTCAGCTACACTAGGAGGTAGAAAAATATATTCCTGTGAAATTTCCTGCATGGTGGTTTGTGCAAAGGTCATAATACCTACTGTGAGTGAACTTAGGAACAAACACGTGTTTTGTTTATGCAGAAGAAACACACATATAGATCTCATTTTTTCTCATATTTACATCTCAATTACTACTTGTACACTATCAAGCCAAGGAAAAACATTTGCCGCATAACCACTGTGTGGTTGTAAGGGGGAGGCAGTTGTAAACATATGGTAACATGTCCAGGATGGGTTACTTTTCAGAAATCCACAAGCATTATTTTGCTCATTTCTTAAACTCGGAGCAGCCTGTGCTTACAAGTTACTTCACGTAATGCAAAATTGCCTGTACAGAACTGATGTGGCCTTCACTGCTCTGGAAAACAAGCATTATTGTATAAGCTTAGGGCATGAAAATGGAGATGCAAGTCTAGCCTTTGCAGCAGACCTGCCTGAAATACAAACTGCCACATGCTTACAGAGCATTTACAGTATAAGCATAAACTGTAAAGTCAAACTGATCTGCTTTACCTGATAAGGCTGGATATTGATACAGATTTCCTGATTAATTTCTGCTTTACAAGCTCTTGATTCGATTCCAGTTTATTTATAATAGTTATATTTTGATGCTGATAACATTATCTGCTAATGCTGTAAATTGAAGGTCAGTGTTTAGTGGGGTAACTCTTCTTTTTGAACTATTCATTAAAATAACCAGCTGGTTAGAATAACTTGTTTCGGAAATCAGGCTACACTGGATGAGATGTTTTATGTTTTTGATTCACTAAGAGTAATTTGTTTGTTCAACTTTTATCAATCAGCTTATATAAAACTGCTTGCATCATTCTCCAGGTGCACAGAATACATCAATTCTTACTGTAAAACTTTTCTACATCAATAAGCATGGTTCCTTCTGTTTCCGCTAGGAGAGGAGGCTCTGACTCTATTTGTGGACAAGAGGAAGTTGAGTAAGAAAGCAGAGGCTAGCGACTACACCAGTAACAGCACAGCTGTGACTCTGGAGGCCCTGCACCAGCTGGCTGCCTCCTATTTCATAGACAGGGAGAGTACTCTGCGAAAACTACATCACATTCAGATTGCTTCCACTGCTATCAAGGTATGTCATTAGTCAAGTCAGAGCCCACAGCTTCCTCCTTTCAACTCCTCAAGAATAATCATGTTCAGTATAACAAAGTGATTTTTTTTTCACTATCCCTGTTGCCATGATCCTGCTGTGAAAAGTCCCATATGCTGTGAGTGTGAGATCTAGAGATATCCATTCACTGATATATATGAAAGGTTCTGCATTGTGAGAAAATAAAACTAGCTCTGGTTGTACATGTTGTTCAAGGATGAGATTTATTAATGGCCTATTATGCAGAGTAATTAAAAAAATGTGGCTGTTTATATATATATATATATATATATATATATATATATATATATATATACATATATACAGTAAAAGCTTAATTTGGGGAAGGATTAAAAATCATGGTGTATCTCCACAATCTTGCTGTTTTGCATCTTGACAGCCTGATGTACTTTGGCCGAGAGAGCTCAATGCAATGCAAATGAAACAAAACCCATGCAAATACAAAATACACCACCAAATTAAGAAAATGTCTTCATCAGTTTGACAACATATGCGCTGCAAATACTTACAACACGTTGAAAAACAGAAACACACTGCAAATATGCACATCGTGACCAAATACAGAAATGCAATGTAAAAACGCATAACACAATCATATACAGAAATGCACTGCAAATATGCATAACACAACCAAATACAGAAATGCACTGCAAATACGTACAGGCCACATTATAAATACATAAGGGAAAAAGCAACAAGTGCCGAACCTGGTTGGGACACGCTTCAATGTTTACTGTTTTAACATCCTGGTATTAATCATATGATACCTTGCCATTTTTTTTTTTTTTTTGCCAAAATAAGCTGACAAAATATACAATTACTGTAACTTTGAAACGTTATATAGCCCAAGCTGGTTAACTTACATTTACAACTTCCCTTACAAAAATTAACCATAGTTTTCTACTAAAAAAATAATAAATAAATAATCATAAGAGAGCAGATTTCCTAAAAGAGCAAATCACGGACGATTCGCGTCTTTTTAAAGACGCTGTTTCGTCCGCGTCCTTCTGGATGCGGTCGTTTCCTGTTCTCTGACAACGGCCACGATCGTTGTCTTCTGTGTCTGGGCATTCAGCACCCTGAAGGCGCGTTCGTGGATGGTTCATGCACGCACTGCGTGTGTGACCATGGAAACGCTGTGATCGCGTATCCCCTTTCTTAAAGGGAAAGGAGCAGACCCCTCTGTCACTACCCGTTCCGGTTTCTCTGCCACGAGCAGATGATCGCCGGCTAGTGCTCTGGGAGATTTGTAGGTGACAGTGAGAGCTTCTCTGCCGGGCCACGCCCCACGGACCTCTTACCCCTTCCGCAGTGTTTGTCCTGTGCGGCTGCTGGGTGATTTTGCTGGGCTGTCTTATGGCAGTCCCAACGGGTCATTCAGTTTGCCGCCGGGGATCAGATGTCAATTGCAGCATCGGGGATGGGCTGTTGACCTCTGTGGATGAAGATTCGGCGGGGCTGCCCACCTCGGGTGTTGTTGCCACTGCCGAATTGGACCCAGAGTTGACAGCCGTGCTTGCCCGGGCAGCTGTGAGCATCAGGATGGAGGTGAATGCACCGCCCAGCCCTGAGTGCTCATGGCTGTTTGATTGGTTCTCGGTGTAGAGCGCGGCTCACAACCGCGTTTTGCTCT
Source organism: Carassius carassius (assembly GCF_963082965.1). Taxonomy (NCBI): domain Eukaryota; kingdom Metazoa; phylum Chordata; class Actinopteri; order Cypriniformes; family Cyprinidae; genus Carassius; species Carassius carassius. Next base: position 12,084,580 of record NC_081764.1, read on the forward strand.
GGTTCCTTTCTTCCCGGATGTGCATGGGGAAGTGATGTAGTCGTGGATGGCCCCTTTTTACGGCCGGAAGCAGCTCATTTCGTTCCTCCATCCTCACTACCCTCGATGGCGGGGCAGCTAGGGGTGCATCGACATTCGCCAGCAGGAGAGTGCGATTGCGATGCACTTGTGTCCGCAAAACGTCGCCACTGGGAGGAATAGTCCGCGCCTCTCACCCAAGGCCTGTAAGCTGTCAGCCGCTCTCGCTGCCAAGGCTTACAGTGCGGCGGGCCAAGCTGCCTCTGCTCTGCATGCCATGGCTATCCTGCAAACTCACCAAGCCAAGGCTTTAACAAATGCACGAGGGTAGAACCAACCCGAGGTTGATGCAGGAGCTGCACACGGCGACTGACCTCACCCTTCCGGGTGACGGAAGTCACGAAGCAGTCCCTCGGGAAGGCAATGTCCACTCTGGTGGTCCAGTAGTGCCGTTTCTGGTTCAGCCTGGTCTGTATGAGAGACGTTGACAAAGTGCACTTTCTCGATGCTCCTATCTCCCAGGCTGTCCTGTGTGGCGACGCTGTCAGTGGCTGTGCCCAGCAGTTCCTGACAGAACAACAGCAGACTGAGGCCATACAGCACATCTCGCAACCATCCTCCGGTTGCCCCCATTCCGTCTCTGCCTGTGCCTCAGCCTGCTCGTCGCCGTGGGCGCCCGCCTGCGTCCTCCACACCAGCTCCGCCCCGTGCTGAGAGTTCTTCGAGGCGCGTTGAGCCCCAGTAGGAAGACGACTAAGCGGCCCTGACACGGGCTACTCGGAGATGTTGTTGTCACAACAGATGCCTCCAACACGGGCTGGGGCGCGACATGCAATGGGCAGGCAGCTTCAGGGTCCTGGACAGGACCTTGACTGCTTTGGCACATCAACTGTCTGGAGTTGCTGGCAGTGCATCTAGGCTTACAGCGGTTTCGGCCTCTGTTGCTAGACAGGCACGTGTTGGTCCGCACGGACAACACTGCGGCTGTTTCGTACATCAACCGACAGGGCGGTCTACGATCACGTCGCATGTCTCAACTCGCCCGTCATCTCCTCCTCTGGAGTCAGATGCGGCTCAAGTTGCTGCACCCTATCCACATCCTGGGGGAGCTCAATCGTGCAGCCGACGCGCTCTCACAACAGCTCACCTTTCCCGGGGAATGGCGACTCCATCCCCAGACGGTCCAGCTGATCTGGAGTCGATTTGGGGAAGCCCAGGTAGACCTGTTTGCTTCCCACGAGTCCTCCCACTGCCAGCTGTACTATTCCCTGTCCCAGGCCCCCCTTGGCACGGATGCACTGGCACACAGCTGGCCTCGGGCTTTACGCAAGTATGCGTTTCCCCCAGTGAGCCTGCTCGCACAGATGCTGTGCAAGGTCAGAGAGGACGAGGAACAGGTCCTGTTGGTTGCGCCTTACTGGCCCACCCGGACCTGGTTTTCGGAAATCATGCTCCTCGTGACAGCCCCTCCCTGGCGCATCCCCCTGAGGAGGGACCTTCTCTCTCAGGGGCTTGGCACCATTTGGCACCCGCGTCCAGATCTTTGGAACCTCCACGTGTGGCTTCTGGACAGGACGCGGCAGACCTAAGTGATCTGCCCCCAGCGGTGGTAGACACAATCACTCAGGCTAGAGCCCCCTCTACGAGGCAGGCCTATGCTCTGAAGTGGAGTCTGTTCACAAATTGGTGTTCTTCTCACCGAGAAGACCCCCGGAGATGCCCGGTCAGAGTCGTGCTTTCTTTCCTGCAAGAAGGGTTGGAGCGTGGGCTGTCACCCTCCTCCCTGAAAGTGTATGTGGCTGCCATTGCAGCCCATCACGATGCAGTGGACGGCCGGTCCCTGGTAAGGTTCCTTCCACGGTAAGGTTTCCCTCTTGGCAAACCCGTGTCTTCCCTTGACAGACCTGTTCTGTCAGTCTCTTCTGGCAGCCGTTCCATCCCTACTCTAAGGTAGGACCTGCCTCAGAGACCCCTTCCATATGTAGTACTGCCCCCTGGGTCAGTCCATATCAGTATCTCCACATGCCACCTCCCTACGGGTAGGATGTGGTCTCCGTAGCGACCTTTTCCTAAGGCTCGCTTCCCCATTGTCTTGCCAAGCTGTAAGAACAAATAGGGAAGATTTGAAGCAATCTTTCTCCGAAGGTTGAAATCCCTTCCAAACTAACTTTGTGTGGGCGGAACAGCAGCGTGGCCTTCTCCAGCAGTGATGTACTCTCCCTTTGGCCCCTTCGGTACCAAGGTCAGTGAATTTGCGCTGGGGCTTTGGGAAGGTTACGACCTTAAGCGTAGCTTTTGTGGCACGCCAGGGCTTGTCGACAATTGCAGCGCCACAGGGTTGTGACGGTGTTCAGGTTGTGGCATTTTCCATAGGACCCCATATGTCGTTCGACATAACTCGTAATGACCGACAGATAGGGAACGTCTCGGTTACGTATGTAACCCTCGTTCCCTGATGGAGGGAACGGAGACGTTATGTCCCCATGCCACAACCTTGAACCGGTCGCTGTTGACGGGACACATTCTCGGCTCCTCAGCGTAAAACCTGATGAGTGGATGCACCTGTCGCCCTATTTATACCGGGGATTGGCTCAGGTATGTTAAATCCACTAGCCAATTTTCATTGGCGTTTTCTCTTAAATTCAGAGATGATTGGCCTCCCAAGTGAGACCCCATATGTCGTTCGACAAAACTCGTAGTGACCAACAGATAGGGAACGTCTCGGTTACGTACGTAACCCTCGTTTCCCTGATGGAGGGAACGGAGACGTTATGTCAAACCACATATGGGGTCTCCATATACGTTCTCTCTTCACAGCAGTTCAGGCAGTGTACTGTTTGAGTACATGAATTACTCCGGGATATTGGTTTGTTTGAACTCAGAGGGAGTGTCAGCCACATTAAAAAAAGTTAACAGCTTAAGTCATTTGTGGATTAATGTGTATTGGAGACGTAAACCATTTAAAATGATTCAGTTCGATTTGGTGAACTGGTTCAAAAAGATCCGGTTACATCGAATTATTCGTTCGCGAACCGGATATGACAAACTGCTTTGTTTTGAACTCTTTCACAACAGACACGGGAGAGAAGACAATGCTGAATAAAGTCGTAGTTTTTGCTATTTTTGGACTAAAATGTATTTTCAATGCTTCAAAAAATGCTAACTGACCCTCTGATGTCACATGGACTACTTTGATGATGTTTTTCTTACCTTTCTGGACATGGACAGTAGACCGTACACACAGTTTCAATGGAGGGACTGAGAGCTCTCGGACTAAATCTAAAATATCTTAAACTCTGTTCCCAAGATAAATGGAGGTCTTACTGGTTTGGAACGACATGAAGGTGAGTTATTAATGACATAATTATGATTTTTTGGGTGAACTATCCCTTTAAAAGTACTATCTAAAAGCAAGCAAGTTGGTTAAAATAATATCAAATAAAAAAATAAAATAAAACAAAACTATGAATTTAAGCTTTAAGATAGCTCTTAAGTTATTTGCATTTTTAAAGCATACAGATTTATAGTACACCTAGCAAACATAAGCACTTAAATTTAAAATAAGTTAAATGAAGAAAATACATATTTGAGACGAAAACACACAAGCTTATCTTATACTGTTAACGTAGACTAACCATGTTCCGTACAAAACGATGTTCCTTACAGGTGACGTTTTAGCGCCGATTGCAGAATAAATAATTACAGGTCGTACATAAACTATATATCTGTGTCATCCTTATGTTTCTCTCTTTCACCCCCAATCTAAACAGAGACCCATCCGCTGTTTGTTTCAGTAAGATTTGAGTAAGTTTGCTCGTTGCTCCCACCACGCTTGAAAATGGACGGTGGGGAAGATTTTCTTCAAAACTTCAGGCCATTGCGACCCTAATTTTTATGAGTTCGCAAATGTACCACTGTTTTTTTTTTTTTTTTTACCTGCCTTATTTTTTAGGCAATATGCTATGGTTTACTACAGATATGTGTATTTTAAGAATACGTTTTACAATGTGCTCTGAGCATTCAACACATCAAGTTGTCTTCATCTTGAATTTAAAGCATTCAAACACAAGATGCGGGAAAGCTGAACTGAGTAGCTGGTTACTCGCGTGCTGTGTTCGGTGTGCACGAGAGAGCCGCGCCTCACGAACAGCAACACTGAACCAAACTTTCCTTCAGTACGTTCGCGTCCTCCTGCATCTGAATTAACAAATACAAATCGCAGTTTAAACAAACAGAAAAAGATGCGAAAGAGCTCAATTCAGCACCGCGGTGTTCTGGTGTTTAGAGCGCACGCAGAGATGCGTCTCAAAGTCTTCTTGCTTTTGTACCGACAAATACATACAAAATGTCAAAATATCCGTCTTGGAAAATGTGTTCGAAAAAGTCTGTGGTTATGTCTTAAGTGAAAGTAAAGAGTTGAGAAAGAAATCGGATGTGTATCATTATAATGGATGCACTGTCTCTTAAAGTGACCGCGCCTAATTTACTAGCTCTGCTGTCAGTGTCTTCAATGTATGAAAATGAAAGTAAATCACTCACTGCTCTTGACTGAAATACTTTGTAGTTTTAACAAGAATTTATCCACAGTCAAACCAAAAATCTGATATAATTGATTATATTTTTTACTAGTGGGTGCAGGACACCAGTTCATTCTAGGGGTGTGCCAGTACTAGTATCGGTACCGAACGGTTAACATCCCAGCTGAAGATAATGAGGAAATTATATTGCTCCTTTTGCAAAGAGCATTCCTAACGACTACTTAATGGCAACACATGCCCTATTCACTCCAAAGTCCCCACTTCAAGGGGATAAGGATGATCACTTCCAAATTTAATTTGCCCGGGTATCGTTCGGTACCGATACTAGTACCGGCGCATCCCTAGTTCATTCATGTAAGTGGGTATAGCAAAATACAGTGTGAAATATTGTACCCAAAAATTCTTCATACTTTAGACTACCAGTGACATTGCTTGCTTGGTAACTGTTCAACAGAGTATTGATAGTTGTGTAAATATTGTCATACTGACAGTTGTCTGAAGTTTTGGTTGATTCCATTACATATTTTTCTATCAAAGTTATCTGACATTATCAAGAGGAATTTTTTTCTGACACAGTTTAACTCTGAATTCTTATTGTCATATTTTATTACCAATTTCTAAACTATAGCAAATAAACTGTGATATTGTGAGAAATGTTGAAGGTGTCTGAATACATTTTGTTTTGACTGAATAGTCTTCACTGTGTTCCTGTAGCTCAACTGGTAGAGCATTGCGTTAGCAAGAAAGCAAATGCAAGGTTGGGGGTTTGAATCCCCGGGAACACACGATAGGTAAAAATTGATAGCTTGAATGCACTGGAAGTCGTTTGGATAAAAGCGTCTGCTAAATGTGTAAGATTTAATATAAAATACACAGTGCTATTTTAAATTAGTTTCTGAACACCTACAAACTTAAAAAACTTAACAATTGTGTACATAGCACAAATAAAAATAATGAACATACAGTACAAATTAAACAATTTCAGACAGGGCCCACTGTACAACCTGCACCAGGGCCCCTCTAACCCCAGCTACGGCCCTGGGTTAAGGTACCCATGCACTGTGTGTACTGTAAGACATAAAAAAAGAAGGCATGTGGTTTAAAAGATGACAAGTAAAATACAAAGCACATCTGTATGCAATACAGTTTAATTATTGTTCATTATTATCCAGAGCGGCTTACTATAAATAATTTGTGCGACCAAATCATTTTTGCACCAGTAACTGAAAAAGTTAGTAGCGCAAGTGCCACCAGTGGAAAAGGTTAGTGTAATTCCCTGTCAGCTTAGGATGGAAGACAACTAGAGCAGCGAAAATGTACATTTCTATTCCACTTATGTTTCTCACAGTACTACAGCCTTTATTAAATGAATATTATGTTATCACAAATTGTTAAATATATTACCTTTTGTTGAATAAACGCTTTGAAATGGGAATGTTTAATCATCGATTGCAGGCGATAACCACTTAGCGCCACCCTCACCTGAGACAGTGTTACGATCGGAGACCCAGGGAAACACAGGAGACAAGAGATCCAATCGCAGTGTGGGTTTTAATGGAAAATCCAAATACGAAATCAACAAGCAGGGGTCAAAACCATAAATCCATCCAATAAATAAACAAACAGGGAAGAAACAGGGATGGGAACAGGAACTCGGAAGACGAGGAACTCAGAAGGCAAGGAAACTGGGTGACTGAAAGAAAGGACTACATGCAGACAAACAGAAAAGGACTGGTTAATATAAGGAGGAAAATGACTAACAAGTGAAGACACCTGAGTGCAATTAACAGGAGTGCAATTACTGTGACGAAGGGACAAGGCTTTGTGGGAATTGTAGTGCCTACGGTGAGGTGCCTATGGGGAAGTGAGCCCACTAGTGGAGACTCAGGGAAACAGAGACCAGACAGCGTGACAGACAGGCAGCAGAGATATCTTACTTTATGAAGTTTTCACATTGGTTAACCTTTTTTTTTATTAATCAGTGCAAATTATTTGCCCTTCTCATCTTCTGCATCTTCAGAAAGATATGGAAATGATTCACTAACCTTTCACATGGTTCATGCTTAACTCACATGGCATAATTAATATCTTGACACAATCATGCCTAACTCGCATGCACCCTTTATTAAAGCAGCAATTAACTTGTATTTTAATCAAATAAAAAGGTACTAATCTTTGATATTCATTGAAATTATGTTTTCTTGCAGTTAAAATAAATAAACTTTTGCTCAGTTATATGTCTGTTAATTACTGTTAATTATTCTCATAGCCTGCATAGAAAATTACCTGCCAGAGTGATTGCACTGTTGAGAAAAAAAAACCTCGCGCTCGTCTGACCCTTCTCAGGCAACTCGAAGACGAAGAAGGAAAACTGAAATGAATAACTTGCAACCACATAGATTGTAAAGATGTGCATATTGTGAACAAATTTCATTCAAATCATGGCTTAAATTGATACACAAAGAACCACCACTTACCGGAGTGATAACAATGACGGACCAACATTAACTGGGCGCCGCCTGAGGCAACTCTAAAACGGCGTACAAAAGCACATCTTTTGAACAAACCTATTTCAGCTCTTATGGTAAATATTATATAGAGAACAGTACCTACCGGAGAGATTAACTTACACTGTCAGGCAGAAAAATATAGGCGACTTCTGACCTGAGGCAACAATAAGACCAGGTGGGAAAATTTAACTGACTAACTTGCCGCAACCTATGTAGTACAAAAGCGCATATTGTAAACAAACTTCATTTAAATCATATCGTGAATTGATACACATAGAACTACACTTACCAGAGCGACCACAATGAGGGAATAAACAGACGCTGCTTAAGGAAACTCGAAAATGAAACAGGAGAAATTAAAATGCCGTTGTTTATAAAAAAGCGATCGAACTGCGCATGCTCATCAGCCTTTCGTGGGCAATACTCAGTGCCGGCCCGAAGCATTGTGGGGCCCTAGGCGAGATTAAAAAAATTTGAGCCCACTGGTGTAAAAACAGTGAGAAGGGAGCACATAAAATACAATTTCAATATTTAAGTGTATACATTTTTATTATCTGTAACAAACTCAACATGTAATACATGTGTAAAAATATTTAGTCAGATTTAAATTTGGAAAGAGGAGGAGACCTTTTTTTAGCATGAATTAGTGGGATGGATAATTCATTGATTATTTAATGAAACATGCTTAATGTGGCCTAATTTTCTCTCACATATCACACAAGTATGTCTGTGATCATGGGCATCATCACATTTATTAAATCAAGTATTAATACTACACTAATAAATAATGTATTATGTATAGCGAAACATACCTTTTTGAGCCTGCTTTTCTCCATCTGCTTTTCTCTTCTTTCTTTTTTTGGCTCCGGAAAGATATCGTTTGGATGCCATTTAATTTCAAATTAAAATAGCATCAATGTGCATTGCATAAATTAGAAATACGTCGATCAAAAATAGCAACCAGACTTATGGCGTTATATAACTTTAGACTTATTTAAGACACTTTCTCGAGTATATATCGAAAGGAATTTACAGAGATATGTGGCTAAGTGGAATATGTGGAATCTGTACTAGGAATACGTTATGACATTCTAGTTCACCCAATAGCCTATTGTGAGTGGTGTTATGCTAAATAGAGTGTGGTGCTGCTGTGTATGTTTCTAATCTTTTTTCCGCTTTTATTTAGACAGTTTATTATTATTATTATTATTATTATTATTATTATTATTATTATTATTATTATTATTATTACTATCGTTTTCAGCTATTTGTCATGTATGAATTATTCAGAAATATTCTTTTAATAAAATATGTTTTGTATTTTGCTCACCGTCATTGTGAATTGTATCGTGTTTAATGGGGTCTGTGCATTACAAAAGCGTTACAATTGACATATGACAACTCATACTGTACGTGGACATTTGAAAAAATAAAACAATTAAAAGTGCGTGACATCATTCGCGGGGCCCTCAAATCAAATAGGGGCCCCAGGCGACCGCCTGTATCGCCTGTTGGACGGGCCGGCACTGGCAATACTAATAACCAATTTAAAGTTGTTAGTTGTTCTAACTTGAAATATTAATTTGGTGTAACAAATTGATCTAAATTTCTATTTAACTTACATTTCTGTGTTATCTCAACTTGTTTAATGTTAAATTGTTGAATTAACTTTAAAAACTGAGTTTGTAATACAAACTGTAAGTTGGATTTTTACAGTGTAGTACGTTTAATTTAATACCTAGCCAGATTACATTATCAATGCATTGTCCAAATATGCATATTGCCCTTTTTTCCATTAAAACTTATCATTTCAGTCATCAGTTTTGACATTGTCTAGTTACTGTATTTTGCCTATGCATAGCAGTGTTTTTAAAAAGTGAACACAGAACAAAACATCTCATTTTTAAAATAATGTCTTAATATAATGTTTGCCATATTCCATTCCTTATTTTTAATATTTCCTTTAATCCTCACAGATCAACACAAACTAATTTAATTGCCAAAATGCTTTGTGCTTCATATTTGTCACAATTAAGAATTCAGTCAATGCACTATTTGAAGTAACTGTTGCACTTTTGCTGACAGCCATTGAAATTGGTCACACAAAGCTGTAAAACAGCCCCCCAAACAGATATTTACTCTGTCACAGCAGCACAGTTTGACACATGTATTCCAGTCCACACTTTGATGATCCCTCCCCATCCCATTATATACAACAGTGCTTTCCCTCTGCACACAACTGCTGTGGTGCTTAGATGGTTTTATTACAGTTGGAAGGGCAGATCTCAGGTGTCAATGCTGTGTGTGTCTATTGCTGGTGAGAAAAGCAAAAGCACCTGTGAGTGACGGAAGCAGCCTGCCAGGCAGGACGGTGCAGCTCCAACAGCGCAAGAGAATGAATTGCAGAAGCAGCAGGGGCCTCTGACACACGCATCATTTCCACAGGCCACTGACCCATGTCTACATTTCATGGGACAGACAGAGGCAAACGTTCCTCCATATGAATTCCAGATTAAAAAGAGCTGGAGTACAGAATGAGGTTTCTAGCTCCCCCCACTGGGCACCTTGGAGGGGAAATTTAGCTATTTCCTTTCACAGGAAAAGCCTATTAGTGTGGCGTTGTGCTGGGACTGTGAGAGGAAAACACTGGATTGAAGCTCTTTATAAAGTCAGGCTGCATCCCAAATTTGTGGTTCTGCTCAGGTTGTTTGTCTAATGCGTGAACACCCGAGCTATTCTACAATCGGCGGGGATCATTTTGTTCATGATTTGACAATTTCTTCATAACAGATCAGCTCTAAGCCAAGCCAGAATTGAATTTACAGCCATGATACCATCGGAAACACACACAGCGTCAGAATTGTAACCACAGGGAGTCAACGCCAACTCTTTTGGAGAGAATTGACTGTTGTGTTCTGTTATAAGTTACATTTTTCAAGCAAAACCCTCCATAGTCTCAGCTGACATGCCTTATTCTGTCCAGTTATTTGAGAACCCTGCACCACTATTTTGGTCTGCTTTTGTTTGTTTGAACATAGCATATTGGTCATTCAGTTAGGTGTTCTCTTTTTGACTTAGTGAGCTGTTCATAATCAAAGTAAACTGCACTAAGAACCAAAATTGTCTAGTGGTGCTTTCAAAAAAGAAATGCTGAAGCTGAGGTATTTGTCCAGCTGCGAAATTGGAGAAAAGCTTCCAAACTCCGTGGCTAATATCTCCTGACAGAATATTGTTTTTAGGATATAATTGAGATATTTGACTGATCCATAATAGCTACTCACTATGCAGAGTGAGAATCAACAGCAGACTGTTGATGTTTCCCATTAAGCCCGAACATCAGAGGATCACACAAGACCAGGTGGCCTATAATTTGCAATTACAAGGTATTTTGTGACATGCAAAGTATTTGCTTTGAATAACAGCTGTTGTCTGTAAAGGAAATCTAACATCATGCTCCACTTGTTCATCAGTCAGTAGCCATTTAACATATTGCACATCATATGGTGTATTAAATAATAAAGCATATAGATGTATCATCTGATTGTATCAGGTATGGTCGTTATGAAAAAATCAATTGCTGCTGAAGTAAGCTTAGTGTTTTATTGCAGTTCAAGCTTTTGCTCAAGCCAGGGATTCAGGCCATATATTCTGTGGTAACTAGGGATGGGTAAGGATGGAAAACAAATGATGTATATATTTCTTTCTTCTCACTCGCTTGCTCGTTTGCTTTTTTTATTGTTTTATTTTATGTATTCGATTGCTTATAACTCCATCTTGAAAAAAAGAAAAAAGAAAAATTTGAATTGAAATTATTATGCTCACCAAGGCTACATTTAATTGATCCAAAAATACAATTGAAAACAGTAATACTGTAAAATATTTGCACAGTTTTAAATAACTGCTTTCTAGTAGGGGTGTAACGTTACGTGTATTCTTACCGGACCGTTTTGGTACAGGGCTTTCGGTAGGGTGCACGTGTGTACCGAATGAACGAATGCAATATTTTGTGTGCGGAACATAGGTACATTTTCTAGTTTCCAAACGAACATATTAAGTGGCGGAAGTCTCCGCATTCAGTGCAAATCCCGCCCTGCAGCTGATTCTAAGGCCGGTGACACACTGGCTGCGTGGCGTGAGCGTGGCGTTTCTGCTGCGTGTCAGTTGCGTGACGGCTGCTTCGCGTTTTCTGTGTCTTCACCCGAATCGTGCCTGATGCGGCGCTGGCGCACTGCTGCTACTATAGGTGACAGAGGGAGGCCGCCGAGGCGCCGACAGAACAGGATCTTGTCTTCACGACAACAATATCTATACTTCATGTTGAGCATAAATATAAAGCCTACTGATAAAGGACACCGTCAACAGTATTGATGGCAAAATAGACTATGTTTGACAGGAGCAATATGCCAGTGTGTCACCGGCCTAAGGTTTTCAAAAGTCATCACGCGAGTGTGAACATCACTTCAACTAGGAAAAAAACGATTGTAATTCAAACGCAGCTCCTGTCGGCATGTAAACAGACCTTTGCTCTTAATTCCGATCGGTCCCACGCAATAACGAAATCTGAGCAGGTCTAAAAACTGAAACTGTTGATGCTGCACTTTACACTTTGGAAAAGTTATATATATTTTTTAAATATGAGCAGGCCTACAAGCTGGGATTGGTAATGCTGCACTGTAATCATAGTTATTTATTTATATTTTTCATTATATTTTATTATATGATATTGGTTTGAGACTGAGAGTATTTTATTTAGTGGAGAACTTTGCAGCAGTATTTTATTTCTTATTCTTTTTTTTATTTTATATATATTTTATTAAAAAGTATTTAAAAAAGTGTAAACAAATTGTAAAAAAAAAGTTTATAGTAATAAACAACTTGCAGTTTAATGTTTGCATTTCTTTCCCTTACTGTACCGAAAATGAACCGAACCGTGACTTTAAAACCAAGGTACGTACCGAACCGTGATTTTTACGTACCGTTACACCCCTACTTTCTAGTGTATCATATTTTAAAATGCAATCGAATGTGGCAAAGCTGAATTTTCAGCAGGCATTACTCAAGTCTTCAGTATTAAATGATCCTTCAGAAATCATAATATAAAAACAAACCCACATAGTGCAAATCTTCATGCTGCAGAGTTGCTGTTACCAATGCTGGACTCTTCAGTGGGTTTGTGATGGAGTGGCAGAAGAGAACCTGGTCTTTCCTTATCTAACTGTTTGCCCGGAAAAGATATTGTCTGACAGGCCGAATCGAAAGAGATCACTGAATTGATGAAGGTTCACTGGCACCATAAGAGAGAAAAGTGTGAATCAATTATGTGTGCTTCTCCGTGTCATGAGGAGGGAAGGGTGTCTAGAAAAGAGAAAGAAAAATCAAGTGTGATCTCTGATTGCAAATGTGGATAATAGTGGGGATAGCTTGAAATAAAGGTCAATTGAGATGCCTGAGTCAATAATGCTATACAGACTCTGAACATCATTAAGAACTCTCTGCTAAGGTTAGACAACATTCTGCATTGTAAAGAGAAATAGACTTCTGTTTTCTTTGTGGGTGTGAAAGTATATGGAAGCTAATCAATTAAATACATTTCATAATGGAGTACAGGAAAAAACATTGTGCAACAGCCTGCTCTGCTCTTTCAATAAGATGAGAAGAATAGTAAGTGATAATCTGTGAAATGACCTCCACTGCACGCGCATTAGCACCATGTCTGGGACTCACACCAAGCACAGGAAGTTCTTATAACGCATCTGTTCACAGCCAGGCTGCTTATTATCCCTTTTAACAAGGAAAATATGGGAAAAGAGTTTGTTACACACTGTTTTCCATGTAAAATATTATGGTACAGTAACCGTATGGGGAAACTAATTATTTTATCGTTTGAATTTTGTTCCCCAGGTAACTGAAACAAGGACTGGCCCTCTCGGCTGCAGTAACTATGACAACCTTGATTCGGTCAGTTCTGTGCTGGTTCAGAGTCCTGAGAACAAAGTCCATTTGCAAGGTAGAAAATGTTGTTTGAATATAGTATGTAAAGGTTTGATACTGTGACAGGCATTTATTTTTGTCAGCGGCTATTTGCACTAAGTGTAAATAGCATATTTCTTAGTGATAGATGCTATACTGTGCAAAATAGCAGCATTTTTAGTGATATGCTATTTACACTAAGTGCAAAATAGCTATAGATTTTATTTACACTATGTAAAAATTTTACTACTTATTGCAAATATATATATATATACAGTATGCAGTATTAACTTATTGAGTGTACATTTCGATTTAATTTTAATTCAAATTAATAAATGGATGCCACCTTATTGGGACAATAAAGCCCTCCCTAAACCTATCCTAAACCTATTCTAAACCAACCTCATACTTTACCTTCAACTCTTTGATCATATTCTTAGTTTTTATTGAAAATAAATGCTTTTCTGATGTGAAATTTGAGAAGGAAAAAAAAAAGTTCACCAAAAGGTGGATTTGATCCCAGGTATATCGGGTTAAAATAAACATATCACACGTCTTACCATCTGCACCACTGGGACTAATGATTAAAGCCTGTTTTTTGTAGTGTTGAGTATCAGAATCACACGTTAGTGGGTAGAGTGAGTGTAAATGGCTTTAGCCAACAAGGCGGGCTATTTGCATTTAGTGTAAATAGATACTCTTTTTATTTTTAATTTTTTATGTGAAACACAAAAGGCTCTTTTCCAAAAGCTAGAGAGCTCTGTTCGAAGGAACATCTTAAGGCATCGCAGTCACGTTCTTGACATGAAGGCTGTTCCGAAAGGTTGGCAGCTTAATTATGTGGCTTCAGTAGATGACTTGTGGGAAAGGCAATCTCAGAACTAAACTCAGTGATAACTTTAAATCTAAGATGGCAGATGATAGGTGAAATGCAGGTTATAAAATTATTAATTCAATACTGAAATGTAAGATTTCGGTCAGTATGTTTTTACGAAGTTTATTGTACTCAACAAGGCATCATTTATTTGATTAAAAAAATAAATTAAAAACAGTGATATTGTAAAATATTATTAAATAACTATTTTCTAGTTTAATAAATTTTAATATACAGTATAATGTACTCCTTTGATGGCAAAGCTGACTGTTCAGCAGCCAAAACTCCAGTCTTCAGTGTCACATGATGTTTCAGAAATCATTCAAAAAATGTGATATCAAATTGCACATTCCTTTGACTTTGCATTTCTAAGGATAGTTGAACACCGCATGTCACATATTTGTGTCACTTTATTCAGGTAACCCAGTATTCTTATAGCAATCTTTCTTTTCTCTTTAACTGAAGGCTTGCAGGTCATTTTGCCAGATTATCTCAGAGACACTTTCGTCCAAGCAGCTCTTAGTTACATTGCCTGCAATGGAGAGGGAACTTTTGTCTGTCGAGACAATGACTGCTGGTGCAAATGTGACCCTAAGTTCCCAGAGTGCAACTGCCCCTACATGGATATTCAGGCCATGGAGGAAAGCCTTTTGCGAATCTCTGAATCATGGGCACTTACCTACAAAGAGTTTGAAGATTCAGGTAGGAGAGTGAATTCAATCATGTTTCCAATCATGTATAAACACTTTTACTTTTTATTATTCATGTACCCTTCTAAAGAAACATCTCAATCACCATAACTTTATAGCCTATTTTGGAATGTTATTGTATAATTATTATCAGTTATTATAGTAGGTTAGAAAGTTATGTAGTTGTGTATTTAATACTGTTAATTCATTGCTGAAGATGGACAAACTTAAATCATTTAACTCTCTTAACTAACTAACACTTCAGGCAAAACCATTTTTTCACGTACTCTACTGGACCGATTTTGAGATTTCAGGTTATTTTGCTTCTATAAAAACGTTTTTTTTTTTTTTTTTCAGACAAGTGGAAAGAAAACATCCAAAATACACGTTTAAGTGCCTATTTTATTAAATCTTATCTATTTGCGAATGCAGATTTCAATTACAGTACATGTCTTTAAAGGCCATTTTCTCAAAATTACAAAAAAAAGTTTTTTTTTCTTCTTTCTTTTTCTTTTTTCTGCACTGAGCCAGAAACCTCCACTTCAGTACTTCCACACACATAAAAAAAAAAAAAAAAAAAACTTTACAGTTTCATTCCTGTCTATATTTCAAATGTTTTTACAGAAGGATTGTTCATGTATCTTTATTCAAATTATTTATATCATATTTTATATAATATTTTATTTCCATGTGTTGTCAGTATTTTCAGATTTATGTGGTGATAAAAAAAAAAAAAATATATATATATATATATATATATCCAAAATCCCCTGTGTAAGAACCTTTACCTTTTACATGTCAACAAAAATTAAACAAGAATTTTGAACCTGGCTTTATCAGAATATATATGTATGTTTGTATGTATGTATATATATATATTTATATATATATATATATATATATATATAAATATATAAATATATATATATATATATATATATATATATATATATATATATATATATATATGTGTGTGTGTGTGTGTGTGTGTGTGTGTGTGTGTGTGTGCGTTTTTAAGTTGTGGAAATCGATGCAAATTATTCCATATTTAATTAGCCATTGCATGATTTGAATATTTAAATGTAACATTTCTGAAAAATTGTAATACACAAAAATGTACTTTGATTAATCAACTGGGGAATTATTAGTTAATATTATTACCCTGTTGGTGTCTTCTCTAATATACTTTTAACTAATGTACTTTGCCACACTAGTTAATCGTCTGAATACATATTAACACCTTTCAGTGAATCCTGACATTCACCGAACAATGTCCTTCAGAGACAGTGTGGGATTAGAAGAAAAAGATCCTGCTCAACATATTGCCTTACAGTATGTTGAGCAGAATTAATCACCCATAAAATGCTTTATTGCCCATCCAGCATATTTCATGAAGCATATTAATGAGTGCACTTAGCCTAATGTTTAGGTACTGTATTACTGCCTGTCGAGGTCACCCACAGTTACCATTAACGCATGGATCTGTTTTTTCCACAGTCATCCTTTCCCCCCCTTCCCAAAATATCCCAGAGTTAAATTACTTTCAAAGTTTATGTTATTAGAGCTATGAGGAAGTGACAGATACATACTCTCTCAGGTGTCATTCAGCTTCTGTTCGTAGCATCAAAGGCATTCAGCCGTCTGTCCCATCAGCTAAAATGAAGTGCTCTGTAGGAACTGCTTAAGAAAAAAAAAAAAAAAAAAAGATTGTCTCTTCAGTGAAATGATTCCTTCTTATTGTCAAGGAGAGTAAAGTATAAAAGCATTGTGTTCAAGCATTTACCCACTGTTCAGTCAAGTTTACATGACAACACTCCTATATCTGAGAGAACGTATTCTTTCTTCTACAGATGAGTTCAAAACATTTCTGATGAGGCTGCCACAGAATTTCTTCCTCAACGCCTCAATGATCCAACATTTGTGGTCACTGGATGGTGTATTTCAGCGGCGCTATGAGCAGCTGGAAAGCAGCATGAAAAGTCTCTTCAAACGAGCTCAGCGAGTGGTTTACAAGCTCTTTAGCCTCAGCAAGAGGTGCCAAAAGCAGCCCCACATCAGCTTACTGCGAGAAAGGTGAGCACAACAGACTCATTATCTCCTAATTGTTGTGGTGATAAAAACACTGATGCTGAATTCTGAAATGTAATAAAGCCCCCAATCACTGTATCCAGAGAGGAAACTCTTCATATAGTATTTATCATCATTATCACCGCATTTCAGACTCCACGGGCTTCCAAGAGGAATGTTTGTCAGCATGTTTCAGAGTGAAAGGGAGCACTAGTGTTCTTGTCTTCAGGGAGACAACTTTGTGTTTACCTACAATCAATAAGACTAAAGTTGGTAAAGTGGTTCTCAAATGGTTTTGCTTCAGGCCCTAGATTTTACATTGGCTACCAAGCACCAACATAGTTTATTGCACAAATGTAAATAAAAAAGCTCTTAAAATTAAACATTTTCAAACAACATGTGAGTGAACTTTTATCTGTATCATATTTTCTTTTACAACGCATATATTTATTTTCGGTGCGGAAGTTTGAGGGCAGCCTATCTATGTCTTCATCCTTCTAATTTGCCTTATATACAGCCTTTGATATCAACAGCAACAGATATAGGAATTTTCTTTCTCTTCTCTTTTAGTTGGCAAACCAAATTATTGTATTATCCTATATAGACAATTATATGAAAAAAAAAGTTTATTAATTCAGTGAAAAATCACAAATCACACAAAAATTCCATATATACAGTAAATGATAAATGTGTGATTTATACAATGAATATCCTAATTAATGAAGAATCAACTCATTCACGAAAAGGAGGTATAAATACATCTTGTTAGAGTAAATGTGAGCACATAATGTACAGGAAGTGCACTGTAAAAAAAAATCTGTGAGAAAACAGATAATTTACTGGCAGAAAATTACCAGGACATTTTCTGTTAAATTTACGGACACTTTACGGACACTTCCTTCAACATTAAAATCGAAATTTCTGTAGATTAACATTTTCTTCCGTACCATAAACGGAAAATCCGTTATGCAGAGATTTAAAAAAAAAAAAAAGTTATAGCATAGGCCTCTTCTGTAGCAAATAAATCCAGCACAATATGTACAAATTGAACATGGTTTATTTTTACCTCATGTGAACATTCTTAAAAATGAGTTCAGTAGCTTTTATTTGCCTTAAACAGCTGAAGACAAAAATATTATGACATCAATTTAACAATGTGAAAAGCACCATTATAAATGTTTGTATTTTAGAAGTTTTTTTAGTTTAAACAGCAACATGCAGAAAAAATAAATCATGAACAGGTACTTGTGCAATATTGGTGTTGCACCAAATAGTGGTCACAAAGAATACATTTTCAAATACATGGGGTAAAAATTAATACAAAGACAGGGCTGTCATTATTAAAAATTGCTACAGACTTATAGTTAATAGTCAAGTGAAATGACACCATTTTCCCATAGAACACAACATTATTTAAAAAGCACAAAATGTGAATTTTGTCATCAGTTATTCTCCCTCATACCGTTTCAAATCCATATGATTTCCATTCATCTTTGAAACACAAATGAAGAGTATTTTTAATGAAATCTCTATGCTTTCTGTCCCTCAATTGA
Organism: Carassius carassius; assembly: GCF_963082965.1. Classification (NCBI taxonomy): domain Eukaryota; kingdom Metazoa; phylum Chordata; class Actinopteri; order Cypriniformes; family Cyprinidae; genus Carassius; species Carassius carassius. The sequence continues at coordinate 12,102,799 of NC_081764.1, forward strand.
CAGCCTATGCAACTACCATTTCAATGTCCAATACAGTACAGCTGTCAGATTTCATTAAAAAGGCTCTTCATTAGTGTTCCAAAAATGAACAAAAGTCTAACAGGATTGGAATGAGATTATTCATATAATATTATGGGTGAACTAACCCTAGTTAGATTACTAACCTCTTATTCATGCTAAATTATCTGCATCTACAATTGACATCGAAAAATAAATAAAAAAAACTTTCTTGTACAGCATTTGAAAATAAAGAACAAAGATTTATGCACTCCTTAAATGCATTTATGCATACCTGACATTTCAATGTTAAACTAAGAAAACTATACAATCCAAATTAAGATCAGGGCTCCAAGTGTTTGTGTGCATTTAGTATCTCTTGCCATGTGCCTGTTTGAGGAAACTACTTATTTTCTTTTGCTGCATTTTTAGTCCAAGTCCTAAATTGAGATTTGAAAAAAAAAAACTCAAATTTACACGGAATCTAGAAGTAGTTCATACATGAGTCTTGGAAGCGTAGATTGCCTTCATCTGAACCTTTGACGCTCGTTCAGGATTTCTTCACAGGAAGACTGTTAATGACAAGAAATGAAAATGAATGAAAAAGTATAGAATAACATGCAGAACAGGTTGAGATTGAATTATTAAATTCCAGTTTAAACATGGCTTATAAAATATCTGTTAAGTCATTCAGTTATCTTCAGATCACAAATTAAGATATTTCTGATGAAATTCGAGAGCTCTCTGACCCATGGGGAATGTGTGTGGTGCTGTTGACGTAGACCCCTGCATGCGCTGCACCTTGTTTACTGGCAAATTGACTCTCCCAGGAGAGGATAAATCATTGAATAAAGTTGTAATTTTGTTTACTTTGCACACAAAAAGTATTCATTTTATAATAATAAAAAAAGTAATATTTTGGTAAAATTACAGTTGAACCACTGATGTCACATGGACCATTTTAACGACCATGGAAGTCGACCATGGAAGTCGACCATGGAAGTCGTCACCTAATGGTTAGAGAGTCGGACTCCCAATCGAAAGGTTGTGAGTTCGAGTCCCGGGCCGGCAGGAATTGTGGGTGGGGGGAGTGCATGTACAGTTCTCTCTCCACCTTCAATACCACGACTTAGGTGCAGCATAAATGGCTGCCCACTGCTCTGGGTGTGTGCTCACAGTGTGTGTGTGTGTTCACTGCTCTGTGTGTGTGCACTTCGGATGGGTTAAATGCAGGGCACAAATTCTGAGTATGGGTCACCATACTTGGCTGAATGTAACTTCACTTCACTTCACTTAACAGTGTCCTTATACTATGTTTCTGTGCCTTGATCGTAGTAGGGCCCTTGCTGTCTATGCAGGGTCAGAAAGCTTTCAGATTCCATCAAAAATATCTCAATTTTTGTTCTGAAGATGAACGAAGGTCTTACAGGTTCGGAACAACATGAGGGTGAGTGATTAATGACAGAATTTTCGTTTTTGACTGAGCTAACCCTTTGATTATTTTCCACTAAAAGGCAACATAAAATGCTTTATACACAGTTTCATTAGATATTTTCCTTACATTTGTGTGAATTTCAGCGTAGGTGCCATTCTCCTCCGGATATTTATGTTTAAAATAAAACAAAGGGAAGGTCTCAATGGGGGAGGACATGGTAACTTGTATGACAGCAATCTGGAATCACCAATAACAATAAACAAAGAAATTATAAACAACACATTGTAAATTCAGAAAGCCACTCAAAACATTGATTAAATCTTTCATACACAAACAACTTCACTAACCAAGTTAACTGAATAAACAACTCAATGACTATTTTTTTTGTCAGTGTTGTAAATCCCTAATGGTAAATAAATATGGAAACATATGGGTAGCAATTTGAAATATGCAAAATGGCAATGCAGTACATAAAATGGTAATGTAGTTGTGTGTTTTAATTTACATTTCACCATACATGTGTCCAAAATTTTGTTCAAAATGAAAATTGTTATATGATTTACATTTGCCATTTTCTACACTAGTTTGTGCAAATTAAAAACATTTAAACACTTTATAAGTTGCAAAATTAAAATGAAAATGTATTACCCAAATTGATTAGATATGTTTAACATGTCCAAGCAAAAACTGTAGCAAAATTTTTGACTTGCTTTTGACATTTTTCCTAAATGCATTTAGACTTGAGGGTAGAACACATTTTAATCATAATACCTCATAATAATTGTAGCAAAAATGCTGTGAGAATTTCAGAACGCATTCTGAGCCAAATGTGCAGCAAAACGGTGATTTAAATCTTTATTTTTCTTAAATGCATTGACTCTTACATATAAGACGTTTCAATAGCATTTTCATTTAATACCCTGCGATGAATTTAGTTTAAGTCAGTGTGGAGAGCGTTTGGTTGACTGAATATTGACTTATTGTGTGTCCTGTTGCCGAGACCCATCTTGATGTAGCCTAACGATTGACAGGCCAGGGGCATGTTGCATTTTCAAATGCATTTCAAATCCACATTGACTTTTTATTCATCGCGAGGTATTAAGTGAAAATGCAATTGAAACATCTTGTATGTAAGTCAATCCACTTCTTCAATGCACTAAGAATAATAGAAATTTAAAACACCGCTTTGCAGCACCTTTGGCTCAGAATGCATTCTGAAATTCTCACTGTATTTTGCTACAATTATCATACTGTATTATGATGAAAATGCAATCCTACCCCCAAGTCAAAATTTATTTAGGAAAAACTGCATTTAAATGATAATTTTACTACAGTTTCTGCTTGGACATATTAACCATATCTAATCAATTTGTGTAATATATGTTCATTTGAATTTTGCAACTTATAAAGCATTAAAATATGTTTTTATTTTGCATTTTAACACTAGTTTAGGAAATGGCAAATGTAAACTATATAATAGATGTTTCATTTTGCACTAAATATTAAACATATTGTATTTGTATTATATTTTTAACATGTCACATAGTGCATATTAATCTGAGAAATCAGCATATTATTTTTCACAGCCCTAATTTTATGATTTATCAAAACAGTTTAACAAGAAAGTTTATACTTTTTGTATCAGAACATTTATCGGTTTGCTAAAATAAAACATGCAACAATTGCTAAGAAACAGTTATGACAGATATTAAACATTTACTGAATGGAACAATATATACCTGTACTTTTTTAGTTGACTTTTTGTGGAACAGAATTATGTTTGTGCAAGTTTTAATCTTGTCATCTGTCGCTGTACCCACATTAGATACATGACAATTTAATCTCAGCAGTCATTGCTTAGGCAGTCTAACAGATATTACTGTTTATCTTATCTTTTCTACAATATAGGCCACAGTCATACTGGCTGAATTACTTCCAGTCTTTATTATACTGCTCAGAGAACAACCAGCTAGGATCCTTCTCAGAAGAGCTGCACACCTGTATTTGTGCATATGACCATAGTTACTGCCAGGTACCCACCCCATGCTCTGTGGGTGATGGTGCCGCCTGTGCGGCTTGTGCCAGCGACAACCACACTCGCTGCGGCAGTTGCAACGTCGGCTACATGTTAAGTCAAGGGACCTGTCGACCAATGGTGGCAGATTCCACCGAGAACTACCTGGGCTTTGAGACTGATCTTCAAGATCTGGAGCTACGCTACCTCCTACAGAGAGCCGATCGACGCTTAGAGGTCCATGCTATCTTCATCAGCAATGACATGCGTTTGAATAGCTGGTTTGATCCTTCATGGAGGAAGAGGATGCTGCTTACACTAAAGAGTAACAAATATAAATCCAATCTGGTCCATATGCTCTTAGGCGTCTCCCTTCAAATTTGCCTTACTAAAAACAGCACTCTGGAACCTGCGCTCACACTCTTCATCAATCCCTTCGGAGGGAGCCACTCAGATAGCTGGTTAATTCCTGTGGATGAGAACAATTTTCCAGACTGGAAGTCTGCTAAACTGGAACTTCCACTAGAATGCTTTAACTGGACTTTGACTTTGGGCAACAAGTGGAAGACCTTCTTTGAGACCATCCACATTTACTTGAGGAGCCGCATCAAAACTCCAGGCACTGGGGCCAATGACAGTGTTTACCTGGAGCCGTTGGAAATGGCTGACCCTACTAGAAATCTGGGGTATATGAAGATTAACAGCATTCAAGTGTTCGGTTACAGTATGCATTTCGACCCGGAAGCAATCCGGGACTTGATCCTGCAGCTGGACTATCCGTACACGCAGGGCTCGCAGGACTCAGCCTTGCTCCAGCTGCTGGAGATCCGAGACCGGGTCAACCGACTCTCTCCACCAGGCCAGCAACCTCTGGACCTGTTCTCCTGCTTATTACGACACCGTCTCAAACTGACAGCTAATGAGGTAGTGCGCATTCACACCTCACTCCAGTCCTTTAATGTCCGTCTCCCCAATTCTCTGGATTATGAGACAACTAAACTCTGTAGCTAACGATTAAAGCATCATAGCAGATAACAATAGAACAACTGTAAAAATCCAGAATAGACTGTTAAAGTCAAAGCTGCAATGATTTTCAGTGATAGAGAAAACTTTTGGACATTGGTTACAGTTTTTTTTGTGACTTTGCTTTCACTAGTAGGTCATCTTGTTCAAAAACAGATTCATTTTTATTGTATAGTGCACTGAGTTCAAAGAAGAGATTTCAAAAATATATAAATATATATATATGAAGTGCTTGTAATTTGTATGTTTTTTTTGTTGTTGTTTGTTTGTTTTGTTTTTGCTTTTGCTTCAGTGACAATGTGCTTTCCTCGGAAAGAATACAGTGATGTCAGTCAATTTTGTAGATAAATTGTTATTAAAACATCATGGTTGTAATGGAGTAATGGTTGCATTATTTATCAGCATATTTTTTTATTGCTACAGTATGTGACAGTTTAGTTTATTGGAAAATGAAACACAATTTTATATTTGGAACTGAGTGCACTTAATGAGTAATTAAATACATTGAACATGACATACAATTTTCACAGAAATAATAATGAAACAACATTTATTGACAATTGTATTATATGCTTGTTAGGTTAATGTTTATTTGTTTTTATTCACATTTCATTGGTAAAGAGACTGTAGTTTTTTTTTTTTTTGGTACATTATCAAGTATTGTACATTAGCAGTACATTGAAGTATTGTGATTTACTCATATTTCTATGCTGATATTGCATGTGTCCCCTGAATTAATGTCCATTCTGAACCCCACTGGCACAGTTACTCTAGGCTTATAAGCCATTTTTATCAAAAAGTTGAACAAAAAACATGTTATGCCATGTAATATAATTTTTTATTATATTACATATATATATATATATATATATATATATATATATATACATATACACACACATATATATATATATATATATATATATATATATATATATATATATATATATATATACATATACACACATATATATATATATATATATATATATATATATATATATATATATATATATATATATATATATATATATATATATACAGTACAGACCAAAAGTTTGGAAACATTACTATTTTTAATGTTTTTGAAAGAAGTTTCTTCTGCTCATCAAGCCTGCATTTATTTGATCAAAAATACAGAAAAAAAATTTAATATTGTGATATATTATTACAATTTAAAATAATTGTTTTTACATTTACTATACTTTAAATGATCATTTATTTCTGTGATGCAAAGCTGAATTTTTAGGATCATTATCACATGATCCTTTAGAAATCATTCTAATATGATGATTCATTATCAAAGTTGGAAACAGTTCTGCTGCTTAATATTTTTTCAGAACATGTGATACTTTTTTAGGATACTTTGATGAATAAAAAGTAAAAAAAGAAGCTATGTTTTTAAAATATAAATATTTTGTAATAACAATATACACTACTGGTCAGTAATTTGGGGTCAGTAATTTTTTTTTCTTTCTTCTTTTTAAATAAAATCAATACTTTTATTGAGCAAGGATGTGTTAAATTGATAAAGAGTGATAGTAAAGAAAATATATTATTAGAATATATATTATTAGAAAAATTTTTTTTTGAATAAATGCAGGTCTTTTTAACCTTTTATTCATCAAATGTATTAGACAGCAGAACTGTTTCCAACACTCATAATACATCAGAATATTAGAATGATTTCTAAATGATCATGTGATAGACTGGATGTTACATGTGACACTGAAGGCTGGAGTAATGATGCTGAAAATTCAGATTTGCATCACAGGAATGAATTTTTTTTTTTTTTTAGTATATTCAAATAGAAAACTATTATTTTAATTTGTAATAATATTTCACAATATTATTGTTTTTTCTGATCAAATTATTTGATCAAATAAATGCAGGCTTGATGAGCAGAAGAAACTTCTTTCAAAAACATTAAAAATAGTAATGTTTCCAAACTTTTGGTCTGTACTGTATATATATATATATATATATATATATATATATATATATATATATATATATATATATATATATATATATATATATATATATATATATATATATATATATATATATGAATGGAGCCAAATATATGCAATGTTTTGTGCTAAACGTTTTCTTCTGATATTCTGGATTAATGTAAACATTGTTTATTTTCAATATTTAGAATTCAGGGTTATATATATATATATATATATATAACCGTAAAATATATATGATTACAAATGAGCCTTATATTGGAATGTAACATTGATGCTAAAATGGGGCAAAGATTGTGGAATCCAGTGTGCCTTTGTGAATACAGTATACTGTTTTGCTTTTTTTGTGCATCTCAATATATAATGCATTTTTTTTTCTTTATTTATTTTTTGCTGTTCGTGCTTGTCAGAATTTTTTCCCCTCCCAGTTCAGCTATTTCTCAATTTTTTCTTGCATTACAGTACATTAATTTAGATGGTTTGAAATGTAATTAGTTAAAATAAAACAAGATGACAGATTACATTACTGCCAAAAAAATTATCAATTGCCTTTCATAATCTGTGTTTGCACCTTTTACCTAGAATTAGCACAATAAAATGAGCCTTACCTATCTCTTAGTTACATCCTCTTTCAAAGTTTACATATTTTCTTTGCAGTATAATAAAGTGTTTCAAGATGAAAAAAAACCCCACATATATATATATATATATATATATATATATATATATATATATATATATATATATATATATATATATATATATATATATATATTTAAAACTATCTAGGGAAAAAAAGAAAAAAATAAGTTTTGCCTGCAATGACTGAGAAAGTCTAGATCAATAAGCGGAGAGATGTTAACATTTAAACAGAATTGCAGGTAAAATGACGATGCTTTTCCAGACTGGTTTCTTCTCATTTGAGGTATATTCTGAACGAGGCTGTTTTATGTCTGTAGAAAATCTACCTGTAAAGGTAAAGGTCAAAGAATTGTACATCAAAGGAAACTGTACATGTTTGAAAAGACGTTGCACATAATAAGATATTAGAGATACCTTTAAAATCCTAAAATTCTCTACATTTGTACTTCCTGAGAAAAGATGCTTGTTAGAGGGAATATCACTACTTTTATGTCTTCTTCGATCATCTATCTGCATTGTAGCTTCTGCAACATTTTCACATGTGAAACACCCCACGCTGTAGCTATTACTCTGCAAACACAAATGACCAAGGGAGCAGTTACTGCCAGAATGCATACACAAATCACCTGTCCGTTGCACTGAGAGCCTGTAAAATAAGAGCTTGTCAGTTGTGCTGAAATTAGTTGACACGTTGTTGTAATGACAAATATGACAATAAGAAATGGCAAAACATTACATAGGCAATTGCTCTTTCTCGCAGCCTGACAAACAATTTATCATTCTGCTGTAATTGTACAGAAAGAGCTGTGGAAAAGAAAAGACTGAGTATTGCATGATATTTACTGTACAGCTCCTCTGATAAAGATGAAAAACTCACCAGCACAGACAGAGATTAAAGAAAGAGTATACATCAACTTAGTAGGTTAGACCTTTATTCACTTAGCACTCTAAGGCAGTGCGCCAGCACTTGATCAATAGTGTCTGTTTTGCCTCTTTGATCTCCTCATTTTAAGCAGTGTAATGTTCTTGTGATTCACGATGAAGATGCATTGCTAACTTGACACTAACTTTATCTTGGACTTCACTGTAGGTTTCTGGAGGGTCAGATACTGAAGTGAACAGGAGGCAGGCAAAAGGTAGCTGTCTACTGCCAATAAATCAATGTGCAGCTTTATTACCTGAGAGAACAAAAGGATCCGCAGGGAGATCAATGCCATTCAAGAACCACTGACTCACAAACCAGTGGCATTTTGTTGTCCAGGGCCTGGACTGTATCAACATCAATTTATACTCAGAGTCCTTTCCACTTGATGTGGTTTGTATGAGCACAAATCAGTCACAATTTTACATCCAGTTAGAATTTACAATTGAATTGCAAAAAAAAAAAAAAGGGATTTTGCTTAAGATTCATCCTCAGTACATCCAAGATGTAGATGACAGATTTGGAGAAATGACAGATGACAGAAATGTAGCATTGCATCACTTGCTCATCAATGGATTCTCTGCAGTGAATGGGTGCAGTCAAAATGAGTTTAAACGGCTGATAAAACAAATATCACAATAATCAATTAATCAACAACTTCATTAATTGACGTCTTGTGAAATGAAAAGATGTTTTTCACATCAAAAAATGTGTCTTGTCTGAATCAGGAGAGAAACATGCACAAATCAAGCACCATTTACAAGCATATAGAGTCCAAAAGAGTTTTTGGACTCTATATGAGTTTTACACATCCAGCACCCGTACAATCAGCACCGGAGCTCCCCAGGGCTGTGTTCTCTCCCCACTGCTCTTCTCCCTGTACACTAATGGTTGCACATCTAAGGACCCCTCTGTCAAGCTCCTGAAGTTTGCAGATGACACCACACTCATCGGCCTCATTCAGGACAGTGACGAGTCTGCTTACAGACAGGAGGTTAAAGAGCTGGCTGTCTGGTGCACTCTCAACAACCTGGAGCTTAACACGCTCAAAACAGTGGAGATGATCGTGGACTTCAGGAGAAAGTCCCTGCACTCCCCCCACTCACCATCATGAACAGCACTGTGACTGCAGTGGAGTCATTCAGGTTCCTGGGCACCACCATCTCTCAGGACCTGAAGTGGGACATTCACATTGACTCCATTGTGAAAAAGGCCCAGCAGAGGTTGTACTTCCTTCGCCAGCTGAGGAAGTTTAACCTGCCACAGGATCTGCTGAAACAGTTCTACTCCACCATCATCGAATCCATCCTCTGCACTTCAGTAACTGTCTGGTTCAGCTCAGCTTCTAAATCTGACCTCAGAAGACTACAGAGGGTAGTCCGGACTGCTGAGCGTATCATCGGTTCAACTCTCCCATCTATTCAAGAACTGTCCTTATCCAGAGTGAGCAAAAGGCTGTCAAAATCACTCTGGACCCCTCACATCCAGCACACTCCCTCTTTTAACTGTTGCCATCTGGTCGACGCTACAGAGCACTGAGCGCCAGAACGACCAGACACAGGAACAGTTTCTTCCCTCAGGCAATCCATCTTATGAACAGCTGATAATAACTGTGGGACACACTACACTATTTATATTTATATACACTACACTTTTTATCCAACACACATACTTAGCGTACACGTAAATCTTTTGCACATAATATACATGTACATACATGGAACACACTATACTACTTATATTTATATTTATATACACATACACTTATTTATCCAAACACACATACTTAGCGTACAGTTAAAATTTTTCCACATAATATACATGTACATACATAAATGCTCATTTTAATATACCTGCCATACATTGTCAATTTGTATATTGTCAATCCTTACCCACCTATTTGTATTTTTTTGTATTTTTTATTCCTTATTGTGTTTTCTGTTCTGTCGCTGTTATGTTGCACTGCGGAGCTCTGTCACGAAAACAAATTCCTCGTATGTGTGAACATACCTGGCAATAAAGCTCATTCTGATTCTGATTCTGAAAATAGATGAAAGTGATGGTTTAAAGTTAAAACGCCTTACTGATGGATTTGTTTCTTATAAACACACAGCTTTTCACTTAAGAGAACTTTAACTGATTGACTGGAGTCATGTGGCTTACTTGTGAATTCTGACGGCACACATTCACTGCAGAGGATCCATTGTGACGTGATGCTAAATTTCCCCAAATCTATTCCAATGAAGAAACAAACTCATCTGGCAGCCACGTCACCCTTAAGTATACAGCCTCTAATTTCTATGTGAAGGACTCAGGACAGTTTTGCAGGGTAAATCCCAAGGAAATTATCATAACAATGTGTATTTTTAATGAACCTCATCTGTTGACATGATGTCGGTGAATCACATTGGCCGTCGCTCACTTGCTTTACTATGGAGTGTGTGCAAGAGCATGAGCAATAAGTTGTTGGCCACAGTTCACTTAATGGCCACTGAAGAATGGTTGAGTAAATTATGTTATTTTTGTTTTCTTTGTACAAAAAAAATCTTGTAGCATTGAAAAATCTGAAGTTGAGCCTCTGATGTCACATGGAGTGTTTTACCGATGTATTTACTACGTTTCTGTACCTGGGAATATTTCAGTTGCATTGCTGTCTTTGGAGGGTCAGATAGCACCACGATTTCATCAAAAATATCTTAATTTGTGTTCCGAAGATGAACGAATGTCTTACGGGTTTGGAACGGCATGAGGGTGAGTAATTAATTACATCATTTTCATTTTGGGGTGAACTAACCTTTAATGAAAGAGTTGCTGAAACATCCCCATGACAATCATGAAATCAGAAAGAATGTCTGGAAGTATATATCTTAAACATAATTGTGTATATCTGCTAAAGGTTAGTCAACTTCTAAGAGTAGCGACAAACTCCTATTTACAGTAGATTTGATTTATTGTAAAATATAAGTATCTGATATTGTCCAGCTATATCTGTGTTACATTTGTTGTGTTATTTGTGGTAGATTTTCACACAACAAATATTCAAAAATATATATACACGTATAATTCAAATATCAAATGCAAAATACTAGAAGTGAATAAACAAGACATTCTTCAGAATCCAAGGAGAAAAACTAAAGCTTATAAGCATGTAAGGTTAAGGAAATAAATTATAGAGGTCACCGATCTTAGATAAACTGAATAGATGTATTGCCCACAAAAACAGCCGAATAGGACACTGCTGTGCTAAAAGCTGCATGTGGTCTGCTGGACTTGAGAAAATAAGTGACTCTGACAACCTTCCTGCTTTCAACATTCAAATGCTGCTACATACACCCTTTCAGCTCCAAATAGATAAAACTATTCCCAACTTGCGCAATTTTTTTTTTCTTTAAACTATCCTCATCACTAGTTTCTCTACAGAAAGCTAAAATGTTCCACTACTGAAGAATTATATAGTCCTACATTATCCCTCTTGGCCACTACAAGTGGGAGCATTACCTTAGGGGAAGGCCTACACCTGTTTCAAACTGAACTGTTTGATGAGCTTTGCTGTAATGAGGAGTCAGAGGAATTCAAAAATGTGCCTCCAGGTCCCAGAATGCAACTACTTCACAAATGAATTTAGCATGACCTACAGATCCAGGCAGACTGCTTTTACTTAACGTATATTAATGCACTCAACAGCAAGTTGCTTTATGGATTTATCCAGCATGGTTTAAAGGACTCTGCATTTCAACTTCAGTAAAGCTTGATCATTGAATCGTTTATAGAAACACTTGCACATGTATTTGCTTATTCATTTATTTGAGTTCTCCTTTTACTAGGGCTATGATCTCACCTCATAGAGCCAGACAAATTTGAGGGTGCAAAAGCACAGGAGATTGATGTATGATCCATTATGTTGATATCAGCGTCCTGATCTCCAAGTTCAACTTGACAGAAACGAATAGGACACAATCAGTCCCAGCTCTCAAGAACCAATTTATGCCGCATTTCAAATTGCCAACAAATTGCTTTTGTGGATCCCTTACCTGGGTTCTAAATGCATCTCTTATTAGATAATCCCCTTGTACAGAAAATACTCATCTGGGATTTTTAGTGGTCAGAGCAAAACTCGTGTATGAACTAAAAGGATTAAAACCACATTCTACATAATGTTTTTTTTTCTTTTTTTTTTTTTTGATCAGAATGCCTGTTTGAGACTTCTGTGTCATTGTGCATGTGCATTAGTATATAAAAATTGAGATTCAACGAAGAACTTTGGTTGAGCCGCGAAAGAAACTCGACTTTAAAAAGCAAATCCATTAGTCCGACCAAGCATATTATATTTGTGCATATTTTAATAGTGGGTTGGAACAATAAATGCATAACACAATATGTTGATGGCTATATAAATTCAGTGAAACATCAGCAGAGTCTGTGTGAATACTACAGATGAATAGACAAGTAAATCCTATTAAAGAACAAAATGTTCTTGAATTTCTGTGACTCACACTCACCACAGAAAGAAATACAAAAGGTCTAAATTGATAGTGTGACATTGAGTCAGATACGTCCGGATCCATATGCAGTGGTTTAATAAAGAGAATGGTCAGACAGGCAGTAATCAGCACACAGCGTCAAGTATGTCAGGAATATCCAGAATCAGTAACAAGCAGAGGTCGGGGCAGGCAGCAGAGAATCACAGTCGATAAACAATCCAAGATCAGACACGGAAGGAACAAACACAGGGAAACCGCTCGGAAATGGCAGACAGAACTAAACAAGACTTCGCAATGTGAGTGTGGATGAGTGCAACCTTTATAGTGTCACTTATAGGAAATAGGTGTGGTTCAATAATGAGTTCCTAGGCAGGGGTTTATGGGAAATGAAGTCCAAGGTGTACTGTGTATTGTGAAAGTCTGTGTGGTGAATAAACGGATTTGCAGTGACCGGATCATGACAGATATCTGATTGTGTTCCCAAATATAACATCATTTGATAACGACACCACAAGTGCTTTGGCACAAAAAGCGCATTATTGTTCATTTTACTGATATTCTGGCTGCAGGCTGAATGACATTTCAAAAAGATATTTGTTCATTTGTTGTTATACAAGAAGCACATTTTCTTACATTCAACTTTTTATGGGCTGCTTTACAGGCATTTAAAATCAAGTAAAGGATCATGTTTTGTGAAAAGATTATTTAATGCGGTGTAAACAAAAAAGATTATAAAAGGAAATCATGAACCAAAAGGCCTTTGAAAGATTTTGTGAAAATACTGTTCAGATTACTGATATTAGAAATGTTTCAAAGATGCCAACAATCATGTTCAACTATTGCTGAGAGATCAACCATGCTGACATAACCGTGATAGCTATGAATTATTTTGACATGCAAAACTAAACAGATGCACTCAAAACTTAACAAATGCACTCGCAATTTTGACACTAATTTTTATTTATTTTGTTATTTTTTGTTAACACCATCATTTGTTTAATTTATCATTATGAATGTTTTTATTTCTTTTCCGAGTGACTAAAAACCAATCCATGTTCCATGTTCACAAACACACACAAAAGTCCCTTATGAGAATGCATTCATTTATCAGAGAGAAAGACATTATTTCTAGACAATTTATTCAAAGGTGTTTTCAAATTTTCCAAATGTGGACAATGATTTCTCATGTTATACACAACTGCTTCATGACTCTTTAAAACATTTCAAATCCCTGGTTCAAAACATAAATTTAAATTGTCATGTCATGGAATCTCAACAAATGAGTCTTTGTTGTGATGTTTGTGAAGCAAGTGGTTGCAAATTAAAGGATTCAAAAATATATTTTCCTCCAGTCACTAAATATAACATTTCCCTAACTAGTTCAATATTAGTTAAGTAGCACACACTCATAAAACAATAAATTATAAATAAACAATTGAAAGAGAGCAAAATAAAATAAGTTAATTTGTTGACAAACTAAAATCTCATTGGGTAAAAGAACTCAACCAAGGTACAACTGGCTCTCTTTAGTATGATGGTAACCCCCCAAATGCCAAAAATAATAGAACATTACCAGGTTTCCTGCCATTTCATTTTGATCAAATCACATAAAATAATACCTAATTTTAACAATTCCTCTTCTCATCCAGTTGTATGCAAATCATGCTGGAGACTCTAAATCTCCTGTTCAGTTTAAAATGTAACGCTAAATGCCACCTCTGTCAAAAATGAGATAATGATATCGAACAAATGCTCTCCTACACCTTTATCAAATACTTTTGCTTCAAACCCGCTAAATCCTCAGCCCATTCAGAAATACCGGTTCGATGGCAGAAATCTCTAAATGCAATTAAACATCCACAGAACCAATCAGAAGACGCGAATCCATTCATATGTCACAGTTACATATGATTTTGCAGTTATTCCCCTACAATTCAAGAGATTTAGGCAAAAATGCCCCTTTATGAGTTTTTGTCTCATAGGCAATTATATCATATGATATAGTTAAGCATTATTAAATGAGCAAGGAGTGCTGGTTTTGCAAATGTGATGCTGATTTTATATAACAGCTCAATAAATAATAAGTAACTGCCTAAATAAATACTAAATTAATCTGTATTCTGATGGAATTGGGTGAACCAAAAAAAAAAAGGAAGAAGGAATAAGTCACCCTAAAACATATAATTTATATTTATACAATGGGGCTGTTGAATGCTTAAATCTGATTGGCTGATGAACATTCTGAGGTGTGCAATTATTTTCTGGGAAATGCACGGCGAACGTAGTTCCAGGCAGCTTTCTTGACCGCATTACAGTTCCTAATAACTTTGCATAGTTAAACCGTAATAGCGGTCACACGGTTTGCACAAAAAGATGTTGTCAGCGCTGACCTGGCGATTTTATCTGTTAGCCTATATAGTATAGCAGCTTAAAGGCTACACATGACATTTCTTACTAGCAATGTATCTGCTCTATTTAGAGACACTGCAATAGATGAGTATTTAGAGATGCACAGAGGTAGCCTACATTAGCCTAATCAGAGACAGTTTATAAGAGACATGCCACAATCCTCAATACAATTATATAAGGAAATGTATTGTAAGCACATGTCCCACCCCTCCCGCTGGAAAGCCAATCATCTGCTTTTAACAGTCAAGCCGGGAAACATTTAAGCCTATCGTCTGGTTCCACTGACGTATATGCATAGTTGAGGAACCCTTGCACATGCGTAGTAGAAGTATAACCTGTTGGAAAAAGGCGTTTTAAACCTTATTTTGGGGCAAAGTAATCAACATTTTTCGTAAATTTTTATTATATTTTACTGCTGTTTCTATACATGCAGTTTTTATGTCCCGGTGACCAGTGAAAGTGCAGTTCTGACTCTCTGCCCATTTATTTAGATAGGAGCCTGGTCTTGTTTGTCTGAAATAGCTGCCCGGAGGCGTTGCCACGATTGCGGCCGAGTGGCATGACTTGCCTAAAAGGACTTTGGCCTAATTCACACAAGCTCTCTCTCTCTCTCTCTCTCTCTGTGTGTGTGTGTGTGTGTGTGTGTGTGTCTGTCTCTCTCGCTTTCTTTCTAATAACTTAATTAATAACTGCATTAGATTACTATCAATGGCTCAAGCCTCCGTTACCAGCTTTAAAACGATGTTTTGGTACTGGCAAAAGATGCATTGGATGAGATGGGGAAGAAATAGTCCTACTCACAATAGCGATTTAAGTACAAAAACCGGATGAATCCCTTTAAATAAATCATCAGATAGATGTCTTGTTGTTACACCCCTGGACTCATTTAGTGTGTTTTTGCCCCTGTGACCCAGTTTCTGTCTCCCGTGTTTGGTTTGATTAGTTCCCAGGTGTGTCTATTTTATTCCCCATGTGTTCCATGTCCCGGTTAATTTAGTCATTCCATCCACCTGTGTTTCCCCAATTATCCCATGTATTTAAGCCTTGTCCCTTCAGTTCAGTTTTGTCTGGTCTACAAACCGCTTACGTGTGTCTTCCTATGTGTTCCATGTTGGATATCCCCCTGTGTTGGAGTTAATAAAGCCTTATTTCGTTTATCCTCGGCTCCGTGTTCCTTCCGGCAGCGTAACGTAACACTTGTGGTGTGGTAACCGGTGTATAAGTGAAATAATTGACTCCGGACAGTTGAATTATTAGAAAAATAATGCACACCCACACACACAAAAAAAGCACACAATGACTTTAAAAATAAGGAATTTCAATAACTGACTAATTACTTTTTTTCATTGCCATTAATGTGAAATTACTGAACCTAAACATAGGAGCCTGATAAAAATAAATAAATAAATAAATGTAAAAAAAAAAAAAAAAATTATTGGTCATATAAAAGTTTAAAAAAAAAGTAAGATGGAAAACCTTCATTTAAATATTTTTTTTATGAAAAAAATAATAATAATAAGATTGATCATAATTAAATGTTTTAATCATTTGACAGCTTTACTATGAATACTGTTTGTGTTGCAATGTATAAAGCTTACATTACATTTATAAGTCGTGGTGTAAAGTGGTGCCAGTGGTCTGCTGAACGGTGTTAAAAGGTTCTCATGTGGTGAGTCATCAGCAACTCACTCTCAAACTGCATGTACGTTTATATTTAGGGAATGTCAACATTACATTTATAGGCTTTCTTGGCAAGAGAGTGCATTCTCCTGCAGAGCCATAGCTGGGGTTTGCGGGGCCCCATTGCAGGTTCTACCAGTGGACTCTGTTTGAAACTTTTAATTTGTTTAATTTGTATGTTCGTTCTATTTATTTATTTGTGCTGTTTAAACAATGTTACGTTTTTTCAAGTTTCTAGGTGTCCAGGTACAGAAACCGAATAATCAAATGTAAAATAGCACTGCATGGTCTTCAATGTAAAAATGTAATATACAGTCAAAACAAAATGTATTCAGACACCTTCAACATTTCTCACATATCATAGTTTATTTGCTATATTTTAGATAATGGTAACAAAATATGGCAAGAAGAGTAAACAAATTAATCTTGATGATGTCAGATAACGTTGATAGAAAGGAATGTAATGGATTACAATCAACCAAAAATTCAGACAACTGTTAGTATGAAAATATTTACACAACTATCAATACTTTTTTGACCAGTTACCAAGCAATGCTTAATAATGTTCAGTCTGTGGTGTAAAAAGGTTGCATTACCATTTAAAGAAAAAACTCTTAGGTAAAACATGGTCAGGTCAAAGTGTCTGAATAATTTTTGGTCCCATTTTTTTTTACTGGTAGTCAACTGTATGAATATATATTATGTCACAGTTTACTTTATTTTGCAATACTCACTTACATAAATAAACTATAGTGCACCCACTAGTAAAATTTTCATTTTCTTGGATTAATATTAAGGACACCGACAGCAGATAGTAAATTAGGCGCGGTCACTTTAAGAGACAATGTATCCGATATAAATGGATATAATGATACACATCCAATTTGTTTTTGTTTACTTTCACTTAAGACATAACCACTTTTTTTCTTCTTCAGAATACTCTCCAAGACGGGTATTTTGACACAGTTTTGTATGTATTTGTTGGTACAAGAACTAGAAGAGGCACATTTCGGAGTTTGAAGTGCTTTGCACAGAACACAGTGCGCGCATGCTGCTGAAGTGGGCTCTTTCACGTATTTTTCTATTTGCATGTTTAAACTGTGATTTGTATTTGTTCATTACGGTGCGCGAGTACTCAGCTGAGTTTTTTCTGCGTCTTCTGTTTGAATGCTATAAACTCTTTTGAATGTTTAAATTGGCAAGGCTTAAAAAAAAAAAGGACAAATGATAAGCTTTCGTGGTGATGCGCAGCAGTGGCCCGTCAACTGTCCCTATAATCGTCACCACATTTCACCCCACTAGCGACAGTCCTGTTCTCCTGACATTTTCCTGCCGTCAGTGTTTCTCATTATTTTTATGCCTAAACAAACCAAAAAATATTAGACTATTAGAGAAAATGTTCTTTTTCAAGCTTGATGCTCTTTATTATTATTATTATTATTATTATTATTATTATTATTAGGCTATATTAGCATAACAAATTGAGTGTCAAGTAGAACCGAAAAATTAACATGCTGCAAACCCTATATACAGTATAAACTCACTAGTCACGCTACCCAGCATGATGTGAAAATCTACAGAGCATCCTTAGCTTCAGTGAAAGCAAGAATATCTCTTGTCTGTACAAATAAGTTAACAAGATCCATGTCACAAATATGTTCATTTGGTTAGTGACCTAGATATTGTCCCTATCAACATTTGTTTGTTTTCAGTGTTTCAGTATCCTCAAACCTCACTACACAATATTATCTTACCAGTTGGCTCACTTTGGCTAATTAAACAACATGAGTATCTCTGCGTGATATTGATTTGATGAGAAAAATACATGAGGAAAGTGTTCTATTTCACGTAGAGAACAAAAAGTCTTGAGGCTTTACAGGCTTTTTAGATTGTTCAAAACATAATTTTATTTCTGTAAATCGAATTGTAACCATTCTTCATATGTAATTGTTCATCAAGTCTCCATGTACACATTCACAATTATAACTTGAGACTGTTTCATAAAATGTAAAATTTTAATGGCTTTGTTTTTGTTCTTGCTGTCACAGCCCACATTTCATGTTGATGTTCTACAGCCTGTGCTGAATATGGAAACTTTGTTGGAGATTTTTTTTTTTTTTTTTGATGAGACAGACTATGATTCAGGTTTCCTTGAATGCAGTGCACAAACATTCATCATCCGGGTTCTGATTTAACATTCTCTTTGTATGTCTCTATATGTGTGACACATACTCTCTCTTGAGAGCATTGCAATAGCTGCTATGTTGAGTCCAAATTGAGGAGATGGCGTGATAGTCCCTGGTGAGTTCAGCAATATGACATCTCAGTATGTAGGAGAATATACTAAGGACTTTACATAAAAAATTAAAGCAGTGAAACACTAATATATTCAGAGTCTGGTGCTAAATTATGCCAATGAGAATACTTATTATAGGTGTAGCCCATTTTTTACTCTCTTTAATAGTCAGCGAGAAAAAATTATTAAAAGATCCTCTCAGAAGTGCTGAAATATTGTGTTATGTTTGTAGAAGAGACAGAATGAGACAAATCTATTTTCAATGGGGGAAAAATGGCCTGATATACAGTAAATCTGCTAAAAGACAAGCATCCATGACAGCAAGTGCCAACTATAATGACAGGGAGTTAAAACTTGAGAAAAACAGATCTTGCAAATCTGTCTGCCATTGTTTGATAAAAATGTTTAGCTGGTTAGCATAGCCTGTTTAGTTCTGCTGGTAACTGCACCATGTAATGGGCTAGGTGCACAAGATGGCATGTGTGCATACTTACTTCCGGTCTTGCGACGCTCGCATTGCCTGTAAGGGAAACTTACATACGAAACTTGGCTAGATGTATATAATTAATGTTTTTCAAATTTAACAGCGGATAGTGGTATATCAAAAACATGGAGAAACATCCTCCCTACATTTTGCGTACCTCTGTGTGGAAATTCATCAAGATAGAACGCGGAGATTGCTTTATTCTTCTGTTGATTATGCGATCAGCATCAGGTCAGGTCCATGGGGATTTCTTCTTTCAAACACAAACCACTTTTCATTTTCGAAGAGCTGGTTTTGTTCTGACTGTTATGTAAGATCAAGGTTTCTGACTGTTAAACAAGACGCACAGAGATTTCTGATAAAGCATGTTTTATTAACTTTATTTGTTAACAATTTATAACTAACTGTACAATTAAACGTAATATAATTATGGTAGGTTTGCATTAGATAAAAGATCGCTGTTTGCATTCATGTGTTTTTTTTTATCTACGTTTATTTGTTTTGTGAAAGATCTGCAGCATAAATCATTATCTGTCTATGAGCAGCCATGTATATTGTTATTCTTTTGCATTAATTATCAGATTAAACACATATTAAAAATTAGTCATGTATTTTTTAGTGTAAATAAAATATGTTGTGAAAATAACGATGAAACAGACTGATGTATGTGTACAATTGAGAAATGGATACTTCTGAAGATACATTGCAGCCCACGTCTCACGAGGTAAATATTTCATTAAAAAAATAAATAATGCAAACATTTTCGAGAAATAAGTAATTTGTACATTTACATATTTGGTAAGATAAAAATACATTTTGTAGCTGTGTATACACACCATGAGTTCAACTTTCATCTCGTGAACAGTAGTGAACATTAGTGTATTTAATTCATTCACCAGACCCAAACATACACAAGTTTCAAATCCACTGGCTCAGTTAACATTTATAGTATAGTAATAATAGCAGTGTATATCTTATTTGCATTTGAAGTGATATTATAAATCCTGTAAACATATAGAAAGTAATATTTGGACTTCTCCGTTTCTCTGCACTGACGTTTAGCACAACCGGTAATATCTACGCACACACTCGCACGACCGGAAATCCAAGATGGCGGAGATGTGCAACTAGCCCATATCAAGAAATGCATCTTTCTGTTTTGATGGACATTTAAACTTTTATGTGTATTTTGATGTAATACACATCTTTTGATGCAAAGGACCCCAAAATATGATAATGATGAATAATGAACACAAAATATAACATATAGAGTACATTTTTAAAGGGTTTTGACTATTCTGTACCTTTTTCTTTTTTTCTAAGAGTGTGCACTTTAGCTTCCACAAGGCCAGACTGATACTCCCACCCTGAATTTATGCAATTGGTTGTGGGAAAAGTTGCCATTTGGGACCACTCATACTAACAAGCAATGCTGGGAAATTGAGGCAGTGTAAAAAAGACCTGGAGCCTCCATGGACAACCTCACCAGTTCACATTACTCTCTGATAAGACCATATCTTGAGTATGAAAATATGCTTTAAAAGGGCTTAAAAAAAACAAAAAAACAAACAAACCTTTAGACGCTTTTAAGAGGGTACAAAAGGCAAAAGGGAGCCTTGAAAATAATCAAGATGAACACAGTATATATATTCATGTGTGTGTGTGTGTGTGTGTGTGTGTGTGTGTGTGTGTGTGTGTGTGTCTGTGTGTGTATATGTGTGATGATGTTTTAAGACATTTTTTTGTATTTTCTGTTAATTCAGTCACAAAGCAGATTAACATATTCAGCGACTAAATACGGCCTTCGAATGGTTTAGTTGTCTCTGCAAATTAAACTGACACTGAAGAAAATTATTTACCATCTGCAAAATTACAGACATCAAATTTAATCTCAATGAAAATGAATGCACCTTAACAAAACAGTGAAGCTGCGTGTATGGCAACAAAGCAATGCCCTGCTAAATCACCCAGCATGATGATTGATTGGAAAGTGGAATAGTTCAGACTTCACCCCCACCCCCAAATAAAATTGATCTTTGATGTGCATACCCGGGTTATCAATGTCTGTGTGCTATAAATTTCATCACTGGAGGATAAATGCTTCCTGTGTACATGATCTGGGTCCAGAGTCAGGTTTCACAAAGTGATCTAAAGGGAACTTTAAACATATACTGACTCTAAAAGAGTTAAAAGGGGTTATTCAGTGTGAGAGGGTTGGCTGATTTCCGTTGGCTCCAAACATAGTGATGCATACACAATTGTCTTTAATGTCAAGTGCTTGTGACCCTTAAGACAAATGATGCTCTCAGCTGAGCTGAAGAATATGATGTTTGCACTGCAGAAGTATAGCAGCCAATGGCCTGCAACTCAGAAAGACCCCCAATCATCATTACTTTAACCTCTACTTCAGAATTATTTGGTGGCTATCCTTTGTGTACTTGTGTGCCATTAGTAACCTGCAAGCATTAATTATAGGTCCATTAAATAAAAAATAAAAAAATATATTAAATGTAGTCATTATCCTTCTCCTGTCAAATTTAGTATGTGAGGGGTTTAACAACCGTTATGTCTTCATATTCGAAGAACAAAAATGCCATCTGTTTATACAAACTTTACATACTTGCAGTATTTTCTTGTGCCAATGCAATAATTAGCATGCAGTGCGTGTTTTCTTTCACGAAGATCACCTGAAGGAGTTAAAATCTTCTTTATGGCAAGTCTGCATATGCACTTCAACTTTTTTACTTAAATAGATTTGTTTGTAGAGTACATTTAAAAATTAAATGTGAATGATGCAATAAGATTTATTTTACATTTGTGTTTTTGTCCCTGATGCAATTTAGGATTGGGATTGTGTTTGACACATTCGAAAAAAAAGCACAAATGCCTTTTTTTTGACAGGCAAACTTTTGGCTTAGGTCCAAGCATTACTTTGTCCATAATTAACTCAGCCCTAAGCATTTATAAGGTTGTTCTGAATGTGCAATTTAAGCAGACTTGCTTTTCCAGGCTTCATTTGATATGTGTGGCAAAGCAGTTTTCACAAAACACATATTTGCATTGTTAAACTGGTGTTTTCTTGAAGTTGAGCTTAAAGCAGAATGCTTAACACTTCATACAGAAGAGCTGTTAGAGTCGTGGTTTAAAGTTATAGATTTTTTCAAGGACAAGTCCATTTTAGACGGTATTAACACATTACCTTTGATTAAAGTTTTTGAATAGGCTTGTAACCAGTGAGTCAAATGTAAACCACTTGACCTTTAAGACTGTTAACATTGCTTTTAAATGGATAATCTCTGTATTTAAGATGTATTCTTCTTCATGCTCTGACCTTTTTTCTTGGTACAATAGACCAAAGGGATTAAAGGTATAAAGACCCTGATGGTATCGGCATTTATCACTGCCAAAGGCCTTGGTGTCTGCTTTTATGAGCACATTCAAAGGCTTACAGCACTTAACTTGCTCTCTGATTATAATTAAAGTTAGGATTTTCATGTTTAAAAATCACACTTTGAATTTCTTTTTTTTTTTTTACTTAAATCACTGAATTTATGCATAATATCATATATGGCATATTTGAACGAAGAATAACCTGAAGGGCAGAGGCCCTGATGTTTTCTTTTATTTAAATGCTCATATATTGTCAGCTTTTGATATTGTGATTCTATGTGTCCAGTAATTAACATCTTAGTTAATGTTACAAGTCTAGTGAGTCACTTCATGTTGTTCTTTGACATGAATCTGATAAATAAATAATCAATAAATAAATCTAAAATACACATGGAGTCTGAATTAATAATATGAACAGCTGGTGATGTTCAAACAATTCATAGAATCCAGCAGGGTTTATCATTACAGCACCTCTTTGTGGTACAACTACTGTATAACAAGGTTGTGGAGATATTTTTTTAGACCTGAATGAACCTCGTTGACCCATTTCAGCATAAACCACCTGCCCTTCACCCCCGCTCTTCAAATGTTAATAGCTTCAACCTACAATCTATATATCTACTCAAGTGTGTCTTATATATAGCAGTCCAATGTGGCTAAGAAGAAAAGAGAAGGAATTGTTGCTTCCATTTTATCGATTGTGTTATCACAATGAGGGAGGAAGCTTTTAGGCTGGCAGGCCAACTCGCGGCGGAAGTGTTGGGGTGTTAGGAACTCTTTGGAAGGAGGAAGATGGATTTGACATTTCTGAGGTGAGCTGAAAACGACATCCCATTAAAAAACAAAAAAAACAAAACAAAAAAAGAACACTACCACACAACAGCACATTGAACATTTTTATCTAAATTGTGAATACTAAAATTCCATCCACAGAAAGCAGCCTGTCATTTCTTTCCTTTCAACCAAGGACATTTATTAAAATAAATGCATCCCATCAAGGTCGTTCTAAACATATTAATTGGTGGCAAATTTTATGCTGCTCATACCCCATAATAGAGAGAATGCCGAGGGTGGTCATTTCAGGCCTTCTGTGGTGAGAGAGTGTCTGGCTACATTTTTGGACTCATTAGTTGCACACCTTTGCAGAGCCATGAACTCTCTCACTCGAGAGGGTCAAGATGAAAAAAGGGTGCGATAGATTTTCCTGCAAATGGAAAAAGAATAGAGATCGTGGTTCTGTATGACACATGTATTGAAACCTGTGTTGCAGAGCTAGTGAGATATGGCATTTCTGTTTTTTATATTAGCTGATGAATAAAATACCTGCTCTAACCCAGCTAACAGGGAACGTTCTTAAAACATGGGCTAATGTTCCTAACAAGTTATGAACACACTTTCTTCCAGAAACATTAATTGAATGTTCATTCAAAGTTATAATCTTTAGTAACATAATCATAATATAAGCACGAAAACAATATTTATACATTGTTTTTCTGGAACATTTTACTTGGACATTCATCTAAGAGATCATTCAAAAATAAACTCCAATAATGCTTTCGAAATATCAAAATGGAATATTCCCCTTAACATTTTAAACCTTCACATAACCAAGAAAAGACTTCTTCTACTTCAAACTAAATAATGTTTTCATAACTTAATGGGTATGTTAACCAAACGTTCTTAGAATATTATTATTATTATTTTTTTTTTTCAGCTGGGAAAGATGACATGGCATTTGATTTAGGATGTTTGGACATGTTTGAATTTCCTGATACTATAGTATATTAGCAAGCCATTTGTCTTTTGACATTTTTAGACATGTTAGAATCCTACCATCCACAGTGAGTGACATCAATATGTATCCTGAACTGATTAATGAGGCCATTGCTGAGTAGTGTGTCTCTGCATTTGCATTGAATGATGTAGGCATGTGTGTGACTGATGAAGCCCCGTACGTCCATCCAGTGCATTCTGGGAGATCGCTTTTAATCTCAAGAGTTGAGATATTGCATTGACCTATGCAGTCTGCAACCCAAGATTACCTTGACATCTGCTGTGTGGGTCTCAGAAAGCTAATTAATCCCTGCTGACCTAAGTTTTCGAGGGACTGTTCCAAAAGTGTCCAACCTCTGACTTCTTCAATTCCCTCTGACTCAAAAAAACCACTCCTCTGAAGTCTAACATGTATCAGAATTACGTAAATCTAATGGATCGCATCTATAAAATCATCTAGTTACGAATGCAATGTACAAATTACCATTCGTTGATGTGTGAAATGCATTACAAGTTGGAAAAATGGTTCACTATTAAGGATAATTAGAGGAAGAATGACTTTCATGACTCATTAATGGTTCAAAATCACAAACCTGCATTTAAGTATACAACACCTACTAGGAAAGTGTTTCCTGTACTACTAGTTAGCTGCACCACTACGTCACATAGTCTGATTATGTTGTCATTAAGGCTTGTGAGACTGTGTAGTAACTAAATATTCAAAGATTCATAATATAATTAGTGGTCATTTATACAAATGTTTTTTTGTAATCAGTAATCATTTGTAAGAAAGAAAGAAAGAAAATTATTTTTGGCAAATGAATGAATGTGTAACTAACTAAATAAATAAACAAGAAATGCCATAAGATAAGCATATATGTTTTTTGTTTTTTTTGTCTTCGCCAACACATTTATCTTCCTCCTCAAACGTGTGGACAATCATTAATGTAACTGTAAAAGAACCAAAACCATAATGTGGAATCAGTAAATTTTTTATCATTCCCATCCATAATTGCAATCTCTGGAGATCCAAATCTCTTATTTTCAGTTTTGTTTACATTAAATTATTAATAGCAAAGTGGCAACATTAAAATTAAGAAAATATAAAATATGCACACTGTTCTCACAATGTCACCCTTAATGATGCTCATGATTTTTCTTGCTTGGCATTTTTAATTGTTATTATAGGGCAAACAGAGAATCTCAATATTTTTCAGGGGTACTAGTAGAATGTCTCAACTCCCGAGGTTATAGATTTATTGTAGGCTTTTGAAAAAATTAGTATTGAAGGTATTTGCTAATTTTTTATCATGATCCCTGTTGTAAGCTGTTCAGAAGGGACCAAAAGCTCCTTCTCACCTGCATTTTTGCACATGTGTTCAGCTGTTCTGTCTAGGGAAATCATCTGAAAGTTGTCTACATACAAAATGCACCTTTTGAAGAGAGAGGGTGTGATCTGCAAGCAAACATTTATCCGGCAATCTTCTGCTTTGGAATTGGTTTCATCAAACCAAGAAGAAAAGGTGGGGACCTGGGTCAGGGACAAAATAATGCCCAAAACAGCATCTTTGTGTGGTAAAGGTGTCATTTATTTGAGGTTTTGTTGTTGTGTGTTCATTTGACAAAATGGTTTGTCTTGAAGGAAAACAACTATATTGTTGCAAAAATTTCAGATGTAACACTTTAAAACATGTCACATTCAGATTCAAGTGACTAATTTTAGACACGGTATTGCAAGTTAGTTTATCTGCTTTTGTTCCACCGACAAAAATATGTCCAAACAAAGTCAAAGCAGAATGGACACATTTTAGTGCCTGTGATAACACATTTATGCAAGGATTAATCATAAATTAAAACTTTATGCATTCAATAAAGAAGAAGAATGTACATTTATAACACTACATTTTGTGTAATACTATGTGGGGTTTCTAATATAGCTGTTGAAGGATTGACTGTAAATATGACATCTCCGCACTTTACAATCTTGCCCCATTAGTTAACCTTAGTTATTACATGGCTCTGTGGAATAATTGATTCTGATTGGTCAGTCGCAAAATTCCGAGGTTATCCCTTGATAACAACCGGCACAAACTAATAACACAGACTCATCCGGGTAACTGAAGTCGGCTCTATACTTTTGCTTTGAGTTGTTTAGCTAATAAAATATTAAAATACGAAATTGGATTCAATTATTTAATTATGTCACCCTGGTATCGTGGACTCCCTCTCTTGTTTTATACAAATGCAGCTGCTGCCATTTTTCTACGATTGCTTTGTTTGCTGTTATGGAAGATAACTAACAAACTTGTAAGATTTAAAATAATCGTTGACTTAAATCTTTTATTATAATTATTTGTGTGGTGAAATGTTGTGTAATAATTGGTATGTAAGCACCGTATCCCTTAAATGTCTGTCTAGTTTGATCTTGCCGCTTGCTTTCAACTGCTGTCTTCACAAAAGTTTTTCGTTCAAATATTTCAACTAAAACAATTTTTTTGTGTATAAATATTTACTTAGCTGGGTAATAAGCAGGATAATGCACATACAGCAGGTTGTTATCACTGAAAAATAGTATTTGCTATGGTCTCCCATATACATCTATAGAACTTTGACTGTGTTTCAAACAAATCAATTGAGTAAATGATTCAATGACTCACTCATAAAGACATGCAGTTGTTTAGTTCCTGAATGAATCAGTGTTATGAACTATAATGTTCAGTAAATGATCAATGACTCACTCATATTGCAGTCACTTGTCGCCACCTACTGACCTAACTATGTAGCATTCCAAAAGTGTCTCAATGATGTGCTGTATAGCAGCACTATTTTATTCACATACATATGAAATTAAATATAATGAAATAATGAAATCCATATGAAATCAGATTTCCAACACAAATGTGAACACAACCTGAAGTCCTGTCTACGGTGGCCGAGACAGCTCAACACGCTGCAACTTAAAAAAACACATACAAATTGAAAAAACATCAGCAAATGAAGAAAACATCTTCATCTGTTTGACAACACAAGTGTTGCAATCCTCACAACACATGCATCTAACGAAATGCGCTGCAAATCCTTCACAACACATGCATACAATGAAACGACTGCTAATACTTCACAACACATGCAAATTAAGAAACGCTGCAAATCCTCACTGCACATGCACATTAAGAAACAATTAATGAAGCATTGCAAATTTATTTTCATTAACCTGAAATTATATTTAGCTGAGGATATACAAATTTTGCCATCTTATGTAACATTTTACATTTAATCATGTAATTATTCAGCTTATTTAGGCAATAATATCCAAAAGATAAAAAAAAAAAAAACCTCACCTTTCAATTCACCAACAACTCCACTGCATGTGCATGTGTTTTGCAATCTGCAGCGCGTTGAGCTCTCTCGGCCACCGTACCTGTCCCTAAAATAACTGCCTATATTTCACCACCATTTGCACTATGCTCTTCCGACATCAGCATATAAATATGTTGAAAAGAAATGGTTAGCGTACTCTTTCAGCACCTGCTCTACCATTCCACGACACTGTAATGATCCTCAATACTCTGAGGAAGCACATGTAAGCAAGGTCAACCCCTTAACCTCCAGTCTCCACTGTGACCTTTCACCCCTATCCAGCGCATTTCATTTCATCATTACATTTCCCAAGAGCTCAGTCCTTCCTGATCTCCCCTTCCCTACCTTTCCCATAATCCCTCCATCTCCCTGCCCTGCACCTCACCCCAACCATTCCCTGCAGCAGTGCTTTCCCCCCCAAAGCAAACCTCCTTTCTACTACTTTCATTCTATCACCTGCACCCCACAGTCACTCTCTGATTAATGGAGCTTTGATCTAGCCCTTCTCAAATGACAGAAGAGAAATTTTCCTTCTGTCATCTATGCCTGTACCTTTCCATTATCTCGCCAGTCGATCTACCATGTTTACCAGCCCTGAATGCTTTCTTTCACCCACACCAACCACCGGCTGCAGGTTTTGACTGTGACACGAATATGTGAGAAGTTAATCTTTCATAAAGGAAAATATTCATTTCAGTATTTTCTTAATTCCTATCTGATTTTGCAGATGAGCAGATTAATTTGCTTTAATCTCAAATTAGTCTTTTGTAAACTTGTTTCCTTTCAGTTAGCACAGTTTTTTATTTATTTTTGGAACTGACTGGTCATAGACCTCATTGATCTGAGCTTATGCACCTCAGTTTTTGAGTGGGGAAAAAAAGCGTAATTTGTGGATATTTCTTGGCAATGTTCACACAAACACTCAATGACACACAAACAGATCAATGAGCCCTACAATCAATCAGTTCCAAAAAAAAAATAAAAAAATCCCAAAACCTCAGGTAACTGAAAGTAAACACGCTGATTTATTAAATAATAATAATCCAATTCAATATTTGGTAATAATTTGGTAACATTGTGGTAATGTTTTGTAGGTCTGTCATTTTTGCCAAGGAACACCATTAATGATTCACAAGTAAATTTTTACATTGTTTTTTTTTTTTTTTTTTTTTTCTGTAGCATTTTGAGAAAAGGAAAATCCTCACTTGAACACAAGGGATAAAAAAACACTTACAATACAAAATATATTAGTCTTCCTTTGCATTCCAGGGTAATCAGAGTGTATGATATTCTTTGTACTTATTATTATTTGTAACATTATGCACCAGACTCAAGAAATTAGATCGGTGTCAACATACTATTACAATTACATGCATGAGCAGCACTCACTATGAAATGCTTCATGTAATATGCTAATATGTCTACCGGATACAATCACACTGTGCCTTTTTATTCTCAAGATTTTTTAAATTTGACGATTTTATATGCTTGCTGTATAAATGTATTTTTGTCGTTTCCACAACAGCTTTGCTCCTTGAGACATGCAATGGGAATTAAAATGAAGATTAGCATTGCATGAAACACCTCCAACTGTATTATCTTGCTGAGGTGTGTGTCACAATACAAAGCAAGGGTAATGTTCCTGGCCATGCTCGTTCACTACATGCTCTAATACACAAATAGAGCACCTAACACCTAAGACCTGCGGGCACCCTAGTGTGTAATGGCACTTTGGGCTTCACAGCATATTACTGTTTTGATGCATGAAGATTAATTACATTTGATTAGTTATATCAGATATGGGCTCTCAATAGGTCTAAATGCACTGGGCCTTTATCAAAGATCTTTTAGTTCGATATATATTGAGCATAAAACCGAACTGTAATTTCAAACTCGGACACCACATAAAGTGCATTGATGTTATTACTCCGTAATTGTGAGTGGTTGCACTTTGCAGATGCCCTGCCTGCATATCTTGAAGAGCATATCATCTAGAGGTCAAGCCTCGCAAGACAGCCTTGTTAAATTACTGCTCAATCATTTTGATAAATTGTTAAATAATGGCAGGCTCAGCTAATGGAACACAACGTTTCAAGAGCCTTTTCACCATCTCAAAACAAAAAGCTTTCATTTATCATTTATATACCTATCTCATTAAAATTCAGAAGGAGCATGTCCATTACAGAGGTTAACCAACATCTTGCAGGTTAAAGACACACTGCTATTCCATAGTCTCTATTTTAACGGCATAGCTGGGTATTTAGAAACTGAATCCTTAGTGATTAATTATTTAATTTTAGCTTTTAAAGTTAACATGAACAAGGTTTCTGTAGATTTTTTACAGTTGTCCTTTTTAAGACAAAGTAAACTAAATTAAAATAATAAATACAATAGAACACAATATATCAGTATGTTTTCTAAATGAAAATGTCTTGAATCAACCATTCAAAATTAAAAAAATATGACTTATGAGATTACTTTTCAATTCAATTCAATTTAAAAATAAATAAATAAAAATGCTTATGGGTTGAATATCTCTGCTGCCAACCACTACAATATGGAAATAACTTTAACTATACCTTGTGAGTATTTTTATCTAGTTTTTTCTAGTGCAAATGTCTGTCTTGTTTGAAGTTGATCAAAATTAAGTGAGTTTGTTTACAATAACAAATATCTGCTACTGGCCTCAGCAAAATCAACTTAATTCAAAAGGGGTTGAGGGAGCTCAGACCCCATTTACAGATGTTCTTTTTTTGTTTAATTTATTGTTCAATTTGCATTTCAAGTAAATGTCTCTTGATTTAAAGATGTTTATATTTGTATTGGAAAGCAAATCATGCAACATTTTATATTATGACTTCATGATTTTAAAGCTTTCTGGTCCAATGTAAGACCATTTCACACACCTGTTTCACACATACTCCCTCTGCAGTGCGTATGCTTTGCATATTCTTTTACGCACCCATGTTAATGGATTAGAGCGTTCACACTGCACTTGGTTGCGGTCCGTCAGTGTGTTCCAGGAGCAGTGCGTCTGCAGCAGTGTTTACGCACCGAGTCTATTTTTACTGTGCTGCACGCACTGAATTTAAGTGACAGCGCATATTTCGCCATAATAATGTGATAGCCTAACAAGAAAAGTAGGCTAAATGCTGTGTTTAAATGTGTTGCTGCTTGCTTGAACAATTTAATATACAAACCTATAAGTCAAATGCATGAATAATGTTTTTTTATAGCAATTTATTGAGTTTAAACCATGTAGTATAAAAACAGGTTTAAACAAATGTATATGAGAGATTGTTACTGTACTGTGATAAGAGAAGAGAATCACAATGCTTAAAAAGTATTTTCAGTAACAACCTTTGATTTGAAATCAAAATAATGGATAAATGTTGTGTTTGTGGTAAGCAGCCTCAGATCGGTATCAGACTCCAAACGCATCCTGTGTAAAATCAAAATGAGTCCTTGCTGCTTCTGCAATGCACACGGACTGCATACGCACTGCAGATGGAGTATGTGTGAAACAGGTGTTCATTTATGTAAGGGTGAATTAAGACATTTTACAACCTTTCTAAGATCCACAGAAACCCTGATGAAATCAAAATGTATCTTATTTTAAAACACGGTCCTGGACTTATTGTGTATAACTTATCATTCCAAAAACAAATGACCAAAACAAAGACATATTTTAATTCTTGTTGAATATTCATGTCGTCGGGTTGAAAATGTCAAGAATATGTCACATTACTGTAATAAACTAACTAGTTTGTTTGCAAAGGTCAATGTTTCCTGGTCAGTCCCTGCTGTTATGCATTACCGCACCATCTGGCTGCAAAGAGCTTCTTTCTCCACTGATGGCCATTTAAAAAATAGCTGTGTATTTTGATAAAAATAAAAGTGTTTCCAAGTGACATTATATTACTACTTAATAAAAGATGTTTCACAAGTGCCCAATTCTTTTTGGAGAGCCTATTGAGAATTAATGGCAATGTAGTAGCCTTCCTAGATACGGAATGTTGTTGAATGTTGACTAATGCTTACAATATTATGCTATAACATAAAAGTTATCTCCCTTGTCACATGCAGCTAAATCATTTTACCTTAGAAACAAATCCCTGCTCTATACAGACTGTCAAGCAGCTCTGTATTCAGCAGAAAAAAAGAAAGAAAAAGAAATGTAATGCAACCAGGGTCTCCACATGAATAATGCATCAGTACAAAATACATCACTTTCTTCTTGGATGGAAATAATAAGTGGACGGAACAGGAAATCTTTGCATAATGACAGATGGATTATCTAGCATTAGCTTGCCCAGAACAGCAAAATAATAATCACAGTTGGTCTCAAACATTCTATGATAGTTTCATTCCAAGGCTCAATCTATGGAGGGACCTGATGTAATATCAAAGGCAAAAGTTGTGTCGGAACAGAGGATGACAAGTTCTCTTCACCAGTTGTTGAACACAGCATGACATATAGATTAATAAACTCTGGTAGTGTAGCTTTCAAAATCATGTTCAGATAGCCTGTTCTCATTTCTTGTTCACACTTATGTTTGCACCAGTGTTGTGGGGTTCTTGTTCCAGTTTAATTTGATGTTTCCTTGATGGATTCTGTGTTAAAGCTATGGAGCTGCATTTACTTATTCTGTAGATTCTGTCATTTTTGTCCATGCTGTGCTGGTTGATTTTGATGTTAACTCTGTGGGGGAAATAAGCCAATGTAAATTCAACTACAAATTATATAACAAATAATAATAATAATAATAATAATAATACATTTTAAGGATTTTTTTATTTTTTATTTTTTTAAGAAATTAAGCACAGCGTTAGTTCAGTCAGGCCAACGAGGCATAGGCTGTGACCAGCTGATGTGGTCAGCTGTCAAGTCGCTCCAATCACTACCACGGTCCTATTAGACACGGGACATATATACGTGGCACCACTGCTCGGTAAGCATGCTCAACAGCTTACAACCCTCCCTCCCTCCCCATTATAAGCATGAGCATATTACTGTGCACCTTCCAGCTGTCGTCTTATTTGTATATATATATATATATATATATATATATATATATATATATATATATATGAAAGGAATATGAAATAAAATGAAATAAAAAAAAATATATATATATAAATAAATGTGTTGTCTTCTGGAATCAAGACTTGTTTGTATGAAAACAGAATACATTAGCATAGATGTGACATAGTTTATCAGAATGTTTTTCCCCATAGTAGTTTCAGCAGTAAGTGAAAAATAAAGTGAGGGAGAGAGAGCGTGAGAATGTGTGTGAGAGAGAATTTCTAAACTTAACAAAACTTTTATTACAAAAAAAACGGCAACCGGGAATTACTGGCGGTGAAACTGGCCCTCGAGGAATGGAGGCACTGGTTAGAGGGAGCCCGGCTGCCTTTCCTTGTACTTACAGATCATAAGAACTTACAGTATCTCAAGGAAGCCAAAAGACTTAACCCTCGCCAGGCCAGGTGGGCACTATTTTTCACACTTTTCCATTTCCCCATATCCTATCGTCCGGGATTGAGAAACACAAGAGCTGACACCCTATGCCGACTACATGGTTTAGAAGAAGCCCAAGAGGAAGTGGAACCTATCCTGCCCACCAAACTCTTTGTAAACCCATTTCAATGTGATCTTGACGAAGTACTCAGTGAACAAGCCCAGAACCAGCCAGCTCCATCAACATGTCCTGTAGGTAAAATCTATGTATCGGAGGATTATCGAATTTCTCTCATTTCGGACGCTCATTCCTCTGTCGGATCCGGTCACCCAGGATTAACTAAAACTCTCTCAGTTCTTCAGAGGAAATACAGCTTTTGCAACTGCCATATTATTATTCAACCATGTATTCCGTAACTTTGGTACTCCTGAGGACATTGTTTCTGATAGGGGACCTCAATTTATCTCAAGGGTCTGGAAGTCATTCCTTGCTATGCTCAATGTCACCGTCAGCCTAACATTCGGAAACCATCCACAAGCGAACGGACAAACCGAGAGGAAAATCCAGGACATCAGCTGTTTTCTAAGAACCTTCTGCCACAGAAACCAGAACCTATGAAGCAGGTATATAGTCTGGGCCGAATATGCTCAAAACTCCCTTAGACAAACATCGAACAATCTCACCCCATTCCAGTGTACCCTTGGTTACCAACCTCCTCTGTTCCCTTGGTCAGGAGAACCCTCCAACGTGCTGGCCGTTAATGACTGGTTCCACGACAGCGAGAGAGTGTGGAACCAAGCCCATCGTCACCTGCAACAAGCGGTCAATCGCCAACAACGTTTTGCAGAAACCCACCGGAAAGAGAACCCTGTGTATCAGCCCGGCCAACTAGTATGGCTCTCCACCCGAGACATCAGACTACGACAGCCCTGTAAAAAACTAAGCTCAAAATACATCGGACCATTCCCCATAGAGCAACAAATCAACCCGGTCACCTATCGACTCCAGCTTCCTGCACAGTACCGCATCCACCCTACATTTCATGTCTCCTTGTTAGAAACCCCATCACTTACCTGTATCTGTTCCCTCTGCAGACCACGAGGCAGACCCCCACGACGCCGGAGATTAAGGCCCGCTGGCGCGGACCCCTGAGGTGGGGGGGGGGTAGGGTCAGGGATCGGGCAGACCCGGTTCCAACCAATCACCAGCTCTCACTCTCTCCCGAATACTGATCACCAGCACCTGATCTCCATTACCCCTGCACTATAAAACACCTCCGGAAACCCCAATGCATTGTCAAGTCTCCAACAGGGATCGACCTCGTGAACTTGTCTCCAACTCACCTCGTCTTCACGAAGACTCCAGCCGTAAAGTATATTCCCATTTGAGAAAGTAACCTGTGTGTATTTGTTCTCCTGTCTCCAGAACACCCCAGGCATACTCCATAATCTGAACTCCCCGATGTGCCTTGATATCTCCTGAGTGCCTAAGTTATCCTTTGACTATTGAACTCCCACTCCAATAGAAGAGACAAGGATCGGAATCTCGTATTGTGTGGCTTTGACATCTCGATATATAAGCATACTCACCTGGCTTTCACAGAAGCATACTTACCTGGCTTTCATGGACACAAACTCCAGAAAACCCCGCACTGAGTTTGCACTTCCTTCCCTCGCACTATTCCCTTTAAATAAAAACTGTGTTGAATCCACTTACCTCTGCCTCCGCGTGCTAACCTGACAATATATATATATATATATATATATATATATATATATATATATAAAATCACAGTGTACAGATCAATTCACCCTTAAAAATAGAGCTCAGAGCCTCATTGCAACACAAAATACATTCAAAAGTAACAAAATTATTAACAGACTTATAATAAAGAAAATTAACAATAACTTTTGATTTCACCAAGTTAAAAACACAGCTATTACATTCTGATTTACATTTTGTTCCATTTTCTTTTTCCTGCTTGTATAAAAGGCCAGTTGTGCTTGGCCTAGAACAAAATTCAGAAGCTGAAAAACAAGTCTTTCTTTTCCTCACATATTTGAACCCCAAAATAAACGTTTCCAGAGAAAAGGTCTCATTACAACTCCTAAAAACATTACTTACAACTAGAAATAAAGGTTGCAATCTACAATAGTTCGTAAAAGCATGACAAATGGTTTCTCTATTAGAGCAAAAAGGACAAATAGAAGCAATCTCAGGGTTTAAAACTGAAATTCATTGTAAATCATCTGTTCTCTTTATCAACGGTGGTTTATATAAGGATCTCCACTCAGGTTTTTGCTTTAATCCATTTTTATTTTTTTTTATTTTTTTAAATCACGCTAGGGAGAATCAACTTTTGCATTTAACACCTTTTTACTAAAAACCCAAACACAAGACCTGTACAAAGATTTACCAATGCTTGAAAAATAGTATTTGCACAGAGATGAAATTATATATAACAATTATAGACAAAAAAAAAAAAGAGGAAAGTAGTCTTTGGGATTAGGATCATGGGACCCTACACAGTAGAGGTCTATATTTTATATACGGGTCTATATTTTAAATGATCAGCCGGGTCCGGGTCAGGTCCGAATCTATTACTTCGGGACCCGGGTCTGTTTAAAATTGTGTGTAATACCCGTCCGATCTGAGTCATCGGACTCGGAGAACACCCGGCCGTGATCAGACACTTCTTGTGTTCTGAGGTGAACTGTCAAATGAATGTTTTCTATGACACTCAAATTGAGTTAAAAAGCATATTTTAGGTTGATCCAGCTAGCACGCATGTGCAGTCTCAAGCACGTGTCATGTTTCTATGGCAACCAGTGAGGGACACAATGACTTCCAACTCCCAAACCGTGCTGTATTTTAGATAGATGATGATGATATAGATGATAGCAAACAAATAATGTCAGTGGCCATGGCAGTGAAACGAGCAATCATTATAGTTCAAAAGGGCAAACAGTCGAAATTATTATGCGAGTTAGCTCGAGTCAGAATGTGCACAGTTGCATTTGTCATCCGTGACATCAAGTGGACTTTTAAAGCTGAAATAATGAGTGGATTAAGCTTGGACTTGGAATAACTAGAGGAATAACATGATAACTTTCTTGTCGGAGGATTGTACTGCATCACAGGCAGTCAGGTACAAGGAAGAGAGACTAAGGCTCCTTAAATTAGGTAAGACATAAATGTGTATTTTTCGCAACAGGTTTATTGGCTTGTAATAGCAATTTAAGGTGGGATATGTGAAAATCGGGTCCAGTCGGGTCTGTGTCTTCCCGGCGGGTCCGGGTCCAGCTTTTGAAATAATAGACACGTCTAGGTCAGTTCGGTGTAGTACATTACGGGTCTCTTTCGGGTTCGGGCACACGTGAAGACCTCTACTACACAGTACCCTGGTAACAAGACTTTTTCAGTTGTTTTAAGGGCAGCTTGCCATTTCATTAGAATCGAATAGACCTGATTCCCAAGTGTTGAGCTAATGGTGTTTCATTCTTAAAATCCAGCCCTAGCAAGAATAGATACAGTACTAGTTACAATGTCATATTTTATTACACCTTGTTTTTACTTGAGACTTAATTTCATAGGTTCATTAACTTTGAACCTCTGGTCGATTTTCAAGACTATAAAAGTAGGAAATAGCAGGAAATTGACTCACGGGTCATTACGATGCAAATGTCCCAATTAAACTGGCTACTCCAGGCAGGTTTGTTCTTGTGAGAGTACCTATACGAATGAACCCAAGCAAATTAGTGACAGCCATTAATGGGCCCATAATACCACTGACCATCATTTTTGCACCATTTTTGAGGAATATATAGAAGTTATTTGTTTCTTTTTATGTTCATGTCCCTCTTATCTATTATGATTATCATTTACTATCAGTCCGATCGTGCACCGCTGATGGAACAATATGAAACCGTATTTTGCTGTTAGGTGAGTATAAAACACTGACTGTTACTTAAAACTAAAAAATTATCAAAGGGCTCTCAGCCTCTGAGGTAAAATGTTTAAATTTGGAAATTGTACACTGTGTAAAAAAATAAAATAATAATATATAAATATATACATTTTCTACTTTACGTGGCTTTTAACAGAGTGCGTTTATCTCATGGTATTTGTGAGAGAATAGAAAGACAGATATTACCTAGGTAAATACCTTTTGAGAAATATTAGTTATGTATACAGACTATGCACTGAAGATGTGTTGGCAGTGTGACTGTTCAGCCACAAAGAAAAACCCAATGATGGTTTTAAGTGCTGCAGTTTAGGGAGATTGAAATTTCTTGCAGAATGAAATACTGAGTTCAGTCCAGTACAGAATGCAATCAGAAGCTTTGGGAAAAGTGACAATCAAAGACTTATATGAGAGGAACAGTGATTGAAGAAAATTTGGGAACAATGTTCTTTATGACATAGATTGAGAATAGATTAGCCTCTCTCTTTTTACCTTTTTTTTTTTTTTTTTTGCTTAGAATAGCCTCACAGAAGTGCTTGTCAGGCTTATCAGCCAGGAGTTGCCTTCTGTGCCAGACTGAAAATCTCTAATGCACTAATTATGGGAGGGCAAGAAAGAGCAAGACAAAGCACTCAGCATTGGCGTCGCTAGGCCAGTTTTCAGGTCATCCTCAATCTGCAGACCGCGGTGACATATACAGTAGTGAGAAAAAGAGGATGAGGTGTGTGTTTATTGATAGATTCTGCATCTGTGCTGTTCTGTCATAAATACAGTTTACAGAATGCCATGGGGGAGCAATCGGTTTTCCATCTACTTGTAAAATTTTCGCTCCATTCACCCCTCATCACACCACAGCTGTTTCCTCCAGCGAAAATGTAGCCCTTAACACATATGAACGCATAGGCTACTTGTTGCTATTTTTATTAGAAAATTTTACTTTGAATCTAAAACATATTACAGTGCATGTGGCATTAACTAACATATAGTCATGCACAGAAATTATTAAAGACACTGATTGACACTGATCATCCTTTCTTTTTTTTTTTTTTAACAGCACCCTCATATTTTAATCCATTGTCCAGCCTCATAGCTGTTTTTGATATTGCTAAAGGGGATAATGTAAATTATATGTTGCCATTTACACTTAGGTGGCAAACTGTACTCCAGTACAGTAGTTTAAATTTCAAGCCATTTGCATGCTATAGGCTTTGCTGTGCTAATAAGAAAGGAATAGACAGCTGTATTCACTCAAGTAGGTTAAGCTGTTTATTTAAGTGGTGCCGGTTTGCTGGCATGGAATCATTGGCCCTTGTGTGAAGACGCCAATGACACCGACACAGTAGTATCTTTCCATTATTCTAACTTCTTTCCTTTCCTCTCTACACTGCTTTCAGCATGTGCTTCCATTATATTCCTACTGTCTCTCAAAGGAAAGACACAGGAGACATCACAATCATGGTTACCTGCATCCTATTCACTCCTTTCTTTTTCTATGGGCCTCTGGAATTGTCAGTCAGCTGTCAACAAAGCTTTATTCCTTTATTCTTTATTCCAGCCTTTGCTACTCAGTCAGCTCTTAGTCTCTAAGGCTTCACTGAGATCTGGATTAAACCTGAAGACACAGCTACCAATACTGCTCTTCCAACAACTTCTCTTTCACTCACAACCCCCTTCAGATTGGGAGAGGTGGGGGTACAGGTTTCTTCATTTTCCAAATGCTGGAAATACCTCACATGCTCTTATAACTTCAGAAATACTTCCTTTGAATTTCATGCTGTTACAGCCACACTCCCTGTAAAAATCCACATTGTATTTATTTATCGCCCTCCAGGTCGGCTAGGAAATTTCTAGAAGTATGGATATGCTGATGTCCTCATTCCCAGAGGATGGCAGCCCTCTGGCACATTGTGGTGACTTCAACATCCACCTTGATAAGCCAAATGACACTGACTTCCATTCTTTCCTTGCCTTTTTCATTGGCTCAAAACCACAGGTACCCATAAATCAGGTAACCAACTCACCTCATTTTTACACACAATTGTATCACAGATAAAATCTTGGTCAAACCCTTTCATGTCTCATATAATTTCATTATTATTTTTAATCTACACCTTCCTTCTTCCACACCACCAACCCTTCTGC
This sequence comes from Carassius carassius, assembly GCF_963082965.1. Lineage (NCBI taxonomy): Eukaryota > Metazoa > Chordata > Actinopteri > Cypriniformes > Cyprinidae > Carassius > Carassius carassius. Next base: position 12,142,246 of record NC_081764.1, read on the forward strand.
CAGTTTTGTTTAGATGAAACCTAATGTCTTAGATGAAACCTAATGTTTTCACCGGACTGAACTGAAGTTACATGAATGTATGTCTGAGGGAAACTTACAGTCTTTAGAAAAGTTTAGAATGTATTTTTTTTTCTTTTCATCTTGCCTCTGTATAATGCATATTAATGTTCACAAGTGCAGCGCTGCTTTGTTTACTGCGGAAACCAAGGAAACACTTTAGGGGCCTTTCATATATCGCGTCTTTTGTGTGCTCAAGTTCGTTATTTCAACTGTAGACGCACGACAGGCACACTCATTTTGGAAGCGCCGCAGTCCACACCGCATCGAGATAAAAAACATTTAAACTTTTCAGAATGCCGCAAGCGCACCGCGAGTCATGTGTCAAGAACCTACCAAACAGCATCATCCTTTCCTGTAACAACATTAAAAGCTCAGCCAAGATGAAAGAACAGCTGATCATAGATGTATCCATTTTTTTAATAAATTTAGTAGCAGACCTACTGCAAGAGACTTTTAGTGCAGCAAATCTATTTATCTTTTGCTGAAATTTCTGCATCTACATGGAGAGTGCAGATCATGGTTAGCAATGGCAGACGCCTCTGGAGCACAAGTGCCTAAAGGCTTTGGAAAAAAAGCATAAAGCGGCATGCCTAGCATTTTCCACACCGTTTTAAGTATGACATGTGAACGCACCCTTAAGCACCACCTACCAGCAGAGAGTGAATTTGCGTCTCATTCAGCTCATCCTCAGTTTCATGCAGATATTTTTATGTATATTTTCACAAAACTGAAGTCAAAACATTCTGTTGCATATATGCAGCATCTTTGTTTGGATCATGAATAAAATGTAGTGGTTGCCTCTAATTTTAAATGGAAAGAGCACAGACAAAGCCTAATTTTGTTTAAATGAAGAGATTTATTTTATTTGAGTTATTTATTTGATTTGGGGATTGTTTTAAAAGTTCTATTTAGTTTTGTTTTTTATATTTACATTATATTTACATTTTGTCCTTTAGCAGATAGACAATAGAAGTAATCAAAACCAACAAAAGAGCAATAATATGCAAGTGCTATAGTAGGATATTATTAAAGTGTTATATTTAAATTTTACAAATAAATGTGCAGCATTTTGTCCAAGCAATAATAAAAGGACATATTTAATTTATAATTTGTCTGAAATATATTATTTAAATAAATAAATCGTGAATCGAAAAAAAAAATAGTGAAATCAAAGTTGTGAATCTTATCGAATTGTGAGCGAATTGAATTGTTACATCCCTACTTCTTGTAAAAGACTGAAAAAGACTAAAACCTTGGATAACGGGCATTCTTGTGTTCTTTTGTTGTATTCCACAACTGTAATGAAAGGAATATTTCAGCCAAAAATTAACATTTTTGGATTACCCTCAATTGTTTCTTCAATTGAGCAGATTTGGAGAAATGTTGCATTACATTACTTGCTCACCAATGGATCCTCTGCAATGAATTGGTGCCATCAAAATGAGAGTTTAAACAGCTGATAAAAACATCACAAAAACTAAAATCTACAGAAATGCACACAGATCATGATTGTCTTATTAGGTGTAGTGACAGAATTTTTAAACATGAACAAGACAATGCCCCAAAAGAAGAATGCAATTTCATGTTTAATTGCCAGCTTGAAAAGAAAATCCATTTGATTATGTTACCTTGTAGAAAATGGACCCGGAATGGATAAGTCTGTTTATGACCACTAATAACCCCTTTAAGCTGTGTAATTGTTTTAAATCATCTTAATGCCTTCCTCAATTTCCCTTCTCAGGGTGTTTCGCCAACAGATGACAACACATCCCTTTATGTTGTGACTTTCCAGGAAGCATCTTATCACAGGCAGTCTCTTTTGCAGCAGCATGGCAAGTTCAAGAAGATGAAATCCCTGTCACACATGTCACCTTATTTGAGGCCAACCTCCGAATCCCTCAGAATTGTGGTTGCACAAAGCTGTTATGAATTTGTCACCTTCTGTCGGTTTATCTCACTTTACAGGCAGGCAGACTCGCTCTTTCCTATCTTTCTCTGCACTGGTCTCTTAGAAGCACTCACACACACATTATCCCATGCACGTATTAGACCAAAGGTCTATTAGACCAAAATTAAAACACTTGTATCTACAGTACAGACCAAAAGTTTGGAAACATTACTATTTTTAATGTTTTTGAAAGAAGTTTCTTCTGTTCATCAAGCCTGCATTTATTTGATCAAAAATACAGAAAAAAACAGTAATATTGTGAAATATTATTACAACTTAAAATAATAGTTTTCTATTTGAATATACTTTAAAAAAATCCTGTGATGCAAATCTGAATTTTCAGCATCATTACTCCAGCCTTCAGTGTCACATGTAACATCCAGTCTATCACATGATCATTTAGAAATCATTCTAATATTCTGATTTATTATGAGTGTTGGAAACAGTTCTGCTGTCTAATATATTTGATGAATAAAAGGTTAAAAAGAACTGCATTTATTCAAAATAAAAAAAAATAAAAATTATAATAATATATATTCTAATAATATATTTTCTTTACTATCCCTTTTTTATCAATTTAACACAGTTCTGCTGTCTAATACATTTGATGAATAAAAGGTTAAAAAGAACTGCATTTATTAAAAAAAAAAAAATTCTAATAATATATATTCTAATAATATATTTTCTTTACTATCACTTTTTTACCAATTTAACACATCCTTGCTGAATAAAAGTATTGTTTTTATTTAAAAAAAATAAAGAAAACAAATTACTGACACCAAATTACTGACCAGTAGTGTATATTGTTATTACAAAATATGTATATTTTAAAAACATAGCTTCTTTTTTTTTTCTTTTTTTTTTCTTTTTATTCATCAAAGTATCCTAAAAAAGTTTCACATGTTCTGAAAAAATATTAAGCAGCAGAACTGTTTCCAACTTTGATAATGAATCATCATATTATAATCATTTCTAAAGGATCATGTGATAATGATCCTAAAAATTCAGCTTTGCATCACAGAAATAAATGATAATTTAAAGTATAATAATTTTGAAAACAATTATTTTAAATTGTAATAATATATCACATTATTACATTTTTTTTTTTGTATTTTTGATCAAATAAATGCAGGCTTGATGAGCAGAAGAAACTTCTTTCAAAAACATTAAAAATAGTATTGTTTCCAAACTTTTGGTCTGTACTGTATATGTTAACAGCTACTTTTTGTCTTTGTCCACACCAATTAGATTTGCACAATGTCAAATATTACGCATTGTCCCTTTACAAATGTTAAACCCTTCCACTCAATTAACCATTCTTCCATTTTGGTCATTCTTCACAAAGGATAACCTAATGTAGAGAGACTTATAATTTGCCTGAAATTATAGACATTTCAAAGACTCTTTAAAAGACTCATAACTCATCAAACAGACTGAAGTCAGCAATGACCACAATTAAAATTTTTGCAGCCCCCCCCCCCCCCATATCAAATAATAGTTAATTATGTAAATACATCAAATTTTCCAGGATTGGAAGATGTTAAGACCTTCAATTTGAGTATAAGTGCAAAAAAGCAGAGCAAGTACAGCCAAGGTCAAATGCAGGGTGAGCATGTTGGAGTATTTTGATGGACAACCTTGTAAAAGGTGGTCATTCAGGCTGTAACATATACATTTCACCTGGAGGCTGTTATGAAAATGACTTTGGAGCATATTGCCCGTCTCCTCAACCTTACATTGTAGAGACATTTTAAAAATGAAATCTAAGGCATCTATAAAACTGCTCATGGCAGACAATATTATTTATATCAACTACACACTCAGGATATCAGTAAAATAACACTTATAGTTGTGGCAATAGTTGTATAATGTTTTCCATTTCCGGATCATTAAAATACTAACTTAAAGTTAAGGCAAGTACACATTGCTGGATTATGACAGTTCTTAGCTGCCTGCCACACTAATGGATGCAGACACATTTCACACTAGCTGTAAACACCCATCTAACTTTTCTACCTTTCATATACAGATAAACACAGTGAACCTGTGTCTGTTTTACTGCTTGTTATATTACTTAAACAAACATTGATGCCTCTCACTAATATTTTATGTGTGCAGTGTATGTTTTTGGGAGTCTGGGGAGACGGGCATTAAATATATATTTATATACATATTCCACCGGGGCAGGTGCAGGGATGCCACTTCATTTAAGGGTGTCTTCATGCTTGCTTTAAAGTCTTTTACTTGAGCAAGGGTATGTAACAGTTCCAGATGTCAAAATTGGTGGCAGGTTAAACAGGCTCTGAGAAAGGAAGTCGAATAACAACATCAACATAAGAACTATTCAAATGTGAAGAAACGTATAGGCAGAAGTGTTTAGAGTTGGGATTCAATATTTTTATTGGAGAAAACAGAATATATTCGGTACATGCACAATTTTTGGTACGGGTTTTTCATTTCTGTGCACGTGTACTTCTCTTATGGAAAGCACTCCAAACTCAGAGTTTCCCCTTTAAGACTGTATTGTTTATATCTATCTATTTTGATGGTGAGAACACAAAAAAGTAGCAATAATAAAGATAATAAAAATAATAAGGACACAGAGTGAGCTATTGCCGGATAAGTGCACAACCTAAGTAGTAGGGCTGCACGATTATGACAAAAATCATAATAGCAATTATTATTTACGATGATCACAATGTTTATACAATTGTTTGAAGTAACGCATGCCATATTTTTTTATGAAAATAAACAAGCTGAAAACAATCCAACTTAATAACTTTCCGTAGCAGTAAGCCTCAAATGTCAACTAATTGGATTGGTTTCTTCTTTAAATAATAATAAAAATAAAAAAATATGCATGGTATTATAGTAGTATACTAAAACTAAAATGAAAACAATGGAAAAAACCTTAGAAATTTGATTAATTGTGCTAAGTAGTCTTAAACATGAGGCGTGATTTATATTTTAGCACTTCAATGAAAATCATACAAACTATGCGATTTTCCCTTGTTTAATGTGTTTTGAGATTCTTCATAGCACATTTTATGGTTGTGTTACTACCATTTAATCTACCTACCGATCTATCTATCTATCTATCTATCTATCTATCTATCTATCTATCTATCTATCTCTATACATGGGTGTCAGATTCATGTCTTATTCATACCAGATTTTAATAATTATATAGCCTATTACCCCTCCTTGAACTGCCACCTTAACGTGGTGGAGGGGTTTGAGTACCTGAATGACCCTAGGAGCTATGTTGTCCGGGGCTATATGCCCCTGGTAGGGTCTCCCAAGGCAAACAGGTCCTAGGCGACGGGTCAGACTAAGAGCGGTTCAAAACCCCTTATGAGAAGAATAAATCAAAGGACCGTGACGTCGCCCGGTATGGCGCAGCCGGGGCCCCACCCTGGAGCCAGGCCCGGGGTTGGGGCTCGTATGCGAGCGCCTGGTGGCCGGGCCTCCCCCCACGGGGTCCGGCCGGGCTCAGCCCGAAGGAGCGACGTGGGGCCGCCTTCCCTTGGGCTCACCACCTACAGGAGGGACCGTAAGGGGCCGGTGCTTAGACAATCGGGTGGCAGTCGAAGGCGGGGGCCTCGACAGCCCGATCCCTGGACACGGAAACTAGCTCTAGGGACGTGGAACGTCACCTCACTGGCGGGGAAGGAGCCCGAGATTGTGCGTGAGGTAGAGAGGTTCCGACTAGCGATAGTCGGACTCACCTCTACGCACAGCTTGGGCTCTGGTACCACACTCCTCGAGAGAGGATGGACTCTTCACCACTCTGGAGTTGCCCATGGTGAGAGGCGGCGGGCTGGTGTGGGTTTGCTTATAGCCCCCCAGCTCAGCTGCCATGTGTTGGAGTTTACCCCGGTGAACGAGAGGGTCGCTTCCCTGCGCCTTCGGGTCGGGGATAGGTCTCTCACTGTCGTTTGTGCTTACGGGCTGAACGGCAATGCAGAGTACCCAGCCTTCTTGGAGTCTCTGGGAGGGGTGATGGAAAGTGCTCCAACTGGGGACTCCGTCTTTTTACTGGGGGACTTCAACGCCCACGTGGGCAACGACAGTGACACCTGGAGGGGCGTGATTGGGAGGAACGGCCCCCCTGATCTGAACCCGAGCGGTGTTCAGTTATTGGACTTCTGTGCTAGTTACAGCTTGTCCATAACGAACACCATGTTCAAGCATAAGGGTGTCCATCAGTACACGTGGCACCAGGACACCCTAGGCCGTAGGTCGATGATCGACTTTGTGGTCGTTTCATCCGACCTCCGGCCGTATGTCTTGGACACTCGGGTGAAGAGAGGGGCGGAGCTGTCAACCGATCACCACCTGGTGGTGAGTTGGATCCGATGGCGGGGGAGGAAGCTGGACAGACTCGGCAGACCCAAACGTACTGTGAGGGTCTGCTGGGAACGTTTGGCCGAGTCTCCTGTCAGAGAGATCTTCAACTCCCACCTCCGGCAGAGCTTCGACCGGATCCCGAGGGAGGCTGGAGATATTGAGTCCGAGTGGACCATGTTCTCCACCTCCATTGTCGAAGCGGCCGCTCGGAGCTGTGGCCGTAAGGTTTCCGGTGCCTGTCGAGGCAGCAATCCCCGAACCCGGTGGTGGACACCGGAAGTAAGGGATGCCGTCAAGCTGAAGAAGGAGTCCTATCGGGCCTGGTTGGCTTGTGGGACTCCAGAGGCAGCTGACAGGTACCGGCAGGCCAAGCGGACTACAGCCCGGGGGGTTGTGGAGGCAAAAACTCGGGCCTGGGAGGAGTTCGGTGAGGCCATGGAGAAGGACTATCGGTCAGCCTCGAAGAGATTCTGGCAAACCGTCCGGCGCCTCAGGAGAGGGAAGCAGTGCCCTACCAACGCTGTTTACAGTAGAGGTGGGGAGCTGTTGACCTCAACTGGGGATGTCGTTGGACGGTGGAAGGAATACTTCGAGGATCTCCTCAATCCCGCTGTCACGTCTTCCATTGAGGAAGCAGAGGCTGAGGGCTCAGATGTGGACTCGTCCATAACCCAAGCTGAAGTCACCGAGGTAGTCAAGAAACTCCTCGGTGGCAAGGCACCGGGGGTGGATGAGATCTGCCCTGAGTACCTCAAGTCTCTGGATGTTGTGGGGCTGTCTTGGCTGACACGCCTCTGCAGCATCGCGTGGCAGTCAGGGACGGTGCCTCTGGGATGGCAGACCAGGGTGGTGGTCCCTCTTTTTAAGAAGGGGGACCGGAGGGTGTGTTCCAACTACAGGGGGATCACACTTCTCAGCCTCCCTGGGAAAGTCTATGCCAGGGTACTGGAGAGGAGAATCCGGCCGATAGTAGAACCTCGGATTCAGGAGGAACAGTGTGGTTTTCGTCCAGGCCGTGGAACACTGGACCAGCTCTATACCCTCTACAGGGTGCTGGAGGGTTCATGGGAGTATGCCCAACCAGTCCACATGTGCTTTGTGGATTTGGAGAAGGCATTCGACTATGTCCCTCGCGGCGGCCTGTGGAGGGTTCTCCGGGAGTATGGGGTCCGGGGCCCTTTGCTAAGGGCTATCCGGTCCCTGTACGAACGGAGCAGGAGCTTGGTTCGTATTGCAAGCTGTAAGTCAGACTTGTTCCCGGTGCGTGTTGGACTCCGGCAGGGCTGCCCTTTGTCGCCGGTTCTGTTCATGATTTTTATGGACAGAATTTCTAGGCGCAGCCAGGGGCCGGAGGGGGTCAGGTTTGGTGACAACACGATTTCGTCTCTGCTCTTTGCGGATGATGTTGTCGTGTTGGCCTCATCAGGCCAGGACCTTCAGCATGCACTGGGACGGTTTGCAGCCGAGTGTGAAGCGGCTGGGATGAGAATCAGCACCTCCAAATCCGAGGCCATGGTCCTCAGTCGGAAAAAGGTGGCTTGCCCACTTCAGGTTGGTGGAGAGTTCCTGCCTCAAGTGGAGGAGTTTAAGTATCTTGGGGTCTTGTTCACGAGTGAGGGAAGGATGGAACGGGAGATTGACAGACGGATCGGTGCAGCTTCTGCAGTAATGCGGTCGATGTACCGGTCTGTCGTGGTGAAGAAAGAGCTGAGCCGCAAGGCGAAGCTCTCGATTTACCGGTCAATCTACGTTCCTACTCTCACCTATGGTCATGAGCTTTGGGTCATGACCGAAAGGACAAGATCCCGGATACAGGCGGCCGAAATGTGCTTTCTCCGCAGGGTGGCTGGGCGATCCCTTAGAGATAGGGTGAGAAGCTCAGTCACCCGGGAGGAGCTCAGAGTAGAGCCGCTGCTCCTCCACATCGAGAGGGGTCAGCTGAGGTGGCTCGGGCATCTGTTCCGGATGCCTCCTGGACGCCTTCCCGGGAAGGTGTTCCGGGCACATCCCACTGGGAGGAGACCCCGGGGGAGACCTAGGACACGCTGGAGAGACTATGTCTCCCGGCTGGCCTGGGAACGCCTCGGTGTCCCCCCAGAAGAGCTGGAGGAAGTGTCTAGGGAGAGGGAAGTCTGGGGTTTTCTGCTTAGACTGCTGACCCGGCCCCGGATAAGCGGTAGAAGATGGATGGATGGATGGATATAGCCTATTACAGATCTATGAATATATAATTGGTTGGTGCTGTTTACACTGGAAGCAAATAGTCCATAATTATTTACACATTCTTAGTTGATGAATCTTGAATGTTGACATCAGATTGAGATTCATTTAAGAACATAGACAAGAAGAAATATTTAAATTACAGCTATTTGAGACCAGATAATTACCACCGCTGAAAAGCACTTTAGATATAATGGATTTCTCTTTTTATTCCACTAAAATATTTTTTGTAATAGTCCATCATACAAAACAATTAGCCTTCATGCATCCATGCTATTCACAAACAGCATTAGTAAACTGCAGAGTGAATCTTTGTGTTCCTTTGTGCATGTCAACAGCCAACTATTGGTCCTATTCATTCCTACTGTACATTAAAATGGCCGTGAAGGATAGATTAATTGTCTGAGTAATTAGTTATGTTTTTTTTCCTACTCCCATTGTGGGCACCCCATAGTATTTATATAGTGGACAAATAGCAGTGCTTGAACTGAATGTCATTGGGGTCACAATGTCATTGTTGGTGTTCTCACCTTGAGAGAGTGACCAGTGGAGAATATCACATGCTGCAGGCACCATCTGGTCTGACTGAGGGAGAGTTGACAGCACTGACTCAGACCATCTGACCTTGTTAAGAGCAGGCTGTGAGATTCAGGAGATGGCACTAATTATATAACATGCATTGATAGACACATACTTGCATTAGCAAAAAAAAAAAAAAAAAAATCAAGGCACTCGAACATGGAAGTGCTCATGGACACACACAGTCAAAATTGCTGGATTGACAGCTTGGATAGTCACTGTGTGCAGTGGAGGTAAACCTCAAAGTTCTTTGGCACTGCTGTGGTGCGTCAGTTTTCTGTGAGTGTGTGCTGTGATTCTCAGAAAATCCTGAAAATAAGCAAGGACAACTTATGTTTATTTAATTTGTAGTCATGGAAACTCTTTAAGTAACTACATTTAAATTATACAATGCTTTAAAGTTAACAAACACTGTTAAATTGTGTAATGCTTAAAAAAATTATTAATGTACTTTAAGGATACAAATTGTCATTAAATTAGTTTTTTTTTTTTTTTTTAAAACACGGTGCTACTCTGATTAAGTCTGCTATTCAGAGTAGCAGTGTGAGAAAGACCACACTTCAGAGCACATGGCATCCACAGCCCATGCTAAATTATTTTTCACAGCAAACAATTTATAGTTTTGTCTGAGCGCCATTCGACTTGAATTTTCCTTGTGGCTCCCTGAAGAGCATTTCATGAAGTGTGTCCCAATGACAGATGATATTTTCACAGGCTCTGGCTAACCCAGCCCCACTGCTGGAAGACCAGCTAATTGCTGAAGTGGTGACCATCATGAAGGAAGTCACAACTAACCTTTTGTCTGTCTAGAGTAAAAGTGTAATTGACAGAGTAAAAAGTGCAAAAACTTACTAAAGTTGCGCTCAGAAAAGTTTGGCAGGCAGACAGAACTGGATTGCCTTTTGTGTAGGAACATGCATAAAAATACTACTGTGAAACTTTCAATATGTCACTACTTGCTCTTTAGTGACTGTCAGTCACAATAAAATATCAGGAACAGTCAGTTTCCCCAGGTTAAAAAAAATGCTTTAAGAATACCTTTATTTTAATGTTTAAGTTGATTATTCAATAATTACATAATTATACAACAGTTACATACACTTTTTTTTGTGCTTCAGGGCTTAATTTGTGCATATTTCTCTCCTGATTCAGATAAGATGACTTTTTCACTGGAGAAATATTATGGATAGAGGACTCATATTTTAGCCAGAAGCATCGGTGGGAGGTTAAAACCTCTTGATGGATTTATTACAAACACACAGTTTGAAGATGACTTACACTCAGAAAAAGGTACAAAAGCTGTCACTGGGGCTGTACCTTCTCAAAGGGACTGGGGGACTTCAACGCCCACGTGGGCAACGACAGTGACACCTGGAGGGGCGTGATTGGGAGGAACGGCCCCCCTGATCTGAACCCGAGCGGTGTTCAGTTATTGGACTTCTGTGCTAGTTACAGCTTGTCCATAACGAACACCATGTTCAAGCATAAGGGTGTCCATCAGTACACGTGGCACCAGGACACCCTAGGCCGTAGGTCGATGATCGACTTTGTGGTCGTTTCATCCGACCTCCGGCCGTATGTCTTGGACACTCGGGTGAAGAGAGGGGCGGAGCTGTCAACCGATCACCACCTGGTGGTGAGTTGGATCCGATGGCGGGGGAGGAAGCTGGACAGACTCGGCAGACCCAAACGTACTGTGAGGGTCTGCTGGGAACGTTTGGCCGAGTCTCCTGTCAGAGAGATCTTCAACTCCCACCTCCGGCAGAGCTTCGACCGGATCCCGAGGGAGGCTGGAGATATTGAGTCCGAGTGGACCATGTTCTCCACCTCCATTGTCGAAGCGGCCGCTCGGAGCTGTGGCCGTAAGGTTTCCGGTGCCTGTCGAGGCAGCAATCCCCGAACCCGGTGGTGGACACCGGAAGTAAGGGATGCCGTCAAGCTGAAGAAGGAGTCCTATCGGGCCTGGTTGGCTTGTGGGACTCCAGAGGCAGCTGACAGGTACCGGCAGGCCAAGCGGACTACAGCCCGGGGGGTTGTGGAGGCAAAAACTCGGGCCTGGGAGGAGTTCGGTGAGGCCATGGAGAAGGACTATCGGTCAGCCTCGAAGAGATTCTGGCAAACCGTCCGGCGCCTCAGGAGAGGGAAGCAGTGCCCTACCAACGCTGTTTACAGTAGAGGTGGGGAGCTGTTGACCTCAACTGGGGATGTCGTTGGACGGTGGAAGGAATACTTCGAGGATCTCCTCAATCCCGCTGTCACGTCTTCCATTGAGGAAGCAGAGGCTGAGGGCTCAGATGTGGACTCGTCCATAACCCAAGCTGAAGTCACCGAGGTAGTCAAGAAACTCCTCGGTGGCAAGGCACCGGGGGTGGATGAGATCTGCCCTGAGTACCTCAAGTCTCTGGATGTTGTGGGGCTGTCTTGGCTGACACGCCTCTGCAGCATCGCGTGGCAGTCAGGGACGGTGCCTCTGGGATGGCAGACCAGGGTGGTGGTCCCTCTTTTTAAGAAGGGGGACCGGAGGGTGTGTTCCAACTACAGGGGGATCACACTTCTCAGCCTCCCTGGGAAAGTCTATGCCAGGGTACTGGAGAGGAGAATCCGGCCGATAGTAGAACCTCGGATTCAGGAGGAACAGTGTGGTTTTCGTCCAGGCCGTGGAACACTGGACCAGCTCTATACCCTCTACAGGGTGCTGGAGGGTTCATGGGAGTATGCCCAACCAGTCCACATGTGCTTTGTGGATTTGGAGAAGGCATTCGACTATGTCCCTCGCGGCGGCCTGTGGAGGGTTCTCCGGGAGTATGGGGTCCGGGGCCCTTTGCTAAGGGCTATCCGGTCCCTGTACGAACGGAGCAGGAGCTTGGTTCGTATTGCAAGCTGTAAGTCAGACTTGTTCCCGGTGCGTGTTGGACTCCGGCAGGGCTGCCCTTTGTCGCCGGTTCTGTTCATGATTTTTATGGACAGAATTTCTAGGCGCAGCCAGGGGCCGGAGGGGGTCAGGTTTGGTGACAACACGATTTCGTCTCTGCTCTTTGCGGATGATGTTGTCGTGTTGGCCTCATCAGGCCAGGACCTTCAGCATGCACTGGGACGGTTTGCAGCCGAGTGTGAAGCGGCTGGGATGAGAATCAGCACCTCCAAATCCGAGGCCATGGTCCTCAGTCGGAAAAAGGTGGCTTGCCCACTTCAGGTTGGTGGAGAGTTCCTGCCTCAAGTGGAGGAGTTTAAGTATCTTGGGGTCTTGTTCACGAGTGAGGGAAGGATGGAACGGGAGATTGACAGACGGATCGGTGCAGCTTCTGCAGTAATGCGGTCGATGTACCGGTCTGTCGTGGTGAAGAAAGAGCTGAGCCGCAAGGCGAAGCTCTCGATTTACCGGTCAATCTACGTTCCTACTCTCACCTATGGTCATGAGCTTTGGGTCATGACCGAAAGGACAAGATCCCGGATACAGGCGGCCGAAATGTGCTTTCTCCGCAGGGTGGCTGGGCGATCCCTTAGAGATAGGGTGAGAAGCTCAGTCACCCGGGAGGAGCTCAGAGTAGAGCCGCTGCTCCTCCACATCGAGAGGGGTCAGCTGAGGTGGCTCGGGCATCTGTTCCGGATGCCTCCTGGACGCCTTCCCGGGAAGGTGTTCCGGGCACATCCCACTGGGAGGAGACCCCGGGGGAGACCTAGGACACGCTGGAGAGACTATGTCTCCCGGCTGGCCTGGGAACGCCTCGGTGTCCCCCCAGAAGAGCTGGAGGAAGTGTCTAGGGAGAGGGAAGTCTGGGGTTTTCTGCTTAGACTGCTGACCCGGCCCCGGATAAGCGGTAGAAGATGGATGGATGGATGGATATAGCCTATTACAGATCTATGAATATATAATTGGTTGGTGCTGTTTACACTGGAAGCAAATAGTCCATAATTATTTACACATTCTTAGTTGATGAATCTTGAATGTTGACATCAGATTGAGATTCATTTAAGAACATAGACAAGAAGAAATATTTAAATTACAGCTATTTGAGACCAGATAATTACCACCGCTGAAAAGCACTTTAGATATAATGGATTTCTCTTTTTATTCCACTAAAATATTTTTTGTAATAGTCCATCATACAAAACAATTAGCCTTCATGCATCCATGCTATTCACAAACAGCATTAGTAAACTGCAGAGTGAATCTTTGTGTTCCTTTGTGCATGTCAACAGCCAACTATTGGTCCTATTCATTCCTACTGTACATTAAAATGGCCGTGAAGGATAGATTAATTGTCTGAGTAATTAGTTATGTTTTTTTTCCTACTCCCATTGTGGGCACCCCATAGTATTTATATAGTGGACAAATAGCAGTGCTTGAACTGAATGTCATTGGGGTCACAATGTCATTGTTGGTGTTCTCACCTTGAGAGAGTGACCAGTGGAGAATATCACATGCTGCAGGCACCATCTGGTCTGACTGAGGGAGAGTTGACAGCACTGACTCAGACCATCTGACCTTGTTAAGAGCAGGCTGTGAGATTCAGGAGATGGCACTAATTATATAACATGCATTGATAGACACATACTTGCATTAGCAAAAAAAAAAAAAAAAAAATCAAGGCACTCGAACATGGAAGTGCTCATGGACACACACAGTCAAAATTGCTGGATTGACAGCTTGGATAGTCACTGTGTGCAGTGGAGGTAAACCTCAAAGTTCTTTGGCACTGCTGTGGTGCGTCAGTTTTCTGTGAGTGTGTGCTGTGATTCTCAGAAAATCCTGAAAATAAGCAAGGACAACTTATGTTTATTTAATTTGTAGTCATGGAAACTCTTTAAGTAACTACATTTAAATTATACAATGCTTTAAAGTTAACAAACACTGTTAAATTGTGTAATGCTTAAAAAAATTATTAATGTACTTTAAGGATACAAATTGTCATTAAATTAGTTTTTTTTTTTTTTTTTAAAACACGGTGCTACTCTGATTAAGTCTGCTATTCAGAGTAGCAGTGTGAGAAAGACCACACTTCAGAGCACATGGCATCCACAGCCCATGCTAAATTATTTTTCACAGCAAACAATTTATAGTTTTGTCTGAGCGCCATTCGACTTGAATTTTCCTTGTGGCTCCCTGAAGAGCATTTCATGAAGTGTGTCCCAATGACAGATGATATTTTCACAGGCTCTGGCTAACCCAGCCCCACTGCTGGAAGACCAGCTAATTGCTGAAGTGGTGACCATCATGAAGGAAGTCACAACTAACCTTTTGTCTGTCTAGAGTAAAAGTGTAATTGACAGAGTAAAAAGTGCAAAAACTTACTAAAGTTGCGCTCAGAAAAGTTTGGCAGGCAGACAGAACTGGATTGCCTTTTGTGTAGGAACATGCATAAAAATACTACTGTGAAACTTTCAATATGTCACTACTTGCTCTTTAGTGACTGTCAGTCACAATAAAATATCAGGAACAGTCAGTTTCCCCAGGTTAAAAAAAATGCTTTAAGAATACCTTTATTTTAATGTTTAAGTTGATTATTCAATAATTACATAATTATACAACAGTTACATACACTTTTTTTTGTGCTTCAGGGCTTAATTTGTGCATATTTCTCTCCTGATTCAGATAAGATGACTTTTTCACTGGAGAAATATTATGGATAGAGGACTCATATTTTAGCCAGAAGCATCGGTGGGAGGTTAAAACCTCTTGATGGATTTATTACAAACACACAGTTTGAAGATGACTTACACTCAGAAAAAGGTACAAAAGCTGTCACTGGGGCTGTACCTTCTCAAAGGGAACACATTTGTACCTTAAGAGTCCATACTGGTACCTTAAAGGTACAAATTAGTACCTAAAGTGTACATATTAGTACCTTAAAGGTACAATAGAATTTTGTTTAAAATATCTTGTAATGATTGCACTGAATTCCTTCCAGTTCTGTTTTATTCTTGTGTATATGCTCTGCTTGTGAATCACTTTGGTCAACATTCTTGTTGTTTTAATGTGCTATATACATAAAATTTCACCTTGAACTTGGCTTTTTATGCATAGTTTAGATTATTAGGGTCTTAATTCTATCACTATCAAGGATGCTCATCCTTTACCCAGGACAGGTGACACTTCTGAGATGATTCTTCTGCACAATCTGACTTTGCTGCAGCCTGGAACTGCTGGTTTCATCTGGTCAGAGGAGAACTGGCCCCCCAACTGAGCCTGGTTTCTCCCAAGGTTTTTTTCTCCATTCTGTCACCGATGGAGTTTCGGTTCCTTGCCGCTGTCGCCTCTGGCTTGCTTAGTTGGGGTCACTTCATCTACAGCGATATCATTGACTTGATTGCAAATAAATGCACAGACACTATTTAAACTGAACAGAGATGACATCACTGAATTCAATGATGAACTGCCTTTAACTGTCATTTTGCATTATTGACACACTGTTTTCCTAATGAATGTTGTTCAGTTGCTTTGACGCAATGTATTTTGTTTAAAGCCCTATATAAATAAAGGTGACTTGACTTGACTTGACACCTTAGTTCCTCTATATACAGTACTATGGATCGTTCATCAGACTATTGGCAAGTGCAGCTTCATGAGGTAGACAAACCAAAAACAGCTTTCACCACTAGTCATTCTTTATATCAGTTTACTGTGATGCCAATGGACCTTGTCAATGCTTCACCGATTTTACAAAATTTAATGCAGCTGGTGTTGCATGGTCGGTCCTGGAAAACCTGTGCTGTATAGACAATATCATTGTCTAAATCAAGAGTTTTACAGAGCACATTCAACACTTGAGAGAGGTTTTTCATCATTTGAGAACAGCAAACCTGAAGCTTAAATCATATTCACAAAGTTTAGGAATGGCCTACTCCTGAAAACCTTACAGAAAATAGAGCCTTCTTAGGCATATCAAAGTCAAAGTCAAAGTCAGCTTTATTTATATAGCGCTTTAAACAAAATACATTGCGTCAAAGCAACTGAACAACATTCATTAGGAAAACAGTGTCAATAATGCAAAAATGATAGTTAAAGGCAGTTCATCATTGGATTCAGTTATGTCATCTCTGTTCAGTTAAATAGTGTCTGTGCATTTATTTGCAATCAAGTCAACGATATCGCTGTAGATGAAGTGTCCCCAACTAAGCAAGCCAGAGGCGACAGCGGCAAGGAACCGAAACTCCATCGGTGAAGGAATGGAGAAAAAACCTTGGGAGAAAGCAGGCTCAGTCGGGGGGCCAGTTCTCCTCTGACCAGACGAAACCAGCAGTTCAATTCCATGCTGCAGCAAAGTCAGATTGTGCAGAAGAATCATCTGTTTCCTGTGGTCTTGTCCCAGTGGTTGTCTGAGATAAGGTCTTTACAGTGGATCTGTATCTGGGGCTCTACTTGTCCTGGTCTCAGCTGTCTTTCAGGGTTGTAGAGGTTCTTTCTAGGTGCTTACCCACCATCTGGGCTGGATACGTACTGGATCCAGGTGACTGCAGTGACCCTCTGATCTGGATACAGACTGGATCTGGTGGCTACGGTGACCTTGGAATTAGAGAGTAAAAGACTAATATTAGCGTAGATGCCATTCTTCTAATGATGTAGCAAGTACATCGGGTGTTATGGGAAGTGTTCCCAGTTCCGGTTTACCTAATTAATGCAGCCTAAAAATCCTATAACGGATTTGGATATTGGAAGCGTATTAGTGTGTTATGTGTAAGACCGGTTAAAGAGATGGGTCTTTAATCTAGTGTGTCTGCCTCCCGAACAATGTTAGGTAGGTTATTCCAGAGTTTAGGCGCTAAATAGGAAAAGGATCTGCCGCCTGCAGTTGATTTTGATATTCTAGGTATTATCAAATTGCCTGAGTTTTGAAAACGCATCAGACGTGGAGGATTATAATGTAAAAAGAGCTCATTCAAATACTGAGGTGCTAAGCCATTCAGGGCTTTATAAGTAATAAGCAAGATTTTAAAATCTATACAATGTTTGATAGGGAGCCAGTGCAGTGTTGACAGGACCGGGCTAATATGGTCATACTTCCTGGTTCTAGTAAGAACTCTAGCTGCTGCATTTTGACTAACTGGAGTTTGTTTATTAAGCGTGCAGAACAACCACCCAATGAAGCATTACAATAATCTAACCTTGAGGTCATAAACGCATGGATTAACATTTCTGCGTTTGACACTGAGAGCATAGGCCGTAATTTAGATATATTTTTTAAATATAAAAATGTAGTTTTACAAATGCTAGAATTGTGGCTTTCTAAGGAAAGATTGCTATCAAATAGCACACCTAAGTTCCTAACTGATGACGAAGAATTAACAGAGCAGCCATCATGTCCTAGACAGCGTTCTAGGCAGAGTTTTTAGGTCCTATAATTAATACCTCTGTTTTTTTCAGAATTTAGCAGTGAGAAATTACTCGTCATCCAGTTTTTTATATCGACTATGCATTCCGTTAGTTTTTCAAATTGGTATGTTTCACTGGGCGCAAAGAAATATAGAGCTAAGTATCATCAGCATAACAGTAAAAGCTAACACCGTGTTTCCTGATGATATATCCCAAAGGTAACATGTACAGCGTGAAGAGTAACGACCCTAGTACTGAGCCTTGAGGTATTCCATACTGCACTTGTGATAGATATGATACCTCTTCATTCACTGCTACGAATTGATGGCGGTCATATAAGTACGATTTAAAAACCATGTTAATGCACTTCCATCAATGCCAACAAAGTGTTCTAGTCTATGCAAAAGAATGTTGAGGTCAATAGTGTCGAACCCAGCACTAAATTCCAATAGCATTTATAGAGAGATACAACCATGATCAGATGATAAGAGCAGGTCATTTGCAACTCTAAGAAGAGCAGTCTCAGTACTATGATACGGTCTAAATCCTGACTGAAAATCCTCACAGATACCATTTTTCTCTAAGAAGGAATATACTTAAGAGGATACTACCTTTTCTAGTATCTCTAGTTTTCTTCTAAAAGAGACGAAAAGTAATCATATCTAGCAGTGTTTAATGCTTTTCTGTAGGACAGGTTACTTTCCCACCAAGCAATACAAAATACTTCTAGTTTTGTTTTCCTCCAGCTATGTTCCATTTTCCAGGCTGCTCTCTTTAGGGTGCGAGTGTGCTCATTCCCACATAGCAAATGTCTTCTGGCCCAGATCCTGTCCACACATGACTTTTCCCTTGGCCCAAGTATCGCAAAGACTGACGGCCCGGAAGTGGCCCAGAACTGGATTAAAGACTCGGGCCACACATGGGCCATAACCGGCCGAATCTCAGCCAGTTAATCAGCCTTAGCTGGCCCTGATCTGGGCCAAGACAGGTTTTATTATTGATGCCAATTCTCAGCCTTAAGTAAACCAGAAACCCCAAATCTGAGCCATACCTGAGCCTTATATAGCCCAGACCCAACCCAGATAGCAAGCAGTGTCGGTCAGATGTGGGCCGGATCTGGGCCAACACTATATTGCTGTCTGTATAGTATAACAACCTACACCTAGGTACAGGTTAACACCTGATGATATTTCTTCTGTGATTTTGAGTTACAACAAATGTGTTTTAGAATCACATGGTTATAACAGCCAGAGAAAAGACTAAGACAGAAGTCAAGGGTCAAGAGCCCAACTAAAGCAAACACTGATCTCTAACATGGTTACTTCAAATGAAACAATAAATCATCATCTAAACCTTAGTTAATTCTCAATAAGATTTTCTGTAGACGTCTGACAGAAATAAAGTCAGTATGGTTATTAATAAGTGGAGCTGGTGATGCTGTTTGTGGGGTTGTTTATTCAGATCTTGAGAGATTTCATGTATTTTCTTTCAGTTGATCTAAGGCTCTGTCTGAAGTCAGTTGTAGTAGTTTTGTGTTTCTCTTTTCTTCAGTGATTCTGTTTGTTAACAGCAGCTGTTCATCACTAATGCTCAATCAGCACTTAGTTAATCACTTAATTACTTAAATGCAAAGTTTTAAAACTTACATGGTTTAAATCAAGGCAATCTGTTTACTTGTAAAACTTAACGGCACATTTTTAAATAGTTACTATGGCTACAGAGGAAGGAGATACATATCGCCAATGAATGCGGTTTGAATTTGGATCTGTTCCTCACAGCAAGTATCAAATGGATACATGATTTAACTAAAAATAAAATACTTTCATAATAATTTTATTTAATGCTTGTGCATGACAGCATACTAATAAAAATGATGTGCCCCCACTCTCTATTATAGATCAGTGTGTGTCCCATAGTAAACCAAATAAATATTACATGACAACGGTTAATACTCTCTCTCTTATTTGTACCAAGAATAATAATATACAATTTTATAAAATTATAATTAAGTGCAGTTTAATGCACTTTACTGATTTGCTTAATTTTTAAATGATGATGTTTCATTCTGTTTTGACTTGCCATTTCAAAGACTACATTTTAACAATACTACACTTCTTTAAAATGTATGTGATCATTTAACCATTATCATGCAATATTGTATTTATCTTGTTTATCATGGGTCACATAATATGCTGCCAGATATTAGCCTGATTTGGGCCACATATCACCTGACTGATCTGGGCCACACTCTTCCCATCAACAATCGGCCCTCATGTTGTTTGCCCGATCCCAGCCGTGCCGTCATTGCCACACATGGCCCAGCTCTGGCTGAAAGGGTACATGCCATTGCCGACAGGAGGCCAGCAGTTCCACCTTGAGGCCACATGTGGGCCAAGTCCGTTTGCTATGTGGGTTATACCAAGGTGTCAGACTGTTTTTCTTAACCTTTCTTAAGCGTAAAGGAGCAACTGTATTTAAAATGCTAGAAAAGAGAGAGTCCATAGTTTATGTTACGTCATCAAGTTGTTCTGAGGTTTTGGATATGCTAAGGAATTCGGATACATCAGGAAGATTACTTACAAAGCAGTCTTTTGTGGTAGAAGTGATGGTTCTAACATACTTGTAACAAGAAGTAGAATTTACAGATTTAGCTATATGAAGTTTGCACAAAATTAAATAATGATCTGAGATATCATCGCTTGGCTGCATAATTTCAATTTACTGATGCTTCCAAAACTGCTATTTTATGCGTTTTGTGTTCAGGATTCAGTATGTGAAATGTACATTTCCCCCAAAAGAGAAAGATATCCTCAAATTAAAAATGCATTCATCTTAACAATGCAGATGCAATTCTAAACATGCATTCTAATGTTGGTTTTGAACAGACAGAGTGAGCTGGCCTCCTGATGGTCTCTGATGACTCTGGTTGAGAGGATAATCACTGATGTGACCTGTCTCGCTCTCCATGCTACATCCTGGTCTTAATGGAACACACATGGTTTAGCCAACAGTTTATCATAAATAAAGTCAAGGAGTATAGCCATATGGTGTCTGACTGACACTTCACTCTAAATATGCTCCCAGCAAATCAGCTGAATTTGTAGTTTTGAAGGTAATACACTTTTTGCAATTTTATTTTTTATTCAGACATTCATTAGATTAGACTAGATTTATCTATTTACCTATCTTTCTATTTAAGTCTTTTGGTTCTATTTAACCCTTTGGAAGACTAAATTACTTTTTATTATTTTCTACAATGACGTAATTCAAATATAATACAGAATAACAATAACATCAAATATAGATAATTTAAATTTCACATAAATTTCTCAAACTGAATATTGGTTAATACATAGATGATTTGTCCACTTCCAGGATAGACATAAAACTCTTGTCTCCAGAGTGGAGACACGATTGGTTAAAATTTATAGACCTGTTTAATAGATTTTTCCTTCACATAGGCCTAGTTCTCTTTACAGACCTGTAACCTTAAGGTCAAAACCCTGCAGAGTAGCAACAGAAGGACTCCAAGAAGCAAGTGTTTATTGGTTGTATGCTTAGTGCTTTCACAAGTAAATAGATTTGAGTAGAAGTTCAGTTTTCATGGTCCTTGTGTTAAGTGTCTGCCACCCTCAAGCACCTAAGGGCACTTCTCAAGACATGCTCCACCGTGGATGATTAGTGTGTATGTTGTGCAGCTCTTGTGTAGGCAGGGGGCTCCTGTTAAGATGTAAATTAGAGTGATAAAGTGATAATGAGGAAAAAAATCGCCTCATACCATGATTAAAATGCCCTGGAAAACAAGTCAATGAGACCTGTACAGTAGGCTAACCCCAGTAATGGGTCTGCATTCAAGCGTTTTTTTCCAATTTGCAGTTTTTCCATTTTTCATATCGAGTGCGTTTAAAGAGGTTATAATTGTATTGTTCTACATGCAGGGAAAACCATTTCCATATATATATATATATATATATATATATATATATATATATATATACCAAAATGGAAATGTTTACACCTTTAACACCTAGCCGATCAAAGTGCACAAGAAAGATTGCATGAGTGTATCCGCTGAAAATAATCAAAAGTCACTTACACGTACCGGCAATTCGCTTTTACTACCAACACATGTTTCTAAAATCTCTCATCTCGCCACAGGCCTCCATCTGTGAATCTCTGTGTAGTATCTGGAACTCCCAGGGGCTCTGAGGGACATGCAGTGTCAAACAGCAGCATTCAAATGAGTAATGGAAGAACAGGCTCATAAATGGCTCTGCTGACCTTTATGTATTCATACACAAGCAAGAGGTGGAAAAACAGCGAGCATTAATTGCTCCCAAATAGACAGTGCTCCATGTCAGCAACACAAGAAATACTCTGAAATATTCACCAAAGGACAAATGAAATTCACATTAAGACTCACGAAAAGCAATGTGCAATGAACTCTTGTTCTGTTGCAATAAGCATAAATTAATGTTATGTGCATGTCGGTCTGTATGGCATTTTCCTCTAGTTTGCTTAAGTAGTTTGTGCTACTTAATATTTGTCTATTAATATTGTCTATTCTTTGACTATTAAGGAAAGTCTGATATAGTGTTGTCCATTTTATGGTATTTGAAATGTATTTTCAATTGGTTTTCATACAGTTCACCAAAATGTTATGAACAAATAATTTATGAATCAGAATTGAAAAGCATGACTGGTAAATTCTTTAAAATTGATCAGTGTCAGTTCCATAAAAAAGTCACATACTTATTGAAATGTTATGGCAGAATTTGCATATTTTAGGTGAAATTGTTCTTTATTCATCTGTATTCATCCACAATTGATTAGTTCTTCCCAGACATTTGTAATGCAGCAAAATCAGAATAATCAGCATTCTGGTGTTGATGTCTAATGATGGTGAATGCTGAATCTGACTGATTGATTCAGAAACAAAAAGCCATGGATTGTCTCGGCTGTTGTGCGTATGATTTGCATTAGTATGTTAGCGAGTTAATAATTGTTTGTGCGTTTATCTAAATCTTCTAATTTTCTAAGGGTGAGATTTAAATGGAAATGCACAAGAAAAAAAAAAAAAACATGCTCAATTAGTTCCTGCCAAAGGCAAATTTAAATGAGACCCACCACAGCTTTGCCTATTAAAGAGTTCTCATGACCCAGTTCCTGCCTCAGAGCTGGTGGCAGCTACCAAGACAGTACGAATCAGTCAAACATAAAGATCCGGTCTTGATCGATGGAACCATCAGTTACACTAACAGTCAAGCTGGCCGCCGAACACCTTTGCCCTCCTTTTGTCATGTAGACCATAATGCCATGCTTTGTTTTCTGCTAATTGGCTCTTCCCAGTATATAAATCATTGAAAAAATTTCCTCTGAGAGTAGACTAAATCTAGTGGAGGAGTGGAAAGTATTCTCATTAATAAGCAAGTGGCTGAGAAACTCTTGTGCCCTTATATACACTGACATTTCTGTGACCTACAGATTTTGGCATGCGGATACCATATGGTGAAGTGAAAGCTTGTGACAAACTGTAAGAAATTTCTGACACCTACTACACCCTAGCAATCAACTATTGACAAAACATCACTTAAAGTGATATGAGATCCCAGAATATATATTGAGGTCAAGGTCTTAAAAACAACCCCAATCCTAATGATGTGAAGTACTGTACAACAGAGACCATATGTTCCAATATAATGGAACAAATTGCTAGTTGCATAAGAAATACCTAATACCTCCAAAATTAAAATATGCTGGAAATGTACTCACACTCAGGCCCAGCCAAGATATGGATGGGTTTATTTCTTCATCAATTTCCAGTAAATGTTTATTTTTGGGTGAACTATAACACTTATTGCTACTGCACCAAATATGTCTGCTTAAATACATTTTTGTTCTTTATGTATGAATGTTTAAGCTGGAGAAACAGATGCTGGATTTGTTATGTTCTAAATGTAATGTTATCTTAGTATACACACACACACACACACACAAATTACATGCACAACATGGTATAAACAGATACAGCCTACTTATCACAGCTGAGGCTTTTTCTCAGCTTGGATATGTTAATTAGCAGTGTTTGCTAAGGCAAGCATTGATAATGTTATTGTTATTGCTCCTGCTTAGTTCCCTTGTTTTTCCACTCGAAACACAACTCGTCCCACACCATTACGTGAATGCTACCTTTAAATAAGTGAAGCTTATTGAGAAGCGATGTGCCATTGCTTTTCTCAGTGATTAGACTTTTGACTAGATTTTTGTTTAGCACACAGTAAAAAATAAATAAATAAATAAGTAAATAAAAAACCTGTACATAGTACCACAACACACATAACTTCTTTGACCTTTGAGTATGCTTAAAGCTGAGATTAAAGGTTACTGGGGACTTTTTAGGTTTAGCTCCAATAATATAAATACTTACCTAATAAAATGACTCCTTGCAGGTGTAGCATATCAATAATTATGTTAAAGTGCATCTTATTCCAAAACTACTTCAAAACATGGGCTCAGACACAGATGTCTGGGCAAAGCCTCAGATATTCACTGACCTTAGAACTGCCCATGGTGCTCCTGAGGATGCAGGGTTGAGGCATGTATTTCCACACCCATTTTTCCTGTCTGCTGTCTAAACCAAAATAAAAATGTTTATTTACCAATCCTGGAGAAAATAACCATTGTTACAGTCTCTGTGCATTGTGCCTATCGGAATACAAATATTGTCGATTGCCCTGCCCAGCACCCTTACTGTGTGACAGAAATGGTAGATGCGCTGTCTCTAGTTCTGGTCAATGAGTTCTCATTTTTCAGCTAGATAATAGCCAGCCTTGTTGCTTTAGCCTGTTTTCAACAGTCGGATAAGAGGGTGCTGAGCCAAGCTTGTGTTGTGTTCTTCATCCTTGACACTTTGTTAGCAAGCTTGTTTGTTTCCTCTGTCAGATTTAACAATTAAATACGCATCTTAAATAATATGAGACAGGCGTATTGCTCTGACTCACCATAGTTGTCTCACCACTTTTTGATTAATGCAATAATAACCATAATCAAAAAAGACACTATTTTCCCAGACAGTATGACATTTTTCCCCTCATACAATGTACCTAACAGGTCATTTACATAAATAGCATATTTTCCTTTTTTTGTTCTGCTGTCCTTTGGTATAGATGTTTTGACCTGATGTGACACATCTAAATGTATAATGTTTGAATTTAATGCAAGTGAGAATTGTAGAGATTTGTAAGTTCTGGTGTAGGGAAAGATATGACTAATGGGAAGTTATTAATGGTTTTCTGTCTGTTTCTCGCACAAAGATAATGTATGTGATCTGACACTGATCCTTTACAAAAAGCCTGTATCGGAATAAGAAGTCATACATTATGGAAAGAGCTCATCTTAACCATTGAAAAAGCACATTATCCTATATTATGGAGGTAGAATTATATATGAGTTGTACGTTTACACTTACACCTACAGCTAGTATTTCAAACAGCCAATCTGAAATAATATGCACAGCCATATGGTGTTTGTAAATTTGGCATAAAGATGTTGATCCATCTCTGATATTAAATGCTAGTGGAGCATAAAATTGTACTAATATGTTTACATTTAACATCTTTCCAAAGGTGGGTAGGGTAGCCAAAAACTGTACTCAACTAAGAGTAAAAGTACTTATATAAATAATTGCTCAAGTAAGAGTAAAAGTAACAATAAGTAACTGATTTCCACAGAGGCATTTCTTACTGGGGGGCAAATTTATTACTACCTTATTAAATGTATCTTTGTGTGTGTGTGTGTGTGTGTGTGTGTGTGTGTGTTTGTGTGTGTGTGTGTGTGTGTGTGTGTATGTCTGTCAAATTTAACCACACTGTAAAACATAGCCCAAATAAGTTATATGAACTTACTTTTCCTCTTTAACTTAATTTGTCATTTTAAGTTTTGGATATTGAACTTGAGTTTATACGTTATTGAAAATTAAATGTAAAGTAATATGTTGTCTTGACTACTTCTGAGTTTTGTCTGGCTTGTATAAGTTAATTTAACTTGTGTTTGTAAGGTATATGTTGGGGGAGGGGCGATACAGGGAGCCTGCGAAATATAGAGAGTAATTGCCATTTTTAATTAATGCAGCTGCCTGGAGACCTTACATGAATTCATGTTGAGAAACACAAAGAATGTGAGGATTGTTTTTTTTTTTTTTGTAATGTACAGTAACACCTCATTTTAAAGCTGTTACTCTGAGGGGTTCAAGAGATTTTTAACATGTACTGATTAAAATACTCTTCACAACACAAATGATCTTTGTATCTTAATTTATTCTTCCCACCAGTGTATATGTACATACAGGTACAAAAAACAACAAATAAACCAAAGTCAATTTCCCTTCATCTTCTAACTCAGTCAGTGATATGAAATAAACTTATCATTCCATGTAGAGTTGAAGTAAGAGAATTGATGAGTCCACAAAGTTATTTTATTTTTCCTATATCCCCTAGTGTCGTTGGCATTCGGCGTGTTGCTGTCCCGTATGCCGCATTGGATGAACCCAGAGGTGAATTAAGATGCATCCATTCAATTACACCAAAAGAAAGCAATCATTTGTAGGTCAGACAAGTTTAGACAGACTAAATAAAGTCCTTTCTAAAAAGAAAGCAGATGGCTGACATCAGTAACTACATTGTACAGATGTTGTCAGATAACTAAACCAAACCATACTCACAGCTGAGCAGAAACTCAAAGAGTTCTCAACCAAGGACTTTCATAGAGCAAGCCGGTAGCATGATTTCAACCAAATGGTTTCCCTCTACCAAACGAACTTACTTACTCTATGGTGAACAGGCTTATATCTGGTCACCTCCAGGCAATAGCGCCCTCAAGCTGCTCCTAGAGGTACTACATGTAACCCAAATACATTACCTATGAAAACCACCAAGAAAAGTGGAGAGAAACACACAGTAGTCTAATGAGAAACAAAGTAACGTTTTTGTCCGTTACAGTAATGATAAATGAATAATGTTGCGATTTATTGCATGTTAGCAAATTTGACTGTCCTTCGCGAATGTAATACGATACCACGAGTATTTCCCTCGTTAATTCACTGTTTTCCAGAGCCTCAAACGCTAAAATAGTTATATCACTTTGGTTCACAGTACTTATATTTTAGTTGGTCTTCGACCTGAAGTCTGCAGTTATTATTATTTATTGCATTGACCATTCTCCGCGAGGGTAAGATCGTGGTCAGTTGAGCCGCCTCTGTAACACCCGGTCAAGCCTGCCGCCGCCTGGATTTTGCTGCAAGTCTGTTTGTGGAATTAAGGTGTTGCGATACATTAAGCTTCGAAAAAGCGTCTTTCTCAGTTTTTTGGCTATGCCACGCATTTGTACTGTAATTCAAAAATAGACAAATGTTCAAATCCAGGCAGTGGCTGGCTTGACCGGGTGTTCACAGATGAAGACTCGATTGACTGGGGCAATATAAGGACACAGGGATTCCCTTGGTAATTTTACAGTTTACTAGAGCCTCAAATGCTAAAATAGCTTAATATTTCACTTCGGTTTTCAGTGCTTATATTAATGTTGGTTACTTTTAAACGTTTCTGATAGCTGTTTGTCTACTAATTTTTGTATAGCACAATTTCATATGCTTAGTTTATATTGCTTCTACTGATATGCTACTGCTTTTTCACTCCATTACAGCTCTTTCTCTTCAAAGTTATTGTCACCTCAAGATATATGGTTGTCCCCCATCAGAGTTTCCAAGAAGCTGATTTTAAGGACATTCATGTTACAATGAGGTACAGTTAACACATCCTTACTGATATTAAAATCGTTTGCTGTTTAACTTATATATTTGTTGCAGGCCTAATGCAGTCACACAACATATTTAATGCAGACCATGCAATTATTTTTGTACAATTTCATATGCTTAGTCTATATTGCTTCTACTGATATGCTACTGCTTTTCCACACCATTACAGCTGTTGATTCCTCTTCAAAGTTATTCACTGTAAAAAATGTCTAATCTTCCCAACTCAAAATTTTCTAGTGACTGGTCACATCTAAAATTTTCAATTGGCCCAAGTGAAATTCTGTAAATGCAATTTTATCAATTGTAGCAATAGTCTGTTAACATTGGCTCAATGAGAAATAATTCGTTAAAACAATTGAAAAGAAATTAGTTTACCAACCCATGTTATTGGCCCAATTATACATTTTAAATTGTAGTAGCATTCATTTTTTGTTTTACCTAAACTAAAAATATATTTTGGTAAATTTATATTAGTAAAGCAACTTCACTGTATTGTTTATTCCCTGTTTCCCCAAAAGAATATATATATATATATTAAACACTCAAGCCATACTGACACATTTTATTTAATACATTTTATTAAATCTACAACATTATTGTGAAAATACCTTAAATGGTAAAAATACATTGAACATTTCTGCACAGTAGACCTTAGTAGATAAAAATCATGCATTTCAATTCAGGATTCCAAGATACACAAAACTCATTAGACCTTAGATCTTACATTAACAAAACCACAATTATTTTAAAAACATGTATTATCAGTGTTTAGAGAAATTTCACTGACATTTTGGTATTTAGGTACTAATATTTGCTAAAGTGCAAAAAAGTCAACACAACATAAAATGCAAGTAACAGGAGAGGGTTACTTTAAATATTCAGTTTAAATTTACTTGAATTTTTGTAAAACATTTACAAATATTTGAAACGCTGCAAAAGTCTGAAATTACTTCAGGGTTGTGTTTAGTGTAATTTCATCTTAATATGAGCTCATGAAACTGCATCTTACTCATCAAATATTAAGCATGTAAACACATTTACAGATATATAGAAAGCAGCAAAAAACATTCTCACTAAAGGTACTTTGAGCTTAATGGTACTTCTCCCGTAAGGGTTAAGTGAAATTTTACTTCGTTTTCCAATAATTTGCTTATCAGAGTTTGCACTTTTTTGCTCCACTCAGTTCCCATGTTCAAAAACCCCTTCTGAATGAATTCAAAAGTATATCTTAAGTCCTTGTTGTACTCCATGTTAAGTGCGTAGAGCATGCCAAAGAGGACAATGAACGCATGTTTTCTCCCATGTCTCCCATGTTTTCCTGGACAACTTCCCCTTCAAGGACAATTGCAACATTTACCAAATTGGAGAGTGATCTTGAAGTAGAACTGTTGCTGCTCACCACTTCAAGAATTCCCATTTTCATTCCAACTTTGTGATGCTCCAATGCCTCTGAACTCTGTAAAAAGTATAAAATAGCAATATTAATACTGATTGTGAATAAATCCAGAACAATACAGAACATCTTCATTCCCCATATTCTCGCTATTTAATAAAATATTGAAAAGTTCCCACTTTAAAATATATAGTGTGACCGGCTGATACAGACTTAAAATATAATTGACAGAATGTACAAAACATTTTTGGCAAAATTTCATTTTCATAAAAAAAGTCAGTAATAAGATGAGAACTAAGAAATACAACATTAATCAAAGTAATCAGATGTAAAATAACACTGGTTAGTCTTCATTGTAAAAATTAAATACAGATGAATGCTTACACTTACAAAATTTATTCAGTCAAGAGTAGAGTGATTTGATTTGTCTTTTGCTCTTTGATTAACATGACAGACAGCAGCAGGCTTATTAGACTGCTGTCTCTTTAAGAGCTTATGCACGTATCCAATATACAGTTACACAACATGCATTATCTTTCAGAACCATTTACATTCCAAAACTGACTGCTTAACAGACCACTCACCAATACAGGCGTTTAGACAATTTTGTGTGTATTTGACTGTTTAAGCGGAGCAAACCACTCATTTTGTTACTTGCAACTCAAAAGCTACCTGAGAGAAGGCTTTGTGAATGCCACTTATATAGATCAGTGGTGCACATGCTTTTGGTGTGAGCGTGAAACTTGTAGGAATGACTAAAAGGATTCACAATACAAGCACTATTTCAACTATTCAGAGCAAATGAGAAGAGTGAATTTCACTTCACCATCGGAGAGAAGAAAGAGTGAGAACGTGCAGCTGAAACAGATTTATCAATACTGCAGAGAAGTTGTATTGGAACCATTTCAGATATTTTTAGTATCAATATGTATATGTATGTAAGTAATATGTTTTTGACAACACTAGTGTCTAATTAGGATTGTTGTTCTGAAAGATTTCATGGTAGTTCCCCCTGGTTTAATTTTGGCCATGCATGTATTACAAATTTTAACAAAGAATTACAGAGTTTATGTCTGATAGGTTCATAAAATAATAAGTAGCAGATACTGTATATCCTTCAGACCGTTTTTGTGTAGAATTAGGTGCCATAAGCAGTAAATGACAAAACCTGATTGATACATGGGACTGTACATTTTGGTAAAAAAAAAAGTGACATAATGGTTAGCACTCATCCTTTCTTGGAGGTGGAAAAACGAATTTCTTTATGACCTGCATGATTTCTTAAAGCTGATTTGAGGTAAAATATGATATAAATACTGTCACTGACACATTGATGTCTGACACGAAAAGATCGGTTTGTATGAGAAACCCAACAGTATTTAATTATTAATTAACAGATTGCTATTAATAAATAGTGATTTAATAAACATTACGTAATTCTGAGCCTTATAGCTTGCAATACATGTACTGCAACACGCACATAAGCACTGCAGACAGAGTATGTGTCAAACGGGTGTAACACAAAATGGCCAACCACTCTGTAAATTATGCAGCCTGAATTACAGTGTCACAAATTTTAGAAGCGTCTCATGGCGGCTCTCAATAAAGCAATTTAACACAATTTAAATATCATAAGAGCTTAGGCTATTTGACACAAATATGGTATGAACAAATATGCAATAAAAACTTTTAAATACTCACTGTGAAAGTTGTAACGTTAGTCAATCCGTTGAGTCAGACCTACGATGTTTGGCTACATTGAGAGAGAAAAAAAGTTATAACAGAAACATATAACTAATACCTAGTGTGTCATACATTTAACATAATCACAATATAGTTTGACAAAATTATTTAGTTCAATAAATAGTAAATTAGATATTAGTATCGGGCTAAATTAGTTTATAAAAGGCTATCATGAAACCAAGGCGTGAATTCACTGTTATTCTGCAAAATACAATGTTATGTAGGCTATGAAAAATATTGTAGCGCACAGACTCTTCATAGTTGTGATAATTGCTGTTTGTTTTGCACCGACAGTGATGGGGTTAACAAAGTAAGTTCGGAGCATAGTTCGGAGGGCCGGGGACAGTGTCTGCGTTATGATTAAAAGTTCGGAAATAGAGCTTCCCTTTTCTGTCATTTTTCAGACATTACAATATACTATGTCCTCAAGTAAAACATTCGGAGAGTCGTTAATTCGTTTAACCTTACCCAATGCTAGTGTAATGGCCGCGGTAGTGTAACATTAATGCCCATATTTTACGGTTTTATGCTGAACCATTGAGACCTGCACTCGGTTTAACGTAAACAAGACTTAATAAATACATATTTCAGTACTCACCATAACTTCAATGAAGAAAAATCTGTTGGGAAATTATGTCTGAACTTCTGTCGTCGTACTTCAGCATCGACTCCTCAGTCTCCTCACTCTCCCGCGCAGATACATTTGAATCCACTATACCAATGGTTTCTCTCAGGTGCATGCGCCTGTCTGACATGCGCATGCGTTTTTTTTCTCCGCAGTGTTCGGCCAACACAGATATTTCACTTTTACTTGATAAATTGGCTGAACACAATTTAATATGTTCAGTGAATCTATTTTTTTAATTTTACCTTTAGACCATAAGCTAAAATTACCCCAATGCATCTTTTTGTTTGGGGATATTTATTTGAAAGCAATTTGTTGAGTCAATATTTAATTGTCAGTTTCCAAAATGTTAAAAAAATTTTTTTTTTTACAGTGTTGTTACTTCAAGATATAAAGTGTGAAAAAACCTACAAAGTTTTCAAGAAGCTGTCTGAAGGACGTTCATTTTACAATAAGGTAATTGTGAATTTGCTCATTTTTAAAACATTCTTTATTCTTGATTTTATTACTTGTGTCATGACCTCTATATATATGACCTCTTTAATCATTTACGTTATAAGATGGCATGTGATTTACATATGTGATTATTTTTCATCCGTACTTGCTATCCACTACTAGTCTCTTTGGCTCCATTTTTCATCCTGTCTTGTGTCTGTTTCAGATAAGTACAGAGTTCAATAGAGTAGTCACCATCGATCCTCTGCCATCATTCCTGGCTGGACTAGATGCCTTGGTGTCTTTTAGAGCTGTACAAAGCAGCTGTATCATCAAGCAGGAGCTTGAGCCTTAGCAGTTATACAGGTGTTGGTCATATAATTAGAATATCATCAAAAAGTTGATTTATTTCACTAATTCCATTCAAAAAGTGAAACTTGTATATTATATTCATACATTACACACAGACTGATATATTTTGATTTTTTTTTTTATTTATTTTAATTTTGATTATTATAACTGACAACTAAGGAAAATCCCAAATTCAGTATCTCAGAAAATCAGAAAATTGTGAAAAGGTTCAATATTGAAGACACCTGGTGCCACACTCTAATCAGCTAATTAATTCAAAACACCTGCAAAGGCCTTTAAATGTTCTCTCATTCTAGTTTTGTAGACTACACAATCATGGGGAAGACACAATCAGTTTTCCAAAAGACGACCATTGACACCTTGCACAAGGAGGGCAAGACACAAAAGGTCATTGCAAAAGAGGCTGGCTGTTTTAAAACCCAATTTCCTACAAGAATTTGCATTCTCAAACCAATGTTAAAGCTTGTACAACATTACTTGAATTTATTTCAATATTTATTTCATACCAGTTACAAGTCTATTTATTATGAACTGATTTGAGTTTTCTTGAACTGATAATGTAACATAGTAAGTTGTTTTAACTCAGGGCATCAAGCTGAAACAACAAATGACCATTAGTTTAATAAACTGTAAAACATCTTCTTAAATTGAAACAAAGAGTATCTGTAAGTTTAGTTAATACATTTTTAAGGCAGCAGGTGAACTTTTTTGTTTTGAAGTTTAAACAACGTGAAATGTTTTACAGTGTAATAAAGTTGTCACCAGTGTTGTCAAGTTGTTCTCTGTGTTCTTAAATTTCCAGGTACGAGAAACTGCTTCAGACGATTCAGTGTATGCAGGGAACTAAACAAATCATTCAAAGTGATTTGCAAACCAATTCAGACCATTTTGCAGGTTTGAATCGACTCGAAAGAGTGGTATCGTTCATGCCCTAGATAAAAGAGACAGTAACATGTATTGCATAAAAATTAAGTAACGAAAGCTACAGTTTTTGTTTTGTTGTTGTTAGATGTGTAGCCTACTTGATTTAAAATAAAAGTAGCCATGTTTAAATCCACTCTTAAAAGAAAAATGTTTCCAAAAATGTGGAAATGGAGTAAATGTAATTCGTTACTAAACACATCTGCATCTTTCTAATAAATATCTGTGTAGTTTTACATAGGCAAAAAAATACAAAATAATAAATTAAAAAAATGTACTAAAATGGTATTCTCTTGTAAACCAAACTACTTTAAACTTTATTTTATTTACAGCAATGCTGAAAAAGGCACACAACACAGCTAAATGCTATTTGCTGACCTTCACAAATATGAAATTTACAATTTCCCCATATTTTTGCTTATATTCTTGCTTATCTCAAACTATCACTGCAATAGCGTGGACACAATACAAAAATCTGTCAAAGTTTAACTTCGCCATTCCAGTGATGAAAAAAAAAAAGGATTATACTTAATTTCTCATTTATACAATGAACTCTGAATGGGCCCTTCAGCCATGATTATTACAAATGCATTTAACTTTCTGACACCAATAATGAGAACTTCTGAGAAATGTGAGGAGCTGGGAGAACATATGTTGTGTAATTCCAGCAGTGAATGTCATCAGGAACAGGCAGTTCTAGCTCTCTGAAGGGGGTCATTGAAAGCCACAAAGTAGCAAGCAGAATGCAATTAAATAACCTTAACACTTTTTAAGCGATCATATTTCCCTGCTGGAGTAGTGGAGCAGCGATGATTGTTCTCTGTATTTCACAGTATGTGCCATACATCCAGTTGCTTTAATTTCTACAGTTATATGCTCCACAGGAAATTATTTTCTATGTTAAAGTATAAGTAAAAATATGCTGAGAGACATTTATACTGCAAAAGTTGTTTTTTTCAGGCTTTCATTTAAAAAAAGAAATGAAATCAGAACTGCAATAAAAGAGAATAATGGCATTTCACAAGTGCACACTTATAATAAAATAGAGTAAAGGTTATGCGTATTAGCTGGGCTATTCGAGGGGAGGGCTCAGAGCTCAGAATTTGGTCAAGATAGCGTGGTGGAGGGATGCTAGAAAATTGTCAAGGAACAGCGGTAAGTCTCATGTGTATGCCGCTTTATATCTTGTTACTTGAGGTGATTACTGAATGTGCTCCTTGCATGTTAATTAGGTTAATTATCCGAAGGTGCTCCTCCCAAACTTGGGGCAGTGAAAGTAATATAAATAACAGAGCAAAACATGTCAGCACTAACAATCAGATTTTTCTGCATGAAGAGGTGGAAAAAAGAACTGATCCTTTGCCAGCCACACCAATGGACCGCATACACCACAAACTGGAAGAACTTTAGTGTGCATTGACTTGTAGCACATTCCCAAATATACCTCTTAGATACAGCAGTTATTATTTTACGGAGTTAATACTTTGTCAGTCTGTAGAGGTTCCACAATTATGCATGGCCAGTCAGTGGGGATTATTAAAACTGGTTAAATTGTCAGAATACAAGGGAATTACCTAAAAGTCTTTAATTACACTTCATGGACATTAATCATGCCAAGAGTTGAGCCTCATTTCCTAGGCAATTTAATCTTCTTCACGGTGTGACTAGCTATCCAGAGAGAGTCCTAGGTGCATGACAAAAACCTGAAAATGCAGCTGCTCTTTACGTGCCATCCATTTTTGTCTTTTACAGTTTGAATCATACTCGTTTTGGTTTCACAAATACAACATTGAGTTTCAAAATGTCCCTTATCAAGAGAAAACCGTTGCAAATGTGTTCAATGATTTAGACATAGATTGCAATGAATGGTTCACACACACACACACAAAATGCAATTTTATCATTCATGTTCTATTTTGTCCCTCCAAACTAGTATGATGTTTTGTCTGTAGAACATAAAAGGTGAATTTTTGATTCAGAGTTTTGAAAAGGACAAACACCATAAAAGTGTGATGAATTTTCCCCATACAACATGTGCACGACATTTCAAGTCTTATAAGATAAGAACCTTTCTGTAATAAACAGACCTAAATTAAACTCCTGTTAACTGCTGCAGTCAGATTATGGAGTTGAATTTGAGAACTGGATGAGTGTGGTTTTGAACTAATCTTTCACTCTTTTGGGATCTGGATCAACTGATTAAATTGACAAGATTCAACTAAAAGGAGTGGATTTTTGGTGAAAATATCTGTTTACATTTACACATTAGGCAAACGCTTTTATCTTTTAGATAGGTGGGTGTTACTGTTCCAAGCAAAGGTATGAATTTGTTTCCTAATGTTCACCAACTCATAATTGTAGCTGGCAAACATATATTTGAGACAATTAATATACCTGTCCCAGTTGCTTACAAAATATTGCTTCCCTAACTCACTATGACACTCTTTCACTTTCTTTGAGGCTTTCCCATCTTATTAACTCACCTGTGCAAACCACAGTGGATTAATTATTTTTGAGGATGAAAAGGAATGCTCTTGATTTTTACAGCAAATGCATTAAGAGGATGCGTTTAGTAAGATGCATGATTGGGCTCAAAGCAAATATGAGTCATTTAAGCATGTAAACATCACTCCTTTGATCAAATCATACAGGTCTGCCGGCAAAGCCTGGTTTGTAGTTTAATTACGGTGGTGGATGGCTTTTTCAAACCAATTGCTTCTTAAAAAAAATAAAGAAATTAAACTTTTCAGAAGAACTTTTTTTTTCCATCAGTTCCTTTTGATTTGCTCTCCAGTTGTCTGACCACATTTACTCTATGCCACTCATTTTGAATACAGTCATTTTAATCTCATTGGTGTGCTAGGGATTTTTGATATGCAAGAAGACTAAATTGAATTCCAAGGACATCTGAACAGTGAAACCTTGACATCTCTCCTATTTTCTTTGCTTGTTCTCATCCTCATAGACAATTACTGATGCACTCAAAAACCATTTGCATCACTTCATACAAAACAATAGGTTTCTTCCATTATTACAACTATAATGAAGGCAAATGCAGAGCTGCTGGTGTTTTCGAGCATTTGCCAGTTTTTATTTAGCTTTGTTATGTGTTAATGAGATGGTAGCTTCTGACTCCCTGGTTTTGGTGATGTTTTTTATACATTTCATCCGTCTGACACAGAATCAGCATGCCCTTAGTCATGTCATCCTACTGCTGCTCTGACCAAGAGGAGTGAAACAACATAATCCTGCTGGCAGCTCATGATGAGGAGAACCCAAAGCTTATTGTCTTCTGTGCTTGCACCAGGAATCTTTGATGTGACAAAAAGACAAAAGACAATGACTTTACAGAAACAGATAGGTCAAAATTAATTTTCCTGCCACAGTGAAGCCACCATATGGACACTCATGGACACTTTTATTGTTCGACCACAGCGATGTTAACTTATTTATTTGATAGGCTTGTTGAAAAATAAATAAATAATAAAATACACCTGCTATATATTTATATACAGTGGGTACGCAAAATATTCAGACCCCCTTACATTTTTCACTCTTCGTTATATTGCAGCCATTTGCTAAAATAATTTAAGTTCTTTTTTTTTCTCGTTAATGTACACAAAACAATCCATATTGACAGAAAAACACAGAATTGTTGACATTTTTGCACATTTATTAAAAAAGAAAAACTGAAATATCACATGGTCCTAAGTATTCAGACCCTTTGCTCAGAATATAGTAGAAGCGCCCTTTTGATCTACAGCCATGAGTCTTTTTTGGAAAGATGCAACAAGTTTTTCACACTCGGATTTGGGGATCCTCTGCCAGTCGTCCTTGCAGATCCTCTCCAGTTCTGTCCGGTTGGATGGTAAACGTTGGTGGACAGCCATTTTCAGGTCTCTCCTGAGATGCTCAATTGGGTTTTAAGTCGGGGCTCTGGCAGGGCCATTCAAGAACAGTCATGGAGTTGTCGTGAAGCCACTCCTTCCTTATTTTAGCTGTGTGCTTGGGGTCATTGTCTTGTTGGAAGGTGAACCTTCAGCCCAGTCTGAGGTCCTGAGTACTCTAGAGAAGGTTTTCGTCCAGGATAATCCTGTACTTGGCCGCATTCATCTTTCCCTTGATTGCAACCAGTCATCCTGTCCCTGCAGCTGCTGTGTGTACATTAATGGGGGAAAAAAATAACTTAAATGATTTTAGCAAAAGGCTGCAATATAAAAAAGAGTGAAAAATTTAAGGGGGTCTGAATACTTTCCGTAACCACTGTATATAAAAAATACAACTGCTTTTCATCCACAGTGAACTGATCAGATGTGTGCTGTATACCCCTGAGAGTAAAGCTGACAGGGACATGCAGTCTATCTGATGACAGATAAATAAATGATTTGACAAATACAGTGTATGGCTTTCACTGATATCTTTCTGTGTCCTTTAGATTGAAGATGGAAGAGGATTTGTAACATAATAATGAATGTGCCATTCTGTCAGGTTTCTGGAACAGAAATAGCACTAAAACAGACTCTAATTGACTCTAGTATTTATGTGTGCACTACAAACTATACTATATATACGCGTTGAAAATATTTTTTGACCACTGCTAAAGTGCCTAGGGCTGCTATTTGACACTTTTGCAGATGAGACTTTTGTGTTTGGAAGAAAGGATGCTTGTTTCAGTGAACTGAGAAGTGAAGTAAACTTAACTACGTACAGGCTGCAAAGTTTTAAGGGTGAATACCACAGTTAAAATCTTAGTAAAAAAAAATCACAGTAAATTTTTTTCTTTTTTTTTACAAAAGTATTCTAGCATGATTTTGTTAGAGCTGCTTTAAAATGGCTTGTATGGTGAAAGAGCTATGGATGGGGGGAAAAAGTGGGATGTGATCTTGCAACCGCTAACATACACTAAATTAGATTTTGTGATCATGAACCCACCCACACACAGAATGTGGTTTTTTTTTTAGGTTCCCCATAGCAAATTTAGTGCACAGGGCCCAGAATTCCTAGTGATGGCCCTGCTCAAGACTAAAACGATACTCATCCCAATTGATGTTCTTAGCTCCCAATATCATCAATGGCCAGCTCATTATTAAAGCTCCTAATCGAGTGCCTTCTCTCGACTTTTATCCGTACAATTGCCTTGGCAATTCAATTTAATTTAAGACATCTAAACTGGCCTTTGCCAGGGAACTTCTTAATGCATTTGATGTTTTATTTCAAAGACAAATTCTACTGCTGGTGTTTTATTTATTTTTGTTTCTTTCTGCGCTCTCTCCCAGGCAATGCATAAGCATGATGAGCCATGATTGATTTTAAAGATTAGCATGTTCTTTTTCACAGGACATAATGCAAAGCGTGTAGTAAATTATACAGCAGTTTGATTCAACCCTTCTAATCTTATTAAATAATGTTTATTGTACAGTATAGTGTAGAATAGCATAGTGTAAGTAGATTAAGTCTGGCATCTAGTACAGAAGAGTTAATTATGATGAGCTAATTATGCTCAACATTTTTTTTATATATATGTGGGCTGCTTGGCGCCTTCAGTGTTGCAGTGGTTCACGTTGAAGAAGTGGGATACAACTGAAAATAAGATTAGGCTCTGTGAGCAAACTCCTATAGTGTAACAGTACCAGTTTAATGTCTTTCAAATACAATTTCACAGTTGATTTGGAGCAAGACTGCCACTTCAGACAGTGAAGTAAATGGTATAGATGGGAGTCATTTCACTCAGAGACTCTCATGATCCTGAGATTTCTCTCACATATCTTCCACAATGGATGATATTCCAATAAGGTTGTAATCCAGAATGTCTCAAGTCAACTTCACACTGCTTTAAAAGGGGAACTGGAGAGTAGTGCCAATAGTATTAGAGTGAAATTACAATCATACCACAATATAATATCCTTAAGATGAAACCACTCTGGTTCTGTACACACAGGATCTAAAGGATACGAACTGCACAGGGAGATTCGACTATGGCTTTACTAGTCTGAAAAGTCTGAAAAACACAGATTTATGGATATAAATATATATATATCCACAAACATGACACTCTAGAATGCATTCCTTGAGTACTTAAAGTAATATAACCAACAATTTAACATTTTGTGTTCCATTGGACATATTTCCCATATTTCATATTTTAAGTTTCTTTGATCTTTGATCATAAATAGCAGCCCTTGTTCCAGTCGTCAATGTCACATGGTTCTTCAGAAAGCCCTTGAATATGCTGATTTATTGATCAATACATATTATTATCAATATTATTAATTATTATTATGTACTACAGTATGTTGTAGTGTTCCTGTGACTCAGTGGTAGAGCATTGCATTAGCAGCGCAAAAGGTTGTGGGTTCAATTTCCAAGGAACACATGTTAGGTAAAAAATGTTAGCCTGTAAATGTATTATTATAAAAAAAAATTATATAAAAAATTATAATAATAATCTGGAGACAGTGATGCATTTCAGTATTATTTGATTAATAGAAGTTTTATTTAAAATAGAACACTATTTACAGTATAAGTGTTTCTTTACTGTCAGTATTGATCAATTTATTTGAATTAATCGATTTAATAAAATTTTAAAAGAGCATTGTTATTAATTAACTACTTATCATTATGATTTAACTTTTTTTTTATTTGTTTGTTCATTTTATGCCAACTCAATTGCAAATAACTTTGAATATAACTCTGAATGCTGCTATAAATCAATCTATGAGTTCCATAGACCACCAATTATTATTATTTATTTTTTTGCAATAACTCTCTGCAAACTTTTTTTTATTTTTTTTTATGAAACATTTCATTCTGTTACACATGGCAAAATATGACTGATTTAGAGTAGAAACTAAGGTAATATGTTTTGTGTCCCTAGATCATAATGCTGGTCTGGAAATCCTGATGTTGTCATTTAGGTTTGGGCAGGTGTGGTACGCACGGTTTTAGGCACATCATAAAATGGCATTTGGTGTTGTTGACAATGCTTGGCACGACACAAAATTAAATGACACTCATATGTCATTTTATGTGTTTAGCCAAGCTTTTGCCAAGTCTTTTATCACTATGAAAAGGCACTCTGTTATTTAATTTGTTTCATTCATTTGATGGATATGTTTACACATCCCATGAGATCATTGGATTCAATCTATTTTAACACTTTACAATTCTAACTAATTTGGGTACAGTGGTTATTTAGATTTCCAGATATTCATTCTGACAATGTCTGTGTACATGGCATTACAGGGAATAGTTTTCTGCCAGTTCAGAGTGTTTTGTGTTTGTCATGATCTGCAGCATGGAAGCACAGCATTTTGTATGACCACATGGGAAGTTATAGCAATTACTAAAAGATGCAAAAGTTCTCTGTGGAGACTCGGGCCGGCAATACATCTGTCTATCCCTGCATCAGAAATTGAGCAGGATAAAAACCTGCTATGCCAAACTGACCCTAATGGCCAGAGGCTGAGAAGATTCAACCAGTCCATGGCATTACCAGACATGTCACATAATATCTATGAACAGTGAAAAACACTGTTTCAAATTCCTGTTCCTCACTGAATTAATTCATACTACTTAATATTAATATGATATTCAATATTAATTATCTGCTGATTTCAACTTTTTTTTAAATGTGAAGCTCAGTTTCCCTTTAGTGGTTTCCTGGAAGCTGCATATTTCTGTGCACCTTTTTTTCCCCACTGCTGAACTGAAGACTCAAAAAAAATTACCAGAAACCTACTGAGAACATGAAGAATAGGCTATAAGGCAACTGTCTCTATCTAGCTCAGTACTCCACGGCCGATGAAGCACAGCCAACTAATTGCTGAATAATCAGAGGAATGGTGGTCCCATGTGGCCAAAAAACATAGAGAGAGAGAATTAAACAGGGTCAAGAAAGATGCAGTGGGAACAAGAACTATTCAGGTTTGCGGTGACTGATTTTATTCTGCATACAGGAAAAGAAAAGTGAATGAGGGTGAATGTTAATAGCTGGGTGTTAATGGTAATACATCCAAATAAAGCGGCTTGATCTCAGAAGAAATGCAGCATTCAATGATTTGGAGATCAAAAGATGTGTTGTAAAAATAAAGGGAATTAAAAATCAATCAATAAAAGAACCAATTAAAAGGACCACAGAAAACAACATATGAGTTAAAATGTATTTCAATAGCTGGCCATAATCGGTATGCCAATTATAAAAGCACTGCTATTGTACTGTATGACACATGTGTGATGAACAGAAAAATCCCTTGCAGTCTTAAAAAAAACAAACAAAAAAAAAACACTGGAACAGCTCTTTTGGGACATTTAAATTAAAAATAAACATACAATTAATTAAAATTGAAAGCTATTAATATATACACGTTGATATATATATTTTTTTCAGCCAGCACCACCTCAAGGGGGATATATTAAATGCGGGGAATATTTTACAGCAGAGGTTCCCAATATTTTTGGTTCAGTAAATATAATGAATTTCACAGCCTAGCATAATCACTTTACTCATAATTTAAAATGATACTATATTGCAATTTTGTGTTATTACAGTATGTAAAATGCTTTCATTTAATTTGGCATTGGCAGTACAGAAAACAAGATATATGTTACCCTGGACCACAAAACCAGTCTAAAGTGTCAATTTTTTTTTTTTTTTTTTTGATTTATACGTAATCTGAAGGCTGAATAAATAGGTTTTCCACTGATGTATAGTTTATTAGGATGGACAATATTTGGCCAAGATACAACTATTTGAAAATCTGGAACCTGAGGGAGCAATAAAATATAAATACTGAGAAAATCACCTTTAAATTTGCCCAAATTAATTCTTAGCAATGCATATTACTAATAAAAAATTAAGTTTTGATATATTTACAGTAGGAAAAAAAAATAATAATAATAATATATATATATATATATATCTTTATGGAACATGATCTCTACTTAATATCCTAAGAATTTTTGCCATAAAAGAAAAATTGACAATTTTGACCCATACAATGTTTTTTTGGCTATTGATAAAAATACACCCCAGCGACTTAAGACTAGTTTTGTGGTCCAGGGTCACATATGATTGTCATGATAAAAGTTCAAAGTTGCTCTGATGTGCCATTTCTTTTAGACGGAGCCAATGGCGCATCTTAGACAACTCTGACACTCAGGGAAGAAGCTTGTCAAATATGATTTGGCATATTTTAGAGTGCCTTTTGTGCAGCTTTACATACTGAAGCTGCCTAATTTGTAGAGTCTGCAAAATTTGGAGCTGCCGCAGAGCTGCTTTCACTCGACAGTGCACAGATGGCTTATCAGAATTTCACAAACCCCCTGAAGGTCCATCACAACCCCTAAGGGTTTGGGAACAACTGGCTGAGAAATCCTGTTTAATAGAATAGCCGTCACATAGGCTTCCCATAACAGTGGACAACTTGAGAATTTATCACAAATGCCTTTCAGAAACTGTTTAGCTAATACTGAAGTTTGCTAATTTACCAACTACAGCAGGAGAATGCAAACTGAATGCTGAAATGTTTGAATTGAGTCAATTAGCATAAAATCACTGATAAAGGCCTAACACTTTATTTTTGCATAAATGATTTCACTCTCCCTTTCTTTCTTCCACCTGTCGCAGAAAACTTGCAGACAAACCCAATTCCACCAAATGATTTGTTTATAGTCTCTTCATAATGAAAAGAGGTAAAATCCTGTCTTTCACACTTCACCATCATCCTCTT
The DNA here is from genome assembly GCF_963082965.1 of Carassius carassius. Taxonomy (NCBI): domain Eukaryota; kingdom Metazoa; phylum Chordata; class Actinopteri; order Cypriniformes; family Cyprinidae; genus Carassius; species Carassius carassius. Next base: position 12,184,739 of record NC_081764.1, read on the forward strand.
TGTGCGGATGATGATATGAGGGTATATCCCCCTGCCAGGGTTGTCTTCTCTGATCAGAAAGCTTGGAGATGTTCTCCCTTCACTTTGATGGACTCCTGCCCCGCTATTGTTGGGTTAATAACTTACTCAGAAGCGTACTCAGAAGCGAGATTGATAACTGTCTTTATTGAATGAACTGGAAATGATCAGCAAATAACTCGGGCTGTCACCGCTCAGCAAAACGGGAAAACCAGATCCAGGCAGAGCTCGGTAACGGGTTGACAGTCAGCGGACCAAGCAGTCAAGAGGGAACACGTTGAAAGCAATTTATGTTGACCCTGTTGACAGCTTTTTATGCATGTTTGAATTTGTTGTTCTGTAGCATATGCAGCAAAAATATCTAAGATAAATTGGCGGTTTACTCTTAAACCAATTAGCGAGCTCGAATAGTGGAAGCAGCTACAGTTTAATATTTTTTTTTTTTAATTATATATATATGAAATGATGTTATTATGTTATGACTTAGACATTTTTACATATATTAACAATATTATTATTTATTTTAATAGTAATTGGCGGCCCACCTGCAATACCAATTTCATAACATGAAAACCACTGTGCTAAACTATGCATATCTAAAATTATTTAGCAGGGATGTGCAGTTTTGCATTCCCAAGCCATTTAAGATAATGAGTTGGGAACTGATTATCCCCTACCACTGAGGTGTAACACAATGTTTACATAATAAAATATTGGGAATACCCATCTAACTGGGAACACTCTACTATTTTTTTTTTTTTTTAATAGGCTCATTTTCCGTCTGTCTTGCTACGTGATGTAACTACAAAAGAGTGATGTTTTAAATAGGAAAAATATTGAAACTCTTTAGCTACTACTCTAACCTACACTTAAAGTACTACCGCCAGACCCGAAGATCGGCTGAATGGATTTGAAAACAGTAAAACACTGTTTAACTCTAGGGGAGTTGGAAAATTAGCCTATTTTCAAAAATAGTTGAGTGTTCCTTTAAGCAAACTAATCAAAGTTTCTGAGGATTATAATTATTACAATTGTTTTACCTTGCCTGATAAATGGGAAAACAGCTTGCCGGAATCAGCAAGAAATGCTTCCAAAGTTACAGAAATATTTGCTAGTCAGACTAGTATTACTAGCCAGGAAAGTTATTAGAAAATCCATATATTAGAAAAACACAATATGTGTCCTGGATGTTTTCTAGAGAAAGTTCCCTGAAGAGCAAACTTGTGAAAAGCCTTAGAGAGGCCAATAGTCACTTTCAGAGGCCAACAGAGTTCAATAGCTGAAAGGGATTATGGAGCATGATTCAACCATATCAAGAGCTCTGCAAAAAACTTCCTGTGAGGAAGGTCATGGTCTGCGAGTGTGTTTCTCTATGAGCTTAAGGGAAATTATTTCAGATTAGACCAAGATTGAGCTTTTTAGCCAAATTTAAAGCAATTAATGTAACCGACTTATCCCTGCCCAAATCACATAGAAAACTATACTTATAGGGTATTTAACGTTTAAAATACAGGTTTGCAATGAATGGAAATAATTTGTTTCTTAATTAATTAATTAATAATTTTTTTACAATGGCTTTTTGCACTGTAGTAATGCAAATTACAATGGCTGCTGCAGCCAGACAACCATTTGGAGTATCAGTTATAGCTGTTCACTCAAACATACTGTAATGGCCATGCATTTAAAGGTGCCATAGAATGCATTGATACAATATTTTAAATTGTCCACAGAGTCTATATGAAAAGTTTGATATAAATACCCCACAGATAATTTTTTTATAGCTTCTTGAAATTGCCACTTTTAGGTTATGAGCCAAAATGCTCTGCGTGTGTATGTTCCCTTTAAATATAAATGAGCTGGTGCTTTTGCCTCCTTTCCAGTGTTGCCAAGTCGGCCATTTTCCCGCAGAATTGGGCTACTTTAACACAGTTGCTGCGGGATGCTTTTCATGTCCGCAGGTTGAATTGACCCCAATAATGTGAAATTTACCCTCCAGAATGCAATTTGTACCATGGAACCTCCCTGATTGGGCTAGTTTTGGGCTAGTTTTTAGTTGCAATAGGGAGGGTTTTGTTGCTAAAACCCGGCAACCATGCTCCCTCCTCAGAAGCGTGTGGAGCTTCAAAAGCTCATGCTTGCAGGCATACCGGTGTTACATTTAACTGGTGGTGACTGTGTTACTGACCTCACAAATTGCTTCCGAATGCATTTGTTAACTACCACATTCCTATTAATTTAATTCTACCACATTCCTATTCAATCAATTCAACATTAGCCTTAAAGAGAGCCAAGAAGCTCTTTTGGAAAACAAAATATGCGTGATGCTTACTTTGTCTTTGTCTATGTCGTCATAGTCTGGAACTGCTTGTGTGGAGAGACTGTTTATGATTTTTTGGGATTATAAAACAATTAGTGAGTGTATTTTTACCATTATATGCTGGTTGTTTTCACACACTGCGTCCACAAAACTGTGTTCAAACACCCTATTAGAGTGATTTGTGCATTCTATGGCACCTTTAAGCTAAATAGCCATTTCAGGAAAATAATGGAAATGTACTGTGGTCTAATCTTTCGTTTCTTTTGTAAATAAACATTTTCAAGAATACAACCCATATTTAACATGTCCTAAAGGTTTGTTTTAGCCAATCTCGTCTTGGCAAGGCATAAAAGGAGCACTTACCTTTCTGCCTCACTGCACTAGTAGGTTTACAAGCTGACCTCCAGCATCCAACCATTCCTTGTGATGCTGGTTCTGTGCTCTCGTTGCATGTCCTGCAGACATGTTTGGAGTCTTTAAGCTGTTACTGTTTAAGACATAATTCTGGGATATTTTTGAAAAGCTATTTCCTAAGCAGATACTGTTGGACTGTTCCATTATTCAATTATATGAGGGATGTTATTAGAGGTCTGAGGACTGTTTAATAGGTTGAATAGCAATGACAAATGAATTCTATGAGGTTGCAGAGGAGTATATGGTGGTTATCTCTAGATTTCTTGTTCTAACACTAGTGAAGAGCTCAAGCAATAGACAGGTATTAAGACATCAGCCTCAATATAAGCTTCTCAATATAAATTATACCGTGAAACTGATCATCGTTGAGTCTTATAGATAAATCTTTGGATCCCATTTCAACAACTGCAACTGTGCTTTACAAACTAAATGGCACAAGAAACATCATAATGAAAAACCATTAGAATTTGTACAAACCACTTTGTACAAACCAACCAACTGATTACCAATTTCTGCTACTCTGCTTCCATCATCTCCATCTGTCCTATGTAAATTACCTGGACTACACAAAACATAAAAGGTTCTTTAAAGCCTCTATAATTCAATGAACAACCTTTGACTTCCATGTAACATTTCCAATGTACAAATGGTTTTTATAGTGGAAATAGACTTTTGAGATTATTAAAATGTTCTTAACACTAAGACAAAAACAGTTATTTTAAGAACTGCTCACTGAAAGATTATTTGGGGAAGCCAAAATAGTTCTTCCATGGCATGAATGTGAAGAGAGAGGAAAAACAAACAAACACTCTGCTGTACCCTTTTTTTAAGAGTTATGTATGATTGCATTACCTTAAAAAATATAATGGTTTCCCAAGTTGACCCATGAAATGGATTCCTTTTTCATTGTTCCATCTACTTTGTGTAACAAAGTTATAAGGATGCATTCATCATTATATCCTTTTTGTCCATTATTCCTCTCAACTAGGCTTCAGCTGGCTCATAAATCTGTCATTCCCTCAATTTGTTTAAACAGCAGTTCGAAGAATCATTTTAACACCCGAATGAAGGCAAGGAGGTGGCTGTGAATCTCCTTAGTCTGCGACAGGTTAAGAACACTGCTGCAGGGAGATGAGCCCTTGAAAACAATCTGTCGTAAGAGATTAAATAAAGCCTTATTATCAGAATCTTTAAACTATGACAAGTCAAGCTTGTCATCCATATTTAAAGTAAAAGACAATCTGCAGCAGTCCAGACAAGGACTGCTCTGACAGTTTGACAGTTCATGCTCTGCTTTCTGAGTTTGCTCCTCCTCGAACAACAGCATACCGCTACCACTCGTCACTCATCTTCTCACCATATTTTTTTTATTATTAGTAGTATAGTGCTTGCCTAGCCAAGAGAATTGGTTTATCCTAAGTGGGTCAGTGGTGTTGCTTATTTTAACCAAAGATCTTTTAATTTATTACAAAAATAGATAAATTAATTAAATGCAAATACATAAAGTATATTTAAAGCGTTGTGTGCCCTCTTCGATGATGAGATTGTTGTTCATTTATAAACAATTTATTAATTACTAATATTGGGGCATTATTAATATTTTGTCATACAATATGATTTACCATTATTATTGTTTTAAGCCTTTGTCATTAAAGAACTCAGCAAGATAAATAATAGATTGTAGTATATACTTGCTGACGATTGTATTAATTTAATAACATAAAAAAACAGATAACACTAACAGTAGAGCCTAAAAATCTAGATCAAATATAAATATAAGATACAGCTATACAATAAGGCAATGTAAAAGAAACATATAATGAAATAAAATAAAAAGTTAAATAAAGCAGCGCAAGGCACATGGCAGATAAAAAGATTTTTAGTGCAAAAAAGCTTATTCTGTTTGATTAAAGTGTCAAAGGGTTCAAGAGCAGTTATTTTATTTAAATGACTGAAGAAGTAGTAGAATGATGTCAGTTCCATGGTGAATGAGGTAGTGACCAGACCAAGCTGCATAAAGTGACTGGTGAATGTCATCGTATGTTAGTGGGAGGGGGTGGTGGAAGGACCTGGGGATGTGGGATCTGGGGCGGTGGGGTTCATAGTTCAGTGGTGCCTCAGGCAGAAGAGGGATGGGGTGCAAGTTCGGGAGTGAGTTCTGCTTCCTGACAGCCTGATGGATGAAGCTGTCCTTCTCCACAGTCTCCTCCCTGATGGCAGCAAACTGAACAAGCTGTGTGACGGTTGGGTGGGATCACCTGCAATGCAGAGGGCTTTACGGGTGAGACAGGTTCCATAAATGTCCTGGAGGGAGGGGAGAGAGACACCAATGATCTTCTCAGCTGCTCTCACTATTTATATATTAAGGGTCTCCAAATCTCTTTACGAAATCGAAGACTCATAGTTATGATGCAAAATTGTAAATGCAACAGCCCACTCTTCCATTGTTAAAGGGCCATGTTGTTAAAAATTGACTTTAAAAGTTTTTAAATTTCTACCACACTGTGAAGTAGCTCTGAGGACATCTAGGTAATTTTCTAGAGGTTCACTAAGGGCTTCAAAGACATCTCTTCCTTTGGCTTAATTATAACTCACATGAAGAGAGAAAAAAAAGTATTTTAGCTATACTGCATATAGCTACAATTGCATATTGTCTTTAGGCCAGTTTCATGATTTAAAATAGCTAATTACAGAAACAGAGCAGCTCATTGTTATCTCATGCTTGTTTAAATACATGAATTCTAACTGTGCTAATGAAGCCACTGGCTAATTGCTACATCAGCTAGTTTTCCCTGCAGTGCTAAAAAATTTAGGAGTATCTATTAAAGTGATCCTCAGTAAAGTCAGACACTCGGAACTGAAGTTTTAAGGTGCTACAGTATAATATATGCTTCTAATTGTACTGTTTTATGTAGGGCTATAAATAAGTAGCACAGAAAAGGTTTCTTACAACAGCTTAATTTGTCTCTGTACTGTTGTCGTGGAAGGAAACTTTAAGAAGTGACATAGTTATGTCCTCTGGCTCTTGTTATGAAGAACTTGATATGACCTTTATAGCTCACTGTTAGATATAAGACCAATTGGAAAATGTGTGGGCTGCTGCTGCTGCATTGGAATATTGGACAGCATTCCCTCTTCACTCGATTACCTAGCTCACTGGAATCTCTCTCTACATTCACCAATAAAAAAGCATGAAAATAATTGTACCCTTTGTGGTGTAGACACTAGACAGCACAAAACACAAATGTGGAGAAGCTTGACAATATTTTCTTTGTGCTTTATGTCTTGACAGTTAAGATTAAGCCATGCTGATCAAACAAAATACAGAAGCCATGCAGTACAGCCTTGTGCATTATGTATGCACAATGTTCTGCAAAATAAATCAGAAGTAAAAACTGCAACTTTTGTCCTGCTTGTTCAACATAATGTTTTTTGTTTGCTAATAATGTACCCACTGTGACTGAATTTAATATCGATTAGACAAGCTTTTAATACAGAATACAAATTAAGTTTATAAACATTGCAATCAATACACTTTCTGAAAATCAAAGATTATTAATGGCACTACAAGTCTTCAATAAGGTAAATGAGTCATTCCTGGCATTTGGTAACAATAAATTTTTTTTTAATAATAATAAAAGCATGTTTGACAATGACAATGTTTTATTTCACATCTTATTACAGTATGAAGAGATTTATGAGATGTTTAAAATAATAATTCAACCAAAAATGAACATTTGCTGAAAATGTATTCAATCTCAGGCTATCCAAGACTCTAGTCAATCAATTATTGTCAATCAAAGTTGCATGCTTGTAAGAAACAAATCCATTCCAAGTCCATAATCTATAATGACTTTTGAATAAACTTTTTAATATTTAAAACTTCTCTAGTAAAAAAGTCCATCCTTGTTGCTCTCTCAGATCAAAATGCAGATGGGATTTTTACTTACTCAAACATGTTCTGAGGGCAGAAAGGAAAGTGATTGGTTTACAGATTCAACCAATGAGTTTGAAGCAGAGGCGGAGTCAGGAAATTTGAACGTGTGGAAGGAATACTTCAGACAGATACGTTACTGACGCTTCGTGTGAGGCATTTATTGCAAGGTAAGTTAATTTACCATGTATTCTCATGAAAAAAATGAACATCTCTAACATTTTAGATAATTAGACAAAGCATTGTTAACATAAAAGATAATTAGCAAACAAAGATACACAGAACAAATAATCATGCATTTTCACTTGACTACTTCATCAGTTAATTGCAGCCAAGCTGGTTATGAGGTAACTGGAGTAAAACATGCTTTTCCAATGTTTCCACACTGTCTGTGAAACCGAAATGAGCGAAAAAGTACTCATTCATATCTCCTTGACATTACATCAGTCAGTTAGCATTAGCATTAGCACTGCTCTCAGGGCAGGAGTACTCAATATATTTGTTATTTTTAATGAACTGTGTGCTACTTTTAGGGCAGGAAAACTCCATATTCATATTACTATCATTTTACTAAACTATGTGCTGCTTTCAGGGCAGGAGTACTCAATATTCATATTACTGTTATTTTTAGTTTATTATGTGGTGCTCTCAGGGCAGAAGTACTCAATATTCATATTACTATTATCTTATTAAAATAGGTGCTGCTCTCAGGGAACGAGTAATCAATAATCATATTACTGTTATTTTTAGTGTATTGTGTGCTGCTCTCAGGGCAGAAGTACTCAACATTCATATTACTGTTATTTTACTAAACTATGTGCTGCTCTCAGGGCAGAAGTACTCAATATTCATATTACTATTATTTTACTAAAATATGTGCTGCTCTCAGGTCACGAGTACTCAATATTCATATTACTGTTATGTTTAGTGTAACGTACTGCTCTCAGGGTAGAAGTACTCAATATTCATATTCCTATTATTTTACTAAACTATGTGCTGCTCTCAGGGCAGAAGTACTCAATATTCATATTACTATTATTTTACTAAAATATGTGCTGCTCTCAGGGCACGAGTACTCAATATTCATATTACTGTTATTTTTAGTGTATTATGTGCTGCTCTCAGGGCAAAAGTACTCAATATTCATATTACTGTTATTTTACTAAACTATGTGCTGCTCTCAGGGCAGAAGTACTAAATATTCATATTACTATTATTTTACTAAAATATGTGCTGCTCTCAGGGCACGAGTACTCAATATTCATATTACTGTTATGTTTAGTGTAATGTACTGTTCTCAGGGTAGAAGTACTCAATATTCATATTACTATTATTTTAATTATCTATGCACTGCTCTCAGGTCAGGAGTATATAAATTTTTTACCAACGAAGGCATGAGAGCTCAGCTCTCCCCCTCCTCCCCCTCCCCTTCTCTATCATTTAGCAGTTGTAATTACATCAGCAGATACGGCACAGTTGCGATAGAAAAGCGGTGCTTTCCAACTTTATTAATATATTATGATATTACAGAGGTGAAATTGCAAACAAAAAATACACATTCTGAGACATGAACTGAAATCAATTATCGTCCTCCAGCCATTTTGTAAATACTGTGGGATTATTGTGATGTTTTTATGAGCAGTTTGGACTCTTATTCTGACGGCACCCATTCACTGCAGTTGATCCACTGGTGAGCAAGTGATGTAATGCTAAATTAAGAAACAATAAAGAAACAAACTACATCTTGGATGGCCTCAGGGAGAGTCACTTATTTCTTTAACAATTTAAACCATGACTATAAAAATACCAATAAGTTTAATGACAAGTTATATGGTTACTGAAGCAGTCAGATATCTAATATCTAAATAGTTGAGGTCTATATAGATTTACAAAATACATTCAATAATTCAATTCAAAGGTGAAATAAATTTGCTGCACTCATTGAAGGCCTCACAAGAGAACTCACTAACAGATTCATCATTTTTAAATCACCTGTGCAATGGATTAATCAACGAGTTCACCAGTGAAGTCTCTGGTGAGGTAATCAGCAAAGTCATTGTTGGCAAAATGAGTAAGCATGGTAATCAAGATTATAGGTGACATTGCACAGCAACAGAATAGTATAATTGTGTGTATAGCCTGCATTTAATTATTATTCATATGTATATGTTTTACAGGAGCAGGCTAATAATGAAAGAAAGGAATGAAGTTATCTTTTTTTTTTCTTGAAAGATTTGACCACTGTTTAACCAATTCAGCCTACAGTACCTGAAAAAAAAAACTTCCCTGTATGTCCTATAATAAAACCCTTTCATGGCTTTAGAAAAGAAACAATTTTACAGTGATTGTCATCATCAGTCCTTGAACCAGGTTAAAATGAATTTTTTTTATTCCATTTTACTAAATTAACTATCTGCTAAAAGCACATTTTTCATTTTTGACAGAAACAACACATACAAAATCCACTAAAATAAACAAGCAATTATGTAACCAAGTGTAGCAAATGGTGATTATCTGAAAAGTGTATTTTTTTAATCTTCCAGTTCTGTAATTATGTGTCATTCAGGTATTAAAAGCATCACTAATATGAGTTTAGTGCCATGTTCAATGATATGTAAAAATGAAGTTGCTGTCAAAAGTTGCGAAATAAATACTGTATTTTCAAAAATAATCTGTTTTTAATAGACAAACCAATAAAGGACATATAATAGCTACTACACAAAACAGCAGATCACACTCTAAAATGTATGATAACAACACATTTGTCAAAAAAAAAAAAATAATTACAATTACAATTTGTATCTCCCAGCATGCCAAAGTCACACAGTGACCATGTGACCATCTTCAAGGTTTTTTTTTAAATTTTTTATTAGCACAATTGTAGAAATACAACTGGGACTGTGAACTTTCAGTCTTCCAGCTTACTGGAAAAATTATTTGTAGAGGTCAGAGCAACTGTGTTACAAATATGCTCAGAGGGGTCACTAATGTGTTAGACTATCTCAAGACCAGGCAACTCTAGAGCATGTCAGATGGCTCTGAGATCAATGCTTCAACATACATCCTGTCACGATCGGTGTTACAAAGAACCACGGGAGAGGGAACCAATTGCAGGTAAGTCTTTTATTAAAGGGTAATCCAAATAGAGTAAACAGTCCAGGCAGGGGTCGAGACTAAAACATCCATCCAAACATAAACAAGACACAAACACAAGGCAAGGACAAGAGCTGATGGACATGAATTAAACATTCAACAAGGACTCCGTGACACATACACAGACAGACCGGGTATAAATACACAGAAGGTGAATGAGGGAACTGGAGACAGGTGGGGAATAATCTAAAATTAACTCAAACAAGGAGGAAGGTGACCAAATAAGGGAACAGACAGTTAATAAGGTGACAGACACCGTGGGAAAGGAGGACATCTAGTGGAAACCGAGGGACACAACCCAGACACTGTGACAGTACCCCCCCTCTACGGAGCGGCTCCCAGACGCTCCACAACAGACACAAAACAGAGACGAGGAGGGAGGCGGACAGGTGGAGGCTCAGGGGGAGGGACGGAGGGCCAGAAAAGAAAAACATGGGGAACAGACACCAGAAGTGTGAACACCAAACAGGGAGACCAGGAGGGAGGAGTACCGGAGGAGGTTCAGTGGGAGGGACGGAGGGCCAGACTGACAGAGAGGAACAGGGACAGGAGTGAACACAAAAACAAAAAACAACATGAAGCCCCTCCAGGGCGGAGCAGAGGACCACCACAACCATGTGGTCAGGGCGGAAGCCCCCCAGGGCGGAGCAGAAGACCACCACAACCGTGTGGTCAGGACGGAAGCCCCCCAGGGCGGAGCAGAAGACCACCACAACCGTGTGGTCAGGACAGAAGCCCCCCAGGGCGGAGCAGAAGACCACCACGTCCTTGTGGACGAAGCCAGAGTCCTCCAGGGCGGAGCGGAAGACCCCCACAGCCGTGTTGTCAGGGTGGAAGGCCCCCAGGGCGGAGCAGAAGACCACCACAGCCATGTGGTCAGGACCAGAGCCCCCCAAGGCGGAGCAGACCTCCTTGCGGCTGGACCAACGGGACGATGAAACTCTGGTAATTCCCTGGTGTCCTTACTGGACTCCAGAAGATTGGTGCTGGCCTGACACTGCTCATAAAGATCATTGGTGACTTGTATTTGTTCATGAAGATCAGAGGTGACTTGCCTTTGTTCATGAAGATCAGAGGTGACTTGCCTTTGTTCATGAAGATCACCGGTGACTTGCCTTTGTTCATGAAGATCACCGGTGACTTGACTTTGTTCATGAAGATCACCGGTGACTTGACTCAGTCCCTGAAGATCACCGGTGACTTGACTCAGTCCCTGAAGATCACCGGTGACTTGACTCAGTCCCTGAAGATCACCGGTGACTTGACTCAGTCCCTGAAGATCACCGGTGACTTGACTCAGTCCCTGAAGATCAGCGGTGACTAGCCCTGACTCTGGAGGATCAGCGGTGACTAGCCCTGACTCTGGAGGATCAGCGGTGACTAGCCCTGACTCTGGAGGATCAGCGGTGACTAGCCCTGACTCTGGAGGATCAGCGGTGACTAGCCCTGACTCTGGAGGATCAGCGGTGACTGGCACCTGACTCGACTCTGGAGGGTCCACTGGCACCTGACTCGACTCTGGAGGGTCCACTGGCACCTGACTCGACTCACCTGACTCGACTCTGGAGGGTCCACTGGCACGTGACTCGACTCTGGAGGGTCAGCTGAGACTCTCATCCTGTGCAGCGGCGCTGGGCAAGCAGCCATCTTGGGCCATGACTCTGGACAGGCGGCCATCTTGTACTGTGGTGATGGGCTGGCGGCCATCTTGTACTGTGGTGCTGGGCTGCCGGCCATCTTGTACTGTGGCGCTGGACCGGTGGCCAATTTGGGCATTGGCGCTGGGTTAGCGGCCATCTTGTGCTGTGGCGCTAGGCTGATGGCCATCTTGGGCTGTGGCGCTGGAACGGTGGCCAATTTGGGCACTGGCGCTGGGTTAGCGGCCATCTTGTGCTGTGGCGCTTGGCTGGTAGCCATCCTGGGCAGTGGTGCTGGACTGATGGCCATCTTGGGTTGTGGCGCTTGGCTGGTTGCCATCCTGGGCAGTGGTGCTGGGCTGACGACCACCCCGCCGGAAGAGACAGAAGTGGCTGGGGCATCCCACCAAAGCCGATGCTGCAGGTAGCGCACGAATTCCCAGAATTCCAGTGTCTCTAACTGCACCATCTCCTCCTGAGACAATGGATCATCCAGCCCGCCATTAAGAGACACTGGATCATCCAGCCCGCCATCCAGCCCGTCATTGTATCCAATGCCCTTGGCCAGGGACCAGAACACCTGTGCCAGGGCACCCACCTCATTGCCCTCTTGGCGGAGGGCGATCAACTTTAGATACTTCACCCGCCGCTCCGCCATCCTGGCTGGGGAGCGGGAAAAAGACATACCGCTGGTTCCTTGTGTGACGGAGTCCTTCTGTCACGATCGGTGTTACAAAGAACCATGGGAGAGGGAACCAATTGCAGGTAAGTATTTTATTAAAGGGTAATCCAAATAGAGTAAACAGTCCAGGCAGGGGTCGAGACCAAAACATCCATCCAAACATAAACAAGACATGAACACAAGGCAAGGACAAGAGCTGCCGGACATGAATTAAACATTCAACAAGGACTCCGTGACACATACACAGACAGACCGGGTATAAATACACAGAAGGTGAATGAGGGAACTGGAGACAGGTGGGGAATAATCAATTAACTCAAACAAGGAGGAAGGTGACTAAATAAGGGAACAGAAAGTTAATAAGGTGACAGACACCGTGGGAAAGGAGGACATCTAGTGGAAACCCAGGGACACAACCCAGACACTGTGACACATCCACATCCACTGCCAATTACAGCTTGCTCCAAAGTCTTCTCAAGTGGAAACATTTTGCAATTCAAACTCACCCTTCAAGAAAACATGCACAAACAATATTGTTTTATAATAATGGGATTTATGGCATCATTTCTAAGCAGAATAAATACGGTAAATCATCAAAATCAGTGCTTTGGGTGTCTTATTCTTGGGTGTAGTTATTCTTTAAATACAAAGTGCCAATACAAATATGTTTACTTTGTGATCTTTCATGATTTTTTTTTTTTTTTACTTTTTCGGTCAATTACGGTGGTATACTTTTTCTTGTGGCAGTGACAGACTAACCTCAGAATGGACAGTATTACGTGATTTAATTTTGTGAATTCCAGTGAATTTTAGAGCCTTGTGTAACAAATTCTCACCTCGGTTTCATTATATGACTGGTTTTGGGAGCAAAAGACCATTGCAGAGGCCAGAAGCATCATGGATGACTGCACAAACAATTTGAAGTTTATTTCAATGCTTTTTTTAAAAAAGAAAGATTGGTTTAAAAAAAAAAGAGGAGAGATGATGTGAGATCATTTTTAAACCAATGTTTTTTTTATCCTCTTACTGGTCAAATGTTTGGGATACAAATACATTTTAAAAATGTTTTTGAATTTCTCTTCTGCTTACCAAGGCTGCATTTATTTTATCAAAAATACAATACATAATGAAATTATATTACATTAAAGTAAGATTTTTTTCTTGAGTAGCACATCTGCATATCAATGATTTCTGAAGGATCATGTGATACTGAAGACTGGAGTAATGATGCTAAAAATTCAGCATGTTATCACAGAAATAAATTACATTTTACAATATATTCATGTAGAAAACAGTTATTTTAAACTGTAATAACTTCACTTTTTTTTTTACTTTTTTTTGATCAAATAAATACAGCCTTTGTGAGATGATACATTCATTCAGAATACATACAAAATCATTTCAAGATTATATACTGTATATTAAAATGTCTGAATTATTCTAAATTCTAAACATTCACCACATGTGATTTGGTAATAAATGCTGCTTTTCAGCTTCAGTAACCAAATACACTTCTAGGTTCTTGTCTGGGTGTCAAATGTCTCCACAAACTAGCTGTTTCCACCTCTCTATTGTTAATAACAGAGAAAAGCACTCAGCCATGACAATAGGTTAATTAAAAGTTGTTTTAATTAACCTTACCCAAGGGTCGGGTTATAATGCTGTGCAACGACCCATTTGGCTTACATGTTTAACATTTCAAGATTCTATAAATGTCACCACATTGCTTTATTACGGTCAGATTAAAGCAAAGGGAAAGTGATGAAAAAGACAGAGTGAAAGAGAAATGAGAAATCAGCTATTTTAGGGTGCAATTATCCTTTAAAAATTTAAATAACACGTCTCAAAGGCATATGCTCATGTAGTTATCCATCCATGTGTGAGGTTTTATCACTTTGTCACCTAAAAATGGCAGCTTTAGCTATTTTAAAGCAATAATATAAAACAGCATTCTGAGTTACAGAAAATGTTACTGTAATTTCACCATCTAGAGTGAAACATGGAGTCACGGCATGGGGATTAATAAGAGAGAAGCTCCAAGTAAATCCAAGTAAAATAGGGCAGCTGAATCAGAGGTTACTATATTAAGAAAAGGGTGACCACACAGACACAACGTGAACGTCTAGCCCAGTAACACTGGAAAATATCCCAACTGCACAGAAAGGAGAGGACAAAGACGAAAGAAAAGCACCACAATCATTTACAATCTCATAACCTTGCAATAACAGGAACATAATAATGCCCAAGCATCATACTCAAATAAACAACACTTATGAATTTTCAAGTCGGTTAATTAAGGTTGATAATGCATTGCTTCCCTTCATATCCAATCTCAAAGTAATCATCAAAACAAGCTTGAGCTGTACTAATGGGACTAATTAATATACAGCAGAATAAATTACAAGCAGAAAACATGGCAGATATAAACAGGCTAAGTTAAAAAACTCCTGCCTTGAGTCTTGGCAAGGTGAAGGAGCATGCTGTGGACAGATTAAATATTTATTGAGGGATGTCATTAACATTTAGATCAGTTCATTAAACAACAAGATGCCGTAATGATAAAACAATTACGAACAAGATGTTTGAGGAAAAGGAAATAAATAAAATAATTTGTTCTGACGCTGTTTTAAATTATCACAGCCGTTTCAAAAGGTCATTGCCCTCTGTCCTTTGATAAACCCTGTGTATAATATTCCACTGACGTTACATTTAGCTGCATAACTGATAAAAATATCAATTTAGCATATAACAAATAATAATTGAAAATGCAAAAAAATAAAAAATAAATAAATACAACTTTTCTTCCCTCCAACCCTGCAAACCTGCAACTTTAAAGTTTATGTTAATTCAGGTAAGAAATATCAGTCCTCCATCCGTTACACATCTCCATGCGATTAGAATTTGCAGGTAAGAGTTCATCAAACCTGAACTTGCATTTCAAGTGTCTCATATTAGCACGCGATGAATGGAAGTCAGTGGAATGAAAAGTGTAGTGTGACCAAAGACTTTTAACCGATTCATTAAGAAGCATACATTTTGATCATCTTAACCAATAGTGTGAGGTTGGAGAAGGACTACATATTTGTCTGACCAATAGAAGACAGAGGAAGTGTTCAGGACACATTTTTATGAGTTTTGGTCATTCATTTATATGACAATGGCATGTTAGGGGCCAGAAACACAGACTTTTAAAAACAGGTTTCAAAGTACAAGTTTTTGGAAAAGAAACCATTATCATCTCTGTGTATACTATGAAAATGCAAATTTGTATGGTCATGTCATGCATATACGTGTTACATGTTCAGTCTACATGAATGCATGTGTGCAGTCACGTAATGTTTCTTTACAAAATGACATCGCAAACAACTAGCCTAGAAACTGCATAACACAGCCTTTTCAGTTCTGTGTGAATGGGGATCATTTTGACAATGTTGTTACCTGTAGACTATTTATTTATTTATTTATTTATTTTTCAAAATGCAAAGGGAAAAACTTTTCAGTTTTTATTGCAATTGCTATCATGTAAACGTACTTTTAAAAACCTGATTTGGATATACACAGATTTGACAAATGAAAAAAAATATTTATTCAACACTGAAACGGTTGACAAAAGTGTGAACAGATTTAAAGAAGCTAAACTACTTAATCAAAATGGATTATTAACATTTATTGCCCCTGATATGTTTTGTTTTCACAGATTGGCCCACCAACATATAAACTGCTTGAGTATAAGGGATGTAGAAACAGCTGGTCCTCATAATCGAGGTTGAACTTTGCTGTAGTATGCTTGCTCTATTATACGCAAACCCTTCATTTGTCATGCAAGAATGCCCTCTACAAAATGGTAGAGCTACTCTACACAGCAACTGATGAATGTATTTAGCCTTTCAGTAAAGAATTCCATTTCCACTCCTTTATTATTATATATTATTTACCTCTTTTATTGCGAGTGTGATATATCTCTAGGCTACTTGAATAAAGGTTTATACTGTGCTTGGCATCGAGATATGAATTCCACATCTACAAATCCTTCATGCAAATATTCCCCTTGTTAAATTGTTAACCAATAGACTTTCCGTCTGCTAGAGCCTTTTTGAAAGCAACTGAAACCACTGCACAAATTAAAGTCTAATCATGTAGCTATGGTCTTATTCTTCTCTAAGGAAATAAGAGAATGCAGTGGGGTCTGTCTGCTTGCCATGAAATAATTTGTTGACCAGCAACACCTAAATTCACAGTTAATACCAAAAAGAATGAACTCTCTACTACTACCGTTGAGTCAGCCATGGGGGTTTGACAAACACCATCTGTTGAGTAATAACAACAACATTTTTCTCACAGTTTGAATGCAGGCTGCATAATGGTAATATGAACAGGAACAATAAAACATATAATTAAGGCAGAGACAAGACATTTATAATGTGTTTAATTTAGGTGTAAACAATAGATATTTAAAATGTGTGATAGATTTATAATACATATGAAGGAAGTAAAAGAGAGATCATGGTAGTAAAAAGTAAGTGTCTGATAGCTTCTAAACAACAAAACTTCTCTATCTCTTGGTCTACTGCATCTATAGAAAAAAATCTAATAATCTTTCTCCATTCTATATACTTCCCCCCTCCCTAAAAGTCACAATTCTTTAAGTAAAACACTCCCCGTTGTTCTAAAAATGAGAAATGAAAAAGACCACAGAAGTGCATTTGTTCAAGTCTAAGAAACGAACATCTGTCCCAAGTTTCCCCTTTAATTGTTTGCTTTGCTGGATTTGCTATATTGTTTGCTTTGCTTTTACTGAAATCCGATTTTAACTTCTTCTGAGACAAACTGATTAACATTTATAAAAGTTCATCAGTATAGGCAACACAACCGTTTGAATCACTATACACAAAATAAAAGGTATATCATATAAAAATGACAATTACTGAAATAATGTAGTTAGTTTCCAGCATAGAATGTCATGTTCTCTGGTCTTCAGATGCCCCTTTTATTAACATGGCATCCTTAAATTTAAAAGCCCCCCAGGATGGTCTATATTTTTCAAAACAGCTTTCCTTCAAGAATTATTATAAATGATGCAATGTAATGTGGCTTATACTCCCATATACAGTTTTACGTTCACTTTAATTACAGGTGGGAAGTCTATCATTACCTTTCCTTCTTTTGGATTCTCTCACCCTCTTATATAATGCCAGACAGGCTGGAGTCAAGCAACAGTTGGCAAGTTATATATTTGTTTTATTGTGCTTCCTGTGTGTGTTGAAGGATGTGTAGCGTGTCTTTGGCCTGGAAGAGGCATTTTGTCAAACCATTCATCTCTTGGAATGCCAGTTGACTCAATCTGTGCCCTTGAACAAACCGTAAGGTGAGGTCAGTTGAGTCCTGCAGTGCTGTTTTGAGGTGTTTATTATTAGCATTGATAGCATATGTAATTAATTGCTTATACACGTTGACCTTCTAGGTCTTTAGATGTGTAATGAAAAGGCAGCCTGTAGGGGCCCTATGATGTGAAAGGTTCACAGAAGATTAAACAAACTATGATGTTCTGTATGATAGAAAACAAGGTCGACCCTGGAGACCTTGAGACAGAGAATGAGAGAAATAGAGAACTTGTGAAAGTGATAGCACAGTGTAGAAAAAACTGTAGTGTATTTTGTTCCACCAACAGTGTGACAAATGGAAAGCTCTCCATAGCAGTTAACTTGACATCTTACTGAACGGATCTTTTCAGTTTCCTTAACTGATTATTGTGTCTCTCCATGCTGGAAGTTACTGTTTTAATGCACTTGATACAAGGAATTAATCTAGAATTAAAATGTTAAAGTAATGTCAGTTTCTTATATTCTAAATCAACAATTTAAGATTATACATTGCTAAATTGATATATCTAATTCATATTTTGTTTGTGAGTACGTATTTTTATTTTCTAATTCCATGAGAATAGGGATGTCCACATTACAGCTATAACATATCATTGAAATCACCTTCAGAACTTTTTTTTTTTTCAGTTAAATAATAATAAAAATATTTACAGCCCATCAGAATCCACCTGACTTTAAAATGCTTGAGCATCTGAAGCTGCAAATAACAAAACTGCAATGCTCTTTAACAAAAAAGAAAACAATATAATGCATCGGTGAGGATGCTAATATAATAACCTTTATAGTTATCATTCTTGGTGTGAATGGGCCTTAAGAGTCAGAGGTGACCGTGGTGGTTTGGATGTAACTTGCATTATGCATCTGAAATCTGGACAAACTGTTTTAGTATACACACAAAAAAATAAATAGCCCCTCCCCATGCAATTATATAATTGATTTTTCTTATCTTTTAAAATAACTGAATAAAATTTATGGGACAATTTGTCTCGTACCTCTTCATGCCAGGCATCCCTGTGAAAAAAATTGTCAGTCCTCCCTGGCAGGGCTTCGCCCAGCAACAAGGACGAAGCCCTGCTCCAATGTCCTCATGTATTCTTCATGAACCATCATCCGCAGTAAATATTTCACAAACCTGCTGACTAGCTGTGACGTTGATGCCCCGTCTGGAGATGCCTGGGTGTCACATTTAGAGAGAGAAAAGTGATTATGCTCCACAATGTCAGCTGGTGCCCCTTGACGGCAAGAGAGCTGTGAGATTCCGGATGTGTGAGAAAAGGAAGTTGGAGATGTGTTTATGAGAGCTTCAGCAGAAGCAATGCTGATTATGTGCAAAATGTGTCCGTGTGTGTTACTGTATCTGGCAGAGGATGACTGTGTTTCGATTTATTCAATAAGAGCTATAAGCTTTGGTGCATGGTGGGCAACTAAGAAAACAGATAACAAACAGATGCGGTCGCACACTGATGGAGGACAAACTGTTGTAGTATAAAGCCTAGTGAAGATTAAAGATGCCAGAAATGGCCTCACAAATCTTTAATGTGAACATTTAATTATGATGTCAAAAATTTCCCCTCATTACACTGAACAGTGGAGCAGGTTTTGGAAATTGTACCTTTTTTTGTGAAAAAGAATTGATGATCATAGTTGTTCCAGTCAATTTTTTTTTTTATTATTATTATTATTTTTTATTTTTTTTTGCTTACCCCAAACTTTTGAATGGTACTGTATCACGTTTTCCATAAAAATATCAAGCAGCAAAACCCTGTACTCAACATTTATAATAAATGTTTTTTGAGCAGTAAATCAGCAAATTAAAATGATTTCTGAAGGATCATATGACACTGAAGACAAGGGTTTTGGCGCAATGGATAAAACGCATGCCTTTGGTGTGAGAGACCCGGGTTCAAATCCACTGTGAGACACCAATGTGTCCCTGAGCAAGACACTTAACCCCTATTTGCTCCAGAGGCATGCGACCTCTGACATACGTATATAGCAATTGTAAGTCGCTTTGGATAAAAGCGTCAGCTAAATGTAAATGTAAAAAGTATTCTTGTCACTTCATAACATTACAGTTGAACCACTGATGGCAGATGGGCTATTCTGACTAGAGGTTGGCCGATATATCGGGCGGATATGTCATTTTGGGGTGGAGTTGGCGCAGTGGATAAGACACATGATTTTGGTGTGAGAGACCCGGGTTCGAATCCACTGTGAGACACCAATGTGTTCCTGAGCAAGACACCTAACCCCTATTTGCTCCAGAGGCGTGCGACCTCTGACATATATAGCAATTGTAAGTCGCTTTGGATAAAAGCATCAGCTAAATGAATAAAATGTAAAATGTAAATGTAATGATTAAAGTCAATTTTATTTTAAAATGCGCTACTTTGGCTGGTGCGCAGCCTCTCTGTTTTCTCTATTCATCACTCTGCAGACATCCTCAATGTCACGCCCACGGCGCTATCTGATTGGTTACACCTCATGAGTAATAGCCTATCAACACTTGCGAGACGGTTGAAGCCGGGTCTGTTGGGCATTGGAGTTGCTAAAAAGCGACTAGCGACAAATCTAGCGACTTTTTGGACAATCATTATTAAGTCTCTGAGACTCTCTGGTGCTGCCGCTCGAGGTCCCTATTTCCTGGCGCGAGCCTCTCTCTGTATCTGCTGTGTTCAGCGAGCGCAGAGAGGAACAGCACTTTCAGTAAAAACAAAAAAAGATATTCTTTTGCTTCTAACTCTATTTTACAAGCAAGTATAGCCGACATCAGTCAGAGCACGACCACTGACTTTATCGTATGTGTATTTGATTTTATTAGTGCAGATTAATGTTTGAGAGCTGGTTATTTAATGTACCGCGTTTCAGTCATTGTAATATTCATTCCGTTGTCTGACAACAGAAACATTAAAATATAGTAATAAAAACAGTTTTATTGAGAATTAAATTAAATGGCTAAATTAAATTGCAGTATGTGAGCATAGGCAGGCAATAGACGCACTTACGTCATAAATATGCAAATTAGCGCATGACGTCATATAGTTCATGTTCTCATTATTTATTTTTATGAATTAAAATGTTTCAAAACACACACCACCCCCCCTGTTTTTTTTTTTTTTTCACAAATCGCACCCTGGATATTTCCGTGGGTCCTTAAACAGTTTTTAATTTTAAAGTTTGATCAAATTTAAAGCCATTAAATGCCTTATACACCGCCAAAAGATATAAGAAAGTCTGAATTATAATTTCAAGAAGTCTTACAATTGGGGACAGAAAGACAAGAATTGTGGTATGGTTTTTAATGTATATATATATATATATATATATATATATATATATATATATATATATATATATATATATATATATATATATATATATATGTTTAAAGTTTAATGTTTAAAGTTCAAAATGCTGAGTTCATTGAATAAATATTAGTGCTGCATGTTTCAAATTCAAAATGACTTCATCCAATCAGCAGGAGTGCCGTAGTGGCTCTAGTCAGAGGCCCTAGGCTGCTCTCTTTATGTGTCATCTCATGCTCTCAGGTCACCCACGACAATCTGTTAATGTCTCTACCTTTCTTGTGTGGCTGAGGCTTCAGATTGCCCCATCTTACTTAGAGATTTTCTTTCCAGTCTCAAAATACTCCACACAGAGAGAGAATCTTCTTTTTCCTGATTAACAGATACCATTACAAATGGATTCATTATTTTAAATATTTATTTATGTAAATACAAAAAGTAATCAGAAAAAAGTGTTGACCCTATATATATATATATTTAAACAATTTATTTTAAGCAATGATTATGTAAACTTAAGCAAACCGGTCATATTCATTATAAATACTTAGATGATTAAACATCTTCAATTCACTCAATGCTTAAAAGTCTGACTAGAAACATCTAAATCATGTGTCCATTTTCCTGAAAAAACAAACTTATAAAATGTACAGCTTGATTTTTTTTTTTTTAGATAGAAGTATCTGCCAAATGTATAATATGTAAACCACAAAAAAAAAAAAAAAAAAAGAAAAGATAAAAAAAAATCTGAAATACAGTATATATTAATGATTTTATGCAGTATACACTCTGGAAAGTACAAATGTAAAGTGAACTCAGTGATTTGCAACAGATTTGTACTTACAGTTTCTGATTTAAAACCTTAAGCATTTTCAATACAAGGGTATTTTTGGAAGTAATAACAGAATTGAATAACTCACTGCTCTCATTTTCATGTGATGTTTACCCAAATTAGACAATTATGTAAAATCTGTTTATATTTAAATGTTTCTAAGGGGATTATGGAAACAATTTAGAAGTTGTCAAGGACAACAGTGTCATAAAATAAATAAATACATCAATCAACACAGATCAGTGAAGCAGTTTTGTTAGAAACATGCTGTGTACAGAAAATGTACTAGAATTTCTTCTACTACCCAAATTCCTCTTTAAGCCCAAAGGTGGCACTGTTGCTTTGGCTTTCATACAGCAGTTTCACCCTCTCTAATCTCCACGTTTCCACAAAGCAGGACCGATGGCATTGCTAAACACCAAATTGTAGTTCAGATTGTTCTGTCACAGTGTAAGTTGACGGAGTGTGAGAGAGAAAATGTATTGATTTGTTGTAATTATATTAAATAACCAACCTTTTTCAGTTACGGGACAAAACATCAGAGCTTTGTTAAAAGAATAAACATTTTAACTCATCACAATTTCTTTAGCAATCAGTGTTTGTATTCATTACAGTATGTGTACATAAGTGTGCCTATGTGTTTGTGTGTGTGTGTGTGTGTGTGTGTGTGTGTGTGTGTGTGTGTGTGTGTCTATTAAATGCATTGTGTGTAAAGCTCAGCCAGCTGTACACTGTATGGTATGCTCTTACAGTTACACGGGTCAATACACGGTAGGTGGCAAACAATCCCTTTGAATAAGTCACCCGTGTGAATTTGACTTATGGATGGATGTGTGAAGAATTGTTATTTATATAAAAGTATCAATGTCACAGTGTATGAATAGAACATTCAAAATCACATTTATTTTTGAAATGGGAAAGAGATACATAAAAGAAAGAGGGAAGAAAGAAATACTTCCTGCTGCTATTGAATCATGCAGTTTTCATCACCAGTCATTCTGATCAAACATTCATGTCCTTCCAACTCACAGATCCCTGGTCAAGTTCCACAGAGACTCTCACACTGACATGTCAAGAAAACACATTTGCACAAATCCTCATTTAAAAGACGTCGTTCAGTTTTCTGATGATGGAGCACTATGGGAAGTTATAGATCTGTGATCCTGCATATGAGCTAAATGAGCTTATGAGCTAGCACTATGCTGTGTTATGAAAGTAACAGAATTTCACCTGAAATATGCTCTCTTGAAATATCACCTCCTCTCTCTAATCTTCAGATCCCCCCCACAGAGCACACTGTAGCACTGTTAATATACCTCTCATCAAAAGTTGAAAACATGACTGTCATCTGAGCAGAAATACCTATCATCCGAAATGCATCCTAAGAGAAAACTAACAAACTGTCAAAAATAGTGATATATCAGACAATACAACATAATGAGGCCATTTCTAAAGCTCACAATATTTACTCCAGAACAAACTCCTCACCGCAAGCCATCGAAAATGCTTGCTTTGTCATCTGCTGCACTATTAGCACCGCTACTTCGTCACTTCACAATGACTGATTGCGCTTCATCGTTCATCACGTACGCACATTACAAGAATCACTCATTTCTAATATGTCACCTCTCATATTAACACTCCACAGATTTGTGACAGGAACTTAGGGAGGATCTGCCTTCAGAGAAACTGCTCAGAGCAAACAGACCTCAACCCTCTTAACCTGACTCATTTGAAAAACATGGCACTGCTTAAATTTTTGCAAATCTCTCAAAACGTACCTAAATATACACATCTCTGTGGTTTCCACTTGAAATTATCACTAGTGGCAGTAAAACACCAACAAATTTTATTTGTTTTCAAACAAATTATGAATATAACGGCGGGTTTCGATAAATAAAGCCTTATTTCTCCAGGTTTGCTTAAACAATACAATGGTGTGACCTCAAACACCTTTATCATAGTGCACAATTTGTATAATAATGCACTTTGATGTTTACATATATATATATATATATATATATATATATATATATATATATATATATACACACATTCATGATTTGTTTGTTTCAAGTAGCAAAAAATGTTTCAGATTTATTTTTAGTTAAGGATAATAACCCTAAAGTCTAGATTAAAAAATAAAAATATATATTTAATATATACAACTTCAAGACTGGTAGTAGCCTGATTTTGTGATACATACTGTACAACAACCAATGTAATAAACATTGACAGATTTGCATTAATCACAAGAAACAACAAAATATAATTTTGCTGAAATGTCGGCACAGCCATTTTTTTCCATTGAACCTGGGTTACTAACATCAGTAATAGTGTAGCTTATTACATGAAATTAAATTTGCTTCTTTAATTTTCTCTCTTTATATTACATCTGGGAATTCAGAGGTGTCGGTGCTAAACCAACATGCTGTGGCAATTTAAAATGCAAACACTCCTTTCAGTCTCTGAGGAAAGCATAGATGTTTGTTAAGTTAGCAGATAGCAGTCCCTGCTCAGAATCTTATTGCACAAGTGAGTCAGAGATTGAATCTTAGCTGCTTAGCATAATGGAAATAACAAGAGGTGTGATCAAGGCTAATAACTGACATCACCTTGACCTCCTGAACGAAGCCAGAACAATAAGTTCATCATACTGTAGGCATTCTCTAAGGAACACTACATTCTAAAAAGAATGTGTTGTGGCCCCAGGATATAGGAGGTATGATGTATTATAGGCATACAGCATGAAGAGAACCTTGCCCATTAACAACCCACTTTGTTTATAACAAACGCTACGTTTCTCGGCTGTAGCAATTGTGAACTTTCATTCCACCCCGGCCACTGTTCCAGAGGGGCGCGAAGCATCTGCGTAGCGGAATAAAAACTAGAGCATTCTCTCCATCTCTTCCGTCTCGTTAGTGATTAATTCTCAAGCCAAAAACAGTGACTTCCTCCTGCATTAATTTCCTAAGTAATGTGACACCTCCACAGAGCGACAGGGCGAACAGGTCTGAAAGTGCCCGAATGCCCAATTCCTCCTGCTATAAATCATTAGCCATTAGGGACCTGTGGGGCTTAAATGACTTAAACAAATGAACTTGTCTGATTTAATAAGACCTTCAGTTACATCAATATGCTTCATGAAAGAATAAATTGGAGGGTGAGAGGAAAAAAAAGGAAATTGTAGTAGGGATGCAGAGATTGCGCCATGCTTCAATGTTATCAACCCCCTGTACTAAGTGTAATTGATTTCCATTTATGTTCATACATTTGCCAAGTACAATTTCAAGTTCACACAGTGACCTCAGGGGGCTGCAAAGCATTATATTACATAGAAAATGTGTTATTCTCAAAAACAAGGGTGTTAGATATGAGTGTAACAATATATCACAATGCAAAAAGACATCAAGTATTGTGGATAGTGAATGAAAGTTTGGAAAAATGTAATTGTGATGAGTGGGGCGGGGCCGAGAGACGTGGGAACAGGAGCGAGGCCGGTGGAGTGATTGGGAATGAGCGACACCTGCTCGACCCACCGGTCTCGAGTCCCACGGAGGAGATGGAGTGATATAAAACCGGAGCGACGACAGTGACGGACGAGAGAGGACCAGGCCTGGGTTTTAGTTTGTGTTTTGATTTTTATTTGTGCACGTCAGTCGTCTGTGAGGGGCTGACACGCTGTTTTGTGTTTATTTTGATCATTAAAATATCATTTGATTGTCCGCCGGTTCCTGTCTCCTTCTTCCCGATGATTATGAAGGTTTAATTCGTTACAGTAATATTCCATACGCAAATGTAATATATTTACATTTACATTTATTCATTTAGCTGACGCTTTTATCCAAAGCGACTTACAATTGCTATATATGTCAGAGGTCGCACGCCTCTGGAGCAACTAGGGGTTAAGTGTCTTGCTCAGGGACACATTGGTGCCTCACAGTGGATTCGAACCCGGGTCTCTCACACCAAAGGCATGTGTCTTATCCCTGTGCCAACACCACCCAATATATGCACATATTAAATAAATTATATATATATATATATATATATATACATACATGAAACTAATAAGAATTTAGAACAATTTCATATGTGTGTGTGTATGTGGATTACATGTGCATATACATACATATTTTAATTCCATTGTATTTTACACATATGAAATGTAATGAAATACAGATTTGTGTGTTTATGTACATTAAGGCTCAAAAAATATTGACATGTTGTATACATGTAGTTTTAATAACGTTGCATATATAAAGAAAATGCATATAGGATATGGCTGCTACATATTATATCATATAAACATCATTATGCAGATATTATTAACATATGTACGTATAAAAGTTTGCTATGGGGATTTTATATACTGTATGTTATAAATGTTTATATTCATCTACCCAGATGGGCGTCGAAAGAAACAATAATGTGTGAGGGTCCAATATAGTTTAAGTGTAACCGTTGTTACCTGCTGTACGTAAGTGTTAGTCTGTCAAGACTGTAAGAGACTCCTGAGGCAGGCTGCTGTAGATTTGTCCTGCTGGGGATACAGGCTCTTACTTAGAGCTTAAGGGGGGTGGGGGTGTGCGTACATGTGTGTCTGCTGTGTGCAGGGGGTGCAATGCATGCTGGTAACCATGGTGATGGTGAGGTGCTAAGGCTCATTAGAGGAACACACACACAGAACGTAGCAGGAGCTGTGGACTGGGTGTGTGCGCAATTGTCTGTCCATGGCAGGGAAGCAAGGGACCAAACAATGTGTTGAAGTGCTCTTAGGTGAAGAAAAAAGTTAATGTTTGCAGAATAGTCTTCACACTCATTCAATTGAACTGAAATGTAAGCCTTCAGCTGGCAATTTGTCCTTCCTGCTTTCCAGCCTGAAGCAGAAGCCCATCATGCTCCTGTCATATCTACTGTAATCCAAGCATCCTGCACTTTCTAGGCTTTTGCTCGGCACTGGCTGACGGTGGCATGGAAAAGATGGCCAATGCATGATGTCTGGTTTATGGTATGCCTGTACAAGTCAGTGGGAATATATAAATACAAAAAACTGCAGCTTAAACTAAACAGTTGCACATTTTGTGCATGGTATTTTTGTGTGTTTTTAATGCAACAAACTGTTTAGTTCAAAACACTCCATTTGTGTATTTATATAAGTCACTGGCATTATATATACATATATATATATATATATATATATATATATATATATATATATATATATATATATATATATATATATATATATGTGTGTGTGTGTGTGTGTGTGTGTGTGTGTATTATATAAACTTTTATTAATAATACATAGGCACGTAGTCTCTTATTGCTCTTACATTGCTATTCTTTGTTCTTTTGATCGATTTTGATACTCCCCGTTGATGGTGTAGAAAAAAATAATAATAATAATTATGATTGTTTAGAATAAAAAGCATAGTTGTTATCAACGTTTCACACAACTTATCAGTCTAAAAGAGCACTTTAGAAATTAAATAACAATGGAACAAATTAATCTTGCTGCAGTTTGTTCAGGGCAAATGGCCAAGTTAATTGGACAGTGTTAACTGAATTCCCTTTCTTATTCTCACCACTTTCCACTGCCTTTTATTGCGAGGACAGGTCAAAAATGCTTATGAGGCATTTTGGTGTCACAACCCAAAACTGGTCGACACCACAAACACTGAATTCATTACTGGGACCACGTCAGATGATGGAAGATTCTCCCGGATGGCGCCGCTTTCTTGATAGCAATCCAGTGTAATTAAACTTATAATTGGGATGCCAAAAAGCGTTTCTGCTCATAATTGCATGGTGGAATCTTGACAAGACTAGCCAGTTATTAGAAAGTCGAATCTAAGGCATTTTAACTGACTGAGCTAAGACATGGGTAAGATTCCCATTGATACAATACTGCAAATACATTGAAAATAAAACAACAACAAAAAAGTAACAAATAAGTAAATCAATAAACACAAACTATTGTTTAATTATTTTTAACAATAATTAAAAATGGGACAAAAAGAGCACTAGCAATATTAATACATAGAACAGCAACATATAAACATGTCCAAAAAGAAGAAATGATGGACAAACATTAGACTATTCACCTATTTAGCTGAGGATATACTGTACAACCTGATAGCTGACAGAACAAAGGACTTCCTGTGTCTCTCTTTATAGCTCTCTGCTTCAATCAGTTTGTTGCTGAATGCACCCTTCAATCTAAATAATGTGCCATGTAGTGCACAGAACACATTCTCAATAATGACAGAATAAATTTTTGCCAGACATTCTTCTTTATGCAATAATTTACAGTATCTCAAAGGAGACTCCAATAAAAGAGTAAGCCATCCAAATGCGCTTGTTGAATTTACAGTAATTTAAATGTTATTCATATGAGGATAATGCAATGCATTTTTTGGTACACATCCCATTTCCATTAATCATCTAGTAGACTACAATGCTGGCAACACCAAGGTCATGAGATAAAATTCCAGGAAACACATCAATAGAAAAATTGTTTACCTTGAATACAAAGTATGTCCCTTTGAATAAAATCATGCCAAGTGAGTAAATAAATGCTAGATGGGACTGAACACAACATATTGTTAAAACTTTTTCACAAGTGTAGTGCTGACTGGATATATATATATATATATTCCCTTACACTTATGATCTTCCGTATATATAGACATGTTTACAGTTGTATATATGTGCAGCTATATTTTGCTGTTGATTCATTATGAGTTTCCCTGTTTATGCAATAAATATGTGATATTTTCTACTGTGGGAGTTTTCTGATAGTTTATGATAAAATATTTGGAAAAGACATTGAAATGCAATGTGGATAGCATAAGTCTAAAATAACAAAGGGCTTGTTCAAATTTCATGTCAGTTATTTTGTATAGTGTTGCAATAGGCTTTTTAATAAGGGCATTGACTAAAATATGGATTTGGCTTGAACAAGTTTCAACATGAATGATGAGACAACAACTGGCTTCCTCCTTATTTTACAGCTAACTATCCTATCAAAGACAAAACAGACCCAGTAAATTAGGTCTCAAGTGCTTTTGCCTTTTGTTTTGTATCTTCAGAACATTAAAGAGCCAGTAAGATGAAAATTCTAAGCTTCCTATCACTGTTTATAAGTCCTGTACAACAGGTTTAAATCCATGCAAGGTTAAAAAACATTGTCATTTTGTCAAAATATCATTTTAAAATGACCTAAATTCTCAGAGATCCCCAAACGGTTCGCGCGAAGCTGTTCAAAAGATTCAGTTTCCTTAAACCCCACCTTTCGGTAGCATACTGTGTTTTGATTGGTCAACTGACATAGTCAGTTTTGATTGGTTGTTCCGCATGTACGTGTTGTAAAACGAAACGCCCATAGCTCACCTTCGGACGTAATATAGTAATCAATGCACCACAAAAACCATGGTTACTACACTTTACCACACTAAAACCATGGTTAATTTTCATAAGGGAAAAACATCATATCTACACGTCTTTTATCATTCATCCAAGTTATAAAAACGATGACACATACTAACATTTTCATACTCATGTAAGCACATACATAACCAAACTGAGCACACAACTTCACGGTAAACAATGCGTTAGCATTAACATATAGTGCTAGCGCGACATACTGATAAGATGCTCGGGAGAAAACAAACACATAACTTCATAATCATACTTACAGGTTGTGATTCGGAGATGCTTGTTGGTCCAAATAAAGTTGGTAATGAACCCTCTTTTATGGCCAAACGCTTTGAAAATCCCGCCTTGAACTCACTGAGATTAGAAAAGCAGTCATCAGTGAAATGTTGTAAACACAACAAAAGGGATTTGTTGTACTGCTCTGGTATTGTAGTAAAAATGAATTTTAGCCATTGGTTCTTCTGATCTTCATTCTTTGGCAGTGAAAATAAAACAAACTTGCCTTTACAATTAAAAACACACTGTCTCCTCGACATGATGCTATCACACCAACTACTAACCAGAGCGTCTGTGTGGGGGGTGGGGCATGTCAGAGTTTTGTTTCTCCCAAGACGGTAGGTGGAGATTATTATGCAAAGTGTTCTCGTTACGTACAAAGAGATGGGCAAAAGATTTGAAATCTATAACGACTCGTTTCAGCGATTCAGAGTCGACTCCTTACTTTAGAAGCCAATAACTTTGTAAAACGTGTACTTTTTGGTTTAATTACTTTGCACATTATTTACACTGATGGACAGCTACATCAAACACTGTAATACAGGTAATTTTTGATTTCCCATCTGTGTGGCTCTTTAAGCGAACCAGGGCTAAATTAATCATTTACTTTTTTGGTCTGGACCGAAACAACCAAGAGAACTGAAAGCAAGTGTAAAGAACATTACAAATAATAATAATGATAACCTTTAAGATTTCCACTATAAAAACATTGTGTAATCTAGAAAAAAAAAAGTATTAATGTATTTTAATGTAACAAATCTATAAAAACATGTTTTTATTAAATTACTTTCAGGTACTTTCTTTCACAGAGCTCTTGCTTTGAAGATTGTGGTTAACCAGTTCCATATTATATCACTGTTCCACATCTTGCTTCAAAGGAACAAATTTAGGACGAATGTTAAATGTGAAATAATTCATCCTTTAACAATTCCATTTATTATGACCTGAATATGAGACCGTGCTAGTCTTACCTGGGATTTAAATTAGCCTACAACCAACTTTTATACCTTGGAAAATTAGATGATTAAAGTCAGGAGAAAAGGCTAGTGATGGTGTATGGGTGTGTGTGTGGGGGGGGGGGGGGTAGCGAAACGGTTGTAAGACAGAGGATTGTACTAGAGTGAGAGAGCCTGTTCAGCTCCACTACACAGCACTCCTCTAAAAGAGCATAATCTCACAGTGCTCATACTCCCATGAGTCCACAGCGAAACTGTGCAGTTTTATACTGACAGTCAGGTGAAAAAGCTCTTGCAAACCTTGCGGTTATCACTGTGTGAGAGAGAGCGAGAGAGAGTGCAGATTAATACTATATGGATACGACATGATGCATCATGGTATGTGCTTCAGATGTCTTTGCAGATGCTTAGAGAATGTCTGTAAATATGGTAGGACTGTAGTTAAGATACATATTTTGTATATGGAAAATTGTATTGTGAATACATAGAACTGTGAAAGTTAAACAATTCAAATGAATCAATGTTTGTCTTCTGAACATGAAATGTAATCATCAAAAGACGATTTCTGAGAAATCCAGTCAGTTTTTTTGATGAAGATAAAAGGTTTATTTGTTAGCAGCATTGACAAATAAACCTTTGGAAATTACAAAAATAAAAGAAAATATAAATCGTATCAAGCGACTACGCCACCCGGAATACACCGGGACATAACAGTTCTAAGAAAAGGGACACAGGATCAGTGCCAAAAGACAGGGTGAGCATAAAAGAAACAGATATAAAAACAAAAATAACTTGATTAGCCAACCCGTTCTCATCTCAGGGCGTCATATAAGGCCGTTTTGTCACATCCTTCTGCGTTTTTTGCCCACGCATATAGCACCCTTTTACGTATAGATGACACGCACATGGCTTTCAACCAACTTCAATGTAAAACCATCTGCGATGGTATCACACGCTCAGGGCTTCGCCAGTCATCAATTCACATCACTACACAAACGTTTCCAGCAACAACGACTTACGTTTTCTCTATGATTAGGATTGCCTGCACCTAACATAGGAGGTCAACGTTTTCCATTATTTATCTTTCAAGAGGAGTCTATTTGACATTTCCAACGCCCTTATCGTCTGTGAGAGATGCTTGGCTTAACCACCTGCAATGCAAACCCACCTGCGTATTACAGGACGCAGTTGGACTTTGCCAGCCAATCCAAGTGCGTGATATCAGACGCTTTCGGCAACAGTAGCGTGCGTAGGCTACAATTTCGTTTAGTTTTAAATTAGCCTGTGGTAGCCTACTCAATTTAAACGTGAATATGTTCTAGCTATCCTTACTAAAAACACTACACTGTAGGTTACATTATCCCTTAATTGCCTGCAGGAGTAAATTGGACGAATTCAATACACCCTTTATCGTGTGTGAGAGACGCTCATGGCTTTCAACCATCAATGCAACCCACAGGCGTTTAACAGGACGCAGTTGGACTTTGCAAGACAATTCAAGTGCGTGATATCTGACGCTTTCAGCAACAGCAATGTGCAGAACATTTGTTCCTTTTCAGGAACTCGAGCTGCGTCGAATGCTTTGGGGAACGTCCCTGACGAGACTGACTCTGAATATCGTGTGCAATCTGTCCAACGGAAGGGCGTGACATCACGGGCGGGGTGACGTAGCGACCAGGAAGCTATAAAAGCACGTGCCGTGCAGCTGGCTTCAGCTTCGCGTCTGTCAGCAAGCGCTCTGTGTGTGCATGTCAAAAGTCTGTCCCGTTGGTCCTATTTATTGTTGTCTGTCTATTAAGCATTAAAAAGATCGCTAGAACAGCTCAGTATGCCTAAAGTAAAAGCAAAGACCAAACATGTGAGGGGCGATTCCAAGCCACGTTATAGATTGTGTGTTCCTCCCTGCCCTCGCTACATTACGAGTGGGGATACACACAGTTTATGCGTGGCTTGCCTGGGATCGAAGCACGCTGAGTCGGCTCTCGAGGGGGCCGACTTTCCGCATTGTGAACGATTGCCAATGCGGACGCTTCGATCCCGGAAAGCTCTCTTCAAAGAGGGAGCCTTCACCAGCGTTCCCCGCGGTACTGGCCCCGCTTCTGCCGAGGCAGAACAGCTGCTGCACTCGTGGGGTTCGCAGGTGGATCTGTCAGAGGGAATGGAGACGGGCCAGTCCTTATCTCCTTCCTCATCTGCCAGATCCGGCGCCCAAACCCTGGGTTCGGAAGCACGCTCGTCGGTTTCTTCCCCTCAAGGTGAGGGATCAGCTCTTCACCTCTCTTCCTCCGAGGAGGTCGATGTGGAGACTGTTGCTGGGGATTCGCCACCCCTGTCGCCCCAATATGAGGAGCTTTTGGAGGTGGTTACACGGCAGTTGATAAACTAAAAATCGAATGGCCTGCTGAAAAACATTCTGAGCCGCAGAGAAGCAAGTTAGATGAACGCTTTCTGCGGCCGAGGCAACCACCTCCATAGCGGAGCCTACCATTCTTTCCCGATCTCCACGAAGAAATATCGAGATCGTGGAATCACCCTTATTCGACCAGCCTCTTTGGCCCCGATTCACTATACTATGGCAACGTGATGGGGCTGGGAGAGCGGGGTTATAGAGCGGTGCCACGGGTCGAACAGATGCTTGCGGGCTATCTGTCGCCCAGCTCGGCATCTTCTCTAAAGGCTCCGACGTTGCCCACCAAGCCTCTCAGAGTTACATCATCGCTGGTGGGCAAAGGTTATGGGGCAGCAGGTCAGGCTGGGGCTTGCCTTCACACCATGGCAGTCCTACAAGCTTATCAGGTTGAACTGCTGGGAGATATCGATGAGGGAGAGGGGATCAAGTCTGAAGAAATTAAAGAGCTTAGAAAGACCGCTGATCTCTCCCTCCGCGCCACTAAAGAGACCGCTCGCGCAATTGGGCGGTCTATGGCAGCCTTAGTGGCCGCGGAGAGGCATTTATGGCTGACCCTGTCAGAAATCAAAGAAAGAGACAGGGTTTGCCTCCTGGACGCCCCGCTTCAGCCTTCTGGCCTGTTTGGCGACACAGTCAATACTGCCGTCGACAGGTTCAAGGAGGCACGAAAGCAGGTGGCGGCGTTCCAGAATTTCCTCCCTCGTCGCTCTCGTGGTGCATCTGGGCGGGAGATGACCATGCCACATGCCGGTTCCTCATATAGGGAAGCGCAAAAACAGAGTGTCGCCGCTTATGCTCCCCCACGACGGGACCGAGGGCCTCAGCGACGCTCTGAGTCGGGGACTTCCAAATCTAAAAAGCCCGATTTAAGAACAGTTATCGAGGCCCAGATGTCCTCGACAAAAAGATCCTGACGCCAGTGGCTTAAGGATCCTGAGGGTAGCCCCTACTGGGGTAGAGCGCGGTCCACCTCACCCCACCTATACGGTGCCCGCCTCACCTCAGTGCCCTCAGGAGGTTGGTCTGCCAACCCTGCCAACTCCTGGCCTCCAGCGAGCGCTGCTCCCAGTTATTTCCGCCCGCGAGCGTAGCAGAGCTGGGATGCTCGCCGCCCCTTCAGGGGCCTCTTACACCAGAGGTCAGTCTCGAGAGACTGATTCCCTTAGTAGATTATTTAGCAGCATGGAAACTACTGCCAAATGTATCTCAGTGGGTCCTGCGTACAATAGGAAAAGGCTACTGCTTTCAGTTCGGTCATCCACCGCCGAAATTCAACGGGAAGTGAATACCCTATTAAGGAAGGAGACCATCGAGGTGGTCCCTCCTCTAGACAGGGAATTCGGGTTTTACAGCCGGTATTTCATAGTTCCAAAGATGGATGGGGGGTTGCGTCCGATCCTAGACTTACGTCACCTGAACCGCTCAGTTATGCCACTGAAGTTTAAAATGCTCACTGTCAAGCAGGTTGTAGCTCAAATCAGATCCGAGGACTGGTTTGTCACGATAGATCTCAAAGATGCATACTTCCACATATCCGTCCTTCTACAACACAGGAAGTTTCTGAGGTTCGCTTTCGGGGGCAAAGCTTATCAATATGGAGTACTTCCCTTTGGCCTCGCACTCTCACTCTCACCCCGCACGTTCACGAAATGTGTAGAAATGTGCAGGGCATCCGCATTCTAAATTATATCGACGATTGGTTGATTCTAGCTCAATCAGAGCAGATGGCGGTTCGACATCGAGATGACGTTCTCGCGCATATGGGGGAGCTGGGTTTGAGACTAAATGCCAAGAAGAGTGTACTTTCTCCAGTTCAGAGAACCACCTATCTAGGCATAGTGTGGAATTCGACCACGATGCAGGCACGTCTGTCTCCTGCTCGGATCGAGTCGATCCTCACATCAGTCGAGAGAGTCAAAGAGGGCAAGTCACTCACTGTCAAACAATTTTAGAGATTGTTAGGTCTGATGGCAGCTGCGTCCAACGTGATACCTTTTGGCCTGCTGTACATGAGACCCCTATAGTGGTGGCTCAAGTCCAAGGGCTTTTCCCCGAGGGGAAATCCACTTCGAGTTATCAAGGTCACGCGGCGATGCCTTCGTGCCTTAGACATGTGGAAGAAACCTGGGTTCTTGAATCAGGGCACGGTGCTGGGAGCTCCTTGTCGCCGTGTAACGCTAGCGACAGACGCATCCCTCACCGGTTGGGGTGCGGTCATGAGTGGCCACCCTGCCCGCGGTCTGTGGAGTGGTCGCCATCTGACATGGCATATCAAATGCCCAGAGATGCTAGCAGTCTATCGAGCATTGAAACATTTCCTCCCAGACCTGAGAGGTCACCATGTGTTGGTGCGCACCGACAACACATCAGTGGTCTCTTATATCAATCACCAGGGGGGTCTGCGTTCATGCCCCTTGTACAAGCTGGCACACCAGATCCTTCTGTGGTCCCAGGGCAAACTCCTCTCGCTCAGAGTAGTGTATATTCCTGGGAGATTGAATGTGGGAGCAGACATACTGTCGAGGCAGGGGCCGAGGCCTGGGGAATGGAAACTTCACCCAGAGGTGGTGAAGCAGATATGGAGAGTGTTTGGCACAGCCCAGGTGGACCTCTCTGCGACTCAGGAGACATCGCAATGTCCCCTCTGGTTCTCTCTAGTTCATCCAGTTCCTCTGGGACTGGACGCTATGGTACAGACCTGGCCAAGGCTTCGTCTGTACGCATTTCCCCCTATCGCTCTGCTCCCGGGAGTTCTGGCGAGAGTACGCCGGGACGGGGTCCGTCTGTTATTAGTAGCCCCGTTCTGGCCGGGCCGAGTATGGTTCGCAGATCTAGTCTCGCTCCTCGACGGCTCTCCGTGGGAGATACCGATCAGGACAGACCTTCTCTCACAGGCGCAGGGCATGATAATTCACCCTCGCCCGGAGCTGTGAAAACTGTGGGTGTGGCCCCTGAGGGGGCACAGCTCATAGAATCCAGTCTCTCAACTGAGGTTGTTGAGACCCTCCTCCAATCCAGGGCTCCCTCTACAAGGAAACTGTACACCCTGAAGTGGAAACTCTTCACTTCATGGGGCAGAGACCACCAGCTTGACCCTGTTAACTGCCCAGTTGGTACAGTTCTGGAGTTTCTACAAGCCAGGCTCTCTGCGGGGTTAACCCCCTCCACCTTAAAGGTGTACGTGGGTGCCATAGCTGCTTACCATGTCCCTTTCAATGATCAGTCAGTGGGTAGAAACCCACTAGTTACACGTTTCCTCCGCGGTGCGCTGAGGCTGAGACCTCCAGTATGATCCCGTGTTCCCCCCTGGGATTTGATGGTGGTTTTAGAGGCTCTTTGTAAAGCTCCATTCGAGCCAATACAAGATATCTCAGATTGACATCTGACACTTAAAACTGCCCTGTTACTGGCAATCACCTCACTAAAGAGAGTTGGAGATCTTCAGGCCATTTCGGTGGCCCCTACTTATCTAGACTTTGCCCCTGGTATGGCCAAAGCATTCTTATACCCTCTAGCGGGTTATGTTCCGAAGGTTCCCTCTGTTACACCACAACCTATCGTACTGCAGGCCTTCTGTCCTCCTCCCTTTCGGGAGCTAGACCAGGAAAAGCTAAATTGTATGTGTCCGCCAACGTCATTCATTTCATTGGATAACTTGCTGGTGACGATGCAGAGTCCACACATGGGTTATAAGCCGCTGTTTGGCTTATTACGATCTATTATTACGTTTTCAAATCAGGCGCCCTCTAGCGGCCTTATTATGACAGTCTCGTTTGTCGGTTGTGTCGTCATCAAATGACCTTTGTCTGTCGTTACCATCGTTACCACTCACAAAAAGGAGGACTGACCCAACAGTTCACCGAGCATTGTTGTCCAGGTGTGTAAACTATTTTATTTAATGGTTTATTTTTTAAGGTACTGTTCTGATTCTCTGCAATTAATGTGGAAGTACGTTATGGAATTCATATGGGTCCATCTGTTATATTGTTTTGTGTGGATTTAAGTGGGAGAGGTTGGCCATGGTACCTTGTACTGTGTCCACATGTAGTGCTGTGTTTAGTACTTGATTTTTGTGTGTGTGTCATGGGTATTGAGTGTGGGGTAGGAATCTGAGGGTTGTTGAACACCTCCTTTATTTCGTAATCTTATTGTATTGTACTTTTGTTTTGTATGTTACTGGTGTTGTAAGACTTGTGATGTATTGAGACCTTGTGAAGTGTTTGTATGGTTATTAATTGTATGTTAATCCAACCCGTTCTCATCTCTCCATGGCCAACCTCTCCCACTTAAATCCACACAAAACAATATAACAGACGGACCCATATGAATTCCAGACAAAACAGAGCATAGGTGCAGTCAATTACTTGATGTTCATTAGGCTTCAATTAAGATCATTGGAAACCCCTGGACGTGCAGTCAAACCTGCAAGGAAACACATGGTCCCTCACCATGCAGGATTACAGCTACTTGCAGGCCCATATCTGAAAACTGGCCGACAGCCAGCACACAACAAAAAGGAGGATAACCAAACTGCTAGCACTTACTCAAAGCGCCACATGTCACAAAGGAGGAAGTACCAAGGATGATGCCTCCCAAGCAACCAAACTCTTCTCTCTTTTATTTGCACTACACAGGCACAAATTGCCTCATGAATCTTACCCAACTGACCAATCATGATTAAGTACGAACACTGATAGGTTCACCTATTTGGGCAATGCCAGCCAATCATACTGGGTTTATACCTCACTCTGCTTGACTTGTTAAAGGCCACATACACATATCATTCAGTTTAACTTGAGCATATTTGAACAAGGGTTTCCGCATGTACTATTTAAATAATAAGAACATGCAAATTAAACCTTCGTCTAGGATTAAAAGATTTTCTGTTATACCATATTAAAAATTAACTTTTAAATTGTACAACATAATTCCGTTTCCCTGTTGGATTTAGCCCAGACAGTGCACCACTTCTTTTAATTTGATATTAACTTGCCTAGACAGTATGCTTGATATATTTAGATCTATTTAATATTCATGAGTCATGCATCTTATTTGTGCATGTCATTAATCAGACTTCTCTTACAGAAGTTAGCTCAGGGTGATGGCCAAGGGGCCTTCCATCAGTTGGGAAAATTGCAGTTGGCCCAGGTGCACTCAGACTCAGCTAGTGTTCACAATTATGGTTTACTCACTCCTAAAATAAAAAGTACGGATAGAGTTCCCTTTCTGAAGTGGGTGTTGCAACCTAATCTGGAGTCAAAGTGCCATTCTTGATACTACTTTAGATTTGTCAGGATGATTTTACTCACAACCCACCTTTACAATATCAGATGCTAGAGCTCTTAGTGATTCCCATTATCTGATATAGCAGCTTAGTTGGCAGATTCATTCTCTCAAAAGCTAGTTCTTTCCTTTTTGCTATGTGACAGGAACACTTTCAAAGAAAATAATAAAGAAAATAAAAAATATCAGTCTACCACAATTTATTTCTTCCATTCCTTAAAAAAAAGAAGAAAAAAAAGAAAAGAAAAAGGTCCAGCTATGGTGTGTTTGGGGGCACTTAAAATGGAAGGGATTGAGGCCTATTGAAAAGTGTTAAACTAATCACAATACCAAAAAATTAAAAAATAAAAAGGTGATTAACTTTTCTGTGTAAAGTTATATCCAATTTAAAAAAAAAAAAAATTCCACAAGTGCTGTTGATTGAACTTAACTTAATCCAAAAAATTCCATCAACGATGAAAATAAAACAAAACAGTGCCTACAGGGGTCAGTCAGATGGTTCATTCTGTGTACAAAAACAGTCTACCACAATTTATTTCCTTTGTTTCTAATTTAAAAAAAAATGGGAGTGATTGGTGCCAATTCAAAAACACTACAACTCAAAACACTAACAATATGATAGTTTAAATAGTATGATAGTAGTAGTATTGTTGTAGGTTTTTTCTGTGCACAATTATATACAATATTATAACTTTGTCAATAAAACCACACAACACCATATCTAAAATGTAAAAAAAAATACATATTGTTAATAAATTAATAATGTAAGTGTTTTTCAAAAATACTAAGCTTCACAATTCTGCTTTTAAATCCTCAAAAAAATTGCTCCAAATTACCGCATTTTTCGGACTATAAGTCGCACCTGAGTATAAGTCGCATCAGTCCAGAAATATGTCATTATGGGGGAAAAACATATATAAGTCGCACAGGACTATGTCGCATTTATTTAGAACCAAGAACCAAGAGAAAACATTACCGTCTACAGCCGCGAGAGGGCGCTCTATGTTTTCAGTGTAGACTACAGGAGCACTGAGCAGCATAGAGCGCTCTCTCGCAGCTGTAGACGGTAATGTGAACTCTTGGTTCATTTCTCTTAGTTCATTTCTCTTGGTTCATGTCAAATTAATTTTGATAAATAAGTCGCACCTGACTATAAGTCGCAGGACCAGCCAAACTATGAAAAAAAGTGCAAGTTATAGTCCGGAAAATACGGTATTTATATCATAAGTGCCTCATCGTTATCTGTTTTTTTATTTATTTATTATTATTATTTTTTTATTATTATTATTTTTTAAGAAATGAGGGGCAAGTTTTTATTTGTATAATCCAAATTTTTACATTTTTATTTATTTATTTATTTTCACAGAAGCTGTTTATTGTGCTTAATTTGCATTAAACCCAGAATATTCCACCAAGAAATATTCTCACATTTCACTGCTGGTTAT
The DNA here is from genome assembly GCF_963082965.1 of Carassius carassius. Classification (NCBI taxonomy): domain Eukaryota; kingdom Metazoa; phylum Chordata; class Actinopteri; order Cypriniformes; family Cyprinidae; genus Carassius; species Carassius carassius. Next base: position 12,224,219 of record NC_081764.1, read on the forward strand.
ATATGCTATATATAATTTTGTATGTGACGAATAAAATAAATTCTTGAATCCAAGGACAAAAAAAAATAAATAAAAAGGTTGTTTATCCATTTTACTCTAAAAATATGTCCCATTAGACGTACTGTAATTTAATCTGTACTACAAGATGAAAGAAGGCAAAATAAAGCTTGGATGCTATCAACAGAAACATCAAGTCCATCTGAATGTCATTTAGAGTTTATCTCTTCAGAGTAAATGTGACTTGTGGCACTGACTAACAGGGAGCTTCCTCCCAATTACTATCTTCAGTCAGTCACTCAGCGTCAACCGTACCTCTGCTCTGAACAAAGCTCAAAGTTAAATCTAGAGCAGCTGACACGGCATAGCCACAAGTCATTACGAACATATGAATATGAAATTAATTCAATGCAATGAGATGACTCTTGGCTTTCGCATCCGGGCAACTCTATCCTTGAGCATCCCAGCGCATGTCTCAATTGTCATGTTCTTTCTTGCAGCCAAATTAAAAATTCAAGTGTGCATATCATTAACAGATCACTCTGACAAAACAAGTTCATGCGCGTGCAATTCTCCGAGGTCACCTCTACAGTAGATACCTCTCGAAGTTATTACTTTGGGGTCATGTGTCATAATCAACTGTCTGGCAGTTGGACAGCAAGGAGGGCAAATTATTCAATTTATGTAGAGAGGTTAGATATACAACTTCAAAAACATAGCTTTGCTTTTAGTGTAATGTGTAGGGCAGGAACTTTGTTGCCTTACTGCTGAGTGGCTCTGGGATCAAATCTTCGGAAATAGCTAAAGCGGTGCTGAAGAGACGTATACATATGAAAGAAGGTTACCTGGTCTGATCTATGAAACGGGGAACCCAAGGACATACATTCAAATTGCTGTAGGATTTTGATGTGCCTTAAACTGGGGAATAATGATAAAACAGGGTAAAGAAAGGCTCAAGCTGTGCAATAATTCCTCTGGTAATTTTACTGTTATTGAGCTTCAGTCATTTATGCCTTTCAAAGGTGTTCTAAACAGCCCTTGATTTCAATGGAAACGCCTTTTCAGAATTGTCTACTGCACCCTTGACAGTGAAGCACTTTAAACAAATCCAATCTGTGTTGTTGTTTGATCATCCATTCTGCCTCCTTCAGGACCTCACAGAGCAAAAGATGACTTCAATACATAGTATTCAGACTTAAGCAGACTCAATCAATGATCTTTGACTGTTGTATACAAAGCATGGACTCTTTCTTTACATAATTCACAATCTTCAGAGCCATATGGTTTCCTTGAAAGCAGAGGGAATGTTCTTTTTAGCACCATAAATGTTTTATTTATGGTCAGTTCAAAGTGCATGTCCAATATTGCCTTTGAGTTAAACACGGATTTGGAAGCTTGATCCTCTGGCACAATTGTGGTTGTTGCTTAAATTGTTGTCAGATTGTGACACAATGAGTTTTCAACCAGAAGTCAATATTTGTAACTAATCAGTGCCCTGGTTTACATTGCAGTTTAAATGTAACCACTGGCCAACAGGATTTGAAGAGTAGGTCAATTTCCTGGAGTATGAAGTAACTTAGGAAGATATTTGTGAAAGTGAATTATTTTTAATGAGTGAAGTACATTTCATGTGTTCATAAATGTTAGTGGTCATGTTTACTTTGCAGCCCTCTGTGGCTTAACTTAAATTCTGTTCAACTTGATCTTCATTAATCTCTTATTGTTCACAACATATTTACAAGTGATTAAAAATAATTAGAAGTAGGCGTGTTCATTATACCAACACAGGCTCTAGCTTAAAGGTTTTCATTTGAAAATTTACAAGGAAAAATGAGAGAGATGTTATGCTAATTGAGAACTTATGGCCTCATTTTGTATTCTACATATTATTCATGAATCCTCATTAGAATAGTCATAATTCTAATTAATGCAGTTGTTCGGCTTTTAAAAAATGGTTAAATGAAGATGTTGCCAGCTCAGTTGGTGGTTACAGCGTGGCCAGACTCTCTCATTTATTATTTTTTCAAAGCGGGTAGGCAAAACAGTTAAGAAGTCTTATTTCAAACACTGTGCAGATTTGATGGAAAACATCCACACACTCCAAAATCTCAGAAGTAAAGATTAATAACTTGCCTCTACTACACAGAGTAGAAATGATAATACATGAATAATTAAATAAAACACAAATACACTATACTTGCACACCACAAGCTCAAACATTACTTACACTATCAAGAAAACCACAACCAATACAGTTCTATTTTGTATTTTTACATTAACAGAATGATTAATGTTCTGTCTTGTTTTTTCTTTCTCACGAATGCAGTAACAGATTTCATATTTGATGTTCTTTTTTATTATTATTATTATTATTATTTGTGAACTGGTGTTCAGATGTTCCTTTTAATTGTCAAGTTGTTTTCAGATCATCAGTCATCAACCTTTATAAACACAGCAGGTGTCATGAAGGTCACAGACACAGAGATGTACCTTTAATTTCACAATTTAATGGATTGCGCACTAAATGATCATGTTTTCAAGTCATTTCAAGTTTGAATGTGACATGACAATGCGATAATATGTAAGTGGATGAGATATTTACCAACTTTTTAATTATTGTTTCCATTAACTCCATCATTTATTTATTCAAACAGATTTGTGGATGCATGAGGTGCAAGCTGATTCATTCAGGAGTGAAACAAATAACTGTCTTCATTGAATCATTCACTCCATTGATTTGTTCAAAAACACTTATTCATTCAAGAACACAGCTGTTGCTCAAAGTCACACATCAGTTAATTAAGTTGTGGATTTGTTTGGCAGAACAAAAATAGAAAAGATAGCCAACTCCCAATAGTCTGCCTAATAAATTACTTGCCACAAAATTCATTCTATGAAATCATTCTGAGCACACATGAACACCCTTGAACTGCTATATAGGGCATTTATGACCTCAGTCATACAGTCTACCTACATTTATGAATACTACACACGGAACCCCTGTCTACACACTGACTGAGTGCAGACAGGGTCCTGAGAGAGTAATAAAGACCTAATGATATATTAGGCTATAATTTATACAGCAAGTGTGTTGCTGTGAGTGGGATTTAAAGCTCTAATTGAAGTGAACAATGTATAATTTGCGATCTGAATGCTAAATTAGTCAAATCCCCTCAGAGCCTCATGCATTAGAAATAAGGGCCAGACTCATCGTCAACAGTTTTCCCGTTATTCAGCACTGCAGGACCACATTTTATACATTTTCCTAAATCTACACAATTCATAGTTGTAATACTAAAATCTGTATAATCTAAATTAGAATCGCTTAATCATTTTCTATTCACGCAGCACATAGTATGGCACATTTCTATGCAGTAGGCAAAAACCCAGATTGGAATCTTTTGAGACCTGCCCTTTTTTTAACCCATAGTCGGGATAATCTGAGTGGATGGGGCTGGTTGTCAGGATAGCTTGCATGTGTAGATAAGAGGAAGTGGAACAGGACTGGCATCTGCTCTCCAGCAGGAACTGAATCTAAAGGTAGAGTGAAGATTATGGTAAAGAACGCCAGGACTTTGCCAGAAGCAGATGCTATGTTGATCAAGCTCAGTGGGGAGCATTTGACAAACCCTTTCATTGTTTCATTTCAAATCTCTCTGATAAAGTACAGTTTTTTCTTCATCCGTAACAAGAAGCAAGCGCTTTCACTGTTATTGCACATTTGGCTTTTTAAGTCATGTCATTCAGGGGAGGAGGTCTTGCTCTTGTTGTTATCAGAAAATTAGAAATGGAGGCCCGTGTGCAGAGGTGGGTAGAGTACCCAAAAACTGTACTCAAGTAAAAGTAAAAGTACTTCTAGAAATATTTACTCAAGTAAAAGTAAAAGTACTAGTCTTGAATAGTTACTTGAGTAAGAGTAAAAGAGTATTGGATAAAAAATCTACTCAAGTAGTTAGTTACTAGTTACTTTGGGTCATATATACTGAGCCTATTTTTATTTAGATATATAGATAAAATGTATGTAATGTATGTGTGCGTGTATAAATGTATATATTTCATCAGCCTTTACTCCAATTTATGTAATTTATTATAAAACCCTGTCTGTTTACTTAAGTAACAGATATAGGTGTCATGCCATAACATATTTTTAATACGGCTGACTTTATATTAAATGTAAATTTAACATTGAAAGTTAATGTGATATAAATATTGCTACTAATCTTTCATTGTTCAGAAAGAGAGCAAATAACATTTACATTATTAAAGATAGTTCCTTTTCAGGAACGAGACGCTGCGTCGAAACGCTTTTGGGGAACGTCCCTGACGAGACCGACTCTGAATATCGTGTGCAATCAGTCCATCGGAAAGGCGTGACGTCACGGGCGGGGTGACGTAGCGACCAGGAAGCCATAAAAGCACGTGCCGTGCAGCTGGCTTCAGCTTCGAATCTGTCAGCAAGCGCTCTGTGTGTGCATGTGCAAAAGTCTGTCTGTTGGTCCTATTTATTGTTGTCTGTCCCTTAGCTTAAAAAGATCGCTAAAACAGCTACAATATGCCTAAACAAAAGCAAAAGACCAAACATTTGAAGGGCGATTCCAAGCCGCGTTACAGACTGTGTGTTCCTCCCTGCACTCGCTACATTACGAGTGGGGATACACACATGCTGTGCGTGGCTTGCCTGGGATCGAAGCACGCTGAGTCGGCTCTCGAGGGGGCCGACTGCCCGCATTGTGAACGTTTGCCAATGCGGACGCTTCGATCCCGGAGGGCTCTCTTCGAGGAGGGAGCCTTTACCAGCGTTCCTCGCGGTGCTGGCCCCGCTTCTGCCGAGGCAGAGCGGCTGCTGCACTCGTGGGGCTCGCAGGTGGATCTGTCAGAAGGAATGGAGACGGGCCAGTCCTTATCTCCTTCCTCATCTGCCAGATCCGGCGCCCAAACCCTGGGTTCGGAAGCACGCTCGTCGGTTTCTTCCCCCCAGGGTGAGGGATCAGCTCTTCACCTCTCGTCCTCCGAGGAGGTCGATGTGGAGACTGTTGCTGGGGATTCGCCACCCCTGTCGCCCCAGTATGAGGAGCTGTTGGAGGTGGTCACGCGGGCAGTAGATAAATTAAAAATTGACTGGCCTGCTGAAAAACAGACTGAGCCGCAGAGAAGCAAATTAGATGAACGCTTTCTGCGGCCGCAGCAACCACCTCCACGTCGGAGCCTTCCATATTTTCCCGATCTCCATGACGAGTTATCGAGATCGTGGAAACACCCGTATTCGACCCGCCTCTTTGGCCCTGATTCACTATACTATGGCAACGTGATGGGGCTGGGAGAGCGTGGTTATAGAGCGATGCCACGGGCTGAACAGACGCTCGCGAGCTATCTGTCACCCGGTTCGGCCTCGTCTCTAAAGGCTCCGACATTGCCCACTAAGCCGCTTCGAGTTACATCATCGCTAGTGGGCAAAGGTTATGTGGCAGCAGGTCAGGCGGGGGCGTGCTTTCATACTATGGCAGTCCTGCAAGCTTATCAGGCTGACCTGCTGAGAGATGTCGATGAGGGGGAGGGGATTAAGTCTGAGGAGATTGAAGAACTCAGGAAGACCGCTGATCTCTCCCTCCGCGCCACTAAGGAGACCGCTCGCGCAATTGGGCGGTCTATGGCAGCTTTAGTGGCCGCGGAGAGGCATTTGTGGCTGACCCTGTCAGAAATTAAAGAACGGGACAGGGTCTGCCTCCTGGACGCCCCGCTTCAAGCCTCGGGCCTGTTCGGCGACACAGTTAATACTGTCGTCGACAGGTTCCAGGAGGCGCACAAGCAGGCGGCGGCGTTCCAGAGTTTCCTCCCTCGTCGCTCTCGTGGTACATCTGGGCGGGAGATGACCACGCCACATACCGGCTCCTCACACCGGGTAGCGCAAAAACAGAGCGTCGCCACTCGTGCTCCCGAAAGCCGATTTAAGATCTGTCATCGAAGCCCGGAAGTCCTCGACGAAACGATCCTGACGCCAGGATCCAGAGGGTAGCCCCTGCTGGGGTAGAGCGCGGTTCACCTCATTACACGGTGCCCGTCTCACCTCAGTACCCTCAGGAGGTCGGTCTGCCAACCCTGCCAGAGTTTCAGGGCGCAGCGGCCTCCAGCGAGCACCACTCCCAGTTACTTCCGCCCGTGACCGTAGGTCGATGCTCGCCGCCCCTTCGGGGGCCTCTTACACCAGAGGTCAGTCTCGAGAGACTGATTCCCTTAGTAGATTATTTAGCAGCGTGGAAGCTACTGCCAAATGTATCTCAATGGGTCCTGCGTACAATAGAAAGAGGCTATTGCATTCAGTTCGGTCATCCACCACCGAAGTTCAACGGGGTTACACCGACTGTGGTCGGCCCCCAGCAGGCTCTGGTTATGGAACAAGAAGTGAATACCCTATTAAGGAAGGAGGCCATCGAGGTGGTCCCTCCTCTAGACAGGGAATCCGGATTTTACAGCCGGTATTTCATAGTTCCAAAGAAGGATGGGGGGTTGCGTCCGATCCTGGACTTGCGTCTCCTGAACCGCTCAGTTATGTCACTGAAGTTCAAGATGCTCACTGTCAACCAGGTTGTAGCTCAAATCAGATCCGAGGACTGGTTTGTCACAATAGATCTCAAAGATGCATACTTCCACATATCCATCCTTCCACAACACAGGAAGTTTCTGAGGTTCGCTTTTGGGGGCAAAGCTTATCAATATCGAGTACTTCCCTTTGGCCTCGCACTCTCACCCCGCACGTTCACGAAATGTATGGATGCGGCTCTGGTATCCCTCCGTATGCAGGGCATCCGCATTTTAAATTATATCGACGATTGGTTGATCCTAGCTCAATCAGAGCAGATGGCGGCTCGACATCGAGATGTCGTTCTCGCACACATGGGGGAGCTGGGTTTGAGACTAAACGCCAAGAAGAGTGTACTTTCTCCAGTTCAGAGAACCACCTATCTAGGCGTAGTGTGGAATTCGACCACGATGCAGGCACGCTTGTCTCCTGCTCGGATCGAGTCGATCCTCACATCAGTCGAGAGAGTCAAAGAAGGCCAGTCACTCACTGTCAAACAATTCCAGAGATTGTTAGGGCTGATGGCAGCTGCGTCCAACGTGATACCTTTTGGCCTGCTGTACATGAGACCCCTACAGTGGTGGCTCAAGTCCAAGGGTTTTTCCCCGAGGGGAAATCCACGTCGAGTTATCAAGGTCACGCGGCGGTGCCTTCGTGCCTTAGACATGTGGAGGAAACCTTGGTTCTTGAATCAGGGCCCGGTGCTGGGAGTTCCTTGTCGCCGTGTAACGCTAGCGACAGATGCGTCCCTCACCGGTTGGGGTGCGGTCATGAGTGGCCACCCTGCCCGCGGTCTGTGGAGTGGTCGCCATCTAACATGGCACATCAATTGCCTAGAGATACTAGCGGTCTATCGAGCATTGAAATATTTCCTCCCGGACCTGAGAGGTCACCATGTGTTGGTGCGCACCGACAACACATCAGTGGTCTCTTATATCAATCACCAGGGGGGTCTGCGTTCGCGCCCCTTGTACAAGCTGGCACACCAGATCCTTCTGTGGTCCCAGGGCAAGCTCCTCTCGATCAGAGCAGCGTATATTCCTGGGAGATTGAATGTGGGAGCAGACATACTGTCGAGACAGGGGCCGAGGCCCGGGGAATGGATGCTTCACCCCGAGGTGGTGAAGCAGATATGGAGAGTATTTGGTACAGCTCAGGTGGACCTCTTTGCGACTCAGGAGACATCGCAATGTCCCCTCTGGTTCTCTCTAGTTCATCCAGCTCCTCTGGGACTGGACGCTATGGTACAGACCTGGCCGAGGCTTCGTCTGTACGCTTTTCCCCCTATCGCTCTGCTCCCGGGAGTTCTGGCGAGAGTACGCCGGGACGGGGCCCGTCTACTACTAGTAGCCCCGTTCTGGCCGGGGAGGCTGTGGGTGTGGCCCCTGAGGGGGCACAGCTGTTAGCAGCCGGTCTCTCAACCGAGGTTGTTGAGACCCTACTCCAATCCAGAGCTCCCTCTACGAGGAAACTGTACGCCCTGAAGTGGAAGCTCTTCACTTCATGGTGCAGAGACCGCCAGCTTGACCCAGCAGACTGCCCAGTTGGTACAGTTCTGGAGTTTTTACAAGCCAGGCTCTCTGCGGGATTATCCCACTCCACCTTAAAGGTTTACGTGGCGGCCATAGCTGCTTTCCACGTCCCTTTCAATGGTCAGTCAGTGGGTAGACACCCCCTAGTTACACGTTTCCTCCGCGGTGCGCTGAGGCTGAGACCTCCAGTACGATCCCGTGTTCCCCCCTTGGATTTGGTTGTGGTTCTAGAGGCTCTTTGTAAAGCTCCATTCGAGCCTATACAAGATATCTCAGATAGACATCTGACACTTAAAACTGCCCTATTACTGGCAATCACCTCACTAAAGAGAGTTGGAGATCTTCAGGCCCTTTCGGTGGCCCCTACCTACTTAGACTTTGCCCCTGGTATGGCCAAAGCATTTTTATACCCTCGAGCGGGTTACGTTCCGAAGGTTCCCTCTGTTACACCACAGCCTATCGTACTGCAGGCCTTCTGTCCTCCTCCCTTTCGGGAGCACGACCAAGAGAAGCTAAACTGTATGTGTCCAGTGCGAGCACTGGACGCATACGTCCACAGAGCTGCCCTGTGGAGAAAATCAGACCAATTGCTTGTTTGCTACGGTCCTTCTAACAAGGGTTCTCCTGCCACCAAGCAGACCCTTAGTCGTTGGATAGTCGAGGCTATCAACCTCTCCTATGAGTCCTCTGGTCTTCCCCCCCCTTTGGGGGCCAAGGCTCACTCTACTCGGAGTATGGCGGCCTCCAAGGCCTTCTCAGCAGGTGTGTCCCTCTTGGACATCTGCAACGCTGCGGGGTGGTCCACGCCCTCCACATTTGTCCGATTTTACGATCTTGACATGCGAGCCACGCCGGGCTCTTCTGTCCTCTCGTCTTAGCTGTGCTCTTTTGACTACACACTAGGCAGGGATTTGGAAGTCTGGCAGCGTTGGCACATCGTTCCCCAAAAGCGTTTCGACGCAGCTCGAGTTCCTGAAAAGGAACGTCCCAAGGTTACGTATGTAACCCTAGTTCCTTGAAGGAACGAGACGCTGCGTCGCAGAGCCATACTCCCGGCACCCCTGCCGGCGCTTGCTTCCCTACTCGAAGCTGAAGCCAGCTGCACGGCACGTGCTTTTATGGCTTCCTGGTCGCTACGTCACCCCGCCCGTGACGTCACGCCTTTCCGATGGACTGATTGCACACGATATTCAGAGTCGGTCTCGTCAGGGACGTTCCCCAAAAGCGTTTCGACGCAGCGTCTCGTTCCTTCAAGGAACTAGGGTTACATACGTAACCTTGGGACGTTTTCACTGACAGTCTAGATTTCAATCACTCTCAGAAACTCCCATTAAAATCACTGAAACTGTTAACACTGTGAAATCAATATCTTAATTAAAGATTCGTACACACATCTGCACTTTGTTGTTTCTGACGAGAGAATTCGCCAGAAAGAGGTATTCAGTCAGTGAGCGAGTGAAGGAAGCACCGGCATTTTAGCGATGACTCATCGGAACACCTTTGATTGGCCAATGCTTTAATAAGCTCAAAAGAATCGTGTGTGATTGGTTATAATGTGCAGCGCTGTATAAACGCATCTGTCTCTGGCTAAGCGCCAGCAAGCAATCACAGATCTGAATTTAGCAGCCGATAATATGACTCGCTGAACGTACTTGCACCAGTGTGATTGTATTAAAATTAATAAAATCTTAATCGGCTATTTTTTGTCTTTTGGAAGCTGCATTCAACTTGACGCCCCTCTGTTATAAGCCACACACGTACAACAAACTAATGTCACAGTGGTATCATGTACTGTAATCGAATGTAGCCCAAGTTATTACCTGTTAAACAGTAGACAGCACACGCGGTGTTCATCTAATAAGGATCTCCATCGCTAGCAAATAATAACCTTTGCAGATTTCAATTCAGTGCAGTTCCAGCCACGTTTTCAACGCTCTTTCTGTTCTTAAACATTACAACTCCGAGTGAACCACTTCAGACGCTCAGCGCGTGCGGCAGGGAACTGAACGACTCATTCAAACTGATTCATGAACCAATTCACTCGTTTGCCAATTGGTTTGATCAAGCCTTTGAACAGAATTGACTCAAAAGAATGAATCATTCGCGAATGGGCATCGCTCATTGCCCAGAGAAAAGTAGACGGCGCGTTTGGATCAAACTGAAGCATTTATAACATTTATTGCATTAAGATAAAGTAACGAGAGGAGCGTCGCCCACAGTAACGAAGTAAAAGTACAGATTTTTCCCCAAAAATTTACTCAAGTAAGAGTATAAAGTACCCATCTTTAAATATACTCCGAAAAGTATTCGTTACCCCAAAAAATTACTCAAGTAAATGTAACGAAGTAAATGTAACTCGTTACTACCCACCTCTGCCCGTGCGGGAGTCACAGATAAAGCACTGGAGATCCTCAACAAGCATAATACCAAGTGCAGATGAATAGAAATTCTTTGTAGCATCAATTTATACATCAACTTTTATAATTGATGTATATCCCAAATAAATACATTTTCTGAGCCATGAATTCAGGGTATACATAGATCATAATGACAGTGTTCAAAAGAATAAATATGTAAATATAAAATAGTCTATATGGGACCCTGGACCACAATAATACAATAGTCCACAGCAACTCTGCTATTGCTGCAACTACACAAACTAGCTGGGGACTATTTTCAGGCGCTGCGTAATATCATTGTACCTGCTGCACCCATAGTATGGCAGCAAAGTTCCTTCATTATTACGCCAGAATCAGAATATAGTTCCTAGCCGTATCGGTCTAAAAAATCGCAACTTTTCATTTTCTGTCGGTCTTAGTACACGATGTAACTACAGAAGAGTCAAGTTTTAAATAGGAAAGATATAGAAATTCTTTGGTCATTTTGGAACGAGATGCTAAGGGTCTAATTAGATTCAATGATCTATTCTAAAAGTGCTACCGCCAGACCCGGGGATCAGCTGAATTAATTCGTAAACAGTAAAACTCAACTGTTTAACTCTAGGAGAGTTGGAAAATGAGCCTATTTAAAAAAAAAATATTGAGTATTACTTCATATTATAAAAACAAATAATATTGAAATCAGAGGCAGACAAAGTACACAGCTTCATTACTTGAGTAAAAGTACAGATACCCCTTGCTAAATTTTACTCAAGTACAAGTAAAAGTACAGTACTACAGTCAGATGTCTACTTAAGTAAAAGTACTGAAGTACTTGTTTTTAAAAGTACTTGACTATCAAGAGTACAAGAGTACATTTTCTAAATATTGCATTACTACTGCCACAGTGTTTACATTTATGTACAGAAACGTCCTACATGGAGTTATGAAAAATGTTTATGTTAATACCTTGGAGAATGTAAAAGGAATTGAAAGTAAAATCAAGTCATTTTCATCTTTTTACCATGTTGCTTTATTTAACATTTCTCACTTGCCCACAAGGCAATAGCACAATGGCAACGCTCTGACAAACCTCTTCTAGAGTTTTAATGGATTTTTTGCACCCACATTTGAACCTGACTGTGTTAAAACACACCGCATACTCAAGAACATCAAAGCAAATGCTCAGCTCACATTAATGTGTAATATCAGAAAATAAAATTCCCAATTGTGTGTACATGTGAGTTTCTCTGTTTTTTCATCAATCAAATCAATAAACCTAAACCAGCAAAGAAGGCAATATAGCAATGTTCTGACACACCTCTGAACCTGACCGTGTTATACACGCAGCATAGAAGAGAAAATAATAATGATAAAAAAAAATCAGCTAATCAGCTGTGTTGAGGTCAGCATACAAAGAAGGAAAAATTTAATTCAGCTCATTTGAGTGACAGTATTAAGCCCCTTTCTCTCACATTGACACAGGCAAAGGCAGGAGAAAATACTTTCAGCTGAATAACACCATTCTCACACACAATCTATGAGCCCTATCATACACCCAACGCAAGTGTGTTTGCTAGTTTCAGTCCGGCGCCATTCGCATTTTCCCGTCCAGCGCCACGTAGTTTAATTAGCAAATGCATTTGCGCCCATTTGTACGCCCATGGGCGTGCTGGTCTAAAAAAGAGGTGTGTTTAGGCGCATTGCTATTTTAAGGAGCTGAAAATAGACTGCGCCATAGACTAACTCAAACCTGGTCTAAAGTCTAAAGTCAATGGCGCAATATTTTTTTGTTATTTAAAGAACGCGTTGGTAGAAAATGTCCCTCTCGGGGCGGGTCCAAAGTACGTGTTGACTTTGCTTATTACACACAGGGATGTGCATCACACAAACATGCCAAATATTAAAAACAAAAGGATTACAGTGTTAAATAATATTATTGTGTAGGCTACATAAATATAAAAATGTAATGATGGATAGTCATTGCGTGTATTAGAATTAGGCTACCTGTCTGCAATTCATCCTATTACTACTTATAATGATAAATGAAATTGGCTAATTAATTAAACGATCGTGCCAATAAAGACACATATATATTAACTGACTCATCGCGCAGAGCTATTTGAAAGTATACACTGCTACTTCATCTTATGCCTTCTTCACCTCGGGAAGCTTTGGTAGATTCCTGCTTGTCCCATAGATGATCTGCTCGCACGCTTTAACTTTGCTCATGAGCAGATCGGTTTCTTTGCTTGAGAAGGATTCAGCTTTTCTGACAACAAATTCCGCCATGTAAATAGCGATCCGCCCTGGCACGAGCACATCTCGCTCTTAAAGGGAATGGGAGATGAACGTTAAACCCATTACTTAAGGAGAATAGGGAAAACCCATTCCAGAAATGCGCCACGGCGCACGGAATGTTTTTCCACAAAAGTGGATTTGGACATGCCCTGAGTGCACCTGCGCCGTGCGCTTTACACTTTGCATTTAGATCATTAAAATAGGGCCCTCTGTGTGACAACTGTATCTCTCTGTGTGTGTGGGTGTGTTTCTGTGACATATCAGGACACAACTTTGTATAATGAGATGGGTATGACACAGGTATTACAAGGAGAGGGTGACTTATGAGGACATAACCCATGTCCCCATTTTTCAAAACGCTTATAAACCATACAGAATGAGTTTTTTTTTTTAGAAAAACATGCACAGCGTTTCCTGTGAGGGTTAGGGTTAGGTGCAGGGCCATAGAATATACAGTTTGTTCAGTATAAAAACCATTATGCCTATGGGATTTCCCCACTCTTCACAAAAACAAATGTGTGTGTGTGTGTGTGTGTGTGTGTATGTGTGTGTGTACTGTACTTCAATTCAATCTGAGTATTCCGAGATTTTTCTTTTCTTTTTTTCTTTTTTTTCTTTTTTAGAAGTAACGGGTACTTACGGTTATGGGTAGAAATGTAGCGGAGTAAAGAGTACAATATTTGCCTTTCAAATGTACTTGAATAAAGTCATGAGTATATAGCCTTGATTTGGAACATTATGTAATATGATTAGTCTCTGCAAACTTCATAATCAAGAAGACAACTCAGCATTTTTAAACAATACTGAAGAACTTAATAATTAATAGACTTCTGCACAATCAAATCATCACCTCATAAGATGAAATTGCTCCTGCAGCAGATAGACATATTTAACATCAATCATGAGGCAATCGTGAGGCATTATTGATCATCCACTAGGTAAGCCAGAGCTATATCAATAACAGCATTTCTTAGGAAAGGTTTTGAACACTGTGAAACGTGAGTACAGTAACAGATTTGACAAATTTAGTCAAAAGCGAACTGTAATGATTAAACCTTTGTATTCATCCGGAAGAAGGAGGCGGGAACCTGCGGACAATCAACATGAAACTTTAATTACAAAAATAAACACAAAACAGCGCACCAGCCCCTCACGGACGACTGGTGCGCACAAAATAAAACCAAAACACAACTAAAAGCCCAGGCCTGGTCCTCTCTCGTCCTTCACTGTCGTCGCTCCAGTTTTATATCCTTCCATCTCCTCCGTGGGCCTCGAGACCGGTGGGTCGAACAGGTGTAGCTCATCTCCAATCACTCCACCGGCCTCGCTCCCATGTCCCTCTGCCCCGCCCCACTCGTCACACGAACAAATTTGAAATATATGAAGAGCAGCCGAAAGTAGCTGATGATTCAATAACAATGCTTTCCTCTGAGAGAGTGATGGGAACATTTGCAGGTGACTAATTGTGAAAACACTGTTAAGGAATGTTTTGAATTCATATTTCGTATTACAACGTAATGGCTACTGGGACATTTAGACACTACAAGTGCAACCAGGAAAAAAAGAAAAAAGAAAGAAAAGTGCCTCTGAGGAAAACTCTGTCACCAAAACATTAGCCAACCTTATGTTAATATATACATAATGGACCTTATCTGAGTGCTCCTGGCATCACCTTGCAGAATTGTTATTCAGAGCCAAGTTTCCTAAGGGTAAGAAACTTTCTGAGAATTCAGCAAGAACCACTCATGGTCCTTTTGTGGGATCCATTTTGTTCTGAGAGCACTCGCATTTAAAGTATACCAAGAATCCTGTTAATGAGGACAGCTTACAAAGACACATGGCTCAGTGTAACACCTGTCTAACTGCGCACATCTAAGATTCTGTCTCTTACCCTCTTATTTATGCATTCATTCATTTTGTTTGTCACATTATTGCTATCAGCATGCACTGTGGCACTGCCACGTCTGAGAGGGAAGTAAGCCTTTATTGAGCCCACATGGCTTTTTGGGGCTTCACTAAGAACACTTCAATCACCCTAACCCTTAGTGCTCCACACAGAATCAGGGGCATTTCAGGCAGTGCCTCTTCGGGAAAATAATCCATAATACAAAAATAAAACAATTAAAAATTGACTAAATACGCCATTAAATAGTGTATAAATCACACATTTTTCTAAAGGAACACTGTTCAACAGCGACATACGTGATTCAAGTTACAGCATGAGAAAGTGTATTTCTTGTGTTCTTCTTGAGTTATAGAAATACACTTTCTCATGTAACTTGAATCACTTATGCCGCTGTTGAACAGTGTTCCTTTAGAAAAATTTTAACAGAGGGGACATGGATTTGGTGGGGGGATAAAGTATGGGGAAAAGTCATATGAGAGGAGGCAATGTCTGCATCACGCTATGAATATGATGCCTATGATGATGTTCATGCTATAAATACCGCCTCTCATTTCACATTGACAAATTGATTTGACTGAATAGCTAAGTAATGGTTTTAACGAGAAGACAAATTCTTTGACCACTGCTTACCGAGCTTGAATGGTAATGTAAAAATGAGCCTACCATTAAAGAACTATCAAACATCAGTTCACAAGTATGAATTGAGTCTGAAATTAGTTACCGTGTTCTTATAATAATTTTGTAATTAATGTAAAAAAGAAAAAGAAAAACACTAACTTGAGATTTTGGGTTCAATAAATGGAGTAAATTTTAGTAGTTTTTTTTTTTTTACTAGTTTGCATAAGATGCAAAATAAAAATGTCAACATTGAGTGCAACTGGAACATAAATTTAAATTTAGGACAACTTTGAATTGCCTCCCTGTATCTTAAGTACATTTTCAACACATATTTGTCCAAATAATAAAATAGAAAGTAAATATTTCAAAGGTTCATGTTCCCCTGGTGCTGGTATACAGACTATATCCAAATATTTTAAAAATGCTACATTTAAAAAATCATGTTATTGAATTATAATGTTCTTCTTGACATTAAAAAATGGCCTTTATGGTTATACTTTTGCATATATAGCATGTTATAAAAAATGTGCAAAAATTCTGGATTGCAAACTAGAGACAGACAGACAGACAAATCTTGGGACAGTAAACAAGGAGACTTTGATTTAATAATACTTGATATATATATATATATATATATATATATTGTTTCCATTTGTCTTACACTGACATTAAACCAAATCTTCATAAAATAGTTTGGAATACCTGTTGCAAACCGAATGCAGTTTCTAATCTGTCAACTAAGATGACTCATTAAAAGTGAATTAATTCCAAACAGTGTCACATTCAGTGCCTAAAACGTACTCGGTTACTAAACGTAACCTCGGTTCTCTCTAGAAGAGCGAATGAGTACTGCGTCTTAGCTAAGACGCTACGGGAAAATTTTCTTTTCACGAAATACTGAAGCAAAAAATTATCCTTAATTTTGTATTTTTGTAAAGCGCATTTGCAGCAGTACACAGCCATAGGCGAGACGGCTCGTTCGCTCATTGGCTTGTTCTGCGGCAACTGCACAGCCTATCGAGCGCGGGCTGGTGCAACATCAGACCAATAAGGGCGCTTCGCACCCTTCTTGCCACTTCCCGCCGAAACAGGTGTGGCCCAACTTATAAAAGGAGCTCGAAAAGGCTGACTCACCTGATTTATTTCATCGCCGAAGCGAACCAGAGTGAATCGTGCGCACGGCAGAGAACGCAGTACTCGTTCGCTCTTCTAGAGAGAACCGAGGTTACGTTTAGTAACCGAGTACGTTCTCTTACGAGAGCTCTCTCGTACTGCGTCTTAGCTAAGACGCTACGGGAACCCAATGCAAAACGCCGTGCGCGCAGGGATCACACACCAATAAACCTGAAGCAACGCCCAGGATTTACAGTGCACCTGAGGGACTCACAGAGAGTCCAGGACAGAAAAGGGGGAAAGCCCTCCGTCCCATATCTAGCAGCATCCGTAGATGCGGCAATATGACATCACACAGCCGAGGCAAAGCCCGACCAATGTGGCAATGCGGGTCTTATGCAATACTGCCCATATAACAGTCGGCAGCGCATAGCGCTCATGAACTCAGAATTCCCCTCAGGGCCCTGATTCGACTATACCGACAGCAGCCTTGTTTGCAAGGCGGGAACCTCCAGGTTATAGATCCTGATAAATGAAGACGGCGAGGCCCAACCTGCCGCCATACATATATCCTGCAAGGAGATCCCAGTAGACCACGCCCACGACGAGGCGACGCCTCTTGTGGAGTGTGCTCTGATGCCCAACGGGCACTGAAGGCCCCTGAAAGCATAAGCTAACGCTACTATGGCGTCAACTATCCATCTGGATAGAGTCTGTCTCGAAACAGCCATTCCCTTGGAACGTCCACCGAACGAGACAAACAGCTGCTCTGTCTGCCGAAAGGCAGCAGAGCGAGACACATAAGCTCTTAAAACCCTGACAGGGCAAAGAAGACTCGAGTCTCTATCCTCTCCTGACACCGGCAGGGCAGACAGGGCAATAACCTGAGCCCGAAACGGCGTGTTGAGGGATTTCGGCACATAACCGTGCCTAGGTTTGAGTATGACCCTTGAGACATTAGGCCCAAACTCCAAGCACGACTGGCTCACCGAGAGCGCGTGCAAATCACCCACACGCTTCACTGAAGCGAGAGCCAACAAGAATACTGTCTTGAACGACAGATGCTGAAGGCTAACCGATTGGATAGGCTCAAAAGGGGGACCTTCATGGCCTCCAAAAACCGCCGCGAGGTCCCACATAGGGACTGACGGAGGTCTGGGAGGATTCAGCCTCCTAGCTCCTCTGAGGAACCGGATGACCAAATCATTCCTTCCTATTGACTGACCGAGCGCTGTTTCAGAAAACGCTGCGATGGCCGCCACATAAACTTTGAGCGTGGATGGGGCTCTGCCCTTATCCAACAGCTCCTGTAGGAAGGAGAGAACCTCCGTCACCTCACAACTAAGGGGTGAATATCCTCGAGCTGTGCACCAGCTGAAGAACACCGACCACTTCGAGGCATACAGACGTCGTGTCGACGGAGCTCTAGCCTGAGTGATGGTATTCAGCACTCCCACTGCGAGATTAGCGGGTAACCGTTGAGCGCCCACACATGGAGGGACCACAACTCCGGTTGAGGGTGCCAAATCGAGCCCCTGGCCCGCGAGAAGAGGTCCCTCCTCAACGGTACTGGCCACGGGGTGACATCTGCTAACCGCATCAAATCTGGGAACCATGGTTGGTTCTTCCAAAGAGGTGCTACAAGCAGTATTGAACATCTCGTTTCTCTCACCCGTTCTATCACCTGCGGAAGGAGGGAAACGGGAGGGAAAGCATAAAGCGGGCAGCACGGCCATTCCCATGACAGCGCGCTTTCGTTCTTGGAAAAGAACGCAGGGCAGTGAGCGTTTTCGTGGGATGCGAAGAGGTCCACCTCCGCCCTGCCAAATCTCTCCCACAACAGCCGGACTGTTTGCGGGTGTAGAGACCATTCGCCCGCAGGAACATTGCCTCTGGACAGCCTGTCTGGACCCAGATTCTGCAGCCCAGGCACATGCACTGCCCTCAGCGAACGCACGTCGCGCTGAGCCCAAACCAGGAGGCGTTCCGCTAGCCTGTACAGGTTTCAGGACCCGAGACCGCGCTGGCGATTTATGTAGGACACCACAGACATGTTGCCCGAACGGACTAAGACGTGGTGATCCTTGATTTTGGGACAAAAGCGCATCAGCGTGTTCTCCACTGCCAGCATTTCCAGACAGTTGATATGATGGAGCTTTTCCCGTTCTGACCATAGGCCAAAGGACGGTCTGCCCTCGAGCAGCGCTCCCCATCCCGAAGTGGAGGCGTCCGTCGACACCATCTTCACATTCGGGGAAGTCCCCAGGCTTACACCTGATTGGTACCAGCCGTTCGCTGTCCAAGGTGCCAGAGCTGTGACACAGCTCTGATTGACCTTGAGATGCAGCCGGCCAGACGCCCACGCTCTGCGTGGCACCCGCGTCTTCAGCCAGAACTGCAGGGGGCGCATGCGGAGCAGGCCCAGCTGCAGAGCCGGAGATGCTGAGGCCATGAGGCCCAGCATCTTCTGACAGTGTTTGAGTAACACAGTCGCGCCGCAGCGGAAAGAACTCGCTGCGCGCTGAATGCCCATCACGCGCTGTGGTGACAGCCGCGCCGTCATGGAACACGAGTTCAGAACTATACCCAGAAACAGAATCGTCTGACTGGGGTTCAGCGAACTCTTCGCCCAATTGACACTGAGGCCGAGCTTCTCGAGGTGATCCAGTAAAACGGCCCTGTGGTCCATGAGCTCCGCTCGTGATCGGGCCAGAACCAGTCAGTCGTCCAAATAATCCAGCACTCGCATGCCTCTGAGTCTGAGAGGAGCTAGCGCTGCATCCATGCACCTCGTAAACGTACGAGGAGCCACAGAGGACTGTAAACTGGTATGCCTGGCCCTCCAAGGCGAATCTCAAATATCGCCTGTGGTTTGACGCTATCTGTATTTGAAAATACGCGTCCCTCAGATCTATTGACATGAACCAGTCCCCTCTGCCAATCTGCGCAAGGAGTTTCCTGGTCGTAAGCATTTTGAAACTGTGTTTTATCAATGCCTTGTTCAGCTGTCTTAGATCCAGTATGGGCCTGAGACCCCCGTCTCTCTTGGGCACCAGAAAGTATCTGCTGTACAGCCCCCCCTCGCTTTGAGCTTGAGACAGAGGCTCTACAGCCCCTTTGCTCAACAGTTTTGATATTTCGGCCCGAAGTATGTGTGCTACTTCTGTTTTGACCGTAGTTTCGATGTGCGCTGAAAAGCGCGGAGGGCGTCGAAAATAACTGTAGCGAGTAGCCTCTCTTTATAATGCCTAGCACCCAATCCGAAACCCCTGGAAGCGCTGACCATGCATTTGCATGAATGGCTAAGGGCTGGATGCGAAGCACGCTCTGTTGACCGGGCAACGGCGGCGCTCGGGTGTGCTGTGCATTTGAGGCGGGGAGCGGGCTGATCACAGCGGGCAGATCGCTCCTCCTCGACCCCATCCCGGCGCTAACCGACTGGGGAAAGGCTGAGCAGGTCCCGTGGGACTCGATATGTCTGCGAGTAACTGTGGGCTGCATATGTGCACATTTACCACTTTCAACTCGCTGTCTGCCTGTGCAGAGCGTACGTGCACGAGCCTTGTTTTTACAGAAGCCACGCGCTGTATGTGACATAGTGTATGTGGGCACTGGGGAGTGGGCACGTTTACTATGCGGCGCGCTCGACCGATCTGTGCCGATCTTATGTGCGCAAGCCCTGTGTGCAGGGCTGTGCTTACATGTGGAGATGGGCACTGAGGAGTGGTCATCGTCACTGCATTTATAGCACCATCGGCCGTGGCCGGACGAGCGTGCACGGGTTTTGTTTTTAAAGAAACCACATGACGCGTGTGACATAGTAATTGTGGGCACTGAGGGGTGGGCACGCTTACTATGCAGTGTGCGCGATCGACTTGAGTCGCTTTTATGGGCGCAGGCCCTGTGTGCAGGGCTGTACTTACATGTGGAGATGGGCACTGAGGAGTGGGCATCGTCACTACATTTATAGCACCATCGGCCGTGGCCGGACGAACGTGCACGGGTTTCGTTTTTACAGAAACCACATGACGCGTGTGACATAGTGATTGTGGGCTCTGAGGTGTGGGCACGTCTACTATGTAGTGAGCGTGATCGACTTGAGTCGCTTTTATGGGCGCGAGCCCTGTGTGAAGGGCTGTGCTTATATGTGGAGATGGGCACTGAGCAGTGGGCATCGTCACTACATTTATAGCACCATCGGCCGTGGCCGGGACACCAGAAATTACACCCTTTTCGGGAAATATATGGGTAGCCGTGATAACGGTTTTTGTGTGCAGGCAAGCGGGCAACCGTACAGGCTTGCGCATTGCAAAAGACGCTGAAACAGTCACAATCTCTGGAACTGAAACAGCGGCGCGCTTAGGTGAGAGCCCGGCCACAGCGGAACTCGTACACCGGCGCTTCGATGAAGCAGTCATCGTGTGTAGTGCCGACGCAGCGTCATGCAGCATGCATAGATGGCTTTCCTAGGATGGCTTCGGGGCTCCCGGCCTCACCGTAATCCTCTGCCGCGGTCCCCGCGGCGCGGGTCGACGGCCGGTAGAGCGAGAATTCGCCCCGGCTCCTTCTAGATGTCAGCTCGTCTGCTGGGCTTATGAGCAGAAGGCGCGAGATCCTCGGAGCTCGCCCAGCCCTCACTGCCCGAAGCTAGCAGAGAGCGCGTGTCCTCTTCCCCCGACACGGCCCTGAGATCGACTTCCTCGGACGACGCGCCGGCAAACAGCGGGCGCTGCCCACCGGGAAGCGATGCAGGGGGGGCCGGTGAAGCAGGGCGAACCGGCGAGCTCGGTTGAGCTGAAGGCGGTTCCGGAATCCGCTTTTACGGCGCCTCAGCGCAGCGGAGAATGCAGGCTCAGAGAAAAAGGCCAGGCGAGTCCTCAGAGTCACCATGGCAACAGCTCGCAGTGGGGGCATCCGCCGTCAGCGAGCGCGAGCGCTGCATTATCTTCACCCAGGCAGGAGACACAGATGACGTATCGGTCTCCCTCGCTGAGTGGGGCTCTGACGAGCCGCAGGAAGGCATCTTAAAAAAGACGCGAGCTCTTTTACGAGTGTGTGTCGCAGGGCGAACACACACACACATATAGAACAGCTGGATATAACAGAATTGATAGGATATAGGCTCCGGATAGCGCAGCAGGAACGGCAGTGGAAGGCAGCGATGCCAGCAGCTTCAGAATGGCTCGTCCTGCTGATATGCTTTCTCAGACGGCGCTTGCTTCCTCCGTGATCCAGCGATGCGTGAGCTTCGCTGAAGAGATGAAAAATCAGGTGAGTCAGCCTTTTCGAGCTCCTTTTATAGGTTGGGCCACACCTGTTTCGGCGGGAAGTGGCAAGAAGGGTGCGAAGCGCCCTTATTGGTCTGATGTTGCATCAGCCCGCGCTCGATAGGCTGTGCAGTTGCCGCAGAACAAGCCAATGAGCGAACGAGCCATCTCGCCTATGGCTGTGTACTGCTGCAAATGCGCTTTACAAAAATACAAAATTAAGGATAATTTTTTGCTTCAGTATTTCGTGAAAAGAGACTTTTCCAGTAGCGTCTTAGCTAAGACACAGTACGAGAGAGCTCTCGTAAGAGAACCAATGGAGAACAACATCAGGAGTTATATTTCATTTGCTTTGAGTCCATGCATTCTATTGCTTTTATCAGTCCTCTTTTGAATTGTGCATTCATGAAAGCGGCAACAACATGCTTTTTGTCCGCCTCTTATGGTCAGGATCTGCAAGCTGAGTGGATACTCGCATTCATCAAATCCCTGAGGCAGTTTACCCGAGCGCAGAACCCATGTGAATTGAATGAAAAGAAAAAAGTCAGACTGTGAACTTGTACTAAACAAACAGATTCGCAAAGCCTTCACCTGCTCCCTGTCACTATCAATCAGTAGGTCTCCAGAGCCAAGTGCGCTTAAAGGTTTGATGTGTCCCTCTGCTCAAAAGCAGATAAATAACAAGGGCAAGACCGTAAGAAAAGGTTTTAGTTGCTTACAAATGAGATCCACTGCAATGTTTGCATGTTTATCAGATTATAAAGGACCTCATAATGGGTAACTTGTTGGAAGGTTATATGTGATAGAAAGAACTCCAAAAGAAGTTATTCATTTTAAACACAATAAACAACTCTTACACCATGGCCTGTGTTTTCTACCATGCAATCCAATTTTCTGCACAAACTGAGCGATAATAGAAGATTGTCTAATATGCTTCTACTGACATCATCTCTTTTTCTCCTTCTCACACTGAGAGAACTGTGGGTGTAAAGTTTCTATTTCACCCTCACTCTGAAAGACTCTGATGTGAAGCCTGCCTCCTGGAACATTAAGAGAGTGCATGTGCAGTGTGCTAATTCTCAACTGACAAAGCCTCACTTCAAATGTATGAACTCATCAGGGAGAGGAGTGAAAAGTCCCCCTCTTCCTTTCAATTCCAGTGTAATGAAAAAATTTACAACTGGAATTGAGGCTTTATGTATGAGGGAGACAGACTAGGTAGAGAGAGAAGTGTCCTGTCTCTTTCTGCATCCCCTTATTTACAGAGGTGGGTAGTAACGAGTTACATTTACTTCGTTACATTTACTTGAGTAATTTTTTGGGGTAACGAATACTTTTTCGGAGTATATTTAAAGATGGGTACTTTATACTCTTACTTGAGTAAATTTTGGGGGAAAAATCTGTACTTTTACTTCGTTACTGTGGGCGACGCTCCTCTCGTTACTTTATCTTAATGCAATAAATGTTATAATGCTTCAGTTTATTCCAAACGCGCCGTCTACTTTTCTCTGGGCAATGAGCGATGCCCATTCGTGAATGATTCATTCTTTTGAGTCAATTCTGTTCAAAGGCTTGATCAAACCAATTGGCAAACGAGTGAATTGGTTCATGAATCAGTTTGAATGAGTTGTTCAGTTCCCTGCCGCACGCGCTGAGCGTCTGAAGTGGTTCACTCGGAGTTGTAACGTTTAAGAACAGAAAGAGCGTTGAAAACGTGGCTGGAACTGCACTGAGTTGAAATCTGCAAAGGTTATTATTTGCTAGCGATGGAGATCCTTATTAGATGAACACCGCGTGTGCTGTCTACTGTTTAACAGGTAATAACTTGGGCTACATTCGATTACAGTACACGATACCACTGTGACATTAGTTTGTTGTACGTGTGTGGCTTATAACAGAGGGGAGTCAAGTTGAATGCAGCTTCCAAAATACAAAAATTAGCCGATTAAGATTTTATTAATTTTAATACAATCACACTGGTGCAAGTACGTTCAGCGAGTCATATTATCAGCTGCTAAATTCAGATCTGTGATTGCTTGCTGGCGCTGAGCCAGAGATAGATGCGTTTATACAGCGCTGCCCATTATAACAAATCACACATGATTCTTTTGAGCTTATTAAAGCATTGGCCAATCAGAGGCGTTCAGATGAGTCATCGCTAAAATGCCGGTGCTTCCTTCACTTGCTCCTGACTGAATACCTCTTTCTGGCGAATTCTCTCGCAGAAACAACAAAGTGCAGATGTGTGTACGAATCTTTAATTAAGATATTGATTTCAGAGTGTTAACAGTTTCAGTGATTTTAATGGGAGTTTCTGAGAGTGATTGAAATCTAGACTGTCTTTGAAAATTATCTTTAATAATGTAAATGTTATTTGCTCTCTTTCTGAACAATGAAAGATTAGTAGCAATATTTATATCACATTAACTTTCAATGTTAAATTCACATTTAATATAAAGTCAGTCGTATTAAAAAATATGCTATGGCATGACACCTATATCTGTTACTTAAGTAAACAGACAGGGTTTTATAATAAATTACATAAATTGGAGTAAAGGCTGATGAAATATATACATTTATACACGCACACATACATTACATACATTTTATCTATATATCTAAATAAAAATAGGCTCAGTATATATGACCCAAAGTAACTAGTAACTAACTACTTGAGTAGATTTTTTATCCGATACTCTTTTACTCTTACTCAAGTAACTATTCAAGACTAGTACTTTTACTTTTACTTGAGTAAATATTTCTAGAAGTACTTTTACTTTTACTTGAGTACAGTTTTTGGGTACTCTACCCACCTCTGCTTATTTAAACGGCCAGGCACGCATGCAGAGCTACAAAAAATAAAATAAAATAAGTTACATTTC
This sequence comes from Carassius carassius, assembly GCF_963082965.1. NCBI lineage: Eukaryota > Metazoa > Chordata > Actinopteri > Cypriniformes > Cyprinidae > Carassius > Carassius carassius. The sequence goes on from NC_081764.1 coordinate 12,248,790, forward strand.
ATCAGAAAAATAATAATTCAGTAACTCTCATGGCATTTCACAACATTTCTTAAAAATATTTTGAGAAATGATTTAAAATATCCATACAATGAAAGTCAGTGGGGTCCAAAACAACATTTTGTTGATCCCCATTGACTTTGTGTAGGGAGAAATAATAAAAATACATTAAGAAAATAAGATCCATTTGATGAGTTTTTATAATATATTCAACTATTCCATTATAGTTATTATTATATCATATTTATTTTTATTTATCAATTTATTTGGCGTGTCCATTTAAGTTTTTCAAAATATCATCTGTGTTCCACAGAAGAAAGAAATTTACAGACATAAGGGTCATGTTTTAATATTTGGGTGAACTATTCCTTAAAAGGAATCACTGACAAATAAAATAATTTATCGGCTCATTCTTAATATATGGTCACATAATACTGTTCACAGTTCCCTACATAAATTGGTGTGGCCCAACTTACCCCACTCTCCCCTATTCTACTGTTAATTTGACCTTGACATGTGGCTGTCCCCCTCTGCAAGGTCTTTGCACATTATGTCCAATAGACATCAGGTCAGCAATCAGAAGAGACAAATCTTGAGCCAAACAGACATGAACAGCAGATAGATAGAATGAGGAAAAAAGGATCATTCCATTTGTCTCCATCTAGCCCATTTCAGCCAGCACTTCCATGCTGCTGTGCTGTCACCATCTGAATACACCTGTTTGGAAGTGCAAAAAAAAATTGACAGCTGCTCTTTAATCAAGCTTTATAATGGCGGAGGATGTAGAAAGCCGCGCATTTCACAAATGCCACGCGTGCCTGAAAAGATACAGTACTGAGGTAAAAATACAAGTTGACAGTGATGGCTTCATCAAAGGGTTTTGAGCCGAATGACATTTCGTACAGAGCTGAGTTCAGAGAGTTTGCATACAGCTCCCAATCAAACATGGAACAGCCTGTCTTTTTGACCATGCGGAACAAAACACTACATATGACTCAGACAGAAAAGAAGAACAGCTACAAAGACAAAGATTGCTTAATATGGAGCAAATTGTGCTTAAGGGTATATAATTGTAGACTGACATTTCAAAAGCTGATTTTAGTACATCTCACTTTGATAAAGGATTTAACCTATCAAAAAGGAACATCATGTTCCCTCTATGTGATTAGACAAACATGCTTAGGAACTTTCTTACAAACTTTGTCAGAACAATAGACAATTAGAATACCTTTTTTATATAAGATGTCACAGCAAAGACATCTTGTCTGATGCTCTTTAAAGTTAGTTCTCTGTTGAGAATAAAGAAAGAAGCAACATGTCAACATTTGTAGTCTGTACTAATGCAACCAAAATGCATTCCTTTTTTTTTTTTTTTTTAAGTTGTTCAGCAGACAAGGAAATTACTATGGTTATATGCAAAATGCTTATCATTTAATTTATCTTTAGCACTGCAAATGATTCCGGTGTGAAGCAATAATTACATACAATTCTCAATTCTCCATGCACATGTCTGAAATGGCCTTATTCTGACTGGATTTGATAAGAGAGCCTGAAGACACAAAAGTCATGAATTAATTCCCTGCCACCGCCCTTTCAAGTTGGTGCAAAATGAAAACTGTCTCTCACATCATTCACCACATGTTATTTAATTTTCTATCACTAGGGTTATTTCAATATATTTGCTAAAAGGAAGCTAAATTGCTGCTTGTATTTTATTAATTTACTGATATGATTGAAATGATTACAGGCCAATTTCAAACAGGCCTTCCCTTAAGCACATGATGGAAGACTCTGAAAAGAGAGACTAGAAAGAAATAATTATATCTGTCAGACGCAAAAGGAAATGGATATTGATTTATTTTCTGCATTTCAAATGTAGCCCATTATTTATTTCATGTTGAGGCTTTTTCAGTTGGTTTTGCTTGATTCTGCAATCATACAAAAGTTCACTTTGGAATTAAAAAAATAGCATCAGTTTATTGTCTTGAAAGAGTACACTAATATTACAAATATCCTTTCCTTTTTATACAATATTTGCTACATACATCCAAACATACGCATGTGTGTGAGTGTGAGTGTGTGTGTGTGTGTGTGTGTGTGTATATACACATTACACATATATATTACACATATATACATTATACATATATTACACATATATATTCTCTACATTTCTCACACACAACAATCTCCTTGACAGCAACCAATCTGGCTTCAGAAGTGGACATTCAACTGAGACGGCCTTGCTCTCAGTTGTTGAAGCTCTAAGACTGGCAAGAGCAGAATCCAAATCTTCAGTACTTATCCTGCTTGATCTGTCCGCTGCTTTTGACACGGTTAACCACCAGATCCTCCTATCAACCCTACTGGCAAATGGCATCTCAGGAACCACACTTCAATGGTTTGAGTCTTACCTATCAGATAGGTCCTTCAAAGTATCTTGGAGAGGTGCGGTGTCCAAGTCTCAACATCTATCTACTGGGGTGCCTCAGGGCTCAGTTCTTGGACCACTTCTATTCTCTGTCTACATGGCATCATTAGGTTCTGTCATTCAGAAACATGGCTTTTCATACCATTGCTATGCTGATGACACTCAACTCTACCTCTCATTCCATCCTGATGATCCGACAGTAGCTATTCGCATCTCAGCTTGTCTAACAGACATTTCTTCCTGGATGATGGACCATCACCTTCAACTCAACCTTGCCAAGACAGAACTGCTTGAAATAAGGTTTCCTCGATTTACTACAGCAGCAAACTGCATTGAGAACTGAGAACCAAAATGAACAACCCCTATTACAGCCTCAGATGGACAATGACAATATGGTAGTAATTTAAGAAAGCAATCACAAAGAAATGCCCTCAAAAGACAGATAATGACTTAGAGAGATTGAGGTGAGAGCAGCTATTCAAGCACCACAGAGTGTTGGATCACATCAGTATTGATTTTGTCACCAGGTAGTGGTCATGAGACATCTGACAGACTGTGAAAGATACTCTTCATTAGTTGTAAACATATATGCACCATGGGATTCCTACTTATTTTCCACCAGTCTTCTTTCTAAATTTTGCATGAATGCCAAACGTCACTGGTCCAACTTGCGTTCCATTTATAAACAAATAGAAATGGTGATACAATGCAAGCGCAACACCGGGCTCTTTACCTACAGGTTAAAAAAAGAGTTTTCTAATTGGAAACTTGAACTAAGTAAAAGCACAAATGTGCAAGACTTGCAAAAGCAGTGCAACATTAATTATAAAATTTCAACACACACATACACAGAAGATCTATTAATGACTGGGGGAGACAGAGGTAAAATAATCTACAGGGTAAGATAAGCCACCCCTTGTTTCTAGGCAACCATATACAAAAATGCATGTGACAGCGCTTTCAGGAAGAGGTTATTATTTCATTTTATAATCTTTGGAGAAGGAGAGTACACTGCAGAGGTGGTAAGTAATTTATGTCCAAAAATTTGTTTTTTCCATCACCATAATAAAGAGTAAACCAAAAGAGTAATTTTTTAGATAGATTACAGTTCAGTTGCTGTCATGATGTAAGAGCGACACAAAAAGATGAGACATATAGATTAATTTTTAATTTATTTTATCATTTCTTCTTTGCTCAAACATCTTTATAAAATAGCCAGTTTTGCACCTCCACACACTCCCACTATGACCAACACTCTACTTAAGAAAAGAGATGCAGTTAACATTACACAAAACATTTTTAAAACACTGAAGCAAACATCAGTAGTTTGCATAATTTATTCATACTGTGTACATGCTGGGAAACATACTCCTGCCTCAACTACTATAGACATCACTATTACCCATTAAGGTAAACTAAATTGTGTGATTATTGTTATAGTACAGTTAATTGTGTGTCTAAACATTATACTGTAACATGACTAAATAGCCAAGGTTCATAAAAGTTCAAGAAAATAGTAAAGAAATATTCACAATTAAATAATCCACATATTAGAGGTCCACCTATGGAGGTAGTTTCAACATTTGGAGATACATTTTAGAAATCATTTATTTCTAGAAAAAAAATATAAGCGGGGAGAATCTTGTGGTGAATGACTGAAAAGAATTATGATTCAAATCTAACAATGTGGTCCATAATATGTTTAATTGTAGATACAGTACATATCCCATTACATCTTTGAGCTAAGTATCTGTTTGTTGCTGTGTGGAAGCACAGCAAAAAGCTTTCACACATTGTTGTGCTTTTGAAAGTAAAATTATTTATTATTTTAAATAGTTAGTTTGGCATTTATTTATACAAAGACACTCAGAGGAAAAGAAGATGTGTGTCAAACGAGCACTGCCTTTATGCTATTGACCTTTTTGTCTTTCAAGTGAAACTGCATTTTCTTTTTAAATATTCTTTTGCATTTGCAAGTACAACCAATGGTTAATCCTTCTTATCGACACAAGTATTTTGGGAATAGTGTTATGCAAAGGCCCTTTTTTTCCTCAAGATTAAACCTGTGGGGGAAAAAATAAAAGTAAATGTCAAAAGTGCATCTACAGTGGTTGCCCTTTTAGGTAATCATATTCTCATGGTAAAATAAATTATTTTCCTCTTCTGACCTTCACAACAACTTTAATCAGCTGAAATTCCATGGTATCCCTGTCACTATTATGAGAATAGATAAGAAACAAGTAGATCAGAAATGATAGTCCAGCTCAGGACATTTACCCTTTGGAGAAGCTAATGCACAAAGGTGTGATGTCTCTAGGTTGGCTCTATCCGGAATGCATTGAAAGTGATAACTTGTTTACACAAAGACTTTTATCAATAATGATATGACATACACCCCTCCTTGAACTGCCACCTTAACGTGGTGGAGGGGTTTGAGTACCCGAATGACCCTAGGAGCTATGTTGTTCGGGGCTATATGCCCCTGGTAGGGTCTCCCAAGGCAAACAGGTCCTAGGCGACGGGTCAGACTAAGAGTGGTTCAGAACCCCCTTATGAGAAGACTCCCCCCACGGGGTCCGGCCGGGCTCAGGCCGAAGGAGCGACGTGGGGCCGCCTTCCCGTGGGCTCACCACCTACAGGAGGGGCCGTAAGGGCCAGTGCTTAGACAATCGGGCAGCAGTCGAAGGCGGGGGCCTCGACAGCCCGATCCCTGGACACGGAAACTAGCTCTAGGGACATGGAACGTCACCTCACTGGCGGGGAAGGAGCCCAAGATTGTGTGTGAGGTTGAGAGGTTCCGACTAGCGATAGTCGGGCTCACCTCTACGCACAGCTTGGGCTCTAGAACCACACTCCTCGAGAGAGGATGGACTCTTCACCACTCTGGAGTTGCCCATGGTGAGAGGCGGCGGGCTGGTGTGGTGCTGGTTATAGCCCCCCAGCTCAGCTGCCATGTGTTGGAGTTTACCCCGGTGAACGAGAGGGTCGCTTCCCTGCACCTTCGGGTCGGGGATAGGTCTCTCACTGTCGTTTGTGCCTACGGGCTGAACGGCAGTGCAGAGTACCCAGCCCTCTTGGAGTCTCTGGGAGGGGTGCTGGAAAGTGCTCCGACTGGGGACTCCGTCGTTTTACTGGGGGACTTCAACGCCCACGTGGGCAACGACAGTGACACCTGGAGGGGCGTGATTGGGAGGAACGGCCCCCCTGATCTGAACCCGAGCAGGGTTCAGTTATTGGACTTCTGTGCTAGTTACAGCTTGTCCATAACGAACACCATGTTCAAGCATAAGGGTGTCCATCAGTACACGTGGCACCAGGACACCCTAGGCCGTAGGTCGATGATCGACTTTGTGGTCGTTTCATCCAACCTCCGGCCGTAGGTCTTGGACACTCGGGTGAAGAGAGGGGCGGAGCTGTAAACCGATCACCACCTGTTGGGGAGTTGGATCTGATGGCGGGGGAGGAAGCTGGACAGACTCGGCAGACCCAAACGTACTGTGAGGGTCTGCTGGGAACGTTTGGCCGAGTCTCCTGTCAGAGAGATCTTCAACTCCCACCTCCGGCAGAGCTTCGACCGGATCCCGAGGGAGGCTGGAGATATTGAGTCCGAGTGGACCATGTTCTCCACCTCCATTGTCGAAGCGGCCGCTCGGAGCTGTGGCCGTAAGGTTTCCGGTGCCTGTCGAGGCGGCAATCCCCGAATCCGGTGGTGGACACCGGAAGTAAGGGATGCCGTCAAGCTGAAGAAGGAGTCCTATCGGGCCTGGTTGGCTTGTGGGACTCCTGAGGCAGCTGACAGGTACCGGCAGGCCAAGCGGACTACAGCCCGGGTGGTTGTGGAGGCAAAATCTCGGGCCTGGGAGGAGTTCGGTGAGGCCATGGAGAAGGACTATCGGTCAGCCTCGAAGAGATTCTGGCAAACCGTCCGGCGCCTCAGGAGGGGGAAGCAGTGCCCTACCAACGCTGTTTACAGTAGAGGTGGGGAGCTGTTGACCTCAACTGGGGATGTCGTTGGACGGTGGAAGGAATACTTCGAGGATCTCCTCAATCCCTCTGTCACGTCTTCCATTGAGGAAGCAGAGGCTGAGGGCTCAGATGTGGACTCGTCCATCACCCAAGCTGAAGTCACCGAGGTAGTCAAGAAACTCCTCGGTGGCAAGGCACCGGGGGTGGATGAGATCCGCCCTGAGTACCTCAAGTCTCTGGATGTTGTGGGGCTGTCTTGGCTGACACGCCTCTGCAGCATCGCGTGGCAGTCGGCAGTCGGGTGCCTCTGGGATGGCAGACCGGGGTGGTGGTCCCTCTTTTTAAGAAGGGGGACCGGAGGGTGTGTTCCAACTACAGGGGGATCACACTTCTCAGCCTCCCTGGGAAAGTCTATGCCAGGGTACTGGAGAGGAGAATCCGGCCGATAGTAGAACCTCGGATTGAGGAGGAACAGTGTGGTTTTCGTCCAGGCCATGGAACACTGGACCATCACTATACCCTCTACAGGGTGCTGGAGGGTTCATGGGAGTTTGCCCAACCAGTCCACATGTGCTTTGTGGATTTGGAGAAGGCATTCGACTGTGTCCCTCGCGGCGGCCTGTGGAGGGTGCTCCGGGAGTATGGGGTCCGGGGCCCTTTGCTAAGGGCTATCCGGTCCCTATACAACCGGAGCAGGAGCTTGGTTCGTATTGCCAGCAGTAAGTCAGACTTGTTCCCGGTGCGTGTTGGACTCCGGCAGGGCTGCCTTTTGTCGCCGGTTCTGTTCATGATTTTTATGGACAGAATTTCTAGGTGCAGCAAGGGGCCGGAGGGGGTCAGGTTTGGTGACAACACGATTTCGTCTCTGCTCTTTGCGGATGATGTTGTCATCAAGCCAGGACCTTCAGCATGCACTGGGACGGTTTGCAGCCGAGTGTGAAGAGGCTGGGATGAGAATCAGCACCTCCAAATCCGAGGCCATGGTCCTCAGTCGGAAAAGGGTGGCTTGCCCACTTCAGGTTGGTGGAGAGTTCCTGCCTCAAGTGGAGTAGTTTAAGTATCTTGGGGTCTTGTTCACGAGTGAGTGAAGGATGGAACGGGAGATTGACAGACGAATCGGTGCAGCTTCTGCAGTAATGCGGTCGATGTATCGGTCAGTCGTGGTGAAGAAAGAGCTGAGCCGCAAGGCGAAGCTCTCGATTTACCGGTCAATCTACGTTCCTACTCTCACCTATGGTCATGAGCTTTGGGTCATGACCGAAAGGACAAGATCCCGGATACAGGCGGCCGAAATGAGCTTTCTCCGCAGGGTGGCTGGGCGATCCCTTAGAGATAGGGTGAGAAGCTCAGTCACCCGGGAGGAGCTCAGAGCCGCTGCTCCTCCACATCGAGAGGGGTCAGCTGAGGTGGCTCGGGCATCTGTTCTGGATGCCTCCTGGACGCCTTCCTGGGAAGGTGTTCCGGGTGCGTCCCACTGGGAGGAGACCCCAGGGAAGACCTAGGACACGCTGGAGAGACTATGTCTCCCGGCTGGCCTGGGAACGCCTCGTTGTCCCCCCAGAAGAGCTGGAGGAAGTGTCTAGGGAGAGGGAAGTCTGGGGTTCTCTGCTTAGACTGCTGCCCCCGCGACCCGGCCCCGGATAAGCGGAAGAAGATGGATGGATGGATGGATGGATGGATATGACATACAGTATAGGGTTTCTGCTGATATGTTTTCCTGTTTTCTACAAGGTGCATAAGGGCAGATGATTCTGTGGCTATTACATGGTATTTGTAGCCAGTTATGTGAAGTTTAAAGCAGGTTGAACCATTCTATATAGCAACCCCAAGCTTCATTGTGAGTGTTTTCTTTTGTTCAGACTTTGGCCCTGCAACTGTGTGCTGGTCACAGGAAGATTGCCTTTAACCTGCACATAATTAAAGAGAACTTTTAAGAACAGAACTTTCTATTGACCGCACGCATATGCTGTATTATTTTTATTTGTCCAGAACATTTAAATGTGTCACATTTGTTAAGTTAAAAAAATGCATATACAGTAATGTTCTTACATTCTATGAGCTGAATGCATGGAAATGTGAAGCATGAATTGTCCAGAGGAGGAAAAAAAGAAAAGCAGTCTGACGTAAAGTGAAAAGCTTGCATGTTTGTAATAAAAAAATTCATCATTAAGATGATGCTTCTGGATAAAATTTGAGTCTTCTATCCATAATATTGCTTTCTCCAGTGAAAAGAGTAATTTCATCTGAAATATGAGAGAAATATGAACAGATTTAGCACTGTTTACAAGCAAATACAGTCCAAAACATAGTTCCAAACGAATATGTTGGTGGATCTTGATGTAAGCGTCAAGAGGTGATGGATTTTTTCTTTTTCTTTTTTATTATGGATTATAGACTCAGACTTTGACCAGAAGCAATGTTTTAAAGTTAAAATGTCTCAATGATGTAAGTTTCTTACAAACATGTAGCTTTTCACATCATAAGACATTAATTGGAGTCATTTGGATTATGTGTGGATCATTATGTTTTTATGAGCTGATTTATCCTCTCATTCTGACAGCACCCATTCATGTCAGAAGACTCATCAATGAAAAAGTGATGTAATGTTAAATTTCTCCAAATTTGCTCTGGTGAAGACACAAACTCATCTGCATCTTGATTAGCCTGAGGGTGAGTAAACTGGAAGCAGACTTTAATTCTTTGGGTTTGAAAGAGGTTGTAGCCAATTGGGTGAAGACGTTTTTTTTTGTTTTTTTTTTATACTTTTGTAACAAAGTATGTGTTAATAACACTTTGACATTTAGTACATACCTAGTACATACACTCTAAACAATAAATGTAAAATATATCTGTGACATTTTAAGCATATTTGCTGTGATGTACTTTTACCCAGAAGATTTCCATTTGAAGGGTGTTATTGGAAACATGTTTCCCTATCTGTCGGTCACTACGAGTTATGTCGAACGACATATGGGGTCTCACTTGGGAGGCCAATCATCTCTGAGTTTAAGAGAAAACGCCAATGAAAATTGGCTAGTGGATTTAACATACCTGAGCCACTCCCCGTGCCAACGGGTATAAATAGGGCGACAGGTGCATCCACTAATCAGATTTTTGCTTCGGAGCCGAGTAGTTGATGTATCCAGTCTCTACAAAGCCTTCATCTGTGTGTTCTAGAGCTGTTCCTGGTCGATGTGACGGCGCATTACAGCGGTGTCCCTGTGAGCGATTCCCCTGGGCGCTTCGGCTAAAAGAGCAGCACTGGTTGCACTCCCGAGTCCCGAGATGGGCATGGCGCTGCGGTACACATCGTGTCACCATCACACCGATGTGTCGCTGCCGATTCAGCCCCTGGTCGGACCTTGCCTTTCTACGGGCCAGCGTGCCCTTAGAACAAGTGTCCCGGCATGTTGTTGTCACAACAGATGCCTCCAACACGTGCTGGGGCGTGACATGCAACAGGCAGGCAGCTTCAGGGTCCTGGACAGGACCTCGACTGCTTTGGCACATCAACTGTCTGGAGTTGCTGGTAGTGCATCTAGCCTTACAGCGGTTTCGGCCTCTGTTGCTAGACAGGCACACACTGCGGCTGTTTTGTACATCAACCGACAGGGCGGTCTATAATCACGTCGCATGTCTCAACTCGGCCGTCATCTCCTCCTCTGGAGTCAGACGCGGCTCAAATCGCTGCGCGCTATCCACATCCCGGGGGAGCTCAATCGTGCAGCCGACGCGCTCTCACGACAGCTCACCTTTCCCGGGGAAGCGTGGGCTGTCACCCTCCACCCTGAAAGTTTATGTGGCTGCTATTGCAGCCCATCATGATGCAGTGGACGGCCGGTCCCTGGGGAGGCATGACCTGATCGTTAGGTTCCTGAGGGGTGCCAGAAGGTTACATCCTCCTAGGACACCCCTGATTCCCTCCTGGGACCTCTCTATTGTCCTGGTGGGACTTCAGAGGGGTCCCTTTGAGCCGCTGGATTCAGTCGAGCTTAAGTTCCTGTCTCTCAAGACAGCGCTCCTGATTGCGCTCACTTCCATCAAGAGGGTCGGGGACCTCCAAGCATTTTCGGTAAGTGAAGAGTGCCTTGTGTTAGGGCCGGCCTACTCTCACGTTGTCCTGAGACCCCGGCCGGGATACGTGCCCAAGGTTCCCACCACTCCCTTCCGAGACCAGGTGGTGAACCTGCAAGCGCTGCCCCTGGAGGAGGCAGATTCAGCCTTGCCGTTGCTGTGTCCCATAAGAGCGCTTCGCATATACGTGGACCGCACCCAGAGCTTCAGAAGCTCTGAGCAGCTCCTGGTCTGCTTTGGAGGTCAGCAGAAGGGGAAGGCTTCGGAGTGTGGCCTCCTCCTTTGCGCTGGCGCACGGGGCCTCTCTGGCAGACATCTGTCGAGCTGCGGGCTGGGCGACACCCAACACCTTTACGAGGTTTTACAACCTCCGTGTAGAGCCAGTTTCTTCCCGTGTGTTGGGTAACAGGTAATTGGCGGGAAGGGCTGGCTCGTGTCGAGCTTGCTGCGCCATTCCCCCTAACATGGGGATGTGAGCGCCTTTCTTCTCCCAGTAGAGTTCCCCGGTTGGCGCACCCTGGTCGAGCATCCTCCAGCACCCTCGGCAGTCAGACTTGGCGGAGCAGTCTGTCGCCAGGCCCAGTACTGGTGTTAGCATGCCCGGAGTTCCGGTCAGCCCCTGTACTGGGCTAGGTGTTCATATGGCTTGGTTCCCTATGGGTAATCCCATATGTGTATTCTTCCACGGTAAGGTTTCCCTCTTGACAAACCCGTGTCTTCCCTTGACAGACCCGTTCTGTCAGTCTCTTCTGGTAGCCGTTCCATCCCTACTCTAAGGTAGGACCTGCCTCAGAGACCCCTTTCATATGTAGTACTGCCCCCTGTGTCAGTCCATATCAGTATCTCCACATGCCACCTCCCTACGGGTAGGATGTGGTCTCCATAGCGACCTTTTCCTAAGGCTCGCTTCCCTATTGTCTTGCCAAGCTGTAAGAACAAATAGGGAAGATTTGAAGCAATCTTTCTCTGAAGGTTAAAATCCCTTCCAAACTAACTTTGTGTGGGTGGAACAGCAGTGTGGCCTTCTCCAGCAGCGATGTACTCTCCCTTTGGCCCCTTCGGTACCAAGGTCAGTGAATTTGCGCTGGGGCTTTGGGAAGGTTACGACCTTAAGCGTAGCTTTTGTGGCACGCCAGGGCTTGTCGACAATTGCAGCGCCACAAGGTTGTGATGGTGTTCAGGTGGTGGCGTTTTCCATAGGACCCCATATGTCGTTCGACATAACTCGTAGTGACCGACAGATAGGGAACGTCTCAGTTACGTACATAACCCTCGTTCCCTGATGGAGGGAACGGAGACGTTATGTCCCCATGCCACAACCTTGAACCGGTCGCTGTTGCCTGGACACGTTCTCGGCTCCTCAGCATAAGACCTAATGAGTGGATGCACCTGTCACCCTTATTTATACCCGTTGGCACGGGGAGTGGCTCAGGTATGTTAAATCCACTAGCCAATTTTCATTGGCGTTTTCTCTTAAACTCAGAGATGATTGGCCTCCCAAGTGAGACCCCATATGTCGTTCGACATAACGTCTCCGTTCCCTCCATCAGGGAACGAGGGTTACGTACGTAACCGAGACGTTCTTTGTTCTTTTTTCTGACTGCACATAAAAGGAAATTGCAATTTTATATTGTTTTTATATTCTTTCTTCTATGTGAAATGCTAAATTTTAGGCAGATTTTACACTGTAAGGCCAAGATGCTCTTTTCCATACAATGAAAGTGGGTGGTGCTGTATTCTACAAAGTTCAAAATGGGACCACAAAAAAACACCATAAAAGTAGTTTGCAGCATGTGCACTGTAAGTCTGCTGAAGCTATGATTGTAATTATAGCTTTGTATGAGGAAAAGACCAATATGTAATTAATTAATCACTGATAATTTAGGGAGTTCTCAAATTTCATTTCTGACCAATTAAAAGACTAGCAATTTAGATAAATCATGCTAGGTTTGTCATGTTTGATTTCAAATGCTATTATTTTCATGTGACGTGACAAATCACCACCTGGCAAGTTAGAAAAACACAAGATCTAATGCAACACCAGAAGGGGATACTATGAGTGAAAAACAATTTTGGTCTTTAACTATGTTGGTCCGTTCCTCACACTTTTATTGAATTGAATCGGTTTTGACCCAGTCTGCCTTTTGCATTCTGGTGGACAGAGAAAACATACAGCAAGGCATATTTGAACCCGGCAGGGTGTTTATTGAGTTGTTTAATGATCATTGCTGCACTTATTAGTGCCTAATTAGTTCAACTAGAAATGCATGGGGTGTCGTCAAAGGTGAAGCTGTCATTTAGCCACTGAAAATCCAATGTAACAGTAGGACTGTACCATTGACTTTGAGACTTAAATGACAGCCCATTACACTTAGCCCATGATAGCCTGCTGGTGAGCCTATAGGCACTCTACAGGGCCACTGCTTGACAATAACTCCAGTGGGTGTGGACAAGACAAGGACAAGGAATCAAATTCACGTGCCTGAGTGTCCTCTGGCTGACGTGCTCTAGGGTACCCTTCTAGACTTTCTCACCAGGGAATTTTAGCAAGCTCTTCCATTATTGTCACTTCATTATTGGTCCAACATAGATCATCTCAAGCTGTTGGGACTTGGAGTATGTCAAGGGAGATGTTTAGGAGTACACTAGCTAGCATATAGATGACTACAAAGCTAACACACATGGACTAAATGCCACAAAACTCTAATTTTGAAGGGGTCTTTAAATTCCTGTGCCACAGAAACAGAGCCAGAAACATACTAATCCAAGCCAGTATCTTTATATGCTGTCATTGTTGGCCAAGGAGCCTGGCAGTCTGATTGGTGCTGTTGTTCTTTGTGCTACTACAGTTTTTGTTATTGTTATATACAGGGTGAAAAAAACAGAGGGGGGGGGGGGGTGTTTTGAAACATTTTAATTCATAAAAATAAATAATGAGAACATGAACTAGAACACGTCATGCGCTAATTGAAGATGAACACCGAGCCGAGCCAGATAAGAAGAATCGAGGAGCTGATGATACTGCGCATGTGTGATTCAGCGTGAAGCAGACTGACACACAGAGCGCATGAACCGAACTGATTCTTTTGGTGATTGATTCTGAACTGATTCTGTGCTAGTGTTATGAGCGCGGGTAAACCGAAGGCTCGTGAACGAGTCAGTCTTTTGTTCGTTATCTGGCTCGGCTTCAGTCAGTGTACTGTTTGAGTGCATGCATTACTCCGGGATATTGGTTTGTTTGAACTCAGAGTGAGTATCAGCCACATTAAAAAAGTTAACAGCTTAAGTCATTTGTGGATTGATGCGTATTAGAGATGCGAACCGTTTAAAACGATTCGATCAGTTTTGAACTCTCTCACACAACAGACACGGAAGAGAAGACAATGCTGAATAAAGTCGTCGTTTTTGCTATTTTTGGACCAAAATGTATTTTCGATGCTTCAAAAAATTCTAACTGACCCTCTGATGTCACATGGACTACTTTGATGATGTTTTTCTTACCTTTCTGGACATGGACAGTATACCGTTCACCAGTGTTGGGAAGGTTACTTTGTAAATGTAATAGGTTACAGATTACAAGTTACCCTGTTTAAAATGTAATAGTAGTGTAACTTTTTCAATTACTTTATTAAAGTAATGTAACTAATTACTTTTGAGTACTTTTTGATTACTTTTCTAAATTTGTAAAAATTAAAGAATAATAAATAAAAGCATATACATCAACTTAAATACAGTTATCTAATAAGCATGTGATGTATTCTGTGAAATAAACTCCTGAAACATTGGTGTTTTTTTGAAACTGCTGTCTCTGTATATGATGATAGTTTTCTCAAAATAAGTAAAATGCACATGAAGTGACACATAACAGTTCTAGAAATTCTGTTTATGTGCTCGTGTACTCCTATATTGTGGCGGCAGAGGTTGAAAACACTGCGAGCTTCAGTAGGCCTATGTGTAGTAAATGAAACCATGTCTTTGCCATTAATTTACAGGAGGGGCGGACTGGGAAAAAAATTCAGACTGGAAAATTCAAACTCATACAAACAAATTCACGGTCAAAACTATTTTTTGTATGGACCTGACATAAAAAAAGGTTTAAATCTTTAATTTGGGGACATGCAAAATAATTAAAAGTTCTCTCCTGAACTGCACCTTCACTTCCATTTTTCTCTTCAGTCTCTTTATTTTGCCCTTTTATCCATCTCTCTCATGACTTTAATACTCAAGATTGAACAAAACTATACTTTACAATACAATACTCTACAATATCTTTATAGAAAAATCCTAATACTGTACACGAGTCATGTTTTTCCCTTACAAAAATTGACCATGCTTTTTTTAGCCTATATACAATAACCTTGTTTTGTTTTGTTTTTTTGCAAATTGATTTATTTTTAAATAACTCAATTTGTAAAATCATTTTAAATTTTTGGTTACCACAGTTAAACAATAGTAACTATTTTCTCTGGATTTATAGTAATATATTAAAACGTTAATTTTCGTAAGGGTTGTGTTGTTGTCTGTCCGTAACTCCCCCTAAACCTATAAAAAAAATCTGATTGTTTTTCAGCTAAATTACTACTGTAACATTACAACTGATAATAATGATGTCCATTATATAGTATTTTGAGTGATGACTGATGAGCAACGTGCTGCTGCTTGATTAAATAAATAAAAAAAAACAAAGACAAAAAAGCATCTTTACAGATGAAACTGACCTGAAACCCTGAACAGTAGTTCTGCTTCTCTGCTCCAGCTGTGCGCTTCCAAAGTTCACTCTCTCTCTCTCTCTCTCTCTCTCTCTCTCTCTCTCTCTCTCTCTCTCGCATTGAGTCTGATCCAAACCGTTTGGCGGAGGCGCGGATAGCGCGCGAGTCATGACTAACACATGATTTATTAGAGATTTAATTATCAAACGGCGGATTCGCAAATGATCGCTTTAGTACATTCGGCAGGCAATTATACTTTAATGATATTAAATAGTGGGGCAAAATCGGCTGCCAGGACACCGGGAATTGTCCCGGTTCTCCCGGTGTCCAGTCCGCGCCTGATTTCCACAGACACGCAGAACGTGCAGGAGACATATATTGCATTTTTGGGGCTTAATATTCACAGACACTAGTCCATGTCATGTTTTGATTCAAGTGTACTGACCTACTTTTGATTTAGTGATCCAAAATGTGCCATATTCCGTCCGCGTTAGGCATTTCGTTTTTATGACTGGATTCTACGAACCAGACTGTGTTTCCGCATCCCGGAAATTATTAGGGCGGTATATCTCAGAATAGTCAGTGCAATTGGGAAAGAAATCAGTTAAATCTGTATGTGGATGTGTGTAAATATTCAAATGTAATCCCCTTTGTAATCGTTAAAAATTTCATAAGTAACTGTAATTTAATTACTCATTTTTTCTTAGTAACGGTAACTAATTACAGTTACATTAATTTTGTAATTAAATTACGTAACGCCGTTACATGTAACTAGTTACTCCCCAACACTGCCGTTCACACAGCTTCAATGGAGGGACTGAGAGCTCTCGGACTAAATCTAAAATATCTTAAACTGTGTTCCAAAGATAAACGGAGGTCTTACGGGTTTGGAACAACATGAGGGTAAGTTATTAATTACATAATTTTGCTATCTGGGTGAACAAACCCTTTAAAGCACTGCTGGGGAGGCATGGATACTTTGACCAGAAAGGGGGAAATCCCACGCATCCCCCCCGGCAAATCGCACCCTGGTTTTATATATATATATATGTGTATATATATATATATATATATATATATATATATATATATATATATACATACATACATACATACATACATACAGTCGTAGCCAAAAGTATTGGCCCCCTTGGTAAATATGATCAAAGAAAGCTATGAAAATTCATATAAATATATATATATACTTTCATTAGGACATATCTGAGGGAAATACAAATTTTACAAAATAACAGAGCCTCAGCTGTTTCTTGGCAGGTTTACTTTGTTTCACCTATTCATACAATACAATATGTATGAAGAGTGGTTTGTGATTGTAGCTTACTATCAGTCTCTGTTGTCTAAAGTGATAAAATATAAATTTAATTCCCACTATACAGGTGCTGGTCGTATAATTAGAATATCATCAAAAAGTTGATTTATTGCACTAATTCCATTCAAAAAGTGAAACTTGAGTTGAAAGTGAGACCTGACCTGAAAAGAGACGATTTTCATCCCTCCTGGGGTTGTGCCGCTCTTCTCTCTAGAAATATGGCACATAGTCTTAAAGTTTGCATTTGACTAACTGGGGCCCAGGTCAGGAAACAGACATACTGGCTAAACTGACCATATGCTAGCTGCCTCACGCCACAGAAATCAGTTAATTCTAAGCAAATAGAGACTCTTTCACCTAGATATAACACTATAGATACTGTGTCTATTCTCCAAACTAGAAAATACAAAAAACGTCCAAACCAATTTAAGAGTTACAATTTAATTGATGTTCAACAAGGAAAAAAACAGATGTAATATGGATAAACAAATGATAAAGCTTTGCTTATTGAATATCAGGTCTTTTTCTATGAAAGCACTTTTTGTAAATGATATGATCACTGATCATACACTATATGTGCTTTGTTTGAAAGAAACCTGAGTCTAGCCCCCAAGATTAATTTTATAAGCATGAGTCATGTCCAAAACAAAACTAGAAGTATTTCGTATTGCTTGGTGGGAAAGTACACTATCCTACAGAAAAGCATTAAAAATGTTTTCATCTCTTTTAGAAGAAAACAAACATAACCTCAGTAATTTATTCAACACAGTGGCTAAATTAACAAAAAAAATAAAGTATCAGCAGGTGTTGACATTTCCCAAAAGCACAGCAGTAATGAGTTTATAACCTACTTTACTTCCGAGACCGATACTATTAGAGATAAAATTGTAACAATGCAGCCATCAGCTACAGTATCGCATCAGACAGTGCACTATAGATCCCCTGAGGAACAGTTCCACTCATTCTCTACTATAGGAGAGGAGGAATTGTAATTGAAACTTGTTAAATCATCTAAACCAACAACATGTATGTTAGACCCTATTCCATCTAAGCTCCTAAAAGAGGTGCTTCCAGAAGACATAGATCCTATTCTGACTATTATTAATTCATCATTGTCATTAGGATATGTCCCCAAAATCTTCAAACTGGCTGTTATTAAGCCTCTCATCAAAAAAAAAAAAAAACACAACTAGACCCCAAAGAACTAGTTAATTACAGACCAATCTCGAATCTTCCCTTTCTGTCCAGGTACTAGAAAAGGTAGTATCCTCACAATTATATTCCTTCTTAGAGAAAAATGGTGTATGTGAGGATTTCCAGTTAGGATTCACACCATATCATAGTATTGAGACTGTTCTCCTTAGAGTTACAAATGACCTGCACTTATCATCTGATCATGGTTGTATCTCTCTATTAGTGCTATTGGATCTTAGTGCTGCATTCAACACTATTGACCACAACATTCTCTTGAATAGACTTGAAAACTTTGCTGGCATTAATGGAAGTGCATTAGCATGGTTCAAATTGTATTTATCTGACCACCATCAATTCATTGCAGTGAATGAAGAGGTATCACATCGATCAAAAGTGCAGTATGGAGTACCTCAAGGCTCAGTACTATGGCAGTTACTTTTCACACTTTACATGTTACCCTTGGGAGATATCATGAAGCACAGTGTTGGATTTCACTATTATGCTGATGATACACAGCTCTATATTTCTATGATGTCTGGAGAAACATAATAATTTGAAGAATTAACGAATTGCATAGTTGATATAAAAACCTGGACGAGGAGTAATTTCTTACTGCAAAATTCAGAATAAAAAGAGGTGTTAATTATAGGACCTAAAAACTCTTCATGTAATAACCTAGAATGCTGTCTAAGACTTGATGGCTGCAGTGTCAATTCTTCGTCATCAGTTATGAAACCTAGGTGTGTTATTTGAAAGCAATCTTTCCTTTGAAAACTGAAAAATTTCAGTTCTGAAAAGTTCTGTAAAACTGCATTATCACATCTCAAAAATATATCTAAATTACGACCTATGCTCTCAATGTCAAATGCAAAAACATTAATTCATGACCTCAAGGTTACATTATTGTAATACTTTATTGGGTGGCTGTTGTGCATGCTTAATAAACAAACTCCAGCTAGTCCAAAATGCAGCAGCTAGAGTTCTTACTAGAACCAGGAAGTATGACCATATTAACCCAGTTCTGTCAACACTGCACTGGCTCCCTATCAAACATCGTATATCGATTATTTTTAATAAGTAAATCTTGCTTATTACTTATAAAGCCCTGAATGGTTTAGCACCTCAATATTTAAACAAGCTCTTATTGCACTATAGTCCTCCATGTCTGCTGTGTTCGCAAAACTCTGGCAATTTGATAATACTTTGAATATCAAAATCAACCTCAGGCAGCGGATCCTTTTCCTACTTAGCTCCCAAAATCTTGAATAACCTACCTTACATTGTTCCGGAACCCGGAACACTTCCCATAACACACAATGTACTTGCTACTTCATTAGAAGAATGGCATCTATGCTAATATGTCTGTTTCTCTCTTATTCTGAGGTCACAGTAGCCACCAGATCCAGTCTGTATCCAGATCAGATGGTCACCGCAGTCATCCGGATCCAGAACTTATCCAGCCCAGCTGGTGGATCAGCACTTAGAAAGGACCTCTACAGCTCTGAATGTCAGCGGAGACCAGGACAACTAGATGAGCCCCAAAGACAGATCCACAGTCAAGACCTTGTCTCCTAGACAGCCATTGGGAAAAGACCACGGGAAACAGATGATTCTTCTGCACAATCTGACTTTGCTACAACCTGGAAATGAACTGCTGGTTTTGTCTGGCCAGAGGAGAACTGGCACCCTGACTGCCTGGTTTATCTCAAGGTTTTTTTCTCCATTCTGTCAATGATGGATTTTTGGTTCCTTGCTGTTGTCACCTCTGGCTTGCTTAGTTGGGTACAATTTATTTCCACCGATTTCATTGACTTGATTGCACAGATACGATTTAACAAGACAAGACGTTGACAAGCTAAAACTAATATATGATGATAAAAACTATAATAAAATTTATGCAGCATCTTCGTTAATAAGACAGGAAGGTGAGCTCTCAGGAGAGACACAGAGCAGCATCATCTTCCTCCTCTGCTTGTCCTTCAAGGCAGCTTGAAGTAAGCTGTCTCAGGTTACGTATGTAACCATAGTTCCCTGAGTAGGGAACGAGACACTGTGTCCTCTAGGGGCCGCTTTGGGGAACACCTCGTCGTGACCCGTGTCTGAAGCATACATTGAAAAAACACCAACTTGTTGGCCGGCGACAGCCTCCGACGTCACTACCGGCGTGACTATAAATAAGCACCGGGAGAGCAGGTCATTATCTTCTTCATCTGAAGCTTGCGTCCGAAGCATGGCAGGGAGCTAGAGGATGCAGTGTCTCGTTCCCTACTCAGGGAACTATGGTTACATACGTAACCTGAGACAGTTCAAACTTCAAACTGCGTCCTCTAGGGGCCGCTTTAGGTAACAGTATACCCACGCCATGCTGAGGGGAGTGCAGGCCAGAATCATGGCGAGCACTAAGTACCAACTCTACCATTTCCATGGGAGTTGCCCCTGGGACGTTAGACGGCTGTCTGTGACAGTACCCCTTACGGCCAAAAGGCCTAAGCTACATACCCAACTTAATTGTTAGGGCCTCGGCCCAGGGTAGAGCTAAAGGCTTGGAATCAGGAAAGATTCCTTTAAAGGGATACGGCTAAGAACCTAGCATTTCTACCAAGTCTTGCCTGTCACACAGGGGCTACCGCTAGCTTACGCATAAGCTTGCTGAAAGAGCTGTCTCGACAGTACTCTATTAGCAACAGCCTGTTTAGATAGGTATCTGAGGATACATAGGTGGAGTGGTGCCCAAGATGAACGGGGCTTTTACCAACTCAAGAAAGAGCACAAAGCAACCGCGCGAAGCCCTCACCATATAGGATTTTAGAAAGAACGCAGAATACTAGCGTGCGAACTTACCACAGTGTGGATTTCAGAAAGTGTGCAAAGACTTCACGTGCACACTTACCATAGCATGGATTTCCAAATACTGTTCTAAGGAGGGGCTCTCGTGGCACTCTGATAGAGCAGCTCATAGATGGAATGTTGCATCTCAAAACAGTATGATTGAGAGTCATCAACTCGATCTATGGAAACAATACTGGAGCGCTCTGGGGAAAAAACAGAGATCTCAGTCTCATATGAGAGGAGAACTCCGAGCTCAGAGTAGCGCGCTCATAGGCGACCCTTTGGAAAAAGGGGAGCGCTGCTAAGTTACCACGAGAATCACCCAAATAGCCCCTCATGTTGAGGGAAGCGATGCTTGAGGTGTATAAACAAATACACACTGGCTGAATGGAGCCCAAGGAACCTAGGTCTAATCATCTCAAGAAAGGGAACGAAGCGGAGCACGTAACCCTTATCGTACAGGATTTCAGAAAGTTTGCAGAGTCTTGCGTGCAAACTTACCACTTGTGGAAGTGTTCACGTGCACACTGACCACCATGTGGTTTTGAGAAAGTACACAAAGCTTAGCATGTGTACTTAAAGGTTCCTAAGCATCGCAGAGGCGCTGAATCTCACGGGAGAGGCAAGCTCAATTTTACAAACCTCGGGTGAGGGGAGCATCACCTGAGGCAGCATATACAAGAATACTTCTGTAACTGCCACCTCCACTGCGACAGGCACCCCTAAGCTGCCAGGAGACCCCTCGGGGTGACCTGGCCGGACATCCATGAAATTCCCTGCAGTGCTGTGCCAGGCTTGATGATCAAGGAGGCTCCCTCAGAAACCTGTGATCTCAGCCACCTAATACTGGAACATGAAGCTGGATGGCTGGTGCTGGCGAGTGTCTAGTAAACACTGTAACTAAGCACTGCAAAGGAAACTCACAGATTTTATTAGTAGACACGTAACCACCAGCAATTAAATACACATAAGTATATACAGAGAGGGTTACATTTACTCACCCACCCTCCTGCGCTGGAGCCCCGCTCAAGGGGTGCCTCCTTTTAGTCTGGACCATCAGTCAGGTGGTTGCTATGAACATAGAACCATAAAAACATTATAGGTCCGGCATAGGAGACTGTTATGCGAGAGGTTTCCACCTAACCTCGATCAGGTGGAGAGCTGGTGGTTACAGGGGAATTAGGAAGGGGAGGATAAAAGCAGAAGTTAACCCTCTGAAGTCGATTAATGCATATACGTGTTATGAGGCTATTTTTTCCTGATAACCTCTTAGACTCCAGAGGGTTAAAAATCCCCAAGGGGAACAAGTAGATACCTCGGTATTACTCTGATTCGGACGAGAACGTTGCCTCATCTAGATCATACCCCTTAGGTTCTGCTTCCCTCCTCGTGAGCCACGATTCCTCTAACCCCTGCCTGCAGGTGGGGGAGGAGCGTGAGTTGCGACACTAGCATTCTGTGCCCGTCTTTGATCCTCAGATCGAGACAGGCCAGGACCCCTATGTTGTTCGGGCGCAGACCTGGACCTTCGTGGAACGAAGGATCTGAAAGCAGCAGAGTGCGCCTTCGTCTCCCTGAACTTCTCAAATCGCCGTCTCAACGGAAATACAGAAAAGCTCAGAAGGCGAAACCTGAGCATCGAGAATAAAGCATTTTCTTTCCTCCCGATGTCTGCCATTATCATCCACAGATGTCTCTCCACTGCCACCATGACCACCATAGTCCTGCCCACCTCCTTGGTAGCATGGAGAGAGATCCGTGGTGCGGCGCCCTCTATCCAGGTCTCTTAGCAGATCAGTCTGATATGCTTGAAGCACCAGCATTGTGTGTAATAAAGCCACAGCCTGACCTGATACTGCGTATGCCTTGCCATTTAAGCAAGATGATTTTCTGAAGGGGCTCAAATGGCAAGGAGGGAGATTAAGAGAGGATGTTTCCTCTGCAGAAAGAAACAATTTTCACAGATAAAACTTTATAAATTATCCATAATTTTTTTTTGCTCTTTCTACAGAGGGCATTCCCTCATAGCCGCTTTTGCGCATCACCTCGATGTCGGCAGATTACTTTCATGCCAAAACCGATGGATGCAAGAAGAAAACGGCATCTTTCATTTCTTTTTAATCTCTGTATGGAGATCATGCAGAAATAAAAGGCTCACCTGAGCTGGAGGGTTATGGTCAAAAGGTAATTTTCGCTCAGTAACCTCCAACAGCTCTACATACACAGGGCAGAAGAATTGAGAAGGCTCAGCCTCAGCTTTTTCACCATCCTCAAATATCTCCTGCTTTTCCTGGGTAAAAACCCAGCAGAGCACTATCCTCAGTATCAGAAAGTGTTAAAGATATAACATCATCCTCCCGAGGCTCTCTCTCGTCCGTCGCCCCTCTTTCTTTTTTTTTTTTTTTTTTTTTTTTTTTTACGAGCGCGAAAGGGAAAGTCCCTCTTTAAACCATTCAGACAGATCCACCTGTATTCTCACGAGCTCATTCACTTCCATGCCTCAATGTGGACATGTCCTGAACCGCGGGAAGCAGATGGCTGCCTTTTTTTCCCTTTTTCTTTCAGAAGAGAGACGAACGAGAGCGGAGCTTTTTCCATTGAAAAAACGCTCACACTGCACGCAGATTGCCTCCTCAAAGACATCGCGTGCGTGCTCTTCACCCAAACAAATGATGCAAAGATCGCGTGTGTCATCGGGTGTCAAATAACGCCGACATGGATGCACACATCGTCTAAACGCTTGCTAGTTGTCGCCAAGATACAGAGAAAGATTGTCCTTACCGGTTCTTTCAGATGCACGCTTCAAACAAAACAGTCATTGAAGATTAAGAAGATAATGACGTGCTCTCCCGGTGCTTATTTATAGTCGCGCCGGTAGTGACATCGGAGGCTGTTGCCGGCCATTTGTTGTCTTTTCAATGTTTGCTTCAGACACGGGTCACTACGAGGTGTTCCCCAAAGCGGCCCCTAGAGGACGCAATTTGAAGTTCCCTCGAAAGGGAACTTGTGTTACTGAAGTTACCAATAACAAGCAGCTGTTTGTTGCGGGTTATTATTGTCATTCAGTAACACAAGCTTACTTCAAGCTGCCTTGAAGGACAAGAGCTCATCTTTACAGACTGAGACGATCGAAGGTAAAATATTATTTACCTATTTAGTAATAACAAGCACGACGTATTACATACAAATCACCACAAGAGGCTTTTTTTATTATTAATGCAGAGAACAAAAACATACAAAAGTATAAACATACATCACATAATATCAACCACAGAAAAAAAAAACCACAACAAAGAATACAATAGAACCAAATAAAAGAATACCCAAAGACAATTTAATTTGTGATGAATCATTCAAGAATAAAGCTGTATCATCCGCTAAATTTTATTTTAGTGTTACCAATTGTGATACCCTTTAATTGACTATTGTTTATATGTGTGCTAAGGAACTGGGTTGCAATTAGAAACAGGTAAAGGGAAACTGGACATCCTTGCCGAACTCCTTGTTTTAAAAAGAATCTAGGTGAAGTACCATTACTTAATTTGATAGAGCTGTTTCCATTTATGTAAAGCATTTGGACCATCCTGCAAAAAGCATCGCCAAAGCCAATTTTTCGTAGAGCCTAAACTAAAAATCCATGTTCCAATCACCAACCATCATTGTCTATTAAGTCTGAATAATCTAACACATCTAGAACTAACCGTATATTATAAGAAATGTGCCTTTTCTGCATAAATCCTGATTGTGTTTTCACCGCGAGAGCTTTCCAATATGCGTGCCACTGAGTGACATCTGTACTTCCAGGTCAGAGAGCACCTGTCCATTAAAAGCTCACAATCCAATCAGAATAGATCACTGTTAAGCACGCCCCCACGAGAGGTTTGTGTAAAAACACCAAACGAAAAACTGTGAAGCATAAGCGAAATCTGTGGCAATGCATTCAAATCCATGATTAGCGAAAACGAATCTTTGAAAAACATTAACAAAGATTTAAGCATATTTGAAGAGCCTGTTGAATTTCTGTGACTGAGTTTCATTTTCATTGTATTTTTCTTCTTTTGTAATGGCATATTTTTGATAGTTTCTGAAAAAGTTACTTTCAGTTTTATAAAGTTACGTTATTTTTTTAAGCAAATATAATTCCATAAAATACACGCAGTACAAATGTCTATCGTGTAGAGTATCTCACATAAAAACTTTAACGCCCGCACATGTGCACGCGCGCCCTCAGATCACTTGGACGTGGTTGTGTACAAGAGGTAAAAATGATATAATGTTCGTTTTCTTACACAAACCGCTCGTTTCATGTCTTAGGTCATCAATGTGTTCTTATTATGGGGAACTGTTTAATTTGGACTTCTCTGTGCATGCTCTTTGAGGTGGTGACCATAGACCTGCATTATATGAGTCACAGACTAGAATGGTTTGACCTATAAATATCAAAATGGAAACTACTGCGGAAACAAAGACACCTACATCTTGGATGCCCTTGAGATAAGCTAAAACATATAAAAAATAAATTTGAAAGTGAACTATCCCTTTAAATAAATATGTTAAGTAAACCTACTGCATCTGAAAATATTGATTAGTTTGTATCTATTTTGTATTTGTTGTACTGTGCCTCTTTTTCAAAATGTATGAATTATATATATATATATATATATATATATATATATATATATATATATATATATATATATATATTTCTCATAAGCTTAAATGATTTGGTCTAAAGAGAGAAGAATTAATGACTAATTTTTGTTTGAAAATTGCATATAAAATAGGTACCGAAATAAATGTTGGTAACAGCAATTTGACCTAAATAATGACTAAAATGTCTAAAAGTTGACAAAAATGCAATGACTTTTCATCGAATAAAACTAGACTAAAACTATGAAGACTCAAATGACTAAAATGTGACTAAGTTTATTAAGCATTTTCATCTCAAGATAAATACTAAGACTAAATCAAAAATGGCTGTCAAAACTAACACTGAACAGCTGACCCAAATTTCTCAAATAGTAAACAGACCAAGACATGTTGCAATAAATTAGAAAGGAGAAAAAATATATAATCATTTCATCAAAAATATATCCATTACAATAATAATTTAAACTTTCATTACTTACAAGCACATATCCAACATGGAAAACTACTTCAGCATGTCAGGTTGCCTGACGGACCTTTATATCACAGACTAATGAACAGCAAGATGCATGGCTTAATTGTTAGCCAAATGTTCAAGCTTTGAGATGTCCTATAGTTAAGTTAAATAATAATAAAAAAATAAAAATAAAAAAAGTTGAATAAACGTATAATTGTTCATAAATAATAGATTAATTGCTTGTTCTTATAGTTATTTATTTATTTTTAATATCTGGCTGAATAACTGCAACAAAACAGATGCTCTTTCAAGCACTGTCAAGTTTTTGACATCCAAGTACAGATTCGCTACTGCTGGTAAACAGCTGTTGGTTCATGGCAATTAGGTATTAGTCATACAGCTTCTCTGTATTGTTACATGGTCTTTCTTAATAAATACTGTACATATTATTATACATGTATTGTTTGGTATTATGTGATATGTTTTATGGATTTTTAGTTGGAAAATGCAAGCCAAAAAATACACTTTCTTATTTCATATCCTGAGAGTACACAGAGAGAGAGTTGTTTTGGTGGTTCTATGATGACAGTGCATTATTTAAACCAATACATCCTACATGAATGAATTCTTAGCAAATGATAGACATACTATACTCTCTAAGAAAATAAAACAGACCTCACAATGGCTCAAAAACCACCTATAATTGTTGTCAGAATGACATTAACAGGCACTAACTGCAGCACAATCAATAGTCCGAGCTCTAGCCTCTGCTTTGAAAAGTAAAATGCTCCACTAGGACCGGTTTAATTTATTTATTTTCTTTGAGGTCCTTCTGATAGGCACTCAGAAATGCTACAGTACTCAAACTGTCCCTGGATAGTTCTAGCTTCGTTCAGGAAACTAAGTCTGGATCACAAGTTGTCCTGCACTTCTGATGCTGCAAAAGCGTCTTTTTAAAACCATTTCAAGAAAACTTATTGTGGTTTCAGAGGTAGGTGAAATGTATTGTGAAAAGTTCAACATCAAAGGCAATATATGATGAAAGAGAACAGGTACACCTTCTTCTAGAACCTGAAAGACGACATGGAGTTGGCAGGTATTAAGGTGTAGTACAGGATTAAGCCTCCGGCCCTTTGTGTATCTGTATTTCAGATCTGCCTAGTGGATCAGCTTAGTAGACTTAGTGGTGGATGAGTTCAGATCTGCTTATCTTGGCAAGTAAATCAATAAGTTCACAGTTTTGGGCATCTTTTGGGAAAGTAGTAAAAATGGCATTCTATTCGTTATTTTGGCAACAGGGATGCTTTTATGTTACTGCCAATTTCCACTCATAATTTAGAGCCATCTGCAGTAGTTTTAAGCAAGTGGGTGATGGACACTTAACATAACTTTTGTTATAAATCCTTTTATAAAAACTTTTTAATCTCCAATGATAAAATATACCTAAAAATAAAATAAATGAAGTTTATTGGCCCAGTTGGTAAATATGATCAAAGAAGGCTGTGAAAATTGATCTGCATTAATCCTTTTGATCTTTTATTTAAAAAATTCACAAAAATGTATCCTTTCATTGGATAATAAGAATTTAAAATGAGGGGAAATATCATTACGAAAATAAATGTTTTTCTCTAATACACATTGGCCAAAATTAACGGCCCCCTTTTATTCAATACTTTTTGAAACTTCCATTTGCCAGTTTAACAGGTCTACATTTTCTCCTATAATGCCTGATGAGGTTAGAGAACACCGGACAAGAAATCAGAGACCATTCGTTCATCCAGAATCACTCCAGACCCTTTAGATTCCCATCTATGTTGGTGCTTCACCTCTTGGGTTCACGCCTCTAATTTTCTATAGGGTTGAGGTCAGAGGATTGGGGTGGCCATAGCAGAAGCTTGGTTTTGAGCTCAGAAATGCGACCCATTTCTGTGTTGTTTTTGAGGTTTGTGTTTGGGTTATTGTATGGTTGGAAGATTCAAACATGGCCCATTATAAGATTTCTAACAGAGTCAGTCACTTACTGATTTTTTTATCTGTTGGTATTTGATAGAATCCATGATTCCATGTGTCTAAACAAGATGTCCAGGACCTCTAGCAGAAATATAGGCCCACGACATAAAAAAGTACAGCTGTATATTTCATTGTACACATGGGGTACTTTTTATCTCTGTGTTCACCAAACCCATCTTGAGTGTTTGCTGCTAAAAAGCTAAGTTTTAGTTTCATCTGACCATAGAAGCCATTCCCATTTGAAGTTCCAGTCATGTCTCATAACTGAATATGCTTTAGTTTGTTTTTGGATGAGCTAGGATAATTTTTCTTGTAACCCTCCCAAACAACATGTGGTGATGTAGGTTCTGTTTGACAATTATTATTATTTATTTTTTTTAAAGATTTTCTGACCGGAGATTCAACTATTTTCTGCAATTCTCCAGCTGTGATCCTTGCAGAGTCTTTAGCCACTCAAACTCTCCTTCTCACTATGCATTAGGATGATATAGACACAAGTCCTCTTCCAGGCAGATTTTTTTACATTTTATGTTGATTGGAAATTCTTAATTATTGCTCTGATGGTGGAAATGGGAATTTTCACTGCTCTAGCTCTTTTCTTAAAGCCACTTCACCAATTTGTGAAGCTCAGTTATCTTTTGCTGCACATCAGAAATATATTCTTTGGTTTTTCTCATTGTGATATATGATTAAGGGAATTTGGGCTTTGTTTTCCCTCCTCTTTATATTTCTGTGAAACAGGTAGCCATGGCTGGATAATTTCATTTTTATAATCACACTGTATTACTATATTCACATGCATCTATCATATTACCAAGATATTGGCCAGCATATTATCTTTTGAACTTTCAGTTCATTAAGGAATCCCACCTCTATAGAACAGAAATCCCACATTTCTGTACATTAAAGAATATATTACAATATATTACAACTTAGTGATCAGTTCATCAGGGAATACTAAAAGGGAAATAAATCTATGCAGTTTGTCTGACAATTAACTATCAATTCATTAGTCATTATTGACTACAAAATAATTAAATAAAATTCTTCGATTACAATCCAATGTTGCAGACTTGCTTGTCTGAAATTAGTAGTCTTGAACATCCACAGGGCCAGGTGCTTTTACAGTTATCTTTGGAACATCTGGCCAGAGAGTTGCTATAGTAACTCCCTGCCAAGTCTTCTAAGCTTGCAAACATTTTGTATATCTGAAGGCTGCCCCAAGCAGAGAGCCGTGTCAGGATGTATAACAATAGTACTGCGCTTTGCCAGCATTTGCAAGAAAAAAAAAAAACCTTTGGTTGACCAAAAAAGTCTAAATATATCTAAATTAGATTTCCTGAGCTTTTCTTTTCCAATAACCATGTGGCATGTGAACACAGTCAACAAGACAAAAAAAGATAACTGACGGTGCCCTCGCTGTTTCTCTCTTTTGTTTTAAAATGTCTTTCAAGAGACTAGAAGAGTAATTTATCAATATCAATATCAGCATATATATATATATATATATATATATATATATATATATACATATATACAGCATATATGCACATACTGTATATGCATGGCCGTATTAGTGAATTAGTGAGAAAATTAGTGAGGTCCAGGGGGTTTCTATAATAACCCCTATAAATTCAACTAATTATATACTCTAACACTTGAAAAGAGACAGAAATGTAGACGTTTTTGGAAGGATGCTCATTTTTAAATCATACCCTACTTATTGCATCAAAGTTTGTTAATACTATACTTATGGGGTGGATAATTTTATCAGTTTTTTATTATACATGCAAACATATATATTGCCCACCAAACATGTTATTACAAAAGACAGTATGTGATTGCCAGCTCCAGTGGCGCAGAAGGCAAAAAGTGTGTCATGTTATATTGACGTGATCGACACAGGTTCAAATTCACCTTTTGGCGAATTTTTTTCTCCCTTTTCAAATTTCAAATCATATCAGAAAAGCATTTATTTTCAATGAAAATTAAGTAAATAATCATTGTCCCAGTAAGGTGGCATCCATTCAATTTACACTCAGTAAGTTATTATTGCATACTGTTTTATAATGTACTACAATACTGAGGTGCAGATAATTGCCACTATTTGCAGTAAGTATTATAAATAGCAAAAAATAGCATCCTGCTATTTTAGAATCTATTGATATTTGCACTTAGTGTAAATAGCCGCAGCCTTTTTTGCAGGCGGGAAGGAAGTCAACTGGAAGTTGTATAAAGGGCTCCATTACCTTCTATGTTACATTATGGCCCCGTGGAAACAGTTTTTGTAAAAATAGGCTAACGATTGCGTCATAATCACTCGACTCTCTGTCGCACAGTAGAGAAATTACCGTACAGACAGGAGGAGAAGCTCGCAGGCAATCGGGGAGACATCAAGAGAGAAGCCCATAGATACAAGCCCTGGCGTTACATTTTAAAATACTATACAAAATAATTAATCAGAATATTTACTCCTGCTCACTCACGGCAAAGAACTCCCCGCTCAAGCTCGCCGTCTCTGCAAGATTAACGATGGCAGTTTGCACGCACAGCTACTATAAGATTTACATCTGTCAGACAGGTTGCTGACGTCATCAAGCTTAGTTTGAGTCTGCGCGTCAGAAACGGAAGTGCTAAAAATCGCTAAAAATGGGCTTCATTTGTCTCAATTGAGTTCCAATGGGGTTGCTGTGTCCATTTCTTTTACTGTCTATGCTTTTTTGATAACTACGTTACCAGACCAATGCCGGCGATGCAATGTTGCCAGATGTTGCTATTAAAATAAACAAAAACCTATAAGTAAATAAAATAAACCGAAATTATTTCTAATATTTTGGAAATTTTATAAGATAACGTTATCACTGACCTTTAAACGCAACTTCCTACTTTATTAATTTGCTAAAGTGTTAAATTTAGTGGGAAAACAAGTTAAAAAAAAAACGCCTATAATAAATGGATCTGACAACATGGAGGCAGCGTCTCGTGTTCTCACTCACAGCTCTCTGAAGACTTGTTCACTTCGGAAGCGTCTCGCAGCGATTATTTTCATACCAGCGACCTAAACATTCTGAATTATACATGCAGACATTCATATGAGGAGTTTAGCAACAGATTAGTCAATAAGAGAACAAATTTTATTTTCGAACATGAAAAATTTACCGAGGTCCGCACCTCGTTGATCTCATAGCTGACTACGGCCATGTATATATGATAATATATATGCTGCATATATGCGTATATATGCCACATAATGGCGTCAGTCAGAGCAAGAAGTACCAGTCAGGTAAGAAAATCTAAGGTTTTCCTTGTGTTAAGTCAAAGTCTTTAATTTCTCTTTGAGTTTCTGTTTTGGGGTGCTTTGTTTTGCTTTCTAGTATAGGGTTTGGGCGCCGCGAGTTGCATTCTGGGACGTGGCGGCCATGTTGCTAGCCTCGCGAATGTAAACATACAGCAAGTTGAACGAGAAGAGCAGAGTTGGGAGAAAGAAAAAAGATGTCAAAATCGCGAAAAGGTTGTGGGATTTATAGGTATACGCTAAATAGGGATGCCAGGGACCAGTATGTGGACAAAATCTGCACTATTAACGGTTTGGATCCATATGAAATTCCCAACAATGAGTGAAGTACCGACGAAGACTTGCTGCAGCACTTTTGCATTACAGATATCTTCTGCTACCTTGTTTGTTTTGTGAGCGCCTACACTTCAGAATAGTTCCGAAGCTACAAGTCATTGAAGTCTCATGTACAGTTCACAAATGGATGGGTTCAGGAGCTGCAAATCATAGCACCGGAACAGCGGCAAACAGTATACAGTAATCCGGTAAGCTGCGCTCTACCTAGCTGCTAGTTTAGTAACCGTTAGTGCTAACAAACATTCACACATGGACTTTTAACAATGTGTTTCAAAAGTGTAGTTAGTAGCTGTCAACCCTCCCGTTTTTTCCGGGGTTCTCACGTATTTGAGCTCTTTTCCCGCTGTCTTCCCGTTTTAGTATTTTCCTGTAAAATATCCCGTTAGCCCTTCAATCGGACCTTTCAAGTCTCTTTGTTGTTGTCCTGTTGCTACTCCTTGCCCTTCCAGCGAAACAGATGTTTTCAAAGCATTGTTTTGCTTACTTGAAAGCAACCTTAGCGTGATGTTGGGCTTTTTAAGATAGCGTGGTTGTTGTGAGAGCACGATTTCACGCCAATCTGTAACTAAAGTCACGTTAGACCTAGCTTCACAAATCGCTTAACGTTAGTTAATGCAGCAGTTTTGTAGCATGAATTTTTGCTGTCAGCAGAGGGATAGCAACAAAAAGATGAATGTTGAAATTTCCCGTATTTTGGATGAGTAACCCGAGAAATTTCCCTTATTTTCAATGTTGACTTAAGCAATATAAATTAATATTCAGATGTTATGGTCTCCGTGGTCGCGCCTCCAAGCAGGAAAGCGGTGTAAAGTTAATCCATTCTCATTTTATTCTCCCCATAGCGATTATGTGTTGCACTATTACACCCCACAATACAGCAACGGTTTACCATGGTTGAAATAGATTTTTAATCAATCAAATTAAGACACACAGATGTGAGGGAGTACGTCTAAACACTGCGCAGTAGTCCGAGTAGCAGTAAAGGAGGCCATCAACGTGGCGGCCACGCCAAGTAATGACGTCAGGACGCACAAGCCCTATTTTGTAATCGGTTTATTGTGCCGTTAAAGGGATAGTTCACCCAAAAATCTAAATTATGTCATTAATAACACACCCTCATGTCGTTCCAAACCCGTGAGACCTCCGTTTATCTTCGGGCCACAGTTTAAGATATTTTAGATTTAGTCCGAGAGCTCTCAGTCCCTCCATTGAAACTGTGTGTATGGTATACTGTCCATGTCCAGAAAGGTAAGAAAAACATCAAAGTAGTTAAATTTTTTGAAGCATCGAAAATACATTTTGGTCCAAAAATAGCAAAAACTAAGACTTTATTCAGCATTGTCTTCTCTTCCGTGTCTGTTGTGAGAGAGTTCAAAACAAAGCAGTTTGTGAGATCCAATTCGCAAACGAATCATTCGATGTAACCAGATTTCTTTTTTGAACCAGTTCACCGAATCGAACTGAATCGTTTTAAATGGTTCGTGTCTCCAATACGCATTAATCCACAAATGACTGAAGCTGTCAACTTTTTTAATGTGGCTGACACTCCCTCTGAGTTAAAACAAACCAATATCCCGGAATAATTCATTTACTCAAACAGTACACTGACTGAACTGCTGTGAAGAGAGAACTGAAGATGAACACAGAGCCGAGCCAGATAGTGAAAAAACATTGACTCGTTCTCCCAGATAGCAACGAGTACTAGCCAATCAGAGGCAGAGCAGGGCAATCTGTTTTTTTTTTCTGGTTAGGAAAACGTTGTCAACGTGAGTGAATAAATGAATGCACGCGAGTTGCGACTGATGGTGACTGACTGGACTGTAGGAGAGTTTTTATTATGCAATAATAAATAAAGAATTTGTGAATTCAGGATGATATTTATTTGTGTGTGCAAATTTTAATTATCAGATGTTGTGTATATAATTTACTCGGTACATCAGTCTATATTTGTTATCCCATCAGTTTTTTTTTAATGTCAAATAATGTTAAAAGGTGGTTTAAGTCCCTCTTGTGGTCATTGTCTTGAAGCTCAGGGGGAGAAAAATAAATAAACTGTACCGTGTGTGCAGTTTTGTAAAACGTACTCGGTTACTAAACGTAACCTCGGTTCTCTCTAGAAGAGCGAACGAGTACTGCGTCTTAGTTAAGATGCTACGGGAAAAGTGTCTTTTCACGAAATACTGAAGCAAAAAATTATCCTTAATTTTGTATTTTTGTAAAGCGCATTTGCAGCAGTACACAGCCATAGGCTCGTTCGCTCATTGGCTTGTTCTGCGGCAACTGCACAGCCTATCGAGCGCAGGCTGATGCAACATCAGACTAATAAGGGCGCTTCACTCCCTTCTTGCCACTTCCCGCCAAACCGGGTGTGGCCCAACCTATAAAAGGAGCTCGAAAAGGCTGACTCACCTGATTTATTTAATCGCCGAAGCGAACCAGAGTGAATCGTACGCACGGCAGAGAACGCAGTACTCGTTCGCTCTTCTAGAGAGAACCGAGGTTACGTTTAGTAACCGAGTACGTTCTCTTACGAGAGCTCTCTCGTACTGCGTCTTAGCTAAGACGCTACGGGAACCCAATGTAAAACACCGTGCGTGCAGGGATCACACACCAATAAACCTGAAGCAACGCCCAGGATTTACAGTGCACAGTCACCTGAGGGACTCACAGAGAGTCCAGGACAGAAAAGGGAAAAAGCCCTCCGTCCTATATCTAGCAGCATCCGTAGATGCGGCAATATGACATCACACAGCCGAGGCAAGGCCTGACCAATGTGGCAATGCGGGTCTTACGCAATACTGCCCATATAACAGTCGGCAGCGCATAGCGCTCGTGAACTCAGAATTCCCCTCAGGGCCCTGATTCGACTATACCGACAACAGCCTTGCTTACAAGGTGGGGACCTCCAGGTTATAGAACCTGATAAATGTAGACGGCAAGGCCCAACCTGCCACCATACATATATCCTGTAAGGAGATCCCAGTAGACCACGCCCACGACGAGGCGACGCCTCTTGTGGAGTGTGCTCTGACGCCCAACGGGCACTGAAGGCCCCTGGAAGCGTAAGCTAACGCTATGGCGTCAACTATCCATCTGGATAGAGTCTGTCTTGAAACAGCCATTAGAGTCTGTCTCGAAACAGCCATTCCCTTGGAACATCCACCGAACGAGACAAACAGCTGCTCCGTCTGCCGAAAGGCAGCAGAGCGAGACACATAAGCTCTTAAAACCCTGACAGGGCAAAGAAGACTCGAGTCTCCATCCTCCCCTGACACCGGCAGGGCAGACAGGGCAATAACCTGAGCCCGAAACGGTGTGTTGAGGGATTTCGGCACATAACCGTGCCTAGGTTTGAGTATGACCCTTGAGTCATTGGGCCCAAACTCCAAGCATGACTGGCTCACAGAGAGCGCGTGCAAATCACCCACACGCTTCACAGAAGTGAGAGCCAACAAGAATACTGTCTTGAATGACAGATGCTGAAGGCTAACCGATTGGATAGGCTCAAAAGGGGGACCCTTCAAGGCCTCCAAAACTGCCGCGAGGTCCCACATAGGGACTTACGGAGGTCTGGGAGGATTCAGCCTCCTAGCTCCTCTGAGGAACCGGATGACTAAATCGTTCCTTCCTATTGACTGACCGGACGCCGTTTCAGAAAACGCCGCGATGGCCGCCACATAAACTTTGAGAACAGCTCCTGTAGGAAGGAGAGGACCTCCGTCACCTCACAACTAAGGGGTGAATAACCTCGAACTGTGCACCAGCTGGAGAACACCGACCCCTTCGAGGCATACAGACATCGTGTCGACGGAGCTCTAGCCTGAGTGATGGTATTTAGCACTCCCACTGCGAGATCAGCGGGTAACCATTGAGCGCCCACACATGGAGGGACCACTACTCCGGTTGAGGGTGCCAAATCGAGCCCCTGGCCTGCGAGAGGAGGTCCCTCCTCAACGGTACCGGCCACGGGGCGACATCTGCTAACTGCATCAAATCTGGGAACCATGGTTGGTTCTTCCAAAGAGGTGCTACAAGCAGTGTTGAACATCTCGTTTCTCTCACCCTTTCTATCACCTGCGGAAGGAGGGAGACGGGAGGAAACGCATAAAGCGGGCAGCACGGCCATCTCCGTGACAGCGCGCTTTCGTTCTTGGAAAAGAACGCGGGGCAGTGAGCGTTTTCGTGGGACGCAAAGAGGTCCACCTCCGCCATGCCAAATCTCTCCCACAACAGCCGGACTGTTTGCGGGTGTAGAGACCATTCGCCCGTAGGAACATTGCCTCTGGACAGCCTGTCTGGACCCAGATTCTGCAGTCCAGGCACATGCACTGCTCTCAACGAGCGCACGTTGCGCTCAGCCCAAACCAGGAGGCGTTCCGTCAGCCTGCACAGGTTTCGGGACCCGAGACCGCCCTGGCGATTTATGTAGGACACCACGGACATGTTGTCCGAATGGACTACGACGTGGTGATCCTTGATATGGGTACAAAAGCGCGTCAGCGCGTTCTCCACTGCCAGCATTTCCAGGCAGTTGATATGATGGAGCTTTTCCCGTTCTGACCATAGGCCAAAGGACGGTGTGCCTTCGAGCAGCGCTCCCCATCCCGAAGTGGAGGCGTCCGTCGACACCATTTTCACACTCGGGGAAGTCACCAGGCTTACACCTGATCGGTACCAGCCGTTCACTGTCCAAGGTGCTAGAGCTGCAACACAGCTCTGATCGACCTTGAAATGCAGCCGGCCAGACGCCCACGCTCTGCGCGGCACCCGAGCCTTCAGCCAGAACTGCAGGGGGCGCATGCAGAGCAGGCCCAGCCGCAGAACCGGAGATGCTGAGGCCATGAGACCCAGCATCTTTTGACAGTGTTTGAGCGACACGGCCGCGCCGCAGCGGAAAGAACTCGCTGCGCGCTGAATGCCCATCGCGCGCTGTAGTGACAGCCGCACCGTCATGGAACACGAGTTCAGAACTATACCCAGAAACAGGATCGTCTGACTGGGGTTCAGCGAACTCTTCGCCCAATTGACACTGTGGCCGAGCTTCTCGAGGTGATCGAGTAAAACGGCCCTGTGGTCCACGAGCTCCGCTCGTGATCGGGCCAGAACCAGCCAGTCGTCCAAATAATTCAGCACTCGTATGCCTCTGAGTCTGAGAGGAGCGAGCGCTGCATCCATGCACCTCGTAAACATACGAGGAGCTACGGACAAGCCGAATGGCAGGACTGTAAACTGGTATGCCTGGCCCTCGAAGGCGAATCTCAAATATCGCTTGTGGTTTGACTCTATCTGTATTTGAAAATACGTGTCCTTCAGATCTATTGACATTAACCAGTCCCCTCTGCGAATCAGCGCGAGGAGCTTCCTGGTCGTGAGCATTTTGAAACTGCGTTTCATCAATGCCTTGTTCAGCTGTCTTAGATCCAGTATGGGCCTGAGACCCCCGTCTCTCTTGGGCACCAGAAAGTATCTGCTGTACAGCCCCCCCTCGCTTTGAGCTTGAGACACAGGCTCTACAGCCCCTTTGCTCAACAGTTTTTATATTTCGGCCCGAAGTATGTGTGCTACTTCTGTTTTGACCGTAGTTTCGACGCGCGCTGAAAAGCGCGGTGAGCGTCGAGAAAACTGTAGCGAGTAGCCTGTCTTTATAATGCCTAGCACCCAATCCGAAACCCCTGGGAGCGCTGACCATGCAACTGCATGAATGGCTAAGGGCTGGATGCGAAGCGCGCTCTGTTGACTGGGCAACGGCGGCGCTCGAGTGTGCTGCGCATCTGAGGCGGGGAGCGCGCTGATCACAGCGGGCAGATCGCTCTTCCTCGACCCCGTTCCGGCGCTTAACCGACTGGGGGGAAGCTGAGCGGGTCCCGTGGGACTCGATATATCTGCGAGTAACCGTGGGCTGCATGTGTGCACATTTACCACTTTCAACTCGCTGTCTGCCTGTGCAGAATGTACGTGCACGGGCCTCGTTTTTACAGAAGCCCCGCGCCGTATGTGACATAGTGTATGTGGGCACTGGGAAATGGGCACGTTTACTATGCGGCGCGCTCGACCGATCTGTGTCGATCTTATGTGCGCTAGCCCTGTGTGCAGGGCTGTGCTTACATGTGGAGATGGGCACTGGGTAGTGGGCATCGTCACTGCATTTATAGCACAATCGGCCATGGCCGGACGAGCGTGCACGGGTTTCGTTTTTACAGAAACCACATGACGCGTGTGACATAGTAATTGTGGGCACTGAGGGGTGGGCACGCTTACTATGCAGTGTGCGCGACCGACTTGAGTCGACATTATGGGCGCAGGCCCTGTGTGCAGGGCTGTGCTTACATGTGGAGATGGGCACTGAGGAGTGGGCATCGTCACAACATTTATAGCACCATCGGCCATGGCCGGAACACCAGAAAAAACACTCTTTTTGTGAAACATCTGGGCAGCCGTGATAACGGCTTTTGTGTGCAGGCAAGCGGGCACTCGTGCAGGCTTGCGCATTGCACAAGACACTGAGGCAGTCACAACTCTTGGAACTGCAACAGCGGCGCGCTTGGGTGAGAGCTCTGCCGCGGCTCCCACGGCGCGGGGCGACGGCTTGAAGAGCGAGAACGTGGTCCCGAGCTGCTTTGCTGACGCTGTCGCGATGACGCAGCAGGAGGCAGTGGGCGTGACTGAGAGCTCTGTGGGGCCGGTCTAGAGCGGCTAGCTGCAGAACTGGAGCGCTTCGGCAAGAAGTGCTTGAACGCCTACGAAGCTTTCTGGTCCTCGGCGAATCTCTCCACAAACTCGTTGACGGAAGATCCGAAGAGGCCGGCAGGAGTTATCGGCGTGTCAAGGAACGCAGCGCACTCAGACTCCTTGATGTCAGAAAGCGTCAGCCACAAATGCCTCTCAGCCACCGTAGCGGAAGCCATAACCATGGCCCATGGCCTGTGCAGCGGACTTAGTAGCGCGGAGGGAGAGATCCGAAGCACTCCTCAGATCCGCGAGACAGATCGCTTCAGGTCCCATCTCATCCAGCTTGCGGAGAAGATCGCCCTGGAAAATCTGTAGCGTAGCCATGGTGTGTAGCACAGACGCAGCCTGCCCAGCAGCAGAGAATATCCGTGCGAGCAGCGATGACGTCATGAGGCAGGCTTTGGATGGCAACGCCGCCTTAGTCCGCCATCCAGCAGAGGGCGGGCAAAGGTGCGCTGCTATAGCCTGTTCCACCGGCGGAAGTGACAGGTAGCCTCTGTTCTTAGCACCGTCCAGTGTGGAGAATGCTGGCGAAACAGATGAGCGGATTCTCGCCGAGAATGGAGCGTCCCAAGTTTTCGCCACTTCTTCGTGAAGCTCAGGAAGAAAAGAGGCGTGCTTTGAGCTTGAGGAAGAACATCATCCGGAAGATAGCTACCATCCATCCGTGAAGGGGGCGCTGGTGCAGACCACTCGAGGCCGAGGCTCGCCGCGGCCAGAGAGAGTACACGCATCAGCTCCTTATCGATATCCCCCCGTCTGCTGGGCCTCTGAGCAGAGGGCGCGAGATCCACGGAGCTCGCCCAACCCTCACTGCCCGAAGCAAGCAGAGAGCACGTGTCTTCTTCCTCCGACGCGGGCCTGAGATCCACTTCCTCAGATGACGCGTCGGCAAGCAGCGAACGCTGAGCATCGGGAAGCGATGCAGGGGAGGCCGGCAAAGCGGAGGGAACCGGTGAGCTCGGCCGAGCTGGAGGCGGTTCTGGTAGGCGCTGCGAGCGGCGCTTCTTACGACGCTGCGGCGCAGCGGATGATGCAGGCTTCGAGAAGGATGCCAGGCGAGTCCTCAGAGTCACCATAGGCATTAACTCGCAATGAGGGCATCCGCCGTCAGCGAGCGCGAGCGCTGCATGGTCCTCACCCAGACAGGAGACGCAGATGACGTGACGATCTCCTTCGCTGAGCGGGGCTCTGCACGAGCCGCACAAGGGCATCTTTAAAAAGATGCAGCTCTTTTGTGAATGTGCGTCGCAGGGCGAACACACACACAGGATATAACAGAACAAGGATGTAAAGGATATGGGCGCCGGATAGCGCAGCAGGAACGGCAGTGGAAGGCGGCGATGCCAGCGGCTTCAGGATGGCTCATCCTGCTGATATGCTCTTCCAGACGGCACTTGCTTCCTCGTGATCCAGCGATGCGTGAGCTTCGCTGAAGAGATGAAAAATCAGGTGAGTCAGCCTTTGCGAGCTTTTTTTATAGGTTGGGCCACACCCGTTTTGGCGGGAAGTGGCAAGAAGGGCGCGAAGCGCCCTTATTGGTCTGATGTTGCATCAGCCTGCACTCGATAGGCTGTGCAGTTGCCGCAGAACAAGCCAATGAGCGAACGAGCCGTCTCGCCTATGGCTGTGTACTGCTGCAAATGCGCTTTACAAAAATACAAAATTAAGGATAATTTTTTGCTTCAGTATTTCGTGAAAAGAGTCTTTTCCCGTAGCGTCTTAGCTAAGACGCAGTACGAGAGAGCTCTCGTAAGAGAACTGCGCACAGTTTACCAATCTGTCCACATGGATGTAAATTGACAATCTGTACCCACAGTTTAAAATTCGTCCCCACGAATTGTAAAACCGTGCACACAGTTTATTTATTTTTCTCTTCCCAGAACCTAGGGGGGTTCCGTAGAACAAGTTGTTTGTTTTAGGCTTGTTTTCACAGGCCTGGTTGCTTAATTGTCTCGCGAGATCTGTCAACACTGATATAAAACGTGTAATGCTAACATGAATGCAGCATAAGCCACCGGGTTTGCTTCAGGGAAATATATTTTTTTTTAAGAAGCTTCCAAATGGAAACCTCGACAAGACGCACAGCTATTTCACACATACTCCGTCTGCAGTGCGTATGCAGTCCGTGTGCATTTCGTATGTGGTGCAGAAGCAGCACGGACTCATACTCATTGTGCTTTCACACAGGACGCGTTTGCAGTCCGCTACTCGGTACGTAAACGATCACTGCACTGCTGCTGACACACCGCAACTGGAACACACTGACGGACCACAACCGCGTGAACGCTGGAATCCGTTAACATGGGTGCGTAAAAAAAATACGAACCGCATACCCACTGCAGACGGATTATGTGTGAAACAGGCGTAAGGTTGTTTGCACCTTGTGCAATGTGGAATTTGTTTACAGCTTTCTCATGCACTTTGTGATGCATTTTGGAAACAGGAGATGAGCCCCTGGTCTAATGCACCACCTGGCTTGAGAAACCCCTTCTCAAAGACTTAACGTTACTTTTAGTCATCATTTTATTTGGGTAGCACATATATTCTGAATGCCTTCGGCAGAATTCAAATGAGCCATTTTAATCTAGATTAATCTGGATTAATTCAAAGATTACAGTGAGATTAATCTAGATTAAAAAAATTAATCTATGCCCACCACTAGTTATAATATAGGTTTTGATATGATTTTTTATATATGTGACATATATATAAAACTGTCCGTTTTCCTATATGTATAATATAGGAAAATGGCCAAATTTATATATGTCACATATATTAAAAACCTACAGTAAATCAAAATCTATATTAAAACATATATGTTTATATAGGTTCTTTCCATGTGGGTAAAGCAAATGCTGTAAGTTACTGCACACTATTTGTGTCCATAGCAACCTTCAAATAAGAAAAACCTTATTTTGAATGTGTTATAGATATTTTGAGATTCATATGATTATCATACAGTATATACGGTGTGTTCTGTCTTCATGTTATCTTAAAGGAACCCAACTGTTTGGTTTTCAGGGCCAAACTATCTATACATGTTTGTTTGTTTACTTGCATTATAAAAACTTGATGTTTTAAATTGCATTTTTAATCTAGTCTGTTATTTGTCACTGCTTCATGTTATGATTTATTCTCACTCTAAAATTTAGTTCATACTTGTCAGCATCTCCATCTGTGGTTCTGGCTCATTCAGGAGATGCATAATTTTCTTATTTTATTTTTTTCTCCCCCATATAACTCTTCTGGCACATATTCAAGATAGCTGATTCTGTCCTCCTCCTCCTCATCACTCATCTCACTTGATTTTTCCATCAGAGATTATAGAGGGATTGTATATGTGCCATAAAATGAAACCGCAGTCAGTGGCAGTTATATGATAACAAGTGATGACAACATATGATGAACAATGTTTTATGGCAGCGGTACTCCAGTGGTTAAAGATCTGAGCTAATGCAAAAGCTGTAAGTTCAAACCTCAGTAGGGGTGACCGAGGAACTACAGAGGTAATGAGACTGCAATACTGCAGGGTTTTTTTTTTTTTTTTGTCACTGTTCCCTTGATCAAGGCATCCAACCTCAAATAGCTTGAGGGGGTTCCTGCAATTAAGCAAAAATTCACCTTGAATTAAATGCACCTATTAAATGGCAACTTACACTTAAATTCAAGAATATAATGGGTCATGTGGGCAGTGGGTACAAGTCACATTTTACTAAAAACATGGAAAAATGTATAAACAATTATTATCTGTGATCAGAAATCTGCAACACTTCAGTTTCATGTCTTAAATTCAGTATAAAGCAGAATAACATTTTATGTTATTCAATTACACTTTCTTCAGGGAATATTTGTCGCAATACTCTATATTAAGCGTATACTTTAGGTGACAACAATCCAGTTATAGTTAGCTGGTGAGCTTCTTCTCACCTCAATTAGCAACATATGCAGGCTGAGAATTGAGACATTAACAAGTTGTCACTGCTCACTTCCTAATTCCTTGCTCATGTTAAATTTACTGACACATGGCAAAGGACTCAGATTCACATTTCACATTGTACACATTAATTTGTAATATAGCATGGTTCTCATTTAAGCACAGGACATTATCAATTATTATGCTTTAGCTTTAATAAAATAACATAACTTATTGTCACCATTATGTTCAGTTTAGTTCAGTCCAAGTATTTCTGTATTTCTTCAGTTCATGCCAGTTCACTTCAGTTCTTCCTTGGTTTGATTAGATTTTTGAAAGTTGCCATGGCTATGATCATTAGTTAGTTTGGTTCATCCGTGAACTCATTATCTCAAGTACATAAATTCATGTTCCTTTTAGTTTGTCCGGTCACCGTTTGCATTGAGGTGTGTTTACTCTGCTTTATGTTGGATTACATTGTGGATTATTATTAAAGATTATGTTTGAAAAGCATCATCTGCCTGTCTTCAGTCTGTCTCCACTAACACTAAACTAACAAACTACAAACACGTCATGCTGGTTTCGTCCAGCCCGAGGAGATCTGGCCCCACAACGGAGCCTGGTTTCTCTCAAGGTTTTTTTCTCCATTTCTGACTTTGTTTTTGTCCTCTTGCATTATCAGCAAACTATTTTTCTTTTAGACACTGTAAAGCTGCTTTGACATAATCATACAAATAAAGGTGACTTGACTTAATATAATTCTTTGTTTTTAAAACCAATCTGCAATCTTGTATTCATGTTTGATGCTGTTTATTGTTTTCAAAGCAAATTGATCAACTGTGATCATTTTCAAAAGTGCTTTATGAATAAACAGATTGATTAAATGATATATGATATGAACACACGCTGTTTGTTGTGCGAGGCAAAACTTGCCTCAAAGTTCTTGAACGGGAACCATTTTTCTTATTTCTTGTGTAAAAGGAAAATCTGGTGCTCATCTGGTCCTTCCTGGGGAGAAGTTTCCTCTCTGAGAAACATTTTTCAGTCAACCTGCTGGCCCACCAGGTGGTTCTCTCACTCCCCAAGCGATGCGTATGATAAACAGTATGGAAAAGCCTTTCCTACACTACAACCTCATAACATTTTTCAGATATATTTCACTACTAAAGGCTAATTAATAAAAAAGTAAGAAACTGACTGATTATTGTGAGAGAGCATAATAAATTAACAGTGCAGATAATTTCCTTGCAGTTTAGGTTCTGTAAGCATAGCATCAAAAAGGTGGGGGAGAGAGAGAAAATAAGGAGTTGCAGACATTAATTACAGTGATACCTTTTTTCATTATTAACAACTTTGGAAACAGTGTTAATTATTTTCCATGCTCGGAAGAGAAACAGATGTAAGCACTTCCATGACAGGTGTCAAGTTGCTAAGAGCGGCGAGCTCCAAGTAAGGCTGCAACATGCACAGCTTGTCTGTTTGATGTCTAACATTGGCACCAAGACTTTATTTGCTTCATATGATCGACATGACCAGGGCACATTACCCATCTCACTGAGCAGCTGGCAGTGCATTTGCAGGAGAAATAAAGATGAAATATCCATGAGCTGATGAAAAAGTAATAATTCCCCTTCAGAGCATGAGGAGCCAGAAAGTACAAGACTTTCAGACCAACAGACAGAAATCAATAAGGCCGATTTGATGTAGAACAATTTACAGATGACACTTCACTCATCACACCATATTGGAAAACATATTGTAAGTTCCCCCTCTGTGCTCCTCTGACAAGAGTAATGTGAATTATTGTTTTACAGATTGAATGGTGGGCCTGCTGAAATCTGAGGTGTAAACAAGGCGCATCAAAAGCCAGCTTTTAATTCGCACTGAATCTTGTTTTTTTGTTTTTGTTTGTTTTTTCATAAGGGATTTTGAAAACACCTTTATTTCCTCAAACATTGTTGGTAATGATTTGCCATTTTCTTTCATCCAGCACATTCTCTCATTCCATTAAATTTTGGCCACTCCATTTGACACGTGTTTATTTAATGTGGGCCCATCTGAAAATTTCATCTTTCATTCTGAGATAACCTGAAAAGTATAATTAACACTACAAAGGAATTCTATTTTACAAGCTTTTAAATGAGAAAAGCATCTGTTAAATTATTATTTTAGCTATGCTGTTGTCTGTGAACAAAGCTTCCATGTGACTGGAAGAGTGTAGAGAAATCGTTAGTTTTGAAGCCACGTTTTGTTTCTCTTCAGTTCACCTCCATACAGTATCCTTCAAAGCTCTCCATGTTCCATCTCAAAAAAAAAAAAAACTAACAGAAAAAGTAAACACATTAGATAAATGACAGAACTCTGAAAAGAACCAGAAAAGCTCTGTTCAGAACAGCAACAACGGCAATATTTTAGTCAACATCAAGAAAGTTTCAAAGGGACAGTTCATCCAAAAATGAACTGTGTAAAAAAATGTGCATTTTTTTGCACACAAAAGTTACATTTAGCAGAATGTCCCTTCAAATGGGGTTTGTTCTTCTACAAAACCCAAGTTTTTTTTTTTTTTCTAGGATTGCCAATGATGATAAAACAGGTTTGCTCTGCCTGTTTATAGGACTGCAATTTGACTCAAATTTTGTGATTATATATATTAATATCAAAGTTTTATATAAACCAAAGACTGTTTGAGTTTGCTATACAAGAATATACTACTTTGTTAAATTATTTATGAAATTTACTAGCAAAATCTGAGTGTTTTTTTACACCTATTTCTTTCAGTGTATGGATGGATATAAACTAA
This sequence comes from Carassius carassius, assembly GCF_963082965.1. Taxonomy (NCBI): domain Eukaryota; kingdom Metazoa; phylum Chordata; class Actinopteri; order Cypriniformes; family Cyprinidae; genus Carassius; species Carassius carassius. The sequence continues at coordinate 12,293,510 of NC_081764.1, forward strand.
TAATAATATTTTTTTTGTATTACAAATTATTATTACATATAAAAATTACATTTAAAACTCATGTCATATTTAACTGTTAAATAAAATGTACACAGTACTTGAAGACGGTTTGAGCATGTTACATTCCCAATGCACTCAAACTCGACCCACAGCAAAATCATAGATTGAGTTTGTATAGAGCAGCTTTTACTACAACCAAGATGATTTGAATTGCTGCAAACACAGGTGGATAATGAACTGCTCACTTGTAATAACACAGTGCCATGCTTCACTCTAAAACACACAGTGCATACATTTAATCAAATAACAATACTGGATAATCACACTAAACCACATCACAATTTCAGCCCTAGTAAGTGGTCCCAGAAGAAGAGAAGAGAAGAGAAGAGAAGAGAAGAGAAGAGAAGAGAAGAGAAGAGAAGAGAAGAGAAGAGAAGAGAAGAGAAGAGAAGAGAAGAGAAGAGAAGAGAAGGCTTTCTCCAGTATACTGGTCTGCAGAAGCATTAAAAAAAGCCCCTGGCCTTTTTCTGAATCTTTGTGTGAATGCAGTGACATAAGAGTGACAACTGAAGAAATAAGAAGACAGAAGAGGCTATTTCAGAATTCTCTATAAAGCTTCATTTAAGATCCCCCACAGCCACAAATTTCCATTTACAAAGTGTCTTGAACACATGGCTGCATTATCGAATGAGATGTGAATAAAGAAGTAATCACATATCAGTGCTGAACCTCCATCAGAACCGCCAGACACTTGATGCACCTGTGTTAAACAACTCCTTTAAACATCTGTGATAACACCTCATAGCTGGTTGTCCTGCCGAATGAACAATTTCCAACCATAGTACTCAGCCGTGTTTTGCAACAGACCTTTCATCTACCTTGTAATAAACAAAAGCAGGGCAAAGACTGGTAAGGAGGGCTGACAGGAACTCCTCTGTGGCCAGTCACAGAACGAGCAGGCTGCCTGTAGCAACCTTGTGTGTCACTTACAATTACAACCCCCCTCTAAAAATGAAAGCTAGAGGCTAAAATAGGATACAATCCACTTTCAGAACAACTTCAAATAAAACTATTTTCTCAGACTTTGCCTTTTTTCCACAAACCTCCCTTTTGTCAAGAATTCAAAAAGCAGCCTAGGTGATTCTTCATGAACAGAATTTAAACCAGTCCCAGAGTAAATACCAATTGGTTTCAGTTCCACAATGGCTACTATGTAACCTTATACTGGGGAGAGCAGATGCTATACTACTTATCTCAAAAGAAAGAAAGAAAAAAAAAAAAAAACAGGGAATTTCGCTGCAAATATGGCTTGTGTTTCCAACTCTTTCTGACATCAGACAGATAAATCCATTAATGTATACTCACTTCAGTCTGACCTTGGCTGAGGTTGCAAAGCATTAGGGAGAATATTAGTCACACATTTAAGCAGTACTTAATCTCTCTAGCCATTTTCTCAAAAACGTTGAATAGGCAGCACATCCAAACAATTGGAATTTAGCAAAACCATTTGGAAGTTAATTCATGTTTGACGTTTAATTGATCTTCATCTCTTTTGTTCAACCAAAAGGAAAAAAAAATTCAAATAAAATAAGTCAGTACTGTCACAGGACTGTCACTTTGGGCAGGCAATATAAAGCTTTACAGCATCTAAAATAGAAAAGTTTAAGTAGGCATTCTCAAGTAAATAACCATCACAGTCAGAAAATTGGTGCTATGGATTATATTGAGTCAATGTGAGTGAAAGCATATGATAGGTAATCCAAATTAAAAAGTTACTCTCTGGTTTGTGTATTTCAAGTAGAAATGTAGTTGTTTAATAGTCTTGTTTTAAAGGAGTCATGAAATGCATTGTCAGATCCAGTGGCGGTTCTACATTGAATTACACTCTGGGCGAGACCACCTTCATTCAAGACATGGATAACATAATAATCATACAGAGAGAGCATAGTTGCATACCTTTATCTTTTGCTTGTTTCTCCTCCTCTTAATTTTTTTTCCCTAAATTGGGCACCTGATGGCTTTGACCTTTTCCTGTCCATCTCTGTGTTTATTTGGCACTGGACAATCAACAGATTTCCCATCCCCCCAACACTGTCACTCACAACCAGAAGTCAAAACTAAACCAAATCACCTCGATGACCACATAAACGTTTTGTATTACCCATTTTTATTTCCATTTCACACAATTCAGAAAAACAAAAATGTGCAGGAAATATAGGCCTGTATTTATAATATTATGAATGAAATGTGCATTATTTGGAAGTCGAGGTGTGACTGACTTTAGCCCACTGACTCCATTAGAGTATTGCTCTAGAGTGGATCCAAAAAACGCTACTGATCAGATCATTATATTAATGAATATTAGCCTAAGAACTTTTTTTATTATTATTTAGTTGCATCAAAACAGTTTAAATATTCCTATATTTTTTATTAGAAAAGCAAACACTATAATACTTTTCCATATACTGTTTCCTTTCTTTGTTTAACAGTTTTGTCTAATAATGTTTATTAATAATCAGAACTGTTAAACAGAGGCAGTTTACCAATGAAGACAGAGCATGGGAGTGACATGCATTCAGACGCTGCCGTACTCAATGTCAATGTCAAAATCTCTCATTTCGAGGTTGAATTCTAAAGTGACCAAACCACCTGAGCTTTTAAGTAAAAGATGTTTCATTCCCACAGCTGGGCTGGCAGAGTGTTAAGTTGAGTGCCTTGTGGCCTGTGGTGCTAGTAAGAAGTGATGTAATGTAGAAGCACTGAATGAAGAGGCATAATCTTCCCTTTTTAAGCCTCCCCAACCTTTTTGTAGAGACTGTGAACATGTGGTGAGGAATCTCAATGACAAACTTGCCATGCATCAAATAGCATGCAAAGGCTCTTTCTGCTGTCATTTGTGGAGTGTGCAGAGTCTGGACAGAGTTTGAAACACATTGGTTTGGTTCCAACATTAGTGAGCTAATGTCATACATGACTGATTTGGAATGCTGTACATGCATGTAGAGCAGACTCTTTAATTTGCCATAGTTGCTAGACTAAAAAAAAAAAAAGTGTATTTATTTATTTATTTATTTATTAATAAATTATTTAATAAATTTCAACCTATTTAAACATTCCAATTTCTAACCTACAGGGCACAAAGTCTGTGAAAGATATGTGAAAACTGTAAGACACTGAAAGCATTCCAAACCACTGTAAAAGTTAAATAAGTTTAGGCAGAGTCCAAATCTACAAGGGCCACAGGGTAGCTCTAGTCTACCTTGTAGCTGTATAACTATAGACTGTAGCTTATCTGTCATTCAGATGTTTCTGACCATAGGAATGCTGTTGGCAGAATACATTGGATTAGTAGACCACTTTCCATTTTGCCACTTTAAATGCCACCTCCATGTCAGTGTGTAGCAATTATTACAATGTGTAGAGGTTTCATCATCATCAGCCATTTCAATTCATGCATTCAGGTGCTAACAAACATGCTGGTGCTGTAATCATGGAAGATGCTAATACTTATTGTGACACTGCTTTTCACATAATACTGTGACTATTCTAATGTCATGCCTCACATCGCGCCTTTGTTAATCATGTTTTACCTTTAGCTGATGCTCAAAAGCACCTTTTTGTATTTAATCTTCCATGCAAAAATCTATGGAGAAAATAATGGGCATCCAGATTGCCTGATGAAAAATGCAGTATGTTTAACACTGGCTCCCTGTTATTCATCTTGACTCCATGGTGCAAAAAGATCTGGGGCCCCATTTATAACCTTTGCATACGCACAAAGCCTGCCCTGAAAGAGGCGCATGCCACTTCCTACGCAAAAGGTGGGATTTACAAAAACAAACTTGATGGGAAAATGTGTTCACCTGCACACAAACTCAGACCCATGCGTACAGACTTTTTTTTTCCTTGAGTGAGAAAAGTAATGAAGTTAACTCTGATTTTAAACTCTGCTTTCATGTCGATGTACACATTTACATTTAATATTCCACAATCACAGTCATTACTCAGAAGTTAAAACCAAAATTACATGAATTTAGACAAAGCCTATTTGTAGAGGATGCGCTTGATTCCTTTTCCTGTGGCATGCTATGTTTTAATGACAGTGAGGAGTGCTTTCTGCACAATAATCTTTAAATTCATCTCATGTTATGAGAAAATATATTTTTTTAATTTATATATATATATATAAATTAAGCACCAAATTAAATTAGCCCTCATTTCAACTAGAATACTGGAGTAAAGACTGCTAAAAATTCAGCTCTGCCATCACAGAAGTATAACACATTTTAAAATATTACATTATAAAATACAAAAAAACATATAAAAAAAAATCTTATTGACCTCAGACTTTTCAGAAGCAGTGTAATCAGAGAGTCTGAAAAACATACACTCACATGAAGTCAGTGGAAACTGATTGAAATTGAGCGGTTTATATGAACTTCTATTCTAGTTGGTTATGTATTACTGATATTATTCCTGTTGATCGCATTTGCTCCATTTAAGTGTTTTTACAACACATCTCTCATTACTGCAAAAGTTACAAAAACCAGGTCATGATGGAGTTAGAATGGTTTTAAATTTCAAGGCTGGCAATACCGTACCCGTTTCCTGATAAAATGGTTACACATTTCTAACTCATTTACGTTCCACTGTAGATGCAATAATGTAAAAACCCCCAAAAAATTCTATGGAATTTATGATATGCTGTTGCCAAAAAAAGAGCTGGTAAATTACTTAAAATGTCAAAGATCTAGAACAATTAGAGTATCCAATTAAATAAAAATCCATGTCAAGAAATGCTCGAACTCTTTAAGAAACAATTTTGTAATTATTCTTACTCATGTATGATCTTCTGAATATGATTAGAATTCCTGAAGGTAGCATGCAAACACTTCTCGTTGACGGACAGTGCATTTGATGGTTCATGCAAAAAAAAAATATATATATATATATATATAAAAAAATTAATATAGAATGTTCAACAAGCAGCTGCAGCCATTTAAATGATTAGCAATAGGTCACTCTGACATATGAGCATTTTGGAACAATTTTTCTAGCTGAAATGTTTACTGAGGCTTACACGACCTGGCCAGGATTCAATATGGTACACTAAAAGTGTAATCATCTCTGATTGAATAACTTTGAAACTGGCTTGCTCAGCATATGGTGGCTCTAAACCTTTTCTAAAACTCTATCACAAGCTCTTCAATTTATCTCTTCAGGCATGCAGCTTTTCTAACGGGTCACTTGTTTCCTTCAACCTGATAGAATTAAAATAATTTATAAAATCAGCTAATTTCCACTGGGATATTGTGTACATACAGTACGCTTTGCAGAGATGTCATTAATTACGTGGCTTTGGCTTTCAGAGCTTTAGTAGTGCTATCAAATGGAACAGTTCATGTGTCATCTACAGCTAGTAGCAGGTGTTGGAAGACGGTTTACAGAAAGTGATGTGGAGCTGAATGTTTTAACTTTCTCTCTCTCTCTTTCACTTGCATTTCAATCTCCTTTTGCTTTCCACTGAAGCCTCTCACACATAATCCCCTTTAACACCAACAGAGAGAGGTCACAATTTAGCAGAAGTTTTTTTTTTTTTCAGATGCAGTTATTGTTCCCTGGGATTTGAGGTCTGGGATGTATATATGAAAATACAATTAGACTAGGCAACCACCATTCTGACAACAGAAGGTCTTTAGAGAATACAAAACATTACCACACTTGCTGCTTTTCACTCTCGCTGGCACCATTTCACCAATTTTGTTATGAAATTCCGTTATATTTCTATTATTTCTGAATTCCCAAGGCATTTTTATAACTACACTCTGGCTTATTGGTTTTTCATGATGTTGCACCATTCAGTAAATCTAGCATTTCAAACATATAATCAACACAAGGTTATCTCAACCACGTTTAAGTTCCAAAGGAAAGAAAACAAAATATGGACTATGTATTTTGCCATATATAAACTTATTTCAAAATCCAGTCCATAATTATTGTTTAATAAAGTAACATAAATAGTTTATGTTGATAAACTGTAAGCCAATAAATTTTTTTATGATACAGCAGGTAACTTATAAATGACCTATACTGAAATAATATGCTATTTTGTTTAAATAAAGTAAAAACATAATTTGAAACACTGTATAAGACAAGTGAATTAAGTCATCACAACATTATAAAGTACAGAATGAAAAATAAATATTTATTTTGTGTTTGTGTTATGAAACTAACTTGTTTTTAAAGATGAACCATTATGGCAGTAAAAAGGTATAAAATGTAATATGCAACCATGGTTCCCTGAGTAGGGAACGAGACACTGCATCCTCTATGGGTCGCTATGGGGAAAAACTGCCTTGTCGTGATCTGTGTCTGAAGCATAGATTCAAAAAACACCAACAACATGTTGGCCGGTGACAGCTCATGATTTCACTACCGGTGCGACTATAGTATAAATAGGCGCCGAGACAACACGTAATCCACTTCTTTGTCTAAAGCTTGCATCCGAAGCATGGTAAGAAACCTAGATGATGCAGTGTCTCGCTCCCTACTTAGGGAACCATGGTTACATAAATAACCTGAGACGTTCCCTTTCAAAGGAACTTCAAACTGGGTCCTCTAGTGGTCGCTATGGGGAATGATATACTCACACCACCATGCTCAGGGGAGTGCATGCCAGAAAACCATGGCGAGCACTAGGTACCAACTCTACCAAAGATTTAAGGGAGTTGCCCCTGGGACGTTAGATGGCTGTCTGTGACATTATCCCCTACGGCCAAAAGCCTAGACTACATACCCCAAAAACGTACCTGTTAGGGCCAGACTCCTGGGCCCGGGGTAGAGCTCAAAGCTTGGAATCAGGAATAGATACCTTTAAGGGGATATGACCAAGAGCCTAGCATCATACTAAGTCTTTGCCTGTCACACAGGGGCTACCGCTTGCTCTGCATGGGCTTGCTGAAGGAACTGTCTCTACAAATCCCTAGTAGCAACACCCTGTTAAAGTAAGTATCCAGAGGATACTCAGGTGGAGGGGTGCCCAAGATGGAACCAGGGCTTTAACCAACTCAATAAAGGGCATGAAGCTGCTGCACGTAGCCCTCACCATACAGGATTTTAGAAAGAGCACAAAGTACTAGTGTGCGACCTTACCACAGTGTGCATTTTAGAAAGTGTACAAAGACTACACGTGCACACTTACCATAATACGGATTTTAGAGATACCATTCTAAGGGGCTCTCGTGGCACTCTGAAAGAGCAGCCCATAGATGGAAATTGTTCAACTCGATCTATGGTATAATGCTGGAATGGCTAGCAGTAAAATACCTAGCTGAGGGAGCAACACACCCACCTCTGGATCAGGATCTGTGGTGCAGCGCAACTCAGCTACCTCATCGGGAGAAAGGCCCTCACTTTCAACCAGATCTTTCAGCAGATCAGCCTGATATGCCTGAAGCACTGCCATCGTGTGCAACGAAGCGACAGCCTGACCTGCCACTTCTGTGTATGCCCTGCCATTTAAGCAAGATGTATCCTGAAAGGCTAAGATGGCAAAGAGGAATTCTAAAGAGAAGATGCCTTCCCCATGGAGAGATAGCAGGCCAGCATCTCTTCAACAGGTGGCATCTTCTCATAACCATTCTCATTCATCCCTTGATGTTGGCATTAGTATGCTGGAATCTTTGGATGCCGGAACGAGAATGAATTTTTTAATTAAATTAAATTAAATTAAATTAAAAAAAATAATTTCAAGCCGGAGTGCAGCATAATGTGGTTACCTGAGAAGGACATGATATAAACCATCTTTCAAAAAACTGCAGACAGATCCACACTATAAATTTCCTATATAAACAAAAGGAAATTACTGATAGGGAGAAATTTCCCATCAGGTCCTTTCCATGTTCTCACTGTGATGCAACTCACAGCATGCATTCAAGCTCCGCCCAACTGCTAGATTACCTCGGAAATCAAGCGCGAACAGAACTGCTGCCGGGAATGCAACGCTTTTCCCGTGAGAGGTGAACGCACTCATGCAGACGCTATCTACAATCTCGGGTAAATGGTGAAATACTCCTCAGTAGTCCCGCAAATGCACCACAATGAGCACAGCAGTCCACATTCAACTCCTTCGAGAGCTAAATGTGCTTGCTCTTCATCACACACACAGCCACAGCACGCGAGCTGTGTGAACTGCAGGTATCAGAGCAAAGCCCCTGGTGAGATTAATACACTCCTAGATGCTGTACTCTTCAAACAAAACAGTCATTGAGGAAGAAGAGGCAGATGACGTGTCCTATTTATACTATTGTTGCACCAGTGATGCCATGACCTGTCGCCGGCCAACATGTTATTGGTGTTTTTTGAATGTATGCTTCACACACAGGTCACGATGAGGTGTGTTCCCATAGCGACCCCTAGAGGACGCAGTTCGAAGTTCCCTTGATAGGGAACCACTTATCCAGTATTAACCAATACTGAAATAAATTAATAAATAAGTGAATAATTTAAAATTAAGATTAAAAAATAAATACTGGCTAACTAAACAATGTGGAACATATAAATATATATTTTAGTGTGTGTGTGTGTGTGTGTGTGTGTGTGTGTGTGCAAGTTTTTGTGACATATCAGGACACAACTTTGTATAATGACATGGGTATGACACAGGTATTACATGGAGAGGGTGACTTATGAGGACATAACCCATGTCCCCATTTTTCAAAACGCTTATAAATCATACAGAATGAGCTTTTTTGAGAAAGTAAAAATGCACAAAGTTTCTAGTGAGGGTTAGGTGTAGGGCCATAGAATATACGGTTTGTACAATATAAAAACCATTATGCCTATGGGATGTCCCCACTTTTCACAAATACAAACGTGTGTGTGTCATCTATAAGGATTTTTTCAAAATAATATGCAGAAAATCACCATTATTGGTTCCACCAGAAGAACATTTCTTAAAATAACAATATTTTTTAATAATTAATTAAATAATTAATAATCTGAAGATAATTGTTTCCACTATAAAGAACCTTTTGGTCCAATATAAAAGTTCCATGGGTGTTAAAGTTTCTTCATGGAACCACAGATGACAATAAAGAACCTTTATTTTTAATAGTGTAATCAAGCTCACAACACAGATAACAGACAAATTCTTATAGAAAGACAATGCACAGCTATCAGTGTCAGAAAGACTTCTGTACACTGTACACTCTCTGAATTTACATTACAATCAAATTTCAGCAATGGATTATGAAATCACCAAACTAAGACTCTGCCAACACATCATGATGTAATAGTTTGACAACAGGGTGTGGTGCTGTGTTATTTCCAGCTAATTGGCATTTGGGTTATATAAAGGGATTTCAATTGCAGCTGGCGGTGGTGTTGATTCAGTGCTAGGTCTGATTAAATTCTGCAGCCTCCTGTCAGATGCAGTTGGGCTGGCATCAGTTATCTATGTGATATGTGTCTTCTGGGTGGCACTCCTTACTTCCATCTGCCATTACCACTCACGCCAGTAGGCTTATTTCACTCATGCTCCTGTTGTTGTTGCAGCTCTGTTATGTTTAATTTGTCTACTGCTGTAAACATACATTGTCTAGATATGGTCGTATATTTGGTGAGTGGCCTGAAGGAAATAAAGCAGACAAGCCTGTGGTTGCAGAAAGAGAGGAATCGAATAGAAGAGACTGTTATTTGAAGAGTGACAGCAGCGAGAAAAATGAAATCCCTGAATTCTGAGAAAATCCTTCAAATGAAACAGAAGGAACACAATTATTTATATATTAATTTCCCACGGCTGTGTTTACAGAAACCAAAGGGACATAATGCACACAATAGAACACAAACCAATGAAGATAACCTCTGAATAGGCATGGGCCGATTACCGGTTTCAAAGTATACAGTGATTTGAAAATGTCACAGTTTCAAAACCACTAATATTTTCCATTATACCGTTCCTGCAGTATGCGCTGTTTTCCATGTCTCCTCAATGACTGAGAGAGTAGGAATCCCTCAGGCTGAGTGCAGTTTAAAGATTAACACTGACCCCTCCTCCTCCTGTTGGTGCGAGCAAGTGGTCAGTCACGTGTGTATAGGATGGCCGAACTTAAGGAGCTGCCCCCAGAATTTAAGGCCCGGACACATCACATTCAGCGTTCCTTTCCGTCTCACGCACACCCGCGTCAGCACAGATTTCAAAAGTATAATGAACCACAGATGAGTGCGGACGGATGAGCTCGACACATGCACAGTACCATGGGGTTCGCAGCTGTCCGCGAGCCCTCTTGATGACGAAAATAACCAGATGCCGACAGTGCGCGGATGGCTGAAGTATACTTTGGTCTATATGCGATCGGCAACCAGTCGCTTTTTTTGTCTTATTGCAACTCTGTTCTGGACTTGCACAAACTGCGTTGCAATTCAATAATTTTTCAAAATGTAATTTATGTGAAAATATGAAGTCTATGAGAGCTAAAGACGCTGAAGACAGACGCACAGAGAAAAATACTGTAGCAGGCAGATCACTCACTGTTCATGATGCACAAACTGTTGGAAGAAAATCCTCAATATTGATTTGGGGGTTTAAATGTATGTGTTTCTGAGGGGAACTGACTGTATTCTGAAAAGTTTACATGGTATTTTCTTTTCATCTCGTCTCTGTATGTTCATATTAAAGCAGTGTTTAAGCGCAGCAGTGTTTCAGCACAGCTTTGTTTACAGCAGTAACCAAGGAAACGCTGTATCTGCTCTGTATCTGGTGTTCCAGAGGCGACTCCTGCTGTTAGAGAATGAATATGCATCTCATTCAGAGCTTCTGCTGTTTGTTTCATTCAGGCATGTAGTATTTTTTTTTTTTTTTACCCAGCCAACATTTCAGAGCTGTAACAACAATATTATATATAATTAATTAATTAATTAATTATAATATAATATAAAGAAGTTAATATTTTTTAGAAGTACATTTCTATTTAAAATGTATACAATTATCCATTATTCAACAGTACTATGTAACAGGCAAAAATACTGACAAGATCAGAATTAAATGGGGGACATTTGTGAACAATTAAGCACAAAATGTCAGCTTTTTTTAAATCCTTGATCTTTGCAAATATGGTCGTTTTGTGTCCCTCTTAGTCTTTGAAGACAGCATACATACAGTCCATTTTGTGTTGGTGATGATGTATAACACTTGTGAAATTAACAATGAATTGACTTGAGATCAAAGCTTAACATCATGGCGGTTGCATTTTCAAAGAGCTTTTTTTGCTAGGTGTTCTACAGCCCTCGAGTCCATTTAGCTGGTGTGGATTGTAATGTAAATGGGTGATTACTTAAAGCCTGATTCGGGTGCAGCTAGTTTTTTTCCCCGGGGAGGTTAGGTAAATTTGTTTTCCTCACACTACCTATATAAAAATTACAGAGCACATTATACTGTTTTTCAGCTAACTTATGTGTCCCCTGAGAAATCAAATACCATACAAATAGGAATGTATGTGTTTGAGGTATATTATATTTTCACAACATTTCTCTGTTTTGACCTTCAACGAATACGTAAATTGAGCTAATTTCCTCGTTGTGCTGCCTAGTGCACCTACATTATGAATTTAGACCTTTTTGCCAATTTTCTGGGTAAAATAACAGTTGGTGGCTCAAGTACTGTTGGCATCTCATCTGAAAATGGAATTTTAAAAAAGTAGAGTTTCATCAAGGACAATTCAGAACAGTAAAGAAAAAAAAAGACCAGGAAAAAAAATATAATTAACTCATTATTCTGTATTCTTTTCTGGTTTTGATCATTTCTGTTCATCTGTGCCAATTACGGTACTGTATATAAAGCCATATTTCTTTTGATATGTGAAAATGTGTAAATGTGTCTCTTATATTTATGTCTTTCTCATGCCTAGCATATGCTGCCATGCCCATTTGCTCAAGCATAAATTTGACTGACAAGGTCTTGCATGTAAACCATGCTGAGCAGGTTTCAGTAAACAGATGGTGCATTTTAATATCCTAGAGGGCTGAGAGCACAACTAAATGCTCAAAGATTAGACTAACCAGTCTTTTGAGTCTGGTGATCTCCCAGACCAGCTTGTCAGATAAGAGGAGTACTCGTCAGGTTTAGGATTCACAAAACAGAGAACAGACTAATCCTCACTAAAGGAAAATGTACAGGTATCAATAGTAAAAAGATTTGTGTGAACTGTTTTTCACATGTCTCTGATAGACCAAACAAGGCCTGCCTGGATAAAGGGGGATTTTTTTCTCTCTCTCTAATTTTTTTAGAGATTTCCTAGATAAAATATTTCTGAGGCAGCGTTGCCAACATTTTCAGTGTCAGGGCTTTGGTATTGGAAAGAAAAAAAAAAAGAAAAAAATTATATATATATATATATATATATATATAATTTTTTTCTTTTTTCTTTTTTTTTTTTTGAGTCATTTATCATTCCATTGATTGACCATCATATTGCTGCTGAGAATGTAGCAATAACTTGCACCTTTCTCAGTAAATCTATTCATAAAAGACACATTTCTAAAAAATTTAACTTTTCTTCCAGTCTTATTTTTTTTCATGTCACCTGAATTGCTTGCAGCGTGAATCACCAAAATTCCAAATATTATTTTTAAGATCTTTGAAAAGATGGATGTGCCTCATTTAACACATTCATTACATCCACACAATGGAATAGCAAACTGTTGGCAAGAAACTGGCATAATCTGTGACTGCAAATACAGAACACATGTCTGAAAGCACTGTTTGAGGGATGCTCAATTAGGAAATGAATGCCATCACATCCTTATGACCAAAATCCATAATTCAATAACATAAGCACTTTTTTCTTATTTTATAGCAATATCCACCCACAGTGGAAGCTGTCAATGGCTTCTGATAACATCCTGCCAGGTCCAGCAAGCACTGATTTAATGTGTCCATCTGGAAAATAGAAGTATGTGCCTGTTAGTGTGTGTGTGTTCACAACCTCGACTATCCCGACACAGCATGAACCACAGCTGCAGCAATCAAGGGAATTTGAAGATGCAATTGCTAGAAATAATGAACCAATTAAAATGAAATGCCACTCATAAAAACAAAGTAATCTTTCAAGCAGTCCATCATTTATTGAGGGAAAGCAGAAGCCTCCCTTTATAGGGGTCATATCTTGAAAAATCTAATTTTACTTGATCTTTTGAAAATACAACAGTTTAATGTACCATGTAAACTAACATCCAGAAGTCAAAACTCTTTTTCATTACTTGCTGTGTGAACGAATCATTTTGGTGAACGAACTGAAAATGAACGAATCTCTTAGAATCAAAATTTCCACCACAAAGACTGAGCTCATGCCTCATCTTCGCGCCAGTTATTCAGCCAATAAAGTGTAGGCCTATGTATTTCAAAACTGTGTCTAGTACTATATAAATTAACGACCCGACTGACCGCGACCCCAATATCATAAAAAATATTTTTGGATGACTCGTAACTGCTGGTGACCGCAGGCACCCGCAATTTTTTGGATCAACCCTTTTGTTTGTTTATGCTCAAACAGCACCATTGCAAACTAACTAACATTAAAAAAGTGAATTCGCAAATCAACCACCCCTTTAATACATAATTACAATCAATTAGAAATAAAACAAACAAATACTTCAAAATAAATATGAATAAATACATATAATTATTTATCAAATTATGAATAGACAATTTAAAAAGGAAGTATGATTTTTTTATATAAACGATTATAAATAAACAAACAAATGACCAATCTTTCAATGGTATGTGTGTTTTATGCTTTTCATGAAATCAACAGCAGTTCCCATTCAGTCGGTCACTCTAGACGTCATGTCGGTGACCGACAAAATTGGAATTGTGATATCCAAATGTCAATACAAAAATGTTTTCAGGAAAGCATGTTCACTCCAGTGAATATCACTATTCAATAAAAGAGAGATAACGTATACATTATATTCAAAATAATTCAAACTCACCAAAACTCTTTAGATGGTATGTGAAGAGCCTGTAATATCCTTAGCAAACATGCCACAACACATCAACTGACTCAAGAATATAGTTAGAGGACGACAATAGATATCTGTATATATCCATACATATCCTTCATACAACTGAAATATTTGTAGCATGCCCTGGGGCCTGTACCATGAAGGTAGATGAACAAATTCAGAGTTGCAAGGTTAGTTTTGAGTTGACAAAACCAAACCACTCCAATCCGGCTTTGTTGGTACATGTTGGTAGCATCAACTTTCTTTGTCAAATGTGCAAATGAATGTGACATCACTGGCGAACAGCCAATCACGAGCCTTGGTTAAAGGTTTTGTTAAAGGTTAAGAGATTGAATAATATGAATTGAAATGCATTTGCAATACAAAAAGTACTTGTTCATTAAGGAGGAAAAATAAAATAAATTGTCTAGCTTTACCAGAGCAGTCACAAGTGAAACTTGTTATATACACATCGATAGAGACTTGACTGTAAGGTCACATAGTCTTTTTTAAAGCATTATCTATTGATTCTACAGCTTATTTATATTACATACGATCTGTTTATATTAACATTCATTTAAAATAAATTATTTATAATAACTGTTAAACTAAAATTGCTTGTGTGTAATGGATTATTAATGTAAATGATATAATTATATAAATAATATAAAATAATTGCAATTGTCATTAAAGTCAGACATTTTTTAGTACTAATGGCCTTTAATTTGGAGAAAGTTAAATTTGGGGAGTGACTTTTTTTGTGTCAGACATGTCACTTTGCACACATCTGATTAGTCCAATTTCAGTTTGAGATCAATAACTCAGAACATAACCTCCCCCCGGAGCAGGTTAGCCATGGTGTGTAAGTTACTATGGCATAAACACAGCTAAAAGCCAAGCCACTTTCATGGCACCTAAAATCCAGGATTGGTGAAAACTAAACTGAAACTTAACTAGCTAGCCAGCTAATCCGGCTTCATGGAACAGGCCCCTGGATGACCCGTGTAAACTGTAGGCATTTCCAAGATCAAAACAAATTGCAGATGCTCCAGCATATCAGAGGCCCGTTTCGGAAAGGAGGTTAAGGGAAAACTCTGAGTATGTTAAACCTGAAATAAGGGTAAACATACTCAGGAAACCCAGAGTTTTCCCTTATTCCGGTTTCAGAATGGAATGTTTGACAAGCCCGAGAAAGCAGGGTAAATCAAGACCGTTTCTGAAACCGAGGTAACTTATACTCAGAGTCAGTTAGCATGGTAACTTACACTGTGAATCTAATCTGATCCAGAGCAGGTTTTCTTCGTTAAACCCAGAGTTGCTTTCAGTCTCCTTCCCCTTTCTCTTTCAATCTTCAACACCTAATTCACTCACTGCAAAAAAATGCATTTAGTGAATATTTTAGAATCTTGAGAGTTGAGTGCATTTTATTTAAAACAAGAAAAATATTAATAATGCAAATGGAAACAAAAAATGTTTTACTCACCCCATTGGCAGATAATTAGCAAAATAGGAAAACAAAACACTTAAAAGACTAAATATCTTTTGTCATTTTTCTAAAGCAGAAAATACTTCTTGAGTTAAGAATCTTTAGATATTTTGACTGGAAACAACAAGACAAAAATTCTAAGAAAATAATTTGTGTGTTTGTGTGTGTGTGTGTGTGTGTGTGTGTGTGTGTGTGTGTAGGTACATTCATCCATTGCACATTTTTATCATGCAGACACTCTGAACTTGACAAAAATGTGTAGATGAGGAGGATGCAGTAATTCATGGGGAGTTACATTTGCCGTACATCCGGAGATATTTTTTGACCATATCTACATGCATATTTATTTGAGCGGTACCATTTTTAAATGGTAGTTTTCTATATAACATCAGGGATGCAGAGCACATTAGTAAGGTCGATATGCTGAGCAGTAAGAAAAGTGTCTTTCACTCTTGCTCTTATAAGATTTGTGTAGTTTTAGACAAACCCATTGGAAATGAAGATGATTACCGAATGGAATTGAAGAATGCCAGATGGAAGGGTAGACCGAGATATTTGTCGTAACTACCACCACAGCTGTTAAACTTATTTGGTCATCTTTATTTCCTAAAAATACAAAAGCAACAGTTATTATTTTTCCTGTTGGATTTTAATATTCTTCCAATGTGGTATTGTGACCATCTCTTCATCTGTTCTTCATTATTATGCGAGCCGTCCTATTGTTGGCTGAGTAGAAGTCAAATGTTAATTTCATTACTCTAATTAAGAAACGCAATAGTTAGCAAAGGGGAACATTTTATTACGTGAAAAGTGCATTAGAGTATGTGGGAAAAGCTGCTGCGCACTGAAATAGACAGAATGATATTTATGTAGTATGTCAAATACCTGTAAAGTCATGTTTATGTTTAAAGCTTTAACTTGATTGAATTCAGTTTTTTTATCACCAGGAGATATTTTTGGGAGGCTTTTATTATTAAGCAGAAACATGCAACTTGATTTTGGGTGATAAATGAAAGGGCATCAAAATAACGTTTGCAGAGGAGAGTGCCTCTCTATAGCAGAGATGCTTGGGTAGAAGAACTTGCACGCTTCAATAGCTTGAAATGATTAATGAGTTCCCCCCTACAGTGGGCTCTCCTCTACAACACTATTTCCCCTGTGAAGACAAATTCCTCTGATCTTGCTGTGTCTGGTGGCTAAAATATTCAATGCATTAACCCATCATTTAGATTCATTGTGAACCACATCACAAAGTCACTGTTGGGCCCACAGCTGTAAGCGAGAGACTAATGTTTCTTTTTGGACTCTGCATGAAGGTTGTACTGTGTCTAACCCACCTAACATCACCCCTTACTACCACAACATTCCCACAGGGAATGCTAAGCCATTTAGAGAGCCCATTAGATGGATTCAATGCTTCATTGAAACTAAGGAATGTGTTTAGTTTCTTACCTGTGAAATGGTTAGTAGGATAGATTCGGATGACAGAATATGGGTCATTGCTGCCTCTGGGAGGGTCAGGGCCGATTTTCCTGGTATCATTTTGTGGTTTTGGTATGACTTTATAAAAGTCACTTGGGACATGACCGAAAGTTGTCAATAAATGACAGCTGACCACAGTGACTTTTGTATCTGAAAGTCTTTATTTTGGATTTGTGTTAGTGTGAGAAAAGTTTTGCAAGACTACATCAGTTTTAGAAGCTTTAGAAAAGCTTTTTAGAAAAAAAAAACATTCATAAGCATAATGACGTCGACCCCAACAGCCAGTGGAACAGTAAACATAATAGTAGCTCTGTGTTAGTTTCTTTTAAAACAGGGCATTTGGACAGTAAAATAAATAAATAAAAATGTTTTAATGAAGTCATGTATACTCTCTTTGGCTTGTAATAAATCCCCATTAGGGCTCCTTGCCCTAAGGCTGACAATCATGCTTTAGCAGCCACCACAATAAACTTCGCCTGACTCTTAAACCTGCTCATTATTGAAATACATTAGTTATGATAATCCCTGCCATGGCTTCAAATTCAGAGAACACTCAGCATTAAACTTTTAAGCTGTAATTAAAAAATACATTGGTTGCGGTCCCTAAGGAAAGATCTGCCTCCAATCCCATTGTATACTGAGGACACCTAGTAGCTTGATTTGGTATAATACGGAATTATAGGATGAATTCAACAACTGTGAACACTGATAGGGTCACTGGGACTGGCACTGTGCAGTTTACAAAGCACAAATTCAGGATTGAATCAGCACAAATTACAAACTGAATGTGAGATTTAAACTTGTTACATAAACATGTTAAAGACCCCACAAAATCACCAGAGCGCAGTTTTCTGTACTGTCTAGGCTTTTGATATTAGAAATATGGGAGGGACAACAGACACTTGGTACATAATGTCAAAAAGATCAAATTTCCGACAATGTCATAATAAATAGAGTGAATTTTCGTTGATAGCTAGGTTTCTGAGGTACAGTAGCAGCGTGTCAGTGACAAAACATGGAGGAAACAATGGTTGCAGCATTTGTGTTTGATGGTAAATGTGTTAAATACACACACACACACACATATATATAGAAAATGATAATAAATAAAATATAAAGCAATCAGTTCGGACATTACACAGCACTCATTCAATAAATGCACAGTTAAACAGAGTTTGCATTTAAATGTGACTAATGTTTTAGCACATCTGATCTCTTCTGGAAGCTGATTCCAACTACGGGCAGCATAATAACTAAAAGCGGACTCCCCTTGTTTTGTTTGAATCCTTGGTGTTTCTACCAGACTTGATCGTAATGATCTGAGTGGTCTGTAAGGTTTATATTGAGTGAACATAGCTGCTATTTTTTTAGGTCCTAGGCCATTAAGTGATTTATAAATGGGTAAAAGTGCTTTAAAAACAATCCTAAATGTAACTGGAAGCCAGTGTAAGGACCTGAGGTCTAGTGTGATATGCTCAGATTTTCTGGTTCTAGTCAGAATCCTGGCAGCAGCGTTCTGGATGAGCTGCAGCTCTCTAATGGTCTTTTTGGGAAGGCCGGTGAGGAGACCATTACAATAGTCCACCCTGCTGGGTCATAAAGGCATGAACATGTTTCAATGGAAACAAATCTTGACTGGAAATAAAACATCTAATTCTTGCAATGTTTTTTTTTAGATGATAGTATGCTGATTTAGTTCCTGCTTTGACATGACTACTGAAACTAAGGTCTGTCTCCAGAATCACAGATTCCTGGCTTGATTTTTAGTTGTTAGACCACTAGAGTCAAGGTGCTGTATGCATTCACCTTGAGACCTTCATCTTTGTTTCCAAAAGCAATGACTTCAGTTTTTTCCTTGTTTAAAGGGATAGTTCACTCTCAAATTAAATTTTGGTATGTTTTAGCTTACCTCAAGGACATCCAAGATGTAGGTTTCTTTGTTTCCGCAGTATTTCCCATTTTGATATTTTTAGGTCAAACCTTTCTTGTCTGTGACTCATATAATGGAGGTCTATGGTCACCACCTCAAAGAGCAGGCACAGAGGAGTCCAAATTAAATAATTCCCCATCATAAGTACACACTAATGACCTAAGACACGAAACGAGCGGTTTGTGTAAGAAAACGAACAGTATTTATATAGTTTTTACCTCTTGTACACAACCACGTCGAACTGATCTGTGGGCGCAAGTGCTTCCTGATGTGACGTGGGCGCGCGCTCTGGCTTAGTCTGCGCAATCACAGAGAGTGCCGGAAGTGATCTCTCGCACGTGTACATCACTCATTGTTTACACTTACTGTCTATGGTTTACACAGAGACTTCGGAAGTGTTACCTTTCACTGTGAAGATCTAAACATATTTAGACGTACAGGAAATTGCAATGGAAGACGATTTTAATATATCCATAGACAACGTTTAATTTTTCTCACAACCATATTTATTTGAACCAGAATACACAGACCAAGTACTCAGGAGCGATCCGCTGCAGCAACACGTCTTCAAGCCTCAGAGAGACAGAGATCTCTTCAAAATTGGTGGTGTTTTAGTAGCAATTGTTGTGAGATGCCAACAGAAGTGGAGAGCATATGTTGTCATGAATGGAACAACTACAAGACGACAACGAGGGCATTTACAGTATCGCATCATACACCTGCCTGACTGAAGTTCCTGAGTTTTCTCCGCTGTTGAGACGCAGCGTTTTGCACGTTGTGTTTAGTTTGCCACGTATAAACTGGAGGTGACGTCCAATGCCAGAGGGACCCAATGGCACGCTGTCAATAGAGTGAGTAATGTGTTGTATTTTTATTATAATCGCAACGATTATAGGGTGCATTATAAACAAATTAATTAATTACAATTACTGCATTATATTTGTATACGTGGTTGGGTACAACAGGTAAAAACGATATAAATACTGTTCGTTTTCTTATACAAACCGCACGTTTCATGTCTTAGGTCATCAGTGTGTACTTACGATGAGGAATTGTATAATTTGGACTTCTCTGTGCCTGCTCTTTGAGGTGGTGACCATAGACCTCCATTATATGAGTCACAGACAAGAACGGTTTGACCTAAAAATATAAAAATGGGAAATACTGCGGAAACAAAGAAACCTACATCTTGGATGTCCTTGAGGTAAGCTAAAACATACCAAAATTTAATTTGAGAGTGAACTACCCCTTTAACAAAATTCTGAAATTAATTTAATCAATGCACTGGCAGAGGGAGTCAATGTGGCTGTAGTCTTTTGGTGATAAGGCTAGGTAAATCTGGACATCATCAGCTTAACTGTGATAGACAATTTTGTTCTCATATTTTTCGCATTATTTGACTTAATTCTGTTTGTTATTTTGTTTCCGTTTTTTTTTTTTTCCAAAAAGAATGATCCCAGTCTTTTCCAGACAGTGAGTCATATAGTTTATAAGGTAATTTCACACTCGATTGATTTTTTTGTATCAAATCAGAACACAGTTTGGGCAATACTTAACACCAGGTATGGGAATCCATATTGGAGGTGAAAAGGGGGGATCGGAGCATCCCTATATACCCCTGGCATATCAAAATAAAAAATAAATAAAAATTATTAAAAAAAAAAAACTAAAAAAAAACGAATGAACATCAGAGGGTTAATAATTAATACACTCAGAAAAAATAAGGTACAAAAGTTGTCACTGGGGCTGGGAATGCTTTTGTACCTTTTAGGTACTAATTTGTACCTTTAAGGTGCTAATATGGTCTGTTTAGGTACGAAGGTGTGCCTTTTGAAAATGTACCACCCCGGTAATGGCTTTTGTACTTTTTTTTCCTGAGAGTGTACAAGTACATCTCATTAGAAAGCAGACACGGTTCTTATTTGTTCAGGCCATAAAAACTCAAAATGATGGAGCAGGTCAAATTCAATTAGATTTAAAAACAAACAAACAAAAAAATGTTAAAGTGGGAATGGAGTCCTCAATATAGTTGTTCAATTATCCCATAAAATAAAAAACAAAAACAAAACAATGCATACATGCTAAACATCACCTGTCAACATTTTAGAGTCAACTACCATAGATAAGGCTTCAAAGTTAATATACATGGATTAAAAGGCACAAAATTTCTGATTGCATTGGGACTTTAAGAATGGTTCAGTTATAAAAAAATAAAAATAAATAAATAATAAATAAAAAATTCTTAAAACAACTTGTTCAAAAGCAAACTACACCTAGAATAGTAAACAATTATGTTGATTCAATTGTCAATGTCAGTACCATTCAACATTTATTTTTCTTGCCTCCTCCCATCATCCCATCTCCAGAAGGCTGTTAGGCTGCAGGGCTAAGAGTACTGACCCTGAACAGCCCATAAGCTATTCACCTGACCTTCACCCAACGGACCTGATCCTTGTAGCAGCTCTTAGTTGTCATCATACTTCACTATGTAGCATTAAAAATGTGTGTCAGGCCTTTGCTTGAGAAGATTACAAACAGGTTCAGAATGGTTCTGGCCTTTTTTCTTTTTTTTTTTTATCTTGGCGGCGATGCCAATTCCCTAGTTGCAGTTGCAAAAAGCGCACAGAGTAGAGAACAAAAAGCTTTCCTCTGCCAAACAGTGCAATTTCATCCTTCAGACATTACTTTCTCCCAGAATGTGTACATGAAGGAAATTAATGTACATCATTATGGTCAATAATAAAAATACTCAGAGCTTTCTTAAAAGCAAACAATGCCAAGGGCAAGACACTGGAACAAAACAAAAAGGGAGAAAATCTATACTCTTGTGGGTCAGGGATGGAGAATACAACACCTCTGTTGTTCCAAGTTTTAAAATGTGAAAATAATGTAATGTCAGCATCAATATTGTAGCTTATTTTGTCATGGGGTGTTACTCACACACTGATGGTAATAGTCTAATTCTCTCTAAAAGCCTTCACAGACACAGCAACACTGTACACAATGTACTACCATTCACAAAGCATAACCAACACTGCAACTCAGAGTAAAATGAGTGTTTAGACTTCAGTGGTTCTTGGAAAAGCAGCAATTAAAAACATCTCATTTTATTAAGCTTGATATTACTCTATCTTCCTTTATTTACTACCCATAGTAGTAAAAAGCATAATGGCTTATTAATCTCAGCTTAAAGTTTGGAGATGCAAGTACTGATGTCTGTGTCAAAACAGATGAGAGGGAAATGTAACTGATTTTGAAAGTGACAATAAATGTAGTGGACGTCTCTTTAGTATGCTTGGTTATCCACAAAACATTATTTAAGAGGCCACACTATGCATGAACAAACCAAAACATGAGCTAAAAATCAATAACTTACCTTAAAGCCTTTCCTGTAGCTCAAATACTAGCACAGTAAATTCACAATTCACCCAATATAGAGTGTTCTCACGACACGTCATCAATCTGGAAGTCGGCTGAATATTGGCAGCAATGAACAAACAATGGCAATGAAACAAATGGAACTCGTGTATTAGCTTGGCGAAAAACAA
Source organism: Carassius carassius (assembly GCF_963082965.1). NCBI lineage: Eukaryota > Metazoa > Chordata > Actinopteri > Cypriniformes > Cyprinidae > Carassius > Carassius carassius. The sequence goes on from NC_081764.1 coordinate 12,315,957, forward strand.
AGAAGTTCAATAAAGCTGCGCTTCCATTACAGAACTTTTGTGAAATTTTATAAATGTTGATTTAAAAAAATATATATTGCGAAATGATGGCTTTTCCAACAACCGATGGTATAAACAAAAGCATTGGCTAAAGTGGGCACGACAGCATTTACATTAACCGATGGTATAAATACAAGCATAGACTAAATTTTTCAATTTGGAATTTCAATTTGCGCAGTTTAAAGGGTAATGGATACGCAACTCATGACGGGATAAGAAATGAAGGAAGTACACCCCTCAAGCTTTTTCCACATACTTTAATGCCCTTTTCACATAATTAAATGTTCTCCAATCTAAACTGTTGCATTTATTAATTAAATTAAATTAACATTTAACTTCTAAGCCAACAGCAAGAAGGCATGCAAAATAATAACAAACAGATTAAGAGGACATGGTCACAATACCAAGTATTGGAAAAATATAAAAATCCAACAGGAAAAAGAATAACTGTTGCTTTTATGTTTGTAGGAAATAAAGATGGCCAGTACACAAACACACACACACATCTAAATAATCCTCTCCCAATGTAAATGTAATTCAAGTAACTAAATTACTAAATAACTAATGTAGCCTCCTCATATACAGGATTCAGTATAAGAGAACATGCCGTTTTTGTCACTTTCAGAGTGTCTGCTTGATGAAAATATGTGCAATGAACGAATAGCCTATACCTGCACTGCAAAAATGCTTTTCTTACTTATTTTTCAAATTATCTGCTTTTTTTTTTTCAATCTTTTCTAATTATTATTATTCTTGTTTCTATTTGCATTAATATTATTTTTCTTGTTTTAAGTAAACTGCACTTAATTTAGATTCCAAAGTTTTTTTTGTTTTTTTTGTTTTTCGGCAGGAATTAGTGAATGCAACATCACTTCATCGCTTAAAGAAACTCTAATACTATTTTATTCAATATGATTTTGCGTGACTGAAACAATAAAAAAAAAAAAAACTGAACCAATGACGTTTGAACGATTCATTAAAATAACCGATTCAAAACAGCCGACGTAAAACTGTTTAGTTGGCAGTGAATGGGGGACAGATAGGATGGCATTAAAGGCCATGTATAGTGGATTGGTTAGATCTGTGTGAGATCATGGTTGTGTGGTGTATGGATCAGCAGCAGAAACGTCTCTTAGAAAGTTGAATAATATACAGCAGCAGGTTTTAAGATTAATGTACAGGAGCAATAAAAACTACACCAATTACAGTACTACAGGTTAAAATGGGGGAAATGTCATTAGAAATGAGAAGGGTACAGTTATCAGTCAATTACTGGGTTTATCTACAAGGCCATAGTGAAGAGCATCGAACATTAGATACTTAAAAGCCTTGTTGGGAAAAAGAGAGGAGGAAAATTAAAAGCTTTGGATGGACAGTGATACAGAGAGCAACATGACTTGAAGTTAATCAGTTAAATGTTAGTCCAAATGTTCCGCTACCTATAATAAAAAACTTGGTTACATTCAGATGCTACAATAAATTTTACACTTTTAGAAAAATAAGGATGAGGAATGTAATTCATATAATGTGCAGACATATATTAAGTACCAGAGATATGTACAGATCTACTGATCTACTAGACAAGGTAGGAGTAGCGTTTACTGTTCCAGAATTTAATTTATCAGTAAGGGAAAGGATCAGTGATGAGTTCATACAGGGGAAATGATTGCATTATTATTAGCAATACAGTGGATAGAAGATATAAGACCTTTGAAATCAGTTGTTTGTTCAGATTCATGTTCATCTTTGGCTAGATTACAATACAGTCATTCGGAAAGTAGACCAGGCATTTTAATGGTAATAAAGCAAACGTTATTTAGAATTCAAATGATGAGGCTTACAGTGGTATTTGTATGGGTGCCAGTGCATATTGGCATCCAAGGTAATTAAACTGCAGATAAAGCAGCAAAAGAAGCAGTTAAAACAACGACATTAACTAAATTGTTAATCTAAGTAAGAATGAAATCAAGAGTATTATTAAGAAAAGACCGAAGGAGAGTGTGGCAAAATCAATACGATAAGGAGAAAAAAGGTCGGTGGTTTTACAGAATTCAAAGGAAAAGTGGGAGAGATGAGAAGTGCAGGGAAAAACAGGAAAGATGAGATAATAATATTGAGGATGAGATTTGGACACACAAGATTAAATAGTACACTTTCTAAAATGCTAAACATTATACGGGAAGGTGTGAATTTTGTGTACAAGAAGAAACAGTGGAACATGTTATAACATACAGTAGTCAAAAATATGAGACAGAGGAATCTAATGTTAAATTTTAAAAAATAAAATGCAATTTAGACCGAGATATTTTTCAAAATAACTCAAGGAATGAATTTTTATAGTTCTATTTTTCAGTACCTTTAAATAACTAATTTTTGGGAGAGAATATATATATATAAAAATGGGGGTGAAAGGAGAATGTCAATTTGATCCACACTCCATACCAGTTAGTGGCAGAAATACACCATTTTATTGTTTGTCTACCGCCAATAAAATTTAAAGAAGTCATCGATGTAAAGTTATGTATCAAACAAACTGCCTCATTGCTGATACTGCCAGAGAAAATACACCGTTTATTGAGTGACAACGCTTACCACAAATTTGTAAGCACACAATCTTCAATATCGTTGTATACAGTGGATCTTCATTGGAATTGAGTAGCCTAGCCAAATCAACAAACCTAGATAATATGGTTAACTGGCTGATTCACACTTTACGGTGGATCAGACATGCTGTAACAAATGCCTGCCGGTGCACAGAAACAACTGTTTGTGTTGTATGCATGATTAGAAACAATACTGAAAACAATGAGAAATTATATGCAATTCATTATGAATTGTATGAAACATTTTGATGTTGTTACACAAATGCCAACTAATTGCATTCAAAGTTGTTCAATACAGTCACACATAAGCTATTATTTTTACACCATTTTGTCGAGGGTTTCAGTACCAGACTTGGTGTCCTCATCATCACATACTGCAGGTGTAAGTGCAGGCCATATGGCAATATATATGTGTGCTTCATCTTATGGTTGGTCATTAAAAGAAAAACAAATAAATAAAACAATATGGTTCTGTTGATGTTCAGTTACCTGGTTAATTTTACCATCTTGATTATGGATCTTTATTTTGTGATTGTGTTTTTGCATTTGAGAATTTGTATATTAGCACTGTAGTACAATACCCTACCAAACTGTTCAAATGGTGCCTATTTACCTATGTAGAAGCTCAGGCCCACTAAGGTTATTTATTGCTCATTGGGTAAGGAAAGTGAAATTTCCTCCAGCAGGCTGCGTGAAAATCTAAGAGGAGAAACACTGAAGCTTTGCCCCCCCAACACTCCACCACACAAGACCTTTATGATCATCATTAAAGCATTTTCCATGTTGTCACTTAATCTCCTGTGCCCTTTGGCAAATCCTTGCAGATATATTTGAGTCTCTATCCCTAACTGGGTCACTGCGCTAAGACGCTATGCTGCTATAGTGTACCGAACAGACACATCTTTACCTACCTTCACAGAGGACAATATAGGGACAGTGTCAAACATGATTATTATTGTGTGCCATATAGGCCTAACTCTCCCTTTACTTAATACAATGGCGCCCTGATAGTTTCATATGTCTGTATAATGGCTGAGATTTCCTAGGTCTTGTCTAATGCATTGTATTGTCTCTCCTCCATGCATAGAACTGTCAAGTCTCTGTTGTACAATATAATGAGATTGTGTGTGTGTGTGCTGAAAACAGACAGTCTCCTACAACCCAAATCTAAAAGCTATTCAGCCTCTTACCATTTTTCCTCTGAGTTTCAGCAGTTTTTGAGGGTTTGCAGGCAAGCAAGAGTTTGAGTAAGTATCCAAGCAATTCAGTGATTGGCACGAAGATATACCAGTAGATAGAAGTCAGATGTATGGGTGGATTCCTTCTTTTTCGGAGACAAGCAAAAGGATAAAAGTGTAAAGAAGTCTTATTTCTACTAAAAGATAGAGACCACACAATTAACTGATAAGATGACAAGACTTACTGAGATATCAAAGTAGGGCATAAATTTCACCACCACATACATTTAGCAGAACATGCATAATACAGTGGAAATCAGTGGTGCATGTTGTTATAAATTAAAAGAATGTAAAAGTGTAAGGTGAAACCGTGAAAAAACTAATACAGCTAATGGGACACTTCATATAGGCTAATTTTACAATAAAATACTGTTCAATTAACAGTTTTTGGAAGTAAAAAAGAACAAGTCACCTTAAAATGTACAGTGAACATAATTGACCTTCCCTGTGAAACTTCACATTTGATGGTTTTCCATTCAAATAACGGTTTCTTTCTTATTAGACAAGGTTACATAGTATAGGTTAACGTTACATTTTATGTTGTTAAAATGAGGTTTATTTATTTTAGTGTCATGCAGCTACTTTTTTTTTTTTTTTGCGTGGCATTTATGTCTATTTAATGCAGCTTGTAGAAAAGCTTTACTTGTATGAGCTATGATTCTATATATTATTTTTGAGCCGGTCTTTTTCAGTGTATTCACCAAACTGAATTTGGAGCGACTTTCCAATCAGTAAAACGTTAGAGAAACCCAAACGAAAGCACTATTGTATTTAAAGTGTAGAGTCTCAAGAAAAGTTGAACTTCTTTTAAATTGCCATGCCGTTAATGCCCGAGCGAAACAATCAAAAATCTCCATAAAATATTTACATAATACAATTAGCTTACTAGAGCATCTAATTTTAGCATTTGATACTGAGAAGGACTCTAATCTACAAGCAACTAGTCACAACCACGTCACCAGGAGGCTACCGGCTATAGACGGTAATGTTTTCTCTTGGTTCATTTCTCTCGGTTCATGTCAAATTAATTTTGATAAATAAGTCGCACCTGACTATAAGTCGCAGGACCAGCCAAACTATGAAAAAAGTGCGACTTTTAGTCTGGAAAATACGGTAAGTATTTCATCAGTGGATTACAATCAATACGAATTTAGAATGGCTACAGTTCTTTTATTTGAACTAATTTTTAAACAACAAGATGTCTTTCAAAAGTGAAATTACATCTTAAAAGGCCAGCTGATGCCCATTTGGGCCACGCAGGGAAAAACATCTCAGCCTCCATGTTGGTAGATATAAATACAATGCAGGCAGACCACAGAGCATAGATTCCCCTAAGCTGTACCCTTGCTGGAATATTTCCATGCAGTTACCCTGGGTAAGGAGTAATGAAGGTTTCAATAGTACAGCGAAAGAAATAAAGAACATTCCAAAACAAGTTTTTATATATATATATATATATATATATATATATATATATATATATATATATATATATATATATATATAAATAGAGTTGCATCTTCCTGCGCAATAAGCAGATGGATAAACCCACTTCTAAATTGTTTTCTTTCCTTACAGGTAATTATGTCAAAATTGTCTTGATATTAGTTTTCTCTTTGTGTCTGTGTGTGAGAGAGAGACATTAGCTCTTTATGATAATGGAGCAAAATGTCACAGATCTGTGGCTCACTGTGGTTGCTGGAAATAATTACTTTCTCTGGGCAAAATGAATGATGTCTGGTTGTACAGTGGTATAGAAAATATCCTGATAAAGTGAATATAAGTGGCAAGAGATGGACAACAGTGATGTAAATGGTTTAGTGAGTATTCATATTTACAGGGCTTCACAGAAGCACAGGGGTTATTTCTAAAATCCATTTTGTCTGTGCGAGTTATGATACGCTAAAACATGTAAGACACAGAAGTGGGCAATAAGAACAGAATTTTGCTGGCCAATTGTCAACTGAAGATGAATTTGCAGAGCACAGCTGTCATCTGGCTGAATTTGTAATTGACTGAAAAACTTTCACCAAGAAAATGATTTAACACTGATTATACAACAGAATAAAAGGACATTTTTTCTACATAAAGTGATGGATGTCTCCAGTGCCTACTCAGTTATATTTCCTTAGGTTTTCTAGCAATATATTTAACTTACTTATAGCTTTTAAAACTGCTACATGTTTAATGGTTACCAAAAATGATTTTATAGAAATAAATTGTTCCTATGGTAAGATCAGATGAAGTCTTTGATTTTCATTAAGTCGCTTACATAAAGCTGTTCACAAACCAATGGCACAGAAGAACTGACTAGATCAATGGGGAAACATTAGGGCTTAAGACTAATGACAAATTGCATACATGTACAAGACTTATAAACATGAAACTACAACAGCAAAGGAGTAAACAATGAGAAACAGGCCATGGAACATACAAGACAATAGACTTAACATTGAGAATTACATTTTTTAATAAAACTTATAAAAAAAAGTCCCAAATCCCATAGTATTCTGCATTTGTTGACAGGCAGAAGAAATGCTACTATTAAATAGTTTTGTGTGAATTATATTTTGTATTTCTTTAGCCATTTATTGTATCACTGAAATATTATGTAGCAATATACAGTAACATACAGTCTATTTGTTCCTTTTTTGCATTTAAGATTTAATTTAAATGGTTCAAACTAGATCAAAAAATTAATTTACTCTTACATAAATGATTAAAGGGTTAGTTCAATCAAAAATGAAAATTATGCTGCATTTTACTCACCCCCATGGCATCTTAGGTGTATATGACCTTCTTCTTTCAGACGAATCCAGTCGGAGTTATATAAAAAATGTCTTTGATCTTTCAAGTTCTATCACTGCAGTCAGCGGCTGTTGCATTGGTTCAGTCCAAAAGATGTGAAATAAAAAGCGCCCTTCTATTAAAAAACAAATATAATAATAAAAGAAAAACAGGTCTCACACATGGCTCCAGGGGGTATACAAAGGCCTCCTGTAACAAATCGATGCATTTTTGTAAGAAAACTCCATATTCAAAATGTAATAATCATTTGAATCTTGCTTGCAATCACTGAAGTACACATGATGTCAGCTTTACAAAGAATGTGGAAACGCAGCGGAGAGATCAGAACAAAATAATGGTAACTAATTAGAAGTAAAAAAACAAGGATTTGTAAAGAAGAATGTCGGAGGATTTTGATATAAGCCAAGAGGAGACTGGTTTTCCATTGCCAGGGAATGGAAACATTTTAATCCTGTAAACACTGGTTTTCACGAGACTCACCGACGCATGCACATCTCTGACCTCATACATGCTTCTGTGTACAACTGTTGGCGCAAGCAGTGTTGGGAAAGTTCACTTTCTACATGAACTAGTTCAAAGTTCAATTCACAAATTTTAAAATGAACTAGTTCAGTTCATAGTTCAAACTACAAAAATTTTGAACTAAAGTTCACAGTTCCAAAAATGAACTAGTTCATAGTTCTTTTTTTCCATACGTTGCTGCGAGCTATTATTTTTCAAAATTATTGCCACAGCCCATATAGAATCACAGACAGCAATTATTTTATCAGTTTTAACAATGAAGCTATGCGTCAGATTTTATCTTCATATCCAATTTTGAATCCTTATCCAACCAGGGTTTACATTAGCATTGAGGGGACAGCATTTCCCCATTGTTGCTTTAATGCTTTGTCTCCCATTCTCACCGACCTTGTCATAAACATCATAAAATTATTTTAAATGATCATACGCCTTCTTGCTACATGCTGCTGTCGTTTGCCGTTTTTTTTTTTGATGCCGCATCACGCATGCGGCGGACGGCGGTGCGACACTGGTGGCTGGTGTTGCCAGATTGGGTGTTTTTCCGCTACATATTAAGACCCATTTACGGTATGTTTTAGCCGGGTTTTCGCCTGGAAGGCTCTATAGAAATCTGGCACCCCTTTGAACGAAGTTAACCTGAGAGAGCGTGCCGTTCACAGACACCAGAATGAACGAGTTCACAGTAACGTTCATCAGGCATTAATACAGCACGTTCAGTTCACGTTCGCCCAAAATATGAACGAGTTCATGAACTATCGTTCAATGAACGCGTTCAGGCACAACACTGGGCGCAAGCTAGATTAAAGTGATGATTACGTTTTGAATATGAATATTTTTCTTAAAAAAAACTCATGAATTCACTACAGGGGACCTTTATTCATGCCATCTGCAGCACATTTTACTATGAATGTACAAGCTTTATTTGACAACTTGTGGACTGACTGCAACGATAGAGCCTGGAATAGCCAGAACAATTTTTAATATAACTCCAAATGGATTTGTCTGAAAAAAGTCAGTCATACAATGACAGAACTTTATTTATACTTTATGTCTTAAGCTCCCTTATGATTCCATCTTATGTGAAATAAATGTATGTTTTAATTTACTGCTCACTCTTTTTGTTTTTTATGAAGCCAACTTGAAGAGGAAGTCTTTCAAGCTTGAAAAAAACATTAAAAAGTATAATTTGTGTGACAACACAACCCACAATTCAAATCAATTTCCACTGGTTCTCTTCTCTTCTAATGAGCCATTGAAACTGAATAACTGAGATGGTGAGTTGAATTTAAGAATCAGATCAGCTCAGCTCTGTAAGATTCAGAAAGCAACTATATATATATATATATATATATATATATATATATATATATATATATATATATATATATATATATATATATATATATATATATATATATATATACACACACACACATTAACTGAAACTAATGTTTAATTCACAATTTGGACAGATTTATTCATGAACTCACAGTAGGGCCAAGAGGAGAGATTTTAGTTATTGATTTCAGTATATTTATGACAAAGTTTACATGGCATCACAAGACTATCTAAAAGTATGAGACAAAAAAACACAAAAAAAAAAAACACATAGGCCTACCATTAAACACAATCCTCTTCAATAATATCCTCTGCTTCTCAATCGGGCTCAAACTGATAAATTATATTAACGACCCCGTTGTTTACAAAACAACTGCCTCTGAGGTGAGGGGCAGAACTTTTAGATACACACTAGAGAAGGTTAAGTCGATCACAACACACTGGGCTAGCTAACCAGAATTTTCATTTTTGGATGAACTATTGCTTTGATTTGCAACACATTGATAACTTCACACATTTAAAAATATGCAGAATTGCAGACGAGATAAGTTACACATTTCATGCAACATTATGCAGAAACATCAGCAGAGCTTTCTGCTTGAAAAAAGCAGGACCGGCAGATCTTCAGTGATGTGATGCTTCTTTTTTTGCAGGATACAATATAGTGTCACGTTAATAAAATAAATGAAGACTAATGAAATAAAGTTATATGAGGAATGTGTGCGTCCTAATATTTCTCTGAAAAATTACTGACAGACTAGTTTATGCTGGCAAGATCAAACTAGCTACAAGTCTGGTGTATGTTGCTAAACTTTCATATACTTTTCAGAAAAATATATAATTCCATAATTTAAGATTCACAAATCCAATTTATCAGGACACTTTTCAAAGGTCCAGTCTTATGTACAATATCTCAAGACATACTTTCAGCTTTCCGCTGCTATAATTAAGTGCTCTTCAGCAGATATTGCATGAATTCATGTGGTGTAACATTCTCTTTAAATGATTCAGCCTTACAGTGGGAGAAAATAAACAACTCAATGGGGAGGCATTAATTAGGAGCATACAGCAGAACATTAATGAAAAATTCAAACACCAAAAGCATCAATGTTCTAACAGATATGCTAAGATGCTCCTGAAATTACAGTGACACTCTATTCATCACTATAGAGTGCAGAAATTAATCGCACCCATCTGATAATTATTTCATCAGGAAACCTTGTTTTATCATCCATCTTTAAAGTGTTCTTTTGTTGTAGCTGGCTTGTGAAATGCTCCTAGCTAAATTGGCTCATCAGGGCTGATTGAGGTAAGGTTGAATGAAAAATAGACAACTTACCTTCAGGGTAATTACACATCAGCAGAATATGCTTTCCCCACATACTGCTGCCTTGTTACCATGGAGGCACATGGAGATGGTGAAGTGAGGAAAACTGAGTGTTGGGGAATCAGGGACTGGCCACTGGCAAGCTCCAAGGCAATGCCAGTCAACCTGAACTATATGCTCATGCATCATCCAGATTATGCTGGCTGGCCACAGGTTCACAGCCCTTGAGAAGTTCCTGCACACACATTGTTACTCAGTGTCTTGAAATCATGATTTCTACTTTCAAATCTTTTTAAAGTTGATGAATCAAATTATAACTTGTGTCACTGGGGGTCAAAAGACTGCAACTTACAGTAGCAGGAAGCATGTCTTTCTATCAGTAGAACCATCATAGATTATGATAATCAAAGTTAGTGCTTTCCATATATTAAATTATTTTTGTTATTAAAAACAGGGGGTAAAGATCTTCCTCAGACTGGTACTTCGAAATCCAAAAACATTGTTAATTTATTGACTGACTGATTGATTTAAAGTAATGGTTCAGCCCAGAATGAAGACTTGATTAATTTACTCACTGTCATGTCACACTATTCAGGGAACACACTGGAGTCACGAAGGAATATTTGGCACTCTTTAATCAAGGGAACACTGGGAACACATAGTACATGAGAAACACTCAACAAACACAAACTGAACAGACTGGGGCTTATAAAGACAGGATAACAAGGGCTAGTCAGGTGCGGGGAATCAACTTATAATCAAACTAAACAAGGACAGGAAACAGACCAAAAAAGGCAAAGCAGGACCTGAAACATGACATATGTGTTTCATGTCAGGAGGGCCTGATACCTGTTTGTTCATTAGAATAGGTTTGGAGGAATTTAGCAGCTCTGCAGCGAATGGGTGCCATCAGAATGAGAGTTCAAACAGATGTTAAAACATTAAAGAAAAATAATATGAGCAGGGTAGGGTAATAGTACCATATTAAACTGTAAAAAGCATAATTTACAGTTCAGATTCAAGTTTTCACAAAAACTAAGTTTTATAAAATAATAAACTTTACATTTCAGTCTTTAAACAATTTTTTATAAAATGGATGAGTCTTAAGACCCCGCGTAAACCCTGTCAGCGTTGATCAAAATAAATATATTTTTTTCATCACTTGCAAAAAAGAGGATGCAGTTAATGTAAGTTTTCAATAGACTGGTCAATATTCATATTTAATTAAAGGTTTGTTTTTGTTTTTTGGTATTTAGTGTTTGTATCACGTTATAGTTTTACCACAGCTAATGATTCAGCGTGCATGTCTGAAGGGTTTAAATGATTCGGAATGAATTGTGAATTGATTTAGACCATTTTACTTACTGGTTTGACAGATGCTTTGACCAGAAAAGACTCCAATGAATCAATCAACAGTAGAGCTTGATAGTTAGTCTAAACAGCCGCTGTGAGTCGAGCTAATGAATGGTCCATGCAGCAGTGTTGAAATGAGTTGTGCTGTTTTTTTCCACGTTTGGACAGTCTGATATTTTTCAAAAGCAATTTGGTCAACTTTTAGTGGCAGAGCTGTGAGTAAACTCTAGAGCTGTGTAAACAGAAGAAGCTGTACAGACAAGTTCTGTATATACCTAGTCCAATAAACGTGAAACGAAACCACATCCAATCAGAAAGCCAGGTGATGGCTTTTCTGTAGCAACCTATACTTGGGGGATTACTAAGGCTACAAGGCAGATGAGGGTTTTTTCAGGGTTGGAGCTGAACTCTGCAGGACTGCGGCTCTCTAGGACCGAACTTGCCTACCCCTGTCCTAGCCTATACAGATCTTAGGTTTCTTGTCAAGCCGCATGATAGTGTTAAATGACTGATGAGATACAGTGCCTGAGGTTGCTGTTGTTTAGAAGGCAAGGCTCATTGAGTTCCTTCATAAATTTCTGCTTTTAACCGTGAAAAGTCAAAATTGCTGTCTTGTTTTTTGCTTTATTTTGATGGTGTAATTGCCTGTGCTGTCCTGCTGAACAAGCACATGACATCTCAAGCTGTGGCGGCTCCAGACAATTTTGATTGAGGCAATGGGGGGTCCTGGTCATTTCAAGGGGGGTCTCATGAAAACCAACAAAAAATACAGTGGACACAGCTAATAACTGCATATTACTGCTACTAAACAACAAAAACAACACAGCATATCAACTACTTTGTTTTTAATTAATTAATCAATTGCAGTTTGCAAACAATATGCTCAAACTTTAAAGGGTTGGTTCACCCAAAAATGTAAATTATGTCATTAATAGCTCACCCTCATGTTGTTTCAAACCCGTAAGACCTCCGTTCATCTTTGTAACACAGTTTAAGATATTTTAGATTTAGTCCGAGAGCTCTCAGTCCCTCCATTGAAGCTGTGTGTATGGTATACTGTCCATGTCCAGAAAGGTAAGAAAAACATCATCAAAGTAGTCCATGTGACATCAGAGGGTCAGTTAGAATTTTTTGAAGCAACGGAAATAAATTTTGGTCCAAAAATAGCAAAAACTACGACTTTATTCAGCATTGTCTTCTCTTCCGTGTCTGTTGTGAGAGAGAGTACAAAACACAACAGTTCAATGATATCCGGTTCGCGAATGAATTACTCAATGTAACCGGATCTTCTTGAACAAGTTCACCAAATCGAACTGAATCGTTTGAAACGGTTCACGTCTCCACTAAGCATTAATCCACAAATGACTTAAGCGGTTAACTTTTTTAACGTGGTTGTCTTCAATGTCTTAAATTGTCCCAACCTGATGGCTTTTTCTTCTCTGTTCTACAGAATAATTAAGAACAGCGTTTATAGTAAAAACTATAGAAAATGCTTGTGCCTCTTTCATTTTCCTCTTTCTCACCAGCCTCTGTCTCCTGGCTTGCTGTTCCCTGCTCTCTTTCTGTCACTTGTGCCTCTACATTTCCCTCTTTTACTTCCTCTATCTCCATCTCCTCATCTGATCTATTACTTTCCACTCTCTGTCCATCTACGAACAAGGCTCAATTTACTATTTCAGCATTAATCTATTATTTTAACCATCACTACTACTCTTGCACCTAATCTACTCTTGCACCAAGTCCACCTTAAATATTGATACAAAACATTAAAAAACTGATACACTGGAATATAGTGATTAATATTATTGTTACTGTTGTAGTTGTCTAAAATTGAAAACCTTTGCAATGTAAACAAATTACAGGCTACATTTGTAATTCATATCCTTCACACTGCACTTTGATGTCAGGTATATTATGCATTTTTTATTGACATTGATATTTTTACATTTATTTCCAGAGAGATATTATTGAATTTACAGGCTAAAGTGGTCTTGCTGTTGTAAACACTGTTGCTATTGTAGAAAAAAAAATATTTGCGTCACATTTAAAATATAATTATATTTTAATTCATTTCTGAATTGTTTTTATTTTTATAATGATAATTCAGAGAATGAGAAATCGGAATAAGCCTTACCAGTGTTGTGATAATTATTTTTAAGGCACTCTACAGTGTTCAAAAATAAATAAGTACTGTAATATAATAAAAGTCAAATAACAAAAAACCAAAACCCCTCGATGCCTATGAAACTTTTCTCCCTCAAACAGCACGCTAGTGTTACTTCTACACTACAGGCTACACACAGCAATATAAACAACATATCTGCATGTTCTTACATCACATCGTTTTTGTAAAATAATAATGATAATAAGTAAATAAACATAAAAATCACTTCGCTGAGAATGAAATACCACTTATCAGCTGCCATGGTGTTGAAAATATACTCTAGCAATTAAAAAATGTGGTGAAATCAGGTGAAAGGTCATCGTGTTGGTCATTTTATTTACGGCTAAATTATTATTAATAAACTGTACTAATATCATGATTGGGCATGGGCAGGCATTCACAACAGGGAATGTTATTACAAAACTAGTTGAAAAAAAAAAAAACGGTTCACCGGTTCTTTTGCGCTCGATGTAATGTCATTGGCGATGACTGCCCTTCATTCAAGCCTTCGGTTTACCTGCGCTTATAACATTAATACAGAATCAGTTCAGAATCAATGATCAAAAGGACCAGTTCGGTTCAGACGCTCTGTGTGTCTGTCTGCTTTACTCTGAATCACACATGCGCAGTATCATCAGCTCCTCGGTTCTCGAATCGGACGCATCCGACAGAAAAGGTTCTCGGTTCAATGTACGAATAAATGTAGAAATAATTTTTATTTATTATTGTTCTGCATAGTTTGAAGAGAAACATTTTTTAATCTTTATCCCTGATATATATTTTTTAATCAGGAAGAGGGCGGGGGCTCAAAGCGTTTTTTGGCAGGGTCTTGAGACCCCCCCTGGCGCCGCCGGTGATCTCAAGTACTGCTTGTGTTCTTCAGACACAGTTATACATTTTACTTTTGGACATTGTGAATGGCAGAAGGATTCATGCTGGTCTGCAGAAAAGGTTCCACTTTGTGAGTACAGTTTGTTGTATGATAAATATTTCAGAATTGTTTTCAGAAGTACAAAATATTTCAGAAATATTTTCTAAATAATAGCTGGGCCCACATGAAATCCACAGCCACAGAAAGCATGGCACATTTCCACAGAATCTGACTTCTACCATTCATAAGAATCCCTTGCTGTGTATGTGTTCATTTATTAATTATTTTGGAAAGTTTCAGCTCCATTTAACACATTTTACAATACTTAAACTCAGTAAATCAACAAAATTCAGCACGGAAAATGCAGAATAAGGCAGTAGATTCCCTCTGGGCCTATTAATAGCACTCTCTTGCATTCAAATGCAAACATTATGTACAAATACAAACACAGCTTGTTTTTATGCTTTGCTCTTTTGTTATTGCCTAGGTCTACAGTATATCATGTATTAAAATGAAAATAAATCTTGGGTGTGCTCTATTGGAGAGTCATGGGGCCTGTTATAATGATTTACTTAGACATGCGGTGTGAAAATGATGAGTGTGTTATGCACAGCCTTTCAAATCTGCCCCCCGTCTCTCTTTCTCTCCACGTTTCCTCCTTCTTTTGGCTGTAAGTTTCTGGGAGAAGCAGGTGAACGGGATGCAGCTCTTGGCTGCAGTTATCTTTGCAGAGCAGGTTGTGTTCTTGATGTGAGTTCCTGTAATGAAGTACTCCTGAAGAGGATGTTCATCTGTTCTCTTCATTATTGTTTATGTCAGACAGTCGTTTAGACATCATTTGCAATGCTTGGCATTTCTTTATCTAGCTTTAAGCTTTCCAGTTGGTGGAGGCCTATTGTCATTGAATGCCAAAGAGACATTGCAGGGAAATGAGCAGTTTAGATAGTTTAAGAACATTAGTTGAGTAATCAAAGTAGGTCTTTGGTGAAGAACAGATCAACTGTATGTGTTATCAAAATTACTGTTGGTACACATAGGATATTTTTTAAAACAGAAGCATGCATACAACAACAGCTCATTTAGAAAAGAGGCTTAGGCTCCAGTGCACAAAGCACAACATCATTGTTTACTCATTCTGTCTCATTAAATCAGTTTTACTCACACTGTGATGTTTAAAGCCTTCACATGATATTTGAATGTAAAAACGGGCCACAAAAATCACAGCTATTTAAGTTATTAATTAAATCCAGTTGCTACAGCAGAAAGTTGCTTTATTTATTTTTTTAATCATTGCAAACTTGATCAGAAAACACTCTACAAATAATATAATAAGATTATGCATAAATATATGAGTATATATATATATAAGAGTGACCAAATAAATAAATATGTTAATAAATAATTTAAGTGTTTTAAATTATAATCAAAAAACACTCTATTCTACCATGGTTCAGCTATGCTATGCTATGAAATGTTGCTGAATCATCACTTTATCATATACCATGGTATTAATACAGAACTTAAGTAAAGAGTATGCCATTGATTTGCTTGTGTAAAATAAAAATAAATAAATAAATAAATAAATAAATATAATAATAATAATAATAATAATAATAATAATAATAATAATAATGATAATAATAATAATAATAATAATAATAATTTGTTAGGATGTTTAAAATCAATGTGTTATAAATTGATAATTTATTCAGTTCCCATTGTGTGTTAGTAAACTACTGGAATTACAGTAGTTTTGTCAATTCTAAATAAGGACTTTGTCCTCTGTTCCACCAGGCCACTATGTCCTTTTTTGGATGCTTTGGAAATAGGAGGAACAATATTGATCATCACTGTTATTATTTCGCAGCCTGGTGGTATTATATTGGGACAGACTTTCAATGATGACTTGTTTTTTATTATTATTTTTTTTTATTTTTTCCACAGTGGAAAGATAATAAACTACTGTTGTTATTGTTGTGTTATGACCTCTGTCCTCTCACAAAAACCTCAACCATTGTATTATCTAAAGAAAATGTCAGATTTGTAGCAAACTTGTTTTGTTCAGAGTTCAGAACAATGCAAAAATCAACCGATGTTATTACCCTGCAAATACGCAGAGCTTTACGTGTGAACTGGTGGATCGACAATGCATTATAAAAATGTAAACAGTATGGGGTGTGCGATATGGTTTGCGATAATATCGTAATTGTAGTTTTAATTATGTGAGATTTGATATTATGAGTATATTGCGAAAAGCAAACACAAAACACATACACAGTACATGCATACATTAGGTGCATTAATCAGTCTATTAAAAATACATTTATTATTATCTTATAATTTAAGATGGGGGCAAAACATTTATGTTTATATAATTTAATATATTTAATATCACATGAAGAGTGACATTTTTTTTTCTCCAAAAGCAACAAGATTACAAATGTGATATTGAATTTATACAACAGTTAAATAAACAAGTAGTTAATATTAAAAGACTTACGTTTTACACACCATATTTCCTGTTTTTGCTCTATTTCTCCTACAAAAATAATTTAAAACAGCCACAGCGCTGTTTTGCATCTCTGATAGGTCTGTGAATCTTTGGGAAGGCAGCGAGTCGATTCGATTCACAATTCAAAGGTTTTTGATTCGATTCAAGAATGATTTTTGCAAATTTAGAACGATTAAATTCGATTCGATTGACAATTAAATTAAATTTGATTCGATTATAACGATTCGATTCTGCATTCTTTAAGTGCATTCACAGGATTATTAAAATGTTTCCCCTAAATTCTTTAAATGCTTAGTCAGGTGACAAATTACAGTAGCATTTATGGTTAGAGAACGTCTCGGTTACGTATGGTAACCCTCGTTCCCTGAAGGAGGGAACGGAGACGCCACGTCGGTGACCGACGAATATGGGATATCGCTTCGATAGACCAATCTACTTCTAGTGTAAACTAAACGAGCCAATGCACATTGGCATGCAATTATTGCATCCAGCTGCCGCTGATCACTGGGTGAGTATAAGAGGGCAGCAGGTGCAATGCATACCAGTTTTTCGCTGAGGAGCCGAGCCAGGGACCCGGCAGCTCAGCGGCGGTACAGCAACCATGGCGACGGGACGTGGCGTCTCCGTTCCCTCCTTCAGGGAACGAGGGTTACCATACGTAACCGAGACGTTCCCTTTCAGTCGGTCACTCTCGACGCCACGTCAGTGACCGACGAATATGGGATCCCTATCAAAGCGCCATGGGTGCTGCCCCTTCCAGTGCCCTGTGCGAGCCGCCGGCGCCCCTATTAGGTGTAGGCCGGTGCTCTGAACAAGTAGCTCCACTCACCGTTGTCAAAGCACTACCTCACTGGGTGATATTGGATAACACTGGGAAAACGTACCCGGTTCGCTTGGAGCCGGGACGCTGCGGAGCCCCATCCTTCCCGAAGGAGGTCTCGGAGGCAGATACACATATAGCATCCGTTTAGGAGTATAAGGAGAAATTTGAAGTGATTAAAACCCTCTTGGGAAGGCAGAAGTCTGCCGGGGAAACACAGGCTCTAAGGCTATACCGTGGACTATACACATATGAGTGCCGCTTAGGTCTCAATATGAAACCCACCCTTCCATGGTTCTCACAGATTCATCATGAAGGTCTGGCGCCGGACGTTCCGCTGCGTCCAGCTGCTTAGGGTGATGGAGGATCTCAACAGGGTCTACAATACGGACACTCTGGAGCGGTTTAAGCAAGCCGACACTAACCGGGGCCTCTCAGTGCCACTACCCGTTTGAGGTGAGAACACAGGAGGATACCGGCTCTACACGAAGGCTATAGAACCTAGCGAACGTGTTAGGGGTCGCCCAGCCCGCAGCTCTACAAATATCTGTCAGCGAGGCGCCACGAGCCAGCGCCCAGGAGGATGCAACACTTCTAGTTGAGTGAGCTCGCAACCTGAATGGGCAGGGCACATCCTGAGCCTGATAAGCCAGGGTTATGGCATCCACAATCCAGTGGGCCATCCTCTGCTTAGAGACGGCACTCCCCTTCTGCCGGCCTCCGTAACAGACAAAGAGCTGGTCTGAGGTCCTGAAGCTTTGTGTCCGGTCTACGTAGCACCTTAATGCTCGGACGGGACAAAGCAAAGCCAGCGCTGGGTCTGCCTCCTCCAGGGGCAGCGCTTGCAGGTTCACCACTTGGTCTTTGAAGGGTGTAGTGGGAACCTTGGGCACGTTGCCAGGCCGGGGCCTCAGGATTACCTGGGAGTCAGCCAGCCCAAACTGTAGACACGAATCGTCGACCAAAAATGCATGCAGGTCCCCTACCCTCTTGATGGAGGCCAGTGCAAGCAGGAGCAGAGTTTTCAATGAAAGAAACTTTAGCTCAACTGAATGCAAAGGCTCGAATGGGCCCTGCTGTAGTGATTTAAGCACTAGAGACAGGTCCCAAGAGGGTATACAGGGGGGGCGGGAAGGATTTAACCTCCTGGCCCCTCTAAGGAACCTGACGATGAAGTCATGCTTACCCAGAGACTTCCCATTCACGGGGTCATGGTACGCAGCAATAGCGGCAAGCTGGACTTTGAGGGTGGAGGGAGACAGCCTTCGCTCCAACCCTTGCTGCAGAAAGGATAGCACGACCACAATCGGGCATCTTCGGGGGTCTTCTCGGCGAGAAGAACACCACTCAACGAACAGGTTCCACTTCAAGGTGTAAGCTTGTCTCGTAGACGGTGCTCTCGCCGAAGTGATGGTGTTCACTACCTCTTGGGGTAGGTCACCTAGAACCTCCGCGTCCCGTCCAGGGACCAGACATGGAGTTTCCAAAGGTCTGGACGCGGATGCCAAATGGTGCCCCATCTCTGAGTCAGTAGATCCTTCGTCAGAGGAATTGGCCAAGGAGGGGCTGTCGCAAGGAGCACTAGTTCGGGGAACCAGGTCCACACGAGCCAATACGGCGCTACTAGCAAGACTTGCTCCTTGTCCTCCCGGACTCTGCACAGTGTCTGTGCGAGAAGGCTCACTGGGGGAAACGCCTACTTGCGTAGGTCCCGAGGCCAGCTTTGTGCCAGTGCGTCTGTGCCGGGAGTTCCCTCGGTCAGGGAGTAGAACAACTGGCAGTGAGAGATCTCTGGAGAAGCAAACAGGTCTACCTGAGCGGCTCCGAACCATCTCCAAATCAGCTGGATCGTCAGGGGATGGAGTCGCCATTCTCCCGGGAGCATTGCTCGAGACAGCTCGTCGGCTGTACGACTGAGCAGGCCTGGAATGTGAACGGCACGAAGTGACCTCAGAACCTTCTGACTCCAAAGGAGGAGGTGGCGAGCGAGTTGCGACATGTGACGGAAGCGCAGACCACCTTGTCGGTTGATGTACGCAACGGTCGCAGTGTTGTCCGTTCGGACCAGCACATGCTTGCCTCACAAGAGACCTTTGAGACGGTTCAAGGCAAGGTGTACTGCTAGCAACTCAAGGCAATTGATGTGCCACTGCAGCTGCGGGCCCGTCCAAACCCCTGAGACTGCATGCCCGTTGTTCGTGGCCCCCCCAGTCGGTGGTGGAGGCACCCGTGTAGACCACAGCATGCCTGGAGATCTGCTCTAGGGGCACCCCTGCCCGGAGAAATGCAAGATCTGACCACGGAGTGAGGGTTTGGCGTCAGGCCGGTGTAACTTGGACCCGGTGAGTGCCGCGCTTCCACGCCCACCTCAGGACTCGGCCATAAAGCCAGTGCTGGAGCGGTCTCATATGTAATAGGCTGAGCGGTGTAAGTTCCGCCGCGGCCGCCATATGCCCCAGGAGCCTCTGAAAGAGTTTCAGTGGGACCGCTGTCCTGCTCTTGAACGTATTCAAGCAGGCTAGCACCGACCGCGCACGTTCCTCTGTGAGGCGTGCTGTCTGTTCGACCGAATCCAACTCCATATCGAGAAAAGAGATCCTCCACGGGAGTTTGCTCTTTTCCGAGCTGACCTGAAGGCCCAACAGGCTCAGGTGCCGGAGCACCACATCCCTGTGCTCGCACAACTGATCTCGAGACTGTGCTAGTATCAGCCAATCGTCTAAGTAGTCAAGAATGCGAACACCCTGCTCTCTGAGAGGAACGAGAGCTGCCTCCGTGACTTTCGTAAAGACACAGGGAGACCGGGACAGCCTGCAGGGTAGGACCTTGTACTGATATGCCAGTCCTTCGAACGCAAACCACAGAAAAGGTCTGGACGCGGATGCCAAATGGTGCCCCATCTCTGAGTCAGTAGATCCTTCGTCAGAGGAATTGGCCAAGGAGGGGCTGTCGCAAGGAGCACTAGTTCGGGGAACCAGGTCCACACGAGCCAATACGGCGCTACTAGCAAGACTTGCTCCTTGTCCTCCCGGACTCTGCACAGTGTCTGTGCGAGAAGGCTCACTGGGGGAAACGCCTACTTGCGTAGGTCCCGAGGCCAGCTGTGTGCCAGTGCATCCGTGCCGGGAGTTCCCTCGGTCAGGGAGAAGAACAACTGGCAGTGAGAGATCTCTGGAGAAGCAAACAGGTCTACCTGAGCGGCTCCGAACCATCTCCAAATCAGCTGGACCTTCAGGGGATGGAGTCGCCATTCTCCCGGGAGCATAGCCCTACCCTCTCGGCGGCCCGGGAAAGCATAGCTGACATTTTGGGGTCCGACTCAGGCCTTGCCACCGTCCCAGAGGGCGGCAGCGCAGCCGAATCTTCGTCCGACAGTTCTCCCTCCGATGCTGAGATCGACATCCGGTCGGGGGGAGGCCCACTGGATACCACTGGTACGCTCGCTGTAGAGGGCCCAGTGCGTTCCGTGGGTTGCTCCACTGGATCGGAGGTGCAAGAGGAGTGGTGGGCCTTAGAGGGTTGGTTCCCTGCGGGGTTTGCCACCACTGTGACCCTCAAACCATCCGCACTACTGCCGGAAGTGGTTCTCGTCTGTCGGCCGCCAGAACGAGCCCCAGATCGCGGCCACGGTAGCGGGTGAGAACATGACTCATCCACGAAAGCCACCTCAGCGTGCTCGACGCCCAGACACGTGAGGCAGCGATCGTGACCATCACCCGTTGCCAGGTAACGACCGCACCCAGAAACGCACGGGTGAAACGGCATCCTTACAAGGACGATCCGTCGTCTTTACAAAGACGCACCCGTTAAGCTCTTTTAGAGAAATTTGCTCTTTAGGAAATGCTCTTTTAGTGCTGAGGCGCACAGGGGAATTGGCCGTTTGCAACACGACAGGGGTAATGCAGCCTGAAGTGTGCAATCCAATCGACACAGGAACGACCGCCGCTGAAGCGCCGTCTCGCCAACACATGAAGCTTCCGAGAGAGTGCTGAACTCGTAGTTCAAAGCAGACACAGTTGAGCAGAGCGATACTAACGCTCGGCTCCGAAGCGAAAAGCTGGTATGCATTGCACCTGCTGCCCTCTTATACTCACGCAGTGATCAGCGGCAGCTGGATGCAATAATTGCATGCCAATGTGCATTGGCTCGTTTAGTTTACACTCGAAGTAGATTGGTCTATCGAAGCGATATCCCATATTCGTCGGTCACCGACGTGGCGTCGAGAGTGACCGACTGAAAGGGAACCATAGGTTAGAAAAAAAAAACCTTTTGTCCATTGTTAAATGCTAGTTTAATGATGAAAAATTGTATACATAAAAATGTATGTAAGCCAAGATTTTTAAAGAGCCAAGAGCTTTAAGAATATTATATATAGGCTAACATTTTGTCACAGCCATCATTTCAGAAGTGACAGAAATGTCAAATACAATATTTTTATGTATGTAGCCTATATATTATCATAATTATATTATTATTATTATTATTTTACAAGTAATTCTCTTCTTTTTTATTACTTTTAATTATCTGTAAGAAATCATTTCTCAAATAAATTTTCTGCACAAAATAAGGTAGAAAATATACTTTACAGTTTTTGTACTGTAATAAATTATATGTCAATTAGCACTTCATCATTCATAAATGTTATTTATTGTGGGGGTTTTTTTTACGTTTCATCAGTTCATTCTGCTTTTATTCAGTTTAGCTGCAGATAAAGCCTGGCACAACTATGAGAGCGAGATCACTTCTCTTTCAGTGTGAAAATGTTTCTCATTTTCACAAAATAAAATGCTATAATTCAAAATAAAATGCTATAATTCGTACATTTAGTAATTTAATGTGTGTATATTTTGGAAGAATTGAATCGCTATAGAAATCGCGATTCATTCGATTCTTAGGGTTTTCTTAGGGTAGACTAGCTAACTTTTCCGCGAATGATTCTGAGAGAAAACGCACCCGTTGTCTGTATGCTAAAGCTACAAATGCTACTTTCATGCATCTGATTATCAGATAAACCTCGTGCTGTTATTTCAAGGTCGTTGTTAATGCTGTGGTTATTTTAACAGTTTCCTTCATACATTCAGCCATTGACAAACTACAGAAAAGTAAAACTACTTCACTTTAGTATTAGGCTACTGGCCACGAGCCCTATCGCACGTCAGCTGCATCTAAGACGAACGGAGCGCGAACGCAATCCTGTGACAATCTCGGGGTAAAAAGTGGAGCGCGTGAAGGACAGATAAGAGGCACGAACACTGTTCAAGGTCTCCATTAATTCGTACATTTAGTCATTTAATGTGTGTATATTTTGAAAGCATTGAATCGCTATAGAAATCGCGATTCATTCGATTCTTAGGGTTTTGAATCGATTACTGTCTGAGATCGGCGATTCACGATTCAAAAATCAGTTTCAAGATCGATGCATATGAATCGTCAGGGTTTGTAATCGATGCATCGAGAAAACGAGTGAGTCGTTACACCCCTAGTCTCTGAGCAACAGGACGTGGTTTTGTTTCTGAATGAATTAACCATTTAAATGGTACGGTTCAGTCGCAATGACTCATTAACAGTGACTTACTGCCTCCTACTGGCGGTTTTAATTTCACATTTAAGGTA
This sequence comes from Carassius carassius, assembly GCF_963082965.1. NCBI lineage: Eukaryota > Metazoa > Chordata > Actinopteri > Cypriniformes > Cyprinidae > Carassius > Carassius carassius. The sequence continues at coordinate 12,339,165 of NC_081764.1, forward strand.
CCTTTTCATTTTTTCAAATAATTTAAGTTTTCAATTTTTTATGTTTAAAATATAAAAACATAATTTATGCATTTGTGAGCTGCATTGAATGTGTAAATGCATGGTAATTACACTTCTTATGCAGTTTCTGTGTTTCCTCTGTATTGCAAAGATACATTTTGTTGATACTGATTTAATATGCTTGGTAACCATCCAAATGCAAGTATCTGACTCAAAAGATGGTGCACAATTTTAGAAAAAAAGGTAAAAATGCCCGTAAAACTTGTTGGAATCGGTTAATGTCTATTACTGCTGTGAACTGACCACACAGAATATGAAGAATATCCACACAGAATATAAAGAATATCAAAAAAATTCATGAGTCAGCTGTCCATGGCAGTCCTTAAGATATCAACACAATAACATACTCAGTAAAATATTGTCTAATTATCGTTAATCCCAGAATATTATTGAGATCTGTTTTTTTCAACATCGCACACCCCTAATTGTTTAAATTAATATAATAATTAATACTTAAGACTCATCCATTTTCTTAAAAATGGTTGGAAGGCTGAAATGTAAAGTTTATCATTTTATAAAACTTCATTTTTATAAATTAACTCCAACTCTCAAAACTCAGCGCACCAGAGAGGCGAAGGAAGGGCCTAGTTTATCTGATGCTGCTGGATGCCAGGTGCTCTGGGAAAAACAGAGAACTTAACTCTCACGTTAGAGGAGAATTTCGAATTCAGAAAGAGATTAGCGTGCTTTTTGGTAAAGGGGAGCACTGCTAAACTACCACGAGAGCACCCCATGGAGCAAGGAATTCAACCCCTCACTAGGGGAGAGAACTCGGACGCTTAAGGGGAAGCGCCAGGCTCACAATAGCCCTTCATGTTGAGGGGAGCGATGCTTGAAGTGTATTAATAAAAACACACTGGTTGAAAGGAGTCCAAGGAACCAAGGTCTAACCAATTCGAAGAAAGGGAATGAAGCTGAGCACGTAACCCTTACCATACTGGATTTGTGTGCAGAGTCTTGCGTGCACACTTACCACTTATGTGGATTTTAGAAACGCAATGGGCTAGCATGCACACTTACCACTCATGTGGATTTTAGAAAGTGCTCAGAGTGTTCAACCTGCTCACTCGAGGTGACGAACTGCACGGGAGAGGCAAGCTCAAATTTACAAACCTCTGGCGAGGGGGGCATCACCTGAGACAGCATATACAAGAAGAAAACTTCATTTTGTGACAGTGTGCAGTGCATCTGTACTGTAAATTATGCTTTTTACAGTAATTTTACAGTTTAATATGATATTGTCCTACCCATCTCATATGGTATTAATTTTATTTGTGCAGGTCTTATTAATTCAATCATGTGTTTCAAAGTAAAACATACTCCATTTATGTGTGTGCACTGAAAAAAATAACTTGTAGGATTTACTTTAAAAAAATCTTTATAACAATTTGCACTAATTATTTTATGCAAACTTTAAGTATTGAACAAAGTAAAATCTACTTAACTATGTTAGGTAAATTTAGCAAAGGAATTAAGTAAATTTAACATGGCCAGTTTGATGAGTAATATCTACTTAGTTATTTAGTTAAATGTAATACTCTAGTACATTTCCCTCAGAGTTTATAAAATGTACTTTAACAAGGTAACACTCAAAAACAACCATGCTATTAAAGCATGTGGTTCACTTGCAAACATGGGCGGATCTACAGGGGGGCACTCTAGAGCCTTGCCCCCCCAGCTGCCCCCCTAACTTTAATGATCCAAAAACTGTACTTACAAAAACAACCCACCACTATGTCCAATACATTTGCCAAAAGTGAACAATTTAATTTTTTATTTTAAATGTATCATTCGCCCTTCAAATACTTAGTTACGTCCCTGATTCAAACGTGCAGAGCGGCGTTCGCTCAGTCTGGCTCATACACACAGCGAGTCTACTTCGGCGCGGTGGCCCTGCAACCAGAGACTGAGCTGCCCCGGACAGATCCTCTGAAGGTGAAGTGAGTTTCCCCAGGTGTAGTTTAAACACACGTTTAACTTAGTTACATTTGTAATGAATGTATTGTATGCTAAAGACGATTCAGCATCAGCAAAAACAGCGAGTCTATTACGTTAGGCAAAATCAGCGGTCAAATCGCTTCCTTGTGATTTGTAAGAGCACTCTTCTCTTTGATTAGCCTGATTTTGATTTTAGTAAAGACAAGAACAGCTTAATAAAAAATCTAAAATATTGAGGGGCAGCGCTAGGGCTGGGCTAATGGGGCTTAAGCCCCGAAAGTTTTTGTTAAATTGTCTTTCTCACAGAGCAAAACAATTCATCAGAAAAACAAATGTGAATAAGATTACAGCGGCCGCGATTAACTAATCATGAACAGTGCATATTACATTTTTATTTATATTTTTCCCTTTGCATTAAAGGTACTTTTGACGTGCTTTTGCAACGTTGAGCATTGTAGCCAATCACAGACATGTCTGTTGATCACATCGGCCAATCAGAGGCGTTTAAATGAGTCGCTGTGCTGAAGATGTGTTTTGCGCGAGCTCACCGAGTTCACGTTCGCAAACCTGTCATTATTATTGGCAATAAACTTAAGATGCAGATAAGAGATTCACTTGATATTATTATTGATGCTGCTCTGATGCACTACATTACGCAACGCTCTGTTTGTTGTTAGGAAGACTAAAAGTTCAGCGGTCTAGCTCATCAATGTCAAAATTATTAAACAAGTTAACAAATGCCTGGTAAAATGTAGGTAGATAATTTAATATTTGACTGTTTTACAATAGAAAAGTTCAACTTTTTTATTTATTTATTAAATTTTGCCTTTTTGAATTGAAAATATGCTATAATTTCCTTGATTCATTTATGTAAATTAAAAATAAAATATTAGTTGCAAATAGTTACAATTATTTCACTTATACAACAAGCCTTTCTTTTTCTTTATTCCCTTAAATCGCTTTAATAATTAATTAATTAATTACTTTAAATAAAAATACCCAATTTTAGTTTGGGCTGTTACGTTACAACACACAATACAGTGCCAGTTAGGAGATCGATCATTTGATTAGCTAAGCAGTCCTATTAAATCCAATTCCTCTCAGATATCACAGCAATGAAACCAGGACATGTACCCCTGCCACCCTGCCAAGACCTCTTGCCACCCCTTTGCCCCCCCCCCATGCAAAATTTTCTAGATCCGCCACTGCTTGCAAACATGCAAGTAAACAATTAGACAGCTTGTATTTCCTTCAAAGATAATATGTCCACTCAATATAATTATTTTCCAAATGAACACAGAGACGTCAATACTTGGTAAACCATACACAATGATGTTAACAATCAGTGGCTAGTGGCTAGAGTATAAATGGATCATTTTGAGTAGAAAATGAACTCCACATGTCACAAAACAGTAAGTTACTAAACCTAACAACAAAAGCAACCATAAAACAGTGTAAATACAACTCGAAAACAGTGAAAAATTTAACTTTAATTATTCATGTCCCCATGCATGATGGGAAATATGGGATCATATCTTTGATATTTACTTAAAGAATCCTTGTAAACATAAGCAATTCCTAGTAAAATATACTTATAAGTTCAAACTTTAATTTCTACAAGCTTAAATTGAGTATTAATATAGAATGTACTTTTTTTTTATTCTTGCCTTAACTAAATTATTAACTTAAAATAATTATGTAGAAATTACATTTGTTTTTATTTAGTATTTACTTCACCACAAAATAATTTTCATCAGTGTGTGTGTGTGTGTGTATGTGTACTTTATGGGAGTATACTACAATTGAGATGAATGCTAATGGATAGCTTTCTGAAGTACTGTAAATTAAATTCCATGTAAATGAAGGAAATCTTGTATTAGGAATAGGACTAGATTCTTCTAAATTACTATTTATTTCTTTAGGGGGTAAAGCTTTTTTAGTGGTCCATTCCTGAAGGTCATACAAGTTGAACTGTGAGAAGCAAAGCCACACAATATGTGCAAAGGAGCGATGTAAAGAAAATGCATTTTACATCAACCTGTCTCAAAGAATTTGTCATTTTTTCTGACCCTGCATGGAAGATAACAGCTTACTTGCAAAAGCATAAAAATTCAATCATCTGTGTTGGTTTTAGGGATGCTTGGGTCTAGGAGGGACACAGAATCACACAGACCTCTTTTTTCTGGCCAAGCACAGCAGTCGACAGTGATGGCTGGGGGACTTAAGAACGCTCACTGTTTCCAAATCCCTTAAATATTTCACTCCTCTGACAGTGCTGAACACTGACTCCTCTGTTTGCCGCCTTTGTGCTGTGCATTTGCACCTGTTCCAGCTCTAAGTCCTGATCTGTTCCCCTGTTCCTTCTCACTGCTGCACCTTCCCCCCCCTTTTTTAGAAAAATCCTTGCCAGCATTATGCTAATTTCCCCCACAGTAGTTTAGGTGAAGAAAACATATTGCATGATATCCTAACAATGACTTCTCCCTCTCTGTCTCACTTCCATGCTAATGTACCCCAAGGCTAACGACAACTTCTCCCCATTCTGCGTTGTTCCTTGCAGGGACATTTGTTCCTAATCAGGGGAAGGTATCATCAGCATTGTGCACCATCAAGAACTGAACTGAGAATGGCTTTCAGTTCCTGAATTTGAACTGAAGTAGCAGACAGAGTGCATTATAATTCACATTTACTCATTAAAAAAGAACAACTAGTGTGGGATGAAATTCAAAGAAATTGCTGTAACTGCTATAAAAGTGTTTTCATACAGATTTAAAGCTTTATCAAATTAATAATCAAGTGGGATACTATTGAACAAAGACAGATGTTGCATTCATAACACCTAAGCTGTATAATTGAAACTTATGATGTGAATTTATAATATTTCTGTGTACACATATACTGTATAATATACCCTGTGGAAATTCTAATTTTAATAGTAAAACATTGAGATGGCATGGATTTGAATTTAAATTATTTTATATTTTACCTGTGTATTAACTAAATCCCTCTGGTAAAAGAATAAAAATAAAATTATGTTACAATAAATAAAAACAATCAATATATGATGATTTCACAATACATGTAGTTTTTTTTTTTAAAGCAGCCTTACAGGAAATGTTTATCTCAGTGTATTCCAGACCTATACAATAAATAATACATACTCAAGAGATGCAAATGTATGCCAGTATTTGTATATGTTTTAAAAGTTATACGAAACCTGTGGTGGACAATTTGGTGCTGGATTGCAAACTGAAAACTAAAAAAAAAAGGAGAGTACTTTTATTTCTCATTTAGAGAAATATGCCTAATTAGTTGAGACATATTCTGCTTATTACAGAATAAACAGACATAATTAATCATAATTAATTGAATCAAATCATACTAACTAATGAAATGGAAATTAAATGAATCTTTTGTGTGACTATGTTAATTTGCAATTCACTAATTTTCTCTTCCTCTCATTCTAATTCAAATTCCAATTCAACTTCCAGTGGGGTTTGACCAATTCAACTGAATTTCTATCCCAGGAAAAGGAAGCCAATTCCCAATAAACTGAATTTTGCCCAACCCTGGTGACCACATATGTTTGCAGACACATATGTATACCAGAATACAAAGTGCACATGGAAGAAAGATTCCTTTTCTTTCTAGTGTCAACGTGACAGATGTTTTAAAAAATTTTAGCAATAAAGCTATTGTTGCATGGCAGCAAAAGGCTGGCAAGAGGTCATGAACCATTAAAGAAATAAAAAGAGTTATAACAGTCACAAGTAATGCATGAAAGGAGTCTAGTATCTCTCCAGAGAAAGAATGGTGTGTGTGTGTGTGTGTGTGTGTGTGTGTGTGTGTGTGTGTGTGTGTGTGTGTGTGTGTGTGTGTGTGTGTGTGTGTGTGTGTGTGTGTGCGTGTGTGTGTGTGTGTGTGTGTGTGTGTGTGCGTGTGTGTGTGTGTGTGTGTGTGTGTGTGTGTGTGTGTGTGAGAGAGAGAGAGAGAGAGGAAGACAGAGAGGGGGAAACGAGATGCAAAAGCTACTGAAGGGTGTCAATATATTCTGAAATTGAATTAAAGAGTAATTAGGGAAATCATTACCTGACACTTCAGCAGTGGGATTTGGTTAATTTACTGCACCATCGTTCAGTGAATGAAGTATGTCCTATAAGACTTCTCCTTTTGCCAAAGGTGATGGGCACATTAGATAAAAGCTTAATTTAAATCAGCAGCCTTGACTTCTGTCCTTGATGTTGCCACAGACACTATTCCAAGTTAAATTACTGTGATTGAACTGATGATGTTTACCAAGCCAATAGTTTAATTCAGGAATACCTGTTATAGAAAATACCAAATATCTCAAACAACTTTGAAAGATACTGAAGCAAGTGTTGCATAAATAAACAGTTTCATAGGAAGAAGCAAGACCTTGGCCCTGTTTCAGTAAGTCATTTGAACACTTCCTTGTTGACTCTGCCTTGGCTATTCCCCTTGAGTGAAGCGAATCCCCACTGCTATCCTAACTGCCATTCAATTACTCCTATCTCAGAAAGTGAGTGAGATCAACTATTCGATTAAGGGTGAGTTAACAGACCTTCAAGAGTACATACTGCCCTGAGACTGTTGTAAACATTTGGAATTACTTCTTCAAAAACAAAACTGACATAGTGGATGGATAAATGACAGATAATTTGTTTCTCCTTATAGATTAATTAGTAGTTCTTTCCTCTGTTAATAAATCCAAATCTTGATGACAGCAAATTGTTACAGGCTAATTTTGGATAGCTGTAATCTACATACAAGATGAGCACTTGGTATAAATGTAACTGTAAACCACTACAGTTTATTCAATCTCCGCGTTCATTACAAGTAAAGCTCAGTCGACAGCATTTGTGGTATTATGCTGATTACCACAAGATAAAATCTGTAAATCTGAAAGGTAATTTAAATATTTATTGTTTTGCATTGTCAAGTTGTAAAAATTGGATATTTTAGCTGGATTAAAGTTAAAACACCTCAATGAATTTATTTCTTGCATACAAGTAGATTTTTACTTCACAAGATGTTAACTGCTATAGTCATGATGATTACTTGTGGATTATTGTGATGTTTTTATCAGCTGTTTGGACTCTCATTCTGACGCCACCCATTCACTGCAGAAGATCCATTGGTGAGCAAATGATGTAATGCTACTCCAAGTCTTTTCGGATAAAGAGGGTGAGAACATTTTCGACAAAAAAAATTCATTTTGGGGGTGAACTATTCCATTAAGATTGTACTAAACCCAGAATATTCCCATTCGACATCATCCCAATGCTATTGGTGTGACTGTTGAAGCATTTTGTGATAGAGAATTGTATTCTAATAAGGCTCAGTGCTAGAGAACCATCGGATCACTCATGCAATATAGTGTGTTTTCTAGTCACAATATGCATGATGCTAGTCTGTTAAGGACTTGATTGTTTTTCTATTTTTTTATTTGTATTTTTTTGGCTGCATGGCCAAACCATGAATGCTGCCAGCCTTTTCATTGACAGCAATTATTTAAAGACAGATGGCAAAAAAGACGATGTTCAAACTGAGATCTTTATTAAGCCGTCCTTTAATAACTAAGCCTCTCTTTTGGCAAGATTTAATGACTATTTGAGAAGATTATAGTGTTATTATTTTGATCTTTTTTCCAGGAGAAACATTAAGTCAGCTATTTAAGCAGGAAAAGCAATGATTATGTTACATCTATCATTTTATTATCTTTTTAAAATATCTATTTGCATGTTAGCACTCGAAATCAACAAATAAGCAAATAAATAAAATAAAATAAAATAAAGGTTTTTACTTCAGTGTGCATATTGCTCATGAAAATGCCACACACTTGATATAGTAGAGTGGTTCTCAAATGGTTTTGCTACAAGACTCAACGAAGTAGGGACCCAACACAGTACCAAACTTATTTATAAAAATAAAAGAAAATGTAAAAGAAAATAGAATAAAAGTATAATGATTAACTAGTACTACACTAAGCCAATTTTTATCCTCATAGCAAGGGAAATCATATTAATTGTAGCCTGTTTTTAATTTTGTATTATTATTAATTATTATTATTTTTATATTTATTTGTTATTTTTCCCCCGTTACACGACACTCTGAGCCACCAGTTGAGTTCTAGTGTGCTATATGCTTAGCCATACATCTCAATTTCTTTCTAATGTCATGCTAGTAATGGAGCTATTATATAAACATACATTATGGATAAAATAAAAAGGAAACTATTTGGATTTCCAGGCTGATGTCCATCAGGCTCGCCCTATGGACTGTGCCATTCATCAAGCAACTACTACAGTTCTTTGTGTTGCGAAATTCCATTTTCTATGAATGACCTGTACAAACTGTTCATTCCCCATATAAATGCCACCAAGTCCTTTTTAGTCCACCTTATTCAAGCAAAAAGTCATGCCACAAGTAAGAAGGGAAAATCGTGTTGCCTCTCAACCATGACAAAATCCAATATCAAGATGGATCTATTTGGAGGGCAGAACATCACACAAATAATGTATCTCTACAGTGGTTTAAAAAAAAAGAAAGAAAGAAAGAAAGATGCCATTAGCAAATGACCTGAGGTCTGGAATGAGAGTACTCTGCTTCTTTTATTTTATATATTTATTTATTTGTTCAACAGTAGGTTTACTTGTTATGTATGAATGCTTCAGATTTTTTTTTCTATAATAATATTCCTTTCTATTTAGCTACTTTTTTTTTCAACATACAGTATTTCAGATACTGTATCATCAGACACAAAGAAGGCAGATGGGTACAAACGTGAATGGGTGCCATCAGAATGAGCTTTCAAACAGCCGGAAAAAAAGAAAAAAAAAACCTCCCCAGGTATTCTCCACAACTCCATTTGATCAAATAATAAAGATTTATAAGAGTCCTCTACTGTATATCCATAATATTGCTGTCTACAGTAAAGATGTCATATTTTCTGAATTATGAGATAAATATGCACAGATCAAACACCCTTTACGAGCTACAGTACTTGAAAATTGTGGACTATTGTGATGATTTTTTCAGCTGTTCTGGCTCTTATTCTGATGGCACCCATTCACTGCAGAGGATCCATTGGTGAGCAAGTAATGTACTGCTAAATTTCTCCAAATCGTCTACATCTTTAATGACCTGAGGGTGAGTATACATGTTCAGCAAATCATTTGTGGGTGAACTATTTTATATTTTTAACCCAAAGAACAGAACGAAGTAGAAGATATTAGAATAATAACTCATATGTTCAGCTTTTATTGTGTGTAAAAACCCTTATTTGTAGTGTATTTTTACACTGAGCTAGAAAAATGAAGTTATGCCCCCCCCCCCCTTTTTTTTAAGCATAGTGGCATTTATGTACTCCTTGTATTCATATGATTCTGATGTTGCATGCGAGCTGTTAAACAAAGCCACTTACAAACCCGCGACATTGCAGATTGATTTATGGGCCTGCACATTGATCATGTGGCATTGTGAAGAGAGGGTTAATGTTTTTTTAGACATCATCATTAGACATTTCTAGCTGTAGCAATGGTGCTTGTTACTGTGGAACAAACTCATATGTCAGAGTCATTAGGAAGGAGAACATGACACTGGCTTGGCCTCATCACTATTCGGGTGATTCATACAGCCAGAAGAGAGTCTGACACTTCATCTACACATGCAGTGGCTGAGACTAAAACTTCACACACTGCTTATGACAATTAATAGTCTGTGAAACCTCTGGTGCTAACATGCTACATTGATAAACATCAATTTTACCTACACATAGTTAGTTATTATGTAATGGGCATCTTCAAGCTAATTATGCAAGCACGTGCAGAGCTGGAGTGAATTTTTCCTGCCTGCAATTATATTTTCCAAAGACTTCTTATGTTTTCACAGTCTAACCTATTTACATGAGCCATTGTGGGGGAGAGTGAGGGAGAGAGAGAGAGAGAATGAGATGAGGGAAAAAAAGCAAATAGGCATAATGCATCCAAGGAGATATGCAAAAATACCTTGCCTCAGCTGTCAATATGGTAGCTAATTAAAATATTATCTTTGCTTTCTTGATTACAATTCACCAACACATCACATCACTGACTCCAAGGAATATTTACCTGTTGTAATGACTTCCTGTCCATGCATTGATAAATGTCCTCGCTTTGTGATCTCGCACACAATACCACAAATGTAGATCTCAACGCCACCTACAACAGTCGAATGGCTTTAAAGAGTGCTGTGTCAGCTTCGTCAAACAGCTGTTTTCTGCACTATCCACTGATCTGTCATTGGTCCTGTTTTTTTTTTTTTTTTGTGAGGACTTGATTTAATTTTGTCTTTGATTTCTTTCCCTTCCTGTCCTCCCAAGATTGCTAATTTCTTCTCACAGTCGATCACTGCGAATCAACTGAAAGTCAATGTTTGACTTATTCTGCTAATTCATCTGTTTAAAACAGCTGTTAGCGTGGTCAGCCACTCCTTTAATAACTTTTAAAATGGTAAATGTCTTATTAAGAACATGATCATAGACACCTTTTGAGGGGTTTGTGATGGGGGTGGTGGTCATAAAGTGCAAAAGTCATAAAGTGTAATTGTATGTGTTAGAAATGTTGATTTGTGCATAATAATACAAAGGATTCAGTACTTTCCCCTTGATATATGTGTTAATATGTTCATATAAAATATGAAACCCACACATCTTATGGAAATCATGCATTGTTTATGAGTTTTCATGTAATAAAAGTTTCATTTACAGTTTTTTTCGATTGCTAAAAGGAGTCACATGTGCAAAACTCTAACTACAGTCTGCTCTAGTTCTAGTTCTCTAACTCTAGTTCGTTTTTCATTCCTTGAACACAGTTTTCAAAACTCTACACACTTATCCCATGACTTTAACCACAACCTGCACAACACTGTGGATTTACAGCACTTTGTTCAAATGCTAACACACTGCTGTCAAAACGGTGAAGCACACATTCAAAACAGAATAGATTTCAGCCTTGTGCCTTTCAAACACTGCTGAATGCAATTTCAGGATTAGCCCCTCAATTATTTGTTCGAATTACAGTATGTACTTTTAGTTTCTACCTTTTTTCCTCATTACTGTAATTCTGTAAATTACTAAAGACTATTGAAGCAAACTCCTAATTTTCATTTACCTTAAAGAATTGTTATGTTCTAAAAATGTAAATAAATCATGTGAAAGAATGTCCCTCTTTACTTTGAAGAAAATATGACTTTGTATGAAGTCACTGAAATAGTTCAAACTGTAAAGATGAAAAGTGAGTATTTTCTGTATTGGTGTTTGATGCTAGTGTTTTTCCTCTCAGTGGGTTCTGAGTGACGGTGTGTGTTATCTCAGTGAGGGTTGTGTGTAGTGTTTGGCTGCTCTGAGCCTGTTTTGAGCCATGTGTTAAGAGTTGTGTTGCTTGGAATGAGTTTTGCAGGTGATGTGAACTGTTTAGCTCAGTTGACTGTTGGTAGTGCAGACTGTTAGAGTTTTGCACATGTAGCTCCAGTTGTGCTCACTGTCATTTAGCAATCGAAAAAAACTGTAATAATAAAAGTTTTTATACATTGGTCGAAGCAGGTTTTTTTTTTTCATGGTCCTATAACAACTCATAAGCAATGCTGTTTTCCATCATGCCTATTTCTTCTTGACAACACATTCAATTGATAAAAAAAAAAAAAAAAATATATATATATATATATATATATATATTAAATATGTATGTATTTATGAGTTCAGAAGGTATTGAATAACCCTAATATAACAGTAAACCCAATACATCTCAATTCAAACCTATTAAGCCATATTTCAATACAGTTTGCCTCCGTCAGTGTTGTGAGCCTGATAACGACTTGACAATGTAATTTTAGTCAAGTCGAGCAGGGTATTATTTTGTATCATAAATATCCCATTCATAAATAAGTATAGTATTATTTTCATAACAAGCATATCATTTTCAAACTCACTGTTACCCTGACAAAGTACATTCTCTCAAGACCGAAACCCCGCCCCTCTATCCCACTCGCAGCCAATGAGGAGTGGAGGAGGCTTGTCTCTGAAATAAATTGGGTATTTTCATGGTGTGTAAAGGGATGCGTCGGGTTTGAGCATCCGACGTGCGCGCAGTTGCACAGAGTGGACCTCTGGAGTCTACATTTATAATGCTTTGTGCTTTTTGGACAGCTGGTTAAGTAAATATGTCGACCAAGGGGAAACAGTAGACTTTAATCGCGTCATTCGCTAATGGTTATGGGATTTCTTCACCGTAACTTACAATTCATAAGAGAGCTGTCTCTACCTGGAGAGAGAAGAGTGAAGACAGAGCGACCGCTTCTCCTCTCGATAGTTTTTCTTCTTCTTCTTTTCACCCGGATTATATGGCACTAGACGTTGGAAATATACTCGATAGCGGAAGCAGGGAGTTGGATGCTGGGATTCCAGGGCTCTTCTCGCTTTGCGATGATGTTTAAAACAAGTTGAACTGAGCCAAATTTGCAAAGGTCACCCTCAACAATCTGCCAATGCTTTGCTTTCACTATCCTTTGCTTTTAACTGTAAAACTGTAGAGGCTGTTGACTTCAGTGGTTGAGACATCGGACACCTGGAGAAGGTAAACTTATTAATACATAGACCAATATAAACTGCAAGTATTAATATAATACAATAATTAAAATAATAATTGTCTTAAAATTAATAATAAACACAAGCATATTCATTTTATTTGAATGAGAGAAATGACAACTGTATAGATGAGAAGAATGTTTCTGAAACACAGTATGGATAGAAAATGACAAAAAAAAATGACAATGCAATATATATATATTATGCCTATGGAAATCTATTTCAATAGCTTAAGTCGATTTTTATACATCTCAATTTTTAAAGACTCTGGGACCCCCAGCGAAACAAAGCCAGGGACATTCGTCTAAAATATTTTTTTTTTCTCCTGGTAACATGTTATGATAACTTTCATTAGGAGCAATAATTATATTACTACATTATATCATGTTTAACAATAGTTAAAAGACAAGTTAAAAATTACTTTATATAAAGAAATGTCATACGAATTCAATCTTTGTCTTATATATTGTCTTCTCAGACCTCCTAATCTTTAGGAACCCCAGATTGAAAACCCTGGACTTCACAGCTGTGTTAAAAAAAATAATAATAAATAAAAAAAGGAAATTGGTGTTGTACACAGTTATTCTGTACACACTTGAATTCACTGTATTGTCTTTGTTGTTTCAGAAGGCGAGGAAAGTTTGGAGAGAATGTCGAGTCGCAGGGTGAAGCATGAGCTGCCAGTGTACTGATTTAAGACTGGCGTATCTGATGAGTCTATGGGTGTGTGTTGTACTAAGCCTTCACTGCTGGGTTTCAGCCCCTGTGGCAGCCTCCCATGATGCCGCTGGTCCATTTGGGTGGCTCCTTTCAGATAAAGGGCCTTTTCATCACTCACAGGAATTTGCAGAATTTGTGGAGCGTTATCAACAGGGCTTCACAACCAAATATAAGATTTACAGGTAAGTTGGATTATTACCTCTGTTATTTGTTGCCAGTTGCGTGTAAAATGTGTTGGAATTTTTCGTGATATGCAGAATTAGATGGTGCTTTTCATTTATTTGTGCACATATTGCCATATAACAATATTAACAAGAAACTAATGGAAGCTGGATCATTTTGTTTATTGGTGTGTGATTAGAATAGAATAGAAAATAAACTTCAATATGCAAATTGCCACATGACTGCACTGAAAATTGTGGGGTATATATATATATATATATATATATATATATATATATATATATATATATATATATATATATATATCAGAGAGAGAGAAAGTATAATATTTATATTATTTATATTGTGTAATAAATATACATGCATAATACTGTACTTGTATACACACACACACACACAGATACAATATATATAGTATACAGATGTACCGATGATATGAACCATCTTGACGGTAGTAATTAGGTAGTAATTAAAATATTCAAATATGCTAGAATGTTACTGATGAATGTTGAACACATTTTTAATATGCTATAATGTTACTGATATGCTGGGTGAATATTAAGGAGTTACTTTAAGTGTTTTGGTCCAGAAACTTCTTGACAGCTGTTGAAAGTGTAGTTTGAAAGTTTTAATGTTGGATTATTAGTTGCAACTGATGTGGGGTGAGCTGTTGAGGAAAGTTGTGCTGAGTTAGAGCTGAGGATTAGATGAAGTGATAAACAGCCCATAAGGGGAGGAGAAAAAAATGGGAAAAGAGTTGGCTGAACTGAACCTGACTGACACGCTCATTTGGCTGGGTCGTTGGACCATGCTGCCAGGCACAGATGGAGATGGCAACATTGGGGTTAGTCAGACGTTCTCTCCTCAACATACGTGTGTATCTGTGAATGCTCCACTGGCTTTATTTATTTATTTATTTTTCTTTGGTAGATACAGACTATAGGAGTAAACAAAAGTACAGTTGTGCTTTCTCAATGTCAGATCTCCCCCTGCTGGTGGAAACCAGCAGCTCGCGTGCGCATGAGTGTGTGCATGCGCTGACATGTGCACGTCTAGGTAGTTGATTTTACTTTGCATGCTAGGCAGGGCTTCTATCTCAACATCTCTTGTGCCTGAATGACTTTTAAGTACCTTGCTCTCACACCGGCAGTAAAGAGAGGGACAGGTTTGCATCTACCACAGATCTGAGTTGAGAGAGAATCAATTCTGCTTCCTGGTCTGTCTAAACACTTTTTGACTTGTATGAGGTATTTGAAGACAGTTAATGATGGGTGACATTGCAACGGTTTTATTAGCCTGTATGCGTGTGCATGTGTCAGGCATTCTACCATCTCTTTTTTGGTCTTTTTATGGACTACTTTGAAATGCAATGTTGCATTGGTTTGTACACTGAGAAAAATTTAGCTGTGGAAGCAAGTTTCACTCAGGAATTGCTAGGAAATTTCACAAACAATTACAAAGAAATGGTATCACATCGGATTAAATGTGAAATTTTAAAGTAGAAAGACTTGAAACATACTCTTGTAAAATGTACTCTAGAAATTTGTATGTATAATTAAAAAAAAAAAAAAAAATTTAAACTGCCGCTTTTATATTCAAGAACTCAAACCCGTGTTCATTACACAGTCGCTGTAAAAAAAAAAATCAGCAAAACCTGAGCTGCTGTCTCATCTGCTTGGTTGTAAAATCTGTCTGGATAATGAATTCCCCCCAAAAAATTCTTGCCTCAAAATTGTACATCAGCATCTGCAGTTTGTTTGCATTGGCGAAAACAAACCTAGATTGTTACGAATTTGCCTGTGGTGTGCGGTGACATAGATTGAAGGTAAAATTGTGTCAAATATTATATTCTCATTCTCCCCTTTTACCTTCCACCAAAGGTTGAACAGAGCCCAAGGGTACAGTAAAGAGTCAGTAGTGTCTATCCTTCCTGTCAGATGCATGAAAGGGATCTCATAAAACACCAGACATATGCTGCCTGACAAGTGTATGATGGGAGGGTGCTGCACGGGATGATGGGTGACTGAGGCGGACAAGCCGATGGGAGTGGAAAAGGTTGCCGGAGCAGATACGTGCTCACTCGTTCCTTGCGGTGATGCTAATAGTGAAGCTCCATGAGGACAAGGTGACAGCAATTGTCGGCTTAGCCAGAGCTGTGTGAGCAACAATGAGGATAAGCAGTAATTCCCCCACGCAAACACTGTCTTACTGAAGTTTTCCTGCACTCTGCAATGAGACTTAGTGTATAAAGTCGACAGAGTGTGTGATGTTTTTTTTTTTTTTTTTTTTACATCCAAATTAGACAGGACATGTGTACTTTCCATCCTTACTAGAATTTAGAGTATTATAAATTTAGAGTATTAGGGACATTTAAATACATCATAGTCATACATTTAAAATAAATCAATAGAGATATTTTGCTGCCTTCCCATGTTTAGTTGTGTTTAAAATATTTGCTGTTGTTTTCAGATGCTAAATGGCCACATGATATTTAAATATATTGAATTATGTATATAGAGAAGGGGAGTTGAGCTGCATGGCTTTAAACGTCTGCTTTTATGTGACTGTGTTGATGATGGTGCTACAGTTTTATTACCTTTTTATAAATTAGTAAGTCATAACTTCAGTATACAAGTCTGTATATGAAAAAAATGTAAACAAAATAAGATTTTTTTTTTGATAATTAAGGGACTATGGTAAAACCTATAAACCTAGGGCTAAAATTTTTCAAGATTAATGTAATTAATCTTAAAGTATAACGGTAAAATCCTTAATTAAAAAAACATATACAGTATAACCATACACAGACCTCTGCTTTTCCAGCAAAAGGAAAAACTTTGAGTAAGGACAGTGTTGAATAAATCAAGATTTCCATTTGAGAAAGCATCTGAAAGGGTTTAAGAGGAATAAATATAATTGAATTATTATACATTCTAAAAAAAATAATGTAAAAGTCATAAGTGTTATTAATGCCTGAAGCATTAGAGGTCTATTAGCCTCCGGCCTCTTCAGCATTCAAATCAATTTAGACGGAAAATATTTAGTCTAACGACAATAATGTCTGAAGATTTTCCATAAAAGCCTCAGATCATTGATTGCTCAATTAGTGGCTCTACATTTGTCAGGGTTACTGAGGGAGAGGACCAAGATGCAGAATGAACAAGGGACGTTTATTGACAATTCAGACAAAGCACGATAGGGTGGGGGTGTCTTGAACAGTCCAGACAGTAGGATAGGGCATACAACAATGGAGCAGGCAGATGGGGGGGGGGGGGGGGGGTGACCGCTGAGGGGGGCCCTGGGTGACAACCGAGTGCAGGACTGTAGAGGAGGCTGTGCAAGGGACCCGACCACAGCACCAGGAACCAAGGGCACTTGGCTATGGAGGTGAAGCCACACACGTCAGACCTCCAGGCGGGGAGACCCAGTGGCCAGGGAGAAAGCAGCAGGCAAAACAGGAACAGAACTCACAAAACACTAGACAAGACTTAAGACAACAAGAGAAAAATAATAATAATAATAATAATAATAAACAACAATAACAAAAACAAGGGCAAAAATCTGACAAGAATGCTATGACCTAGAAACAAGATAAACTAGGGAAATCACCAAAGCTAACCAACTAAAGTAAACTAAAAAGGTAAAGAAACAAATACAAGATAAAGTTCTAGAAATAACTGGAAAAACTAACCAAGAAAATAACTCAAAGGGGAAAATAAATACTTTAAACCACAAGTCAAACTCACGAGAAAATAAAAATGAGATCCAAACAAAAAGAAACACTTAAACTAGACTAGAATAAACAATGACAAGATAAACTTAAACTAATAAATACCAGACAAGGAAAAACTCTATAGTATAGATCCGCTAGCAAGCTAAGCAAACACTAACTCACGTAGAAAACGAACCAGCAACCACATGAGGGAAATTAGCACAATAAATAGGAAGGAAAGCACACAAATGCAAAGTGAAAACAATCAATTAATGAGCACCAAACAAGGACTAAACAAGGGGGCGTGGTAATGTGAAACAAGGTGGCAGGACGAAAGGAGCACATGGCCAACATAAACCCGAGACAAAGCCATGTGGTTATACACCGGGAAAACAGAGAAACACTAAACAAAGACAAAATGGACACAGCTGCCAGGGCCGAACCCTGACAGTACCCCTCTCCCAAAGGACGCCTCCTGGCGTCCGAACCAGGCAAACAAGTCCATGGGGGTGCAGATGTCGCAGGACCAAAGCAACCAGGCAGCACATGAGAGGGGGTGGGAGTAAGTCCAGGGGTGTAGCCTGACAGGGTAGAACTGAAGGCAGTAGGCATGGTTTGAGTATGGTTAAAGCCTCGTCGCAGAGAAGACGGGGCCATAGGGATACGGGTGGTGGCATAAGTAGAAGTACTGTCCGGCTTGACAAGTGATGGCTTGAAAGTGGTAGGTGAAGTGGTGAGTTCTGGAGATTTTGAGGTTGGAGTATGGTAAGGTACCCCTTCCTGAAGTTGGACTGGATCAGGAATGAGTGCTGGGACTGGCTCTGAGGGCTCTTGGATTGAATCTGTAGCAGACTTTGACAGACTCTGGAATGAAGCAGACTCGGGAGCTGGAGCCAACAATGGAGCGGGTTCAGGGGCTGCTGAGCTGCCCTCCCGGGCTACTGGAACAGACTCGTGAGTGGATTCTTGACCATCCTCAGGGGCTGCTGAGCTGCCCTCCCGGGCTACTGGAACAGACTCGGGAGTGGATTCTTGACCGCCCTCAGGGGCTGTTGAGCTGCCCTCCAGGACTACTGGAACAGACTCGTGAGTGCATTCTTGACCATCCTCAGGGGCTGCTGAGCTGCCCTCCCGGGCTACTGGAACAGACTCGGGAGTGGAATCTTGAATGCCCTCAGGGGCTGCTGAGCTGCCCTCCGGGGCTACTGGAACAGACTCGGGAGTGGATTCTTGACTGCCCTTAGGGGCTGTGGAATTGCCCACCGGGGTGAGAGTTACATCTTGTCCGCCTTCGGGGGCTGTGGAATTGCCCACCGGGTTGAGGGTTACATCTTGACCACCCTCGAGGGCTGTGGAATTGCCCGCTGGGGCCACCGAGATTGGAGTCCTCTCTGGGCTAGACACAGGGGCTGGAGCCGACACTGGAGTGAGCTCTGGGGCTGGCTGCTCGCCACTGGACTCCAGGGTCATGACTGAAGCAGCTGACCACTTGATATCTTCCAGGGAAACTGCAGGAGGGATCTCCAGACTAAGGTCTCTAGCACTCCTGGCGCGGGCCCTCCTAACCCTTCGCCTCCCGGGCCTGTAAGTGGTCACATCACCTACATCTTGACTTACTTGAACAGACATTGACACAGAATTTTCAGGACTGGACTGGCTTTGAATGAACTAGAACAGGCTTGACTGACACAGGAACAGGGGCTAACAGGGGAACCTCCCTCACAGCTTCCTTGAGCTTGAACGCTTCAGAGCACTTGGTTGACTCAGATGTGACTGTTAGGGATTCAGCCGAGTTTGAGGATGGAACTAGCACAGAGGCCTCCATGGCAGATGCAGCAGCTTTGGCCACCCTCATTCTTCTCGCTCTCCTTTTCTCAGTGGGAGTCAGAAGATGATCAGGGACTTGACTGAATGGATGAGGGAGAGTGGGGTGATCCCTGTAGGTGGACTCACCCAATCCTTGCGGTGGTGCAAATAATTGGAAAAGTTCCAAAAGTCCAAGATCCTCAATTGCTCCATCTCCCACTGAGGCAGTGGATCGTCTAAACAGAGGTTGAAGACATCCTTAAGGGCTGCATCCTGGTACTCAAGGCCCCTGGACATAGTCCAAAAGAATTGGGCAAAGGCCCTCACCTCTTGCCCTTGCTGCCGAAGAGCACCCAGGCCTTGCTGGCGGGCCAGTCTCTCCTGAGCATTTGCAGGGGGTAGGATCTTGAGACTCATTCTGCTGGGTTCTGACTTGGCTGGTTCGTTCTGTCAGGGTTACTGAGGGAGAGGACCCAGATGCAGAATGAACAAAGGACGTTTATTGACAATTTAGACAAAGCACGATAGGGGGGAGTGGCTTGAACAGTCCAGACAGTAGGATAGGGCATACAACAATGGAGCAGGCAGATGGGGGGGGGGGGGGGGACCGCTGAGGGGGGCCCTGGGTGACAACCGAGTGCAGGACTGTAGAGGAGGCTGTGCAAGGGACCAGACCACAGCACCAGGAACCAAGGGCACTTGGCTATGGAGGTGAAGCCACACACGTCAGACCTCCAGGCGGGGAGACCCAGTGGCCAGGGAGAAAGCAGCAGGCAAGACAGGAACAGACAGAACTCACAAAACACTAGACAAGACTTAAGACAACAAGAGAAAAATAATAATAATAATAACAAAAACAAGGGCAAAAATCTGACAAGAATGCTATGACCTAGAAACAAGATAAACTAGGGAAATCACCAAAGCTAACTAACTAAAGTATACTAAAAAGGTAAAGAAACAAATACAAAATAAAGTTCTAGAAATAACTGGAAAAACTAACCAAGAAAATAACTCAAAGGGGAAAATAAACACTTTAAAGAACAAGTCAAACTCATGAGAAAATAAAAATGAGATCCAAACAAAAAGAAACACTTAAACTAGACTAGAATAAACAATGACAAGATAAACTTAAACTAATAAATACCAGACTTTAACAGACAAGGAAAAACTCTATAGTATAGATCAGCTAGCAAGCTAAGCAAACACTAACTCACGTACAAAACGATCCAGCAGCCACATGAGGGAAATGAGCACAATAAATAGGAAGGAAAGCACACAAACACAAGGTGAAAACAATCAATTAATGAGCACCAAACAAGGACTAAACAAGGGGGCGTGGTAATGTGAAACAAGGTGGCAGGACGAAAGGAGCACATGGCCAACATAAACGGAGACAAAGACATGTGGTCATACACAGGGAAAACAGAGAAACACTAAACAAAGACAAAATAGACACAGCTGCCAGGGCAGAACCCTGACAACTTTGTGCTATTTTTGAGGGATATTTAACCTAATGCAGTTGTGTGTGTACTGTTACAGGACATTACTGACAGCTGGGTTCTGTAGACATTCTTTGAACTGCTCTTATCAAACGAATATCTCAGTGTTGTCCTGGAAATCAAACTGGAGCAGAAACTGTGATGTTCACTGGTGTGGATTTTCAAATTAAAGACACGCAGGGCTTCTGCTATTTGACAAGTTTTTTTTTTTTTGTTTCATTCGTGGAATTAAATGTTTGTATTGTGCACCTCTTCTTTACTGTTGGATTTATTTTGTTCTTAGTATATTTACCCACACCAGTTTAGGGATGTGCCTGCATCAAATTTTCCTGTTGCGATTATTTGCTAATGCTTTTATCACAGTATAAGGTATTACAAGGTAATGATATTTAGTTTAAAAAAAGTGGTCATAACACAGTATAACAGGTATAAATACCTTTTTTCTAGTTAAAGTTAAAGGTTTTACACAGATTAAAGTGCAAAAAACTATAAAGACCCATACATATCACTTTGAAATAAGACCTCATTAGATAACCATTAACATTCACAATAAGCAATAGCTACATTTGCTACAGAAATTATTAATCTTTGTTAAAAAATAGTTCATGTTAGCTCATTACATAACACAGTTGCAACTTTAGATTTTAACAACGTGTTATTAAAAATTGGAATACCTAAGATTAGTGAATGTTCAGAAGAATTTTTCATTGGCTGTTTATGCTAACCAATGAATTAACTGATGTTAACTAATGAACCCCTAATGTAAAGTGTGAATAAACAATAAAGAATCAAAACACTTTCAAACAATATCTAGGGCATGTTGTTGGCCAGATTAAAATGATAAAAAAAGCTTGAAAATAAATAACCTATTAAGTCTAAATATATAAGTATTTGGTGCTGTGATGAACTCCATAGTGAATATACAAATCTGAATGGCTATTTAAAATTATTTAAATATGTTTTAGAAAGTAGCACAGCTGCTTTATTTATGGGGTTTCCAGGGTAAGGGCTGCATTTTCTGCAGTTTAGCACCATCTGCTGTCAGAGAGTGAATTTGTTTTCATTCAGTGTATGTCTCACGCATTCCTCCATGTGCTTCTCATGCATGCTTGTTTACATCAGAGTGCACACGCGTCTTTCAAGCAGCATACAGCGGTGTTGTGCATTTTTACCAGTTGATGGGAAAAGTATTCTTAAAATGCATTCCAAATTCGGAATAATTTGTAATATATAATTATTCACGGTATTTAGAAGTGCCCACAATAAGAATATTGTGCATATCCATTACCGTGATATATCACATCATGGAATATCGGCACATGCCTACACCAGTTATATGTTATACTAGTCAAAGTGAATTTAATTTAAATCCAACAGCACAATTGCAATTATTGATATTGCCATTATACAAAAAATATTTAAACAAGAAGTTCATTTCGAATAAGTCACACTTTACACACAATGTGGACAGTTATTTTTATTTTTTGCATCGCCAAGGGAAATTGTTCCAAAATCAAATCAGCTAGAAACTTCAACACTAGATGAATTATGGCAATCTTGGTTGTTGTTTGCATTTTTGACCTTCATTTTTGACTTTATCAAACGGCAACCCTACAACTAGAATATGTGGTAACATTTTATTTGAAGCCTTTCTATATGTTTCTGTTTTGCCCTTTTTGTGTTTTACAGCATTATACTTTCTAAAAGTGTAACAATAGATGAGTATTATAATGTATTTCAACTGGTTATAAAGTATTCATGAAATCCCACAATTCATTATAAGGTGCTTTACGGGACATAATTCATGAAAAAATGCAAACGTGGACATACATGCATGCTCCCATATTATTAAAGCAGAGTTTGTGCTGAATATAGTGCAATCAGGCTTTAGCCATTAAGATGTTATAAGTAGCATAAATAAATACAAACATCAGGGCATGTCAAAACATTTACAGTCCCCAAAAAACTAAAAATACTTAAAAATACTAAAATACTTATTAATGCATTATATATAAAAGCATAAAGTGTAAGTAAATTATCACTTAATATGCTAAAGCTAACATAGACCAGAAATGTGTACTACAGAGACTGAGTGTCCCAGACTACCCTAAATTACCCTATATGAGAGAGAGAGAGAGAGAGAGAGAGAGAGAGAGATCAGGCTAGTAGTGTCAGGCCCAATAGCTAATCATCTCATTATTTATGTTTCACGACATGTATATCCCCTGAGTATGGTTGCACTTGCATTGGAAACACAATCAAGGACAAAACACCTACTGGCTCTTCGGTCATTGCTATGGTAGATTGTTTTCCTAGTTCAGTTTATCAGGGGCAGGGCTTGAATAAGAGAGATGAGTTGTTGGACTTTCCTCATGGGAAATGAATGATGGAAGCACACAGAGGTGCGTATGTTAAGTCATATCTCACAACTGACATGAGTGATGATGACTGGGGCTATGATGACTCAATATTTCAGTATGAAGAAATAGTCTTCGAATAAATAACAAATGTAGTCCTTTGTCGACCAATTAGCTCTAATTTTAGGTCCAGAATGTTTCTTAAAGTCCTAAATGACTTATGCCTTGGAATGAGTAAGGCCTTAATGAGCGTGTTTACATCAGATTAATGTTAGCAGGAAGAAGTGTCTGATAAACACAACTAATGAGGTGAAGCCTGACTTTTCAATCAGCCTCAGGTTAGTCTTGAATTGAAAATTCTGCTGGTAGTTGGCAATAAAGTGCACATTATTGAAAAATATTTTAAAAAGAGTTTTTTATATTTTGAAATCAGAGCTATCATAAAGGTTTAAAGAGCAAGTCATATGGGTTTTTGAGAAATATATATTTTTGCAGTTTGTAATGTAGCTATCCTTCAGTGTAAACAGTCTGCAAAGTTGTCAATCAAAAAAGTGCATGATAAATAAAGATATTGTGTCTCGAAAGAAAGAGTCGACTCTGAACCGCCTTAACGAGTCATCATATTTTTAAATCTTCTGCCTATTACCTATATAATACGTCACAAGGTACAGTAACAAGTTTGCATAATCTCGAAATACTAACACTCTGACAAACACTTCCAGTAGTTAGTGAGTGTGTTTACATCATGTCGAGAAGACGCTGTGTTTTCAGCCTCACTGGGGATTCTAACACAGTTCCCACACGTGAACCTGAAATTAGTAAATAATAATAATAATAATTGCAATAAACTGCTGTCACATCACGTAAAGGAAATTTCCCACCTTTTTTGCAACCCTAATCACAACAGCCTTGGCCAGCTTGACCAATCAGAGCAGAGTAGGCTTATGGAAGGGAGGAGTTTACAGACCTTAAACTCAGAACTGTTTAGGACAAATCGTTTTGAAATCATTGAAAAATTATTCTAATATTAAATGCATATTCTGAGAAAATTACAATGTTTTGACCTAAGATGCATTTAAACTGTTGTAGGGGACTCTTAACACAGTATTAGGGCACTTTAAAATACCATATGACCAGCTCTTTAGTTGAATCACATTTTTAAATGGAAACTGTTTTCAAACATATAGATGTAAATGAAGATTTTTATTTAAATGAAAGTTACAAAATATTTCTATTTCAAATAAATGCTGTTCTATTCTTATTAAATAATAAAAAAATAAAGATTTCTGAACGATCATGTGACACTGAATCCTAAAATAATAATTTAAGAAAATTATGCTTTGCCATCACATGATCAGTTTGTTTAGTGTAAGTTTTTTTTAATTGTGTAAATATTTATTAATATATATCAGAACAGATTTTGAAAAATTTAGCATCACATCACTTGCTCATTAATAAATCCTCTTGGGTGCCACCAGAATTTGAGTTCAAACAGCTGATAAAAACATCACAATAATTCACAAGGTATGTATGGTATGTACAGTATACAGTACGTGTGTACAGTATACTGTTGCAGTGTTAAGTGTGCACTGTATATGGCTTCCTCTATGAATGCTGACAGACTAACAGGCTTTCAAACAGTGACTGACATCACCTTTTGACATGTTTCTGTGCAGCAAGCATTTATTATGTGAGAGTTTCTAGATTTATGGACTGGTTGAGTTGGAGCCTGACACAGATAGTCTTGGATACAAATGCCATCCATCCTTGCTGTGAGTGTGTTAACTAATTTGTGGGTCAACATAGTGAAATAACAGCCTATCCTTCCTGTGAGTGTGTTAACTAATATGTGGGTCAACATTGTGAAATAACAGCCTCAAAAGTTATTAAAAATGCAAAAGAACATATATTTTCAATGCAGAGCACAAATTAAGATGGATTGGCTTTACAGATACAAATGATCTGAAGAATGTATTGCCAGCTTACAGAATAAATATTACTGTTCAAAATTCGGGGTTGGTAATATATATATATCTTAAAAGTCTCTTATTCTCATCAAGGCTTCGCTTATTTGATTAAAAATGCAATAAAACAGTAATATTGTGAAATAATATTTAAAAGTAATATATTCCTGTGGTAAAGCTGAATTTTCAGTGTCAGATGATCCTTCAGAATCATTCTAATATGCTGATTTGGTGCTCAAGAAATATTGATATTATTATTATAAAAGTTGCAAACAGTCGTGCTGCTTTTGTGGAAACTGTGTTACATCTTTTTCTTTTTTTCTTTCTTTTTTTTTGATAAATAGAAACTTAAAAAAAAAGTTCTTTATTTTAAAAATAAATATTTTGTAACATTATTCTTGTCCTTGAAGAATAAAAGTATCTCTGACACCAAGTATTTAAGCAGCATTTATTTGCATACATCTGCATTTTGTTGCATGTAGTTTTGATTATGAGTGGACATTTGTGGGAAACGTTTATACGGTTAACACCATTAAAGTGAAATACATAATACTCACTGGATCAGAGACAGTGGTTTCTCTCTTCCCCCTTTCTTCCACTTATATAAAAATGTCCAAACTGAGGTGAGAAGTGACCTCTGCCATGTCAAAAATAATCCAACTTTTAAAAACGTCTTACATCTTCTTGATTCCCGTTTCACTGCAATGCACATCTAACTGTTTTTGAACATGGAAATGTGTTCTGTGTGAACAGCTTTTTAGTCATTCTGTACTAACTGCTTTCTGTAAATGTGGTTTGGTGAGGTGTGATGGCTGTATAGCAGCTGGGCTGCGCTGTTCAAGCCAGAATAGATCTAATGGATGGAAAATCCAATTATGATTGATTGGTCTAATTCATTTTTTTTTTTTTTTTTATCACTTTTAATCACATAAAATGTTCAGCCATGAAACTAGTTTAATAATTGAATGTAATCCAACTTAACACAAAACCTTTTTTGTCTATCCACAAATCTCATTTAGAATGTGTTGCATAATATTGCAAAAATGTTGCATAAATCTGACTCATCTTAATGAAGACTGGATGTAAGAGTCACCCGGATGTTTCAAACATAGCGCTGCCTCTGACATTATAACAAGCTGGTCTCATTTGCTTGTACTGTGACAGCCCTTTGGCTTCCGACTGCTTCCTCTGGAGCATGTTCTCACCGTTGACTCTGTGTCTCTGTGGGGAAGGCTGGCAGGTAGTTCTTCAATATGCCTTCTCCTGCTGTGAGGCTGCAGCGTGGGCTCAGTGGTGGATTAGCCTCCAGCTCCATCCATAACTGTCCATCAAGAACTTTTGTTCTGGCACAGTGTCGATCATACTTCCTCTCTCCATTTCATCTCTTTCTGTCCCTCTTCCCCTCCATTTGTCTTACTCTGTCTCATTGTCTTTGCTGCTCTTCTTTTCCAGTGTCAATAAGTGTCATCTGCTATTATTTAGATACATACAGATTTAGCAAGCTTTATTCTGTAATATAATATATAAGGTATAATGAGACAAGATTACCTCTAGGGTATGCTCTGCTGAATTTTGACATTTATGACAACATTATAATATTAATTTTAATAATATTAATTAATTCGACAGATCTATTTTTAGTCAATGAAATTAATAAAATGCATCTAATTTTAAATGAAATCTTTTTTTACTGAAACTTTCAAGATTACAACATGTAAAACATGATTATGTAAAAAAAAAAATCAGATGACAACTGATACCAGATTACCCAATAGTTGGTTGCAAAGATAATGTTCCTTTACAAGGAAATGTCCCAAAATATTTCCTCTAAAAATATACTGAATGATAAATCATCACACTGTATAAATATTACACATTACAATTAAAAATTAAAATGATCATTAAATTAGGACAGGGCGATATGGAGCTAAAAATATATCTCGATATATTTTGCTATATCTCGATATACGATATATATCTCTATCTTTACAGGAAAAATAACCCCCCAAAAACTACTGTAAAAACAA
This sequence comes from Carassius carassius, assembly GCF_963082965.1. Lineage (NCBI taxonomy): Eukaryota > Metazoa > Chordata > Actinopteri > Cypriniformes > Cyprinidae > Carassius > Carassius carassius. The sequence continues at coordinate 12,366,073 of NC_081764.1, forward strand.
ATATGCCAAATATTACGTTTAGGGCCCTATGAAATGTTTTATTTTTTTCTTCACCATATGTTTTATTGTTATCTAATTCTGTGTCTAAGCAAGTGTAATTATTTAAATGCATAAAAACAACTTAATTTGTTACATTTTTTTCTTAAAATAGCCTTATGTGAAATGTTTTTCCTCTCTGAAATTCTGTGTATTCACATTTTTCTGGTTATCAAATGAAGGCATAAAATATTCATTTAATTTATTTTTAAATTTTTGAAAATTAAGCAAACTTTATTTTTTGGTAAACAAACGGGGTTGTGTGATTATTCCTTAAATTATGTTCGTTTCATTTTAATAGTAGTAGTAGTAGGCTATGAACTTTCTGCTGAACAATAGGCTAGTAATAGATAGGGGAGAACCGGGGCGAAAGTAACGCGGGACGAAAGTAACAAAGCGATTTTCTCAGAGCCTATTACTGCATTTGCATTCTCAGCTATGACGGTATATTCAGCATTCAATCCTTGATGGAGCTGAGAAATATCACGTGATTTCCTCATCATTTCCCGCAGTTAGGTCGGTAAAACTGTTTTCGAGTACAAAAAGTAAATTATTGAAGCGGTAATTTTTTTTTATTAGTTGCGTTATTTTTTTGTTTCATGTGTCACAGTAATGATCAATCTACAGGTTATTTAGTGCTTTAACACATCCTAAAGTTTGCATTATCAAAGTTTTTTTAGTATAAAAGTAAATCAGGTTTAAATGCCAGGAGTTCCTGTCGGGACGAAAGTAACAGTTGTTACTTTTGTCCCGCTACAGAGACAAGAAGTATTTATTTTGTTCCGGTACATGCTATTCTGTGAATTTCTGTCTCTTGCATCATTTATTAAAATGTTAATGTCATATTATACCATAAGAATATGTCTGAGTGAGGGCCAGAAAGACAAACAGTGGTCTGGTTTTATCCAGATGTTTATGAGAGAGCGTTTCTGGACATAGAGGAACATCTGGGCAGCTCCTACCTCGCATTTACCTTAGTTATATTTAGGTTTTAGCCATATCTTAGCTTTTACACCTCCAGCTATGAATTTGCCGTGTTTCCAGATGTTTTAATGCACATTTTGAATTTATGCATAAAAACAAAAGGATGGAAACATGAATAGGCCTACTGTTACATTATGTTTAGAATTTATATTATTCCAGTGTAATTTAATTATTATATTGTTCATTCTGTTGAAAAAATGTTTTATAAAAATACACTGAAATAAAAAAAATAAAAAAATAAAAAAATAAAGTTTGTACAGTCGGGTTTTGAGACATTTGATGAAACTTAAATTTAAAATAAAAATATAAATATGTAATTTAATAATTTTTTTTACAAAAATAAAAGACAGAATATGTTTGCAGTTACATATTAACAAGGTCATAGTCAGGTATACTTAATAAAAATAAGAGTAACAGAAAATAAATCTAGCTTATATTGTTGTGTTACTTTTAACCCACCTGTGTGTTACTTTCGTCCCAACCGATGGGGTCAAAAGTAACAATGTGCAACTTATGTTCAAATTGAAATTATACTGAAGCCTTTCTACATTTCTACAAAATACCACCTGGTATTGATAGACCACACTTATGAGTTACTGACCACAGCAGAAATATATCTCTGTCTACAACATTATCTTTTAAAATGATGTTTTTCTGAAAAATGGTACTTTCGCCCCTGCTCTCCCCTACTTTTATTTTGACGGGTTTACCTTTACAGTTCTGTGTATGTGATACTACAGTCTATGATGTGATATATGATGCTAGTTTTACTCAAATCAAATGATAACTTTTCCGGCTTAATATTTACAGATATCCATATCGCGATTTGATGTGAGTGCAATGACCTACTTTTGATTAATTCATTTAAAATTTGACAAATTCCGTGACATTCCATGTTAAACTGTAAATTCCGTTTTTATGACTGAATTCCGCGATTCCGTCCGCATTTTCTGCATCGCGGAAATCATAGGGCCCTACAGTAGACATCTTCCTGCTGTTCGCCCGACGCCTTAAAACCGATGTATCTCCATATAATGCAGCCAGTTGTCTTTTTTTTTGACTAGTTCTGTAGCCTCCGGGCTTGTTGAGGACGCCACCATGTTTATGAAACAACACGCGAGGGGAGGGGGAACAAAATCAAGGAGGGGGGGGCGAGCACAGCACAGAGAAGACAAACAAGCAAAGTGGCGGAATCAGAATTAAATATAAACAATATATCGATATATACGATATGTCAAAATCCATATCTTGTTTAAAAAATATCTCAATATATTTTAAATATGGAGATATCGCCCACCCCTACATTAAATGTACATTGTTCTTAAATGTCTTTCCCTAGCTTCTGTCATTTTGGTTGGATAGCACTTTACATTACAGTCCTGTTCGACATGTACAAACTATGTACTTATTATAATAATTGCACTAACTTGGAACTAACCCTGAACTCACCCCTAAATCTAACCTTAACCCATGTAGCTACCTTATATGCACAGTACTTTCTTAGGTAAGTTCACTGTAAGTACACATAATTGCACGTATTGTAAAATTAATTGCAACCCTTGGTAGGGTATGTAGAAGGAAAATGTAGTATGTACTATATAGTATTAGCATTATATCAAAGAGACTGAAGATAAAGAGATTTTCAAAAATGAAGATTCTGACATAATTTACTCACCCCATCATTTACTCAAGGGAGGTGGGGTACTTCTGTCATCTGTTTGGTTACCAATATTCTTCAAAATATCTTGTTTTGTGTTCAGAAGAAGAAAGAAACTTTCGAACAACTTGGGTTAGTAAATGGTGACAACATTTTCATTTTTGGGTGAACTATCCCTTTAATATACTTATATATCAAGACCAGCACTGGCACTTTGTGTTTTGCATTCTGCATTTATTAACCATTTTCTTTTACCATATCAAATTAATATTAACATAAAGCATCTTACTGTTAACTCAATATAGTGATGGTCATTCTTTTAAAGTATAGCTTACATTCTGAAGTAATATATAACTTAGTACAGCCACATAGCCTTGAGGCACATCTTTTTCAGTTGCAGCTCTAAAAGTTATGTAATGAACATTTCACTGTATTGTGGTGAGCAGCCTTTGCTGTAAATGAAAGCCAGAAAAAGGATAGTTTCAGCTGATTTTCTCAAACAAAATTCCAACTGCTCATCTAACAGGCTCTTCTTACCTTTTATCCATTAAAGAAAGAAAATTGCCATTGTTACAGATAGTCCCAGTCAGCCCTTCTTAGGTGTAAAAGAAAAACTAAACAAATTGCACCATTATGTAGAGGATAACAGCTTTTAAAACAGGCCAGAGCTATTTCTAAAGCTGAAGCTGGAAAAAATAAAGAGAATGCATAAAATGAATTGAATTGCAAGGGTCATGCAGTCATCGCATTTCTCCTCAGCAGGATAATCGAATATGCGTTGTACTTAAGCTGTGTGAAGGTTTCTCAGACCTCTCTTTAAACATTACTTTTTTTTTTAGCTTGGAGAATGTACAGGATGGCAATTTCAAAAAAGCTTAAACTGTACTGTGGCTTCCACTGAACCAGATACTAAAACAAACTCTCCCAGCTGTTGAAGAAATGATGTTCAGGATTTTATCCTCCTGTGTCCATTGTGGCTCAAATGAAGGACATTTCAAAATAGGGTGTATGTGTGTGTGTTTTTGCGTGACCTTGCAGAGAGTTTGGGCGCTGGAAGGTGAACAGCCTGGCTCTGGAGAGAGAGGACAATGGCGTTGCTCTACCCCTCGATCCAGAGTTCATGCAGACCATCAGACAGTTGGGCCGCAGACCCACTCTCAGTGCCATTACCGAGAACATCATCAGGAAATATGGCACACACTTTCTGCTCTCAGCTACACTCGGAGGTACTTGAACAAAGCTGACTGTTTATTTAAATTTATGCATTTTGGCAGATTCTTTTATATGCCAATATTTTTTTTTCTTAAATTGTATTCTACTGATTATCATCATTTCCATAGAAAAAAAAGAAAACGTATATATATATATATATATATATATATATATATATATATATATATATATATATATATAGTAACTTGTTAGATGTATCTATATTTAGGATCATAATCGTATTAATAAGATTTCATTAAAATCTTTAACACTAATCTTTTTCTGAAAAATGTTCAGATATACTCATATCATAACTATGCATCTGTTCAGCATTATGTAAAGTGTTAAAGTCTTTTAATGACAGCTTACGTTCTCATTATTTATAAGTGTTAGCATAATACATTTATAGAAAAAAAAAAAAATTATTTGATAAATCGTCCATTTTTTATTCCCTTCAAGACATTTACTGTATAGACAATTGCCTTGCTTCACTCTAACATAAACACAAAGAACATTCTTCAAGAAGCCATTTTCCCCAGCGTTCCTCACTTCTTTATGTTGCTTTGCCCTGTTGCAGGTGAGGAGGCATTGACTATATTTGTGGACAAGCGGAGGCTAAGCCGGACGGCTGACCTGACTGACTCAAATGGCACGGCTGTGACTCTGGAGGCCCTGCACCAGCTGGCTGCCTCCTACTTTATAGACAGAGAGAGCACTCTGCGCAGACTACACCACCTCCAGATTGCTTCCACTGCCATCAAGGTAACCCTGTGGCCTAGATGCACTCAGACCTGGGGACCTGACCCCACGTTTGAGTGCTTATTTTTGGAAAGGGGTTTGATTTGAGCTCGGCTGTTTCTGTTGTTTTGCAGCTGCATCATTTGGAGATCAAAAGAAGTGGGTTAAATGTTAGAGAAGCACAGCAGTTTTCCCTTCATTTTTGTTCCTGTGTTTTTGGTTGTGGAAATATGAGGTATTAATGAATCGCAGGTTTGAACAAAATTATGTGTGTACACACAGAGGAGCATCTGATAAAGTTAAATTGTGTTTAATAGGCACTGTTTTTACACACATATTCAGCTTTAAGCTCTTTGACACATCATACATCAGCTAATCCAAAACAAGTTACCGGTAGCAAGCAATATGTGTCAGGTCAGGGATTGTGCTTGAAACAGTAGCCCACATACTCTGTGCTATGTGCATACTTCTGCAGCATGCATCATACACACTCCTAAATACTTATTGGAAAGTTAGAGTTAGAATGGTTTGAAAAACAAAGGATGATTCTGTAATGATATCTGTCATACTGTATGTACAAATCTCTGTTGGTCTCATTTCAAGCATGGGAATTCTAAATAATTTAATGATTCAGATCCCTCTTAATAGTCCAGTTCCTTGATGTTTCCATTAAATATTCTTCTAATATATTTAAAAAATATATGTATTTGATTGGGTAAAAAGCATACACCATTGTTTAAAAGTTCAAAAACATTTTGTGTTTGTTTTTTTAATTGTAAAAAAATAAATAGATAAAATACAAATCTCACCAAGGCTGCATTTATTTGGTCAGTAAAAACAGTAATATTGTGAAATATAATTACAATGTAAAATAACTGTCTTTTAAAATATATTTTAAAATGTATATAATGGCAAGCAATCATTACTTCTGTCTTCAGTGTCACATGATCTTTCAGAAATAATTATAATATGCTGATTTGGTGCTCAAGAAACATTTCTTATTATTAATGTTGAAAATATTTTCTCTGCTTAATACTTTTGTAAAAAAAATTCTATATACTTTTTTAGGATTCTTGACTAGAACAGAAGGTTCAAAAGAACAGAATTTATTTGTAATATAATTGTTTTGTAAGTTTATAAATGTATTTACTGTCACCTTCAATTTAATGTGTCCTTTCTGGAAAAAAAAGTATTATTAAAATAAATAACACTGACCCCAAACTTTTGATTGGTAACGTCAGTCAATAGCTAAATAGAGTTCATTTTATAAAATTTAGTGGTGGGATTTATGTTAAGTGCTGGCATGAATGCAATCCAGTAATTGGCTATATAATGTGCAAGCTTTATTTAAGGACATGGTCAAAACACAGGCAGGGTCAAACTGTTACTGTTTCAGTAGCTGTGTTGTGATAGTGCTGTTGGTAAACACTGTTAGTATGGTATTCAGTCAGCATCGCTGGAAGAACGCACAACAGTTGGTTCCGGAATTTGAAAGAATTGAACTATGTTCCATGTTCCTGTGGCTCAGTGGTAGAGTATTGCATTAGCAGCACAAAAGGCTGTTGGTTCGATTCCCAGGGAACACACATACTAGTAAAAAAATAAAAATAAAATTGTATAGCCTGAATGCACTTTAAGTCGCTTTAGATAAAAGCGTCTGCTAAATGCATAAATGTACGTATACCCTATTTCACTCTAGTTTATTTGTATTTACCTTGCCTCCTGACAGCAAATGTCTTAACTTAAGAGCTTTTAAGTTATCATGATGGAAATTAGTAGATGGGGGTCCTTTCAGATGCCTTTATTTGCTTGACATTTCAGGTGCTTGATGTGAAATATTCTCAGGATCAGCTGTCTTTAATTCAGCCCATGGATTTTACCTCAGGTGGATGAAGACAATGTAATGTGGATGTGAATACAAAGGCTCACACCAAACTGGCGATTATTTCTGTGGAAAACATACAATGTTTTAGAGAGAGTGGTCTGCTCAAATGGAAGAGCTATTTTCTTGGGGGAGGGTATAGTGGGAATATAGCAAATAAATTAAAAATATAAAGGTGCAGGTGGAATTATGCATCAGTGTGACAAATGATCCGTTCCATTTCAATAATTTCTTTGAGAGCCCAGTCCATTCCTCTGCCATTTTGAATATAAGTGAGGTGTCAGGCTCTAATGAATAATAGACTTATGAGGAGGATTTTCTGCACCGCAAATACTAAATGAATCTTTAACCTCCACAGTCAGAGATGACGGTGGACAGGAAATGTGCAGAGTGCCAGTTGAAATGAATCACAGGATTTCATTTTGATTTACAAGAGGGAGGAGTGTTAGTTGAGGTTTATAACAATCAGCGCATTTAGAATCTTAAGTATGATTGGAGTATTCAAGCGCTTTTAATGTCCAAATGTATGATTGCATGTCGCCTGACATGCTTTCTGCAATCATGGTGATATACTTGGAAGTCATCATGCTAAGTGGCCAGAATTGATATCTCTGAAGAGGCATGGATGAACACCAGGCAATGGGTCAAGGACTCATTAGAACTTTGGGTCCCACTTCATATTGTGTCCTTAATACCTGTGTACTTACATGGTAACTAGATGTGTACATAGTATGTAATTACAATGTAAGTACGCATTGGTACATAGTATCTACAGCTGTAATATTTGTGTAAATACACACATGTAACAACCCACTGAATGGTATGTGTAATTACAAATGTCTTATTTTGCATGTCCATATTTTAGATCCCTTAATTCTACTCAATACCTAAACTTAACAACTACCTTGCTACATATTAATAAGCATCAAATTGTCCCACATTCGGAAAGCAGCCTGGAGTAATACGATTTGAGCAGACATAAAGGAATTTAGGTGTATTCGTAGGTGTAAACAAATCCAATGCGTCCTCAGTGGCTCTAATGTCGGGAGAAAATTAAGACTCTTATGTTCATGTTTACATCCAACTACAAAACACCTGGATTGCTTACAAGATATTGTTGTCACTACAGCTGATTGAACGCGGAGAAAATGGCAGACAGCGTACAACTGGCTAAGGGCGTAAATATGCTAATACGGGACAGTCCGTCAGCCGTCGTGGGCGAGACTTGAGCAATATGACATCATGTTAGAAAATTGACTTTATGCATGAACGCTGGTCACGTATTTCCAGTAGAATTTTAGCCAATGACTTCCCTTCTGTATATGTACTTTTGCATGGTTAGAAAAAACGAAAGTTTTTAATAATGCTTTCAAATGCCTTCAAATGCCCCTTAAAATCTATTTCAAGCAAATACTTTTCTTTAAAAAAAAAATAAAAATGTTAATTTCTGGCACTGGTAGTGGGACAGTCCATTTGTTAAATCTAGGCCTGGTCTTATACAGTAGGTGTTTTTTTTTTTATAAATTATGAGTTTTATAAAAAAAAAAAGTGGAGTTCATGTAAAATACCATTTTGACAAATTTGCTGATTATATTAGATAAATTGACAGCTATGAACAGGAGGAACTTCACTGATGCCAAGCTGCGAGTGTTGTGCTGTCTGATACAGTATAGTGCAACATTATTGCAGTCACACAGTGCTATCACAGGAACAACTGCTGTGGGACAGTAATACAGGTTAATAATTTACCATCCTGTGAAAATAATTAAACTAAATATTTTGTTATAAACTATAAAAGTCATGTATTAATGTTCTATTTAAATATTTGTTAAATATTTAAGTAGAAATGTATTTAAAATTATGAGAATTTATTTCAGACTTAAGCTGAAAATATCTTGCCTTCTTCACTGACCTGAAACACCCTCATTGTCACCTAATTCTTGTTGGAAATTAAGAAATTATTTTGTTAATATCCATAGTACAAAAATCATTTATGTTACATAAACAAGCACATGAGTCAAAATGAATACAATATAAGTAAACATGTTATCTGGATTGATTAAAACTAATAATGAAAAGACAGGTATGATCTCTATAAGGCTACGTTCACACTGCAGGGCTTAATGCTCAATTTCTTTTTTTTTTTTAAATTAGATTTTTTTGCAAGGCCGTTCACATTTCCAATTAAATGCGATCTTTTGTGATCTCCTGTGTGAACGTGAAATGACCCAGAAGTGACCCGCATGCGCAGAAGAGTACTCAACGCTCAACGACGTCACTCGTTGTTTGCGGAAGTAGCTAACGTTAAACATGAATGTCAACAACAGTGTAGTCAACAGCGGAGCTCTTTTTGCAATATTAAAGTTATTTTCCCAAGGGAGCCAGCACAATTACAATCTTCTCGTTTTAAGAAGAAAATTAAAAAGAAGGAGGAGAGCAAGGTTTTTGGCCATGGCGTTTTGTGGAGCAGTGTTAGCAACGTCGGTACAGAGAAACGTGTGGGTGCGGAGTCGCAGCCAGGAGTGGTGGGATACTGATGTGAGTGGCTTCACTAATACATAATTCATCAGTTTATCTTATCGTTCCCGCCTACTTCAACGCAGACGTATGACGTTTGTAGCGTATCAATGACGTACGGGTCGGATACATGTGGCCTGGCCGTTCAGACGGAGGACGCATTTCAAAAGATCGGATACGTATCGGATTCTGGACCACATACCCTAGTGGCCTGGGTCACATTTGAAAAGATTGGATCTGTGTCGTTCAGACTGTCATGAAAAGATCAGATACAGGTCGCATAGGGGCAAAAAAATCGGAATTGGGTCATTTCAGCCTGCAGTGTTGAATATAGCATGAAAATACTCATCCTCAAAGTGTCGATGTAACTCGAAACATCTCCTTGCTGTTAGTGACATCTGACTGCCTCACAATTAATGCAGTTAGCACTGTTCACAGTAATCGGGGAAGCTCTTTTAAAAAGCGAGTGTAAAATATCAACTTCTCCTGCAATGTCTCCACAGTTAATGCCAGCTTCCGCCGCTGCTGTAAATGATGTAAATGAGCTGGCTGAGGCAAAATGCAGAGGTTATTGAGCATAAAGCCTATTGAGACTGTTTTTGGGGATTAAAAAAAAAAATTGTGAATTGTTTTTAATTAGGGTGGTTTTGTCCACACTCTGGTATGTAAAGGTGCATTTTGCATCTGATGTCCCCTTTAAAAAAATATAGACGATCCAGACATGAAAATTTTCTTATCATTGACTCCTCTTCATTCAACCAAAATTTGTTTTTGGAAGTTATTTTGAAATGTTGGTAACAAAACAGTTATGACTTTCTTTTTTTATGACAGCTAACAACTTTTATTGGGAAAGCTAGACTGGTTCTATGGCAATCTAAACAGTTTGGTTTACCAACATGTTTTTTTTTTTTTTTTGCTTGGAATGCTTGGAATGACTTAAGTATATGGTGATTATTTTCATTTTTGTGTGGACTGTCCCTTTAAATAAAGCATACACATTATTTTTTATATATAAAATATGTGGCCTTTTTCGATTTTTATTCCGTTTTCCTATGTACTGTAATACTCATAGTCATATTCTTCTCTGTTAAGCAATCATATATATTTTGCATGCTATGAATTCTCTCACAAACTCGGTGGTAAAATATATAAACTGTAAAAAACTTTATGGAAGATTATGATTTAGAGAAAGAGTTGGGCATTTTGCCACTGGTAGTGCTTTGCCGTTTGTCTGGGTCATCAGTCAAGCATCCCGAGCACAAGCTGGGAGGCATGAAAACTCTGCCAAGCACCTCGACAACTCCCCCAGTCTCTCCCTTTTAACTGCCATAAACCAGAGCGAGAACTTCCGAATCCAGCTGCGACGAAAGAACGCTTGAAAAATCAAAAAGAATTTCAAGCTAATGCGTGCAGATGAAGCTCTCTTGTAGAGAGCATGCCTTTGTGTTCCATTTTAAGATTTCACAAGCTGGAGCTGAGAGCATTAACCACTACTAGCCTCGCCGATGATTCCCTGCTGCTTTCAATAAAGTAATATTTTTTGTGGAGAAGGGTATAATTCCATTCTAATGCACACTTTCCACCAATGATAATTTTCCCCCATAGCGCCCACTGAAAGGAAGGGTATGCTAACCCACCAGAAAGAGACTTTTTATGAAAACAGCTGCTAAAATATCTGTTTGTTTCAATGCAGTGTAAAAACATGCCTGATGCAAATAGGAAAATGCCTATTGACTAATTCTCTCTGATTAAATACAGACCCCATTCTAGCTGGAACTTTGTTTAAAGCAACTGTATAATAAGTGTCAGTGCTTATGAAACATTAATGACATTTCTAGCGTATCAAAAAAGCTGGAATCGGCATCTTAAAATCCATTATTATTCAAATATGTAGCTACGTAGGCCCCCTTAGTGATATTTTCCATAGTCTTTGTTGAATTAATTACAGGTGGGAATTACAGAACTGTCTGTTTTTCTTCATTTACTGTTTGAGAAATGCAATCTATCTATCTATCTATCTATCTATCTATCTATCTATCTATCTATCTATCTATCTATCTATCTATCTATCTATCTATCTATCTATCTATCTATCTATCTATCTATCTATGTGAGCATTAAAAGTGAGGCATGGGTGCTGTGATTATTATCCTTTCTATTTTCAGTGCAGTGTTTTAGTCTCTAAGCATGGCAGTATAGAATGACACGTCTAGGATCGAGGCCACCAGGTCTTCTTTAATAAAGACAGAGGGAACAGTCTTATGAAGTTCAGAGTGATTGAGAGTGAATGTTACAAGTCACAACTGACCCCTTCCTTTGAATACATCCCTTCAGTCTCAGCCACACTGAATGCAACCCTTGTACCAGTTACTGATCTCATTAAAGCCTGCTGCTGGAAGTTCTGATGTGGTCAGCACAAATAAAACACAGAAGATTGTTTAAAAAAAAAACAGTTTTCAGTCCACATGGTTTGTACTCATCATCTATAATGGATTGCACATAGTGCATACTCAGGTAAATTCAGAATTTCCAATTCAGATGCACTAGCTGCAGCAACAGTTCTCAGTTTTTCTCTGTTTCATTATAGAAAGTTCTGCACATGCTCCACTTCATTGGGCCCTTGTTGTGTACCGGCTCATTGCTATGCATAGAAAAACCCATCTTTATACTTGCAATTGGTCAATTTCCCTCCTAAGTCGGACATCTGTCTTTGTTAGAAATTAATCTGCTGATCCCTGTAGAGGTTCCTTGGATTTTAATTAATTGCGTGGACGCGTCAATAAGAGGAATGAAAAGGCCAGTGGTAGGCTTGCTGAACTTGTGCTTTTCCTCCTGATTCGGCTTTCACTACTCTCACTGGCTTGAAAGTTATTTCAACACGCTAAATGGAAATTAAATAAAGCAGCTCTCGATAATGGGGATTTGCTGCTTGTGTAATACATTAGAAATGCTTCCTTGGCTTTTCCAGGTCCTCAGTCATTTTCAGTGGTTCACTTCCATGACAACAACTGTGTTCTGCTTGGATGGTTCACTATAGTGTTTACTTAGTCTCATTTGATCCGGTTCACCGTTTATCCACTGACCCTTGAGTAGATGTCGAACAAAGGCAACTTTTCTTCCAACACAGAAGAAGAATAGTTAGTTTCGCCTGACAGAAATTCTGGGTCACCATTAATCTACAAACATGACATGAAGACTTTTATTCACTCACTGGGGGATATATTATAGAAGACAATGTAGAACAGAGAACAATTTGTAAGTGACAGGTAGGGAGATATATTTGCCCACAGGCAGTAAGTTTTCTTCTCATGTGTCAGCCGAGCCTTGATATAGTGACTTTTGTCAGGGAAAAACTGAAGGTTTTGTCAGGAATGATTGAGCTGGGATTGTGCACATTTTAACACAAATCTTGGATGGGAACAAATATACTGTGTTGATAGCTTTGTCAGTGAGGTGTCACTGATATAGATGTTCTACTTTTATGCATACCTGTTTGTTTGCTCTTGAGCATTGATTCATTTGACTTACATCCGTTTCATTTCTTTCAGTATATACTGTTCCTTCCAATATAATAAATAGATCTGAAATATCTATGTTGATATGCACAAAATTTATTGTCAAATTCAAGTCGCGTTCAGCCACAGGTCCATTAACCTTCACTATTTATGTACACTGAAAGTGCATTATGTTCACTGTGAAATCTTGCCCTTCAGTACATTAGTAAATTTGGCCTAAATAATACCCTAGCTTTCTCAATAACAGTCAGGTCCTTGGTTGTAACAGAACAATTGTTATAGTATTCTAGACAGACGTTGGAGCTCCTTTACAACATATTTATGGGACATATTCATTATTTACCGTAATTCCTCAAATAATAACCGGTAGTCAAATAAACGCCGGGCCTCAAATATAGTGGCCGGGGGCGTGGTCAACACGGACAAATAAAGGCCGGTCTTAAATAAAGGCCGGGGGAAAATTTGTGCAGCAGAGCCAGATAACGAACTTACACGCCCACTGCCGGAGCGTTTCTCGTTCTTGAGTCAAGAACCGGTTGCATCGGTTTTCAGATCACCAATACACTGAACCGCATACCTGTCAACATTTGGTTTTCGAAATCCGGGAGATTTGTGCAGGGGGCGGGGGGTGCGGGTTTGGAGAATAGCAAGAGGTAGTCTCATGCTGTAAAGTCTACTGCACGTGTTAAGTGTATTATTTACATTGCAATACCCATAAATGAAAACATAATTTATTAATATTTCTTTATAATTTTTATTTGTGATTTTATTACAACAAAGCATCACAGTTTTTAACACTGGTACCCCAGAAGCGTTTCTGTCGGACGCGTCCGATTCGAGAACCCGAGGATCTGATGATACTGCGCATGCGTGATTCAGCGTGAAGCAGACTGACGCGCAGCGCATGAGAACCAAGCTTGTTCTTTTAGTGATTGATTCTGAACTGATTCTGTGCTAATGTTATGATCTCTGTCCACTGGAACGCTATCGCTTTTAATTTAAAACGGGTTATTTAAAACAATTACTTATCAAACAGACAGAATTAGAAATAAAGGCCTGCCTCTAATAAAAGCCTGCTTCAAATAAAAGCCTTTTACCTTTTGCAGTTCAGGTAAATAAAGGCCCTGGCTTTTATTTGAGGAATTACGGTAGTTCTTAATTTTTATATCAGTCTCAAGTGATATGTTGGTAAATATGTTAATAGATTTTAACTATACTTAGTATGAAATAAATGTGTTTTAAATATATGACTTTTTTCTAGGGGTGTTTAATACAGTATGCCTTTTTTTTGAGCTTGTAGAAGCACTGGATGTAACTTAGATTTCACAGGCCAGTCATCTGCCTGCTCTGCATATTTAATAGCCTCAGTGTCATTTCTGTCTCTGTTTTGCACAGAGTATTGTCATGTGCTTTCTCTTGTCTTCCCTTAAGGTGACCGAAACAAGGACAGGCCCTCTTGGATGCAGTAACTATGACAACCTCGATTCTGTCAGTTCCGTTTTGGTTCAGAGTCCTGAAAACAAGATTCATCTACAAGGTAGCACATTTATTATTTAATTATATCCCAGACTTTCCAGTGATATCATCACTCCTTTCATTTCATTCCTTTATGTTGATATTGAAAGAGGCAGCAGCGTGTTCACAGAAATATTCGACAAACGTCTTTTGTTGTTAAAGCACACTTAAAGGTTTCAAGGAAATTTAGCTTATGAAAAGTATGAAAATATGTTTTGAAAGATGCTTATAGATACTTAGAATGTTTAAATACTTTAAGTTAAACTAGTATTTTATTATACAATTCAATAGTTTTAAGGTTGAAATAAGTCTCTTATGCTCTCCAAGGCTAAATTATTTGGTCACAAATACGGTTAAACAGCAATATTATAAAATATAATTACAATTAAAATGAACTGTTTAGTATTTTATTTTATTGTAATTGATTCCTGTGATGGCAAAGCTGAATTTTCAGCAGCCATTACTCCAGTCTTCAGTGTCAAATGATCCTTCAGAAATCATTTTAATATGCTGATTTAGTGCTCAATAAAAAAAATATTATTATTATCAGTGTTGAGATGATTTATATTTTTGAGAAAACTGTTATACTTTTTTTTTTTAGTTATATGATGATTAGAAACAGAAATCTTTTGTAACATTATAGATGTCTTTACTCTTACTTTTGATTCATTTAATGTTCAAAACAAACAAACTAACTAACAAAAAATTCCTGATCCCAAACTTTTACATGGTAGTGTATACTGGTTTCATTTGTTTAATGCATATTATGCATTTTTATATAATTAATTTTGTTTTCTTCTAGGGCTTCAGGCCATTCTGCCAGAATACCTAAGGAGCAGATTTGTGGAGGCAGCTCTCAGTTATATTGGCTGCCATTCAGAGGGCGAGTTTGTGTGCCGGGATAATGACTGCTGGTGCAAATGCAGTGTTGATTATCCCCAGTGCAACTGTCCCAGTGAAGACCTGAAGGCAATGCAGGACAGTCTGAAACTCATCAGAGAGTCATGGATCCAAGCCAACCAAGAGTTTGAAGAGTCTGGTAAGATTATGCAATTTAATTTATTTATTTATTTATTTTAATTTACCAGTAACTTTTCAAGGAACATGTTGAACAATTTAAATAAATTGAAAACAATTGTGTTAACTTATTTTCTTCATTTACTGTACTTAATTTCTATTTTAGTAATAGTTTCTATAATAGTTTTCTATTTTCCATGTAATTGGAAATAGTAGGGAGACTAAATCTTCCAATCTTCTAAAAGGACACAAGCAAACCATATATGTTTTATAAAATAGTTCTGTCATGTTCATGGGAGAAGTAGCAGTTTGTGAACAAAATTTATTTGAATCAGAACTTAAAATGAATTGGTTAAAAAAAATAAGTCAGAATGATTTTGTGATTCATGACTGGTTTGGTTCTTGCCAGTTCTCACTCGCTTTTATCTCTAAATAATGCCTTGATTTTCAGTCTTTTGTACGTTTTTGTATAACTTATTAACACAGAGTCATATGGACCACTTTTATGATTCTTTTATTCCTTTTTTAGTTAAAACTCTTAGTCCCAATGCAGAATAATTGCATGGAAAAGAGCGACTAGCACAATTCTTTTATAATTCTCCTTTTATGCATACAATCATATGGGGATAGGCAAAGATAATTATTTTGGGGTGAAAAACATAGCATTAAATGGTTTTGCATGAGGTTTTATGGATATAATTTATTTTATTTTATTGTAAAATAGTCTTAATTCAGAGAGGCCAATGGTATGCCAGCAAAAAGTTAATTCCATCGTGCCCTATAGATCTGTGAATATCCCTGACACATAGTGGGGTGACATTACACAGTGATTGTTGTCACCTTGTTAGATTTGATGGCTGACAAGGAAATAGTGGGAAGTGCTTCCTGGGATCTAGTGTCATTGTGGTAAAGCAGCGTTTTGGACTTGGCAGGCTTACTTGTCCCTAAGCTAGGCACTGAGCCAGCACAGAGAAGGGTTTTGTGTGCATCACAGCCATGTTGGAGCTCTACCTCCTGCAGCACCAGCGGGGAGTGAAAAACCACTGCTTAATGACTGTAAACCAAATAAATAAACAACAATCATCTGCTGGAGCAAGATCATCTACCAGTCCGCTTCTCTATTTGTCAGGGGCATCACACAGTTTTTGTTTTGTAATGAAATTCCTAATCAAAACAAAACTTGGAGGATATCTAAAAATTGAACTTGTAATATTTTCAGTTACCTAATGTTTGATTGCATAAAAAATCCAATTCTGCACAGACTGGAATTGTCAGGCTATGATGAGGATCTGTGCTGTTAATTATAGCCACTGAGATCATTTCTTGTTAGATGTTAGGTAGAATTGATTGGGGCGTTGAGCACCATAACACGATTATTGATTTTTCTCGCCATGAATGAGAATGAACTTCCCTTTGCTGGAAGACATTGGTATGGCTGAGATGATTCTGCTTTGCTTTAACTACTTGCTATACTGTCAGAACTTAATGTGTTTTATTATATATATATGAAGTTGAACCACATGTGCTCCTTCAAAATCAGCCTGTCCTTCTTAGAAAAGGCTTTGTGCTTCTTAGCAGCTCATTGAAAATACCCTGCTGTCCTCGCCTATCAGTGTTCAATCACACAGGACAATTTTCAATTTTCATCAAAGGAGTGAAAATAACATTCCACCTGCTCCCCTTCCACACCCATTTTCACTGTTGACACATTTTGTCAAACATGACTGATTTCTTTTTTCCCGACATGATGCAAAGTCATTCCAGTAATTTATTTTCAACACTTGTCTGCCTTTCTAGAGGACTTCCAAAATTTTGTGAGGAGATTACCAACATTCTATGCTCTGAACACATCTGCTGTGCAGTACTTTTGGAAAATGGACCCTGGCGTTCAGCAGCGCTTTCAGCTGCTGGAGACTAGCACTCAGCAGCTGCTCAGTAAAGCGCGGCGGATTGTCGGCAAACTCTTCAAACTCAGCAAAAGGTGTCGGACTCTGCCAAAAATATCTCTGCCCAGGGAGAGGTAAGAGATTAGCCATGTTCCTAATGGGTTATAACTGGAAATGTCCATATTTATAATTGATTGTAAAGTGATGACAGGTAAACAATAGTTTATCATTGCTTCCTGAAGGATTCAGGTTTGAACAGGCTTTTTTGGTAACATTTTATAAGATTCAATTCGTTAACATTAGATTCTCATTGCCTCCGAAAAGATTAAGGGCCTTTCTGGTAACATTTTACTATAAGGTTCAATTTGATAACACTAATTAATTAGGTATCATTAAGAAACAATTACAAATTGCTAAATGTATCATTTAGTAAGCTACAGTCCTAGTTTAGATTTAGTTTTGTTTTATTCTGTTGATACCATTTACAAAGTTTTAATCAAGTTAATTCAAATTTAGTTGCAGAATATTAACTTAAATATCTTATTTAGTTTTCATTTACAATTTTAACTACTGTAATTAGGTTGTTTTTTTTTTTACCATGAAAACAGTCAAAGTAGCTACTGTGGCATTAAAAAATCTAACATTAATGTAGTTTATTATTATTATCATTCATTCAGAATATTAATAATAGTATCAATATAACCAATAGGCGCTTACAAGACATCAATTTATGCATACTTGTAGAAAATAACATTAACCAAGAGTACTTGTTATTATTAAAATTCTGTTAAATTTCTGTTTATAATTAGTTCATGATACACTCTCAGAAAAGAAAGTACATAATTGTACCTTTAGGGGTACAATGGCTTGTCACTGGGGCTGTACCCTCAAGGATACAGTTTTTGTACCTTTGACAGTGATTTGTACCTTAAGAGACCAGTTTGGTACCTGTGGTGGCCTGTTTGTACCTTTATTTAACGGTACAAAAATGGACCCCTCAAAAAGGGTACAAAATTGGCTTCGACAGGGTACAATCCTTGATATGACATATATATATATATATATATATATATATATATATATATATATATATATATATATATATATATATATATATATATAATTTACACACACACACACAGAGAATTAAAATCTGAATTTATTCAATCCTTTTCATTTTCACATTTCATTTTAAACAATGTCTAACTGTGACATATAAACGATCATCTACTGAGTAAGTGTATTTAACACCACTGGGGTTGTTTTAAGTGTAATTAATTAAGTCCTCTTTTCAGTGCAAACAAATAAAATGTTAATTATGTTAAAAATAAAGTTAATGTACAAGATTAGACATAAAATCAAGAGTCTTCAGACAGATGTATAAATTTCATCATTTATTGAACAAATGGGCAAATTGGCAACTTAAAGCATATACCAGATGTGTAGAGGTTAATTAGTTACATTCATTAAGTGTTGCACAGAAACATAAAATAGTTAATAAAACACATCATCATCAAATCTGTTCTTGTTAGTGCCTGCAGATAAAAGACAAAAGTAACACTCAAGGTCAGCTCTCCAACTGATTTTATTTATATTAATTGTTTTTCATATACCAGCCATCTGGCAATATTTTGAGGCAGACAATAGTGAAAGAAATGTCCAAATGTACCTTTTTGAAGATGTTTTTCAGCTTGACAGGATGACATTTTTCCAGGTCCCTGGCAGCCTTGTGATGATGTGGGAATCAAATGAAGTAGGAGACCAACGGATGCAGTATCGCTGTCCCAATCTAGATAACAGATAAAATCTAGATAAAATCAGCAAAAAAATAAAATAAATGCGTGAACACAGACTACAGTTACAGCAAAAATATAGATATTCTTATTCTAAAATATTGTCTAACCTTAGACAACCGGTTTCTTCCTCCTTTACAGCTGATTCAGAGGTCAATTGGGTCCTTGAAGGTCTTGGGAGAAGCAGGAACTTGGCTTCTTGAAAAGAAAGAAAAAAACAATGACAACAACAAAACAACAATTAATTACAACATCTCTCTCAGGAACCATTCTGCTCAGTTGATTGTGTAGACACACTATGGCTCTGTTCACAACCTGGCAATAGCTCACATCTTGGGTGACACATATGGCCATATACTTTTATTACAGGGTTTGTTAAAAATAAACATTTCATCAGTTTACTCAGCCTTTTGTTATCTTTTAAACACAACTGAAGATATTTTAATAGAATATAAGATTTCTGTCCCTTAACAATAGAATATAAGATTTCTGTCCCTTAACTACCACTTTAATACTTCATAAAGAGATCTAATCCATAAAGAGAAGTAATTTATATGTATAATGTGGTTTAGTCCACATTTTCTGTTTATGTTCCCTGATCAATGTTAAAAAAAAAAGTAATTCTGTTCATTGTAAAGTGAAAGAGTCTCTTCAGAAAATTTGGTCTAAACTGCTCAATTCATTTGGATTAGTTTTATGATCTCTTTATGAACTTCTTGAAGTATTAAAGTGGTAGTTGTGTAGACTGTCGATGGAAGGAAATTATCTCATTCAAAATATCTCCATCTGTGTTTGGAAAATGAATGCAAGTCTTGCAGGTTTGGAATCACAGAGAGTGAGAAATTATGACACTTTTTCCATTTTTGGGCCAACTTACCATTTATCGTTTTGCAGTTTGATATCTTAAATTAGTAATTAGTAAATTCCAGGTGTGAACATGAACTAAAATTGTGTGCCTGCCCAGTTAATCTTAAATTTTCATATTCATTTGTGCGTTTTAAATTTCTACTGCACACAGAATAACATATAAATGAGACAGACTGACACTTCTTGGCGTCATCTTCATCATTCTGCTCCTTTCCTGAAGGTCTTCCATCACTCACGCTAGAGTCACCAGACTCACAGGTGCTTCCTTTACTTGACACTGCATAAGTCTGGGCCAGTTCTATTGTAAAAAGGATAAAAACAGTTATTTCAGTTATTTAAATAAGTAAATGTGGTGAAACAATTGTGATTATCCCTAATTATGAGTATGATGAGAACTGTCTATAAAACAGGTGTCAAATCATAAACTTTATTTATTTATTTTTTTTATATAGCCTTCATTCTAGGGTCAATTAAATGAAACATTGTGCAATATTCACATGGAGGCCGGAAACAATTTAAGTATTTATTTAATCTGATTATTTAATACATTTGTATTTTTACAACTTTTATTCAAGTATTACATTTGTACATACTTTTAGTGAGTAACATGAGTAATAAGACATCTTAAAATGAACAGTGTACTACATTACTTCTTAAGAATTTATCTATTTATTATTTATAATGTGAAAAGAAACTATAGATAGATTCAGACATATTTCTCCATTAACACGTAACCTTGTATATCTGGAAGCATTTGGGACATTATTTAACCCAAAATAGGATGCCATATGAATTGATAAAGTACATGCTAGCTCTGCCAGTGAACACCGAAGGAAACTGAAAGACTGACAGATTTACAGTTCTCTTACGAGAGTTCTCTCGTACTGCGTCTTAGCTAAGACGCTGCGGGAAAAGTCTCTTTTCACGATACACTGAAGCAAAAAATTATCCTTAATTTTGAAATATTGTAAAGCGCATTTGCAGCAGCATACAGCCATAGGCGAGACGGCTCGCTCGCTCATTGGCTGCTCTGCGGCAACTGCATAAGCCTATCGAGCACAGGCTGATGCAACATGAGACAACATCAGACCAACCGCCGAAACGGGTGTGGCCTAGCCCTATAAAGGGAGCTCGAAAAGGCTGACTCACCTGATTTGTCATCTCTTCAGCGAAGCTCACGCATCGTTGGATCACGAGAAGAAGCAACGCGTCGTCTGACTAGCATCTCAGCGGGACGAGCCATTCCTGAAGCTGCTGGCCAACGCCGCCTTCCACTGCCGTTCCCACTGCGCTTTCCGGCGCAGAGTCTGGCAGAGTCTGAACGCACCGCGTTCCTCAACGCCCCGCTGACTTCCGCTGGCCTCTTCGGATCCTCTGTCAACGAGTTCATTGAGAGATTCGTCGAGGTCCAGAAAGCGTCTCAAGCTTTTAAGCACTTCCTCCCGAAGCGCTCCGGTTCTGCAGCGAGTCGTGCTAGACCGACCCCGCTAAGCTCTCAGCCACACCGCCCGCCTCTTGCAGCTTCATCACAACAGCGACAGCAACGCAGCTCGAGACCCCGCTCTCGCTCTACCGGCCGGCGCCCCGTGCCGCGGGGACCACGGCAGAGGATTGCGGTAAGACCGGAAGCCCCGAAGTCATCCTAGCACTCCTAGGAAAGCGCCGGTGTATGAGTCCCGCTGCGGCCGAACTCTCACCCAAGCGCGCCGCTGTTTCAGTTCCAGGAATTGTGACTGTCTCAGCGTCTTCTGCAATGCGCAAGCGTGTACAGTTGCCCGCTTGCCTGCACACAAAAGCTGTTTTCATGGCTACCCAGATATTTCCCGAAAAGAGAGTAATTTCTGGTGTCCCGGCCACGGCCGATGGTGCTATAAATGCAGTGACGATGCCCACTGCTCAGTGCCCATCTCCACATATAAGCACAGCCCCTCACACAGGGCTCGCGCCCATAAAAACGACTCAGGTCGATCGCGCGCACTACATAGTAAACGTGCCCACTCTTCAGTGCCCACAAACACTGTCTCACACGTCATGTGGTTTCTGTAAAAACAAAACCCGTGCTCAATGCGTCAAAAGCAGTAAATGTGCACGCTTACAGCCCACAATTACTCACAGACAGCACGAGTCCCACGGGACTCGCTCAGCCCTCCCTCACTCGGTTAAGCACCGTGGCGGGGTCGAGGACGAGCAATTTGCCCGCTGTGATCAGCGCGCTCCCCGCCTCAAATGTCACAGGCATAACACCCATGTTACAGCACATCGAAGCACTGCCGTTGCCCAGCCAACAGAGCGCGCTTTGCATCCAACCCTTAGCCATTCATGCAGACGCATGGTCAGCGCTTCCAGGGGTTTCGGATTGGGTGCTAGACATTATAAAGAGAGGCTACTCGCTATAGTTTTCTCGACGCCCTCCGCACTTTTTAGCGTGCGTCGAAACCACGGTCAAAACAGAAGTAGCACACTTACTTCGAGCCGAAATATCAAAACTGTTGAGCAAAGGGGCTGTGGAGCCTGTATCTCAAGCTCAAAGCGAAGGGGGGCTGTACAGCAGATACTTTCTAGTGCCCAAGAAAGACGGGGGTTTCAGACCCATACCTGATCTAAGACAGCTGAACAAAGCATTGGCGAAACGCAGTTTCAAAATGCTTACAACCAGGAAACTCCTCGCGCATATTCGGGTTCATGTCGATAGATCTGAAGGACGCGTATTTTCAAATACAGATAGCGTCACGTCACTTTCGATACTTGAGATTCGCCTTCGAGGGCCAGACATACCAGTATACAGTCCTGCCGTTCGGCTTGTCCCTGGCTCCTCGTACATTTACGAGGTGCATGGACGCAGCGCTCACTCCTCTCAGACTCAGCGGCATGCGAGTGCTGAACTATTTGGACGACTGGCTGATTCTGGCTCAATCACGATCAGAGCTCGTGGAACACAGGGCCATTTTACTCGATCACCTAGAGAAACTCGGTCTCAGTGTCAACTGGACAAAGAGTTCGCTGAACCCCAGTCAGACGATACTGTTTTTGGGTATAGCTCTGGACTCACACTCCATGACGGCGCGGCTGTCGCCACAGCGAGTACCGCGCAGAGCGTGGATATCCGGTCAGTTGCGTCTCAAGGTCAATCAGAGCTGTGTTACAGCCTTGAAACCCTGGACAGCGAACGACTGGTACCAATCAGGTGTAAGCCTGGGGACTTCCTCGAAAGTGAAAGTGGTGTCGACGGACGCCTCCACTACGGGATGGGGAGCGCTGCTCGAGGGCAGACCGTTCTTTGGCCGGTGGTCAGAACGGGAAAAGCTCCAACATATCAACTGTCTGGAAATGCTGGCAGTGGAGAACGCGCTGACCCGCTTCTGTCCCCGAATCAAGGGCCACCACGTCTTAGTCCGTTCGGACAACATGTCTGTGGTGTCCTACATAAATCGCCAGGGCGGTCTCAGGTCCTGAAACCTGTACAGGTTGGCGGAACGACTCCTGGTTTGGGCTCAGCACAACTTGCGCTCGCTGAGAGCAGTTCATGTGCCTGGGCTACAGAATCTGGGTCCAGACAGACTGTCCAGAAGCAACATTCCCACGGGCGAATGGTCTCTACCCCCACAGACAGTCCAGCTGCTGTGGGAGAGATTTGGCAGGGCGGAAGTGGACCTCTTCGCGTCCCACGAAAATGCTCACTGCCCCGCGTTCTTTTCCAAGAACGAAAGCGCGCTGTCACAAAGGTGGCCGTGCTGCCTGCTCTATGCTTTTCCCCCCATCTCCCTCCTTCCGCAGGTGATAGAATGGGTGAGGGAAACAAGATGCTCAGTACTGCTTGTAGCACCACTTTGGAAGAACCAACCATGGTTTCCAGATTTGATGCAGTTAGCAGACACTGCCCCATGGCCAGTGCCGTTGAGGAGGGACCTCCTCTCGCAGGCCAGGGGCTCGATTTGGCACCCTCAACCGGAGTTGTGGTCCCTCCATGTGTGGGCGCTCAACGGTTACCCGCTGATCTCTCAGTGGGAGTGCTAAATACTATCACTCAGGCTAGAGCTCCATCGACTCGACGGCTATATGCTTCGAAGTGGTCAGTATTCTCCAGCTGGTGCACAGCTCGGGGACGTTCACCCCTTAATTGTGAGGTGACGGAGGTTCTCTCCTTCCTACAGGAGCTGTTGGAAAAGGGCAGAGCCCCCTCCACGCTCAAAGTTTACGTGGCGGCTATCGCAGCATTTTCTGAGACAACGCTTGGTCAGTCAATAGGACTATCTGCTAGTTTTGCTTTAGATAACGTCAGTCAAATGACTGGTAAATGTCCCTCGTTATAGCAGCTCTGGCTGCAGAAAGACTGCACATCTGCAGCGGCGAGACAGACACTTCAACATGGTGTTATGAGTCACAAAAACTAATTTTTTATTAGTGCGTAATGAAATACCGCACTCAATGCTTTCAAAAACAAATACATTTACCAAGTGATGAATTCTCTCATTTGAGTAGAACACCTAACGAATGTAAAGTTAGCTGCTTCAGTCTTCAGCGCCAGACTCCAGTAAACCCAGGCCTCGGCGAGAACAGAGGAGAGAGGACGTGTCGACCAACAAAAATGAAAGAAGCGTAAAGCATAAATGACTTACATTGTAAGCACATTCCAAAAAGTTATTTTACACGTAACGTTAATCACCTTTTTTGAGGAAACTGAATGATGATAAACTTTAACGCTTCTGTAACTTACATCTCTGCCCCTCACGATCATCATTAAACCTGACAAAAACACTCGCAGTTAGTAATTTCTAAATGTGTTCACCACCAATCATATTTTGAGTAAATTTATCAACAAAAATGTTTTTCCAGTGTACTTTTATCAAGGGAAAAGCAATCCAACTTATGTCTCGGTCGCTCGAGGAAAGAATGTCGTCGTCGTTACTGAGGGGCGGAGTCCAGACAATTCAGCGTTTTTTTTTTTTTATTCCGCACTTTTAGTGTAAAAGTGAAATTACACCATATAACAACACTGAACATGATTACTATTTAACACTGTAGATTTTTAATTAAACTCTTTGGCAATTAATGACTTTTAACACTGCAAATATTACAATGCTGATTTTACTGAAAGCCCTGTAAGAACCATGCTATCTATGACTTCGTCTCTGCCAAAAGAAAGACTGCGAACTGGACGTTCTTTTCAAATGAAAATCAAGCAGCCAATCAAGGCTGGCTCTTGATATTGTACCTTAACCTTTCAAAGAAATGGTTCAAAAGACCCTCAAGAAAAGGTACAATTATGTACCTTGAGGTCCAATAATAAGCCTTATGGGGTACATTAGTGTAGATTGTACCTTGGGGGACAGAAATGGACCCCTGCTGTACCCCTATTTCTGACAGTGTACCTGATGTATTACAGTTTTTCTCGATTGGTTTGGCTCATTTCTTGAAACCGAGATGACATTCTCAAAATAACATGGACAAATCTCCAAACCACCTTGCAATTGTTCACAACAGAATGTCATTTTTCATTGGTTTTATCAAATTGCAAATGCTTTAGTACATGTCTCAAGTTACTCTGTGCTTTTTTTCAAATGATTATGTACAAGTAGCTACAGTTAGCACAATGAGCCCACATTTAGCACATTTTCCAAATAAATAGATCTTGCTGATCTAAACTGATTAGTTGATTTTTCAGTGAAATGGTTACTCTCTCCAAAACATATCAGCATGGTTTCATTGTGTAAGTCATCATATGCACAATTGTCTGTTCAACTGTCAAAATTAGTCAAAGATATAATACCATGAAAGAATTTCTTGGAACATTTGATAAATTTATGACAGTACTTGACAATCAATCAGTATGTTCTCTAATGTTAACATTTCTTTGTACGAATAAAAATGTTTACAGTTTCCTTGAGTATGAGTGGTTTATTGGAGGCTGATTTTACTGTAAAATCTTTTAGTTTTATTCATAGTGGTATTCTGTTGCTAGACCTGTGCCTCAGTGACAAAACGTCTAAGCATTTTGACTTGCAGTGCTTAAACAATGCCAAAGGTATAATGCATTTTGGGGGCATTGACTATTTATATGAGAAGGATATTTAGTTTTGACACATGGATAAACTGTTTTGGGAGAGATATGAGCTTTTGCAGGGGATCCATGGTGTTGTGCTAAACCATCCAGGTTATTTTGACAAAAGCACTAAATGAATGCACATGTGCCAAGGCAATTGAGAAGGATCTGTGCTATTTTGACTGTACTGACCTTTTATATGGGAAAGGAATCTGCTTTTGAAGCATGGAAGAAGAGTTTGGGGAAAGATATTTGATTTTGCTAGTGAGCTATAATGTTGAGCAGAACTGTAAGACTGTTTGGCCAAATGACCTTATGGTTTTGAGAATGTCATCTCGGTTTCAAGAAATGAGCCAAACCAATCGAGAAAAACTGTAACTGATGTTAGCAGACCTTACTGTAAAATATTACTGATATATTTTTCTTTGACAGATCACAAAATGTTGAAAAACCCATGTTCATATAAAGTCCAAACCTCTAATTCTCCTATAACATCTTTATTTGTCATGATGTCACATACATATATTGCGCTGTTGCATTTGTATCTTCATTTCTGATCCGCTTCCAAATAGATGAACTAATAGGAGATTTAAAATGCATGTCCTCCGAGCTAATTAATTAAGAAATGCCTTTAACACACTACTCAGTCCATATCTGAGGGCAATTGTGGCAAGCGTAATTGCGTTAAGTCTAGTATCCTGGCTGAAGTCCCAGCCTCTCTGAAATGATAGAGACTGTCCCATCTAATCATTTCAGGAGTTAGTGGATGAATTGGTTTTATCTTCCCATCTTTAGGCTAAAGTGCAGGTTGTGTTTTAATGGAAGACATGAGAAACAGGTAATTTATGGGCTCTGCCCTGGCATGATAATGCAGTGCCTTTGGTAAGGGCTGTGGAAGGAGAAGGTTCACGACTGAGGTCTAAAACTAGTGTTCAAAGATGGTAGAGGGTCAGGACTGTGCAAAAATGATTATGCAGACCACGCAGGCAGCCAAGTCAAGTGGAAACTACTTGAGTCAGATGAGGTGAAAGCCAAGTGTAAAGCGATGATCAGCTTTATAGTTGAAAGTTTTTGGTTCATTAATATTCATATTGACTTCTCAAAGACATAATATTCAGATACCCCCATATTATCACTAAAGCTGGCTGGGTGCTCTGGGATGACATGCAATACAGATGCTGCAGATGCAGAGTCATATTAATGCCAATGGATATCCTCTGATATACTGAATATTTTATTCCTTAAGGGTCAGTGAGATTTTCAGCTTTCAACTTTTCACTAGAACATTTAGTATACGGAAAATCTGTGTTATATTTTCTTGATGCATGGTAATAGTCATAAAATTTATAGAATATATTAACTGGTCAAATTATGGTCAGCATAAAATAATGTACAACTTAACAACGTAAAGTTGACCAGTCTGCTGTACAATCTCTAAATAAAAATGACACAATATTTACTTACAAACAAACAATGACTAACAACAACAAATGTTATAAAAAAAGCCTCTTGCTAATTAGTCTGCAGAACCAAACGCTAATTCAAGTAAATGTATTTTCTGTCAATAATGTTACTGTTATGAATAATAAAAAAGGAAATGGCAGATTTGAATAATAAAAAAAAAAATGAAATTGAACCATTTTTTAGCTTTTACACCAGTTTATATCTCCCAATTCTGACTTTATTCTGAATTTCTAGTTAATATGCAATTCTGACTTTGTAACTCACAACTGCAAGTTTATATCACAAAAATCTTTAAATCTTTATCTTTTTATTAAGTTTATATCACGCAATTCTGACTTTATACCATGCAATTGTGAGATTATATCTCGCAATTCTGACTTTATACCTTGTAATTGTAAGTTTATGTCACGCAATTCTGATAAAAAAAAACACTGTGAGATATAAACTCATGGCAACAGTAATAGAATTTACTGATTATATTGATCAATACATTTTTAATCCGCATAAAAATAATAAAATGGAATCTTAAAAAAAAGCATTTTTAAATCATTGCATATTTTACCAGAAATATTGCTTTTGTCAATGTACAATATTAATGCTTATTCCTTCATTGGTGTAATTTCCATAAGAAGAGCAAAAATGCTTATTGCTATTGTTTACCTTCCATCAGTTTTTTATGGTATAAAAATATGGAAATTTTTGAGAAATTGTTTTCTCATAGAATAAATGTACATGCATGTTTTGTCTCTGGTGTGATTTTCCATTTCGCTGTCAGTGAAATATGCTGACAGGTTGCTGAGGTTTCCTCGATTGCCAACCACCTGCATACTGACCGTCTCTCAGGCAGCCTGGTGCCATGAATATTTATTCATTCTGTTGCCATCACTTACGTTTTAATCCAGAGTAAACTGTTTTTCTCTGTGCAAGTGGTAATTTTATGGCTATGAAAGTCTTTGGCTATCTCGCAGGATAGCATAACAAAAGGAACTCTGCAATTGCTGAAATAGATTTTTGAACTGTGAAAAGAAGATTTGCCACATACGTCAAGGTTTGAAAATAATGAGTTGTTTATCTATAAGCCAGTTCAGAGGAGAATTAAGAATGTTTTGGGTCTTATTTAATCTTAAATATACTCAAAATAGCATCCTCTTCAGCTTATAATTTGTCTTTCAGTGATTTTTAACCAATGACATTAATATGTCAAAAATGACATCCAGTATAGCTTAATTTCAGACTTGGTGCAGTAACAGACATGACATTTGCTATTTTAGCTTAGGCTTTATTAATGCCATATGAGTTGTATTTTTACTCTGTTATTGTGCTTGGAAAAACAAAGTGAAATGGAAAATGGGAAACATGTACAATTTAGCTGATGTTTACAATTTGACTCCATGTGACAGATCGTGCTGATCCACTCCACTGAGTTCATTTACCAGTGGCTGCAGAGATAATCATTACAGTGTCTGAATATGCATGTTATGTTAATTTTTGCAGGATGGCATTTTTTTCATGCTTATAAAATGGATGAAATTATTTGGAAATAATTTGGTGTCTTGTGTTATTTTTTATTTTATTTTTTTAGTATTGATTCTTCCAAATTGTCTATTATGAGAAAAACAAGCTGTATTTTTCTAAGATTAAAGTACTTTCATGTCACATACTTTACTTTTTGTGTTATACCTACATATACAATATACACACACACACACACACACACACACACACACACATGTATTATATATTAAGTTATCAATAATTATTATAATAAAATCATCATACTATATTGTATTGTATATTATATTGGATGTTGTGCCCAGTTATTTTGTATTGTGTGAGACTGTGTGTGTGTGTGTGTGTGTGTGTGTGTGTGTGTGTGTGTGTGTGTGTGTGTGTGTGTACACAGTGTAAAAAGATTTTAGGCTCTAAGCTATTGGAGAATGAACAAAATAAAACATTTTCCCATAAGTACCCTGATTAATTCTTGTGACATCTTTAATATTGCTACTTGCAGTACTTTATCTTTAGACTTTATCTTTGATTAAATTTAATACCATTTATGACTTTCAAGACAATCTGACTAATCACATTAATTCCTTCACCATAGGCCTCTCAGCTACTGGCTTAGGTATATCCTCTCCATCATGTACTGCAGTGAGAACAATCAGATAGGCTCCTACATGGAGGAAACGCGGACCTGCTCCTGTCATTACGAGCACCCATCCTGCCAGGGCATTATCCCGTGCTACGTAGGCGATGGTCCTCACTGCGCCTCCTGCTCCTACGAGAACCGCTCTCGCTGTGCCAGCTGCAATCCCGGCTACATGCTGAGCCAAGGGTCCTGTAGGAATACCATACCGGATTCTACTGACAACTACATCGGGTTCGAGACGGACCTTCAGGACACGGAGCTGCGCTACCTGCTTCAAAAGAAGGACGGACGGATCAATATTCATGCCATGTTCATAAGCAATGATGTCAGACTCAACAACTGGTTCGATCCCAGCTGGAGGAAGAGGATGCTGTTGACACTGAAGAGCAACAAGTTCAAATCGAACCACGTTCACATGCTCCTAGGGATCTCCCTGCAGATATGCCTTACTAAAAACAGCACCCTGGAACCCATGCTGTCCGTTTACATCAATCCATTTGGAGGTAGTCATTCTGAGAGCTGGATCATGCCAATTGACCAGAACAGTTACCCTGACTGGGAAAGGACCAAGTTAGACATCCTGCTTGACTGTTATAACTGGACCCTGACTCTGGGTAACAAGTGGAAGACCTTTTTTGAGACGGTACACATTTACCTGAGGAGCCGTGTCAAAGCGGCATCAGTTCAGGGGAACGGCAGCGTCCATTTCGAGCCATTGGAATACATGGACTCTTCTCGTAACCTGGGCTACATGAAAATTAACAGTATGCAGGTGTTCGGATATAGTATGCACTTTGATCCAGATGCCATTCAGGACTTGATCCTGCAGCTGGACTATCCGTACACGCAGGGCTCGCAGGACTCGGCCTTGCTCCAGCTGCTGGAGATCCGAGACCGGGTCAACCGTCTCTCTCCACCGGGCCAACAACCTCTGGACCTGTTCGCCTGCTTATTACGCCACCGTCTCAAACTCTCTACCACTGATGTGGTCCGAATCCAGACTGCTCTTCAGGCCTTCAGCGCCAAGCAGCCCAACTCAATGGAGTATGAAACTACCAAACTATGTAGTTAATAAGGCACTGCAAGGTAGCAGTATGTTTGTAGCTATTTCAGTAACTATAGTTAAATGGCCTGATATACTTTTAGAAAAGAAAAAAATATATATTGAACAACTGCTGGGATACAGTGTTGATGGTAAAGCCACGGTTGGTTTGTTTAGCCACTGATGTAATAGGCCATTCAGAAGGATGACCAAATCTTTTGCCTTTTCGTTTCTTAACTGCAATGATGACTAACCATAACTCATGCTTTTCCACTACATGGTATGGCACGGTATGGTTCCCTTTTGGGGGATTTTCCACTGAGTACAGTACCTGATACCAAAACATGACACGTAAACTCTGCTGATCATGTATTGGCCTGAGAGAATTGTCACTATCTGCGTCATTGAACTTACGACACAAACATAACAGAACCACTAGATTTAAATCAGCACAGCCAGCGAAGGATCGAATGCAACTGTTTTGAACAAGTGCACCTTTTTAACAACCAAAAAATGTCTGTTTCGTTGTCTGTTGAGAAAGTACAGACGTTCCTCTCGTTGATTTCAAAGGAGCGGATCCAGTGAGAGCTTGATGGGACGACGCAGAATGAAAATGTTTTTTGCGAGTTGCGGCAGTAGAGGAGTCGCAACAATGGACATGTGAATAATCCCGCCCACTCTAAATCAGTACTAAACTGCAGTGGAAATGCAAAACAAGTTGTGTCGTACTGCACTGAGCCGTAGCGAGCCAAGTCATAACACGCAGTGGAAAAGCACTAATAGTCTGATGGCCTCATTTCAGTTTCATGGCACACTGCAGAATTTAGCATCAGCCTCAGTCCTGATAAATGATGTGTGCGGTAGGACTTGTCCAGGAACAGACTCTTAATTTTTAAAGTGACTTTTATTTTCACCTCTTTATTCTCTTTAAGTATAACAGAGGCAGTAAACACATGGTGAGCCAAACCTTGTTAGTGTAACCAGGGGTTCCTGCGGTGCCTGGGCACAATTCCGACTTTAAAAAATTAAAATTTTGCCTTTTCTATGCTGTCTGTCAACACTGTAACTCTCAAAATTATCAGTATCCTAATCAACAATAGATGGTTTTATTGATGCTTAAAACAATTTTTTACGGTGTTTGTTGAAATATGAATGTAGGAGGAAAGCTGTTTAAAAATCACAACGTCATAAGCAAGGTACTTATTATATATGCTGTTTCATCTACATTTATTTTTATAAAATCTATTATTTGTGACAAGTTACAAAGGTAATGTCCATAAAATGTATAGAACATGAATTTGTTAATACTCTAAATAAAAGTCATTTTTATGTGGCGTCTGTAAATATCCAATTGCTTGAATTGCAAATTTTTTGCACATTGAATTGCAAAAATTACTAATTTTTTGTTGAAATAACTATGTATAATTAAAATGTTCAGACTATATATGAAGTGAAGTGAAGTGACGTGACATTCAGCCAAGTATGGTGACCCATACTCAGAATTTGTGCTCTGCATTTATCCCATCCAAAGTGCACACACACAGAGCAGTGAACACACACACACACACACACACACACACACACTGTGAACACACACCTGGAGCAGTGGGCAGCCATTTATGCTGCGGCGCCTGAGGAGCAGTTGGGGGTTCAATGCCTTGCTCAAGGGCACCTAAGTCGTGGTATTGCCAGCCCGAGATATATATATATAACCTGGCAGACAAGTCTTTCTGAGAAATGATTCCTTGATAGAGCCAATTCATCTACGAGAAAAGCTTTGACAATGTGCATGTCTGAAAAAAAAAACACAAACACATTAAAAGCAACACCCACTTGGAAGCAGTATCAACTGCTTTTTGACATAAACACCTGATGACTAATTCCTCAACTTTTTTTATAAGATCATCTTGAGATGAAATAGGTAAAATCATCAAGGAACAAGTAGTGAAACTGCCTCAAAAGAACAAAAGTTAGGCAACTGTTTTTGTTTTTTTTTACTCCGAGATAACCAAAAGTTAAATTAGTTATTGATTAGTCAGCTGTGATATGTCTCAAGAAAGGGTCCAGAATAATCATCCATTTAAAGGGGCGACAGAAGGGGCCAAGCTAATGAGAATTTAAGGAAGCAGTTATCAGGGACAGTTCACAGATATGATCACTGAATCTTTGTGATGAACAACTGGGGCATACTGCACAGCAGACACATCTGGAGGGACTTGTTTTCTACATATCCAGTTCTACAGTGACAGGAGAAATATTTCTGCCTAGACAAATACTGAAATTGTCTTACATTTACAGTAAACAAATGCATTTTAGCTGTGATATAAAAAACAGAGATCATTTTCTTAGATAGTTTATCTTCTGACTTCCTGGAAATCGATGGATTTTGCCTTTTCAGGCTTCATAAATGCTACTTCCACCATCCATACTCAAGTGTACCACAATGACTGAGTCTCATATTGAAAAGGGGTGTGTTTTGTGAGTTTTACTAAGGCTGCCATTACCAGTTCTCTGTGGCTTTCTTAAATGAATTTCAATGGGAATCCAATTAATGGCATTTTTGATTACTTAGTATGACGTTCATAAAAAGCAATGACTCCCAATTCTGTAATTTAATTACTTCTTAAAGGATTAATTCACCCACAGATGACAATTCTGCCACTATTTAATCACCTTTGTGTCAGAAAAAACATTTATAACTTTACTGTCTTTCGTTCATGTTGCACAAAACGAGAAAGTTTGAATAATGTTCTTGTGCAATTACAGTGAATGGGAACTAAAGCTCAATGATCCAATCACAATGGTTAACAGCCCTCCAGAACATTTTTTAATTCACCTTTTGTGTTCCACAAAGGAAATACTGGTTTGGAGTGACATGAGGGTAAATAAATAATGACAGAAATGTTATTTTGAAGTGCAATTTCCCTTTAAATTCTTTTCCCTTATGTGCACTTTATACAATAAATTGTAATTGTTATTTGCAACTATTACTATTTCCAACTTTCATTAAAGCTGTTCACATGAGCACATTTATAAAGGGGTCAGAACAAATGGTCGGTCTTGCTACATTACATCTAAAGCAAATTAGTGTAAAATTCAAAAGCTGATATTAAAAAAAAAACTTTTGAACGATTTTATAGCTTTTCTTGAAATATGTAATATAATATATATGGTCACCTCAGATCTAACATTTATATTTTATACATTGCATGGTCTCATCATGTTAGATTGTAACATTGATTTTATGATACTACATACCAAAAATATCCCCAAACTGCATAAATGTTTTTAAAAGAAACCCCAAATGCAACTACTGTACCTCACATTACATATCATTCCTCCCACATGCTACAAACATGCACGATCCGTAAACTGTCTATACTGTTTGTTTTTACTCCTCCTATTACAAACTCAATGTTCCCCAGAAGAGCAATCATTGCAACCTCATTCGGTGTTCTTCATAGTTCATCACACAAGCACAATCAAGAAAAACTCCCAAAGTGACACCATCTCCTTACTGAACCCCAGCCTATCCAAAAGGAATATAATCTCCCAAAGAAATGTAATGGTTTCACTAAAATATAATATGAAAGTGCAATGGTGAAGGAATTTATTTTTTATTTTCTTCTTTTTTCTTCTTTTTTTTTTTAGGTGAAGGTGACACTATAACACAAAAAATCAAATCTCCTGGAAAATCGTTTACGGTGTAACTTCATCTTATCTAGCACAAGGCGCCCTAGCAGTCTGAGGTCTTTTCTGACAAGAATAACTCCCACTTAACTGGAAATGGTCTAAAGTGCATCTGTTTTATATGAGAGTGCACATGGCAGGTAATTGACATTTGTCTGAACTGCATATTTGTAGTGCAAATGTTTAGGGGCATAAATTATATTTATGCACATTACATTTTGCTGCCTGAGGGGGTAAGTGAAACTAATTTAGTGGCAATAAAACTAAATTAATGGACTACACGCATTTGAGCATATAAAGAAGTAATTCTGTTTGAAAGTTATATTAACATGGAGAGTATGTAATTGTGGAAGGGCCTCATAAAAAGTAATGATTATAATATAATATGAGTAAAAACTCATAAAATAAGAGTTTTGACATTGTTCTGATACTTTGATGAATAAAAAGTAAAAAAAAAAAAAGAAGAAGAAGAAGCTATGTTTTTAAAATATAAATATTTTTTAATAACAATATACACTACTGGTCAGGAATTTGGGGTCAGTAATTTTTTTTCTTTCTTTTTTTTTAGATAAAATCAATACTTTTATTCAGCAAGGATGTGTTAAATTGATAAAAAGTGATAGTAAAGAAAATATATTATTAGAATATATATTATTAGAATTTTGTATTTTTATTTTGAATAAATGCAGTTCTTTTAACCTTTTATTCATCAAATATATTAGACAGCAGCACTGTTTCCAACACTCATAATAAATCAGAATATTAGAATGATTTCTAAATGATCATGTGATAGACTGGATGTTACATGTGACACTGAAGGCTGGAGTAATGATGCTGAAAATTCAGCTTTGCATCACAGGAATAAATTATTTTCTTAAAGTATATTCAAATAGAAAACTATTATTTTAAGTCATAATAATATTTCACAATATTACTGTTTTTTCTGTATTTTTGATCAAATAAATGCAGGCTTGATGAGCAGAAGAAACTTCTTTCAAAAACATTAAAAATAGTAATGTTTCCAAACTTTTGGTCTGTACTGTATAGATAGATAGATAGATAGATAGATAGATAGATAGATAGATAGATAGATAGATAGATAGATAGATAGATAGATAGATAGATAGATAGATAGATTTAAGGTTTATGTGTACTGCAATAATAAAGCTTATATATTGTGTATCACATTCTGAAGGTAATAATAATTTGAAAAAGTCCTAGTATGTAATTCATTTCAGGGCAGCAGTCTGCACTTTGAAGTATTTTTTAAACGCCAATTTTATGGATGCCATCCAGAGCTAATAAGCATTTATTTTGAGAGGACAACAAGGAGTGTTATGTACTTTGTAATTTGCTTTAAAGCTTCATTGCAAGTTAGTCAAATCCTCAAATTCATAATGCATATACAGTATAGTTGCTGTACGTACCACCTGCGATAATTGCAGTTATTTACGCACAATCATCCAAAAGAGACGCCCCAATGCCATGCAGAGACATCCTTGAAATACAGAAAATTGCCTTTTTTCCCTCCCTAGAGAATGTGTCAGACGAAATCAACAGGGTGGAAAAATAATTGTTTGTATTGCATGTTATTGTTTCTCCATACAGTAAACAAAATGAAAGGGAATTCTAAGGATGAGTGGCGAACGTTATTGACACAAACCATTCTCCAGCAGTCTTTTGTCCCCATCTAATTCCGATCATCGACGAGAGTGACATTATACACTGATTGGCACATTGCGCTGAAAGTCGGCACCGTTTCACTGAAAATGAAGGCACGTGGCTTGTCACTGTGTTCCTCTGCAGTTAGTGCATGTTGGAGTGCTCTCCTGGGCATTTTCTCATGTATGATTGCTTTTCACTCTTGGCACTTCCTGGACTCCCAATCCCCTTCTTTCACTCTCATATATATATATATATATATATATATATATATATATATATATATATATATATATATATATATATATATATATATATATATATATATATATATATATATATATATATATATATATACAGTATGTAGTTTGACTGGTGGACAGTTCTTCATTATTTGCATTCTGATACCTGCCAGCACTAATGAGAGAAGGGACCGGTGCTGCTGTGACAGAGCGGGTGGATTAATGCACGAAAAGCAGCAAGGGAAGTCGGGGAACAGTTAATTATGGCACATATACAACATTTTAACACTGTGATGCTCTTTCTAATAATATGGCATAATAACAAACACCCGAGACCATTGAGACCCCATCTGTGGGACTGTTCTGCCTGTGGGGACCACATTGTCCTTTTTTTTTTTTGAGCAATGTGCATTTAAAAGTGTTCGGCCTCTGGCTCTTTATTAATATATAAAGTAGTGTGTTTGTGGCATCTTCTAGTGGAGAATAATAGATTTGGCGCTCCAAAACCGAAAATGTTTTATATGGAACTTTATTCGTGACTTTCATCTTACAGTAGATTTCTAATTTAGGTGTATTGATTTTGCAATACAAACATGTGGGTTAATTGTGAAGACCTGTTTGAATCGCATTGATCATCATTGGCCAGCACTATAATTTGGACTAACATTGGACTGCAGGGAGAAGTTATATTTTATCATTCTCGAGTGTCTTTAAAAGAAAATAAAAGAGAAAAAATGGCAAAAATCCCTTAACGCTACAAAATGACTTGTGTATTTGGGGATCAAATATACAGCTATTCCTCTGAAGTATTTATTAAACGTCAAATTCATGGTGACAATAGTGCCAGCCTAGAGCCTCCCAATGCCACTGGTGCTGACAACGCATAGCCATCTCTCAAAAAGGGCCCCATGGTTCTGCGCGAAGACAAATTATATTTTCATTTGAAAGGGGGTGTTTCCTTAAATACCTGCTGTGCTAACGAGGCCTTCATGTTATGTTTGAGTCTCACTCGTCGCTCTATTAGCGTCCGGGGCCCGAGCGCAGGGCTGATCTCACTGAGTGATTAACTAAACCTTGGGGCTGACAGGCCTGTGAGCCTCTACGGAGGGAGAAACCGGACTAATGTTGGGCTCTGTCTAACAAGCCTGGTGCAGATAGGAAAGATAGGAATGAGGGATGGAGGTGGGAGGAGGGTGATGGTGTGATGGCTGCTCAACTACACGAGAAAGACTCCTGGGCTGACAGTAGTCAGGCAAGCCCCCTAATGAGCGGCTCCTGATGGATGCCTGAAGCTGAAAGAATTCGGTAACGCACTAAAGGTTTGAATGTTTCTGTAACTGGCTCTGAAAGCAAATGGCAGAACATGTCAGCACTCTTCACAATCACACTGCTAAGACAGCACTGCCTTCTGTCATAATCAATTACTGTTTCTGAATGGATAACAGAGGAGTTGGACTTTACCCACAGTTTACATGCTTGTACACAGTAACACCATTTATCAGTAGGCTACTATAATAATTTGCATGCTTAATATTTACATACATTTTATTAAAATAAATTAAAATCAATTTGCTTTTGTAAACGTTTAAAGCACACTTTAATTAAATATAATATTTTAAATCTACTTTTTAAATTATTTTTAATGCTCTTTTAAAATATATTTAATATAATGTGTTGATGCACTAATACATATCTCTTGGGGGGAGACAGGGTTTCAAAGAACCTCGACCAAAACCAGGTTTGCTTCATTTGAGTTTCGGAATTTAAACAAGCAAACGTGATTATAAAGTGTTGTTATGTAAAAAGTCAAGTTTTGCTGGAAAAGGGATTTCAGGCAGCTAAATTAAGGAATGTTTCTACCTTCTAGTGGAAGGGTTGATTATCATATTTCTTTTTGAATATGGTGGAAGGAGACAGAAAGAAAGATTGGTTCTCAACAATAGCTACACATGGCGTGATTATAGTTATCATGGTGGAAGTAAACTGACAGCTATGCTGATGTCCTGGAGGTACTGCAAATGGCTGAATGTGATATGTATTGCTGACAGTCTCTCCTGAGGATATCAAATTGTTTGAAAAACAGATTAATTAACAGCTAGATCCATTTATCGGTACAGACGAAAGCTCTCTGGTGTTCAATTCGTCCCAGGTGTCAAGAGAGAAAAAGAGTGACACTTTAAATCATTTTTCAATTAGCCCTCTAAACATAGCATCTTAATAAACACAATTACAACCTGCAAGTGTTAATGTCACCAGTGTTTACTCCAGCTTTCAATGAAAAAACCCTATTTGTATCTGTTTCAGTGCGGGAATAATGCTAAGGTAAGTTCAGCCTGCTCCTCATTATCTCTCAGAAACGTAAAAAAAAAAAAAAATGGCGGAGAAACAAACCAGATGATAAAACCTGTGGCAGAGACCAGTTTCCATCAGTCAGAGCGTAACACTGCGAAACCATCGCAGTTTCTTTGTGTGCTCAAGTCAGCATTTTATCAGCCTATTAAAACTACTCTGAGCTGTCACTGCAGAAAGCACAGAGTGCCCATTCCACCTTTGTGAAATGCTCAAGAGCTTGCTGGGTATATTGTTTGTAAGTATGAGGCTATTTCAGGATGCTGTAAAAAAAAAAATAACAGAGCTCTGTGCTCTTAAACATGCCAAAAATCCTCTTTATATATTGCGAAATTCTGAATTAACAATCTATGCTAAATACCCTCTCTGACACTGTACTGTGAAAGGGAGATTTTTATTATTACTTTTTACTCTGTTTGAATTCAGTTACTATATATATATATATATATATATATATATATATATATATATATATATATATATATATATATATATAAATTGAATAAAATCCAAGTGATGTATGGGTCATAACATTTTGACAAATCAATCTATTTTTGGCATACAAAAAAGATGATTTTTCTTTTCTTTTTTTGTAATTATAGGGTTTTTAAGTTACTACTCTGGAACATGTATGTTGTTGGATTAATGATTATTGGTCATTTTACAAGAACGTTTTACTATTTCAGTATTTCTACTTTAAAATATCATGTTTAATTCAATGTTACTTGATGTTTCTTTATAACAGTTTTAACTGCAATTTTTCTACACTAAATTTAGTTTCAGCTATGTCTATTTTTTTTTTTTACCAATCAACCGATATTGACTAAAAAACTTGACTAAAAAAAGTCAAATCTGCCATCATTGTATCAATTCTGTGTTCATATGAAATAACAGATATTTACAAGTAGATTTACAATTCAAAATAATTTTCTATTTTTTATTCGTTCATCTGTTTATTTTTCTCCATGTTGCATGTTGTTTTCTCTGTGTCTCTTCCTTGTTCTCATAATGACATCCCTCCTGTTAAATTGAAAAATAAAGAGTTTGTCAGAAAAAAAAATAAAATAAAATGTGGCCAATAGGGTTTGGAATACGGCAACCTGCCACTTTCATTTGACAGAACTTTCTGTACCTTGAGCTTTGAAGTCTCCTTAAAAGTGTTAAACCACAGTTAATTAGCATAATAGAAACGTTAACAGAGGAAAGCACACAAATCACATCTTGCAAATAGGGACAGCCACCAGGGGAAAAAGTTGCAGGTGTAGGCATCTGAAAAACCAGATTCCTCACCCACATTTTTGCAATATGTCATATCAAGACATTAAATATGGATGCATACTTTATAAACACATTGAAGGTTCAAAAGAGAGTCTTCTTCCATGTCTCTTTCATGTCCTTATGTACATCATCGCTGTATCACTTATAAGACCTGACACTGATACCTTGCACAATGCTGCCAATTATTTCTTCTCCCTTGGAGAAAAAAACATGCTGGAATGTTGATGCTAAAGCAGACAAAGACTTCCAGGCTGGCTTTGAAGAGTGCTTACTTTTTCCTGTCAGGAGGAGGTAAATTAGCAGTTGTATCTCCAACTTCAGATGAGTGTTTCTAGCGGCAAGAAACATTCCGCTTCCGCTTCTTTTTGATTAGATTTTCTGTGTTCTTTGATACTTTCACTAGGGCTAAATTCACTTCGGGAAAAAAATAAAATGACAAAATTGAAGAGGGCATCCACCTCAACTCCTACTTTCTCCTTAGCCCATCAGCACTGGAAGCGGCAAAAAGTTGTAGTATGTGCACAAAAAGAGTTCGGAGATCAATTGAAATCCATGGAATGACAAAAGACACTGACAATAATATGGGAAGGCATACAGTTTTCACATAATATTCCTCCACGGGCCTGCGGATTGGATTCAAAAGCAAAAGGTCTACCATTACTGAATCAGATGTTGCACAAGTTGACAGATATCAGTGACACTTCAGATGGTCTGGGCTAATCTGTCACCTCTCGTTTCCTTTTGTTGCCCTGCTTGCTTTTGATGAAAACAAGATCACACGTAGGGTTGTTTTCATTCAAGCAGCTCATAACAGCAAACAGATGACTTGAAATGTATCTTCTTTATATTACAACCTATATAAATACACAGTGGTTTGGGACATGACGACAATATATATATATGTGACTTTGAGCTTTTAGTACCATATGCATAACAGACATAATTAGAGGGTAAAAATACATGATAATATTGTGTTTTGCCTCACACAGCGTGACTCCTGTGGTAACCGGTTTAGACAGAGAAAATGTAAAATTTATGAGCTCTTAAATGAGCACTTCGAGGAGTGTGGATTTATGCCCTGCTGAGGTGTTTAAGAACAAGCAAGCCTTCATCATGACAATGTCCAGAATTTATTTTATTTTTTTCTCAAAATAAGTCCTTGAATATTTATGATTTTGTGGGAAAACATAGAAACTCTATCGCATATATGGGTAAACCTCATAAATCAGGTCAAGATCATGTGCAGGTTATATTTATACATATACTGTACTATATATTGCAGTATATTGCATTTTTGAAGAATGTTTAAAATAATTTTCATGAAAATTAATTACACTAACCATTATCATTACTGCAAAGTAAAAAATATCTCAAGTTTGTTAAGATATAGCATAGATATATAAATAAAATAAAGTTGTTTCATTAAGGTAACATTTTTTATACTGCCTTTAAGCTGATTTAAATAATAATAAAAACATTCCATTAGATTGGTGTGGAAATGTATTTATTTTATTTTTCCCAAATAAATATGCTCTCCCTTTGTTTGTTTTTTTAGGTCAAATGTAACCTGCATGTAAGATTATCATGTTCTTGCTTTAAGGGTTTTCATATTTTCTATGTCTAATTTGTCATATAAATATTTAATTGGTAGTTAGAGGATCTAAATAGCTAACAACAACAACAACAACAACAATACTACTACTACTACTAATAATAATAATAATAATAATCTATTTCAAATACTCAAAATTCTGATTTATGGAGATTTATGAGGACCTTCGTGTCAGAACAGTGAGCATGAAAAATGAATTTATGCATGTAAGTGCAATAAAAAAAGACTTGGGCTCATGCTTACATTATCTTTATGCACTTTCATGATTCTTTGGTCATGTCAGAGGGTTCTTCTCTCTGATTTAAGGAAGTACAGTGTTGTACTGGATAAAGAAAAAAAATATATATATTAATTAATCCAAATTTAATATGCTTTTTTTACCATTCAAAATGATGTAAAACATCAACCAAATTATCCAAAATAAAAAAGTAGTTATTTCTGATAGAGATGTGACTGAATACCCATAGCTCACTAGCAATCATGTGGCACAGACCATGCAAGCACTATCCGATAAATATTTTCAGAATATCTTTTCAGACTTTATTACACACTTTCTCTCATGTGACCAGTCACCAGCTTAGCCAGAATATCAAGAGAAATAGCACAGATGATTGCGGGAGATTGCAGCGTGCCTCCTTTAATGGCTTGGAAGCAATGGCTCTAAACCATTTCTATTTTTCACTGGCAAATACTTTCCATTGCTTTTGTCATGTAAAAACTTCACTCAGCCTAAGGGAATATGGGTCTGCATGTATACATATTTATGTGTGTCTACTGTATGTGTGTACTGTATATACTGTGGTCAAAAAAATATTTGGACACTTTTCGACAAACTTAAAACTGGGTCTAATTTTTCATTTTTTGTCAAATCACTTTAACAATTTTCATGATCCACTAACATTTAACTAAAATGTATCTACATTTTGAATAATATTTGTATTATAAATGATAAAACTTATTTTTTGTCAATTTTTTTAAAAGTTTGTACTTTAAAATACATGCCACTTTGTACAATATTCCCATATGTAATTTGTTATTTTTTTTTATTATTATTATCTTAAGTGTCTATGTACTTTTGATGCTACTGTATACATTGTCATGAACAGAAAATCAAACAACATAAGCAATTTCATAAACTACAAACAATTAAAAATACTCACATGGTTTCACACTGACATCCAAGATAGTAAACAAGGGACAAAATAAATACAAATTAACCATTTATATCCCAGTGCAATTAATTCAGTATTCAGCAGTTTTCATCCCAAACCTAATTTATTAAATGAGTCCTATAGGCTCAGTATATCTGTTAGAAGTCTGCAATAATGTCTAACCAGATAAATGTTTGTGGAAATTCCCAAATGTACATTTACTAAATCCTATTTCAGCAAAGAATGCCCAGAGAGAGCTAAACAATGCATGTGTAAAAACAAGATGATTTTGAAACCGTATCTTTGAGGTAAAGGAATGCAATGTGCTAATTGCTACACACTGCTATAATAATTATCCTTCACTGTAGCATAAATTTGGTAGAGTTCTCCAAAAGAAAGGTACAAAAGGCCATTTTGTTTCTTTGAAAACATTACACCAGAACAAACTATCATCAAAATGTCAGGTATTTGCAAAGGGAAGCTTGCTTAATGGCATATTTCACCCTAAAATGAAAATTATATAATTTAATCACCCTTATTTCATTCCGAACCTGTCAACATCTTAAATACATCCCTGTTTTTGTTTAGGTTTTTTTTATTTTATTTTATTCCTTTATACAATGAACATCACTGGAGTGGATTCCAGTGTTGTTTTGGACCCCATTGACTTTCATTGTCTGACAAAAACAGTTGATAAAAATAGTTGTGTGTGTGTGCTCCACAGAATAAATTAATTCACGTTTAGAACAACATCAGGCTGAAAAAAATGTCAGAATGTAATTTTTTATGTGAACTTTCACTTTAATTGGTCTGTCCTTTGGGGCAATTCTCCACATTCTCTTTCAAAGGACAAGTCAGAGAAGATATAATGTAGTAAATAACAATCATCTCACGGTCTTATTCACATATCAACCATATTTTGTTTCTGATTAATGCAGCTTACCATCCATTACAGACAGATCAATAGAATGAATCATGACCAAAATAATTGATTTTCTCTCCTCAGAACCATTCTGTCAGCTTGAGGATGTTGACTTTTTATACCTAGTATAGACCGCCAATCTGTCAATTATCCACCT
The DNA here is from genome assembly GCF_963082965.1 of Carassius carassius. NCBI lineage: Eukaryota > Metazoa > Chordata > Actinopteri > Cypriniformes > Cyprinidae > Carassius > Carassius carassius. Next base: position 12,409,450 of record NC_081764.1, read on the forward strand.
GGGACGAGCACCAGTCTTTGAGAGAGTTCTATTGTTTCAAAGATGGATGAGCCGTTTGGCTGAGGTGAATATGAGCTTGTAAGCAGAGAAAGGGTATTGGATATTTTTCTTTTGCACATGGTGATTGTTCTTATACAGTAGCTTGATTTATGTGTTTACATTTCTAAGATACTTCCTTCTGGTCGATCAATCTATAGCTGAATGGGGTGATGAACTCTGATGAATAAACATGCTGATGAATATAGGCAGCAGAAATGAAAAAAATAAACAATTCAGTCAGTCCTAGACCTCCAAAGTCCAAGACGCTGCCATCATTTTCAGTGTTCTCTTTCCCTCCATGTAAGGTAATTGGTACAGTGCTATACAAGATTAGGACCACAGGGAGGAGATGACAGTCAAATAAAATATCTGACAGCTTGTCTCATTTCATTTTTCTTTTTGTTCCCATTTGGTGTAATGAGAATCCCAAAATTCAGGTTAGATTAAAGGAATCAATTTATTGCCACTGCTGGTGGATGCTGCTACTGTACATGACTACATTTTATTTTTCAATTTTTTTTTTCACTACCATCACTGCTAGTTTAAAAGGCACTGCTAGTCTAAAAACAAATCTGACTCGGAGAATCAGTTAAGAAGACAAACCCGATGTCAAAAGAAACTTTTACAAACTCCGATTGCAGTCACTGCCAGTCATATAAATATGATTTTAACATTTCATTTTAAAATTGTAATATCAGCTTAGTAAGTACATTTATATATGCAGCAATCAAATTATTAAAAATCAGCTGAATAAAACACAGGAAAAATATTTCTGTCATGACAACTCTTGGAGTGATTAACATGGTAATGTATTTGGTCTTGGTGGAAAAGATCTGCTACGCTGCTGCTGCTGCGGCAGAGTCAGTACCGAGATTACCTGCTGCCAATTCATCCACAACATGCTACTGTGAGCATGCAATAAATATTGCTGCTGCAAATATGACATACAGTACATGAAATAACCCCATAGCATATTTGAATCACCTCGTAGCAAATCTATACAGGTGGAGCTGGGGAAGGTGGAGGGTTTCTGAAGCAAGCTGCAGTGCTACAGCAAGCTCTAGTCATATATTTGAATGATGAGTAGTGAGCTCATTGGATACCAATACAAGAGAGAAACAATCAGCTGTGCCATGTGATAATGATGTCATTACATCAGATTAAGTTAGACCTATCAGACTGCACCATCAGAATGTCATGCCAGAACTATGTATTTGCATGATATTTTTGTTATTTTTTGTTTTTTCCTCAGTTTTCGAAAACAAAACAAGGACACAATATACATTAGAGACCATTGAATCCAAAATAAATAAATAAAAATAGAAAAGACTTAGATATTTATATAGTACTGTTCAATAGTGTGAAGAATTACAGAAATAATACTTATATTAAGAATGCATTAAATTCAGCAAAAGTGACATTAAAAGTTAAGACATTATAATGTTACATAAGATTTCTGTCAAATGCTGATGAATCCGGGAAAAAAAAGTGTTTCAATAACACAAACAACAATAATAAAACATTAAGCAGCAAAACCTGTTTTCAACATTGACGTTAAGAACTATTGCTAATAATTGAGTACTATGATAACTGAAAATATCTGAGCATCAAATCAGCGTATTAGAATGATTTCTGAAGGATTGTATGACAATAAATATTGGAGAAATGGCTGCTTAAAATCCAGCGTTGCCATTACAGATATATTTAAACTTTTAAAAATGTATTAAAATAGGAAACAGTTCCTTTAAATAGCAATAATATTTAACAATATCACTGTTTTTACTGTATATTTGATCACATAAATTCAGCATTGACTTCTTTTAAAAATATGCAAAAAAAAAAAAAAAAACTTTTATGCAGCGTTTCCAAATAATGTTTCAATATATATACATATATATATATAAATTGCATTAAAAACCATTTTTAAAAATTTTATTCCTATCGTTGGATAGGAAATATGTTACTAAAGTAAAACTAATCTGACAGATTCTGCTTAAATGAGCAGGTGCATGTGTTAGATGAGTTGGCGATGTGCATTGCATGTGCTTGTTTTCCATGCAGTACTTTTATGTGCATAATTAGCAGATGTATGTGCAGTTTTTCTAGGGAAGGTGAAACTGATGAGGACGACAGCCAACAGACACTCTTACAGCACATATCTGGCCACACTGTGAAAGCAGGAGGTGACTGCAAAGAGACAAATTCACAAGTCACTAATTTGCTGCAGCCACAGAAGATATAAATTGTTGAGAGAAGCTGTGTAAAGCACTGATAATGAGGAGTCTAGCTAACAATATCCATAGTGTAAATAATATCAAGTTTGTAAATATGTGTAAAAAAAAAAAAAATCAGTTTATAGTACAGTATTAACAACTTCAAGTGAATATACTGCTGCAGTCCAGAAAATTTAAAATATATATACATATATAAATACAATTATATACATGTATTTATGTATATTAGACACTATACGGACAGTCTCACTTTTGCTTTTGTTTCTGAACACATTTTATTACACAGAGATGTTGCAAAAGAAACAAGGTGTCATATGTGCTCTGACATATCCACACTTCAATGCATGAGTTATTTCCTCAAGGGTTAACCTAATAGTAGTTCTGGAAAACAGAGGCAAACCATCTCTTCAATGCAAATGCAGTAGTTCAAATGCATTATACCTTAAGGTCAAGGAAGGTTCAACCATAACTAATTATTATGATCGTCTGTTCGGATAGGAGTTTGACATATAGGTTTTTTTATTTATTTATTTTTTTCTCTAAAAACTAGAACAATCTCTGACCAAGATAATAAATGATAAGTCGAGGCTTATATATATATATATATTTTTTTTTTTCTTGCTGCATTTTGTTAAAAACAGTAGCAGTTCAGACAACACCAGCTTGTTTTTTCTGAGGCCTACTTATTTAATACATTTTGTTCTCAGTTTCTAACATACGACCATTCACAAGTGCATTTGGAAATCAGGGCATTGTGCAAATTTCCATCTTTTTATGCAATATAAAAATGTGGATGAAGCAAAGTGATATTTGCCTGTGCAGGAATCCCAAGAGATCTGTGCTTGGTTGTAATGCCTGTAAAACATTCCCCTCAAGAGAACGAGGTCCCAAGAGGTGTAGATATAAACTCTGTCTGCTTTTGGAAACTTCCCTCTGTTCCAGTAAATGTTTCCTTTTGGTTAGCTGAATATATTTATATATTTTTATATAAAATGGCTTGTCAGTCTTGCTATAAATTTACTGTTAACTTTCTAGCCTACACTTCATAAAGAAAAAGAATCTACACCAAAGGTAAAAATAAATAAATAACTTTTTTGAAGGTATATATGGAGCTTTTCCCTCATACTCTTACCAAGTCATTATACATACATTTTATGAAGATATATTCCTTACTCCTATACTGTCTATACACTTTTGAGCTTTACAGGAAATCTGACAACCACAGTGATTGAAATTCACTGTCAATTCACCATTGTGTCAGTGAAATGAATACAATTATTGAATGCTAAAGTGTATCTTTTTGGCCAGATAGTGACATTGAATCTAAAGCAATCAAATAACCAATCACAAATGTCTTATGTACAGTACATCAGGCCACAGTATGGTCAAACTGATGACCGTAGGCTACTGTTCATCATCATTTCATTAAATAACCCAGTGTTTTGAGTCATGGGAATCATTTGAGCTACACACACACATACACTGTATACATATGCATACACATATAGTAGCCTATATCGGCATGGCTGTAAGTTTGGCCATAGGCACGAGGCCGCAGGCCATCGATTGGAGGAGTTCTGTTATCACTCTAATATGCATTCTTATTAGCCAATCAGATTCGAGGACCAGAAAGAACTGATAGGTAGATGCCTCGACATTTGATCTTTTTCAGTTGCTTTTAAACATATTAATGGCTAAAGTTTAGCCCTCTGGAGTCGATTCACGAGTGTACGTGCTATGAGGCATTTTCTCCTGATAACCCGAAAAGAACTTAAATTACACTTTCAGTTTTGATTGTACATGTAAGAGCAATACATCAATCGAATCTGACACATACAGACATACTAACAACAAAACTCTGTGCATTTATAAAATAAAGATAACAAACAAGGTTTGCTGTCTGCAGCCTTGGTCTGCGGTGATCTTCATTTACAAACACGTCATTAAAATGAACTGTAACTCAGTGAATACTCAACGAAGAGACATGAGAGAGATATCTATAGAAAGCTTGACATGTCTACTTTTAAACTAAACAAGTGCTGCCGAAAACACTGTAACACTGTAATCAGCACAAACTGGGCTACAATAATATGTGAGCAGCATGTATGTAAGTGATTGTGTTTTTGATGGAATTTGATGGAATGCTTCTACCTTTGCCATAAAGTACTATAAACTACATTTAAAAGATGCAGTCTTCATTCTATTGTACAAACACATATATATATATCTTTCTCATCAGAGATCTGCAACGTTTTATTTTATAAAAAATATTACTTCCCTGGCAATCATGTCACAGGTTATGGCTTGGAAATTTAAAAGAATTTCAGTTACATGTAACCAGTCTGAAGATGAATGATTATGTGTAATGTTCAATGACTGCATTCATCAAACTTTACATTGACAAATGAGTGCATTTTTTTTATTAATTTTTTTATTTATTTTTTTTATTTTTTTGAGAGGCGGGACTATCTGTTAACTGAACAATAAAAGACGGGAAGTGTTCGGGAAGTCAGATTAAAAACAGTCATCAAGTTTTCAATTCAGTTTGGTAACGCTACTGGTGCAGAAATTTCATCTTCAGGTTTAAATCTCTCTATCCCTCCACTCTCTTTCCAACACATGCACAGTTTTCCCTCCACAAGGTGCCAATCAATCATTTCACCATTATACCAATCTATCTCAGAGTTGTCAATATTCCAACAGACCATGTAGAAGCAGCCAAGTCTCTCATGTCCGCACATGCCTTGAGTGCTCTGGTAAAAGGGCAGCATCTTGCTTTAAATATTGGAAAAAGGATCAACATAAATGTGTGCACTATTTTTAGAAAAGTTCTGCAATATACAGCTTTTTTATAAATATGTTGACTTATTTATTTATTTATTTTTTAATGTAGGCAGTTTGGTGACAATATAGCAAGAAATTTAGCATATGATTTAAATTAGCAATCTTTAATTGCAGTCTTTTTAATTGCAGTCTTTAAAATGAATGCCCTTATAGGCTGTGAAAAGATACTTTCACCTAAATGAAGAAGCTCCACCGCAAATATTTGGTCTCTGAGCCAGGGCTGTGCAGAGACCTTTGGAGGGACAGGTGCTCAAAGTATAAAAGGGGGACACGGGGAAAAAGGCTTTAAATGGCACTGTTCAAAATATCAATACAGCAATATATTTTGATGCATTCCTTGCTGATTCACGTATCGATATGGATGATTATGTATTGATACGGCAGCAAATGCTTTGATGCAGTTTTGAAAAAGAAACAATAGAAAAGACAATTTTAAGTTTAAAAGTTAAAAAATATATATTTTCTTTCCACCTAATAATAGCTCTGGGATCAGAAACTGAAATGTCTTAAGTTGTCCCAACCTGATGGCTTTTTCTTCTCTGTTTCTACAGAATAATTAAGAACAGCTGTTATAGTAAAAACTATAGAAAACGCTTGTGCCTCTACATTTTCCTCTCTCTCACCAGCCTCTGTCTCCTGGCTTGCTGTTACCTGCTCTCTTTCTGTCACTTGTGCCTCTACATTTCCCTCTTTTTCTTCCTCTGTCTCCATCTCCTCATCTGGGGCCCGTTTCACAAAGGAGGTTAAGTAAAAACTCTGAGTATGTTTACCCTGAAATGAGGGAAACTAGGTTTTCTGTTTCAGAATGAGAGGTTTGTCAAACCTGAGAAAGCAGGGTAAGTCAAGCCCGTTTCTGAAAGACAGGTAACTTACACTCAGAGTCAGTTATCATGGTAACTTACTCTATGAACCTAGCCTGGTTGGGAGCAGGTTTTCTTCGATAAACCCAGAGTTTATTTCGGTCTCCTCCCCCTTTTTAAACACTTCATTAATGCACGCTGGAAAAATGCTCTTCTTACTAAGTGTTTTTTTTTTCTTCTTTTTTTTGCCCAAGTACAAATATATATATAAAAAAAAAAAAATCTAAAATAAAGATTGATTTTCTATATAAGAAAATGTGTCTTGTTTCCTGGGGGGGGGGGGGTCTAAATTAAGTGCATTTTACTTAAGCAAAATTATATGCCAGTGTGGTAATAAAAATAATCTTAATGCAAATGGTAAACCTTATTCTGAGTGTCTATTACTAAGTGCAAATCTACTGTAGCTCCGCCCTCCATCGACACATAAGGTTAAATATGACACATGTGAATAACGGCTTCAGTGGTGTAGACACTAGGCAGTAATGTTTTTGGCACGGAAACTAGCTTGTAACGCTATTGATTGGGTTAGAGTCAGGCTTTTGTCGAGCTCATTCTTCTCACTTTTCCCATCACATGTCACATTAGAATTTATTTTTAATAAAAATGAACAAAATGTTCTAAAAGTGGAAGTAAAGTGTCTAACGAGTGTTTAATAATGATACAACTATTTATAATTGTAATAAATATAATCATTTACAATGTTATTATTGCATCCTGTTAATGTATAACAATACTGAGGTGCAAATGTATCTGCCAGTATAAAGTATAACTAGCATCTAATTATTATGTACACTTAGTCTGTTGCAAAGAACTGCTACTTTTACATGGTAAATAGAATATATCACGATTTTCACTGTACATTTTTTTTCTGTAAATAGCATCTAGAGCTACTTGCACTTAGCCTACTGTAAATAGGATCTATCACTAAGAAAGTATGTTAATTCCACTTAGTGTAAATAGCCACTCCCATATTTTTCTTACTTTATTGGCAGATCATTTGCAAAATAAAAAAAAACACTTAAAATATTATTTTTAATATGGTTATCTTATATATATTTTTTGCCCATGAGATACCATAAAATGATTAGCTATTAATTCATTAATCTAATGTTCTGCCAGTTTTCACCTGTGATATTATAACATTGAGAAGAATTACATTTGTATTGAGTCTGAAGTATGCAGATGGATTTTTGGCGGGAGCTGCTGCCATGGTGAATCGTAATATTGGCACTCCATTGATACTGGCTTTTTATAGTAGTGGTGCACGCGCTTAACTCAGAGTCAGTCAATTTAGAGTTGATTAAACCAACTAATTTCAGCTGTTCTGTAACCGAAAACTCAGAGTTTCCCATCTCAGGGTAAGTCAACTCAGAGTTCAAGTTTAAACTAAGAGTTGGTTGAACCTCCTTAGTGAAACGGACCCCAGCTCTATTACTTTCAACTCTCTGTCCATTTAGAAACTAGGCATAATTTACTATTTCAGCATTTCAGCATATTTAATCTATTATTTTAACCATCACTACTGTCTACTCTTGCACCTAATCAATAAGTCCACCTTAAATATTGATACAAAACATTAAACAACTGATACACTGGAATATAATGATTAATGTTATTATTACTGTTGCAGTTGTTGTTGTCTAAAATTGAACACCTTTGCAATGTAAACAAATGGCAGGCTACAAGTGTTATACATCCATCTCCTTCACACTGCACTTTGATGTCAGGTGTCAGATATCAATATCAATATATATATATATATATATTTGTGTCACATTTAAATATAATTATATTTTAATTCATTTCTGAATTGTTTTTATTTTTATAATGATAATTCAGAGATTGAGAAAATCTGAATAAGCCTTACCAGTGTTGTGATAATTATTTTTAAGGCACTCTATGAATGAATAAATAAATAAATACTGTAATATAATACTAGTTTAGTCAAATAACATAAAAAAGACCATACCCCTCGATGCCTGTGAAACTTTTCTCCCTCAAACAGCACGCTAACGTTACTCTACACTACAGACTACACACAGCAATATAAACAACATATCTGCATGTTCTCACATCACATCGTTCTTGTAAAATAATAATAAGTAAATAAACATCAAAATCACTTCGCTGAGATTGAAACACCACTTACCAGCTGCCGCGGTGTTAATAATATCCTCTAGCAATTAAAAAATGCGCGTGCAGCTTGAGAGGAATCGTCCCGCTCGGAGGAGGTCGTCGTCGTCATGTGAAAGGTCATCATGTGAAAGGTCATCATGTGGGTCATTTTTTTTTACGGCTAAATTATTATTAATAAATTTGACTAATATTTAGATTGGGCATGGGCAGGCATTCACAAAAGGGCATGTTATTACAAAAAATTTGAGGAAAATTTGCTTTGACAAAAGGGCACTTTGGGCACCAAGGGGCAAAGGGACAGGTGCTCAAGCACCCAACGCCCCCCCCCCCCCTGCATGTGCCTGCTCTGAGCTATTTATCACATCTGTGCATTTCGGGACGGGTCAAACAAGTTGCCCCCCTCTTACAAGATCAATGTTTGTTTTAATTTAAGCACGAACCTCTGAATACCTGATGAACCTGAGATTAATTTCTGCAGCATATGTTGCTTGTAGATTTTGTGGTTTATGACATAAGCCAATGGCAAATCACCCTGCTGGCTGAAGTACTTATCCAGGCCTCCCAGCTCTGTGACTCTTTCAGCAGAATTAAAGGAACTTTGTCCACAAAACAAATGGTGGCTTCACACAGTGACTCCCATGAAAGATGGTAGCTCCAAAGGCATATTTCTTCCGGACTGAATGTGGTGGATGATGAATGTTAGGCGACAGCAGCTTCTGAGCACGCTCTTTCCTCGACCGTAGAGATTTTCAGCTGATACTCATCTCAGCCAACGGGGTGCTATTCGGCCATCCGCACAGGATGAAGATTCTCACCCTTATGTCTCCTTTACGTGTCACCTCTGGGCTCAGCGTAATCCATAGACAAAGACACCACATTGCTACCAGCATCTTCGGCAGGGTTGTGTAAATAGATATCAACACGTGATGCCAGCAGTGCTTTTTCATCTTCTTCCAATATATTACAGAATGACCTTTTTCAGTTTTGTGACTGGATCAACGGCAAATTATAAAAATGAAAATTGACATATGACATTTAAACCATACCAGATTTATTCTAAATTCTCAGTTTTTTAATTTAACTGCATAGTTACAGACAATTTCGGCGGTCTGCAAGGAAACCATGTCGCCAGAGAGGAATTTGAGGAGAACAACAATTCTTTATGAGATTAAAAGTATACAAATTGATTTGTTTTTAGGTCTATGAAATGTAAGAGTGTCCATGATAAAGAAAGGAATCTGCAGGGATCCTCCCTCTATTATATCACTTGCTGTTTTATGTTTTTTCTTTCAGTATGTTTCTGTATGTTGGTTGGACCACGTGACTTCCAAATAGTAATAAGCTGTGAATCAGTTTTGTAAAAACATATACATATATTAAAAAAGAGTGATATAACTGTATTTAATAATTAATACCAAAAAATTATCTTTTTTTGTGAAAAAAATATGCCTTTTTATATAATAATAAATAATAATTAAATAATTAATTAATAATAAAGTGCATTTTTTTCTTTATTATGATATCAGACAGTTATATCGCCTGACATTTTTGAAACTCAATAAATAAATAAATAAAAACATGTCCATTACAGAAAAGGTATAATTCAAATCACTAATACAGACAGAAAAATAAAAATAAAAATTAAGTCCCATTTTTATTGACCTTGACCATGTAAATTGTCAATTGAGGGAAGTCGTGGCCTAATGGTTAGAGAGTCGGACTCCCAATCGAAGGGTTGTGAGTTCGAGTCTCGGGCCGGCAGGAATTGTGGGTGGGGGGAGTGCATGTACAGTTCTCTCTCCACCTTCAATACCACGACTTACGTGCCCTTGAGCAAGGCACTGAACCCCCAACTGCTCCCCAGGTGCTGCAGCATAAATGGCTGCCCACTGCTCCGGGTGTGTGCTCACAGTGTGTGTGTGTGTGTTCACTGCTCTGTGTGTGTGCATTTCGGATGGGTTAAATGCAGAGCACAAATTCTGAGTATGGGTCACCAAACTTTGCTGAATGTCACGTCACTTTCACTTTCAATTACATAATACTGCCAATATGCATTTTAACATTGAAGGACACTATTTAAACTTACTGAAATAAATACATGTCTAAATTAAAATGGTGTGGGGCAAGGATTTTTTTTTCCTTCTAAAAATGATGAGCGCCAACATCAAAAACAATTCAAGTGAATCACCAAATATTTTATTCAGTACAGACACCTACAAATTTGGTTTTTAGGTCTGCAGATGAATAAGTTGTATTGTAAAAGCAGAACCCAGTGGACCTTTGGTGCTGAGCTTAATTCCAAAGGGATCTGCAGGCAATGACATGGAAACAGAGGTCCCCTACTCATGTTGTCATGACAACTCGACAAAGGTCGATGGGAGAATGGGAACGTGCTTTTTGAGCTGTACTTGTGAAAGCAAAGAAAATAGATTTAAGATCTTGAACTGATAAACTTCCGCTAGCAATGTAAACCATCTGCCCGATACTATAGTTTTCCTTTGACAAGCTTTCTCAGAACGCCTGGCTATTCACAGAGAAACTTAAATTACTTGACAAGCAGAATGTAAAGTGCTCTCTTTTCTAGAACTTATAAATGTAGATGAAAGCCCCAGATAAGTTCTAAACTCAATTTATAAGCTCATCTAGCATTTTAGCACAAAGTGACTTTCCTCATGAAATTTTGACCAGCTTATTTTCACTTGTTTCCAAAACAAGTGCACTGTAGCATATCTCTCATCCTAGGATCAGGTCAAGTGCAGAATGCACCTACATATTCAAACGCCTGTCCCCCGTGTTAGAGACAAACACCAGGGACGCCTGCTTCCAGATGGTGAGTTTCACGGTAAACTGGGTTATCCCTTGTTCTTTCCACAACACATTAGTCAAGTTACTACACACTGAGACAATCACGGACCAGTTATATATGCATTTTTATTCTGACTCTTTGGAGTCCACATTTTTTTGTGCTTGCAAGAACTTCATTATGGACTTGTCTTTGAACGGCTTCACATAAATCAAACATCGTATGAAAGAGGGCCGGAGCACAAACAGCATGCCTGGGGAGAGCTTTGGATTTTAAATTTGGCAACAACGAGAGAAAACACATCCATGGGTCAAGCTCTTTGGGTCTTTTGGGACAATCAGGAAAGAAAAAACCTGCCATTGAGCAGGCAATTTGATCAGCCAACCTCAGCCTCGCTCCCTATTACTGACTGGAAATGGGCCGTTCCCGAGAGGACCAAGGCTCATTGAGCAGCAGAGGTGGATGCAGTAATTATATCTCAGGCTAACCCCCAAATCATTCCTCATTAGTCTGGGCTAGACCTGTGTCTCAAACTCTCGATATGTCACTATCCACTTGGAAAGGCCTTAATCCTCCTTCTCTCACTCTTGTGAGGCCATATTTCGTCCCTAACTAATCTATTAATTGTATGTTTTGATGTTGGCTGGCGTTGAGATGAACGTCAACCTGCCTATTTACAGACATAGAAGGGTCCTCTGGGATTTGATTTCATTTCCCATTTCAAGTTGTCGTCAACGGCATTGGCAGCCACTTTATATTCAATCATCTGCTATGACAGGAAACCAAACCCAAAACCACACACCAATAGAGCGTAAATTGAAAAAGAAAAAATCTTTTTACAACTCATCAGCACCACACCACACAGGTTATGTGTAATTATTAAATGAATGCAGCTTAATAGCTATCCCAGTTGCCCTGGCAAAGAGGAAACGGATAGGGATCCAACATAAATGAGGTTAGAACTGGGTCACATGAACAGGAGAGGATGGAATGGTCAGATGCTTTCTTACATGTAGACCTTTTAATCACATCTGCTCTGTGGATGCTACACACCTGCAAACCTCAGGAATGAAGACCTGGGTTGAACAGGGAAAAGAGGGAACATAAAACTTGCTAACTAGAAACTTTAGACTCAAACCAACCTGGGGAAACCTGCCCGTCGCCATATGTCGAGGTTTTACAATGCAGTCTAGTGTTAATGTTACCTGATTTTATATATATATATATAAAAGAACATTTTAAAGTCATAAAAAATACAAAGCAACGAAACCCTTATGACTGAAGTGTGAACTTTATTAATGATATATATTTATCTAGATAGACAGACAGACAGTTAGATAGGCTATGATCATAGAACATGCTATGATTATTGCATAATTATTTAAAAATATTTATGTAAAGCCCTTTATTGGGCATCTGAATAAAAAAATACTGCCTTTCTTGTAAACCAGTAAAAACAGTAAATTCAAAAATTCATGGATAACAAACAATTAGCAGCTTACACATACTGGTGGATTAACCTTTATTGAAACACACACATACACACACACACCCCCACACACACACACACACACACACAAACACACACAAATGCTTTTGGTAATAACCAATACACCAGTTTAGGGCAGCTGTGGCACAGACCTTACATTGGGTGATGGATGATGGTCTGTAATAAATGTGTTAAGCACTGTTTACATATTGTACATATTGTCTTTCTGAAAACAATAAACAATCTAAAACATCTTATAATTTAAATGTGTTGCGCTTCTGGTTTATCTGAATACAAATATGAATCATTTTGTCAGTGCAACAGATTCAGATGACATTGACTGCGCACCAGTGTCATATTACATATTTATGACATATTTATGTCATAAATATTCTTTACAGTATGTATGTCATACAGTCTGGGTGCCATTGTGACAGTGAAAAAGTCTGTTTAAAAGCAGAACGTCTCTCTCTCTCTCTTTCTCTCTTTCTCTCTTTCTCTCTTTCTCTCAGAATGTTGGGTGGTACAATGAGGAAGCAGTTGTCACACTGTTGTGATGAAAATCAGGAGTATGCCGACAACACATCAGAAATAAAGCGCTTTCCACCTAGTCCAGAGCTCTAGAACGGTCAAAATAATCAGTTGAGAACTTCCTCCCACGAAAACCCCTTCTCAAAGATAACATCTCAGTTTGACATAAAAATATTCATACATCTGCACAGTTTCACATGCACAGTAAATCTGATAAAGTCTATGAGCAACACTGCAGAGTTATATTAAAGCCTTTACAGATAGTTTTGCTTAAGGAAAAAAAGGTACTCGTTTATTAATATGACTCATTTGAACAAAAGTTTGTTTGCATCTTTGGAAATTCAAAGCTTAAAAGTAACAGCAGGTTTCCTCTGACTTAACACAATACAAATTTCCATTCAGGTCTGCAAAAGAGAGAAGTTCAAGTCAAGGTCATGCTTGTTTCGCTTTCATTCTTTTTCCAAGCACAAATAAATCATAGAGGGCCTAGGGTTCTCCTGTTCTCTAAGCTGTGTCAGTCTAGAAGATGAGGACCTGATTAATTGATTCAGCCACTCAGATCAATACAAAGCAAATCCCGCTCTATGGCAATGCAGTGGGACTTGTCCCCAGATATATATATTTTTTGTTTTGTTTGTTTGTTTTTTTTGTTTTGTTTTTTGAGGAGAATAAAATACTTTCTTTCCCCAAACTGCAATTAGTGCATGCATGTGTCCGGGCAGCTGTGGAGAGCAGTCGGGGCCCCAGCTGTGCTGATGGGACAGCAGGTGTACTCCTGGCCTGACTGAATTATTCAGAGCTCCGGCACAGTGAGGGCAACCCTACAAGTCGTCTCAAAGGAACGCAGTTTTTCAAAGGAAGTGATAATATTGAGCCGCAGTACAGGAGGACATACAGTACTCTCTTGTGGAAAAATGAGGCGATCTCAATTTCCGCACAGATGAACACGGGAAATCTATTGGACAAGAATGTTATTGATGTTTTATTCATGGCAGAACAATCTGGTGTCACTTGCTAATCTCAGTCCAAGCGTAATAAAGTAGCCGGAATGTTGGAATTGTGATGAGCAGATGGCAGGCAGAGGCAGCACTAGCACTATTTTGGGGAAATAGATGACCAAACTAACAATGGCATAAATTAATTGTTGTGTTTCCCTTGCAGCAGAGGGTTTGTGCAAATGCTTTGATGTTCTATAAGCCTTTTGACAGTCCAAGTGTCATTACATCAGACTCATAATTACTTAAAGTTTTTTTTTTTTTTTTTTTTACTGTGGTACCTTGTGTCATCTTCCATTTTAATGTACAGTATTGGAGATGATAAATGACAAAGTAGCAGGATGGCAAAGTGTTAGAGTATATAAAGAAATACGAAGAGTTGCACAGTTACTTTCAATAACTGAATGCAATTGCAGAGACACACACACAAACCATTCAAACCATTTGGGGTCGGTAAGATTTTTGCAATATTTTTAAAATAAGTCTCACCGTGGATTTATTTGGTCAACAAATACTGTGAAAATCTGTAATATTGTGAAATATTACAGTTGAAAATAAATGGTTTGTATTTTTTTTATATTTTTTTTTTATTATATATATTTATTTTATATATATATATATATATATATATATATATATATATATATATATATATATATATATATATATATATTTATTATATATATATATATATATATATATATATATATATATATATAATAAATATATATATATATATATATATATTTGTGTGTGTGTGTGTGAGAGTTACGTTACCTGCTGCCCTTCATTTTAATTGGCAAGAATGAATGATTCTGAAATGAAACAACTGTGCTAAGATCAGGTGCTTACAGCAATTTCCTTTTAAGAGGCCTTTATTTGTTGCTTCATTTTCACATAATGGAAATTCTACTGAAGGGTCATTAACATGGTCCGTTATTTATAAACCTGAAAATTAAATACAGTCCCACAAGTTTATATGTTCTTTGTTACTATGGTAACAGAGGGTCTAAGAATAAAAAATATTATGTCACATATACTGTACATGCAAGATTATTCCCTTGTCTGAAAAGTGCTTAAACAAATTTGTAATGGTGTTAGATATTACATCCTATTTAAAAGATACACCTAAAAAGCCTCATCAATTGACAATTTGCAAATACAAACCAAAAAGTTTTTTTTTTTTTTCCTAAATGTTTCGTGCTGTTCAACTACTGTATAAGACAATTGAAAAGCTCAGGCATGTAGTTCACAGCAAATGTTCAATTCAATAACTAAATTAAACATCACTTTATGCACTATTTAATGCAGTTTTCCCTCTTTAAGCTTATTTATTATAATGTACAACAACTTTGCAGTGTAATATCACTTATAATCAATTACAAAAAAAGAGGTTACTGGAAAACTTTTAAAAAGTTCCTAATAGACTTTTCTAAAGGAATGTGCGAGCAAGGAATTTCAAAGTGTCTAGTTTACAGAAGCAGAGCACTTTTGCAGGTGCAGATGGTTTAATTTATGTTACGCTTGGCAAACTTTGAGCAGATTTATAACTATCAGGTCAGAGTGAGAGTTTCTGCAGCACAAAGAATCATATACTGAGAGCAAACTGTCCATCAGCTGAACCCTACTAAAAACATTTGAAGTACTTTTTTAGCACTTCTGTTTGGAGCGACCCCATAATATGGCTGGCAGTAGTGTTCTCCCTTCAAAATCCTGCATAAGTATGGAAGCATATGGATAGCAATATTCAATTTGGAATGTAATATGCAAAATGACAATGCAATATGTAAAATGGCAATGCATTTCTGTATTTACATTTTCCAATATATTTGTGCAACAATTGGTGCAAAGTGAAAATGAAATTACATAATTTTCATTTGACATTTCACACATTAGTTTTAATATTTAAAATTAATACTAATTTTAACGCTTCATAAATTGCAAAATTAAAATTAAAATGTATTACAGAAATTATTAGATATGTGTAACATGTTCAAGCAAAAACTGTGGCAAAATGATCATTCAAATGCTATTTTTCTTAATTGCATTAACACTCAGTCAAGACACTTATGCATTTTCATTCAATGTCCCGCAATGAATGTAGCAAAATTCAATGTGCACATTGAAAATGCATTCCGAGCCGATCACGTGTCCGCCCCCTCGCGCCACGTCAATCACTGCGTGAACAAGGCGGGGCTTGCAGAAGGTCAAGAGACTCAAGAGGATTCAAGTGAGAGAACATGGACAAGACAGTTGGTCCGTCTACGTTTTGATCATTTCAGTTTATGGCTTCAATATTTAATTCGCACTTGTGTGCGGAGCTAAAATGCTGCTTTCACCTGATTGGTCGAATCGCTCCACCTTCAGCTCTGTCTTTTCATTCTTTCAGACAGAATAAGAGTCAGTGCGAGAGTGGTCTGAAACCACCACTCACTGTTTATTAGCATAATATTTGAATCAGATGTAGCTGGGCACATAATTCGTGCTGCAGGCAGATGTCTACTGTAGGGCCCTATGATTTCCGCAATGTAAAAAACGCGGACGGAATCGCGGAATCCAGTCATAAAAACGGAATTTACAGTTTAATGTGGATTATCACGGAATTTGTCAAATTTTAAATGAATTATCAAAAGTAGGTCATTGCACTCACATCAAATCGCGATATGGATTAATATCTACAAATATTAAGCCGGAAAAGTCTATTTAAATATGAATCATGCATGTTCTGCGTGTCTGTGTTAATGAATGGAGCAGAAGCGCTTCTTAGTTTTATTACACACCCGGAAGCGCGAGTGACGCTCCGGTGATTTCAGCTTCTGTCGTCTCACTAAATAAAGACGTGAACACATGAACAACATCTCCAGAACTGCACTGAGAGTCACTTCATGAGCATCTGACCGTTTGATTTGAGTAAAACTAGCGTCATATCACATCATAGACTGTAGTATCACATACACAGAACTGTAAAGGTAAACCTATCAAAATAAAAGTATTTGCCAGAAATCTATTACTAGCCTATTGTTCAGCAGAATGTAGAAAGCCTACTACTACTACTATTAAAATTAAACAAACATAATTTAAGGAATAATCACACAACATTTCTTCCATGTATTATTTTTAATAGCAAATCCCATTTGTTTCCAAAAAAAAATAAAGTTTGCTTAATTTTCAATAATTAAAAGATAAATTAAATTAATGTTTTATGCCTTCATTTGATAACCAGAAAAATGTTGAATACACAGAATTTCAGAGGGGAAAAAACATTTCACATAAGGCTATTATAAGAAAAAAATGTAACAAATTAAGTTGTTTTTATGCATTTAAATAATTACACTTGCTTAAACACAGAATTAGATAACAATAAAACATATGGTGAAGAAAAAAAACATTTCATAGGGCCCTAAACATGTAATATTTGGCATATTTGTTTTTACAGTCGTTTTTGGGGGGTTATTTTTCCTGTAAAGATATCGAGATATACTGTATATCGTATATCGAGATATAGCAAAATATATCGAGATATATTTTTTGCTCCATATCGCCCAGCCCTAGTTAATGCAATTATGAAAAATAGCATTTGAATGATAATTTTGCCACAGTTTTTGCTTGAACATGTTATACATATCTAATAATTTCTGTAATACATTTTAATTTTAATTTTGCAACTTATAAAGCATTAAAATTAGTATTCATTTTACATATTAAAACTAGTGTGTGAAATGGGAAATGAAAATTATGTAATTTAATTTTCATTTTCATTTTGCACCAAACGTTGCACAAATATATTGGAAAATGTAAATGTAAATACAGAAATGCATTGCCATTTTACATATTGCATTGTCATTTTGCATATTACATTCCAAATTGAATATTGCTACACATATGCTTCCATACATAAGCATCATTTATGCTGTTAAAATTCTTGATACAGATACAGTTGAAAAAGTTCAGGAAGAAGTAGGGCTGTGCAAAAAATCGAATGCGATTTTCATGCACATCTCATCAGTAAAGACGCTCCTGTAATTAGTAGTAAATCTCCAGCACGTGCGTTCGGATCAGGGTTGCCAGGTTTTCACAACAAATCCTGCCCAGTTGCTTCTCAAAACTAGTCCAAAACTAGCCCAATCGCGTTTCCAGGAGGTTCCCCGATAAAAATTGCTTCCCGGGGTTAAAATATACGTTTTTTAGCAGGGATGCCTTGGTAAAATTCGCATTTTAGGGGCTAAATATCACGTTATTTGTATTGGGGTCGCTTCGACCCGCGGACATGAAAAACAACCACAGACTTGGCAACAATGGTTGGCATTTACTACACCGAGCCGTAATTCACTGACAATCTACACAAAATCGATGTTAAAATCGCAGGCGATTCTTTGTCGATTTTGAAAACGATTTTGTGTTAGTTGTCGGTAGACTACGGCTCTGTGTAGTAACTGCCGCTCCACCTGAACCAGTGTTGCCGAGTCTTTGATTGTTTTTCATGTCCGCGGTTTGAAGCAACCCCAATACAAATAACGTGATATTTAGCCCCTAAAATGCGAAATTTACCATGGCAACCCCTCCAAAAAATTTATATTTTAACCCTGGGAAGCAATTTTTATCGGGGAATCTTGTGGAAGCGCGATTGGACTAGTTTTGGACTAGTTTTAAGAAGCAACTGGGCAGGATTTGTTGTGAAAACCTGGCAACCCTGATCTGAACGCACGTGCTGGAGATATACTTCTAATCACAGGAGCATCTTTACTGATGAGATGCGCATGAAAATTCGATTCGATTTTTTGCACAGCCCTAGGAAGAAGCATGCCTGTTTTCCAAGCCTACATGTCTTAAATCGTTATTCACTACCCAACCAGCAACCAGTTGTACCTACATTCAACTGTATTCTCTATGGCAAAATCAAGATAAAATAATAACCTGCTCAAAAGTCCATGACTAATTACTTGTAAATTTAACAATCAGTATTTCTTCAGTAAAACAGAAATCATCAAAGAAGACATAACTTTATTATTGTAATGTTTTTTAAAAATAGTTTATTTTCCTGCTGACAATAATGAAATGTGAAAGTAATTTTATTTGAGGCAGCACTTAATAATGCATGTTACTGCAAGTAAACTAGTGTTGTTGTGGGAAAATGCAAAAAAAAATGAATGAACCAATGCCTGCACATGAGTATAAATGTATAAGTATAACTTTTGCGAGAGACTTTTTTCTAAATAAGTAATAAAAAAAAGGCATAACTTCATATTCACATGACCTTGTATATCTCCCATTAAGAACAGGGATGAATATACTTCCTTCCCCTATATATTTGAAATTATGTATTTTGTGTGGCTGTAAAATAGCTGTGAAGAAAATTGGGAAGTAAGATAAATGAAATTGAGAAATGTGATGAATGAACCTCACAGACATGCCTGGAAAAATTGTGTAAAAAAAAATGGCTTTGTTGTACCTCATTCGTTCCACTGCATGAGTGAACACATTGTCTTTCTATTTATATCACTGTCTGCCATTGTTTCCAAATGTTTGGAAGAAGAAATTAATTTGTAGCTGCAATGTCAACAGTTTTTCTGAGTGACAAAGCAGTATAGCAGAGGTTCCCAATCTGACAACTGACATAAGGTTTAGCAGGGTGTTTTGTAATTGTGACCTGTTCTGTTGTGCCCTTTCTGCTAGTCCAGCCAGTCAAAGGTTGGACATGATTTATTTGGTTCTAGGGGAACAAAAATCAGCCTGCATAACTGTCTCTCTGAGACTAAAAGCCTGCAGATGAACCAAAGTTATGATGGCTGATGGACTCTTCAGACTGGGTTCACTAATCACCTAGTCAGCCTGAAAAGCCCAGAGCCTTCCCGTTACAACTGCTGGTTTTGACAAAGTGGAGGATGACAAGGAGAGGTAAGGAGGCTAATCAAATGCTGCAGACTCAAGTTCATGCCCCTTCTATTGTGGAAAAAGTTTATGGTGCCTAGCTTTTTTGACTCGTACATTACACGTAACATCCTGATGTCACGTGTCTTTACGGGACCTTTACGGGTTGTGTGTGAACGCACACACATATTCCGGGTAATCGCTGGCAGTGTGAAAGGGGCTTTAGAGTGACATTACATACTGCTTTACTAAAGCTGTAGGATTTCCGGGATCCAATTGTGTCGCAATGACAATGATGCAAAGGTTTCTAATGCCACTTGAAGAATTAGACCAGCCATAGTCCAACCTTCTGAATAAAAAAGCCAATAGCTACAGTAAATGGTAAAGTCATCACTTCACTGAAGCGGTTATTAGAAGCTCCAGCTGCAACATTTTTGAGAGAGTTGTCAGATTTTATTGGTGATTTCAAATATGAAATTTAATTTGTAAACTTGGTGAAAAGTTATGGAGAATTCGATGTTTCCCCATTCAAAGAAATAGGAGCTGTACTTGCATGACCAAATTAGCTGCACGAAAGGTGTTTCAAAGATTGCCGCTGAGAGAAATTACTTGCCTTAAAGGGACTTTTGTGCAGTGGGTAGAGACGATAAGTAAAGACCAATCAAGGACTGTTTTACAGAGGGACAGCATTTGGATTTACCATTCACCATAGCGAAGTGCACAACTGGAAAATCAGCAGTTATACACCATGTTATATATATATACAGTACAGACCAAAAGTTTGGAAACATTACTATTTTTAATGTTTTTGAAAGAAGTTTCTTCTGCTCATCAAGCCTGCATTTATTTGATCAAAAATACAGGAAAAAACAGTAATATTGTGAAATATTATTACAACTTAAAATAATAGTTTTCTATTTGAATATACTTAAAAAATAATAATTTATTCCTGTGATGCAAAGCTGAATTTTCAGCATCATTACTCCAGCCTTCAGTGTCACATGTAACATCCAGTCTATCACATGATCATTTAGAAATCATTCTAATATTCTGATTTATTATGAGTGTTGGAAACAGTTCTGCTGTCTAATATATTTGATGAATAAAAGGTTAAAAAGAACTGCATTTATTCAAAAGAAAAAAAAATTCTAATATATATACTAATAATATATTTTCTTAACTATCACTTTTTTATCAATTTAACACATCCTTGCTGAATAAAAGTATTGATTTTATTTAAAAAAAAATTACTGACCCCAAATTACTGACCAGTAGTGTATATTGTTATTACAAAATATTTATTTTTTAAAAACATAGCTTCTTTTTTTTTTACTTTTTATTCATCAAAGTATCCTAAAAAAGTATCACATGTTCTGAAAAAAGCAGCAGAACTGTTTCCAACTTTGATAATAAATCATCATATTAGAATGATTTCTAAAGGATCATGTGATAATGATCATAAAAATTCAGCTTTGCATCACAGAAATAAATGATAATTTAAAGTGTAATAAATTTAAAAACAATTATTTTAAATTGTAATAATATATCACAATATTACATTTTTTCTGTATTTTTGATCAAATAAATGCAGGCTCGATGAGCAGAAGAAACTTCTTTCAAAAACATTAAAAATAGTAATGTTTCCAAACTTTTGGTCTGTACTGTATATATATTTTTACATAAATACATTGAATAGACCAGCCATAAATCTTAGTGGGCCATTGCCACCCTTATGTAGCATCGCCACTGTTACAGTTTTAATTGTAAATGTTATTAAAAAAAGCCACAAAATGTATTGAATTTGTTTTGTAGGATTAAAATGTACTGCAAGGGGCTGCAATCTGTTGAATTCAGTTTGCACTCTTTTTTCTGAACACAATTATGCTTCCTAAGAAGCATGTCAGAACGGGGTCTGGAGGGCCCTAATTATTAAGGTTTTTCTATAGATGAAAAGTCCATTGTCAAATATGTAGTTTATAATTTTATTATAAATTATTACTTTATTTTGAGTCAGCACTTTGGAGGAGCTTTAACGGAAATCAGATGCTGTCTTCTAAAATGGAGTTAGGGGGTTTGTGAGCATCTAGTACATTGAAGCTGCATGATGGGAGCTTTTCAAGAGGCGGGTCCATGCTAAATGTCAAGCATGACTGCTCCTCTAGCAAGGCCTCCATTTTCAGTCAGCAGTCACCTTTGGGCAGAAAATGAATTCGTGGCCAGCCTTTTTCCAGGGATAAAAGAGGATCTATCTGAGACTGCCAAGTCAGGCTGACTGCAGTCTTCCGCTCAACACAATAAGTGTTTAAGCAGACATAAGCCATTACTTCTCTACCACTCAACTGTGCACTAGGCCATGAGGGTTTTGACAACCGGCAGCAGAACTTTCATGTTTCTTAAAGACATTTTATGTTGCTCATTGGATCTCCATAGCCTTGTCTCTATTGTTTCATCAAAACGAATGTTTACAGTAAGCCTATGGGATTTCACCCCTGGTAGACTCATTAAGCACACGACATAGCTAAAACAATGTGTTTATTAGCGACTCTGTTTCTCCTCCATCAGCTGTGCAAAAAAAGAACTGTGCAGAATAATGGTACTTGACTTCTGCTATGACCCTCTTATACTAATAGCTCTGCTTTCAGTTAGCATCTGGAACTGTTAGCAGGCAAGTTATCAAATCAGTTGCTTTCACTCCGTTCATGAAGAAATGCATTGATCTGCAGCTGGGAAGGACTCTATACTTTCCTCTCATCCTGACCTCTGAAAAAGCCCCTAAGTCATTATCAGATTGAATTTAGTCTAGATAAAAAGCGCAGTATTGGTTTGGGCCTGCCATGTATTGATTTTCAGTGTCTAACATACTGCTAGAATGTACAGAAGGATGGTAACAGCAGATGTATACGGTATGCATAATAACTAGCTAAATGTGTGCATTTGACCTTTCCATGTATACCAGATTAAAAATAAGATTTCTAAACCTCATATCAATTACTCCAAAGCACAACATTTTGAGAAGAGAGTTTCACACAATTCCAATGGTCACTGATGTGTTTTACCTTGGGGTATCAGCAGTGGTGGCTCCAGACAATTTTGATTGGCGGGGCAAAGGGGGGTCCTGGTCATTTCAAGGGGGGTCTCATGAAAACCAACAAAAAATACAGTGGACACGGCTAATAACTGCATATTACTGCTACTAAACAAAAAAAACAACAACACAGCATATCTACTACTTTGTTTTTAATTAATTAATCAATTGCAGTTTGCAAACAATATGCTCAAACTTTAAAGGGTTGGCGTTTTAAATGGTTCGCGTCACCAATACGCATTAATCCACAAATGACTTAAGCGGTTAACTTTTTTAATGTGGCTGACACTCCCTCTGAACAGGGCCGTGGAGAGACCTTTGGAGGGGCAGGTGCTCAAAGTTTAAAAGGGGCACATGGAACAAGGCTTTAAATAGCGCTGTTCAAAATATCAATACAGCAATATATTGTGATGCATTCCTTGCTGATTCACGTATAGATATGGATGGTTATGCATTGATACAGCAGCAAATGCTTTGATGCAGTTTTGAAAAAGAAACAATAGAGAAGACAATTTTAAGTTTAAAATAATAATAGCTCTGTGATTAGAAACTGAAATGTCTTAAATTGTCCCAACCTGATGGCTTTTTCTTCTCTGTTCTACAGAATAATTAAGAACAGCTGTTATAGTAAAAACTATAGAAAACACTTGTGCCTCTACATTTTCCTCTTTCTCACCAGCCTCTGTCTCCTGGCTTGCTGTTCCCTGCTCTCTTTCTGTCACTTGTGCCTCTACATTTCCCTCTTTTTCTTCCTCTTTCTCCATCTCCTCATTTGATCTATTACTTCCCACTCTCTGTCCATCTAGGAACAAGGTTCAATTTACTATTTCAGCATTAATCTATTATTTTAACCATCACTACTACTCTTGCACCTAATCAATAAGTCCACCTTAAATATTGATACAAAACATAAAAAAACTGATACACTGGAATATATTGATTCATATTCATAATATATTGAACACCTTTGCAATGTAAACAAATGACAGGCTACAATTGTTATTCATATCCTTCACACTGCACTTTGATGTCAGGTATATTATGCATTTTTTATTGACATTGATATTTTTACATTTATTTCCAGAGAGATATTATTGAGTTTACAGGCTAAAGTGGTCTTGCTCTTGTAAACACTGTTGCTATTGTAGAAAAAATAATAATTTGCGTCACATTTAAAATATAATTATATTTTAATTCATTTCTGAATTGTTTTTATTTTTATAATGATAATTCAGAGAATGAGAAAGTCTGAATAAGCCTTACCAGTGTTGGGATAATTATTTTTAAGGCACTCTGTGTTAAAAAATAAATAAATACTGTAATATAATAATAGTTTAGTCAAATAACATAAAAAAGACCAGATCCTTCAATGCCTGTTAAACTTTTCTCCCTCAAACAGCACGCTAGTGTTACTTCTACACTACAGGCTACACACAGCAATAGAGCTCGGGATCGTGACGTGAGCGGATCACAGTAACGCAAGGCATTGTGGGATTTTAGGACACGGAGGTTACGGGAGAAGCGTAGAGTAGCAGTAATATTAGTATTTGCGGTAGTATATTGGTATATTTTAGAAGTAGGCTAATTCAGTTTAGAAAAACGACAATTGTGAACGCATGTTGCATTGTAAACTGTCATAATCGTTCTCACGATCGGCGTGGAAAACGTACAACAAATGGAGTATTTTTCAGCTTTGCCATAAACCTTATGAACTGCATATGTTGCATACCATGTGTTAAAGTTAACCTTGTGTTATTAAAGTTAATAGAGTTATTTAGCCTACCCCACATAACTTCACCTTCAAACAGCTTAATGTTTAACTGCTTCTTTTTTCTCTATTTTATTTTTTTCTTATTCTTTACATTGTCTTGTTTCTTTATTGTATTGCCTCCTTGAAATGTATTCTGTTTTAATCTGTAAGGCAGACATCCCAACCTGCAAAAAGTCATTTCAGGGAGGTACCCCCCCCCCCCCCCCCCCCAACAAAAGGAAGGAAATACATCTCAGCTGTAGTCACCTTCTTAGTGAGACTTTGCCTATCTGAATGGGAGAACTGAGATATATTGGAGCAGCCTTCCCTGCGCTTAGCCTCCCTAACATGTTGTGGTCCCTAACAGATATAAAAGCATAAAATATTATTTCTATAAGCTATAGGCCTATGTAATTATTCGTTAATTATGTTTAAATATGTAGATTACTTTTACTATTTATATAATCTGCTTATACAATTTATGTAAACTGCTTTTATTTATTTTCCATTGCAACTTTAAACAGGTCTAAGGAGTTGGTTGTTTTCATGTAGCCTTGGCAACTAACCTGAATAATATGCAGATGAAATTAAACTTGTCAACTCATCTCAACATGCCTTTTGGAACCATATAACCCTCCATGGGCAATGCTTGAGCAAGACTGTCATTATGTTTGACACCTATAAGACAGTAGTACACTTTCGTGTAGTCTGCCGTAAAATGTGTCTTCTACTTTTTTTGTTTTGTGACACTCTCCCTCTGCAATGGTGCTCCTGTTTCTAGATAGACATAACTGATTAATTTTGTTCGGGACAAGAGATAAAAGCCCGCCCACACTGACAATTGATTGGTTGATTTGCAGAAACAGGCCAATCAGGATGCTATCTGTCTTACATGCGCTTCGCACACACGCACATTAGCACACACACGCAAGGTCTCTCGCTCCCTCTCCCTCTCTGCCGTGTGTGCGCTACACGGTTTGAAACACAGTATCTGTTTCGCATGCGCGCTTTTGCTCGCTCGGTCTAGATTCCGGGAGATTTTAACTAATTTGCGGGTCTCAGGGAGCCGCTTTCAATATGCGGGAGACTCCCGGAACTTCCGGGAGCCCTGGGATGTCTGCTGTAAGGTGTCCTTGAGTGCTATGAAAGGCACCCACAAATAAAATGTATTATTACTATTATTATTATAAATGATGGAAAACTATGTCAATTATAAATCTTTTTATTTGTGTCACATAACATGATCTTAGTGCAATGCTGAAGTAAATATGGTAAGTAAATAAGTAATTATAACAGGACTTGCACAGTAACAATGTAGTGCAAATATAACAGGTAAAATAAATAACAGGCACTTATAACAGGACCTGCACAGTAACAATGTAGTACAAATATAACAGGTAAAATAAATAACAGGACCTGCACAGTAACAATGTAGTGCAAATATAACAGTATATAACAAAGATAACTTCAAGAAATGACAACATGTCATAATAAAAAAGGCACTATGTACTACAAACTATTCACAATCTATTGAACAACGAAGTGTTTGTTCAGTATTCAATCAGTTCTGTGTGCATGAGGCACAGAGCCACGGCTCACTAGCTGAAGGGGCCTGACTGAGTCCGACACAGCTGAGGTGGAACCACTTTATTCGCACCTGAGTTGGTTTGTATTCCGCACTGTCTGTGTTCTTGCCCTTTTTGTGTGAGCTTGCTCAAATACGGTTGAAGGATGCAGAGTTGTGGAGGCTGCTCAGGTGTAGTGGCATTTATGATAAACCCACATTGCTCCACTTTCTGGCTATCATGCTGGGAAGCTGTCATTGTGACATAGGTCTGCCTTGCTTCTTCCTCGTGGTCTATCCCCCATCTGATGGCAGCTGTGGATGCTGTTTTTCTGGGGCAGCACACCCTCCTCACAGTTGACAAAGCTGGTCTGGCAACACTGGTGGACACAACGGCATGGATGTTGGAAGCTGTTATTCTTCCTGCTCTTGATGTGTACCAGGCAGGGGATCGATGCTGCCGTCTCGTCAGAGCTTCCACCGCAACCACCTGTGCCTCTGTTACCGCTGCCGTGTGTGAGGCCCTCACAATGCTGCTGCAGGACAGACAGTTCAGATCCATCCTTCCCCGGGTCACAAAGGTGCTGTAGGGACTTTGGGACTACACAAGGCTTAACAGGGTCTGCATAATTTTGGTAGTAGCCCTCCATTCCAGAAAGGCAAACAGCCTTACTTTTACTATGTAAAATTTCAAGTAGAGGTGACAAGTCTGAAAGTTTTGTTGTGTGTCCACACGAACTTGTGCAGCCATACGAGTCCGTATCCCTGGCGTTGTGCTCTCTCCACTGTTGGACTTGTCGAGTGCCCTCTTCTTAGCTGCGCCAGAGGAGAAGTCAATCTTGTAGCCCACCTCTGCTTGGACCTTGTCGACACTACTTGGCATCATCCAGTAGGCTGGCACATCAGTGACTGTCTTGGTACCCCGTATCCGCACTGCTACTTCAATCTTAAACAGGAGGGCCCCGACATGTGTGTAAGACTCAGCTATGCCAGCCATGCATGTGCAGTGTGCACACTCCACTTGCCCACTGGTATTGAGGATCACCCATGGCTTGAGTGGAGGTTCATTAAGGCGTTGAGAGTGCAAAACCTAAGACATAAATAACACTGATAAGCATAAAATGAATTATATGTATATTATATATATATATATATATATATATATATATATATATATATATAATATATATATATATATTAAAATAGCCTTCACTTTACATTTACACACCAGTGAAAAATGTATAGTCAAACATAGTTGTAATTTCATAGTCAAATCTCCAGTGTATTTTTTGTAGACATGTATTTCTGATCTCTTTACTAGTTCTTTATTTGTGTTTATATAATAAACCTGATTCTGATTTAGTACAGAAACTAGTCTAGAACAGTGCAAAACAACAACAACGATGACAACAACAACAGCGTTTCGCCTGGAAATTACATTAAATAAAAGTAAACAACTTAACCAAAATGTTTCCGAAGTAAAAAAAAGGAAAATATATAACTTTACGACGCAGAATTTAACTTGCAGTGTTGTTGTTACGTTTAGTATGGTGACAGTGATGTGTGTCTGGTGCGTGGTGATTACCTACCTTTGTGCGAACGACGATTTTCCGGTTTGTTGAGTTTGTAAATCTCCAGGTCCTGAACCCAACCATTAGTAAACTGGTGATGGGCCTCAAGAGACTGTTACCACAGCCGTGTCCTAAAAGATGGCCGCCGCTACTGCGCGATGACGTAGTTGCCCATTCTCTATATAAACAACATGTTCTCACATCACATTGTTCTTGTAAAATAATAATAAGTAAATAACCATCAAAATCACTTCGCTGAGAATGAAACACCACTTACCGCGGTGTTGAAAATATCCTTTAGCAATTAAAAAATGCGCGTGAGGAATCATCTCGGTCGGATGAGGTCGTCGTCATAAGGTGAAAGGTCATCATGTTGGTCATTTTATTTACGGCTAAATTATTATTAATAAATTGTACTAATATTATGATTGGGCGTGGGCAGGCATTCACAAAAGGGAATGTTATTACAAAAAAAAAATCGAGGAAATTTTGCTTTGACAAAAGGGCACTTAAGGGGCAAAGGAGCAGGTTCTCAAGTGAACCGGTTCTTTTGGACAGTTCGATCAAATAAAACCAGTTGAAAAAAAAACGGTTCACCGGTTCTTTTGCACTCGATGTAATGTCATTCGCGATGACTGCCCTTCATTCAAGCCTTCGGTTTACCCGCGCTCATAACACTAGCACAGAATCAGTTCAGAATCAATCATCAAAAGAATCAGTTCGGTTCAGACAAGCTGTGAGTCAGTCTGCTTCACACTGAATTACACATGCGCAGTATTATCAGCTTTTCGGTTCTCGAATCGGACGCGTCCGACAGAAACGGTTCTCGTTCAGCGTACGAATAAATGTCAAAATAATAATTGTATATTATTATTCTGCGTAGTTTGAAGATATTTTTTTTTATATTTATCCCGGATATATATATATATATTCAGGAAGAGGGTGGGGGGTCAAATGGGGGGTCAAGGCATTTTTTGTCAGGACCCCCCCTGGCGCCGCCGGTGGGTATCAGTCAGCTAATAGTGTAATTTTTAATAGGGCCTATGGTTTCCACAATTAATTAATATTATAAATATTTGACAAACATAAATGTGACATAATGTGACATAAAAACAATTTCTTTTATTTTTTTAAAGAATAAATCACACCTTTTTTCAGGTTTTAATTTTAACACTAAATCTCTGTTGTGCAGCACTTTGTTTGCCAAAAGAGAATTAATGACTTTGATTTTAAGAGATATAATCTACATTAAATTGCTGATGTTTTATGGCTGTATTTGATTACCACTGTTTTTGATAATAAATTTGTATTAAATCATAAATCCAGAAAAAAATAAAACACAATATAGGATAAATGACTAAATGAGAAATAAATAAATAACATTGCAGAGGGCCCTAGTATTGTAAAAAAAAATATTTTAAATTATGAAGTCTCTTGTGTGTCTTTTGCTTGTTCAGTATGCAGTGGAGTGCACATAACTGCACCTATATAATATTGTTTCAAAACAATACCAAAAAATTCAAAAATAAAATAAATAATAATTCAGATTTCCTTTGGGGGAGGGACACAAAAAATAGCTATATGGTTTCTTATAACAATCAATCATGGTGGCAAAACAATTATCTGTTCAGATGGCTAGAGAAATAATTACAAATTACAGAGGACAGACATAATAAATAATTTTTTATTTATATTTGATTAAAAGTAAAGATGTTATAAATCATTTGGATTAACTAAGTTCCTTTTTTGGCCAATGAATCTTTTAGCAAATAGTTAACATGCATCTGATCACTCTACATAATAACCTAGAAACAATGTGTGCAAACTTTGCAAAACACAAATTTTATGTCACTTTCAAAACTTTTGGCCTTAACAGTACTGGCATTTGGATGAACTGATGGAATTCTGTTAATTACCATTCAACAATTCAGGCTCAGTAATTACTTTCAGATACTTGCAAACACTAATTGGCAAACAATTTGTTTAGAACACACTTGTACCAGATGGGCCGCCCATGTCAGCCAATTTCAGGAACCAGGAATTACACATTCATTAGCATTCATGTTTTGAACAGCCCCCACCCACCAAAACCATCTCAAATGAGGCATATTTTTTCTTCAAACCACTGGCATCTAAGGATGGTAAAGTGCTTATTCGTAATAACAAGCTATTTCCCTCAGAGCAAAAAAAAAAAAAGCAATATCCCCAGTGCAGTTCAAATAGATAATTTAAACTGGTTTTATGTAATCGAACCACGAATATCGGTAATATCCTCTATGTGCGCCTCAGGGTTTATGGTTATATGTCGTCAGCTCGAGTTTTAATAAAAATCTTGCTCTCTCAGTCACCAGTGATCTTCAATACTAAACACATTTGCCTTTGAGCAATATGTGTACATCTTCAGTATATTTCATCAGTTCACAAATGCATTCTTCATCAAACAATTCATTTGAGCGCTGAAATATATCTCATATCTCTTTAGAGCATGGGGGCATGGATTCAGGTATCATCGTTATTTCAAAAACACATTTCCATTTTCCTACAAAGATATATACAGAATAAATCATAACACATTTATCTCTATCTCAGAATGCAATCCATCCAAAGCACAGAAATGTAAAATAGTAACTTTACAATAACACTATAAGTTAAGAGGATTTCTTTGTTCAAACACTGTAGAGTCAGTTTACAAACTAATCAAAATTAAGCAAATAATATAATACATATACTTCGCATTTGAACAGGATTTGTTCATCAAAATTATTATATAAGTAATTTATCTGTCAAAATTTAATGCAAACATTATGTGCGATCTCACACAGACACAGTCAATTTACAATTTGATGTTTAATGTAGTGTTATATCTATCTATCTATCTATCTATCTATCTATCTATCTATCTATCTGGCAACATGCTTTAACTGATTACAAATTCAACATATACAAATATGAAAGAGACAACATTTAGACATTTATTTTAAGATTTTTACATTCCACCTTAATGCCTTTTAATTTTTTTTCTAAAGGGAAACACATCTTTAAAACATTAAAGACATTAATGTATAGCCTCGTTCAAAAGTCAGATTAATTTAGTAAGAAAACAAACACCGATGTGAATACTTTTGTCGTTGATAATTACAGACACTATTGAAAAATATACTAGCAAAACAGACAGCTGCTTTGGTAACTTGTTATACTGATAGTTATAGCTAAATACATTGCAATGGATTAGCTAGCTAAATATATGTGGTGTGTACTAACTATTACACAATATTCTCATACCTCATTGTCAGTACATGCTGTATTTTTATATATTTTTTGCATCCCTCTCTGACCAGCAGTTAAATATAGTCCGCTGTGCAGCGCTTCTCTTCATTTTCGGCGTAACCATGTGCTCTCCCATTCAAACACCACTCGCTTGTTTTGGTGAAAGTGCGACTCATTGGTTGGGCGTTACCAATCGGTTCAATGGAGGGGGAGTATTTTTTGTATGGTTTATTACGACATACTCATATTTGATTAGGAACAAAATTATTTTTACAAAATAAATGAATTCTATTTTTTCATATTATATTTTTCATTTGATCTACTGTGATTTTCATGTTGAAATATTGGGGGGGTTGTAACTGATGGATTTGAATAGTGGGGGGTTACCTCCCCCCCATCCCCCCCCATAAACTACGCCCCTGGGTGGCACTACCATAGTATGACACTTCATAAATTAATCAAGCTAAATATCCTATCCCTCATTTCGGTCATGGCTGGACAAAAGCGCTGATTTACATGAAAGGTTGGGACACTGTCATGTTGGCTAGAAAGTCACGAATAGAGTTGGAATTTAGAAATTCCCAGTGAAAACAAAAATTTCACAGATCACTACACCCTTCAGCCAATTATAACACTGAACAGAAAGAAGAGCTCACAGAGACATCTCATTATTGGACCAAACTGTAAATCAAATTACACTCATGATATGTGTTCACTGCTCCATTTGATTTTGTGAGGATGTGGAAATCTTCTTAATACCACACAGCTACATTACAATAGGTTCTATAGTTAATTTCTAAAACGTATACCATTAGATCACTGATCAGGAGTTTCGACATCCTTATATAATTGCTAGTCTGTTCAAAGAAGTCATCAAACATAGGGGTTATCTATATAATCTAGAGCTCATGTTCACCAACTCAGTCCCAGCATGCAACTTTACTTCAATACACGAAGAGTGTGTTATTGGCATTGATATTAGTGGCCTGCCACCTGAATCACTTAAGACACCGAATAATTTGCTGTTTTGAGTTTTGTCTATAACATTCAAACCCTCATCTATCAATATCAGTGCTCACTGAATTTATTACCTGGTATTTTCAGAAAAGTACCCCTACTCCACCATGACTCCAGCAGAACAATTGCATTGCTTCATTTGCCGTGCTCAGATTTGTGATGCAGTAAAATCGATGGAGAAATACATAAGCACCCAATTTAAATTATCTAGAGCAGTTACTCTTCAACAATAATGATTCTTCAAGCTTGAGCCCAATTAATTTCCGAGCGACTTTTTACATGCTTCACGCATAATTTTCATTTCCTTGGGTTACAACTGACCATAGTGCTCTCAGTTTGTAGGACAATCTTGAGGTAAACAACAGTAGACTTTCTGAACGTGGCACCAACGTAACAGCAATTACTTCCTTTGACCTTGTTTTTTACTCACACCACGTCCCAATAATACTTAGTCACAGAGACTGCATGTAGGCGATAGGCACCTGCAGATATGTGAAAGCCAACATCTTTTCATGTGCGCAGTGGCATGCAGAGGAATAGCATGAGTGCCGGATAGGATCAAAGGCAGTCGAGTGATTGGCAGAGTTTCCACGGGGCAGCAGCTTATTGAGTCTGCCGTGCAGCGTGCCAGCATGGCGCACAACCCCAGCTGGAACCTAGGTAAAATAAGCAATCAACAGTACGGGCCCCTTGAGAGCCTGTAGGCTCCGCGCGAGAGAATTTTATTGCATGTGTGGAGGGTGAACAAAGGATTGATTTGGTGTTACTCTTCTAATGAGGATACACCAGCCAATGTCCGTTGTGTCCTTGCCTTTAACCTTTACTCTAAATAGATTATATGCAGCGTGACAGTGCTGAGCTGAGTGTGAGGTTACCACCTGGATGTTCGCTCATGTCAAAAGCTCAAGGGTTTGGGTGTTCCGTAAGGACAGCAGGTCCGGCAGGTGCTCAGCGGTGCGTTCGAGAAATGGACCCTAATGCACAAATAGGAAACCTGCAGACAGTTTGCTGCTTCACCATTATTGAACGGAATTGGTATGTGAGGGACACAGTTCGTTACAGTCCTGTAGTTTCTGTGAGACCCTCTGATAAGGGTGGAGTGCCACCTCTTGGCTGTGTGTTTTCAAACAGCAGGACCCCGAAGGTTGAGAGAACACAAACAGGACAAACTAAATAAAGACTGCCTGAATATTTTTTTATTTGAGTGTGACTTGAAGTGCTGACAAAGTATACTGTATATCCCTGACAAGAAGTTAAAAGTGGTGTAATTCCTTCATGGTACAGTATATCCTAATGTCTCTAGTGAGGATAAGATATTAAACCTAATTCATTTTGGCATGCCACACCACATGGGACACTTCAGTGTGCTAATGGTGGATCCATTCATTAAACCAATGAGAGTTTCTGTCATTCCGGCCTCAATTGAATAATATTAGAGGATAAATTACTGCTATTATGAGGTGAAAACCTTAATAACACTCTACATTCCAATCACAACATTGCAGAAGTCTTGTTGACCGAAGGATGGAAAGCCCATTAAAGCGGTTTAAGTTGAGAGCATTTCCAAGATGTTCTGTAACCTCCTAAGCCGGTCTTCCATGTAAATCTCGAAACAAATGGAACCAGGACAGTCTGCACCAATTAGAGAAGACAGACAAGATGTAGATTTCTCTCCTTCCAACACCCTTAAGGGTTCACAAAACTTCATCAAAGTGCACGAATACACAAGTATATGCACAGATGGTGTTAAACATGCTGATGATGAGCCAGCTAAATTTCACACTTGTGCTTTTAAAGATAGAGGGGTAAATGAGAACTAACAGAATAGACAGCAGCTCATTAAGCAACTGATGAATTGAGTGGATTGCAAATGGCTTTTTGGATGCTAACTGTAGTGTCATTCAAAAGATAAAAATGTCAAGCTTGTACAACTGCCCTGACATCAAATTAAGAAAAGGGCTTGATAAAAAATTATATTTAAACACACACACACACACATTAGTTTGACAGTATGCATAGTTACATTGCTTAAGTGTAATATTTAAAAAACTTTTCCTAAAATATGTGGGACAACCAATAAGCATGAAGAAACAAAAATAGGGAATTATAGCAGAGCGGACTCCTGAAGACTCTCAAGGCTACATGTCAAGTTCTCTGAAAGATGTTATACGCTTTTATATAAGCAAGATGTTTGAGTATGCCATAAACCTTTTACATCTTGCATAGCTTATTACATTCATAAACTAAAAATAGCAAAGTGCATACCAAAATAAAACTTATTAGAATTGGACTCATTGGAAAAAAAAAAAATTGGAAAAAAAATTGGAAAAAAAAAAAAAGATTAACACACTGTTATATTTTAGGGAGACATTTCTTAGAGCCCTTTGTAGCTTTCATATAATTTACTTCTTAAAATTATGTCTCTAAATAATTATTTACATTTTATATGTTAACATAATTGTTGAAATATACTGTACTGTTCAACCAATTCCACAAAATAAATATATAAATAAATAATGGTCTGTTAAAAATATCAGGTAGTTTGATCAAGTTAGTTAAGGTTGTAAAATGCCTTGGTCCAACTGAATAATGTTTATGAAATAATAATAATAATAATAATAATAATAATTTTTAAACTTAAAATTTGGATTCATGCTGTAATGAGAGCAATGTTTATATATTTAACATTTTCCATTGAAGGAAAATATGTTATCACTTTTTAATTCACGTCTGCACCTGTGGTCGGTTTTAGGGAGTTTTTTTCTGTTTTGGCTGATTGAAATCATTTAATCCTTTGAATTCAATCAGATTATTTATTTGATAACACTCTGATAAAAATAAATTAGCAGTAATGTATATTTTCTCACAAGAGCCAGTAATGCACTGCTCCCTTTAAAGTGCTCACTTTGAGTGATCTACCCATCATTGTGAATAGGACACAGCACCGTGAGGAAATTTGCCCATAGGTTTTTACATTACGTACTATACAAACAGTTGGAAAGCTTACTGTTGTTCATCCATTCGTGGAGGAACTCATCCCTAGTGAGATTTCCAACGCCGCCCTTGCAAGTGCTGTCAAATTGTCTGGATATGAAGAGGATATAAACCACCATTGCCAAATTCTTCAGTTGTGTTAGGGAAATTCAAGACGGCATTAAAAACTTCTACCTTTTTCTGTTAATTCAGCTTGATGTCGAAGACAAGTGAAACAGGAGAAAAGACCTCATTAAAACTGTTCCTCTCATGCCAAGCAGAGCAAGGCAATAATTCTCTGACATGTAAGAGGAGTAAATAAGGAGGTGGCAGAGGCATCAAGCAGGAATGCATGGCCTCCTAGAAATTGGTGTCAGTTCCCCAAACTAGCGGCTACGCAGTGAATCCGAAATTGAGTCATTTGAGCTTGATCATTCGTGCCACATGATTCCTTGCAAATTTTCTCTATTCTGAGCATACGGTATAGAGAAGTAATTTGACATTTCTGGGTCAAAACCTACTGCCAAAGCAAGATTTTCTTCATTTTCTCTCCCTTCTCCCTCAAATTGGTACAAGGGGCAGTATGGCTCCTGGCACACCGTGATTTGCTTGCAGGGTACACATGTGTATGTACAACCATAGATAAAATCCAGGAAGAATGCCTCTGTGACTTTCTGTAGTGCTTTCAAATGGTCTAAGTGGATGTCATCCACTAAATCTGGCCATAACCCAGGATTCACAGAAAAGCCCACTCAAGGCTGAAAGCCCAGCCTGACGTCAGGAGACACACAGAACTGTGTTTCTGGTGCTCTGAGAGTTGAGGAGTGGCTTCCAGAAAGATTTACAGAGGTAGCATGACTAGTCCATAACTGTCAAAGGAGACTAGGAACTGAGGACAACAAAAGACGAAAAAAAAAAACGACCTGCTTCAAAAATATGAACACTGCAATATAAACATGAGAATCCATCAATATTCCCATTTTCCTATAAAATTTCAATTTAAACCCCATATTTGATTCTACCAAATATATACATAATCACATGGTTACTGTAGGTTTAATGAAGGTAAATCTGAGACTTTTTAAGACTATTTTAAGATTAATTAAAGAAAATGTGAGTAATAAATTGAAGGGAATCAAAAAATAGCTTAACTAAAATATGTGAATAACTTTAACTGTACTTTCCATTGCCTGCTACTGTATGTGGATGACACATAAACACAAGATATAATCACTTAAATATCAATAATTAAACATCTAAAGATAAGAAGTGTTCAAATCGTTACATGTCTTCTTCAATAAGATGCTCTCATGTTTATAACTAGCTGCAAGTTTTAACCCCAAATCAGATCAGATGACCTTGCTTTCACTGCGATTGTCTGTGGCCGGTCAGTTTAAAAGCCATGACCCAGCCCTTCTGTTAGGCTTCTAATTCAATGGCAAATAAAAGTATGTCACCAGCCATTGTAAATCTGTCACTTACAATCACTTAATCTGTGGATGCAGACAGCACCTTTCACTTCATACAAAGAGGATGAAGGCATTAGGCACTTCTATAGGAGTTACTACCTTCTCTATCAACTTTAGATCTATAAAAAAATATCTCTTGACAAAATTCAGGTTTCTCTTATCAGAAAATTGAGGCTGTATTTCTGGGAGCAGATGCAATTGAAGGAAAAGTGGCACATTAAAAGGGCTGAGGCAGCATGGGATACAGTGCACATGCACATCTCTAGCAAAGCCAGTCAATGTATGTGCATGAAGCATGAATGGCTGACTGGCACCTCTCTCAAAACAGAGATATGAGGAAATGGGCCACAATTCTTAGACAAAAAGCTCACTAACTTGTACAATAGTAAATTCAATACCATTGCAAATAGCCAAGAGCAAAAGATACAAAGCAAAGTTATTATTCTTTTTTATTGTTTTTTTTTTTTTTTTCATTTTATGCTTAAGCACTAAAATTGCTGACTGGAAATAAGAATAAAAAGGAACTAAATAATAAAAATACATAAAAAATGTAATACACTTTTTAATAAATTAAAAATAACATACTAATAAATCATGATAAAAGCATAAAGCAAAAGTAAAAAAAAACTGAATTTAAATTAAAATTAAAAAATAGAAATATAAAAACTAACTCAAAATATTAAAAACTATAATAGTATCCAAATAACACTAAATGAGCACTGAACATAGTGTGGAAATTTCACAAATAAACTGATGTGAAATTCAGAAAAGACGAAATGACTGCAATCAGGTGTTCCAAGCAACACTGAAATAGGAGGGCAACATTTTAGGCTACATCATTCCACTGTCCACCAGAAACATAAATGGCAGTACATTTTAGGCAGCACTTGTTACAGTAATAATATACTTAAAATACTGTAACACTTTAGATTAAGGAACACACAATCACTAAAATAGTTTTCCTTCAATAATCTGCTGCCTATTGATAGTAAGGCAGTAAAATGTATGTATATATGTATAAATGTATGTATGTATGCATATAGAATAATCTTTCCAGTAAAGATTGGTCTTGTATGCATAGCTATCTGTCACACCCTTGGCTAGCTGCGAAAAGGCCGTTACATGCGCCTGTTCTATCTCATGTGTCTTTTATTCACAGTGGACAGCAGCACCTGAAGTAGATACGGCAGAAATCACAAGATCCATCTCTCCTCAATTGGACTGTGCTAGCCAGAGCATAACCTCCATTAAAAATAACAATAGCAGAATATTAATAGAGCAGAGCCTGTTGGCCAGAAATGAACGAAAACAAATCTTTGCATGATGGCTCAGACTGTTCTTACCTCAACCAACCAAATCATTTACTTTCAGGACTAGACCCCTGATTAAGTTCCATAGCATTTGATGAAATCACAACAACTTAGATTGAAGAAATGAGATTGAAAAATATAAAATGGCCAACTTGTAAAACACCTTCTCAAACTGTACAATACATCAAACATAGTTAGATCTGAGATTTTAGATCTACCCACGTCTATGCTGCTGTAGGAGCAATTAAATATCACCTAGCTGTTCAGAGGGATCAAACAATCATTACTGAAATATTCACTCTTGAATGAACGAGGGAGTGTTTCTGGACTGCGAGCATGCAGAAAATTACCCACACGCAAAAATGCAGAGGAGCGCTCGCTTGACCCCCTCTAAAATTGCTCAACCCCTTCTCGCTTGTCAAGTTGACTTTTGAGACTTTGGAGGCGGGGACTAACCCTAACCGGAAAGGTCAAAAATTATGTGAATTTGGGAAAGAACTATTTTCAGTTTCTCCTTGTCTGGTCACTGTACAGGCATAACCTGCTCTTTCTGGGCAGCCAGCTCTGTCTGTATCTGGCTGTGGTTGCAGAGTCTGTACCTTGTCATGTTTTTTTCTCTGTTTGTGATCTCTGACTGTGCTCAGATATTCTGCTGTTGTGCAATCTATCTTTAGAGCCAAATAGCATTCCAGTTTACTTTGCATTGTGTTGTTTCATTCCAACAAGCTAGGTAGTTTTATTTTTGTGCATGAATAACTTGATTGGGTCAAAGTCTGTGGATGTGAGTTTCAGTGTCCTGAGACTGGTTAATGTTAGTCATGTTAGTCTTATTAATCTGTTTGTGGACCAGCTGAATGCGGGGGCTCTTTTCAGAATTAATTTCATAATGTTAGTTATGATTTTCCCTTGGTGTGAGGTGTGTTAAGAGTGTCCGACCCTGATCGGAAGAACATCGGAGCCGTGTTTAATATTTACAATCAGAAATCCTGATGTGTGGGGGGAACCCCAAGGACAAATGCACGCACACTCTGGAGATTATCACGTGAAACGAAACAATATACAATCAGAAAGCGAGATGATGGAAGACGTTAGCAGTCATGGCGCAGCACAAAATGAAATTAATGTGGAAAGCATGGAGGATCAGCTTGTTGATTTGTGGCAACAGCACGAATGTTTATACAACGTCGCGTGTATAAAATCATTCCAAACACTATCATTGCAATTTCTTCCTGCATATCGTCCGCCATGCTTATTCTGAAGTCTCACGAGATTTTGCGAGATCTCCTGTGCTCACAGTTGAGACTCTGGTTAAAAATCTGTTTGTGTGTGGTGTGCTGTCTTTGTCACATCATGGCACACCACTCACTGTAGGAGCACAACGGTTAAATCTAGGATTTTTTATCCTCGTGTTTGTGGTCTATCACATTTTGAAAATCTTATAAGATGTAAAAAATATTTTGGTGTGTACCCAGCATTAGGCATCTAGATGTGGTGAAGACAACTTTCTGATGTTCAAACCGAGCATCAGAATGGGGAAGAAAGGGTATTTAAGTGACTTTGAACATGGAATTGTTGTTGGTCACAGTATTTCAAAAACTGGTAATCTACTGGGATTTTCACGCACAACCATCTCTAGAGTTTACAGAAAATGGTCCAAAAACTTGAAAATATCCAGTGAGTGGCAGTTGTGTGGATGAAAATTCCTTGTTGATGTCAGAGGTCAGAGAAGAATGGGCAGACTACTGAATGATAGAAAGGCAACAGGAACTCAAATAACCACTTGTTACCACCAAGGTATGCATAATACCATCTCTGAATGCACAACAAGTCGAACACTGAAGCAGATGGTTTTATAGCCGCAAAAGACCACACTGGGTGCTGCTCCTGTAAGCTAAGAGCAGGAAATGGAGGCAACAATTTGGCTCACCAAAATTGGACAATAGAAGATCGGAAAAATGTTGCCAGGTCTAATGAGTCTTGATTTCTGCTGCGACATTCAGATGGAAGGGTCAGAATTTGGCGCACAGAACGTGTAATCATGGATCCATCCTGCCTTGTCTCAATGGTTCAGGCTGCTGGTGGTTGTGTGATGGTGTGGGGATATTTCCTTTGCACACTTTGCGCTCCTTAGTACCAATTGAGCATCGTTTAAGCACCACAGCCTACCTGAAAATCATTGCTGACCATGTCCATCTCTTTATGACTACAGTGTACCCCATCTTCTGATGGCTACTTCCAGTAGGACAATGCAATGTCACAAAGCTCAAATTACCTCAGACTGGTTTCTTGAACATGACAATGAGTTCGCTTTACTCAAATGGCCTCCACAGTCACCAGATTTCATTCAGTTGACAAAACTGCATGATGGACCAAAAAAAAAAAGGACCAAAATCTCTGAGGAATGTTTCCATTTATCAGACTCTTTTATCCAAAGCAACTTATAGTGCATTTAGGGTATACTTTTTTTATTAGTATGTGTGTTTTCTGGGGAATTTAACCCACAACCTTTTACGTGGCTAACACAATGATCTACCACTGAGCCACAGGAAAATGTTTCCAGAACTAAGGCAGTTCTGAAGGCAAAAGGGGTCCAACCCAGTACTAGCAAAATGTACCTAATAAAGTGGCCTGTGTGTGTGTGTATAGAGATGTATATATATACACACACACACACACACACACACACACATATATACATATATATATATATATATATATATATATATATATATATATATATATATATATATATACACATATATATATATATAATATGGGGGGTATGGGGGGCCAAACAGGAAATAATTCTATGTAAATCTGAATATATAGTTAAAACTCTGAATATATAGTTGTAAATCCTGAATATATAAATGTAAATCTGAATATATAAATGTAACCCTGAATATATAAATGTAAATCCCGAATATATAGTTATAACTCTGAATATATAAATGTAATCCTGAATATATAGTTAAAACTCTGAATATATAAATGTAAAACCTGAATATATAGTTATAACCTTGAATATATAAATGTAAATCCTGAATATATAGTTATAACTCTGAATATATAAATGTAAATCCCGAATATATAGTTATAACTCTGAATATATAAATGTAATTCCCGAATATATAGTTATAACTCTGAATATATAAATGTAAATCCTGAATATATAGTTATAACTCTGAATATATAAATGTAAATCCCGAATATATAGTTATAACTCTGAATATATAAATGTACATCTGAATATATAAATTTAAATCCCGAATATATAGTTATAACTCTGAATATATAAATGTAAATCCTGAATATATAGTTATAACTCAGCATGTGAGCTCCGCTCAATATTCCGCTCTATGCCAATGCGCTCCACTCAATTGCTCACGGCCCAAGCGGTCAAATCCCCCTCCGACATGAAATCTCATTGTAACATAGGCTACTGTATACCCTTTGTTCATTATTTTTAAGGCATTGTTGGGGGGCATTTTCCATTTTGCATAGGTGGCCTCAGCACATTGTTTGTGAGATAATAGGCCATTCTTTAAACTTTATTAGTTTCAGAAAGATTCTCGCGGATACAGAGACAGTGGAAACAAAGGCAGATCTTTATTTTACAAAAGCACAAGGTTTTGGGGTTATTGTGAAGGTATACAAATAAAAGTAGCCCCTTTGTAGTTGTCTTACACACTAATCTGTAAAATTTACGGAGTTTCTTCCACTGTCATTAAAGAAAAATCCATGAACGCGCTGGCGCGTTCGTTGTACAGGGTTAGAGAAAAGCTTATTTAGTTTCATATTTATGTTTAAATAATATGCTGGACTGCATTTCCCCTGAAAACCTTCTTTACGCTATCATTCTTAAGTTATAACTCAGGCTTTAATTGGTGTTTCCCAAAACGTTAAGAATACCTTCTGTAAGTCATTAGTTCGTATGGTTGGTCTGGAGCACTAGCTATACCTTATGACAGTTCATTACGATAGTGGCCACCACTGTTTCTTTACATCTCAGTCTATACGAATATAATTCTGCTAATTGAAGTGTTTTCATGCAAAGAACATTGTCATTACACTGATGCGACTTTATGTTGTTATTAATGATATTATCCAAAGTTGTATTGGCAAACCTTTAGGCAGTATAGCTATTAGGAGTATGTTTAACCTCTTAAATTCTGAGACCATTTTGAGGGATTTCTGTCTGGATTTGGCCTACCCAAATTGAAAAGCTTCCCATACCCAAAATACAAAATTTTGGTGTAATTTTAAAGGAAACCCTTTGAAGTTTCATAAACCACTTTTAAAAGTGATAAACATACAAGCAGGGCCGGCGCGCGGCGTGCCTATAGGCGAACTAGGCAGCCGTCTAGGGCGGCAATTAAGAATACATCCCCCCCCCCCCCCCCCATTTAATTTAAAAAAAAAAAAAAAACGTTTTTTTTGGGGACATTCGTTTGAATTATTGCACTTCCATCATCAAGTTATCACTCCATTATTGTTATAACTCTGAATATATAGTAATGAATATAAAGTAGGCTATATATAGTTATATAAATGTAATCCTGAATATATATATATATACGTATAACCAAATATATAAATGTAAATCCCGAATATATAGTTATATCTCTGAATATATAAATGTAAATTCTGAATATATAAATGTAAATCCCGAATATATAGTTATATCTCTGAATATATAAATGTAAATCCTGAATATATAGTTATATATCTCTGAATATATAAATGTAAATCCTGAATATATAGTTATATCTCTGAATATATAAATGTAAATCCTGAATATAAATGTAAATCCTGAATATATATTTATAACTCTGAATATATAAATGTAAATCCTGAATATATAGTTATATCTCTGAATATATAAATGTAAATCTGAATATATAAATGTAAATCCCGAATATATATTTATAACTGTGAATATATAAATGTAAATCCTGAATATATAGTTATATCTCTGAATATATAAATGTAATCCTGAATATATAGTTATAACCCTGAATATATAAATGTTAATCCCGAATATATAGTTATAACTCTGAATATATAAATGTAAATCTGAATATATAAATGTAATCCTGAATATATAGTTATAACTCTGATTATATAAATGTAAATCTGAATATATAGTTATAATTGTTATTATATAGATATAAATAGTGAATATATAAATGTAACCCCGTGAATATATAACAATTCGTGAGCCTACACATAATTTAGGCCTATTGCTGGCCATACACTGAAAGCCAAAGGGTCCCTCACAGTTTTATCAAAATGGCAGACTTTTATCAGTATTTTTTAGAATTAGACAGCTTCCTTTACCGTTTTTCACATGAACAACAAAATCTCTGCATTCTCGAAAGCACCTCAAGACATCTTGAAGACCATGTCAATATCATTATGGCTTTTATGATAGCTCTA
Organism: Carassius carassius; assembly: GCF_963082965.1. Taxonomy (NCBI): domain Eukaryota; kingdom Metazoa; phylum Chordata; class Actinopteri; order Cypriniformes; family Cyprinidae; genus Carassius; species Carassius carassius. Next base: position 12,452,694 of record NC_081764.1, read on the forward strand.
AATGATTTTCCAGCGGCACATGGAAATGTGCTACATCTCCTATCAAGTCTTTGTGCATTACTCAATGACATGGTAAATTCTGTTTTCGACCGGCTATCTCAGATCGAGACTACACAGGAAGCCCATCACAACATAATGTCAGCTGAAGTAGTACGAACAAGCTATCCAGGAAGACCAAGGTAATGCATTCTATTATTGAGTATGAATATTTTGCCAGGCGAGAAAGAGTAGCTTTGCGTCTCGCCGCAACAGCTTCCCTTACGAAAATGGCCCATGTTTTGTTTTTTTTTTTAAACTTTTTTTTTACTTTTTTTTTTTTTGTAAATCCATGGTTAATTTGTGGTAACCGTGTTTTAAATACAATAACCATGCTCTTTTGGTTTTACTTGTTGTCAAACCATGGTCAAGTTTCGTAAGGGATGAGGCTTATGGCAATATACAGAGGCTCAGGATATTAGTTAAGCCTATTGATATCAACAATTCAGTTCTTGATATAAAGGATTTCATTTCCACTTTTAACTATGTTAAATCTTCATATCAGCATTTCACTATTTAAAGTGCTTTGTTTTAAAATGACAGAATTACATTTCCACTATAGCCTGTAAAAACTATATTTCTTGATATCTGTAATTGTATTTTCACTTGTGAAATGTCACCATAGGCTGAAATCCCAATTTCACATATCTGAAATACAATTACTTGTAAAAATCATAATCTTTGATATCATGAATTACTTTGTTACAAAAGCAAATATCTATTCTTGATATCAACAATTACATTGCTACTATAACAATGTTAATTTTTGATGTCAATAATTTGATTGTCACTAATGACAATGTTAGTTTCTGATATCACGAATGAACATTTTTACTAGTAGCAATTCAATTTTTGATATCAAGAAATGACATTTCAACAATTTAATTATTGATATCAGGAATTTGCATTTTTACTACAATGTAATCATTGATATAAAAATTATGATATTTATTTAGATTATAAAAATGTTCTTCACACAAAGAAAAATAATGTTTTTTTAAATAAATTGTTCATTGAACGGTTCTTTGGAGAACAAAAATTGGTTCTTCTATGGCATCACTATACAAAACCCCTCTTTTGGAACTTATTTTTAATAATGTATCATGTATACGTATTTACATATAGCATTGTCTTCATTTACTAGGTACCATATTTCAAGGAGTCAGTTGGAAAATTTGTGAGATCTTGGTTTCAGTTGGACCATTCAGTTGGACGGGGTTACATTTATATATTCACTATTTATATCTATATAATAACAATTATAACTATATATTCAGATTTACATTTATATAATCAGAGTTATAACTATATATTCAAGATTACATTTATATATTCAGATTTACATTTATATATTCAGAGTTATAACTATATATTCGGGATTTACATTTATATATTCAGGGTTATAACTATATATTCAGGATTACATTTATATATTCAGAGATATAACTATATATTCAGGATTTACATTTATATATTCAGAGTTATAAATATATATTCGGGATTTACATTTATATATTCAGATTTACATTTATATATTCAGAGATATAACTATATATTCAGGATTTACATTTATATATTCAGAGTTATAAATATATATTCAGGATTTACATTTATATATTCAGAGATATAACTATATATTCGGGATTTACATTTATATATTCAGAGTTATAAATATATATCCGGGATTTACATTTATATATTCAGAGATATAACTATATATTCGGGATTTACATTTATATATTTGGTTATACGTATATATATATATATTCAGGATTACATTTATATAACTATATATAGCCTACTTTATATTCATTACTATATATTCAGAGTTATAACAATAATGGAGTGATAACTTGATGATGGAAGTGCAATAATTCAAACGAATGTCCCCCCCAAATTTTTTTTTTTTTTTTTTATTAAATGGGGGGGGGGGGGGGGGGTGTATTCTTAATTGCCGCCCTAGACGGCTGCCTAGTTCGCCTATAGGCACGCCGCGCGCCGGCCCTGCTTGCATGTTTATCACTTTTAAAAGTGGTTTATGAAACTTCAAAAGGGTTTCCTTTAAAATTACACCAAAATTGTATGGTAAAAATAAATGTAAATCCCGAATATATAGTTATAACTCTGAATATATAAATGTAAAACCTGAATATATAGTTATAACCTTGAATATATAAATGTAAATCCTGAATATATAGTTAAAACTCTGAATATATAAATGTAAAACCTGAATATATAGTTATAACCTTGAATATATAAATGTAAATCCTGAATATATAGTTATAACTCTGAATATATAAATGTAAATCCCGAATATATAGTTATAACTCTGAATATATAAATGTACATCTGAATATATAAATGTAAATCCCGAATATATAGTTATAACTCTGAATATATAAATGTAATCCTGAATATATAAATGTAAATCCCGAATATATAGATATAACTCTGAATATATAAATGTAAATCCCGAATATATAGATATAACTCTGAATGTAAATCCTGAATTTATAATTGTAAATCCCGAAAATATAGTTATAGGTCTGAATATATAGTTTTAATATAGGCCTATATATAAATATCAAATATAAAAATGTAATCCCGAATATATAGTTGTAGGTCAGAAGATAATTAGCCTATAGGCAAAAGGTCCTCAAAGTCAGTGGCCGTGTTATTGGCTTTTTACATAGTTCAACATGGCTGACAGGGCTCGGGAAATTGTCAACAATCTGTTGGCAAGTAGTGATTTTATTGAGACCGTTGCAGCGGCATGTGATAGACAGGAGACACGAAGATCATCCAACAGCGCGTCTGTCACAACAAGCTCGACTGTCCATCAGACTACTGAGGCGAAGGTGCGGTCGCTTTTCAACCGTGGCACTTCAGCACCATGTTCAGCACGCCCTCCTGCTCCTGCGTATAATCTCCGCCATTTCCCGCGGCCTCGTAAAGACTTCAGGTAAGAAATGTTTAATGATTTGTATTGTGAACATTGAATTATCATATTATTTTATTTTAATCGTCTTTATTGGAAACACACATGTGTGTCCTTACCCAAATTAACCATGGAACTATAAAAGCTTATAGTAACCTATATATATATATATATTAAGTATGTAGGCCTAGCCTACTTTACATTAAAAAAAAAAAGAAATGTCAGAGACTCAGCTAAATTATGTTATTTCGTATCATTGTCTTTTGACAATTCTGATAAGAACAAAAAAGAACAATAAAAAAGTGATTCTCAATTTAGTCAGAAAGCAACTGCAACTGAAGCGCACACTAGATGCTCTGTGGTGCATTGTGTTGGGTAATGCCATTGTGCAGAATCCTGACATCTGCCAGATTATATTATTCCTGCCTAGTATCGGTCAATTCAGGATTAGGGGTGGGGTTAAGAAAGAGCAGTCAGATAGATGCTTCAATGAAGGGGTAATAATTTGTCAGGGATTTTAAATTCGGCACAACACTGTCAGTAAACTGATGCTTACAGTTGCAGTATTTCAAACAACAGGATGAATGTAATAGGAAAATTTGCTTCAAGTCCAGGATAGATAGGATCACACTGCTGGTCCTGCATGCTGTCATGGTTTATTTTGTTAGGTTTTAGGTAGGCCTAAATGTTGCATTTTACAATAGCAATAGTAGCCTACAATAGCACTTTCATGTTTAATAGCTTATATTTAGCAAACTGAAATGTTGCATAGAAAATTTATTATTGCATCTACTATTCTTTCCTCAATTTCTAGTACACTACAGAAGAAGTCTTTAAGAGAAAACAGCATCTATGCAAAGGAGGTAATTCTCCTTCCAGACCCTACCACAGATGTGGTACCAAGGAGAGCCAAAAGGGCTTGGCTCTTTGAAAATGGCCTTGTTAAGTCAGCAGTGGAATTTAGCACCGGGTGGAATGAAGCAAGAGTAATACAGGCAATTAAAGAAGCATTTGCACCCATTTTAGATAATTGCAGGTGAGTATTGTTGTACTTATTAGTGCTTTTATTTAACATTTGAACATTAGAGATTTACCTGTCCTATGGTTATAAACATCAATCATACATATCAATATTGTTCATAATGAAAATTTAATACACTGCTCAATTAAGTTGAAAAATCAGCATTGATTAACTGATGTGATATGTGACTCACTGGTGACTAACTTAACTTCAGTTAGTGAAGTCACCTATTGTTTGTTTTGTATTATTTCAATTAACTGCCCTTGGTTTTCATTCCATTTGATTTCCATCTGTTTTACACCTCAATCCTTTTTTAACAAAACATAAATAAAAAATGTTTTAACAATGGTTTGAGAATATGCTTTGGTTCCTGCTCACAAATGTTTAATAACCATATTACTGTCATCTGTAAATACATGGTAACACTTTAGTTTAGTGTCCAATTATCACTATTAACCTAATTGTTTATTAGCATGCATCTTATTAGGATATTGGTTGTATATTAGTACTTATAAGGTAGATATTAATGCCTTATTCTGCATGATCATTACCCCTTAATCCTAACAATACCTAAACTTAACAACTACCTTACTATTAACAAGCAGTAATTAGGAATTTATTGAGGCAAAAATCCTCAAAAGTTAGTTAATAGTGAGAATTGGACCCTAATCTGAAGTGTGACCAATATATTTTCATTAAGTTTGCAGATACTCTTGCCATACCATTTCAAACTTGTGGAGCCATCCCTTACAACTCAACAAAAGCTGACTGGTAGTATGGTGAAGACAATTTTCCATCAGAAATGTTTGTTTGTTCGACCTGACCGAGTCTTGCTGGAAGAACCTCAACAGACAGTAAGTCAGTGAAGATATTTTCTATTTTAACTGAAACTTCAGATTGCATTGGTCAATGGTTGTAATGCCTGTTTCCTTCTTGCATTAGTCTCCAGCTTCGGATTCAGATGATGATCTTACTCATACACGTAAGGCATTATTATGATAGCCTAAATTGGTTAATGTTTTCCTTTTTATTAATTCATGTTGTTCATGTTGTCATGTGTGTCTAAATATTTGATTGATGGAGCAAATATTTTAATGTCCAGAGGACAATCAGAGCTTAGTCCAGACAGAACTTTGTCCCATCAGTGAAAGCCAGCCAGTCCAATTCACCTTGCATCAATCTGAAGTGCTGGAAATGAGCTCCTCTGAATCTTTAGTTGCAGCTGATGTGGTGGTGGTTCCTGAATCTCCTGAAAGAACATCTAGTTCTTGTTACAGGTGTAAATAATAGCTATTTTATAATTGTATTTTTTTTTTTCGTATACAGTATATTGATCATGTCTTTCTATATTTGAGAGTTGTCATTCACCACATTATCGAACACTATTATTAAATATATGTTTTGTTTTTTGTTTTTTTGCGGTTTCATTGCAGTCACTATGTCAACCTTCTGGAAGATGATGAGCTTTCTGATGATAGTGATCTGTTAGAGGCCATTTCAAGGTCACTGAGAGAACAGACAAACAGAAGTACACGGTAAATATAATTTATTTTGAACACATAAAATTGTGAATTGTTGGTTGGGATTTGTTACACCTATGAGGTTTAATATGTTTTGAAAACATTTCCTCAGGAAAAAGATTTAGGAAGAGGTTGTACAGAGTAAATGTGAATGTTATTTTTTGTATGACAGTATAATTAATATCTATTGTCTAAAAAGTGTTTGCTTCTAAATATGTACAATATATTTTACCAGTGGTGGTGTTCCATTGGAAGACATTGTTGGAAATCTGCATAAGCAGATAAAGGTTGATGAAGTGGTGCGATTCAACATTGTCAGACGTAATGTTTTGGATGGTGCTGCCCGGGCTATGAATCTACCAAATTTTTCACCTGAGAAAAGGATGGACATCAAATTTACAGATGATCTTGGTAGTTCGGAGGGGGCAGTTGATCATGGCGGACCAAAGTGAGAATTTTTTCATCTATGCTTTCAAGAGCTTAAAAACATCAGCGGAATGTTTGAAGGACCAACTGATGCAAAAGTTCTTGCATGCAATTCAGAAGGTGAGTTACTTTAGAACTTTATTGTAGTAGGTCTATTTAATTTTTATGACTATTAAGCATACTACATTTTTCTACAGTTCCTTTTGTCAATGTTATGTTTTTATTTCTTCACATTTGTAGCTTTGAAAAATAATGGATACTACCTTGCTGGCCAGTTAATGGCAATGTCCAATGTACATGGAGGACAGACGCCTCAATTCCTCTCTGAGATACTGGTAAATGCTCTCATTAATGGCCCAGAAAAGACTGAAGTCAGCATTGATGACATTCCAGATTTGGACACACAATCAGTCTTGAGAGTAGTATGGCTATATTTAAATACACATTGAATGTCTTTTTCATCCAGTTTATTTATCAGTCTGATTTATGCAATGTTATGAAAATTATTTTACAATTACAAGTTTCTAATGATTTTAGGGTCATGTTGTGTATACATCCTTTAAATATGTTTGATTTTAGATCAAGGAGTCAGTGTCAGAGGACCAACTAATGGAGGCACTGCGTAAAGCAAATCACTTGCTTAGCCTGTCAGGGTGTCGGAGGACAATAACTAGCTCAAACAAAGCCGAAGTGACTAAGGATTTGGCACATTGGTACATCCTGCAGAGAACAAGAGCACCATTTGAAAGGTAAAAAACTAACATTAATATTGCAATTATTATTTGTTATGTGTTTTGGGTAACAATTTACAATAAGTTTTCATTTGTTAACATAAGTATTAGTTAACATGAACTAAGAATAAACAATACTTCTACAGCATTTATTAATCTTACTTCATGTTAATTTATACATTTACTACAACATTATTTAGATCAAAATTTGTATCTATTAACATTACTTAATGCACTGTGAACTAACACGAATAAGAATAATTTTAACTCACATTAACATAGGTTAAAAATGCTGTAAAACATGTTGCTCATTGTTAGTTCATGCATTCATTAATATTAATAAATGAAACCTTATTGTAAAGTGTTGGCGTGTTCTGATTTACTCACGCACACAACAGTAGTGTCTGCAGTAAGGCAGTCTTGTTTTTGATGTCATGTGCATAGATTAATGTTTTTTAGGGGGACATATATGTAATTTGATTTAAAATGTATTACTGACACTCAGGTTTCGAGAAGGTCTTAGAAGTCTTGGGGTTGTTGAAGCTCTGTTACAACATCCTGAACAGATGAAGACATTTTTCCTGAAACCTACAAAACAATTGTCAGCAGAAGACCTTGAGGTTCTTTTCAAGTGTCAGCTGTCTGAAATTGGAAGCAACAGATATGAAAAAGAATGCAAGACACTGGGTTTCTGGAGAGATTACCTTCAAGATGCCGAATGTAAGAAATGCCACCCATGCACCCGCCTTAAATTCCTTGTTTGCTTTTTTAAAAATGTGTGTATTATTGTTTTCTTTGTCATTTCAAGCATATACTTATATTTAAAATTAATATTTAATTATTTCAATTAATATTTCTCTGTCTTTGTTAGTCAATATGCAAGGTATTACACTTGAGGAGATTCTTATCTTTGCTACCGGATGCAACTCCCCACCAGCTCTTGGCTTTACCCCAGATCCATCATTGGAGTTTATTTCAGGCTCCAAATTCCCTGTTGCTAATACATGCGAAAATATCATCAGAATTCCACTGAAAGACACTTATGAAGAGTTCAAAACAGACATGGACTTTGGCATTAAAAATTTGCCTGGATTTGGCATGGCCTAAATATGCGTTTGTGTGTGTGTTCTTCACACAAGAATAAGGAATTCTGCGTTCTGTTAGTGATCTAGTATCATTATATTATCAAGCATCAAGGTGCTTTCACTATGCATGCTAAGTAGTTATGGAAAGAAATAGTATAGTAATAATGTTAGTTATTAGTTGGAGAGGCTTTTTTGTTGGAGAATATTTATCATTTAGTTATTTGTAGCTGATATTATTGTATTTTATGTTATGTATTATTGAGCTCCTATTTTCATAGTTTGACTTGATTCAAACATGCAATAACATGATAGGACACGAAGGACAGAAGAAAAAAAGTATATTCCTGTTACACAAATATTTCCATGTTTTCACATATTTTTTTCTACTTCTATCACAATTTTTTAAAAAAAGAAGACATTTTGAAAATAAATATCTCTCCACACATTATGTTCCATTTTGGTGGATGTTAAAGTCAAGGAAATGTTAATGTTGGTGATTGTTAAAGTTTAAAGCAGCAATAAAGTGCAGTGACATTAAATGACTAATTACTCGTCATTATACAACCATTATTTGTCAAATTTTGGTTACTTTTCTGTAATATAGTTAGGTATCCTTCCTTAATCCTTACATATAAACACCATCCAGAATGTTGCAAGCAGAGATGAAGTGTTCTATGCCATGGTTTCCATCATTTGTTAAAGGGTTAATTTAACAAAATGAAAACAATGAAAACATCTTGAAAACAAGATGGCGCCATTGTGCGTGGCTTGCCGTCTGTCACTGTCATTGCTGTGTGTGTTTTTGCTGTTTGTTTTATTTTTTGCCTGGGATGTCGACTCTCTACTGGTGTACGATCGTCAAACACTGCTGGATCTGCAATTTTCTGCTGGAAATATAGTAAAATTGGATGATGGTGGACGTGAAACTTTGCCCCCCCTCCTGGCGAGGCTCCCGGCTCACCTTTGGTGTGCCCCGGCTCCACCTTCTCGAAGTAAGCGCCGAAGAAAGCGCACCCGCCGCCGGGGAAAACGCAGCTGCCGGCTGGTGAGGTTGAAGGCCCGTCTTGCATGTTGTTCTACGCCTTTTTGGACTGAGTTTGGAGTCGTGCCTATACCTCGACGCTCGCTGGACCCTGTCGACGCCTGGCTGGTACCTGTCGTCGCCCCGGAAGAGGTGTTCCAGCCCCGCGGCCCCTGCTCTCCTCGTCTCCGCTGGCGCGGAGTGAATCACAGCAACTTGCGCTCTCTGTGTCGGGTTTCACGAACATCCATTGCCGCGGACCCCCCGGTTCCTGTCAGGTTTGGGCTGGTAAATGCTAGATCTCTAGCAAATAAGACTTTTGTATTAAAGGATTTTTTCACGTCCCGAGGATTGGATTTTCTCTGTGTAACTGAGACATGGCTGAGCGATGGTGAGTCTAGCGCTTTCACTGAATTTGTACACCAAGATTGCCGCTACTTTAACTCCCCGCGAACATCTGGCCGAGGAGGAGGAATAGCGACTGTATATAAGAGTCATTATAAATGTAAACAGATTTTGTTGTCCTCCGCTTTCAGCAGCTTTGAGCTGAATTTATTTGAGATGGGTCACCCCCACACAGTGTTGTGTGCTGTGGTCTATCGGCCCCCTAAGTACAATAAGGACTTTTTAAACGATTTTTTGGCTGAAATCATGCCTAAATATGATCGTGTTCTTATTGTTGGGGATTTTAATGTTCATGTGTGTTGTCCTGATAAGCCAATGGCAAAGGGGTTTTTAAACCTCATTGATTCTTTTAATCTTGTGCAATCTGTGTCTGGACCCACACAAGATGGACACACACTTGATCTTGTTTTATCATATGGCTTGCCTGTTCTTAATCTAGAGATATGTGACGCAGTGTTTTCTGACCATATGCCTGTTTTATTTGAGACTGCTCTTGCCTGTCATACAGTTAAACCTCGCGCTGCTGCACGGCGCTGTCGTATGATTAACCCTTCCACTGCTGTTCAGTTCTCGGTTGCGTTCAAACAGAACTCCATCACTCCCGAGTCTGTATTGCACACAGATGAGCTTTGCTCATGGTTTCACTCCACCTGCCAAACTGTTTTAGACACTGTGGCTCCATTAAAATCCAGGCAGCCTAAAACTAAATGACGTGACTCGTGCCGCCAGACGTGAGTGCCGTAGAGCTGAGCGCAAGTGGAAGAAGGACAAACTGCAGGTGTCTCTTCAAATGTTAAGGGATTGCTGGCGTCATTACCAGAAAACTGTGAAAGATGCCAAAAGAAAACATTTCTCAGATATTATTCTGGCAAATTGTCACAAGCCTCGTGTTTTGTTTAACACCATTGACTCACTTTTAAATGCCCCGCAGAATTTTTGTATGGAAGCATCCCCTGTTATGTGTGAAAACTTCCTTTGCTTTTTTATTGATAAGGTCACTTCTATTAGGTCTCAAATTGTCCCTTCAGCTTCAGACCCTTCAATCTCTGTCCCCTGCTCGGCTGTCTTTGATCATTTTGAGCTGGTGACTTTTTCCTCTTTAGAGGAGGTTGTTGGTCATTTGAAGCCCTCAGGTTCTCCATATGATGCTGTCCCCCCTCGACTATTTAAGGAGGTTTTCCCCACTGTAGGATCATCTGTTGTAGCAGTTATAAATAGTAGTCTGACCTCGGGTGTGGTCCCTGAAATTTTAAAACATGCAGTAGTTCAACCTCTGATTAAAAAACCTGCTCTAGATCCGTCAGTTCTTGCTAATTTCAGGCCTATTTCCAAATTGCCTTTCCTTTCAAAAATCTTGGAGAAGATTGTGTACAGTCAACTATTGGCCTTTTTGGAAGAACATAATATACTAGAGGTTTTCCAGTCCGGTTTTAAGACCTTGCACAGCACCGAAACTGCTCTTTTAAGAGTTTTTAATGATATCTTTTTAGCTACTGACTCTGGTGACTGTGTTATCATTGTGCTTTTAGATCTAACTGCTGCATTTGACACAGTGGATCATGAAATATTGATTTCACGTTTAAGGCAGTGGGTTGGCATCAGTGGCATAGCACTGGATTGGTTTAGGTCATACTTAGCGGATCGAACTTTTTGTGTTAGCTTAGGTGACTCTGTATCCTCCTCTGCTCCTCTCTTGTGTGGGGTCCCACAGGGCTCAGTCCTCGGCCCTCTACTTTTCTCTCTGTATTTGCTTCCACTTGGTTCCATACTTAGAAAGTATGGCATTTCATTCCACTGTTATGCAGATGACAGTCAGATTTATGTACCTCTTAAAAAGAAAAATTATAACTCTGTTGGACAACTACTCAATTGTCTTGACGACATAAAGGCCTGGATGGCTCTAAACTTTTTAAAATTTTAATGATAAAAAAACAGAAGTGATGGTTTTTGGAGGCACCACTGGGACCCCACCTGTAGATCTGGGCTCCTTAGCACCCTATATTAAACCTACTATCACAAACCTAGGAGTTAAAGTGGACCCTGAGCTTAAATTTGACAGTCAGATCAAAGCTGTTGTCAAATCAAGCTTCTTTCATTTAAGGCAGCTGGCCAAAATAAAGCCAATTCTGTCAAGACAACATTTTGAAACTGTTATCCACGCCTTTGTAACTACACGGCTGGACTACTGTAATTCACTATATGCGGGGGTTAGTGGGTCCTCCATCACCCGTCTCCAGATGATACAAAATGCAGCAGCACGTCTTTTAACGGGCACACGTAAACATGAGCACATTTCCCCTATTTTAGCTTCATTACACTGGCTGCCTATTCAATTTAGGATCCATTTTAAAATTCTGTTATTTGCTTTTAAATCACTAAATGGTCTTGCTCCGCCATACCTCTCTGAGCTTCTACACTCTTATAAACCCGTCCGCTCTCTCAGATCAGATGATCAGCTGCTCCTGACTGTGCCTAAAACTAAGCGTAAGCTCAGAGGGGACCGTGCCTTTGCTGTGTCTGCCCCTAAACTATGGAATGATCTGCCTTTGCATGTTAAGCAGGCCTCTTCTTTATCTGTTTTTAAAACCCTTCTTAAAACCCATCTTTTCTCTTTGGCTTTTGACACCTAGTAAGAAGTCGACTTTATTTACTTGATTCAATTTGTTACTTTGAATGCTTTTATTGTGTGGTTATAAATGGTACTTATGTTTATTTTATCTATTTTATTTTTATTTATTTATTTATTTTTCTGTACAGCACTTTGGTCAACTTTGGTTTTTGTAAAGTGCTTAACAAATAAAGTTGGTATGGTATGGTAATTTAATGCAGGTCAGGATCCACTGTCTTGCAGTGTGCATTCCCTCCTCCCAGCTAATACATTTTGTCCTTCACTCTGAATTCTTCTAATTGTCCACAGTTGGATTGGAGACAAACTGTTCACAGTGCTAAGACTGTGATTGTTCCATTGATTGGTGTATTCTGCTACAGCCCTATTTATTCTCGGAATGAAAACAAAATGTAAAGCTCTAATGTGGGTGGGGTTGTTGATGTGTAAAATCCCTTCAGCCTCCATAAAAAGAAACAAATCTTTGAAGTATCCTGACAGGACCCGGTTGACCTCTGCCCATAGTCTCTCTATCCTCTTGATTGTGCACGCTTGGTCCAACCAAAAAACTGCCACGGTTAAGTCTTCTGTGTTCTATCATGAAACGCGCAATGTCTATATTTTCTGAGCCTGCATCACCTCTTACTCTACTTGGTAATCCAAACCTATCCACAGCATCTCTGAAAAGTTCCAATGCAGTTGAAGATCTGTTGTTATTGCAACATCTTAAGTATGTGATGCATCTGCTGTAGCCATCAACACAGCCATGATAAACAAGGCCCCAGTTTGCAAGTCTGTGATTGGCGTCCACGTGCCTGTGTAAGACAAAAATTGATCAGTTTTAATAAAAAACTTGAAGACTAAAATTTACTGTTTAATGTTATGTTTTTGTATTATTTTTTCTTTATTCATAATTTCATTGTGTATTTTGACAAGCCAGAGTTGTTTCTGTGCCATGTGCATAAGAGACTATACATAGCATGAACCATGTGAAGATCATGTCACATGAGACAGGTGCTTGAGCTATATTTTGTAGAGGGGTGCATACTGTAACGTGTTCAACTGATGCAGATGTAAACAACAGAGATAAGTTTCTTAATATGGAAGTGAATTGGGCCATGTGTTCTATGACATATACGTTCCATTTTTAAAGCTTAAGCAACATACTTTAAAAGGAAGCTGCTCTGTAATGTATATAAGCTCTATCTTACGGTACCACCACAGAGAAACAGAGAGGCATATGGTATGAGTGGCAGAGGCATGAGAAGCTTAGAAACCTAAGGGCAGAGAAACATAAAGCCAGAGAAACATTTACATCTAGCATGATGGGATGAGAAGATTAATAATGGGGAACAGAGAAATCTGGACTGAAGACCTCTCATGTAGCCTTGTTTTTATATGCTTGTTTCTCTCTGTCTGACACATGATACATAATAAATTAAATTTCTTGGCAAAGGTAACTGGTGTAGCTTCCGTGATTCAACCATAAAGGGGAAACCATGATTTTTAAATCTACAAAACTAAATTTCACTCAAATCAAGTGCCTATGATTCACTTATTTCTTAATTATTGTCATGTAGTGTTGGGTAAGTTACTTTAAAAAGTATTTAGCAGCTACTAATTACATCTTCAAAAGTTTAATTATATTAATATTCTAATTTCTCTCTCTCTAAAAGTATAGAATAACATACATTTACAGAAATTATTTTTGAACTGGCCAAAGTATTTAATGTAAGACTTTCATTCGAATTGCTCCATAATAAGTTACACCCAACACTGTTGTCATGCATACTTTTGGACATAAGGTGTAGGATTTACCATAGGTTGTTGGATGAGCTGACATGATATGCTCTTCTTCGGATTGCTCTTCGTCCCCTTAGCACCCTGCCTACTGGATCAATAGATCTTAGTCTTTCCCGTACTCTCCATCTCTGAACTCGAAGTCCTCTATGTCAGGAGAAAGCAGGCTGGATTCAGGTGCGGGTAAACTCAAGGCTTTATTCACAAAGCGGAGACAGAGAAGAAAGAGTCACGCTCCACAGGTTTCACTCGCAGTGACAGGATGAACAGCAGATGAGTCACGTTTCATAGGATTCACTCGTAGTGACAGGATGAACAGCAGAAGAGTCACGTTTCATAGGATTCACTCGTAGTGACAGGATGAACAGCAGATGAGTCACGTTTCACAGGATTCACTCGTAGTGACAGGATGAACAGCTGAAGCTACTAGGAGCTCTGGGCTTGTAAGAACTAGAGCAGAGAAATAAGCCAAACACACTGGAGCCTGAGGACAAGACACGACAGGGTGAGTACAAAGAACTGCTGGATGATCGGAGCTATTGGAACGAATAACAACAGTCTGACAATAGACAGAGAAACACAGGGAATAATAAAGGGGAAAAAATTAGAAGGACATAGAGAACAGGTGGCGAGCAATTATGGTTAACCACGGGGAACAAGGGAGGCGGGGAAAACACAAACAGGCAGACGTGGTGAGCAGTCACCCTCCCAACACACACACCCACACCAAAAAGACAGGTGATTAGCCCCGAGACCCGACAGTACCCCCCCTCCCAGGAGCGTCACCTGGCGCTCTAGGAAGGGGCCTACCTCGATGCCGCCGGAAGTCCTCAATCAACGAACGGTCCAGAATGTCCCGGGACGGCACCCAACACCTCTCCTCTGGACCATACCCCTCCCAGTCCACAAGATACTGAAACCCCCTGCCGCGGCGCCGCTCATCGAGTAATCTCTTAACCGTATAGGTAGGAGATCCATCCACAAGACGAGGGGGTGGGGGGGTGGGGCGACTGCAAGCAGGATTAAGGGGGGAAGAGAACACAGGCTTGACCCTGGAAACATGAAACACCGGGTGAACCCGACCAAGAGTAGGAGGGAGCTTGAGCCTGATCGCCACCGGACTAACCACCTTAGTGATGCGGAAAGGCCCAATGAATCTGGGTGCCAGCTTACGAGAAGGCGCCCGGAGAGGCAGATCCTTGGTAGAGAGCCAAACCCGTTGACCACACACATAGGTAGGAGGAGAGGACCGGCGACGATCAGCTGCAGCCTTGGTTCTGTCAGAGGCTTGGACCAAAATCCTCCTGACTCTCTCCCAGGTGCGACGGCAGCGCTGGACGAAAGCCAGGGCGGATGGAACCGCTGCGTCGGGTTCCTGTGATGGGAACAGAGGTGGATTATAACCAACAGCACACTCAAAAGGGGACATACCTGACGCGGCCGCAGGAAGGGTGTTATGGGCGTATTCTGCCCAGGAGAGCTGCTGACACCAGGAACTCGGATTGTTGGATGCTAGACAGCGGAGCATTCTTCCTAGATCCTGGTTGGCCCGCTCACACTGCCCATTGGTCTGAGGATGAAAACCAGATGACAGACTAGCAGAGGCCCCAATCTGTCTACAAAATTCCCTCCAGAACCGGGAGACGAACTGGGGACCCCTATCAGAAACCACATCCACCGGTAACCCGTGGAGACGGAAGACGTGATCCACCACCAGTTGGGCGGTCTCCCGGGCGGAGGGTAGCTTGGGCAGGGGAATAAAATGAACCGCTTTGGAAAAGCGATCCACCACCGTGAGAATTACAGTGTTTCCCTTCGACGGAGGAAGCCCAGAGACGAAATCAAGGGCAATGTGTGACCAAGGACGGGAAGGGATAGGGAGAGGATGCAGTAGACCATCAGGAGGGCGATTGACAGGCTTACTTTGGGCACATGTGGGGCAGGCCAACACAAACTGTCTAACATCTGCGGCCATAGTAGGCCACCAAAAACGCTGTCGGATGGCAGACAACGTTCTCCGAATACCTGGATGGCAGACTAACCTGGATGAGTGACCCCACTCAAGGACCTCAGAGCGCAGCGCAGCCGGCACCAGCAACCTGCCCGCCGGACACTCTCCCGGCACCTGCACCCCTCGACCGGCCTCCTCAACTCGCTGCTCGATACCCCACGAAAGAGCCCCGACCACCACCCCCTCAGGAAGGATGGCCTCGGCCGCAAACTCTTCCCCCGGAGCACCGAACAGGCGAGAGAGGGCATCAGGCTTGGTGTTCTTTGATCCCGGCCGGTACGAGAGGGTGAAATTGAATCTGGCAAAGAAGAGCGCCCAGCGGGCCTGACGCGAGCTCAGCCTCTTGGCCGAACGGATGTATTCAAGGTTCTTGTGATCCGTCCAGACCAAGAAGGGCTGCGCTGACCCCTCCAACCAATGACGCCACTCACCCAAGGCCAATCGTACCGCCAGCAGCTCTCTGTTGCCGATGTCATAGTTACGTTCTGCAGGGCTGAGACGACGAGAGAAGAATGCACAAGGATGAACCTGCCCATCATGGAGGGAACGCTGAGATAGAACTGCGCCAACCCCAACGTCAGAAGCATCAACCTCGACAATGAACTGGGCCTCCGGATCTGGAACCATCAGAATAGGTGCAGAGACAAAACGGGACTTTAAAATGTCAAAGGCTACCTGCGCTTCCCGGTTCCACCTGAAAGACACCTTAGTGGAGGTTAAGGCTGTCAGCGGTGCAGCGATCTGACCAAAATTCCGGATGTAACGCCGGTAGAAGTTGGCAAAACCCAGGAAACGCTGCAGAGCCTTCCGGGAGTCAGGGACCGGCCACTGGGCAACAGCTTCAATCTTAGCGGGATCAGGCTTGATCCCCTCCGTAGAAATAATATGGCCAAGGAACGTAACAGACTCAGCGTGGAATTCGCACTTCTCCGCCTTGACAAACAACTGGTTCTCTAGTAACCGCTGGAGAACCCGTCTGACATGCTGGGTGTGTAATTGGAGAGAAGAAGAAAAAATCAAAATATCATCCAAATACACAAAGACAAAATGATTAATCATGTCACCCAACACGCTGTTGACGAGTCCCTGGAAAACGGCTGGAGCATTGGTCAGACCAAACGGAAGAACCAAGTACTCGTAGTGTCCCGAAGGGGTGTTAAATGCCGTCTTCCACTCATCCCCCTCCCGAATGCGCACCAAGTGGTAGGCGTTGCGCAGGTTTAACTTGGTGAAGACCCGAGCTCCCTGTAACAATTCAAAAGCAGAAGACATTAAAGGTAGGGGGTACCTGTTCTTGATAGTAATGTCATTCAAACCTCTGTAATCAATACAAGGGCGCAGGGAGCCGTCCTTCTTCTGAACAAAGAAAAACCCTGCACCAGCGGGAGAGGAGGAATGGCGGATGAGCCCAGCCTGAAGTGATTCACGTATGTACTTGTCCATGGCCTCTCTCTCTGGACCTGAAAGGGAATATAAACGACCCTTAGGCGGAGAAGAGCCCGGGAGGAGATCAATGGCACAGTCGTAGGGGCGATGCGGAGGTAGCGAGGTGGCCCGGGCCCTACTGAAGACCGCCCGAAGATCGTGGTACTCCGCCGGAACACCAGTCAGGTCAGAGGGATCCTCCTGAGGAACACAAGACACAGAGACAGGACAAAAAGCAGCACCCAAACATGACACGTGACAAGACTGACTCCAGGCTAAAACAGAATTATAGACCCAATCAATGTGGGGATTGTGCTTGTGCAACCATGGGTGTCCCAGAACTAAAGGAGCCTTAGGGGAATCAATAATAAACAGTTCAATCCGCTCATGATGACTGCCAGCAATATGGAGGTCTATCTTGGGAGTGACGTGGGTGATGGTGGTAAGGGGACGGCCAGCTAATGACCATGCTGAAACGGGGCTAGCCAAAGGAACAAGCGGGATCGGCTGGCTAAACTGGCTGAAGAGAGCTCTAGGTGGCGCCACGGGGCGGGTGTTTGCCGTTGTTTGCAGCGCCGGCTGAGACGACCCTCAATGCGGAGCGCGAGACTAATGAGCCGATCCAATTCCCGCGGGAGTTCTATGGCCGCGAGCTCATCCGAAATGGCGAAATCCAACCCCTCAAGAAAACGAGCGCGCAGCGCGCTCTCATTCCAGCCGCATGCCGCAGCTAAAGTCTGGAACTGGATAGCATAGTCAGTCACGGAGCTCCTCCCCTGAGACAGTCGTGATAACTGGGCCGCCGCCTCATCACCCTGAGCAGAGCGATCAAACAATTTGGCCATCTCTTGACTGAAAACCGCGAAGGTGGCACAACAGGGAGCCCGCGATCTCCAAACGGCGATACCCCATTCGCGGGCACGGCCCGAGAGGAGTGTAAGGACGTAAGCCACCTTGGTCTCTTCATTAGCGTAACGCCGGGGCTGCAGAGAAAACACCAGCGAGCATTGGGAGAGAAACGCTTGACAGGCGTTAGGATCGCCATCGTAGACCGGTGGATTGTTGGCATGGGGTTCGGACTCGTGTGACATACCGGTGTGAGGAACGGGACCCCGGCTCGTTGCCTCTTGCTGAAGATCGTCCACCCGTGTGAGGAGTTCGGAGACTCGGGCACTGAGAACTTCCACATCCAGCGCGGTGGTGTTGAGCTGAGTGGCATGCTGCCCGATCAACACTCCCTGTTGAGCGAGAGCCGCGCGAAGCGGACCAGATCCCGCTGAATCCATAATATGGTCAGACTGTTCTGTCAGGAGAAAGCAGGCTGGATTCAGGTGCGGGTAAACTCAAGGCTTTATTCACAAAGCGGAGACAGAGAAGAAAGAGTCACGCTCCACAGGTTTCACTCGCAGTGACAGGATGAACAGCAGATGAGTCACGTTTCATAGGATTCACTCGTAGTGACAGGATGAACAGCAGAAGAGTCACGTTTCATAGGATTCACTCGTAGTGACAGGATGAACAGCAGATGAGTCACGTTTCACAGGATTCACTCGTAGTGACAGGATGAACAGCTGAAGCTACTAGGAGCTCTGGGCTTGTAAGAACTAGAGCAGAGAAATAAGCCAAACACACTGGAGCCTGAGGACAAGACACGACAGGGTGAGTACAAAGAACTGCTGGATGATCGGAGCTATTGGAACGAATAACAACAGTCTGACAATAGACAGAGAAACACAGGGAATAATAAAGGGGAAAAAATTAGAAGGACATAGAGAACAGGTGGCGAGCAATTATGGTTAACCACGGGGAACAAGGGAGGCGGGGAAAACACAAACAGGCAGACGTGGTGAGCAGTCACCCTCCCAACACACACACCCACACCAAAAAGACAGGTGATTAGCCCCGAGACCCGACACTCTACCTCTCAAGCTGCCCCGAACATATGTCTCCCCAGAATAAGGTGTAGACGACAATATGCTGATGATATGCTGATCAAGCTCCACATCTGAGATTGAAGTAAATCCCCCATAGTCGTCCAGCCTTAGTTCTCTTCTGCGATTAAATAATGTCCGGACACTGACACAGAACATTTGTGAAATGGTGGTCCAACTGAAACCAAGATCTCGCAAATTTTCCAGCTGACTCCTTGAAATATGGTACCTAGTAAATGAAGACAATGCTATATGTAAATACGTATACATGATACATTATTAAAAATAAGTTCCAAAAGAGGGGTTTTGTATAGTGATGCCATAGAAGAACCAAATTTTGTTCTCCAAAGAACCGTTCAATGAACAATTTATTTAAAAACCATTATTTTTCTTTGTGTGAAGAACATTTTTATAATCTAAAAAAATATCATAATTTTTATATCAATGATTACATTGTAGTAAAAATGCAAATTCCTGATATCAATAATTAAATTGTTGAAATGTCATTTCTTGATATCAACAATTGAATTGCTACTAGTAAAAATGTTCATTCGTGATATCAGAAACTAACATTGTCATTAGTGACAATCAAATTATTGACATCAAAAATTAACATTGTTATAGTAGCAATGTAATTGTTGATATCAAGAATAGATATTTGCTTTTGTAACAAAGTAATTCATTATATCAAAGATTATGATTTTTACAAGTATTTGTATTTCTGATATGTGAAATTGGGATTTCAGCCTATGGTGACATTTCACAAGTGAAAATACAATTACAGATATCAAGAAATATAGTTTTTACAGGCTATAGTGGAAATGTAATTCTGTCATTTTAAAACAAAGCACTTTAAATAGTGAAATGCTGATATGAAGATTTAACATAGTTAAAAGTGGAAATGAAATCCTTTATATCAAGAACTGAATTGTTGATATCAATAGGCTTAATTAATATCCTGAGCCTCTGTATATTGCCATAAGCCTCATCCCTTACGAAACTTGACCATGGTTTGACAACAAGTAAAACCAAAAGAGCATGGTTATTGTATTTAAAACACGGTTACCACAAATTAACCATGGATTTGCAAAAAAAAAAAAAAAAACATGGGCAATTTTCGTAAGGGAAGCTGTTGCGGCGAGACGCAACGCTACTCTTTCTCGCCTGGCAAAATATTCATACTCAATAATAGAATGCATTACCTTGGTCTTCCTGGATAGCTTGTTCGTACTACTTCAGCTGACATTATGTTGTGATGGGCTTCCTGTGTAGTCTCGATCTGAGATAGCCGGTCGAAAACAGAATTTACCATGTCATTGAGTAATGCACAAAGACTTGATAGGAGATGTAGCACATTTCCATGTGCCGCTGGAAAATCATTTAGAGCTATCATAAAAGCCATAATGATATTGACATGGTCTTCAAGATGTCTTGAGGTTCTTTCGAGAATGCAGAGATTTTGTTGTTCATGTGAAAAACGGTAAAGGAAGCTGTCTAATTCTAAAAAATACTGATAAAAGTCTGCCATTTTGATAAAACTGTGAGGGACCCTTTGGCTTTCAGTGTATGGCCAGCAATAGGCCTAAATTATGTGTAGGCTCACGGATTGTTATATATTCACGGGGTTACATTTATATATTCACTATTTATATCTATATAATAACAATTATAACTATATATTCAGATTTACATTTATATAATCAGAGTTATAACTATATATTCAGGATTACATTTATATATTCAGATTTACATTTATATATTCAGAGTTATAACTATATATTCGGGATTAACATTTATATATTCAGGGTTATAACTATATATTCAGGATTACATTTATATATTCAGAGATATAACTATATATTCAGGATTTACATTTATATATTCACAGTTATAAATATATATTCGGGATTTACATTTATATATTCAGGGTTATAACTATATATTCAGGATTACATTTATATATTCAGAGATATAACTATATATTCAGGATTTACATTTATATATTCAGAGTTATAAATATATATTCGAATTTACATTTATATATTCAGATTTACATTTATATATTCAGAGATATAACTATATATTCAGGATTTACATTTATATATTCAGAGTTATAAATATATATTCAGGATTTACATTTATATATTCAGAGATATAACTATATATTCAGGATTTACATTTATATATTCAGAGATATAACTATATATTCAGGATTTACATTTATATATTCAGAGATATAACTATATATTCAGGATTTACATTAATATATTCAGAGGTATAACTATATATTCAGGATTTACATTTATATATTCAGAGATATAACTATATATTCGGGATTTACATTTATATATTCAGGATTTACATTTATATATTCAGAGATATAACTATATATTCAGGATTTACATTTATATTCAGGATTTACATTTATATATTCAGAGATATAAATATATATCCGGGATTTACATTTATATAATTGGTTATTCGTATATATATATATTCAGGATTACATTTATATAACTATATATAGCCTACTTTATATTCATTACTATATATTCAGAGTTATAACAATAATGGAGTGATAACTTGATGATGGAAGTGCAATAATTCAAATGAATGTCCCCCCCAAAATTTTTTTTTTAATTAAATGGGGGGGGGGGGGTGTATTCTTAATTGCCGCCCTAGACGGCTGCCTAGTTCGCCTATAGGCACGCCGCGCGCCGGCCCTGCTTGCATGTTTATCACTTTTAAAAGTGGTTTATGAAACTTCAAAGGGTTTTCTTTAAAATTACACCAATATTGTGTATTTTGGGTATGGGAAGCTTTTCAATTTGGGTAGGCCAAATCCAGACAGAAATCCCTCAAAATGGTCTCAGAATTTAAGAGGTTAAACAAACTCCTAATAGCTATACTGCCTAAAGGTTTGCCAATACAACTTTGGATAATATCATTAATAACAACATAAAGTCGCATCAGTGTAATGACAATGTTCTTTGCATGAAAACACTTCAATTAGCAGAATTATATTCGTATAGAATGAGATGTAAAGAAACAGTGGTGGCCACTATCGTAATGAACTGTCATAAGGTATAGCTAGTGCTCCAGACCAACCATACGAACTAATGACTTACAGAAGGTATTCTTAACGTTTCGGGAAACACCAATTAAAGTTAAGGTAAAGCCTGAGTTATAACTATATATGATATATGATATATATATATGATACTAACATGAGTTCAACACTGTTGTTAAGCATATGGTGCATTGTTTTTTGTTTTAACTTATGTCATAGCCAAAAGCTTCCAAGTCACAAATCAACAGTATCTATGTCACACTCAAATATTTTCATATTCTGGATGCATAAAGTAAGCTGTAGTTCTTCACATAAATTATGTATATGTTCAACTAATCTTTGATAACTAAAAAGTGCTCAAATAGTTCTTGTAATATATATATATATATATATATATATATATATATATATATATATATATATATATATATATACGTATATATACATATATATACATATATACGTATATACGTATATACGTATATATACATATATATACATATATATATATATATATATATATATATGTGTGTGTATATATATATATATGTGTGTGTATATATATATATATATATGTGTGTGTATATATATATATATATATATATATATATATATATATATATATATATATATTACAAGAACTATTGGAGCACTTTTTAGTTATCAAAGATTAGTTGAACATATACATAATTTATGTGATGAACTACAGCTTACTTTATGCATCCAGAATATGAAAATATTTGAGTGTGACATAAATACTGTTGATTTGTGACTTGAAAGCTTTTGGCTATGACATAAGTTAAAACAAAAAACAATGCACCATATGCTTAACAACATGTTAGTATCAGAGGAAATATACTGTAAATCAGTGAAAATGATCTGAAAGGTATACAAGAGATCTCATAAAGCACATATTGGCATTCTCTAAATCTGTTGTGATTATAAAACTGCACAATGTTTTTATAGAATAAAAAAATACCCTACCAATATCGATTAATACTCATTAATGCCACAATAGTCACAGCCTTCTGCTTTTATTGAGTACATTTCTCTCGTGAGGATCGCCGTTCATAAGTGCAGAAACGCATTCGTTTTCTTTATTCTTTCTCCTCATTACATGATATCCTGTTTATTACTTAATCTCCTCTCTGATGCTTATGATAATTTTACTTGATTTTATGTGGCCTTGAGACGTTATATATCAGAGTCGTAACACATCCCTTCATTAGCGTTTACAGCTGTGCTACTATAAATGTGTGGCCCTGTTCATCATTGTTATGATGGCATGTCAGCAAAAGAGCTCCGCGGCTGCTGAAAGGCTCTTGTAAAAGAACGTTTGCATTAAGGGGCTACCGGTTATGGAACTTTAATTGCCTGATTGTCCACGGCAAGAATGGGCTGCTGTCTTGTGAATGGATGGCCAATAAGGCATAGACGGCCCCTTGGGGCATAAGCCTACCTGTCAGCGCCTGCTTTATACTTCAATGCCAGGCCTCGTTGTCCCCTACCTTGTATTGTGAGTTAAGAGTCTTGAATTCAAACTCGGATAAAAGTTTGGTCATTGCTTAGTGAAAGCAGGGGCGGACTGGCCATCTGGATTACCGGGACTTTTCCCGGTGGGCCGCTAGCCAATGTGGGCCGGCCCACCCTGTACACAAATATATATATATATATATATATAATTTTTTTTTTTTATTGACGGAAATCATAATATTACATCTCTTTTCTACGCAAATGGATGAGTGAGTCGATCGCGCAGCCAACAAGCGCGTTTTCGTCTAATTTAGAGAGAGACAGATTCATCTGGTACAGCGAATTTCTCTGAGCAGCAGGCCACTGTAGGCCTATACGTTCACTTAAAACATAACCGACTGTGTTTACGAGAATACTTGCAGAGACAATTATTTTGAAATAATTGTGTGTGTATTTGTTCATTCAGAAGTTACGATACCCAAAAGATGAATTAATTCTTTGTACGCGCATTGTCTGAAATGCTGCTCACAGCGCGTGCTTTGAACGAGTGCGCGCAAGCTTCGAACGCGCGCAAATTGTTTAAAAAAGTTGAATCAGCAAGATTTAGAAACAAGTGAAAACGATCAACTACGATACATTTCACCCCTCCAAGCGAGTGAACAACGCAAATTTTAAATCGCTATTCACGATAGCCCGTCGGGAAGAGCAGTGATACATTTTGGAGCCCGACTGCAAAACACAATAGCCCCTGGACATCGGGCTAGCGATTTTGCGAGCCCTGCACCTCAGATCTATCCAGTTTGTGAACCACTGGTTTCCACAATGTTTTCGTTAAACAAAATAAATGATTATTTAAAAAGATTTACTCAAGAGAATAATCTGTTCACGAATCGGATCATGAACTTATATTACCGCATATTCATGCATCTGTTAACTGAATGCAAAGTGTGAGTTCTAGGAGAATGTTTGTCTCGTGATGAACATGTATCGCTCACTAGGAGTCGCTAAATGAACAGCTGCAGCACGCAGGTTATCTTTTTTTTTTTTTTTTTTTTTTTCAATGGAGGATCAGTTGCCCTATTGGTTAAAATCCCCAAACAGTATACTTAAATATCAAATAAATAAATTACATCAAAACAGGGGCATTTGCGTTTTGATGTGGTGGGCTGCTGTGGGCCAGAAAGTCCAGGGCCACTTTTTGGTCCCAGTCCGCCCCTGAGTGAAAGTAATTGCCATATGGCAGCGATTAAATCATATCAGAACTCTGATTAGTCCCACAGTCCCTCACCTGTTCTATGACTGCTCTTCTACTCAATGGAATCTCTGTAGATGAACTGTCAAGACTACTGTGATTAATTTAATTTAGGCTAGGCTGGCCACTAGTAAAATACATATCTGTGAAATACAATCAAAATATTTGTGTAAAACTGGAAACTAGATATATGCCCAAACAAATAATTGTGCATTCTCTTTTTCAAAAAGGCCTGGATGCAGATAACGTTGCAGAAATAGCAACACAATATCTTCTCAATGCGTTCTTTTAATCTTACAAAAGCTGCACAGTTTAAAAGTGAAGTATGGCAAAGAACTTTGATCCAAAGTGTGATTATGGCAATATGAAGAGGAACTCCCCACCTTCCTCAGTAATTAAATGAGTAATTGCTCTAATGATAACATCGGTAGGGGGTTAATGTTGGATTCTGGTCAGCAAATTTAATCCCATCACATTTCCTGAGAGAAACAAAAGACAGAAAAGAAAAGGACTGCTCCAGACAACTTATGAATGCTTTATTTCAATATTATGAGACTTCAGCATGTGGACATTTACAGAAATCATTGTTAAAGAAAAGCAACTGCATAAAAAATGACTCTTTAGGGAGAAGATCAGGCTAAATTCTTATAATTAGCTCTAATTAGCATGCTGAGCATTAGCTGTTCGGCGGTTTGCGCTCTCTGAAAGTTGTGTCAATAAAATCATCCTCTTTAAAGCAGCACTGCTACAGCTAATGACATTCAGACAGACATCCTTAGCTGTCACGTTTAGTGTCACGACTCACACTGTATTTTGAGCTTGAAGTGAATGGCATTCAGCTGGCCATACGATCTCAACATGTCAGCCCCTGCAGGCGACCCACTCCATATAAAATAAATCAGCATTTGTTAGGCTATTGATGTGACCTAGAGTGTATTTTATTATATATTATTTTAAACATACAGTATATTTCAGAAACTTTATGGTTTGTAGTGTACTTCAAATCTTAAAAGTATATTTTTTATTTTTTTAACTGTAGAGATGATACAATAATAGCAAATAAAATACTCAAGTACAGCTAAATAGAGTACATGGATATTTTTCTTAAATTTTACAGTTGTACTTTTTTATTATTATTATTTATTTTACTCAAATTTTTATAAATCTGTTTTACACAAGGTACAGAAAAAAATGTCCCTATTAAACCCATTAAAATAAACATTTAATCCCAGTGCCATTTAAGCATAAAATAATGCATTATTTGCATCATCTCTTCTCTTTCATTGTTGACAAGGCTTTAACATTTGTAAGAATTTGTCTTAAAATTAGTTTTACTATGTTCCTCTTGATAGTATGGTTTTCTCAGGTTTGGCCCTTAGAGCATGTTTTTCCTGCTTTCTACATTTCCTGAAAAAAAAAAGATATCTTTTTATAATAGTTTTGTTTTTTAAACATTGAAATTTCTGTTCTCTAAGGACCTAAACATTTTTACTTAGATTAAAACATGATTTAAAATCCCTTAGCCATGCTATAAAGAAGTACGGCGGTGTCAGTCAGTGGCCGTGGGAGGGGCCTAAGTAATGTGATGTCACACTGCTCAGAGATTCAAAACGGCACATCTAATGAGACTGATTTGGTTTGATGGGGATTAAGACATAAGGAGTGGGTGGATTTTTTATCATTTTAGGGTGGTTGCGTTCATACACTGCTAACACACATTTCTGTCCAAACCAAGTGGATTTTGAATATGTGCCCTTTAATTTAGTTTAATGCACAACTAATCGTGCATTATCCCTTACATAAATGAAATAAAAATAAAAATGTAAATTATTAAAAAGTATATTTTAATTTACCATACTTGTCAGAACATTCAGCAATACATTTTAACCATATTATAAAAACAACATAATTATGAAATTACATATAAAGACACATGTAAGTCCTACTTAAGTCAAATAATAACTAATTGCATTTCATATAAATTGAAACTATAATACATTTTTATTTAATTGCAATTAACATTCAATTAAGTGTACAAAAACATTACATTTAAGTGTATTTATAAGTGCTCTTTTTAAAGTATGCTAAAGTGCACTTTGTTTTAATACTAAGTGGTACGATTAGTCTTTCAGATGACCCACCCACTTGAAAAATATAGTTTTAAACACCTCTCCAATTAAGCATGTCTAAAAAAAAAATAGCTTAAAATTTCATTCATGACCCACAGTATTACAAAAATAATCATCCAAATCAAGATTATGTAAGCTCACAATCACAGATCACTCTATTCAGTAGCATGCATTGCAGCAGATAAAGAGAGACGTGAGCAGTATTCAATGAGGGGAACAGGCACTGAGACATCGCCCTGTCTCAGAGACTGCTTTGCAGTATTAAGACGGGCATACCATCTGATAGTGTGTGATGTCCCTCAGTCATCATTACAGAAGACAAACGGCTACATAGGCTCTCAGGAAGTATCAAGAGGGAAGAGATTTACTAGTATGCACCATCATTTCTGATAATGGCATCAAAGGCACAGAAATAGTATGATTCAATGAAAGAATGCGGTGGAACCTGAGGGAGATGCATTTGCAATGATTCAATAAATAGTACCACAGCTCATATATAAAAAAATAATAAATAAAAAGTGTTCTCACCCACAACTCTACATGTTTTGCATGGGATTCTGGGATATGGCTCATGGATAATGTTGTCCTCTGCTCTGGGTAAAGTAAAGCCATGTTCCCCTCTTTCCCCTTCTTACATCAGATTGCACTCACCCTCCCAAGCAGTAGCCACCCTTACATGCCAATTACAAAGGCCAAAATGATACAGAAGCACATGTAAATCATGAAGTCGCCACCTCTTAGTGGTGCTGGCCTTTTGATTTGTTTCACTTCTACAAACTTTGTACAAAATTACTGACATGAGGTGAATACAGGTCTGCACAAACAGCAGTGATAATAAGGCCCCTTAGGAAAATACACAATGTCCGATGTCTGACTGTGTAGACTAACAAACAATGGGTACAGCATGATAAAATGGTCACACTTTCAGTGGAAGAGAGACTCAGATAATCACACTCTCACTAAGGGGGGGAAATAGCACCAACACTTGCCAAAGCATGTAATTATAGAAGATACTAAACTTTGTCAGACTGCATCCATCTGGGTTCAGCCAAACCATTCTGATGCCCAATATGGTGCTAGGCTGTAATTAATGCAAACGTCGCAGCATGTTTAATGAAATCTACCATTCTGAAAAAAATGCTGAGAACAGAAGGGGTTGAACAAAGAGATTAGCCGTCTGCCCACGGGGAAACGTTAGGGAAAAAAAAGAAACTCTTGGACTAGGGATCTAGCGGAGGTGAGGACACAACAGCCATCGATAGGAATGCTATCGATGACTTACTGTAGCTTTGAAATGTCTCTGATGTAGTGAGAAGTGAGGGAGTAGTTTGGAGTCTGTTTGGGGGGGGGGTAAGGGATAGAGAAACCACAATGCAATAAAAGGAGAAAAAGGGTGTCGAGAGAGAGAGAGACAGAGTAATAGAATAAAGGCTAGATAGAGCAAAGTGATAGAGAGGCAGCAATCGAGAAATGGGAGAATAAATGAAGGGTGAAAAGAAAAAGGGGTGTCTGAATGAGGGAAAGCTAACAAGCAGAGGAGCTACTAAGAAGGAAGGATAAAGAGGGCACAGCCGGAAGCTCTGAAGGAAGAGGAGCAAATGGTTTTGGCTAAAGAGAACAGACATCAAAAGGGAGAGGAGCAGCCAAGTAGTCAAGCAGGCTCTGAAAGTTAGTTAGATTGTAGGGCGACATGGCAGAGATGGAAGCTGGCAGCTTTCGGCTGATGCCTGCCAATGGAGAGTCCTCTGTTCCCCACCAAGACACCGCTGAGGACAGCAGTAAGAGTCTTGGATTTAATCAGAACATTATGCACTAACATAAGTCCATAAAATTTGATGCAAGCTCCCAGGTTTTATGGTCTTGCGCCATATTTCTTTTCTCAATTTTGGCCATCATTCATCTCGGTGTCAAAAGTGGCGTGGGTCATTTGTTAAGAAGAAAATATTTAATCAAAACTTGAAATGTCCAGTATCATATATATTTCCATAGATTTAAGAGATTTAATAGATGGACTGCTTATTTTTTTCCTCATTAAAAACAGTTTGAGATATTAAAGATTAGAAGAGTATTATATTATAAATAAATAAATATAATTCAAAATTATTAAACTATTAAATACAGTTCTAGATTATTATTATTACTGTGTTAATCAATAAAAATGTATCATATAATAATATATAATTTAGAAATACACACAAATGAAATTAATAATAATTATCATAAATATTTTAAGATAATGCTGTGAATAACAATATTTGAGGTCTGTAAGTTTTTTTGGTTTGTTTTATTTTTGAAAGAAGTCACTTATGCTCACCAAGGCTGCATTTAATAGATTAAAAATACAGTAAAAACAGTAATAATTGTGAAGCATTATTACAATGTAACATGTATGTTTTCTATTTAAATATATTTAAAATATAAATGTATTCATTCAATTTTGATATGTAAATATATTTAATTTATTTATGTGCTGGTAAAGCTAAATTGACAGAACGAACACACCAATTTTGTACTTAAGATGCGCTTTCTACACATTGCTGGTTTCATAATTTATTTCGTGAAACATCTGAAGTTCTAACATGCTCTTCTTGTATTGCTACACATGCAAATGCATGAAATGGATTGCTGCAGTCATCCCTCCTGAAAGACAGTGCCAAAACAATTTAAAGCCTGAGGTCAAATCTATTGTTGCACAAATAATGCTTTCCACATCAATGAAGTATTACCAAGCTATTATTACACGCAGAGTTAGCTCTTGAGGTTGGTTTCGTCCATTGACAGAATTAACATAATCATATTTTTCAGATCCATAGTTCACATAATGGCAATTATGCTAAGCAAGGAAGACACAACATTCTGTCGGTTACTTGTGACTGCCTAAAACTAATAATTAATTGTAAAACACTTTCTAGTCCTCCCCTGCAGCGATGTCCCAATTCAGCGAACATGTGTGATGTGTTATGGTGTACCCTCCAGACTCTAAGACGAGATTTTATTCTTTAAAAATTTAACTATGTAAATAAACTAGGAAAATTGTTACTTTGCAAGATTGAATAAAATAAAAATAAAAAAGTGTGTGTGTGTGTGTGTGTGAGTGAGTGTCAGTGTTGGGGAGTAACTAGTTACATGTAACTTAATTACGTAATTTAATTACAAAATAAAAATAACTGTAATCAGTTACAGTTACTAAGAAAAAATGAGTAATTAAATTACAGTTACTTCTGAAAATTTTAAAGATTACAGTGGGGATTACATTTGAATATTTACACACATCCACATACAGATGTAATTGATTTCTTTCCCAAATTGAACTGACTATTCTGAGACGTACGGCCCTATAATTTCCGCGATGCAGAAACATAGTCTGGTTAGTAGAATCCAGTCATAAAAACGGGATTGCTATTGCCTAACACGGACGGAATATGCCACATTTTGGACAAATATATCAAAAGTACACTTGAATCAAAGCATATGCAAAGTTTTAATATTTGCTATAAATTCAGAGACAAAGGTTACTGTTGTTAAACCATGCCACAAATTTACATATTTATTTATTTAAAAATAAATACAAATGGTAATCCATTTGCAATAATAATAATTAAAAAAAACATGGTTACTGTACTTTTACGTAATAAAAGCAGTTAATTTTTGTGAGGGAAAAACATGACTCATGTTCAGTATTAGGATTTTATATTGTAGTGATGCACTCAATTTGACATGTAGGCAATTTAGAAAGTATAGTTTTGTTAAATCTTGAGTGTTAAAGTCATGAGGTAGATGGATAACAGCAAAATAAAGAGACTGAAAAGAAAAAAGAAATGAAGTGAAGGTGAAGTTCAGGAGAGAACTTTTAATTATTTTGCATGTCCCCAAACTAAAGATTTAAACCTTTTTTTATATCAGGTCCATACAAAAAATAGTGTTGTCCATGAATTTGTTTGTATGAGTTTGAGATTTCCCGGTCTGAAATTTTATCCCAGTCCGCCCCATGTGGAAATTAATGAAGCAGACATGCAGACATGTGTTCAAATTTGATCATCTTAATTCAAGTGATGAAGGATTGTAAAAGTCTGACAGTATTGAGCACTGCTGTAAGGTTAAACCTGAATGGTGTAAATGTTTGAAGATGATTAACAGTTGCAAATAAACATTTATTGGAGATTTTGAAAAGTAATCAAAAAGTAATCAAAAGTAATTAGTTACATTACTTTAATAAAGTAATTGAAAAAGTTACACTACTATTACATTTTAAATAGGGTAACTTGTAATCTGTAACCTATTACATTTCCAAAGTAACCTTCCCAACACTGGTGAGTGTGTGTACATATATACAGCTTAATATTTAAATTACTAAAATTAACTTATGAACATTAAATATAAAAAAAAATGACAAAAACCATCTTGTGTATACTTAATGGAAACTGAAAATGTTATGTTCCACTCCAGTACCCTCTTAATAAGCAGGCAATCACCTACCAGTGTTGTGGCACTATTACAAGCCCCCTCTGCCCCCCGGCTTTGGTTGGTCGGAAAGATAAGACAGCGAGGGGAGGCTCTCATCTCTACTGAACTTACATAAGGAGGATGAAGTCCAGCACTAATTATCGCTGCTTTACCCTCATCCGGCAGAGCAATTCATCAATATACAGCCAATCTGTTGTGCGCTGTATACAGCCACGGCACTAGGAATGGCTGGCTTTTCTAACCACCAAACAGAGGGGAAGCAGAAGGAGGTGAAAAACTGTGTAGTCATCACAAAATGGGATTGTACGATTTCAAGAGCAGCAAATAGAGAGGCACATCAGTAATTGTCAGATACTTACAAAAGCTGCACAACCACAAGCAGTGATGTAAAAAGCATTTGCGCTGGACTTGTTGGAATGTGAATGGTTACAAGAAACCAATGGACAAGTAGAGCAGACCTGAGAGAGGAAGTAAAGTCATTTGTATTATTTAGTCAGCTGATCTAGAATCCTACACTGACATAAAGTATAACAGAGGGGCGAATTAGTCAATGCACCTGCAAGGTCAAAAAAGCATGAGTTTCAAATTTAAACCTGATTAATAAATGAATTCCAATTCAAATGCCCTGAGCTTAGTTTGACCTTATACAATTCAGAGAAAAGTCTATTTTAATTATGATAATAAATGTTGCATTCCAAAGCCAGATGGATGTCTCAGAGGATTCTCATGATCTCTTTGATTGTTTTTCCCCTGTTTCTACTTTCAATTATTGTTTAGTGTAATAATTTAATGTAATGCAGCTGTATGGCCTGGAGCCCCAAATTAATTTTGCTTTCCAGTCTAGGTTATCACTATTTTTTGCAGTTACTGAAGTCCACCAGGGGACAGTGACTGTGGAAACAGGAGACCATTTTACAAGAACTTATTTTGTAAAAATCCAGTTTCTGTGCATGAAATGCAATTAAAATGTTGTGGTGTTCAAATCAGATCTGCCCTTGTAGTTAGAGCCCTATGATTTCTGTTACATTGAAAATGCAGATGAAATTGGGGTATGCTGTACAATGTCAAAAATCACATAAATCAAAAGTGAAGTTGTAACTTTAAACCATCACTAAAATAAAGTCATTTTCATTTCTCCACAAGCTGTGAGAACCTAGAAGATTACGAAATGATTGAACATCATGACTGTAGTGACCTTGATTGATTAGGCCTAGCTGTTGATTAATGATCCATAATGAGGCTTAATGTGCGATTTTTAATAGATTTTTTTTTAATTGGCAGAAACATCACCATGCAAAATCTATTTTATGATTCATTTGGTGATTAATAAACTTCTAATATCTGGGGACTGTGGTCAATCATGATGATTGTCCATTTGCTTTGGGTAAATAGGACTTCGATGCTGCCTAAGACTGACAGCTTGAAAGAATCACGGGAACTACAAAAATTCAAGTTATTTCTGTTCAAGCTGGTTTGTGAGAATCTCTCAGCATTAAGACTCTGAAGTATGAAGCATCTTAAAATAAATTGATAATTTAGAAAATTGAAATGTGAAAATAAACACTGATTTAAGTAATAATGGATGATAAAAAAAAAAAATTATAATAATATAGCACTGAGCCTTAATAAAATCTCAATAAAAGAACCCAACCCAAAAAAATGAGATTACCAAGCACTTTGTTGTCTCCAATGAACTATATTTTTTAATTTTATTATTAGCAATAATTTTCGAGCAGGCAAAGCAAAATGAAAAGGCCATGGTATCTTGAATATTGAATAACTTGTCAATAGCAACATTCCTCTCAAGGTTTAAGCTCCTGCCCCTATCCTGTTCTGTTATCGATGACAAATGAAGTCAAGGTTCCAGAGGGAGTCATAACCTTCACGTCCTCCGAATAGTGCACTCGCAGTTACAAATACCGTAAATAAACCAAAGCTTCAGAAATCCAGGTGTTTGTCGATAAGTGCCACTCATGGCAAATGTTAAATGACCCAGTGGAACATCAAACAAAATGTCAATGAAGCTTTCTGGGAATCCCTGGCTGGTGTTGCTTATATTTGTTATTTGCACAAGTCCATTGCTTTGCTTTAGGTCGAGAACTCTCTAGGCTCCCCTTTATCCTTAAAGATTTTTTCAGTATAATAAGATCTGTGTCACTCTGGCACAGGACCACCGACGGAGTAACTTAAGACTAAACTGTTTTTACTCTTCTAATTTAAGCACATATCAGCAGAGCATTTCTGCCACTGAAGTGAAATTAGTCAGCAGATGGCACTAGCAGTCTTTGAAGATGCATTGGATTCTAAATAAACGTTTGCTAATGAGTCATTAGTTAAGCTGTTTTCTAGCATATTGGTAGTTAGTTGATCGACAGATTTTAGCTCTCAAATGAAGGCAACGCTAATGTGCCAACAGTGCCCCCTTGTGAACGAGGTCTGCAATTGTTAAAAACTGTACCAAGGAAACAGAATGTGCTTTAAGGAAAATTCTATCAGTATACAGCCAAATGATTTGCTAAAATGTAGATTAGCAAGATGATAATGCACCATTAAAAATATTATATGGAGAAATATATAGAAACATTAGCTAATTTAATTGTTATTGAAGAAAATTTAAAATCAGCCACTTATCACAGCTGCTTTTATATTTATACAAAATCATTTTCATATAATTAAAAAAAGGTTCATTAATATAAAATACTAAATCAAACATTCATGTTAACTTGTGTTTTGGCAACTTAGTAGTCTCTTTGGGTTCTTGAAAGGCACTATATAAATAAAGCTATTAAATATAATTATTATTACTAAATAAAATAAATTTGCAAATAAAATTATTATTACTGTTAGTTAAATAACAGTGATATCCTCAAAACATTTTAGATAGAAAAAAAAAATCTCAAAATTGTTGATATTCCTATAAAAAGAAAATATAAGTGTATAATTCAAGAGATGAGATGTCATGAGATGCCTTTAGGAAACAGCTGCTATATTTACTTCATAAAAAAGGTTCTTATACTTACTTATAGCTATTCATTTGTTTTTCAAGTCTTCTAACCAGCTGACAAATGCTTTTGTTCATGTGTTGCTTGTATGCTCATGTGAGAGACTCAAAGTTACAGGCAGGCTGTCTTTACTATCTAACTATCTACTATCTAACACCTGCGCAAAGCCACCTGTCTACTCTAACAGGGCTGTGCTAACAGGCTTTTGCGGTGACATACCATCAATTCAAGAAGGGCAAAGCAGACTTTCGACAACCACAGAAGCTGACAAAAGCAAGCCGGGAAAGGACAATGTCCTCACGTGAATAACAAAAGCTAGCACTCAGTGGGAATTCTTATTTTAGCTTTAACAGGATCGAGAAGTGCTGTTCACCATTCTGACACTGTTTGTACCTGGCTGGCACATGTCTGATTCTGATGAAGGTGTCACAGGTCATGTGTAGCGTGGGGTGTAGGGTGACATAGTTCCACTGTCAGGCACATCCCACCGCTGAGAGCAGCAGATGAGATGTACTGTATGTTGTCACAATGCCACTACACTATTGATTACTGTGTCTAAAAAGGGCAAAGGTGAAGATGAAGTCATGCAATGATTTAAAGTGTTTGAAAATTTAATTTGGAGGTTTGCCTGCAGTCTCTAAATGTTGTGGGTTGTTTGATATTGTGGTAGTTCTGCAAGACAAATGATTTGTTTAGCAGTATTGGAAATCCTCTTGTTCCGATACAGTGATTCTAATATCAAGTAAGACCAACATTTTTTTAATCTAACCTAACTTAAAGGGATAGTTTACACAAAAATGAAAATGACCTCATGATTTACTCACTCTCAAGCCATAGGTGTATATGACATTCTTATTTCAGACAAATACAATCGGAGTTATATTAAATAATGTCCAGGCTAATCCATGCTTTATAATGGGAGTGGATGGTAGCCCAAAATAAGTCCAAAAAAAAAATGCATCCATCCATTATAAAAGAAGTCCACACGGCTCTCGGGGGTTAATAAAGGTCTTCTAAAGGGAAGCGATGCATTTGTGTAAGAAAAAATCCATATTGACACCTTTACAAACCTTAATCTCTTGCGTCCGCTAACTGTCGTTCACACATTTACAAGAGAGTAGTGTCCAGCGGATGATGTACGTAGATGTTTATATATATATATATAAGTGAAAACCTCATATACTTTAGATAAGTATGATTTAATGCTTAAGGAAATTCCTTTGACCATTTTCATTTTTAAAAAGATTATTTTTTTTATTATATATATAAAAAATAATGAACTATATATAACTCCATAACAATATCTAATACAGTTTATAAAACTAACCTGCAGTTGTGATGGAGATTGTCCCCTTTTTTAAAACAGCCAATAGCCTTTTAGTTTATAGCAAAACCCTGAACCTGCAAGAGAAAAAAATGCTAATATAAAACACCAAAAATAAGGCTTTAGTCAACTTTTACAGACTCAGGATCTATCAAACATGAACTCAAAGCCACAAAACTCAAATTTTGAATTCACAGTGTCAATAGTTCTTACTTCAGTACAACTCACTTAATTCACATATTCCCATCCCATCTCAGTTGGATCTTACAGTGTGACTGCGATCCAACTCGATGCCTATTAGCATTGCCCCGGGCAAAACTAATGGTCTGGTCATATGGACAAGAGTGGGTAATGTGCTAGGGATATCCATGCCCCATCAGTCATATTTGAAGGAGGGAACAAATATGTGGCTGAGTCTCAATAAAGTTAGCTTTGACTCTCATACACAACTGATTTCTTCTCTCTGGAAGAAAATGGGAAATCTGGGACGCCTGCTTGCCCCACACAGCTGCACCTGAAATCACGATAACCCTGACACTTCCAAGCACAACACCACCTAACTTTCCTTTCCAGCAGCAGACACCCTTACTTTATTGTCTTGAACAAAATAAACACCCCTCCAGGGATTTTTACTTGAAATTGTTCCTGCCTTTATCAGTGGGGTAAGTTTCAGCAAACAAATCATGTCACAGATATCTTATGTTGGGTAAGGACAACTTTGCAAATAATTTTGTTCATTGTACCCAAATAATTTTTATTTTTTTATTGGAAATTTCCATAAATAGCACTTTGGGATTTTAAAAAAAAATCCTGCATTCTTCCTTTTTTTCCTTGCTTTTAATTGTTCTAGAAAAAAATTCACTCTCGCAGTATTTCATAGTGATGAAATGATGGGAATTTTTTTTTATTTGCTTGTTTGTGTGTTTTTTTTGGGGGGGACAATATCTGGGAATATGTCCATATATGGTTATTTTCTCAACTTATCAAAACTAAAAAAAAAAAAGTTTGACTATGCAAATGACTCAGTATGCAAATGACTCAACTTGAAGTGGCATCTACCAATGGGAGTGAAACAGAGCTCATGAGATTCATATCCTGTTAGATACTGTAGCTGGGTGTAGCCAATGCTGTTAAAGTCATGATGTATTGTGACATGTATCTGAATATGTCTCTGCCCACATATTAAAATGTAATAATCAAGATTATGCATGAAAACTGTATCAGATGTTGTTGCCATTCAGAGTTTGATCCATACATCCTTTTCACAATACATAATGCACTTCTGCAGTTTATTGTCCCTTACAAACACTTTCCTCTGCACAATCATAGATTTACTGGCAAGAAAGAACTCATGTACTGTTCTACAACTGTAAGTAAGTTTCTATATATACTATAACTTTTCAAAAGGCAGCCAGTTACATAGCCTACTAATAACTTTAGAGTGGCTGAGAACTGTATGAACATCATTAAAGACCAACAGGGCAGTAATTTAATCACTGTGTGGTCAAAATCCCTTTAAGGCAAGTCCGTTCACTCTGCAGCCATATTCATAACACCCACAGGCAGCTATTTCTAGAAATGCATTATGCAAGTACAAGTCTTATGCAGGCTACTTGAATGTGGTAAGACTGAAAACGAAATAACTTTGTTGAAATGACATTTAAATAAAATATTACAAATACGAAATAAAATATCACAACAGTTGTGTCATAAATAGCTTTTTATACACACACACAGACTAGAGTAAACAATATAGTGCTTGCACTTTTAAAGGGAAGGTTCACCCAAAAATGAAAAGTATGAAAAGAGTTTCTTAATCGGAAATTGGACGTGAACGACATCTCAGGTCATATTTACTACTGGGAAATTCTGAAATAATTTTGATACCAGAGTTTCCGAGTTGGGTGGGTCATAAACTTTTAACATGGTGGAGGGGACAACCACTGCTGCTGTCAATGCTGTTCTCACAACAACTACATCTCTTTGTTTTGTCACTAAAGTAGTGTATTTATAGGCTAGATATGAACAATCATTTGAAGCATGTATGTTTTATTAGCAGTGAAA
Organism: Carassius carassius; assembly: GCF_963082965.1. NCBI lineage: Eukaryota > Metazoa > Chordata > Actinopteri > Cypriniformes > Cyprinidae > Carassius > Carassius carassius. The sequence goes on from NC_081764.1 coordinate 12,490,427, forward strand.
TTCCAGAATTGTCAGCAAACTGCATGTACTGTATAGCTCAGTGAATATGATTGTCAACCAACAGGATGCTGCATTTTATTCTTTCGCACTTGAATGTGACAAGCTCGTAATCATGACTTCATAAGTAGGAAATAGGACATTTTCCGATAGCACGTGAAGGCAGCATAAAACACTACGGTAGGAAAATATCTTATTACAGACTGGGTTAGACGGCATGATAAATTGTGTTTAAGGAGTTTCGAAGAATTTCAATTTGAATGAATTAATCCTTTAACTTGACTACACTAATTTCATTTTAAAAAGTTTACTTGCTGAGTTGCTGTTTGCCACACATTAGCATTTAAATCCTGCACCACACCCCACAAGGCTTGTCATAATTAATAACCACAAATGTGTCTGTGCTGACTCATTTATTTTATTATCATATTCTCATGAAGATATTAAACCCACTGAAAGACCATTAGCAGCTTAGTCCTCTGACCTACTTCCTACTTCACCTCTGGTGCTGAATGAGATCACCTCTATTATAGCTCATTATTTTAATCTAGGGCATAAGGATTTATTAAGTGCATACCTCATACAGTGTGTGGTCAGTACCACTTACAGCATGCACTTAGTATTGATCCAGTGGGGTAGGATGAGACAATGAAGGATCAGCCTTGCTCTGGACCCATAACTACAGTACTCATTAGCTGCATGGAGTATGGAGGAAATACTAGCCTATATGTTGACTTTCTTTGCAAATGAAAGCCATTTTCACTTCAGGCATCGTGGTTCACAAATTGACATTTCACACTGGATGGAGATACAAAAATTATATTGGATTTAGTGATTGATCACCAGTTGGGCTTCCTGAAACGCTAGGTCAACCATTAAATAGATAAATAGTTTTCAAGAGAGACCCCTAGCGGTTAAGGGTAGAAGCGCTCACTTCATAATTATAATTGTGTAATTCAGAATAATAATTCTAGTTATGTAGCTACGTAATGTGTTCCTGTGGCTCAGTGTTAGAGCATTGTGTTAGCAGCACAAAAGGTTGTGGGTTCAATTCGCAGGGAACACACATACTGGTTAAAAAAAAAACTTTTATAGCCTGAATGCACTGTAAATTGCTTTGGATAAAAGCATCTGATAAATGTTAAATGTAAACGTGACGGGTTTAAATAGTCCACACCACAAAAAAAAAAAAAAAAATGGACAGGGCCATGTATGATCAAATCTTGGGTGAGAACCTCCTTCCCTCAGCGAGGGCATTGAAAATGGGTCGTGGATGGGTATTCCAGCATGACAATGACCCAAAACACACGGCAAGGCAACAAAGCAGTGGCTTGAGATGAAGCACATTAAGGTCCCAGAGTGGCCTAGCCAGTTCGAGTTGCCAAACATCAGCCTCTAAACCTCAATGACTTGAAGAGGATCTGCAAAAAGGAAGGGGGACAAAATCCCTCCTGAGATGTGTGCAGACCTGGTGGCCAACCTGGTTACAAGAAATGTCTGACCTCTGTGATTGCCAACAAGGTTTTTGCCACCAAGTACTAAGTCATGTTTTGCGAAGTGGTCAGATACTTATTTTACTCATTAAAATGCAAATCTATGTATAACTCTGTTGAAATGCAGTTTTCTGGTATTTTTGCAGTTTTGTTGGGATTTTGCCTCTCACTGTTGAAATAAACCACTAAAACTAAAATTATAAACTGCTAATTCATTTGTCATTAGGCAAAATCAGCATGGGATCAAATAAATGTATATATATATATATATATATATATATATATATATATATATATATATATATATATATATATATATATATATATATATATATATATACAGAGAGAGAGAGAGAGAGAGAAGTCTGTGGATCTTTTTACATGCAAAGGTTATTTTAGGGCTCTGTATCTTTACAATACAATATAATATAATATAAATGGAAAACATAGCCTAACATTAGAACGGGGGCAGGAAAAAGTTTTAAGATCCCACTAAAAATCGTTGTGCCACAAAAATAAAATATGCATGACATATACCTAAACGATAACAACTGTATATGATAAATGATTCGTTTTCACCTTAGTTCAAGGATGGTGATTAAAACCAATTTCTGCACATGGTGTTTCATTTCAAATAAAGTAGAAAAAAAATACACTCTCTTATAGAAAGATATTTCACAGTTTCTTAAAGGAACACCCAAAAATTAAGATTGGTTTAAAGTTAAAACACCTTTAAATATTTGTTTCTTGCAAGGCACACAGCTTTTAACTTCACAAGACATTAATGATGGACTGGAGACTGGACTAAATTAGTAGTGGATGCTTTTATCATCTGTATGAACTCTCTTTATGACGGCACCCACTCACTGCAGAGGATCCCTTGATGATCAAGTGATGCAATTTTGTTCCAATGAAGACACAAATCATCCTGATGGCAGGAGGGTGAGTAAAGTCTCAGATCATGAATCAAAAAATGCTTCAAGAACTGTGTGTTCAAGAAAACAAAGATTGCAGCATGAAGATTACGTACTGTACATCCAGGGTTAAAACCATCAAGTGAGCTGATGCAATTGAGAGTAACGAGAATGCTAACAGATATATAACTAATGTCTCCAGGTATGTGTGATAAACTTCATTGACTACAACCTCACTGTCACTGGGAGGTGGTGAAGTAATGTCCCTCTATGTACACAAGAGGGCAGAGCAACTTCACTAATAAATGTGTTGTTTTTGTGCAATACCCATAGAAGCTTTTCTGTAAACCTTTTCAATAATTTATCAAAAAGCCCCAAAACCAATAAAAAGACAAAGAATTAAAGTCATCAAATAACGCATCTTTTGTTTGAGGTTTATGTAACAAGCCATTAATCAATGCCAACCCATGCTTACAGTAGTTCAAATGTCTGCATTAAAGGCCACATTTGTGTAACAAAAATAGTCATAGCTTCCAGTCTTATAAGTGTGATAATTTACTTCAAGCTGTAACCACAAGACTGCTAATGTTGTTTTTCACTTTGCTGTTTAGGGCAAAAAAAAAAAAAAAAAAACAGAAAAAAGAACAAAAAGATACTGGAACCTGAGCTGACCTCTTTTCCATAAATAGATAAATAAACTGTTGTAACCATGACATTTACAAAAAGATGACAATCTTGTGCTGGAAAATAATGCTAATTCATTATTACACTAGTGCTTTTGTAGTCATCCTGTTTCTTAATAAAGCCTAATAGTTTCAAAGACAACACTGCCACAATTTCATTCAATGGAAAATTCTCTGTAGATGATTGCATGGTAAATTTGAAATGGTAAGTAGAGGGAGATTTATGAAAAGTCATGTCTTTCATATAATGCTTTATTAATGTCTATGCTAGTTAAGTTGTCTGTGGGTGTGCAAGTAGCTCAGTTCATTACAGCAAAAGGTCCTTAGAGACATTTGGATCAGGTGAAAAGCTCTGGGTCGTCATTCACTCCCTGCTCTCAATCTGCCCATTAGCTTCAGCACACTCCCTAATTATCAGCTTCTTTTAGATCTGATGTTAGCATGAAATATATCAGTTTGGAAGTTTAATAATTTAACATTGGTATTCCACTATTTATCTATTTAACCGTCTGTCTGCCTGTCTGTCTGTCTCTGTCTCGGTCTCTGTCTGTCCGTCTGTCCATCTATCTATCGGAACAACATTAAACAAGTAGCTTAGAAGCCTGTTATCAGATGAGTCAAATAAGTATGGAGTTGGCACACTACCTCATTTTATGCTTCATCATGCTGTCATCTATATTTCCAGTTTCCACCATGACAAAGACTTCCTCTTATGTCATCTACATGCAAATATAAAATATAATAATAATATATTGTGTTTACTTACTGCTGAACGGTTATAGTCTTTTTGTTTGTACTAATTTCAATAACCATTACATAAGGACTATTTGCAGTAGTAGATACACTTCCACGTCTACGATTAGGACTAAAATCAATGTATAGTCTGACAGATAAGGTCATACAAAGCGATCAACTACAGAGGCATCTGAAAGGCCTTCTTTCATCTTCTCTCTACCTACTGTGTGTGGGTGTACAACTGTCCCATTTCTCCTGCCATCACTTTACAATGAACATTTAACACTGTGCTTGTAGGATTCCTGCCAATGTGTAATCAGTGACTGCATGGAAAGTGACAAAAGAGGGGAATCTAATGGCTGGAAGAGTGGGCTAATTACAGGGGGAGTACATTATTGTCGCAGGGGGAAACCCAGAGTGAAAAGAGAAAGTAGTATGCATTTAAAGGGTACATAACATACACAGTTTCACCTAATCTCATGTTAATCTTGAGTACCTATTGAGTAGTATTGCATCCTTCATATATCCAAAAGGTCTTTAGTTCTCTTACGAGAGCTCTCTCGTACTGCGTCTTAGCTAAGACGCTACGGGAAAAGTCTCTTTTCACGAAATACTGAAGCAAAAAATTATCCTTAATTTTGTATTTTTGTAAAGCGCATTTGCAGCAGTACACAGCCATAGGCGAGACGGCTCGTTCGCTCATTGGCTTGTTCTGCGGCAACTGCACAGCCTATCGAGTGCAGGCTGATGCAACATCAGACCAATAAGGGCGCTTCGCGCCCTTCTTGCCACTTCCCGCCGAAACGGGTGTGGCCCAACCTATAAAAGGAGCTCGAAAAGGCTTACTCACCTGATTTTTCATCTCTTCAGCGAAGCTCACGCATCGCTGGATCACGGAGGAAGCAAGCGCCGTCTCAGAAGCATATCAGCGGGACGAGCCATTCTGAAGCTGCTGGCCTCGCCGCCTTCCACTGCCGTTCCTGCTGCGCTGTCCGGCGCTTATATCCTTTATATCGTTGTATCCTTATATGTCCTGTGTGTGTTCGCCCTGCGACGCACACTCACAAAAAGAGCTGCGTCTTTTTAAAGATGCCCTCGTGCGGCTCGTGCAGAGCCCCGCTCAGCGAAGGAGACCGTCACGTCATCTGCGTCTCCTGTCTGGGTGAGGACCATGCAGCGCTCGCGCTCGCTGACGGTGGCTGCCCTCATTGCGAGCTAATGCCTATGGTGACTCTGAGGACTCGCCTGGCATCCTTCTCGAAGCCTGCATCATCCTCTGCGGCGCAGCACCGTAAGAAGCGCCGCTCGCAGCGCCTAGATCCACGGCTGGATGGTAGCTATCTCCCGGATAAGCGTTCTTCTTCAAGCTTAAAGCACGCCCCCTTTCTTCCTGAGCTTCACGAAGAAGTGGCGAAAGCTTGGAACGCTCCATTTTCGGCGAGAATCCGTTCATCTGTTTCGCCAGCATTCTCCGCACTGGACGGTGCTAAAAACAGAGGCTACCTGTCACTTCCGCCGGTGGAACAGGCTATAGCAGCGCACCTTTGCCCGCCCTCTGCTGGACGGCGGACTAAGGCGGCGTTGCCATCCAAAGCCTGCCGCATGACATCATCGCTGCTCGCACGGATCTTCTCTGCTGCTGGGCAGGCTGCGTCTGCGCTACACACCATGGCCACGCTGCAGATTTTCCAGGGCGATCTCCTCCGCAAGCTGGATGAGATGGGACCTGAAGCGATCTGTCTCGCGGATCTGAGGAGTGCTTCGGATCTCTCCCTCCGCGCTACTAAGTCCGCTGCACAGGCCATGGGACGGGTTATGGCTTCCGCTACGGTGGCTGAGAGGCATTTGTGGCTGATGCTTTTTGACATCAAGGAATCTGAGCGCGCTGCGTTCCTCGACGCGCCGCTGACTCCTGCTGGCCTCTTCGGATCATCTGTCAACGAGTTTGTGGAGAGATTCGCCGAGGCCCAGAAAGCTTCGCTGGCGTTCAAGCACTTCTTGCCGAAGCGCTCCGGTTCTGCAGCTAGCCGCTCTAGGCCGGCCCCACAGAGCTCTCAGCCACGCCCACCGCCTCCAACTGCGTCATCGCGACAGCATCAGCAACGCAGCTCGGGACCCCGTTCTCGCTCTTCAAGCCGTCGCCCCGCGCCGCGGGAGCCGCGGCAGAGGATTGCGGTGAAGCCAGAAGCCCCGAAAGCATCCTAGCACTGCTGGGAAAGCGCCGGTGTGTGCGAGTTCCGCTGCGGCCGAGCTCTCACCCAAAGCGCCGCTGTTGCAGTTCCAAGAGTTGTGACTGCCTCAGTGTCTTCTGCAATGCGCAAGCCTGCACGAGTGCCCGCTTGCCTGCACACAAAAGCCGTTATCACGGCTACCCAGATGTTTCACGAAAAGAGTGTGTTTTCTGGTGTTCCGGCCACGGCCGATGGTGCTATAAATGTAAGGACGATGCCCACTCCTCAGTGCCCATCTCCACATGTAAGCACAGCCCTGCACACAGGGCTCGCGCACATAAGATCGACACAGATCGGTCGAGCACGCCGCATAGTAAACGTGCCCACTTCCCAGTGCCCACATACACTATGTCACATACGGCGCGCGGCCTCTGTAAAAACGAGGGCCATGCAGGTGCGCTCGAGTTGAAGGTGGTAAATGTGCACATATGCAGCCCACAGTTACTCGCAAACATATCGAGTCCCACGGGACCTGCTCAGCCTTCCCCCAGTCGGTTAAGCACCGAGACGGGGTCGAGGAGGAGCGATCTGCCCGCTGTGATCAGCGCGCTCCCCGCCTCAAATGCGCAGCACACCCGAGCGCCGCCGTTGCCCGGTCAACAGAGCGCGCTTCGCATCCAGCCATTCATGCAGATGCATGGTCTGCGCTTCCAGGGGTTTCGGATTGGGTGCTAGGCATTATAAAGAGAGGCTACTCGCTACAGTTTTTTCGACGCCCTCCACGCTTTTCAGCGCGCATCGAAACTACGGTCAAAACAGAAGTAGCACACATACTTCGGGACGAAATATCAAAACTGTTGCGCAAAGGGGCTGTAGAGCCTGTGTCCCAAGCTCAAAGCGAGGGGGGGCTGTACAGCAGATACTTTCTGGCCCATACTGGATCTAAGACAGCTGAACAAGGCATTGATGAAACGCAGTTTCAAAATGCTTATGACTAGGAAGCTACTCGCGCAGATTCTTAGAGGGGACTGGTTCATGTCAATAGATCTGAAGGATGCGTATTTTCAAATACAGATAGTGTCAAACCACAGGCGATATTAGAGATTCGCCTTCGAGGGCCAAGCATACCAGTTTACAGTCCTGTTGTTCGGCTTGTCCGTGGCTCCTCGTACATTTACGAGGTGCATGGACGCAGCGCTCGCTCCTCTCAGACTCAGAGGCATGCGAGTGCTGAATTATTTGGACGACTGGCTGGTTCTAGCCCGATCACGAGCGGAGCTCGTGGACCACAGGGCCGTTTTGCTCGATCACCTCGAGAAACTTGGCCTCAGTGTCAATTGGGCAAAGAGTTCGCTGACCCCCAGTCAGACGATTCTGTTTCTGGGTATAGTTCTGAACTCATGTTCCATGACGGCGCAGCTGTCACCACAGCGCGTGATGGGCATTCAGCGCGCAGCGAGTTCTTTCCGCTGCGGCGCGACCGTGTCGCTCAAACACTGTCAGAAGATGCTGGGCCTCATGGCCTCAGCATCTCCGGCTCTGCAGCTGGGCCTGCTCCACATGCGCCACCTGAAGTTCTGGCTGAAGGCGCGGGTGCCGCGCAGAGCGTGGGCGTCTGGCCGGCTGCATCTCAAGGTCAATCAGAGCTGTGTCGCAGCTCTGGCACCTTGGACAGCGAACGGCTGGTACAGATCAGGTGTAAGCCTGGGGACTTCCCCGAATGTGAAGATGGTGTCGACGGACGCCTCCACTTCGGGATGGGGAGAACTGATCGAGGGCAGACCGTCCTTTGGCCTGTGGTCAGAAGGGGAAAAGCTCCATCATATCAACTGTCTGGAAATGCTGGCAGTGGAGAACACGCTGATGCGCTTTTTATCCCCAAATCAAGGATCACCACGTCTTAGTCCGTTCGGACAACATGTCTGTGGTGTCCTACATAAATCGCCAGGGCGGTCTCGGGTCCCGAAACCTGTACAGGCTGGCGGAACGCCTCCTGGTTTGGGCTCAGCGCAACGTGCGTTCGCTGAGGGCAGTGCATGTGCCTGGGCTACAGAATCTGGGTCCAGACAGGCTGTCCAGAGGCAATGTTCCTACGGGCGAATGGTCTCTACACCCGCAAACAGTCCGGCTGTTGTGGGAGAGATTTGGCAGAGCGGAGATGGACCTCTTCGCGTCCCACGAAAACGCTCACTGCCCCGCGTTTTTTTCCAAGAACGAAAGCGCGCTGTCACGGGAATGGCCGTGCTGCCCGCTTTATGCTTTCCCTCCCGTCTCCCTCCTTCCGCAGGTGATAGAACGGGTGAGAGAAACGAGATGTTCAATACTGCTTGTAGCACCTCTTTGGAAGAACCAACCATGGTTCCCAGATTTGATGCAGTTGGCAGATGTCGCCCTGTGGCCAGTACCGTTGAGGAGAGACCTCCTCTCGCAGGCCAGGGGCTCAATTTGGCACCCTCAACCGGAGTTGTGGTCCCTCCATGTGTGGGCGCTCAACGGTTACCCGCTGATCTCGCGGTGGGAGTGCTAAATACCATCACTCAGGCTAGAGCTCCGTCGACACGGCGTCTGTATGCCTCGAAGTGGTCGGTGTTCTCCAGCTGGTGCACAGCTCGAGGTTATTCACCCCTTGGTTGTGAGGTGACGGAGGTTCTCTCCTTCCTACAGGAGCTGTTGGATAAGGGCAGAGCCCCATCCACGCTCAAAGTTTATGTGGCGGCCATCGCAGCGTTTTCTGAAGCAGCGCTCGGTCAGTCAATAGGAAGGAATGATTTGGTCATCCGGTTCCTCAGAGGAGCTAGGAGCCTGAATCCTCCCAGACCTCCGTCAGTCCCTATGTGGGACCTCGCGGCGGTTTTGGAGGCCATGAAGGGTCCCCCTTTTGAGCCTATCCAATCGGTTAGCCTTCAGCATCTGTCGGTCAAGACAGTATTCTTGTTGGCTCTCGCTTCGGTGAAGCATGTGGGTGATTTGCATGCACTCTCAGTGAGCCAGTCGTGCTTGGAGTTTGGGCCTAATGACTCAAGGGTCATACTCAAACCAAGGCACGGGTATGTGCCGAAATCCCTCAACACGCCGTTTCGGGCTCAGGTTATTGCCCTGTCTGCCCTGCCGGTGTCAGGAGAGGATAGAGACTCGAGTCTTCTTTGCCCTGTCAGGGTTTTAAGAACTTATGTGTCTCGCTCTGCTGCCTTTCGCCAGACGGAGCAGCTGTTTGTCTCGTTCGGTGGACGTTCCAAGGGAACGGCTGTTTCGAGACAGACTCTATCCAGATGGATAGTTGACGCCGTAGCGTTAGCTTACGGGATATATGTATGGCGGCAGGTTGGGCCTCGCCGTCTACATTTATCAGGTTTTATAACCTGGAGGTTCCCGCCTTGCAAGCAAGGCTGCTGTCGGTATAGTCGAATCAGGGCCCTGAAGGGAATTCTGAGTTCACGAGCGCTATGCGCTGCCGACTGTTATATGGGCAGTATTGCGTAAGACCTGAATTGCCACATTGGTCAGACCTTGCCTCGGCTGTGTGATGTCATATTGCCGCATCTACGGATGCTGCTAGATATGGGACGGAGGGTTTTTCCCCTTTCTGTCCTGGACTCTCTGTGAGTCCCTCAGGTGACTGTGCACTGTAAATCCTGGGCGTTGCTTCAGGTTTATTGGTGTGTGATCCCTGCGCGCACGGCGTTTTACATTGGGTTCCCGTAGCGTCTTAGCTAAGACGCAGTACGAGAGACCTCTCGTAAGAGAACGTACTCGGTTACTAAACGTAACCTCGGTTCTCTCTAGAAGAGCGAACGAGTACTGCATTCTCTGCCGTGCGTACGATTCACTCTGGTTCGCTTCGGCGATGAAATAAATCAGGTGAGTCAGCCTTTTCGAGCTCCTTTTATAGGTTGGGCCACACCCGTTTCGGCGGGAAGTCTTATTGGTCTTATGTTGCATCAGCCTGCGCTCGATAGGCTGTGCAGTTGCCGCAGAACATGCCAATGAGCGAACGAGCCATCTCGCCTATGGCTGTGTACTGCTGCAAATGTGCTTTATAAAAATACAAAATTAAGGATAATTTTTTGCTTCAGTATTTCGTGAAAAGAGACTTTTCCCGTAGCGTCTTAGCTAAGACGCAGTACTCGTTCGCTCTTCTAGAGAGAACCGAGGTTACGTTTAGTAACCGAGTACGTTTTATCATATTTATAAAAGAAAAAACAGCTTTCCGATTCTTTCCAGAAAAAGCAGAGCTCCTGGAGGCGTACCGTGAGCGGAGCTATAATACTGATGTTTTGTGTTGTTTCCATTAACATATATTCACTTATGTGCTGATTTACAACAAAATACAGAAATCTGATGCGCTTGTACTTACATGAATGGGATCTTTTATCACAGGGACGGCTCCATGTTTTAATAGCAAACGATGTGCAAATCCAGCATCAACCTGGGCCTTGTTTATAAAACATTCATTACTTAAATGACCAGAGCACACAAACACACTTGATACACTCCGTTGCTGCCCCGGAAAAACAAACTGCATCCACTGTTCATGTAACGCTGGGTTCTTGGGGAAGCTGAACACGGTAAACTTTCCCTCACATCCAAAAATGCACTTATTTGGAAAGATTCTCGAACAAATCCTATGCAACACTGCCGACGATTTTGAATCGCGTTGATGTGTTGATCTGGCCAACGTGTGCAAACGATGTGTGCTTTTCCGAGAGAAATGATCATATAAGGACTTCCATTCTCGTCTACGTCATTAGATCCACGATCAAAAAAAAAAAAACAGCCGAAACTTGTACCAACCCGGAAGTAAGATATTCGGAACAGAAATTCTCTGTCATTCTTCTAAATTATTATTTTTTTTTTTTAAACTTTGGCCATGTTTAGCATGAGAATCCATCTCTTTAACACTGTGAACATCTCTGAATACACAAAACACCATTGTACCACCATTGATATCTGGAAGAGAACTGCGAAGCAAAGAGAACAGGGGAGCATACTGTATAATAACACAACTGCTGATCTTTTATTATTTTGAGGGTAGCTGGGTTAAGCAGTCCTTTGAGTAGATATACCTTTTATATCACACCTCCAACAACATGAGTGCCATTATTGTACTCGCACTTAAAATTAATAATGTTTTGGATAGTTTTAGATTTAAATAGTTTTGGATGTATCACGCCTGAATTATTATTAGCAGGTTAAGTGTGCTCAGGTCTCAATGCTCAACAAGTCTCCATTAATACTATTCCCGAACATATGGTAATATTAGCATTCTCAGTCATCCTGTTTATACAGTACAGACCAAAAGTTTGGACACACCTTCTCATTCAAAGAGTGTTCTTTATTTTCATGACTATGAAAATTGTAGATTCACACTGAAGGCATCAAAACATTGGATTAATTAACACATATGGAATTATATATGGAATTATATACATGAAAAAGTGAGAAACAACTGAAAATATGTCATATTCTAGGTTCTTCAAAGTAGCCACCTTTTGCTATGATTACTGCTTTGCACACTCTTGGCATTCTCTTGATGAGCTTCAAGAGGTAGTCACCTGAAATGGTCTTCCAACAGTCTTGAAGGAGTTCCCCGAGAGATGCTTAGCACTTGTTGGCCCTTTTGCCTTCTGTCTGCGGTCCAGCTCACCCCTAAACCATCTCGATTGGGTTCAGGTCCGGTGACTGTGGAGGCCAGGTCATCTGGCACAGCACCCCATCACTCTCCTTCTTGGTCAAATAGCCCTTGATGCCTTCAGTGTGACTCTACAATTTTCTTAGTCATGAAAATAAAGAAAACTCTTTGAATGAGAAGGTGTGTCCAAACTTTTGGTCTTTACTGTATGTGGCAAAAAATATATTTCATCATAAAACATGGCTATTTTAAATAGCTGTCAATAAAGAAAGATGCTCAGGTAAGATGTAATTTCAGCAGCTAGATAACCAGACAACACGGAACTTTAATACAGAATTTAAAAATACTGTATATATATATTTGACCACCTTATTTTGGAACACAGATGCAAGCTATTTTCTTTAAAGGTGTAAGACCTTCAGTTCATTAGCCACTATAGAGAGCAAAAATTTCCATAGGGAAAATTATTTATTATTGTTACTGATTATTATTGTTAATTGATGATTAATTGCTTTTGTTGAAGTCATTTGTTCAAATTAACCTTTTTTTTTAATTATCATGTTTCATTGTGGAATTATTGGTGAAAAAAAATACTTTTTTAATTTATGTATTTCATTTATTTATTACCTAACTAGAGCAATTACATACACAGTCTTGTACCATTGTCTTTTTGTCTGATTTTCATACACATTTATTTTTTTTTGCTTCAAATAAAAGTTTGTTGGCTTGGTTCATGGCATTTAACATTTATTAATTGTTTTATCCCTATGTGAAAATGAATAGAAAAAAAGTAATACTTCCAGAAACAACACCATTGAAAAAGTAGGTATGCAGGCACTAATGCAATCTATATGTAAATAATTATAAGAATAACAAAGTGCAGTAAACAGTAAATCTATTTAAATTGCAAACCAGTATCTTTATGATTTTTATCAAAAAATGTAAATAATATTATAACAAATACCAATTCGCAATATAAAGCAGTATAACAGACCGTTTTTGTAAAGAAATATAACTGGAAGAGAACGACCCTGGTGATTTTGGTATCTATAAAATACAATAAGTAGCATCAATCTGCAGCTTCTAGTTACTTTATATTAAAAGGCATCAAATTAGACAGTTACTGTTTACATGTTTGTATTATACTGTATGATGTCATCTTTTCATTTCAAAAGAGCATCAGCCTTCATCACATCAGGCTTTTCCAATGATTTAAAAGCTTAGTAAATCCATCACTGAAGCTGATTAATCTTGGATGTTCCCTTTGACCAGATAACAGCATTTATGTGGCTGAGAGCTACCCTACTTACTAGCTCAGACTAAAATTACTGTCTGTCCAGTGACCCACTATGCAAGGTATTTTATAGATTTATGTCAGTGCTACTTTAAGAGATTTAAATAATACATGTATATATCTTTTGAGGAAAAGTTATATATATATTTATATCCAGTGTAATTTACTTGAGGAATGTTCTGGAATATTTATACAATTCAAAATGAATGTTTTCTATTTGAATATATATTTAAAATAGAATTTATATTTGTGATAACAAAGTTGTCGCCAGTGTCACGTGATCCTTCAGAGATCATTCAAATATGCTGATTTGGTGTTCTGCTTCATATTTTTGTGGAATATGCGATAAACTACCATTCTAAAGGACACATTGAGCAAAGATGAATTATGCAATTACTCCAGTCTTCTGTGTTAAGTGAAATTATCAGAAATAATTCTTATATGTTGATTTGCTGCTCAAGAAACATTTATTATTTTTATCAATGTTGTGCTGCATATTCTTGCTGAATAAAAGTATTAGCATCTCTGTTTTTAAAAGGCAACTGGATTTTATGTACAAGTTTTGTTTTTAACCTGAACTGCAGTGTGTATTAATTATTAATTAGCAAGTTTCACAATGAATGTGGCTAAAGTAAACAGTCCCTCAGAGAGCAGCTGGAAGAAAGGGGCGGGGTCTGCAGAGCTCATAACTCATCATTAGACACTAAAGAACCCACCATGAACACACACCCGGAGCAGTGGGCACCACTGGAGAGCAGTTGGGGTTCGGTGCCTTGCTCAAGGGCACCTCTGTTCATTCACTCCCCCCACCTACAATCCCTGCCAGCACGAGACCTTTGGGTTACGAGTCTGACTCTCTAACCATTAGGCCACGACTTCCACAGAAGTGTGTTTGCTTTTTGTGTAATGATGATAATGTAATGTGATCTAGTGTATGTAAAAGTAGAAATGTAATTCTTTATAATGGTGATGGAAGTGTTGCACTCTAAGTAAGCTTGCACTGACCGGAAAAAAAGGAAGACTAAATAGGTAATGCAGAGCATATTGTGTAATGTCTGAGCTGTGTGTGGGCTTAATCCTGATACTGTGTTCAGCAACAAAAATTGATGATACACTCTTAAATAGATCATAATTGTAAAAGTAAAAGACTGAAAAGTACTAAAACAGTAAAAGCCTGGTAATTGTTAATGGTAAAAACTGTAATAGATCAAAATAATAATTATAATTTAATAGTTGTAATGAGACATTACAAATGGAATTTCATGTTGCATTTTTCTGGTCAGTAGATGTGGGTCATAGCTTACAGACTTATGAACTTGCAGTGTGCACAATTCTGTTAAGAGACCGTAGTGGGTTCCATCCATCATTTTAGCTTTCAGAAGGGTGCTCGCAAGCTCTCCCCATGTGACCTCCTCGATACACACTTCTGCCAAGCCCAGACTGAGTTCCACTGCAGACAGCAGCATTATGTCACGGAAATGTAGACTCAAAGGAAGAACGCAGGAGTTTAGAGCGCCATCTGGGACAGAGCCAATAATATTAGTATTTCTTTCATTGTACAGGTATCGAGCATATCTTCGACACACACAGAATACAAAGAAATCTCACCCCAGCATGCTAATGGCAGTAAGACTGAATGAAGAAGGGAAAGAGAAAAAAGAGAAAACAATCAATTACTAACTGTCCATTGTCCATTGACATGGACATTTCCTCGACAATTAGTCATCAAGTGAGTCTCAGCCCCAGAGATCATGCAGCATGGCTGCTGAGCATTATTCATGTGTGCCTACAGTATATGTGTTCATATGAGCATCTACAGTAAGATGATACGACACTATTTTGAGGACATAATATGCCTCCAGTGGAGAGCTGAGAAGGCTGAGCACTCAAGCAATCAGTCTACAGCCCAAACTCAGATAAAAGCTATCAAATGAGGCCAGCATGTCCCCATTTTAAACCCAGCAAGGATTTGCCACGGTGTGCACGGGATGAAAAGGTGGCTTTGATGTCTATGCAGGCTTGATTTAGTTTCCTCTGAGGAGAGGAACCCATTATCTCGGCCAAAACCTGCGTACTAGACCTGAAATTTCCCTCTGGTCTATGACATACATCCATACAGAATAACAGCTTGACAGTGTGAGACCTCACAACACAAACATGACAATGGAAATACTCAATGGAGCAAAACAAAATGGCATAGTAATGCCCTTTGAATCCACGGAGAGACCAGTGTGTTGACAAAGCCTCTCCCTCTGTCTATTTTTCTCCCCTCTCGTCTCATCTCCCTCTCTCTCTCTCTGTCTCTTTCCTCTCTCTCTCCCGTTCCTCGCTCCCTCACGCTTTCACACCGATGAACACGCTGAGTGATGATTGCTACATGTGGGCAACAGTAGATATCTCTACACAAGAACAGAGCCACGCTAAATCCATTGGATAAAGCAGCTTCTCCAGCCTGAATCAAAGAGCTGTCGTCTACAACGCCAGTGAACTGTAAAGGTAAAGGCTTCACACTCATAACCCTGATCGATTGTTGCATAAGTTGCACACACTGGCTTTGTGTGTCTAGGATATTTGTCATAGTGTACAGCTCTCACCATCTGTCCTCGTGTCATTTCTTCTCATGTGTAGAGAATTGAGAATAACAAAGCAAAACAGATCATCCGTTTGGCTTTCACATTGTTACATTTATTATATTTTGTTGTTTAATTTTGTTGCTGGTGTTGTTTTGGGAATGTTCCTCCTCTGTTTGTATAAATTCTAGATTACTTATAACTAAAAAGTGCAGAAAAAACTAAACAAAACATTTCATGTACTTAATATCAGTTACTTTATAACTGTAAAATACATTTTGTTTTATTTTGTATTTATTTAAATTTTTTTCTGACATGCACAATGAAAACTGTGTGTTTGTTGAAGGGATTGGGAATCTAATCCATCTCTCCAGCAGTAATTATGAGGTAGCTTTGTAGGTTTGTAAATGTCAGCAAGGGGAAGTGACAGAGATGAGGGGAGACTTTGAAACACCCACACATACCACCCACTGCTCTTTTTGAGACACACTGGAGATATGTTTCATTCTGCTGTACAGAAACCTTTTTTAAAGGCACTTTCGCATGGATAGTATGTTTATAACTTTGAGATGGTGAATATTGCACAGCATCTTAACATTTGTGAAAATGAAACTGGAAGCACAATAAATGCATAAAAATATGTAAGAGACTCAGTTTTATGCGTGATGTGCAATTTAGTATTTCCAATGGGAGTTTTCTTATCAGAAACACTTAAGGATAACAATAACAATTACACAGTAATAATATGCATGACTGACACTTTGGCATTATTATTATTATTTTAATTGTTAACTAGGGGGCATTTATACTACACCATTTACAACTAAAAATAAAAAAAATATGTATGCATTTTGGCCATTCATTTACATGACAACAGCTTTTTGGGGGCCTGGAAATGCAAACTTTCGAAAATGGATTTCAAAGTTTTTGAAAATGATACCGTTTTCTCCATATAAACTACAAAAACATGAAAACAACAATGTCATGGTCATGTGTATTAGGTGTGTGCGCAGGCACATACGCTGCGTCCGAAATCGCATACTTCCCTTCTACTTAATAAGCCAAAAAACGTATGTGAGGCAAATATATGTCCGAATTCTTAGTATTCGAAAAACAGTACGCAAAAAGTACCCGGATGACCTACTTCTTCCGGCCGGATTCTGAAGTGCACATTTGATGGACACTTTACTATCCCATGAAGACATGGTAGAGGATTTATAAATGGCAGTAAAACAATGAAACTGATGCTGCTAGGTCATGTGACAGTAACATGGGGGATGTAATACGTCCAGATTTATTTCATACTACCCTCATTCATACTATATAGGACATACTATTTTAACGGTTGTGAAGTTATGCATTTAAGTCATGTGAAACAACCACTGCCGACACATCTCATCCCTGTATTTTGCTTTGCGTAAAATAATATAATTTACTGCACAGTAAAGATTTTATAGATGGAATAAAATGTATACAAATCTTTATTTCACAGAAGAAGCACACCATTTCGGTGGCACTGAGAATAGCTCTCTCCTGAAGAGGACGGAAAATTCCCACGATCTGATTGCAACCCAGCGTTGGGTTGAAGTAACCGTGTGCTAGGTTGTTTCGTCGGAGGAAGGGGGAGGGTTGTATAGCTGTCAGTGAGATTGACACAGCCACTAACCCACAACTACTATGGGGCGGCAGTGGCTCAGTGGTTCATGTAGGTTGTCTACAAACCGGAAAGTTGGTGGTTCAATCCCCGGCTCCCCCTGACCAAGTGTCAAGGTGTCCTTGAGCAAGACACCTAACCCCAGCTGCTCCCGATGAGCTGGATGGTGCCTTGAATGGCTGACACCGCAGTCGGTGTGTGAATGGGTGAATGTGAGGCAAATTGTAAAGCGCTTTGGATGGCCATGTGGTCTGTTGAAAGCACTATGTAAATGCATTCTGTTTACCCAGCACTTGAAAAAACATCACAACAGGTTCAACCCAGCAGTTTGGTAGAAAAAAAAAATAACCCATCACTTTTTAAAGTGTATAGTGTTACCCACGCATGTTGAACCTTTTCTTTCCCCTGAACTATATTTGGCATCATTGAATTAGGCCTGTTAGCACTGAGAGTGTGAATATATTTAAACTAGACAGTGGTATTTAAGAATAAGTGTTCCTCGTATAACCATGCTAAAGCTACTGTTCACATTCACACAATTTCAGTTCTATCCAATTTGTCTGAATTATGGCCCATTTGGCAGAACAGCCACTATGTGCTAACCTGTTTCAAACAGATGTCTCTCTGTCCCAGATTTAATGAGACCTCACACAAATAAGGAGCACTTATTCCCATTTTCTAGCATAATGTACAGCCAACATCAAACCACATTTAATAGTTTATCCTAAAAAAAGTGGATCAGGGCTTGCTGTTTTGAAGATTTTTAAATAAAACAACAGTGACCTTAACCTCAGAGTTCTGTTGGACCGGATGTGATTTGACTAGACAGTAGCCGTCACGTTACGTGGGTGAGGACCTCAAAGAGGAAAGGACATTAATAAAAATAGTAGAGAAAAAACTGTAGGAGGGCTTTAGCCTGGCGTTACCCTGCAACTGTCATGGCAAAGCGTGGGTGTAAAAACAGGGTGTAAATGAAGGCAGTGTCTCTGGGGCTCTAACACCTTGCTAAAACAGGAGCTAAGCCCCTTACTCTCACAAACCCCTAGGAAACTTGCTCTTTGAGCTCTTTAGCTTAATTCAACCCACACTCTGAAAAAAAATATATATATACACTTCCAAAAGGTGTTTTTTACATTGATGACATAGAAAAACCATTAATACCAAACTTACAAAATTTTCATTGAAGAGGGACATTTTAATAACCTGAAGAATCTTTTTCCACTAATATACTCTTTAAAATAAAGGTTCCAAAAGGGGGGTTTGCAGTGATTCATTAGAAGAACCATCGAGAGTTCCCCATTTAACCTTTAATTGAACCTTTAATTAAAATAACCTTTTTTTCATTTCGTTTGAACATTTTAATAATCCAAAGAATGATTTTCCAATATAAAGAACCTTTTGCACAAATTAATTAGAGTTTTGAGCACTTTTCTGTCTTAGAAATCAGCTTAGCCAGGTTTGGAGACCAGTTTAAACCAGCTAAGATCAGCAAACCAATTCAGACTGGTATAAGCTGGGGGGATTTCAGACCAACATCTACATTCATTCATTCAGTAGATGTTTTCATCCAAAGGGACTTGACAAATGAGGTACATCACAAGCAATTTATTATACATGAGTCAACATATTGTCTGTAAGTGTTGCTGGAGAACTTTGATGGTTAAATATTTTAGGTTAAATATTTCCCTTGTCTATTCCAGAACATAGAAAGCAAGACTAACAACTAACTTAAGATTGGTAAAAGCAACTGCATTAATCTTTTACATGGACAAGCCAAAGAGCCTGGAATTCAAAAATAGCAAGAGTGAGGGTAGAAGATCAGATGGCATAGCACAGTGATAGTGGGTAGAGGAGTCTCAGCGGGAAACCTGACATCTCACTGAGCTCCATCCGACAGTAACACTACAGGGACCTTCACATACTGAGCATGAGGGTGTGGTGCACTTTGTGTGAGATGAGTTATCTATGAGGGAACCCTCAAAATCAATGTGTCCGATTTCATATGATTGATTTATCATTGATTACCACTAAATATTTTAAATAATACCAATTATTATTATTATTATTATTATTATTAGAATTAAAATATGTATGACTATTTACATAATCTTTTTATTAAAAAAAAGTTTTTCGTCTAACATTGTGATTATGCTCTCCTGCTGTATTTTCCAGCAAAGTATACTTAACTAAACAAAATAAAATGCAGCCAAAATGCAGCTTGGGAGATTCCTTCCAGGCCATTAGCATCCTATTTAAATCTGAGACAGGACCCACAACCATGAAATTGCTCTGAGCACAGCAACTCAGATCCCAACATCAAAGACAAATTGAGAATATTAAATTGGCAAACCCTCACAAAAAAGGGAAGGAAAAAGTAACTCTGCATCTAATAAGGATTTTATATGGATGAGACATCATCAGAGTATCTTTTAGATAGCAAAATCCCTGTAGCTCCATTTGTGCTGCATGGCTGCATAGAACATGAACTGGCTTCTCCCTGCCTAGATAGATTTGTCAGTGCATTTTTATAAATAGCATTGCACGTGTTCTCATCCAGTGCAAGGAAATGAAGAAAAAGTTTTAAGCATCCAGTGCATCGCTAAAATATTCCCATCTTGATTTTTTAGACAGACTGCAATTATGTTTCATAATTTCTGCTAGGTCTCACTAGAAATGGCATGATAGGCTTAAAATAAATTTACTCTATTTTAGTACATCATATTAGCAACATGCAGCTTCAAAATAACATAAAATACTTGTTTAACCTCAGATTTTAAAACTATTGGTAACACTTTATTTTAAGGTGTCCTTACACATTACATATACTGTACTTACTATTATTATAACAATTAATTATGCATAATTAAATGCAAGTAACCCTAAACCAAACACTAATCCTAACCAAGTAAGTTAATTAATATTACTCAGTACATAAATGTATAATTACACTGGAACAAGGACACCTTGAAAATAAAGTGTAACCCTGTTTTAATTAGTAAGTTTAATTAGTCAGTTTTAACTGACCCCTTTTTAACTATTTTGAGAGCTTTAGTCATATTATCAAACCACCTTTTAGGACAAGAACTTCATTATCAGAGCTGACTTTAATAAGCAACTGCAAAGATTAAATTTTCATTCTCTTTAAAATCCATTGTATACATACCTCTTAAGGCTTTTCTGATTCCAATCGAAGGAATAACACAGTTCTGTTTTTTTTTTTTTTTGTATACATTGCTCATACATTACTCACGCCTGTTAGTGTCTGTGGAGCAATTTATGATCCTTCAGAAAAAGAAGAAATTATCCATTTGTTAAAAAATAAGTAAAAAAAAATTAAATAATAATAATAACTAAATGTGAAAGCAATAGGTTGCATCAGCCTCATAGGTTGGAATGGTAAGAGAGTGGAACTGCAGGTGCAATAACAAGCTAAATAACGTGAGTCTTATGTTGGTTCAAATTTTTTATTTTGCACCAAGGGAAAAGGTGACATCTGGCATGCTAGTAATTGTGAACCATGGGAATAGTGATTAACAAAATATGCTCGCTGAAGAGTGGTATATATACGTGTAAATCTTCTTCGTTTTCACAGGCATATCAGCTCTTCGCTTGTTCCTACAGTACAGCTGACTTGACAAAACGGCATTGCAAGGACATTCAGTGAGTATCCATTTATCTTGTCATTAATGTATCTGTCTTTCTCTCGCTGTCTGTCACTCCCTGTCTCTCAGTCCTGATTGATTCTTCTATGATGTAAATATAATCAGAATCCATGATAATGCTTTATTTGAGGGCCAGGTGCACTGCTGCATTTCAATGATTCACATTTTGAAGGAATATTCATGTTTACAATATGGTGAACCCACATCTCCAGATAATTACTGAACATTGCAATAGTGTGTTGTATAATGCAGGCTCAAGGTAACATCTGTGTGCATCACTACAATCTAATCAAACAGGCTATTATGCACACCTGAGCTGTTATTATTATCAGTAAGTTGCTACGTTCTAAAAATAACTCATCACTGGTCTCTCATGAATACTCTAATGTCATTGACAGCTGCTAATCTTTTGTCGTATAAGATAGCTTTTGTCTTTGTTTTTCTTTCCTTTTTGTCAGGGCCATGAAAACTAGACTAGGTTGCCTGTCTAACAAATCAGACTCATGCAGCGATTTTTCAGAATTCCTGCCTCCTGCTCAGGAGAGATCCACAAGATACTTGAAGTAAGCAATTTGTTGTTTTAATAAAAAGAAAGGAAAAACGTTCATTGGCTGTCTTATAACTGTAGCTGATCATGTTTGGCTGTTTCAGGTTATCTACAGATGAAGTGACCAGATGGGCTGATTCATTTGACACTCTGCTGTCCAATAAGTGTAAGTCACTTTACGCACGATTATGTGTTTGTGTATGAATTATTGAGCACATTTGATTTATTGTTAAGCTAGGGACACTTTTGACTACCGTACTTTAAATAAAATTTCACTTAGACACATTTCATCTATTATGTTGAAATATTTATCACATGTAACTCATCAATAATAACATTTAAAATAGTATAAAGTAAAACAAAATCTTAAATCTCTGTTAAAGCAATTATCACATATTATTATCAAATTGTACGTAAAAATCTTAAAAACTAATTATACTTTTGTTTTATTAAGACATTTTGGAAACAAGTACAAAGCAATATTTATATATATGAAATATTGCTTTGTGTGTTTATTCTCCGTGACTTGTTATAAATGCACTTAATAGTCTGGTATAAGCTTAAAATAGTGACATACTGAAAAATGTAAAATTTCAACACTTAAAAATCATAATAAAGAGAGATACAAATGATTGTTATTATTATTAAATTATTAAAATATAATTATTTGAAATGTACTAAAGTAAAGCTTTTTATTTTATGTATTACAAAGTGCACTTTTTAAAATCATAAAGTGCATTAAGTGTGTTAATAAACTCCTGAAAGTTTACTCTCTTTGAGTACACTTAAGTGGTCTTTTATTTGATAAATGTTATACTATATGCAGTGTTGGTCATCTTACTTTAAAAAAGTAATTAGTTACAGTTTAAAATTACTTCTCCCAAAATGTAATTGAGTTAGTACCTCAATTACCACATTGTAAAAGTAATTAGTTACTTAGCAAAGTAACTGTGACGTTATTTTTTATGTTCTATAACGTTATTACATCCTATAACATCTTTAACATATAAGATGTTTATATTTACTGATTGAAGAATAAAAACATTATAAGTATTTTAGAAAATGTTGTATTTATTTGAACTCAATAGATTGCAGCCTGCCATATGATATGCATAGAAATAAAAACATATAAACAATAAATATTGAAAATAAAATTCAAGTACAAAATTAAGACAAACTAATTTAAACTTGGGTAAAAAGAAACAAAGGGAAGCCTGGCCATTAGTGCAAATCTCTGTAACTGTATATTAGGCCTAAAGTTACTGCACAATTAACAGAACACTATCCAACTCATGGTGCGTTCACACCAGACACGAATAGAGCATCTAGCGCTAGTGATTTCAATGTTAAGTCCGAAAATCGGCAAAACACATTTTTAAATAAACCGCAAATTTGAGTTTAAAACAACTACATTCTCGCATTAAATACTTTTAAAACTACATTACATGATAACAGTAATATTTAGAAAATTATCAGAATAAAAATGGTGGTTGAAAATGCTGCGTGAACTCAACTGGCAGAAGATCCCCCCCAGGGGATAATTTCTGGTACTTCCAGTTTGAGAACGCCATTATCGCTGACGCCGTCTTGTGTTTAGTAAGGCAAGCCATTGTAGTGACAAACACCTGCTCGGGTGTCTGATTTCACATTGACACGTCAAAAGCGTGCGATTTTATAAGTATAAAAATATAACCAATAATAATAGGATAGTAATAATATACAAATATTACGGGGAAAAGATGCTAAAATAACGGACTCACAAGACAATGATCAAATATTTTTCTTGTAGGCCTATTTTATATTATGCACTTTATGTAACATTTATTCATGATAAACTTCATTTGAATGCTGACAATCGCTACAACCCGGTAGCCAAGGCCTATGGTTAATATAATAATTTAATAATGAAATAATTTCTATAATAAATAATATAATAATCTCTTAATTCAAAATAAACATTAATGAATCCAACTCTGACAATCCCGTGTTGGTATGGTCTCGCAGGTTTGTTTACGCATGAAACTCGTGGCCAAGACAATATATCACGTTCCCAAGAGTTATTATTTAATGTGGAAGTCGTGGCCTGGTGGTTAGAGAATCGGACTCCCAATCGAAGGGTTGTGGGTTTGAGTCCCGGGCCGGCAGGAATTGTGGGTGGGGGGAGTGCATGTACAGTTCTCTCACCACCCTCAATACCACGACTGAGGTGCCCTTGAGCAAGGCACCGAACCCCCAACTGCTCCCTGGGCGCCGCAGCATAAATGGCTGCCCACTGCTCCGGGTGTGTGTGTGTGTGTGTTCACTGCTCTGTGTGTGTGCACTTCGGATGGGTTAAATGCAGAGCACAAATTCTGAGTATGGGTCACCATACTTGGCCGAATGTCACTTCACTTATGTTGTGGTGGTCATCTGTGCTGGTGCTACATGGTGCTACGGAGGTAACTTTAGATAGCAGCTAAAATGAACAACATTCATGTAAACTGTAGCACACCACTGATCTATAATAGTGTACCAGACCCATTTCTTTAATGCAGCTTAACCACATTAAATTAAAATGTGTCATTTAAATGACATAACATCCCTCGTTATGAACAAGTGGGAAAAAAAGAATGTGTACGCTATAGCAATGCCTTACCGTAATAGCCCATATATAGCGGACAAAGCATTACAGACTTCTGCCCTATAAAGTGAGCACACGCTTTCGACATGCCATTTTGAAAACACTACGAGAGCGCATGTTTCTTTCGCCTATTTGGATACTTCAAAAGACGTTTGCACCACCAGTTTGGTTGACCTGTTTACACTTTCAAAACGTGCGTTTTGAGTCTTGGATGCCCATTTCTATTATGATAAACGCACGTCCAAAACATGCATTTTTGGTGACTCCAAAGCGCACGCTAAAAACTTACGTTTTTACAGCAAATCACACGTCGAGGACGCGCGTTTTGATGCACAAAAATCACGTTGATTCACAAAAATCACGTTTTCCGCAATCTCAAAGCGCACGATAAGAACGTGTGTTTTATGGTAAATCACGCATCAGGGACGCGCATTTTGCTGTCAATTAATTGCTTTTGATGGGTCAATGTGAAATCAGACGCCCGAGCAGGCGTTTGTGACTACTTTGGCTTGCCATAGTTTAGTGGTTGTCAGAGCGTGCAGTGAGACAGCGTGAGCAGGGCACCGCACACCCAGCCAATCATCATCGGATTTTCAACGGTGTCAGACAGCTGATGTGTAGCCACTAGCCAAAGCATGACACCTCGCATTTTATTCAACCAAATTGTAGTAACGTGACACTTTACATTCTCAGTAAAGATAACGGCATTGCAACGATGGGAAAAGTAATTCATTAGATTACTCCGTTTCTGAAAATTAAACTCCGTTAGTAACGCCATTATACTTAAACGCCGTTACTCCCAACACTGACTATATGCAAGTACAGTTAAATATACTTGAATTACATGTCAAGTCCACATTCAACACAAGTAAGCACACTTCTTTTTCACAATTGTTGTTAGGGTTTTCAATTCAATTCAAGTTTATTTGTTTAGCACTTTTTATGATACAGATCACTGCAAAGCAACTTTACAGAAAATTAAGTTTCTACAATATTTAGTTGTATCTTATCAGTGGTGACAGTCAGTTTATGTACATATGGCAGAAACATATGGAAAAATCAATTAAAGATGTAATCAAACAGACGATGAACACTGTTAACAGCAATTATTATATGATGCAATCAAACTTATAGCAAAATTTCAACCTGTCCTCCAACCAATATGCACGTATAGGTAGTTTGTCCAAATCCCTGAAATACGACCCATCAGAGCATATACTACAATTGCACCCCTATCGGCAACAGGACGAGAAACAAATAGAAATATAATTAGCGTAGCTGCAGAGTTTTGTGATGGGTTGTAGCATGGTATAAGGCTAGTTAGGTACATGGGAGCTAAACCATTAAGGGCCTTGTAGGTAAGTAATAATATTTTGTAACTGATACGGAACTTAATAGGTAGCCAGTGCAAAGACTGTAAGATTGGGGTAATATGATAATATTTTCTTGACCTGGAAAGGACTCTAGCAGCTGCATTTTGGACTACCTGTAGCTTGTTTATTGAAGATGCTGGACAACCACCTCGAAGTACATTGCAATAGTCCAGTCTAGAGGTCATGAATGCATGAAGTAGCTTTTCTGCTTTAGAAACAGGTAACATATTTCATAGCTTGACAATGTTTCTAAGATGGAAAAATGCTGTTTTTGTAACATTGGAAATATGGCTTTCAAAAGACAAGTTGCTGTCTTATATAACACCTAGATATTTGACTGTAGGGGAAGTAGCAGTACATCCGTCTAGTTGCAAATTGTAATCTATTTGATTCTATGACTTTTTTGGTCCAATAAGTAATATCTCTGTTTTATCTGAATTTAATAGGAGAAAATTATTGGTTATCCAATCTTTTACATTTCTAACACGCTCTGTTGACTTACATAATTTAGAAGTTTCATCTGGTCTCATTGAGATATATAGTTGAGTATCATTAGTGGAAACTAATCTCTTATTTTCTAAGAATATTACCAAGGGGCAACATGTATATTGAAAATAGAAGAGGACCTAGGACAGATCCTTGTGGCACACCATATTTTACTGGTGATGAATGAGATGACTCCCCATTTAAATAAACAAAATGGTAGCGATCGGACAGGTAGGATCTAAACCATCTTAAAGCCTGCCTTTGAATACCCTTTTAATAACACAACACTAAGATCAACTAAAACTAGCAATGAGATGGAGCCTTGGCCTGACGCAAGAAGCAAGTAATTTGCAATTTTACAAATTACACAGAGGGCGTTGATGTGTGACTACAACAAGTATGTATTCCTTGAGTATACTTGTGGCTTTTAATTAATATGTTTCCCCTTTAATTCACCCTAAGGTAAAAATTTGAAATTTTCCCTAATTCAGAAATCACAGATGTACTGTACACATATTATATAGATTTTAACACTGTTCACCAGCCACACTCCAGTATATTCTTACAGCAGGTGTTTGTACTGAAATATTATGAAATGCGTTATTATGCTACATGTTGGCCCAGTACTAATAGACTTGCTTAAAACTTTTGTTCTTGGCAAGTCTGTCATTTGCATTTCTGCAGAGATGTACTGTAGTTCTGCCATGATATGGTTCACCAGCAACTTATGTAAGAAGTTTTCCATATTAATGTGAAGGACACCAATGTGTGTGTGTGTGTGTGTGTGTGTGTGTGTGTGTGTGTGTGTGTGTGTGTGTGTGTGTGTGTGTGTGTGTGTGTGTGTGTGTGTGTGTGTGTGTGTGTGTGTGTGTCTTTTCCTCAATCTCACAGCACTGACACGTGCCACAAATAGCCTCTCTTGGTGCTGTTAACAGAACATTTGTTCATGCTAAAAAATTATGAAATCAGTCAATAGTAGTTCTAGACAACAAACCATTCAGATGTAATTTATTAGCAGGTACTTATTTATTAGCATTAGCTTGGTAAAGCTGAGAGAAACCCCTAATGCTAGGAACTCATCCCACCATGAACATGACTGATACCACAAATCATGCGACTTGAGAAGAATTGTTCTATTAAAGGTCCCGTTCTTCATGATCCAATGTTTTAAACTTTAGTTAGTGTGTAATTTTGTTGTTGGAGTATAAATATTATCTGTAAAATTCTAAAGCTCAAAGTTCAATGCCAAGCGCGATGTTTTATTTAACAGAATTCGCCTACAACGAACGACCCGTTTGGACTACATCCCTCTAGTTCCTGCAGTAATGACGTCACTAAAACAGTTTTAACGCCCACATGAATATGCAAAAAGGGGGGCGTGGTCTTGTTGCACTCCGATGGAGAAGAGAAAGAGTTGCGTTTGTGTTTGTCGCCATGTCGTCGAAACGCTGTTATTTTCATCTCGGAGACCAATCATCTTTGTTTGGCCTTCCCAGAGACGCTGTACTTGGAGATTAATGGTTACAATTTATGTTTAACTCGGTTCCCGAAAATTATAATCCACATGTAAAACTATGTGCAGCACATTTTGCTGAGGACAGCTTGCTGAGGACAGCCTTCTCAATCTCAATCAGTTTAATGTCGGATTCGCACAAAGATTATTCCTGAAAGATGGAGCAGTTCCCTCTTTGTCTGGAGAAGGCATTGTTTATGGACCACAACCGGTAAGGGTATTTTATTATTTAAGTTGGTGCGTTTAACAGTTTCTGTAACTTATTAAACAAAGGGCAACGCTGTTTAGCTTTGTTAACTAGATGTTAGGGCTGTGCAAAAAAATCGAATGCGATTTTCATGCGCATCTCATCAGTAAAAACGCTCCTGTGATTATAAGTACATCTCCAGCACATGCTCCTGCCCACTTGCTTCTCAAAACTAGCCCAATCGCGTTTCCAGGAGGGCAGCCTGTGCTCAGCTGCTGTCGAATCACAACACAGGAACCGCTGGCACAATCAGAGCTCGTTACGTATTTCTGAAGGAGGGACTTCATAGAACAAGGAAGTCATCAGCCCGTTTTTATGACAGTGAAAACAGCGGTATACAGATAGATGAATTGTGTGAAAAATACTGTGTTTTTTTACACGCGAAACATGAACACATGTTATATTGCACACTGTAAACACAATCAAAGCTTCAAAAAAGCGCGAAAAACGGGACCTTTAAGTAATCATACAGTATCTATTTTCTCCTGATGGATGATAAAATACTGAAGCAACACACTTACAATTTAATTTAATAGTATTAAATGTGCACTTGAAGAGTATATCTTAAGAGTAAGTCTTAAGAGTATATAAAAAAAATTTACTTGCAGATAATATTAATGACATTAAAGGCCACTTAAGTGTACTCTGAGAGAGTACACTTTCATGACTTTTTCTTAAAAGTCTTTTAAAAGCATGCTACAAAAGAGAACCAAAAACAATATATTCACAGCGTATAACATTGAATGCAACACAACCTATCAGATACATCTTATCACATATTATAGCTAACAAATCATAAAAACTCTTTGTCCTACTGAATCACAAAATTATGTTGATATAATGATTGTGATATAATGGTTATAATGGATTTTATGTCTTTCACTGACTGTTCATTAATTACCAGTGTATGCTGGGTAAAATCTCCCCTTCATGATTATGATATAATGATAATAATGGATTTTATGTATTTCACTGACTGTCAATTAATTACCAGTGTATTCTGGGTAAAATCTTCCCTTCAGGTAGCAAGATCTGTAAAAAGCATTTCCGATATTCATAGATATCATGTGACATCACAGAGTGGTGCAGCGGTCTATCTGCTCTGCTGTGATAACAGCAAATCACAATGGATTATTTAACAAGATATGTGGATATATGGGATCATTTCGGTAAAATATTTCTAGTAAGCATCAATGAGCATTTACATTTTAGTTTTACTTAGCAGGTGCTCATCAGCTCATAAAAGAACTAGCAAAAAGCTACATTTATGTGTGAGACTGCAGCAAATGCGGCTTTCTTGCTTTGCCCGAAAACTTAAATATGGAAAGTACAGTAAGTAAAGTACAGTTATGTGAGCTAGAGTGTTGACGCTGCACTAAACTTTGATGAGGAACACCCCAATCCACAGACAAACAGATGACGAAGAAGAAGAGGATGACAGTCCAGCGTATACAAGGAGAAAGGTTTGTATTTTTAGTTTCACATTCTTATTTTTAGGAATGCATCTCTAATAAGAAAAACTTCTTTGTTTCATATTTCTTCAAGGATGTTAGAATGAAGAGGATTTGTTTGTACTATTAGCATTATGATTTTATAGAAGATCAAAGTTTTCAAATAACTTCAGTTAACTAAATACATAAGCTAGTTTGAGAATGTACTGCAATCATATATGCATCCGTATGTCAGAGACTATCTGCAATATCTCTGTCCTGCTTTTAAAGTTGCTAAATGTAAGCAGACTTGTACAGGTGCTTACCTCTGCCAAAACACATGTAACTGACTACAACACAAAACAAAACAAAGAATCACAGTTTATAATTTCTGTTGCTACTTTAGTTGCTTCTCTTAACATGCCACAAATTGATTTTAATATTTTTGTGTGTTGTAATATTCAAGACAGTGGACATCATCCTTATTATACTTCTCTGACTGGAGTAGAGCCACAGAGAAAGTAAGTTCAAGTAAATGTCATTGTCCATTATGTTATATTAAACAACAACTGAAGGAATCTTAACTGGAAAGACTAACTGACCAACAAGAAACTATCAATTTGTTGTATTTTTCAAGCATTTTATTGCAGCATTCACTGTTATTTTTCTGCACAGTGATGGCTAATGAAAAGTGTTTCTACTAATTTACTTAAAAGTATAGTTAATCCAGAATTCTGTCATCATTTACATTATTGCCATGTGTGGACAACATGCGGGAAAGTAAATGATTTTCATGTTCTGGTAAATCTTTAGTTGATGATACACACTTTAAATATTAATAATGCGGGCCACAGCTAATGAATGTGCTATCATTGAAAATAGTCTGTCAAACAAAACATACATTACTCCAATATATATAATTTCATTTAGTTTGGTTCATTAAGTTAATTGACACTTGTATATTTTTTGCTCTTTCCATTTGCAGAAATGAAAGCTCCCACGTAAAGAACCCACCTGATTAAGATGTGGAAAGACACAATGACCACAACTCCTGATAAAAGATGTGGAAAATGAGCAACAACCAAGGAATAGTCACTGATTCACTCAAAAATTATCCATAGGTAATGATTTACATTATTTAGCAAGTACAAAATGTGTTTAATTCCAAAACTTTGCTATTTATCAATCCAATTAAAAGTTAAGGCATTGGTAATTTTGCAAAATGTGTTAAATATTTTATCTACACATACTGTACAACTACTGTTTTGTTTTGTTTTGTTTAATTGCATGATTTTGAAAATAAATTGCTGTGTAAATAAAATTTTTCTCATGCCAAGCTTGATCAAGCGAGTTCTTTAATGGACTTGAAAATTGCATTAATAATAATGAGATGTTTACAGATTTGTTAATTCATCTTATTTATGCATTATAAATAAAATAAAAGTAAACATTTTGGCTAGGTATCAGTTTTAAAAAATTTTTTACAGTAGATATAGAAATTAAACTGGGCCATGTCTTGCACGCTGTGCACATTAGCAACATGCCGATTCCGGCTTGGATGGGGTGTACTGACAATTTGTGCTACCCTGTCAGATTTCCCATTGAAACAGGTGGCACAATGCGACAACAAAAATGCTACCCAGTAGATTATGCTTTATTAACACCTACACCTACCCTAACTGTAAACCTAATGCAAATACAGTAATTACGTGTTGTTCAGCATGAGAAAATGTACGCAATATTGATGTGCACATGCAGCCAGGTGTGGCAGATGGAGCAAGGCCGAGCCGAGGGTAAGTCTCTGGCAGGTGAGAATTTAAATGAAACTGGCCCGAGTGTATTTTGGGTCACCGGTCAAAGCTAATTTTAAAGAGTGAATTTTACTCCCTCAGAGTTAAAATTAACGCTTGCCCAGAGTACATATGGGAATCACTGGTAAAGTGTTAATTTAACACTTTTGAAAGAGTCTGACGTGTTAAGCAACAAACTCTTAAAGTGTAAAATATTAACACCTGAATGGATGATGAGAACAACAAAGTTGGTGTTCAAAGTTAACACCCATGGATTAACTGCACCAGTGTTCAGGTGAAAATATTAAAAAAGAATGTTTACATTTATTTATTTTATTGAAATGCTGTAAAAAAAATAAATAAATAAAAAAATCCCTGCACCAAAATGTCTTCACTTTCAATGTTTCAATTCAAATCTCAAAATTTAAAATAAAAAAAGAAATTCAAAATGTACATGTAAAGAACATGTTCTTATACAACAATTAAACATCATAATGTCAAAGCAAATACATTCATAATTGTCAAAGACAAAAAAACATTCTTATTTGGTCCATATGTACTCTTAACATCATAAGGCTCATAATGCTGACATTTATCAGGTTAAACAAACAGCATTCCAATTATTACCATAAATGCAGAATGCATGTTAATGCTCACTAATCAGGGCTGAGTTTCCCAAAATCTTCGTAAGCCTAAGAAGTTCATAAAAACGATTGTATGACTGATCTTAATATTACGGTTTGTTTCCCAAAAGCATCGTAACTAAAGTAGCACTTGAAAATCATTGTAGATCTACGGGTGCTCTGGAGTAATCGTTAAGCCCTAAGTGCATTGTAAGAAGACTGAATTATGCAGTCACCTGCAGGACAATCAGCAGATTACACCTTTATCTTGATTCAAGTGCAATGTGATTATAATATAAGGATTTGATTGTGCTTTATTGTACACTTTATATCTCGTTTTCTTGCTTTTTTTTATTAATTTATAAATGAATTAATTAAAAAGGGCAGGAATTTTTTTTAATACACATTAAAATTAAATGAGTGAATAAAAAAGAATAAAAAAAGGATAAAAGAAGTAATGTAGGAATTACTTCAAAGACTGAGGAGGGGGGGGGGGGTATGTCAATGACTTGCTGAAGTGCACAAAAACCAGCTATGTATTGGACCCGGAAATAATGTCTCACTCTCTCTCTATACTGTATATAAATAAATACATTTAAATAAATGTATGCATTTGTCAGACGCTTTTATCCAAAATGACTTTTTTTACCGAACATAACATATAAGTATATTATTATTATGTAAAGTATAGTATTGAACACTATAATATAATATTTTATTGTTGTTATATCCAAGTTGTCTGTCTGGAACGCAGCATTAGGTTAACGTCAATAAACAATAGTGTACTACAATTAAGAGCCATTCTATAAGGTGACATTTCAGCACTTGACAAACATTAGATTATTCATTTATCTGACGCTTATATCAAAAGCAACTTACAATTGCTATATTTGTCAGAGGTTGCACACCTCTGGTTTGGCACACATAGGTGTGTCACAGTGGATTCAAACCCAGGTCTCGCACACTAAAGGCATGTGTCTTAACCACTGCGCCATCACCACCTCAAATGGATAGGGACTCCTAAGCAGCACTTAAATCACAGCTACGTGCGATTGCTTTACATGCATTGTTGGGAAACACACGTGAAACAATAACGAACAATCGTAAAATTACTTGTAGAAAACATTCTTAATCACTAAGATCAATCATTATCGGGAGACCCTGCACAGCATGAGAAGCATTTCTCAGCCAAGCAAGATATCCACTTTTATTAAAACAGTAACAAAATAAACTTTAACTAATGAATACTTGACCTTTACAGACAAGGGAAACACAAGATCAGCTAGAGAGCAAAGCACACCCTAACTTACAGACAAAACCAGCAAACACATGAGGGAGATGAGCACAATAAATAGGAAGGAAAACACACACATACAAACACAAACACAAGGTGAGAACAATCAATTAATGAGCACCAAACAAGGACTAAACGAGGGGGCGTGGTAATGTGAAACAAGGGGGCAGGACGAAAGGAGCACATGGCCAACATAAACAAAGACAAAGTCATGTGGTCATACACAGAACAAACAGAGAAACACTAAACAAAGACAAAATAGACACAGCTGCCAGGGCAGAACCCTGACAGTACCCCTCTCCCAAAAGACCCCTCCTGGTGTCCAAACCAGGCAAACGAGTCCAGGGGGGTGCAGACATAGCAGGACCAAAGCAACCTGGCAGCACATGAGAGGGGGTGGGAAGGGTGGGAGTAAGTCCAGGGGTGTAGCCTGACAGGGTAGAGCTGAAGGCAGCAGGCATGGTTTGATTATGGTTAAAGCCTCGCCGCAGAGAAGACGGATACGGACCATAGGCATACGGGTGGTGGCATAAGTAGAAGTACTGACTGGCTTGACAAGTGATGGCTTGAAAGTGGTAGGGGAAGTGGATAGTTCTGGAGATTTAGAGGTTGGAGTATGGCAAGGTACCCCCTCCTGAAATTGGACTGGATCAGGAATGGGTGCTAGGAATGGCTCTGAGGGCTCTTGGATTGAATCTGTAGCAAACTTTGACAGACTCTGGAATGAAGCAGACTCGGGAGCTTGAGCCGACAATAGAGCGGGTTCAGGGGCAGATTCTTGATTTTCCACAGGAGCTGCAGAACTGCCCTCCGGGGCCACTGGAATGGACTCGGGAATTGGTTCTGGACTGCCCTCTGGGGCTACTGAAATGGACTCGGGAATTGATTCTGGACTGCCCTCCGGGGATACTGGAACAGATTTTGGTTCTAGGATTGGCTCTGGGACAAACTCAGAGACTGGCTTCAGAAATGACGTAGGCTCTGGAACAGACCCCGGGACTGGTTTTGGAATGACCTTGGTCTGTTTCTTGGACTCCTTGTTAAAACCAACTTCTCCATCTCCTCCGAAACATTGCAAGTGAAATATAATATCTCTGAGAAAAAGTTTAGGAGTGTACAACAGATGAATATCACTATAAATAATAATTTTGATATAAAATATATATTTTAAATTAGGTAATGATTAAAACACTTCTAGTGTTACCCTGTTAAAAGTGACCTCCTCATCTGCACTGCATAGCTATTAAAATCTGTGAGAAACGGTTAACATTAGGCTTGTTTAGGCGTGCGCAGCAAATAAATATCGTCATATAGTAATATTATCTTATAAAATACATATCGGACATGAGTTAAAACACTTACTTTCTGTGTTTTCCTTGTTAAAACCAACTTCCCTCTATGCTTCACATCGCAGATGAAAGGAAATATCGCTCTGAGAAAAGTTGTAGGAGAGTACAGCACATAAATATCACTTTAAATCAATATGATGTTATAAAATACATATTTTAAATTAGATAAAAACACTTAACGTACTTTCGGATTTTCTCATTTCGAAAATAAAAAGTACTTTTCTGTTCTGCATTGAGAGTGAAAAGAAATGTCTTCGAGAAAGGTTTAGGTGCATACAGCAAATAAATACATTTTGTAAGTAAGACTAAATACTTTATATGTTTTGCGAGCAAAGAAAATGGTGTCTGTAAAAAATATTTCAGATGGGATCGGCTCACACATGAGCAAATGTCCCGGATGTGACTAATAAACACTCAAGAGTATTAATAAGGGTTCTCTTACAAGAGTTCTCTCGTACTGCGTTTTAGCTAAGACGCTACGGGAAAAGTCTCTTTTCACGAAATACTGAAGCAAAAAATTATCCTTAATTTTGAATTGTTGTAAAGCGCATTTGCAGCAGCACACATCCATAGACGAGACGGCTCGCTCGCTCATTGGCTGCTCTGTGGCAACTGCACAAGCGTATCGAGCGCAGGCTGATGCAACAGCCTGATGCTTAACGCCCTTCTTGCCACTTCCCGCCGAAACGGGTGTGGCCCAACCCTATAAAAGGAGCTCGAAAAGGCTGACTCACCTGATTTTTCATCTCTTCAGCGAAGCTCACGCGTCTTTTTAAAGATGCCCTCGTGCAGCTCGTGCAGAGCCCCGCTCAGCGAAGGAGACCGTCACGTCATCTGTGTCTCCTGCCTGGGTGAGGATCATGCAGCGCTCGCGCTCGCTGACGGCGGCTGCCCTCACTGCGAGCTAATGCAGATGGTGACTCTGAGGACTCGCCTGGCATTCTTCTCCGAGCCTGCATCCTCCGCTGCGCCGCAGCGCCGTAAAAAGCGCCGCTCCCAGCGATTACCGGAACCTCCTCCAGCTCTACCGAGCTCGCCGGTTCTTCCTGCTTCACCGGCCTCCCCTGCATCGCTTCCCGATGGTCAGCGCCCGCTGTCTGCTGCTGCGTCATCCGAGGAGGTGGATCTCAGGGCCGCGTCGGAGGAAGAGGACACGTGCTCTCTGCTAGCCTCGGGCAGTGAGGGTTGGGCGAGCTCCGGGGATCTCGCGCCTTCTGCTCAGAGGCCCGGCAGACGGGCTGATATCGAGAAGGAGCTGATGCGAGTGCTCACGCTGGCCGCGGCGAGCCTCGGCCTCGAGTGGTCTGCACCAGCGCCCCCCTCTCATTCCCGGCTGGATGGTAGCTTTCTGCCGGATGAGCGTATTTCTCCCAGCTCGAAGCCTGCCCCGTTTCTTCCTGAGCTTCATGAAGAAGTGGCGAAAGCTTGGAACGCTCCACTCTCGGCGTGAACTCGTTTGTCTGTTTCGTCAGCATTCTACACACTGGACGATGCTAAAAACAGAGGCTACCAGTCACTTCCGCCAGTGGAACAGGCTATAGCAGCGCACCTTTGCCCGCCCTCTGCTGGACGGCGGACGAAAGCGGCGTTGCCATCGAAAGCCTGCCGCATGACGTCATCTCTGCTCGCGCGGATCTTTTCTGCTGCTGGGCAGGCTGCGTCTGCGTTACACACCATGGCCATGCTGCAGATTTTCCAGGGCGATCTCCTCCGCAAGCTGGATGAGATGGGGCCTGAAGCTATCTGCCTCGCGGATCTGAGGAGTGCTTCGGATCTCTCCCTCCGCGCTACTAAGTCCGCTGCACAGGCCATTGGACGGGCTATGGCTTCCGCTACGGTGGCTGAGAGACATCTGTGGCTAACGCTTTCGGACATGGCAGAGTCTGAGCGCGCTGCGTTCCTCGACGCCCCTCTGACTCCTGCTGGCCTCTTCGAATCGTCTGTCAAGGAGTTTGTCAAGAGATTCGTCGAGGAACAGAAAGCATCACAAGCCTTTAAGCACTTCTTACCGAAGCGCTCCGGTTCTGCAGCGAGTCGCGCTAGACCGGCCCCGCAAAGCTCTCAGTCACTCCCCCCGACTCCAGCTGCTTCATCGCGACAGCGTCAGCAACGCAGCTCGGGACCCCGTTCTCGCTCTACCAGCCGTCGCCCCGCACCGCGGGAGTCACGGCAGAGGATTACGGTGAAGCCGGAAGCCCCGAAGTCATCCTAGCACTTCTAGGAAAGCGCCGGTGTACGAGTTCCGCTGTGGCCGAGCTCTCACCCAAGCGCGCCGCTGTTGCAGTTTCAGGAATTGTGACTGTCTCAGCGTTTTCTGCAACGCGCAAGCCTGCAAAGTTGCCCGCTTGCCTGCACACAAAAGCCGTTATCACGGCTACCCAGATATTTCCCGAAAAGAGTGTTATTTCTGGTGTTCCGGCCACGGCCGATGGTGCTATAAATGTAGTGACGATGCCCACTCCTCAGTGCCCATCTCCACATATAAACATGGCCCTACACACAGGGTTCGCGCCCATAAGATCGACTCAGGTCGGTCGCGCGCACTACATAGTAAACGTGCCCACTCCTCAGTGCCCACAAACACTATGTCACACACGGTGCGCGGTTTCTGTAAAAACGAAACCCGTGCACGTACGCTCTGCCCAGGCAGACAGCGAGTCGAAAGCAGTAAATGTGCACGCTTACAGCCCACAGTTACTCGCAGACATCACGAGTCCCACGGGACCCGCTCAGCCCTACCTCATTCGGTTAAGCACCGTGGCGGGGTCGAGGAAGAGCGATCTGCCCGCTGTGATCTGCGCGCTCCCCGCCTCAAATGCCACGGGCATAACGCCCATGGTGCAGCACATCGAAGCGCCGCCATTGCCCAGTCAACAGAGCGCGCTTCGCATCCAGCCCTTAGCCATTCATGCAGATGCATGGTCAGCGCTTCCAGGGGTTTCGGATTGGGTGCTAGGCATTATAAAGAGAGGCTACTCGCTACAGTTTTTTCGACGCCCTCCGCGCTTTTCAGCGCGCGTCGAAACTACGGTCAAAACAGAAGTAGCACACCTACTTCGGGCCGAAATATCAAAACTGTTGAGCAAAGGGGCTGCGGAGCCTGTATCTCAAGCTCAAAGCGAAGGGGGGCTGTACAGCAGATACTTTCTAGTGCCCAAGAAAGACGGGGGTCTCAGGCCCATACTGGATCTAAGACAGCTGAACAAGGCATTGGTGAAACACAGTTTCAGAATGCTTACGACCAGGAAACTCCTCGCGCATATTCGCAAAATGGTTCATGTCGATAGATCTGAAGGACGCGTATTTTCAAATACAGATAGCGTCACGTCACAGGCGATACTTGAGATTCGCCTTCGAGGGCCAGACATACCAGTTTTCAGTCCTGCCGTTCGGCTTGTCCGTGGCTCCTCGTACGTTTACGAGGTGCATGGACGCAGCGCTCACTCTTCTCAGACTCAGAGGCATGCGAGTGCTGAACTATTTGGACGACTGGCTGATTCTGGCTCAATCACGATCAGAGCTCATGGAACACGGGGCCATTTTACTCGATCACCTCGAGAAACTCGGTCTCAGTGTCAACTGGACGAAGAGTTCACTGAACCCCAGTCAGACGATACTGTTCTTGGGTATAGCTCTGGACTCACGTTCCATGACGGCGCAGCTGTCACCACAGCGCGCGTTGGGCATTCAGCGCGCAGCGAGTTCTCTCCGCTGCGGCGCGACCGTCTCGCTCAGAGAATTTCAGAAGATGCTAGGTCTCATGGCCTCAGCATCACCAGTTCTTCAGTTGGGCCTGCTCCGCATGCGCCCCCTGCAATTCTTGCTGAGAGTGCGGGTGCCGCGCGGAGCGTGGATATCTGGTCGGCTGCGTCTCAGGGTCAATCAGAGCTGCGTTACAGCCCTGAAACCCTGGACAGCGAACGACTGGTTCCAATCAGGTGTAAGCCTGGGGACTTCCTCGAAAGTGAAGATGGTGTCGACGGACGCCTCCACTTCGGGATGGGGAGCGCTGCTCGAGGGCAGACCGTCCTTTGGCCTGTGGTCAGAACGGGAAAAGCTCCAACATATCAACTGTCTGGAAATGCTGGCAGTGGAGAACGCGCTGACGCGTTTTTGTCCACGAATCAAGGGCCACCACGTCTTAATCCGTTCGGACAACATGTCTGTGGTGTCCTACATAAATCGCCAGGGCGGTCTCGGGTCCCGAAACCTGTACAGGTTGGTGGAACGCATCCTGGTTTGGGCTCAGCGCAACTTGCGCTCGCTGAGGGCAGTTCATGTGCCTGGGCTACAGAATCTGGGTCCAGACAGGCTGTCCAGAAACAACATTCCCACGGGAGAATGGTCTCTACACCCGCAAACAGTCCAGCTGTTGTAGGAGAGATTTGGCAGGGCGGAAGTGGACCTCTTCGTGTCCCACGAAAACGCTCACTTCCCCGCGTTCTTTTCCAAGAACGTAAGCGCGCTGTCACGGAGATGGCCGTGCTGCCCACTTTATGCTTTTCCCCCCGTCTCCCTCCTTCCGCAGGCGATAGAACGGCTGAGGGAAACGAGATGCTCAATACTGCTTGTAGCACCGCTTTGGAAGAACCAACCATGGTTTCCAGATTTGATGCAGTTAGCAGACACTGCCCCGTGGCCAGTGCCGTTGAGGAGGGATCTCCTCTCGCAGGCCGGGGGCTCGATTTGGCACCCTCAACCGGAGTTGTGGTCCCTCCATGTGTGGGCGCTCAATGGTTACCCGCTGATCTCTCAGTGGGAGTGCTAAATACCATCACTCAGGCTAGAGCTCCGTCGACACAGCGGCTGTATGCCTCGAAGTGGTCGTGTTCTCCAGCTGGTGCACAGCTCGGGGATGTTCACCCCTTAGTTGTGAGGTGACGGAGGTTCTCTCCTTCCTACAGGAGCTGTTGGATAAGGGCAGAGCCCCCTCCACGCTCAAAGTATACGTGGCGGCTATCGCAGCGTTTTCTGAGACAGCGCTCGGTCAGTCAATAGGAAGGAACGATTTGGTCATCTGCTTCCTTAGAGGAGCTAGGAGGCTGAATCCCCCCAGACCTCCGCCTATCCTAACGATTAGCCTCAAGCATCTGCCGTTCAAGACAGTGTTCTTGTTGGCTCTCGCTTCAGTGAAGCGTGTGGGTGACCTGCACGCGCTCTCGGTGAGCCCGTCGTGCTTGAAGTTTGGGCCTAATGACTCAAGGGTCATACTCAAACCTAGGCACGGTTATGTGCACGGTTGCCCTGTCTGCCCTGTCGGTGTCAGGGGAGGATGGAGACTCGAGTCTTCTTGCATGGTTATGTGCCGAAATCCCTCAACACGCCGTTTCGGGCTCAGGTTATTGCCCTGTCTGCCCTGTTGGTGTCAGGGGAGGATGGAGACTCGAGTCTTCTTTGCCCTGTTAGGGCTTTAAGAGCTTATGTGTCTCGCTCCGCTGTCTTTAGACGGACTGAGCAGCTGTTTGTCTCGTTCAGTGGACGTTCCAAAGGAATGGCTGTTTCGAGACAGAGCCTATCCAGATGGATAGTTAACGCCATAGCGTTAGCTTACGCTTCCAGGGGCCTTCAGTGCCCTCTGGGCAACAGAGCAAACTCCACACGAGGCGTCGCCTCGTCGTGGGCGTGGTCTACTGGGATCTCCTTGCAGGATATATGTATGGCGGCAGGTTTGGCCTCGCCGTATACATTTATCAGGTTCTATAACCTGGAGGTTCCCACCTTGCAAGCAAGGTTGCTGTCGGTATAGTCGAATCGGGGCTCTGATTGGAACTCTGAGATCGCGAGCGTTATGCGCTGCCGACTGTTATATGGGCAGTATTGCGCAAGACCCGCATTGCCACATTGGTCAGGCCTTGCCTCGACTGTGTGATGTCATATTGCCGCGTCTACGGGCGCTGCTAGATATGGGACGGAGGGTCTCCCCCCCCCCCTCCTGTCCTGGGCTCTCTGTGAGTCCCTCGGGTGACTGTGCACTGTAAATCCTGGGCGTTGCTTCCAGGTTTATACCAGGTTCCAGGTTGAAATAAATCAGGTGAGTGAGCCTTTTCGAGCTCCTTTTATAGGGTTGGGCCACACCCGTTTCGGCGGGAAGTGGCAAGAAGGGCGCGAAAAAGGCTTGTGCAGTTGCCACAGAGCAGCCAATGAGCGAGCGAGCCGTCTTCAAAATTAAGGATAATTTTTTGCTTCAGTATTTCGTGAAAAGAGACTTTTCCCGTAGCGTCTTAGCTAAGACGCAGTACTAGTTCCCTCTTCTAGAGAGAACCGAGGTTAGTGAAAGTGAAGTGACATTCAGCCAAGTATGGTGACCCATACTCAGAATTTGTGCTCTGCATTTAACCCATCCGAAGTGCACACACACAGAGCAGTGAACACACACACACACACACACACACACACTGTGAACACACACCCAGAGCAGTGGGCAGCCATTTATGCTGCGGCGCCCGGGGAGCAGTTGGGGGTTCGATGCCTTGCTCAAGGGCACCTAAGTCATGGTATTGAAGGTGGAGAGAGAACTGTACATGCACTCCCCCCACCCACAATTCCTGCCAGCCCGGGACTCGAACTCACAACCTTTCAATTGGGAGTCCGACTCTCTAACCATTAGGCCACGACTTCCCACTAAAAACCGTACTCGGTTAACATAACCGAGTACGTTTTACTCTCCTTTTTACACCAGTAGAAGGTTGCCATTTACACCAGCTAGTGTTAATCGTTTAAAATTCAACACCACATCTTTAACTCTTTACTCTGAAAGTCCTTAACACTGGGATTTCAACACTGAAGATGTGAATGTTACTGTGATGTATGGAGAGGGAAGGTGAATGAGGTAAATATAAATATCAGCAAATGTCAAATTTGACAAGTCACTAGACTTTAGTGGAGTCAGCAGTTCACTTGACAGTAAATAAGGATTTAATCCTAATGTATCTGCTTTCTTTAAATACTGTTGTTTTTTTATCTGTGGTGAAGGGTGCTATTTTGATTTACGATCATAAAAGAGAGGTGTGACGAGTGGGGCGGGGCCGAGGGACATGGGAGCGAGGCCGGTGGAGTGATTGGAGATGAGCTACACCTGTTCAACCCACTGGTCTCGAGGCCCACGGAGGAGATGGAAGGATATAAAACTGGAGCGACGACAGTGAAGGACGAGAGAGGACCAGGCCTGGGCTTTTAGCTGTGTTTTGGTTTTTATTTGCGCGCTTATTTGAATTATTAAAGTTTCATTTGATTGTCCGCCTGTTCCCGCCTCCTTCTTCCCGATGATTAGCAGGGTTTTATCGTTACAGTGGTGCCGAAGCCCGGGAGAAGGAGGGACGCGCTTCTGAAGATTCCTCGCCGCTGTGGTGAATCCGCGGTGCCAACGAGCAGGCGAGGAGTGTGCCGCCATGGACGCTCGAGGCGGTGGGCTGGAGCGAGTTGCCGGGGACGGACGAGCTCGCTACCGGCCGCCCACGATAGGGAGGGGCGGCTGCCGTCCGTGAGGGAGCGGAGGAGTCTGCGCCGTTCGCCAGGTGGCCGGAGCCTGCTGCCATCCGACGGAACGGGGAGGAGCAGGGAACGGGGGACTCCTGCCGGCTGCCCAAAACCGGAGGAGCCGTCGCCGTCCACCGGGCGGCGGAGGAGTGTCGTGCCGTCCGCCGAGGGCCGTCCAGTGCCACCACCAGGCACCGCGGAGGAGATCGCCCAGCTGGTGGAGGGCCGAGCAGCGGTGCGTCTGGGAACCGGATTTTATTTTTTATTTTTTCTCCTCTCTCCCCTCTCTCGTCTCTGTCGCTCCTCCTTCCATCTCCTTTTCTCTCGCCTCGCCTGTCCTACCCCCAGGTTCCCGCAGGTCCCCGTGAGCGGTCCCCCCCGGAGGGAGGGGGGGGGGAGTAGAGCGCAGTCTCGGGAGTACCCCCCGGCCTGCGAGGGGTGATGGGGGTATGTGACGAGTGGGGCGGGGCCGAGGGACATGGGAGCGAGGCCGGTGGAGTGATTGGAGATGAGCTACACCTGTTCGACCCACCGGTCTCAAGGCCCATGGAGGAGATGGAAGGATATAAAACTGGAGCGACGACAGTGAAGGACGAGAGAGGACCAGGCCTGGGCTTTTAGTTGTGTTTTGGTTTTTATTTGCGCGCACCAGTCGTCCGTGAGGGGCTGGTGCACTGTTTTGTGTTTATTTGAATTATTAAAGTTTCATTTGATTGTCCGCCGGTTCCCGCCTCCTTCTTCCCGATGATTAGCAGGGTTTTATCGTTACAAGAGGCTACACAAAGGTCCTAAAGATGAAAAACAAACACACAACAAAAAAAGTCTTCCTGTGTCCAATAAAGCAGGATACATGTTTTTTTTTTTAAGAAAAGATAAATAAATAAATAAAACAATGTCCACGCTAAAGGAGAACATTTTATTCCCTTACCAGCAGGAGAACATTTTGCCTCTCTACTGCCTCTTGATTGTCCTTTCATTGAATTTCCTGAGAAACACTATTGTCTCATTAAGCTACCCTGCTGTTTATATGGACTTTAACTGTATCCAAGAGAAGTCTACCTTACATAAAAAGATACAAAAAAAAAAAAAAACTTGTTGCAGAAAAGACCATATGATGATGTTTAATTAATATAACTGAGCCCCATTGGAAATACATGCCTGTGGCAACATTTCTGCAAAATGCTTATATGCTGCATCTTGCTGTGAGTGGTGCTAAAAGCTTGTT
This sequence comes from Carassius carassius, assembly GCF_963082965.1. NCBI lineage: Eukaryota > Metazoa > Chordata > Actinopteri > Cypriniformes > Cyprinidae > Carassius > Carassius carassius. Next base: position 12,533,202 of record NC_081764.1, read on the forward strand.
CAGTTTTATCTGGAACAGATTAAAGTGAATCTGTCCATGTTTCATTACACTGGTCGTTGTACTATCATGCCAGTTCAGAAATAAAATGAGTCGTGCTAAAAGGCTAACTCTTCATTGTATTTGAAAATAATTTACCATCTACTCTAGTGTTAACAAAGGCATGAGATAAAAATGCATTTGCTTAAAGTGTTATTCCACCCAAAAATGAAAATTAGGCTGCATTTTACTCACCTCTGAGGCTTCCTAGGTGTATATGACATTCTTCTTTCAGATGAATCCAGTCTGAGTTATATAAAAAAATGTCTTTCATCTTTCAGGCTCTATCATTGCAGTCAACGGGTGTTGCATTGCTTCAGTCCAAAAGAAGTGAAATAAAAAGCATCCTTCCATAAAAACAAAGTGGCCTCCTGTAGCGACTTGATGCGTTTTTGTAAGAAAAATATCCGTATTCAAAACGTTATAATTACTTTAATCTAGCTTGCGCCAACAACTGTACACAGAAGCATGTACAGTATGAGGTCAGCGTTGCACATGCGCGGGTGAGTTCATGAAAACCAATGTTTGCTTACAGGATCAAAAGAAGCTAATATTCCTTACTTTGGCAAAAGAAAACCAGTCTCATCTTGGCTTATATCGAAATCCTCCGAAATTCTTCTTTACAAGTCTTCGGTTTGTACGTCTAATTAGTGACCATTTTTTGTTTTGATCTCTTTGCTGCGGTCCCGCGTGCATCACTTCTGAGCGGCGCTTGCGCAAAGCTGACCTCATACGTCATTCCCCTGGAACTACTTTTATTTACAACAGTGAGCGCAAGCTAGATTTAAGTGATTATTACATTTTGAATTTGGATATTTTTCTATTAATTTGCTACAGGAGGCATTTGTTAACCCCCAGAGCTATGTGAGACACTTTTTTATGGGCACTTTTTATTTCATGTCTTTTGGACTGAAGTAATGCAACAAAGACAATTTTAATATATCTCAGACTAGATTTGATTGAAAGAAGAAAGTTATATAGACCTAGGATGCCTCGGGGGGAGTGAACTAAACCTTTAAGCAACCATGACATTTTAATTTATGCTGTACCAGGTGAGCTACAGAGCAAGTTTACTATGTCAGAAAAGCCATATGAAGCTGGTTATGTGATGCAAATGTCAAAATATATTAGTTATACATCATGCACTACTGCAAAATATTTTGAGGTCATAATATTGTATGTTCACGGAACCACACACACAAAAAAAAGTCAATAATCTGCCCTTTAATCATTATTTGTGTGAACATTTTTTAAAGTTGTTGCTGCCACCAGTGTTCATTTCAACTGCAACCTGCAGTGATTTGCATTTATAGGTACTGTTTTGTAGTTTTGTCACAATGTACAGTACTGTAGAGGCACAATTTTCCTGTGTTTCTGTAATCTCTCATTTGAAACACGTCACAAATGTGAAAAAGAAAGGAAGTGTTTTTGATGAATGAAAAAAATAGCTTGGTGTCCTTAGGAAGCATTTCCTGTATCCAGTATGGCTTAGATCTGGCATATTAGACATGACAAAGACATATTGGTTTTAATATAGTAAGATGTTTATCCATAATCTTATTCATCTTTATTTCACAGATGGTTTGGCAGCGTTTAGAACCTTCCTCAAATCAGAGTTCAGTGATGAAAACATTGAGTTCTGGTTGGCTTGTGAGGAATATAAAAAGATCAAATCCCCTGCTAAGATGATGTCTAAGGCCAATAAGATCTACAAGGAATTTATTGAAGTTCATGCTCCCAGAGAGGTATGTTGACTGCTTCTGTAAAACCATAGCAACTACATATAGAACATATAGTACTCTTGTAGGTACTGTGTGTTCATTTCTGCTTGCTTGAGAGGATTTTATTTTTTTAGTTTGTCACCAGAGGATTTGGTGTGTTTTCAGATTAATTTGATGTTTCCAGACATTACAGAAAATCTTAACTTGAAAGATTGTGCTGTGTTTCCCAGCATTAATAATAAATAATAATAATAATAATAATAATAATAAAATCATGGATAAATAAGGTTGTAGCTAATCATTTTACAAATAATCATTGTGATACATCACTGACCCTAAACTTTTGAATGGTAGCATTAGTAGCATAGTTTAGGGTCAAGATATAAATAGTTTGATTCAACAAGAACATATCAAATTGATGAAAAGTAAACAGATAATGACATTTATAGAAAATATAATAAATCCTTTATTTTTTATTTTATCTATATATTTATTTTTTATTTTTTACTTTCTGTTTAACAAAGAATGCTTTAAAACTGTTGACAGAGATTCCACACAAATATAGCACAACTGTTTTCAACATTGATAATAAATACAATGATTTCTAAAGGATTATGTGACACTGAAGACTGGAGTCTAATGAAAATGTAGCTTTGTCACTGCAAGAATAAATTACATTGTAAATTAACTGTTATTTTAAATTGTAATAACATTTCACAATATTCATTTTTTTACTTATGGCAGGGCATATACTGTACAGTATTTACTATAAAAAATCTAAATTAATTAATACAGTTTTATGATATAAACTGAACTTTTTGTAATTGTACTGTTTTTATTTTATTTTTTATAATTGCTTATATAATGCACTTCCAAGTTTGAGACCTGTGCTATAAAGACTTTTCCATCTTCAGAGTTTGTACTTTAGCACCGCCCACACTCATTTCAGTTCTTCCCTGACTTCAAACCTGAAGATCATCTTCTTTTTTCTGTATCATGACCTTCAGATACTTTGTGATTCAGAAAATACAAAATTTGCCATACAGTTGTTTGATCTAAAAAGTGATAAAGAGCAATTGTACAGAATTTAATATTAATTAACTCTTATATCTCTGAAGGTTAACATAGACCACAGGACCAGAGAGGAAACCAAACAGAGGCTTCTGGATCCAACTCCCAACAGTCTTAATGAAGTCCAAGCTAAAGTGTACAGCCTCATGGAGAAAGACTCCTATCATCGGTTTATAAGATCAAAGATCTATCAGGACTTACTGAACAGGACACAGATATACTGTCAGAGGAAATCTGTTTAAAAGTTTATGTCTATTTGCATGCCTGGTTAGAGGATACTGAGGTAATAAGCAGACTTTAATTGTAATAGCACAGTCTGTGTGCTTACAAAATAAATAGATGAGAATAATTAAATAAAAAAGGTCAAAAGACAAACTAGTTCCTTGCATCTAAACTTTAACATGACCCTGTACTGTGCTTCTTTGCCCAGTTCTATTTGTAACATGTGGCTATATTCTTTCCCTTCAATTGTGATAGAATAGTTGATGTTTCTTCTGAATGCTGGCAAGCATGTAAATCAGTCTCTACATGGGAAATATGTAAGAGTAGATTATGATAATTTATTTTTATCTTCAATGTAACTTGTGTACACATTAGCACTGATATGATTCGATAAAAGAACTAAAGGCATGCCTGCTGTTACTGCATGCAGCCTCTGACTTCGCACATTTCTCATTGGTTCTTTTCCCTTAAAATCTTAAATCTAAAAATACTTCAATCCCACACACAAACGCACACTGAAAATAGATTTTTTTCTCTGAAGTGATATTTTTATTGTAATGTTCATGTTTATTTTGTTGTTTATTAATTTATTTAAGCTTATTCTTTCACATGTTGATGCTCTGATGGTTTACAATGACATGTTCTTGTGATGATACTAGATCAAGTAAAGCATGTCACTTTGAACAGTGTTGGTTTGTGTTTTTTGGCTGAAAATATAGGCTAATATGTGTTGTCTGTTTGAATATTTGTCAAGCTTCATTCCACAAGTTGTCTGGAAAATGTAATAATACAAATGAAATGTACAAACTGATTTTAAATCACTAAATCGTACAGTAGGTTCAAATGTTCAAAGTTTCATTTTTCAAATTCACAATGGAACAAAGGAAAAAGTGCTGTACTTGCTTTGAAGGAGATAAAGTAGAGCAAAATAAGTGTTATTTATTTTTTACATTTATTTTCTATCAGTGCTGTAAATAGTTTAATGTAAAAAATGTACCCCAAAAACCTCACCTTCAGGTCATCCAAGATCCTCTGCAGTGAATGTGTGCAGTTAGAATAAGAGTCCAAACATCACAATAATCCACAAGTAATCCACACGACTCCAGTACACCAACTAATGTCTTGTGAAGTGAAAAACTGTATTAAAAAAGAAACAAATTCATCATAAAGACATTTGACCTGTAAACCATTGCTTCTGGACAAAATACGAGTCCAAAGTCCATAATAACACTTAATCTGGTGAAAACATCTACCTACTGTTGTCCTCTAACACAAAAATATTTTGCAGTAGTGCATGATGCATAACTAATATATTTTGACATTTGCATCACATAACCAGCTTCATATGTATGGCTTTTCTGACATAGTAAATATTTGTTAGTTCTGTTTGTTGATTCAGGGTTAGCATCATCTGAGGTCCTCTTAGGGGTCAGCATCATCTCTTCTCCGGTGTTCTGGATCCAGACTGGAGCTTGTGTAAATCCTATTTACCCCGTGACAAAACATAGAAACAAATAAGGGACATCATTAGCATAGCTGCTGTTCCAACAAAGTAAAATTAATTAGTTTAACCCAAGCTAAAGAATAAGAATGCGCATTTGATCAGATGCAACTGCATTCACAATTTAAGAGATACATTATTCGAATGCTTGCCTCATCGGGGCAAAAAGCAAAAGCAATAACACCAGCATTAAAAACTTTTTTAAATAACTTGAGCTCAAAACTCACTTTCAGTCAGCAGCGAGTGTTTAAAATAACGCAATCCAATCTGATGTGGATTATAATCACCATAAAAGGCAGAAATATTTATAAGCGATGCCAAAGACTATGCATGCTAGGTATTAACGTTACAGTAGTAAACATGATAAATGTGACCGCTTGAAGAAATCAGACGTCAGCTTCTTATTCTCTGTCACAATCGTGTATTCATTTAGTAACATATTTTATCTGTCATAAGTCTCATCTCGAGAGTTTAGCTCCGCATAGCCTATGTCATAAAAAGATAATAATGGTTTTTGTTCAGAAACAGACTTGACTGAATAAGCAGGCTATTTTCATAATGCTTCAGCATTAAAATTAAATAAATAAAATAGAAATACATTTATTTCTGACAAATTTTCAAGCCGGATTAATTAATTCATTATGTTCAATGTAACACATGTTTTTGAATTTAAATATTTAACAAAGCCACAAACAAAAGCCCACTGTTATCGTGTTCGTTTTGTGATCGCGCATGTTCCAGTGACTTATTTCTTATTAGTTTTCTGATAACTTCTCTTTATTGGTGAAATTTTGAGGTTGCGTGACGTTGTTCCTGAGAGGCGTGTAAAGGGCGCGATTAAGTGAAACAGGGGAGCTTCAGGCTCGACGGTGGAAACGCTGCGCTATTCTGGCCTCGGTGCTACTGGCCCGAGACTATTAGCCCCGCCAGGCCCGTTTTAAGCCCTGGCTCGCACTGACCCAAAAGTGGAAAAGTGGCTATTGATTGTCTTCTGGACAACTGTCAGATCAGCAGTCTTCCCCATGATTGTGTAGCCTAGTGAACCAAACTTGAGAGACCATTTTGAAGGCTCAGGAAACCTTTGCAGGTGTTTAGATTTGATTAGCTGATTGGCATGTCACCATATTCTAATTTGTTGAGATTGGTGGATTTTAGTTAAATGTGAGTCTAAATCATCACAATTAAAAGAATTAAACTACTTGTGCATTGAATTTATATAATATACGAGTTTCACAATTTGAGTTGAATTACTGAAATAAATTAACTTTTCCATAACATTCTAATTTATTGAGATGCACCTGTAGCATATTTACAAGTTTTCAAACAGCTGTTGAGATTCTTTTTTTGTTCGTTTTGGTGTTTATCATATTTAAATGTAACTTTTATGTATTTAGCAGACGCTTTTATTCAAAGCGACTTACAGTGCATTCAGGCTATCAATCATGTGTTCCCGGGGAATCGAACCCCCAACCTTGCGCTTGATAAGCAATGCTCTACCAATTGAGCTACAGGAACACAAACATATAACAACAAATAGCTAAATATGCCATATCTTCATTTAAACATGTGTTTCCACTTAAACATTGTCCTTTGAAAATCTGCTTAGGACCCCAAAATGCTAGGGCCAGCCATGACTCCAGAATAATTATGTACAAATGACCACAGACAGACTGCAAATGTTATAAAATCTCTTCAGCACACAGATGTGATGCCCTTGGCTCATTTGTTTTCTTCCCAGGACTATAGCCCAGTTGGAATAATTAGATCTTCCACCTCTTCAGATCAGTGGTCCCTGAGCACAGTTTAAGACAGAGAACATCTGCCAGCCTGGGGCAAAGTCCTCCCTGGAGGCATCGCAAATAGATTCGCGAGTCACAGACAGATGCTTCCCTATCAAATCTATGTTATCATGAGAGGATGAGGGGACCATTCAGGTGGGACCTCAGGTTAATTACAGTCTCTTCTCTTTGAAAAAAAAAATCCAGAGTTCAACGTTCCAAAATGAACTTTCTAAACATCACCCTTACAGCTGAATGCATTCAGTGGTGCTAATGTGTAAATGATAACCTGGGATATTGGTACAGCCAAGTATGGCAATATTTGAAACAAACTCAAATATCAGTGCGTTTTCTCCCTGGTGTTAATAGGAATTTTATGCTTGTTTTACTGTAAAAATATAAAAACAATAATAACTGGATATTCTTTTCAGATGAATGCCACTTTTTATTTTTTATTTGAAAATATATTAGGATGCATGACAAAAGAAAACATCTGGAGTTACTTCTCATATGCAAAGGCAGTTGTTTGTTATTGTATATTTATAGTCACATATTATAGTTACATATTGTATTTGTTATAGTTACTGTTATTATTTTGTATTTATTAAAAGAGTTATTTATTTTTATGTTCATCCATCCATCAATTCTCCAAGCTGAAGTTTATTAAACTAAAAGTTGCTTTAAGACTGATATATTGTTCTGTAGTTAATGATAGCCCTAAACAAAAACAGTAATCTGATAACTTTCAGTTTGCCAAATAAATGCCTAACAAATATGATTTACATATTACTACAAATTATTTAATCAACAATACAAAAAATTGTAAATATTAATTTTAGGATTCGATGTGTAAACAAATGTTTGATTACAAATGTTAATTTTAGGGTTAAACATGATTAATCACAAGAAACCTGTAATATATATATATATATATATATATATATATATATATATATATATATATATATATATGATGTTTGTGAATAAAATGTGTCAATGGTTGTTTTCACTATGAGCAAACAGTTATTCATTTTTGAGTTGTTAATTAAATTAATGTAAATTTCCATGCTTAGTATCATTACAGAATTCTGACTAAGATCATTTGCAATTTTATAGTAAACAAAGAATTAAATTTAACTCACATGTAAAATTAGAACTGGAGAACAGAAGTCAAAGCGGAGTGAATGATGTGGACTTTGTACAATAAATTATTCTCCAATGTGATGTTTAAATCAAGACCAACAGCTGACATTTTCTGCTAACATCATATACTGAGTATTACAGTTTCATTACTAAACTGTTCAAATACTAAATATACTTTAAGCATTTTGTGAATCTTAGCCAATACTCAAGGTTTTCAAAACAGTAATGCCAGGAATCATTACCGGCCTGGCCTTTACCAATAAAAAGCTGATGTAGGTGGATTCCCGGACAAAATCCCCACTCACTGAGTCTCAGGGCTAATTCATAGCTCTTCGGGAGCATTAGAGATGACAGCAACCTCAAGCGAGAGATTTGCACAGTGCTGTGAGAGAGTGATGTTTTTCCCTCGTACTCCCTGAAAACTAATCATAGCATAACAAGCAAGCTAGAAATATTAGTGGGCTTTTATTTAATGTTCTTCTGGGTAATCATAATATCCATTAATGGCAAATACATTTTCAACATTGCATAACATTTAAAACATTCAAAAACATATTCCTATATTGTCATAAAAATGTATAATAAATGACGAGAGGGTTAAACATACTGTAAGGTAATTACTGGAATTTTTTAATTGTTTTGTTTTCAAGGAGCTCAATGCATATTGTGTTTGATTTGAGCTGAAGATTGAAGAATGAAGATCCCTTTGACATTTTTCCAAAATAATGCTCTAATGTCACAGTTTAATGATTACATTAATAATACATGATTGATATATCCTTATAAATGAATTCACATTATTATTATTTTTAGATTTGAAACAGTATCAGAATATTCAAAGCAACTTACATTGCACTCAAAAAGTGCATTTTGTCAGTTCACTTATTGCCTGGGAATTGAACTCGATCGTGGCTATATTTATGCATTGTGATCTACATGTTGAGGTTTTGGAATATTTAAAAAACAACTTTCAAAATCAAACAATAGACAAAAACACAATTTAACTAAATTGAATACAGAACATATAAAATCTGATTCAAAGAAGCTATAATAATATCTCATTTTTAGATATTATAGCAACACATTGCATATCTCAGGTTTAAATGATGAGCAATGTTTTGCCATCAATGCCTCTAGAATATTTAGAATATTTTAGAATGTCTTTAGAAGATTAACACTGTCCTGTATATAAACATAGCCATTATTTGTGAAACACAACCAGGACTAACTTTTGTGTAAATTGTTTGTAAAAATCGATCTGTAGTTATCACAGAAAATCTAGTGCAACAATTGACATGAGGACAAATTTATGAAGGATTTACATAACTTGTGTTTCATAGATTGACCCATTGAAGCTATAGTATCTTTGTTTTGCCTGTAAAAGCCCATTCATATTTAGCATTTACGGGGGGGGGGTGTTTACTTTAATAAATAATACTACTTTAAGAAATGTGAAGTAAAATGCTATATAATATGATAATGCATGATGGAAAAATACAGACTAAAAATATGCAACATCCCAGCAAACAAGAATCCTTTGTTCAAGGATGAATCATTCTTATCATGATAGTTCTGTCATTTGGAGGACACAGAATTTATGGTCTGAAAAAGAAGTCTTACAAATGTGGAAAAAATTTTTTGCAGATGCCATTATAGCCTACTTTCCCATTGTGTTTTATATAACTCTTATCATCATGTTAAAATAAATAGAATGGTTCTTTCCATCCTGAGACAGTTTCAGAAATCAAAAAGAAATATTCATCATGTGATGAATGTATTTGGTCGTTGTGTGGTGTGAAGAATTATCTTCATTAACATTAAAAGGTTAGCGGTGTCCTAAAGGTAAGGCTGATTGACTATGTTTCCTCTGGATTGCCCCTTCTCTTATTTCCTGTTCGCATGGTGCAGCAGTGGGATACTCACTGTCATCTCTATGAAGAGACCCAGCATCTCTGTGGTGGTGTAATCACCCTCATGCGAGGCATATTTTCTATAAAAAAAGAAAAAAAGAAGCTGTGACAACCAGCTTATTTTCCCCTCTGCATGTCTTCCACATCTCTGAAAAATTGCTTCAAGGTATTGGGGTGAACGTGAATGACATCTATCAGAGCAGACACAGAGATCTCAAGGCCAACTGGTGGTGGAAGTTCCCTTGTCCTCATACAACCTGATTTTTTGCTTTTCATATCCCGAGTGTCATGTTGGGTGAGAGAAAGATCTTTGTGTCTACTGACATCATAAGTTATTGATCCGAGGTGGGATTTACTACATCTTTCTGGGATGTTAAACCTATTCAAATGTTCCTCATTCTGTGCACAGCTTGAACAAGTTAGGTACAGCTGTCCTGATTCGACTTGTGGATCAATGAAGCGAGACGTTTGACTTCACTGGACTTATGATGAAAAGGAAGGAAAGGAAATGTTCTCTGTTATGTAACTGTGTCACATCACAACATGTCTATTGTGCAAACTAAATACAAATTGTGCCTATAGTAATAGTAGTAATAATAATAATAATGTTATAATTAGTGCTGTCAAATGATTAATCTAAAAACATAATATTTACAACAAAATAATTACCATATATTTTGTTTTATTATTTTTATTTGAACTAGTGCTGTCAAATGATTAATCGTGATTAATCGCATCCAAAATAAAAGCTTTTGTTTACATAATATATGTGTGTGTACTGTGTATATTTACCGTGTATAATATACACAAACATACATGTATATATTTTTAATAAAAAATTTATATACAGTATATATAAATATATGAATGAATTAATTAATTAATTAATTAATTATATCATCAATATCATGCAGTAAGGTATTGTGGCTTATGACTGTTAGTTTAATCAGTAAGTTCTGTAATCATAATCTGTAGAGTAATAAAAGTAACATGACTGTCATTCCCATGTTTAGTGAAGTTCAAGCTGGAGACAGAGGTCAGTTTTTATTTATTTATTTATTTGTTTGTTTTTTATATATTGTTTTTATTTTGATTCACAGGTAATACTCATGTAAATTAAATTATTTTTAGTTGTTTGTTTTGTAAGTTCCTTGTTCAGAGTTCATACTGTATATATATTAGTGGTGGGCATAGATTAATTTTTTTTAATCTAGATTAATCTCACTGTGATCTTGATTAATCTAGATTAAAATGGCTCATTCGATTTCTGCCGAAGGCATTCAGAATATGTGTGCTACCCAAATAAAATTGACAAACAGTAAGTCTTTGAGAAGGGGTTTATCAAGCTAGGTGGTGCATTAGAAAAGGGGCTCATCTCCTGTTCCCAAAATGCATCACACAGTGCTTGAAAAAGCTGTAAACTAATTCCAAATTGCAAAGTGCAAACAACCTTATGCCTGTTTCACACATACTCTGTCTGCAGTGCGTATGCGTTGCATATTTTTTTATGCACCAATGTTAATGGATTCCAGTTGCGTTCCAGGAGCGTTGCGTCTGCAGCAGTGCAGCGATCGTTTACGTACCGAGTAGCGGACTGCAAACGCGTCCTGTGTGAAAGCACATCGAGTCCGTGCTGCACCACATACAGTACGTAACGCACACAGACTGCATACGCACTGCAGACGGAGTATGTGTGAAACAGGCGTTAGCAGGGCCGTAGCTGGGGTCAACAGGGACCCAGTGAAGGTTGTACCAGTGGGCCCTGTTTAAAATTGTTTAATTTGTATGTTCGTTTATTTTTCTTTATTTGTGCTATTTACACAATGTTTAAGTTTTATTCAAGTTTGTAGGTGTCAAGGTACAGAAACCAAATAATTAAATTTAAAATAGCACTGGATAGTCTTCAATGTAAAAATGAAATATACAATCAAACCTACATTTATTCAGACACCATCAACATTTCTCACATTATTACAGTTTTGCTATATATAACAAAAATTATATCTGGTGTCTGAATAATTTTTGGTTTGACTGTTAAAACTACAAAGTAATTCAGTCAAGAGCAGTGAGTGATTTTCTTTCTTTCATTTTCTTGGATTAACATTACAGCAGCCAGTAGCTAAATTAGGCGCGGTCACTTTAAGAGACAATGAACGCATCCAATATAATACACATCCCATTTTTTTCCTCAACTGTTTATTTTCACTTAAGAAATAACTGACAGTTTTTTCAAGCATAATTTCCAAGGTGGATATTTTGACATATTTTGTATGTATTTGTCGGCAAAAGAGCAAAAAGAAGCAAATTCGATGTTCAAGTGTTTTCTGCGTGAGCCCTGAACACCAGAACACCGCGAGTACTGAATTGGGCTCTTTCACATCTTTTTGTTTGTTCAAACTGCGATTTGTATTTGTTCGTTCAGGTGCAGGAGGGACTTCGAGGAGAACTTCGCAGAAGAGAGCTTGGTTCAGTGTCGTTGTCCGTGATACGCGGCTCTCTCTCTCTCGTGCGCACCGAACACAGCGCGCGAGTAACAGCTACTCTGTTCAGCTTTTCCGCATCTTGTGTTGGGATGCTTTAATGTTTAAATCGACAAGCGGTAAGGCTTAAAAACACATGGAAAAAAATACGCTTTCATGACGATGCGCAGCAGTGGCCTGTCAACTGTCCTGAGCATCTTTTTAGGCTGGCCTCAGCCAGTCGGTTATATAAAATATCAAGGTGAAAGTCATCATAGCTTGCTTAGTATAGACCCAGCTCCCAACCCAACTTTGAGAATAGATTAACGGCGATATTTATTTTATCGCCCAATAAGAGTCTCCCGTTAATGCAGCACGTTTAAGCCGATAACGGCCCACCACTAATATATATATATATATATATATATATATATATATATATATAACACACATATTACATTAAAAATAATCATTTTGCTATAGTATTTAGTCAAAACGGTGATTTAAAACTGCATGATAAAGAAAAAAAAAGTTTTAAGTAAACAAACAAAAACATTTCCTTTGTTTTTGGTTAAATCCAACTTGGCATAAATTGTTGAGTATTGCTTGTATTTATTTATTTATTATTATTTATTTACAATATGAAAACCTTCAATGCAGGTTAAAGGTTGCTAAAATAACTGTGATACTGTAGGTGACCACCAAGATCATCTGCAGGAAAATACATTTCTGGCAAATCACAAACTGTGCTACTCATCATTTGACCAACATCCCTGCAAGATTCAGAGTTGTTGTTAATTATGGTTTTCAATTAATTGTATTTCTGGAACACTGTGTGAGCAGTGTAAAAGGCCACTAAAATGACCTGAATTTGGGCACTTACAATAACCACGCTTGTGAACATTACCATCGCTGTGGACTTTCCTGACTTTTCACATACACATAAATGCACAGTACACAGTACATTAGCTGAGATAGAACTGGATCCTGATTGGCTGAGAGGAAAGATGACGCTCCGCTTCCTGCTCTATATAAACTCCCTGTTCCCTGACTGCAGACACACTGCTGATAAATTTCACCTAGAGATCACACTGCACAATGGATATTTACTTCCCTTCTGGCTTTCCAATGTGTAGAGGAATAACAAGGCTGTCAAACAATTGCCTGGAAAGGTATGATCCTCATATTGACATTTTAAAGGGTTTCATGTGCTTTTTGTACTAATAATTTATGCATGTCAAATCATTTGAATCTCTACTCTTTTATATAATACCAGTAAGAGCTTTTTAAATCTTGTTACAAAGAACTGTGTATATTACAAAAGTGTACATATGCTGTGTATTAAATAAATGCTTTTCTAATATCAGGGCCAAAAGATTAAAGGCATGCGTTGGTGGATTTCTGCAGAGACAAGACTTGAGCAGCCTATGTAAATATAGAAAACCAAGGTAAATATACAGTTACTGAATGCACTGTGACTTTTTTGCATGATAAAGCATTTTTAGTTTTCTATGGTTTCTCCTCTGACTGGTTGACATCTTTGCAGGTTGACCTTGGAGGAATGTCTGATGTGGAAAGAGTCTTTTGAGAAGCTTCTGTCCAGCAAACGTAAGTTTACACTGAAAATTGGTGTAGAAACAATTTTCATTCAGAATTTGCTAGTAAATTCCACAAATAATTACAAAGAGTCGACAATTGATGCATTGTAAATGTGAAATTCTGAAGCAAAAGACTGAAATGGAAATGTACTCCAATAATCTTTGTTATTTACAAATTTGAAAAATATATTTTGTATAGCAAATCTGCCTCATTAATGAAAAATTGGGAGAAACAATTCCCTTCCATTGGAAGTAAATTTCCCACATTGAAGTAAATGTGACATTTTGAGGTAGAAAGACTGAAATAGTATTTTACTTTTAAAACAAACTCCAATAAAAGTTCCATTTACATGTACAATTTCGAAAAATATAATTTTTTTCCAGTGAATCACAATATAGCATGAAACAAATTTCCACGAGACTATGGATTCAATCCAGATGCTAGAAATAGGATTGCAGTGCACAGATGTGTCTGTCCTGCTGTCTGATCTGTGTGGGGGGCTTTAATCCGGTGAGACACGTTGCACAACTAATCACTTCTCTAATCCCATTTTTCTCTCTCTATCAGATGGACTATATGCCTTCAAAGCTTTCCTGGTATCTGAGTTTAGTGAAGAAAACATTGCCTTCTACCTGGCATGTGAGGACTACAAAAGCACAAAGTCTGCAACTAAGATGCCATCCAAAGCCAAGAGGGTCTACGAGGAGTTTATCGGAAGTGAAGCTACTAGAGAGGTAAATATACAAATGAATCACCATATGCCGTGGCTCTGTTCCTAAACTGTGGATGTTTGAACTCACTTCCCGTTTGCTTTCAGGTTAACATTGACTATGAGACTCGAGACATCACTCAAGCCAACTTGAAAAGCCCTACTGCATCCTGCTTCGACATGGCCCAGTACCGCATCTATATTCTCATGGAAAAGGACTGTTACCCACGATTCCTGCGCTCCACTGCCTACCGAAATCTAGTCAACCAGCTTACAGTGAAGAGCGCTAAGGCAAGGAGCAAAAAGGCAATTCCAGCCAGACCACCATGTGAAGAAGACGAACCAAAATGAACAACGTTGGTGCATTTCGGTTCTGTGAGAGATGGAAGCTCAGACAAGAAGTGGAAAGGACCGGTACAGATCCTAAAAAGGCTGCTTGAAGTGGTCGGAGTGCCATGAGATGAAGAAAACTGCATAAAAGAATCAGAAACACTGCATTCCCAGACCCCGTTAATATTGTCCGTGAGAGGGAACAGCAGATCTACTGGTGGAGAGCGATGCATCTGTACAAACACCTGTACTCAACACAAAGGAGATGCAGACTTTTCTGAAGTATGCATGGGCTAAAAAGCACATAACATAATTTTTAGAGAGCAAATTATGTATTTTGTTTATAAGTTTATAAAAATGGACAAGTGTTTGAATATTTAATGCATTATGCTTTATATATATGTATACACGTATATATACATGTATACACGTGTATACACATATATACACGTATATACACATATATATACGTATATACACACATATATATATATATACACATATATATATATATATATATATATATATATATATATATATATATAACCCCTTACAAAAAATTGTATTGTGACCGGTACCATGGAAAAATGGTGGTATCTTATTAAAATAAATTAATTAATTAATAAAAAATAATTAATAAAACAATATTAGTAAAATCATCATGAAAAAAGGAATGGTTTTAAAATGGAACAAAACAAAAAAAAGACAATCTGCCTTGACTGCTTTAAGAATGTTAAAAGTTGTGTGCTAGCATTTATTTTAATGTTTTTATTATTATTATTATTATTATAATCATTGTTGTTGTTGTTGTTTTATAAATCTTTTTGTTATCTCAATTTTAAATTAAAGTTATTACAATTTTGCATTAAAGTAATAATGTGCTTTCACGTCTTCTGTGTGTTTTTTTAGACTTACAGGACAAACTGAAAAAAGCTGTTATGGTTATAGATACGTATTAGATGAGATACTGTTGTCATTTTCTCATTTTAATTAATTAATGTTATTTTTGCTTTTTATATTTATCTACATAGCTTTTATTCATTTTTATTTCAGTTTTAGTTTTCGTTAAGCACATCAAATTAAACTTAATTAATATGAGAAATTTTGCCTCAGCAACCACCTGAGATATATATATATATATATGCATTTAAATTTTGTTTCAGTTAACGTTTATTTTAAGTAACAAAATATATATTTTTTTAATTTTAGCTTAAGTTACTTACTGATTTGTTATTTAGTATGTAGCTGTTTTATTTAATGCGAACAGAATGAAAATATAAGGCCCCAGAGCCCAGATTTATCACAGGCGCTTCACTATGAGGTAAACAGGCTTGTTATGCACATGACTGGCCAGACTGAGCTTGTGTTTCATATTTAACCATCAATGCCCACCAGCCACAAACAGCCTCAAGTGTAGGTTTACACTGTTGCCAAGGCAACCGTTTGGACCCGGTTGCGAAAGCTGTCCACATGATTCTCTCAGCTCAAGATTAAGACACATCATTCCTGATGACAGTAATGAGAAAGTTCATCACCGAGTTAGAAAATCAAATACTGCAGGTCAGAAAGAGGAAATACACGTGTTAACGTCTTTGCACAAGCAGCTATAAAAAAATTGTTAGCTTTTGTATTTGTTTACACATGTAAAGGAAGGTTTTGTGAGAGCCATTGATTGATTTCTAAATCATGTTGTTGTTGCTTTCACACTAGACTATGCATTAAACTATACTGCATCGCCTAGACAATAAACGCATATATATTATCATTAATGCACAAAAGCAATCACAATTTGTCCACAGAATATGATTTTTCTGAATATTTTAATTTCATCAGCCAAATGGGGGCTACAAGATAGTCCAGTAGAGATAAAGAAAATAGTCAACACAACATTAGAACTGAGCAGCTGATCCTTCAGATGGATGGTCCTGTTGATTAAAGAGGGGAGACGTGTACCTGAGTGTTTGCGCTCTAGCAGTAATTTGATCTCAGACTTTGATTATAAAAAGATTAATGCGCTAAAATGTTATGCAAGAGTGTAGCAACAGTGGGCTAGTGGGGTATACATTCCAACACAAACATAAAAAAAAATTACTAAATAAATAAATAAATGTTTGTTCAATTTCAGCATAGTAACCATAATAATAAAAAAATCACCTCATTTAAGTTTAATTGTGTTAATTATTTTATGCTTTATTACTTTTATTATTTATTTTAATAATTATTTTATATTTTAATTTATTTACTATCAGGGTTATTTTCGTTAACTAAAACAAAACAATGAACAAACACTTTCATTACTCGAAATAAAATAAATGTTAACTAAAATAAATGTATATTTTATATATATGTATATATGTTTTTTTTCAGGTAATTTTTTATAATTTCTCATTTTTGTTTAATTTAAAATAGCTAAAACTTAATAAAATCTATATAGACATATTTTATAAATAAACAATTATTATTTTTTTAATAACTAAAAATTATTTAGTTTTACTAAAATTACTACAACTTTAGGTAAAAAATAAAAATGAAAAGTAAATGAACTAATTTAACTTAATCAAATCTAATATAATTTAAAATATTAACAAACACACACACACACACACACACACACACACACACTTATATAGCTATGTATATATACCTACACATATATAAATAAATAAAACTAAATGTGTAATTGCACACATAAGGTTAATGCATTCATATAGCGATTTCCTCCATTGACTTTGACAGCTGCACTTCATCATTTCTGTCCTTTGCAAGCATTGCTCAACGTGTGATAGTCTGATCTACAAATGTAAGAGCCGAGAACTCATTCTGAATGACTGCATGTCTACAGTCGTGGCCAAAAGTTTTGAGAATTAAATAAATATTGGAAATTGAAAAAGTTGCTCCTTAAGTTTTTATAATAGCAATTTGCATATACTCCAGAATGTTATGAAGAGTGATCAGATAAATTGCATAGTCCTTCTTTGCCATGAAAATTAACTTAATTCCCAAAAAAAACCTTTCCACTGCATTTCATTGCTGTCATTAAAGGACCTGCTGAGATCATTTCAGTAATTATAAAAAAAATATCTTGTTAACTCAGGTGAGAATGCTGAAGAGCACAAGGCTGGAGATCATTATGTCAGGCTGATTGGGTTAGAATGGCAGACTTGACTTGTTAAAAGGAGGGTGATTCTTGAAATCATTGTTCTTCCATTGTTAACCATGGTGACCTGCAAAGAAACACGTGCAGCAATCATTGCGTTGCATAAAAATGGCTTCACAGGCAAGGATATTGTGGCTACTAAGATTGCACCTAAATCAACAATTTATAGGATCATCAAGAACATCAAGAACGTCTCCTAAAGAGGATTCAGCTGCGGGATCGGAGTGCCACCAGTGCAGAGCTTGCTCAGGAATGGCAGCAGGCAGGTGTGAGCGCATCTGCACGCACAGTGAGGCCAAGACTTTTGGAAGATGGCCTGGTGTCAAGAAGGGCAGCAAAGAAGCCACTTCTCTCCAAAAAAAACATCAGGGACAGATTGATCTTCTGCAGAAAGTATAGTGAATGGACTGCTGAGGACTGGGGCAAAGTCATATTCTCCGATGAAGCCCCTTTCCAATTGTTTGGGGCATCTGGAAAAAGGCTTGTCTGGAGAAGAAAAGGTGAGCGCTACCATCAGTCCTGTGTCATGCCCACAGTAAAGCATCCTGACACCATTCATGTTTGGGGTTGCTTCTCATCCAAGGGAGTGGGCTCACTCACAATTCTGCCCAAAAACACAGCCATGAATAAAGAATGGTACCAAAACACCCTCCAACAGCAACTTCTTCCAACAATCCAACAACAGTTTGGTGAAGAACAATGCATTTTCCTGCACGATGGAGCACCGTGCCATAAGGCAAAAGTGATAACTAAGTGGCTCGGGGACCAGAATGTTGAAATTTTGGGTCCATGGCCTGGAAACTCCCCAGATCTTAATCCCATTGAGAACTTGTGGTCAATCCTCAAGAGGCGGGTGGACAAACAAAAACCCACTAATTCTGACAAACTCCAAGAAGTGATTATGAAAGAATGGGTTGCTATCAGTCAGGATTTGGCCCAGAAGTTGATTGAGAGCATGACCAGTCGAATTGCAGAGGTCCTGAAAAAGAAGGGCCAACACTGCAAATACTGACTCTTTGCATAAATGTAATGTAATTGTCGATAAAAGCCTTTGAAACGTATGAAGTGCTTGTAATTATATTTCAGTACATCACAGAAACAACTGAAACAAAGATCTAAAAGCAGTTTAGCAGGAAACTTTTTGAAAACTTATATTTATGTAATTCTCAAAACGTTTGGCCACGACTGTATGTATTTAATTCAGTCCGTAAACATAGCACCTTGTTCGTCAGAAGTGAGAGCCAGCGTTAGCTAGCCCATTCACAGACTTAAAGTGCATCCGACCTCAAAGCAAATTTTATCATGTTTGTTAGCCCACGTCTTCAGAAATCTTCAATAAAACAACGCGCGTGGTGAGTCAGACAGCAGCATCAAGGTCAGTGCATGCATCCCCCACAGCCTGACGCAGCGAGGGACAATATACTTCACCCTGATGAAGCTTTTCTCACATATTTATCAATATATGCCTTGAATGTCAACATGACAAACTCTAAAGTCAGAATTTGGCTTAAAATACATTTTACATTTATTTGTACTTACAAGAAGAAGAGGAATTTGAATCCACTTGCTTTCCTGATTGTAATTATTTATGAAACATTGCCTCCTAGTGGGCGATAAGCAACACACCAACAGAATTGTTCCGTCAACTCCACTGCATAAACCCAGATCCAGAATACTTTTCTGAGCCCTTTTCCTCACTCTGTCTGGATATATACAGTTCTTGAAGGGTGCTCCCTTCAAAGGGCTCAGAAAATCACTCTGGATCCCTCACATCCAAGCCATCTGCTTTCTGAACTCCAAACAGAGCACCAAACACCAGGACTGCAGGCACAGAAAGGTTTCTTCCCCCAGGGAATCGACCTCATGAACAGTTAAATTGTTTCCCCTACTGTTTCATAAGAAAATGTGTGATACCACTTTTGTTGTATTTTCTAATGTGACAGCTAACTTGTATTATTGTAACATCTTTAATTCACCAACAAGTCAGATTTGAAACATGTATCTTGCATTGTTTGCTACTGAAAGAACTGAAGTTCTAAACTGAAAGAAAACCATAAACTGTTCTGTTAATTCAGAATTAAACCAAATGTTCTCACCATATATTAGAAAGATCTTGTGTTTTTAAACAATGATTATGTAGACTAAATGTGTGTGTGTGTGTGTGTGTGTGTGTGTGTGTGTGTGTGTGTGTGTGTGTGTGTGTGTGTGTGTGTGTGTGTGTGTGTGTGTGTGTGTGTGCCTATAATGTGCCTTCACATTAAAGTTGCAAGTGTAAAGTCTGGATTTTTGAAATAAGGATTTTGAAAATGTAAATCTTTTCATGTGAAAATAGTACCAAAGGGAGAAAAATAATATTGTAAAGTCAATTAAATAAATATATATATATATCATTCCAAATTTTTTTTTTTTTCCCCAAGCTGTATTTTGAATTTTGCAATTCACAGTGTTTTGCAATTAATGGAAATATAAATACAATTAAGGGAATACGTTTAAATCTCCTAAAGTTATTATTATTATTATTTTTTTTTATGTATGTCAGCAGAGGGCAGCATCTTCCAAAGAAAGAAAACAGTACCATATCACCACAATAATAATAATTAGGGGGCACTATGTGAGCCAACATGCCTTGAACACAACAAAAGCTGCTGAAGATATGCAACCCTTAATATTTGGTCAGAAAATATTTGTATTAATTAATAAATTAATTTTTTATACCTTTACTTTCTGTTCCATAATCACACCCGAAATATAAACTGACAGTGTAAAAAATGTATTGAACATGCCTTTGACACTCACTATGAACCTCGTCAAAGGAATGCAATCACTATTTTGATACATCCTCAGATGACCCTTTGTGAGCAGAATATAGAGGGACACTGTGAACACACGCTGAGAAACACATTCCCTTGGTGCTGTTAAAAATGAGAAGCTATTCCAGGAAGATGTTACATGTCAGGCAATGTTCGTCCCATTATGATGCTTGTGTTTATGACAAAGATGCTCAGCCACTGGATCTGGGTCATTTGTTCTGGCTATTCTGTCTAGTCAACATCATCAAAAATATTAGTGAGTATTTGATGTTTAATAAACTCTATATTTATGACCTGGCACTCGCAAAGATCACTTTTTTAATTAATTTAGTTAATTTATATTATAATCAAACTAATATGTAAGGGTCAGCCCTCTGTTGATTTGCACTCCAAGCGTGGGAAAAAGCTCACTGCTGTTCCCCTGTGAAAAGAAAAAACTGTTCTGTCCACTGACCTTGTTCCTCAGAGCTTTGGAGCTTCTGTCTCCTGTGAATTAGAGATTTTACAGTCAGCCCTGTGCATCAGCTGCCACTTCTC
This sequence comes from Carassius carassius, assembly GCF_963082965.1. NCBI lineage: Eukaryota > Metazoa > Chordata > Actinopteri > Cypriniformes > Cyprinidae > Carassius > Carassius carassius. The sequence continues at coordinate 12,554,185 of NC_081764.1, forward strand.
ATTTCTGTTATGTCATCTTTGGGTCCTTACTGTTTTCATGGGAATGAAATATATATATATATATATATATATATATATACATACAGTACAGACCAAAAGTTTGGAAACATTACTATTTTTAATGTTTTTGAAAGAAGTTTCTTCTGCTCATCAAGCCTGCATTTATTTGATCAAAAATACAGAAAAAAATGTAATATTATGATATATTATTACAATTTAAAATAATGATTTTTTTTAATTTATTATACTTTAAATGATCATTTATTTCTGTGATGCAAAGCTGAATTATCACATGATCCTTTAGAAATCATTTTAATTTGATGATTCATTATCAAAGTTGGAAACAGTTCTGCTGCTTAATATTTTTTCAGAACATGTGAAACTTTTTTAGGATACTTTGAATAAAAAGTAAAAAAAAAAAAAAAAGCTATGTTTTTAAAATATAAATATTTTGTAATAACAATATACACTACTGGTCAGTAATTTGGGGTCAGTAATTTTTTTTCTTTCTTCTTTTTAAATAAAATCAATACTTTTATTCAGCAAGGATGTGTTAAATTGATAAAAAGTGATAGTAAAGAAAATATATTATTAGAATATATATTATTAGAATTTTTATTTTATTTTGAATAAATTTAATAAATATTTATATATATTTAGTATAGCACGTAGTATTTATTACCTCACCTTTGTTCTTACCTGAAAAAACTTCAAAAAACTTTTGACGACAAGGAATGTTCAACCTGTTTTGGCCTCAGGCAGCATGATTGATAACACATGCTGTTTGAAAAACAACGGCTTTAAAGACACGCTTCATCATTATAATGGTAGCATGAAATACTTGAGTTTTTTCAAGCAGAACTGTATAAGCAGAAGGTGTAATCTCACGTATGTGGGAGAAATCACATCTTAGACTTAGACTAGATATTTATGCTTTAGATTTCATGATTAGAATTGAAAACAAAAGTCAACAAAGCATAGTATTTCTCTAGCATTGCCAGCTGTAGTTTTGCCATTTTCATTTAAAGCTAGTTCACCCAAAATTAAACTGATGGAAGTTTACTCTCAGGCCACCCTAGATGAGTTTCTTTCTTCCTCGAAACAGATTTGAAGAAAACTCCTCAGAAATATGTACAGATCAAGCACTGTTTACAAGCTAGAACAGCCCAAAACTGTTCTAAACAAACATGTCAATGGATTTGGATATGAGAGGACAAAGATTTTTTTTTTTTACAAACAACTTTTCACTTAACAAGGTGTTAATGCATAGACTGTAGACTGTTGTTACTTGTGGATTATTGGGATGTTTTTATCAGCTGTTTGGTGTTATTCATAGGTCACATGTGATCACCAAAATGCAATTATACAAATAAAAATGACTGGCTAAAAGTATTCTATTCCCCATTTCCTTCCAATTTCAGCCAAAGATCATAGATTGGAAAGGTCCATAGGGTGGGATATATTTATGGTTCCCACAGTGAGGTTATTACGCAAATATAAGCCTTCCCTTTGCTGGCTATCACTTGAGGATCTAAGAAGTGCTAAAACAGACAGCACAGATTTTCCATGATGGATAAGCTTCAGCATCAAGTTTGGATTGGCATCTCTTTATCATGCAAATTTAAGACTTTGGCTTGCATAGTCACATTATCAGAAGGATTTGCTGACAACTGCATTGTCAAAAGTGCAGAAGTCTTACATTTAAACATGCACTGAGTAGTTTTTTATCTTTATATTCTCATACTGTACATGCATAAATAAATTATAGTTTTGAAATGTTTAAAACATATTTTAAAATATATAATAGCAATATCACCACTCAGTGAGAAATTTCATAATAAGCACTACACTAAATAAATTAGGTAATGTATTTCTGTAACGACTGGGGTGAAAGGAGTGGCAGGAAGCAAGTGCGAGTTAACACGGTTTAATGAGGACAATGATACAAGACAACAATAAGACACAAAGATGACGCTGAAAGGAATACACAGTCCAGGATGGTGCAGGTGAGGGAAGGATCCGGATGGCGGAGATGAGTTGGCAGCAGGAGAGTGTGACACAGGAACTGCAGGGAAGCGAGCCGAAGGTAAGAGATGTTGCTTGTTGGTGATGTGCGGAGAGTGGATGGGGTTCCGGGGAGACATGGACATCCAACGCAGAAACACACAAGAAAGCAAACATAAGTCAAGTAGCCTACATGAAACAACGCTCTCACAAACACAAGATGCTAGACAAGCCAACCGTGACAATTTCATGCAGATTGTTTTTGTCTTTCTCGGTAAAGGACTGCCAACATTTGTATGAACATTGAGTTTCAGTCTGACTTTGTAATTTATACAGCTTTTCTCAGTTGTAAGTACTGTAATTTGTTTCTCTAAGGAGGGGAATGAGTTTAAGGCCACATTATTCATCCTTTTTCCACTCAATATGCCGTTATGTAATGGCTCATATTAATTCAAAGCAAATATATTATGCACAGGACTCATCCCTTATTAAGCCAGGGTCCTCCGGAAAAGCCTTTGCAAATAAACGATTTAATGTAATCAATTTATGCTGCTGTGGGAACATTGTTTTAATTTCCTCTCAAGTGCTGGTGTGCTGGGTGAAGAAAAACTCTCAGCCTGTCAGAAGTTTATAATGATGGAAGCTGCCATAAAGATCACAGCAAAGCTGTTTGGATGGTTTGCATGTGATGACCCTTTAAGCTGTCTGTCGAAGCATGTTCTGTTTTCCATCCTAAATGCAAACCAGAACATGTTTTTCAAAAGGACTAGTTTGACACTTTTCATAAGATTTCCCACTGATTTCCAGTCCTTCTCCAGCTCTTATGTGGCTCACTAGTACAGAGCCTGAAAGATCTGGTCATATCAGCCATATATCTGACACCTGCCTGTGTTTTTGACCCTGATGTTTTCCAGGTACAATCAGCACCGATGATCTCGGCTGAGAGTGCACTCAGTACTCCTGCACAGCATGACAGATGTGGCTTCATTACTTGGCTTTGTTTTGCAGCATCCTGTCAGTGAACATTTGTATCAAAGGGTATAAGCTTAATAGGGGTAAATTCACTAAACATATGCACCAAGCCTCTGAGCATTATTTATGCTTTCATAACTTTTCAGTATATATGAAAATTAGACTGAGAGATTGCACCTTCTATTCACAGTACTGTGTCTAGAGATGACTGTGTGCATTTTTGAATGATTATGCCAGCTATAACTCATCAAATGATAATCAAATGGTAAAAGAGCATTATAACCGCCATATATCTGCCACAGTGAGGTTATTGGGCAAACATTTGCTGGCTATCACTTGATCGAAGAAACTCTAAACCAGACATGATGGATTAGCTTCAACGTCAATATCAGAAGATCTTGGCATCATTTTCATTAAAAATTGCATTAAAAAAAAGCTCTACAGTTCAAAAAGAGGTCAGTTAGCTTTTAAATGTTTTTGAAACAGTCTCTAATGCTCACCAGGACTGAACTGATTAGATCAAAAATACAGAAAATAACAATATTGTGAAGTACTATTACATTATTGTGTGGTACTATTACAATTGAAAATAATGTTTGAATAAAAAAGACATTTATTTCTTTGATGGCAAAGCTGAATATTCAGCAGCCATTACTCCAGTCTTCAATGTCACATGATCTTTCAAAAATCATGCTGATTTGGTGATCAAGACACAATTGTTACTACAACCCGAATTCCGGAAAAGTTGGGACGTTTTTTAAATTTTAATAAAATGAAAACTAAAAGACTTTCAAATCACATGAGCCAATATTTTATTCACAATAGAACATAGATAACATAGCAAATGTTTAAACTGAGAAAGTTTACAATTTTATGCACAAAATGAGCTCATTTCAATTTTGATTTCTGCTACAGGTCTCAAAATAGTTGGGACGGGGCATGTTTACCATGGTGTAGCATCTCCTTTTCTTTTCAAAACAGTTTGAAGACGTCTGGGCATTGAGGCTATGAGTTGCTGGAGTTCTGCTGTTGGAATTTGGTCCCATTCTTGCCTTATATAGATTTCCATTTGCTGAAGAGTTCGTGGTCGTCTTTGACGTATTTTTCGTTTAATGATGCGCCAAATGTTCTCTATAGGTGAAAGATCTGGACTGCAGGCAGGCCAGGTTAGCACCCGGACTCTTCTACGACGAAGCCATGCTGTTGTTATAGCTGCAGTATGTGGTTTTGCATTGTCCTGCTGAAATAAACAAGGCCTTCCCTGAAATAGACGTTGTTTGGAGGGAAGCATATGTTGCTCTAAAACCTTTATATACCTTTCAGCATTCACAGAGCCTTCCAAAACATGCAAGCTGCCCATACCGTATGCACTTATGCACCCCCATACCATCAGAGATGCTGGCTTTTGAACTGAACGCTGATAACATGTTGGAAGGTCTCCCTCCTCTTTAGCCCGGAGGACACGGCGTCCGTGATTTCCAACAAGAATGTCAAATTTGGACTCGTCTGACCATAAAACACTATTCCACTTTGAAATAGTCAATTTTAAATGAGCCTTGGCCCACAGGACACGAAGGCGCTTCTGGACCATGTTCACATATGGCTTCCTTTTTGCATGATAGAGCTTTAGTTGGCATCTGCTGATGGCACGGCGGATTGTGTTTACCGACAGTGGTTTCTGAAAGTATTCCTGGGCCCATTTAGTAATGTCATTGACACAATCATGCCGATGAGTGATGCAGTGTCGTCTGAGAGCCCGAAGACCACGGGCATCCAATAAAGGTCTCCGGCCTTGTCCCTTACGCACAGAGATTTCTCCAGTTTCTCTGAATCTTTTGATGATGTTATGCACTGTAGATGATGAGATTTGCAAAGCCTTTGCAATTTGACGTTGAGGAACATTGTTTCTAAAGTTTTCCACAATTTTTTTACGCAGTCTTTCACAGATTGGAGAGCCTCTGCCCATCTTTACTTCTGAGAGACTCTGCTTCTCTAAGACAAAGCTTTTATAGCTAATCATGTTACAGACCTGATATCAATTAACTTAATTAATCACTAGATGTTCTCCCAGAGTCTTCTCAAAACTGCTTGCTTTTTTAGCCATTTGTTGCCCCCGTGGCAACTTTTTTGAGACCTGTAGCAGGCATTAAATTTTAAATGAGCTAATTAAGTGGATAAAAGTGTAAAATTTCTCAGTTTAAACATTTGCTACGTTATCTATGTTCTATTGTGAATAAAATATTGGCTCATGTGATTTGAAATTCCTTTAGTTTTCATTTTATTAAAATTTAAAAAACGTCCCAACTTTTCCGGAATTCGGTTGTATTATCATATGCTTAACACAGTTATGTAGCTTAATATTTTTGTGGAAACCATGATGCATTTTTCCAGGAATCTGATATAATCTGAAAATTCAAAAGGACCAAAATTTTCAACAGTAGTGTACATATGGCAGTTTTGAATAATTTATGTATGCTCTCATTAGGTGAAGTCTGCAGTCATATCAGCAGTCTAACTATTTTATCAATTTTCTTTTTGTTTTTATTATTATGGTTGATAAATTGATAGCAACTGATAATCAATTAATTGATTAAATGGTTAATTGATGGATTTACTTTTTTTTCTTTTCTTTTTTTTACATGGCGCAGGTCAGACACTTGTTTTATGCTTTTATTTTTATTTTATTTTTTTTAAATAGGTTATTGTCCACTTCCATTTTTTTGGTAATAAATGACATGGTTGTGTCATTATTTGATTTTCACAATTTCTTCAGTGAATGCTGAATAAACAATGCAACTGGGATCCATCTGATTAAATATACAGAGCTGCAGGTGCTACACACACCTAGGAACAATACAAGGTTCAGAAAACTTTCACATATTTTAACACTAGTACATAAGTGTTCAGTATGAATATTATCTTATCGTATTCTGTGCCTTTGTGACTGCAACTTATTTGCAAAAAATAAGCCAGCCCCTAGAACAATGATATGAATTTATCAGTTCCTTCCGTTGAGTGATTTTGAAGGAAATTACTTGCCAAAGCATTAGCTGCAAGTCTAAACAAACAGTTTGGACTGAGACAAAAATCTGCGATTACGTTATAATAGTGTTTGCTGAAAAACCTGCCGTCACACCAGAGAAAAGCTTTGCTTGCTTTCCTGTCTGGCAAGCATGTCTATTATAGGTTAAAATTGTTTAATTTTGCTGAAGTTAAGAGTAATTGTTGTACACATGCCCAATCATTGGACATAAATGGTATCCAAACTTAATACACAGCCAGTTGAGTTTCTGATATGAGCAGGGAGCGAGCCCGTATATGGAGTTTTGATCAGTACAATGATTACCCCAAAAAAGATCAATTTATTTTATAGTAAATATGTCAGATGTCTCTGAACAACCAAAATAGCTAATTGAGTCACTCTATACTTAATGCACTTATACTTTATAATATAGAAGCATGTTTCTGCCAAGTAATAAAAAAAAAGGACATTGTAACTTTTATCTCACTATCTGGATTTTTTCTTTTGAAAAGCCTAAACTCAGAATTCTGATTTTATTTTTCACATAAAAAAATACATTTTAGTTTATGGAGTTTTTCCATATTACTTTTTCCTCAGCCCCGCGTCTGATGGTTTATTTTGAGCATTTATTTTGTGCTCCAAACTGACATTTTTATTTACTTTGTGTTTAAGGGCATAGGTTTGATTTTAATATTGGTGGGGACATAACAGCAGACAACAGTAATTAATATTGAAAACAACAACAACAATATTAAATACAGTGGCAAGCAGCAATTACTGGGCCAAGCACTAAAAAAGCAAGCATCAGACCAACTGCAGAAATTAGTAATTTAAGCCATTTTAGGGTGATTTTAGTCAAAACGGCGGAAAAATCTTTAATACAACCTCTAGTTGTTTTTGTTTTATTGGCTTATCATGTTTGACCAATGGGTGGCGCTGTTATCAAATCTATGTGGTGTGTTCTGTGTGAGTTGGCAACGGTATGCACAAAGTTTGAATGGGTTGCAGGCAGTGTGAATGGGGCTTAAGAGTTTTGTGATTTTTGCCCAAACCATTCAGAAGTTATAAGGAAAAATATGCATTTTTCATATCTCCTGACCACTAGGTGGCACTGCGTTGAAACACTGCAGGAAGTCTCAAGTAATGCTTGTTATATCACACACCAAGTCTGGTCTCAATATGTCAAATCGTTGCAGAGATATAGCCTCACATCCATTTTTGCGTGCTTTTCGTAGAATCCGTTTGCATGTTATTCGAGAACGGTTGGACAAATCAACTTGAATTCCATTGAATTCCATACATTTTTTCCAGCATAGTCTGAAGATGATCTGAGCTAATTTTGATGAAAATCAGACAATCTGTCTAGGATGAGCTTGAAAAAGTAAGTTTTTCAAACTACTAAAAATAGCAAAACAAAATTTACCTTACAATTTTTACATTTTGGAGTTCATCTGACTCGGCATGAGCCAAAGATTCAGATGAGAGAATTTTCCTTCTGTGCTTTAGAGTTCAAAAGTTATGAGCATAAACATGAGTGAAAAGTGGTGGCGCTAGAGAGTTTGAGTTAGAGACTCTAAATTTGCTGTGGTTAATGTTGAGACTGTCCTCTATCAGTGTGCCAAATTTCACAACTTTGCCGGAAGAGTTTCTATGGACTGCCATAGACTCTATAGCAGAAGAAGAAACGGAGGAAAAAGAAGAAAAACAACGCCAATGGATATGACAGGTGCCATCGCACTTTCGGTGCTTGGGCCCCAATAATCTCTTTTCTAGACTGATATGTTTTAGTACAGATAAAAATTAAATAAAATACAGTATATATGTGCAAATAAACATGTAAATGATAACATGGAAATACTGTTTTAACTTTCTTCTCTGTGACAAGCAAGTAAGCTGCTCACTGCAGAGCAAATGTGGGGAGACGATGTGTAGCTCCCCCTCGCAAGATTTCCAGCGAGGAGGGGTGAATGTAATATGTGCCTAATGGATGGAGCCAATATTATTATTTCAGTCTTTTTTTATGGAAGTTCCCTAAACCGGAAGTGGCACCCATAATTCAAGACGCAGTAGACTTGTCAAGAATAAGGTGGATAATAATATCACAAGTTCTGCAATGAAAGTAGCTTAACTTAAGCATACAAACCCTTCGCCTACCAGCTGCTCTGTGTTTGTCCAATCCATGAACATTACCATCAGCCATGTTTACATTATTTAGCAAAGCATAAATGAATAATAACATTTATTCCACACTAAATATATCTGGAAACAAAGAGAAAACATTTAAACATTGCTGTAGCGTGACACTCCTATTCTCACACTTTGTTTATATTTCATGAGAATAGATTGTGTGGGGATGTTATGAAAGTACATGCAGGCCATATGCTAGCCAGAAAGAAAAAAACAAAAAACAAATTTGCCTCTGTTTTATTGATGACCCATTTATTGTAGCATGAAAAATTGCTGTATGGTTTAATTCTGCTAAAAACAACATTTTACATTAAATGTAAACAAGTTTACATTAAATGCGTAAATCAGGTGGTTTGGTCAATCATAAAAAATAAAATAAAAAGACATTTACATTGTATGTTAAGACAAATGCAGTGCCATTCTGGTGAAATGCAATTATGAAATTTTAGTAAAACACTGACTTAAATTATAGTTGGACGCAGTTGATTTATTTATTTACCTTTGATTGGGATTGATTTTCTTTTTTCAGCCACCGTAATTTTATTTGATTTTTTTTATTTTTTTACGGTGCAATATTCTAGCAGATCCATGTACGGTAATTGAGAGTTTGTTTAGTTGTCTAAATTTTCAGTTAAATTTACTGTGTCCAAATTTTCCATTATCATTCCTCAGAAAGAACATTTAAATATATATATATATATATATATATATATATATATATATATATATATATATATATATATATATATACAGTATATAATAATGTAAATACTGCATTTCAGAAAAGACCTTCAAAAAATCCAGTGGACAGCAAATTATGATACAGTTTTTAAAATATAGTTGGCTAATGTATTTTTATTAATGTATGTATTTAAATATTAAAACAGCTTTTTGTGTTTCTAGTAATAATGGTTCAATTGTCTGTTGATAAGCATAGATATTTATCTAATGTAATATGTACTCATGTTTCAGTGTTTTGGCAAGTTTAAAATTTCCTCTCTTGTGTTGATTATCTCCAGAGCTCTCTAAACTCAGATTGTAATTGCAAGCCAAGACTTGATTGGCTCTTGAGTTGTTGGCTTTGGGCCAGCAGACTTTCTCCATATAATAGCGGGAAGCAGGACGACAGCTTCTAAAAGGAGAGCAGACAACAACTCATATGGTGGTGGAATAACTCTGAATACCTAAAGTGAACAGATCAGAAAATGTGTAAAGGATTAGCTGCCCTTCCCCAGACATGCCTGGAAAGGTAAGATCTTTAAAACATTTTAGCACCATGGATTAACTTAAAATTCACTCCATGCTACATTAACTACGTAAGACGGTTGGCAGGCTCCTTTGGGAAACAGTGCTTGTGTATTTCGCAATATCTGTGTATTCTGGAGCAGCTGGGAATTCTCTAAATAAAACAAAAAGTCTGTCTGTATGGTGTTTTGTATGAGGTTTAGGTAGTTAGTATTGATCACTGTATATATGAAAATGTTATTCATTATTTGGCCTCAGAGTCTTTTGGTTAAATAATTTCAATGATTCAATATAAATTGTATAGAGTCTGAAGTATTGTACATGTGGTATTGTGCATATGTATTGTATTGTACATTTTAAGTAAATCATATTTTCCACATATACTTTTTTTTTCTTCTTCTTCCTAGTTTTGTTACTGAAAACATCAAAGTTCCCCAATGTTACCAAAAACCAAGACACCCTCAACTTTGTTTAGTTCTCTGTTCATAACAAGATTTGGATCAGAATTCCTGAGAACAGACTAGCATAGAAGTATAACAATGAGGATATTTATTGTGACTACTGGCCCAAACTCTGATCAAACAATTTGTGCTTTTGGCTCATTTATTGTGTAAACATACGTTTATCACTGTTCTTGGCTTTACTCTTAATGCCTGGCCCGGGGCCTGGAGTAATTCTGAAAAGTCTATCAGAAAGACAGTTTTAAGATGGCAACATGAAGCGGTTTATAATGTTGCATTAGATAACTGAGCCATCATTTTAATAAATGTGCTTTTTAAGCTGTGAAATGTTTGCACTGATGTCAGTATTTTAGATCTGTGGCAGCAAGATGATCATGAAACCTCAACAAATCACCAAGTTTGTTGACGTCACTTCATCCACAGACATCTGGGAGGAGGAATATGTAAAAAAAAAAAAAAAAATTAGTATATTGAATCTGTTTTTAAATCTACAGAGAGTGTGAAAAAGACCTGAATAGGTGTGAATGGAACACCTTCAACACGTGTTGTTTTATTGTGTCATCTGTCATACTGTAGTAATTACTGTACTGATGACAGCTGTACAGGTCAATAAAGGTTTCTATAGCTGACGTGCAAGAGGACAAAAACTACATGGAACATTCATTCTCTGAAAAACAATATGTGTACTTTGAGAAAAAAAAAATAGATGAATATCTTAGATGCTACAATAGATGTAGAATATTTTATAATCTGTTGACAGGTATGGAAATGTCCTTAACATCACACAAATCATTTATTAGTGTATGATAAACGCACTAATGGAGATCTGTATGGATTTGTGTTTGTGCTGTCTTCAGGGCTAAGGAGATCAAGACTAAATTGGGAATTCTGCTTCAGAAGCCAGAGAATTCCATCGACCTTATTATCCCCTACCAAGAAAAGCCTGAGAAGAAACCAGAGAAGCTTCAGAAGTGAGTTCCTGTTGGCTCTGTTCACTTTCCCTCTAATGTTTTATCTTCCTCTCTCTTTTTCTTTTCCTTGCTGATGGAGACTTCAGCTCTTCAGTCTCCTCACATGCCTCACATACTCATTTAAGACCAAAAGGTCTGTGTATACATGGAGTCCCTTTAAACATAAGTCACTACTGGTTTAAACACTGTTATTTAAAATAATAAATGAATAAAGCTGAAATGACCTTTTGAAATATTGTGTTTGCACTTAAAGGTGGAAATTTCTGGATGATTGTTGTATGTTTTCAGGTGGAAATCATCCACTTAAAATGGGGGAAGTCAATAACCATGATGTTTAAGCGTGCAAATCATTTCAGGGGGTTTGGGGGTGTTTTCAGGTGGAAATCATCCACTATGAAGTTTAAAGGAGGAAATCAGACAGATTGTTTGATGTTTTTATACAGTCATCCTCAGATGCTTTGTTTCACAAAAAGGCATATGTTCCACAGGCCATAGAGCATCTTAATGTTGTTTGCCAAGCACATTTCAACATGTCCAGCCTTCTTCAGGGTGTATTACTATAGTCCCTGCTATATATTTGGTCTTTTTTATAGTTGTTAGCTGATAGCTGTTCACCATGTTTTACTCACAAATAGAAATCTGAGTGTTTTTTTTTATGTAACGCATAAATATATATATATATATATATATATATATATATATATACACACACACACACACACATGAAAAAAAAATCACTATAAAAGTGATGTTTTGCCTTTATATTTGCCAATATTTCATATCAGTAGCTTATAATAATAGTGACATTAATAATAGTAACCATAATGCCATATTTCTAAATGGGGTGGTGTTGTGTGGATTGAAATGCTTGTATATTTATGTTGTGTGTCAAATTCAAATGGATCAAGTGCTGGTTAACACTTCAATCATTTGTAAGCACTGTGCCGGAGTCACCAGTCCGGTCCAGATGTTCTCTCTCGCACTGCACGGTTGAATCAGATAACACACGTTTTTGCAGAGGTGATTAAAAGATACCAGCAACTATGGTTTTAACCAGTGCAAAGATATTGCATCACAACTTTTTAAGAGAAATAGTGCAGACACTGGAAAAGGATGAATAATATGAGTGAGCGGGTGGGGTTTTGACGATAGGCCCACCGGGAAAGTTTGGGAGCTGCCATCAGCCAATCAATCGGAGCCTATTTTTAATTTCATCTACAATCAGTCAGGGGCACCTTCATTTCTCGGGCCCTGGGGCATCAGACCCACTTAGTTCTTATGTTAATGTGGCCCCGTTGGTGGCTAACTATTTTTAAGTATTGTACTGTAGAAAATGATGAGGTTTGAACTTGGAAAGCTACAGCAAGGAAGCAAAGTTCAACGTGAATTCATAAAAAAAAGCATGAGAATAGAGCACACTAAGTACCTATTCATCTATTAATGCCCATAATTATACAGATTATCAGAGGTAACTAAAAGGTGGAGGTGTGGAGAAAAGGGCTGAACAGTAAAGAGCAAGGGAGCAAGAAAGAAAAAAAACTGAGGAAGGCCATGTAAGTACATCCTGTAATGGAAAACCGAGTCTGTTTAGAATGAAAATTGTGTCCAAATTGACCGTAAAACATTTGCAGAGCACTTCTGCTCCCTTTTACTTATGTAATGCCTTATGTAAGTGTTGTTAATGGGGTTGTATTTTTCAAGCAGAAAAAAAAACACTAAACTAAATGTCCTAATCACATGATGAGACACGTGTATAGAAAATACATCAGTAATCAAGATAGACTGAAAGACTTATTTAAGAGCTGGATCAGGCACGTGCACACAAAGACATCAAAGCGGGCTTGAGCACCTGCCCTTTTTCTTCCTCGAGAGAATGTGTCCCCTTTTTTCTGGGGAATATTTTTTATTTTTATAAATGACTATATGTGTTATGTGTGCGTGTATGTGTTTCTGTTTACGCACAGCTTTCCCTGTCAAACAAATAAAAAATCTAAATGTCAGGTCGGGTCGGGAACTGTTCTGATGCCTTTCGCATCCCCGTGCAGCACAGCAGTGTACATTGATCTGCACATCAAATGACAGACAGACAGAGAGCCGCAGAAGTGAAGCCCTCCCTCCCTTTGCAAATCAGACATTAAGTCATTTAAAATGTGCTCATTTGCATACATTTGACACAAGGCATTGTAGATGAATAGGATAAACAAAATAACTAAAGCATATCACCACAAAACTTCCCCAGTTTTTAGTTAATGACTTATATTAATGAGTCTTTTCCCTTGAAATGTTATGTTTAAATATGCAGAGAGCTTATTTTGGTTAATTTAGAATAAATCTTCATAAGCAAACAGAAAAGGTGTAATAGGCTTTAAGCAAACACCTTAATGTGTATTTAGGAAATTTCCTTTCCATCCGAGTGAAAGAAGACATGGAAGCAAAATAGACCAACTCAAAATTGAACAGTTCCTGAAGTGCCTGCTTTAAACAATAGTTTATGTGTGTGTGTGTGTGTGTGTGTGTGTGTGTGTGTGTGTGTGTGTGTGTGTGTGTGTGTGTGTGTGTGTGTGTGTGTGTGCATGGTACAGTAAGTGTAAGTGTAATTATACAACAATGTGAACAGATTTGTTTGTAGACATCTGTTGAAAAATGAAACAACATGAAACAAATGGGTGAGTGTGAGGGAACTGAAATAAAATTTAATTGAGTTGTGTTAATATATTTAACATTTTGTTTAGAAAAAAAGGGTAAAATAAATATGAGAAGTGTCAATTTTTCCACTTGAGTGCCTCCCCCTCAAAATGTCTGTGCATGTCCCTGAACTGGATAAGAATTATTTTGGTGTGAAAATTTAATTAGACAATTTCTTTGACTGAATTTTCCAGTCTTCCACTTTTGTGCACATTCCCACAAATGTGTAATGTAATGGATTATGTTACTACTAACTACAATTTTTGTCATGTAATTTGGAATCAGTAACGGATTACAGTTTGTAAAAAAATTACCCAGCACTGTATATATTGCTAATAATGCCCTTTTCTTTCTGCGTAAGTACCATAATTCTTAATCACATTTAATTTTACATGTAATGTAAATTATTATACCATTGACTGTGTTTGGAAACTTGTTGGCCATCTACAAAGAGGAAGATACTAAGGGAAGAAATCTGCTTGTTTTGTTCAGACCCACACCTGAAGAAGCAGCCCAGTGGCGTGAGACCCTTGAGAAGCTCCTTTCCAACAGCTGTAAGTATGATGTTTATCTTAATGGTCATTTGTTTGCATTTTACTTCCTAAAAGTTCTTTCGGGCATGACCAATCATTGTAAGGTTGAGTTTAAAAGTTGAGTATGTAAAACACATTTTAAAAATGTGTTTATATCTGTCACTTTAGAATCCTGGAAATCTATGAAGTTGCACTGATGTAGTTGATTTGGTATGCGTTAATAGCTTGTGCTCGAACGGATACATTAACCTCACATTTACGAGAATGTTCAGTTTAGAACCATAAAAAGAAGATTCTCTCTGAGTTACAAACACACATATCACATAAATCACTAGACACTAGACTTCTAGTGTTTTCATGTGGAACTAATTATAATTATTTATTGTTTTTCCTACTGAAGAGGTCCTCACGAGGTTATATTTTATTTCAAATGCATACATTTCAAAGAATAATGCACACACCTAATTATTTGACCATACGTATTGAAATGAAAGCTGCACTACATATCTTTGACCTCACTATAGCCACCTTTCGTTGAAACAAAAATTGCAAGGTTGGCACTGCTCTTCTCCATGGGATGAATCTGATTGCAGGAAGAAAGTCCTATAAGATGTATATTTAAAACATTTGTAGTCTGAGCGAGTGGGATATGTGCTGCTACAGTAACCTGACATTATTTTCTCAGTTTACAAACACGCAGAGACGAATGAGGTCAACCTGAAATATCGAACTTGACTGCTCAAAATATAAATTGTCATTGTTGGCTTAAGGCTCATTTACAAAAAGGACGATAATGAGTCCATAACAGCAGAATCCACACCACAACTATAATGATAACTGCACAGAAGAATAATATTGCTGGAATCACTTTCAGAATGACTTTGTTCAGCAGATGAATGATAAAATAATTGACTACCAATACGAATCCACACAACTTTAAGGAGTTTGAGCATTTAAAGTGGCAGACATGTAGCACATGCTGACAAGAAACAGAACATTATCATCCAATAGTGTAAACTCTAATATAGTAATCATTATGGTTACCGTACTTGGTGTAAATAGGCCTTTGCCGTAATGAAGCTTGAACAATAATTGCTTCTGTAATCTGTAAATTATCTAACTTTTTTTAAATTTATCATTGTAAAACAAATTTTCTGACTCTCTGTTGATTCTTCACAAAAAAAAAAAAAACACAAGCAAACCTGTAAATAAACAAAATGCCAAAAAAAGATCCTTTGTCTGCACAGAAGGGCTGAATTAGTCAATTATAGTTTGGAAAACAAATTTTTGGTATTCATTCAGTTATTTTTTTCAAGGCCAATTTTTTTTTCTTTTTATATTTGATTATAGCATTTTGCCATAAAAAAAAGACTATATATATATATATATATATAGTGTTCCTGTAGCTCAATTGGTAGAGCATTGTGCTATCAAGCGCAAGGTTGGGGGTTCAATTCCCCGGGAACACATGATATGTAAAAATTAATAGCCTGAATACACTGTAAGTGGCTTTGGATAAAAGTGTCTGTTGAATGCATAAATTAAATTTCATATAATTTCAATATATATATATATACTTGTATATATATATATATATATATATATATATATATATATATATATATATATATATATATATATATATATATATATATATATATATATATATATATATATATATATATATAATACGGTATGGACTAACTAGGTGAATAATGTACATGAATGCCACATGCTGTTATACATTGTGTACTCTTGAGGGATTGCATTAAGGGCTGTGTGCCCTCGGCGTGCATGGCAGTAATGTTTGGATAAGGATGTTAAGAGCTTGTGGAACCAGGGTCTCCGGTGGCAGCTTGTCACCAACACATTAGCACAAAAAGAACACACAGAGCTGTACTCACTCTAATAGTTTTTCCACATTTTTATTTCCATAGACGGCCTGGCCACCTTCAAGAGCTTCCTCAGATCTGAGTTCAGCGAGGAAAATATTGAGTTCTGGGAGGCTTGCGAGGATTTCAAAAAGACCAAGTCCCCTCTGAAAATGGCCATCAAAGCAAATAAGATTTATGTGGACTTCATTCAGACTGGTGGGCCCAAAGAGGTTTGTTTGGTTTGCCAATGTTTTTGTTGTTGTTGTTGTTGTTTTGCTAATCACAGTCAGATTTACAGTTCAGATAAAAAAAACTACAATGCTTCAGAGGTAAAAGGAAGCAGTTCTCCATCAGACCCATTATTCATCTCTTGTGAAAATATGTTTCATATCAGTTGTTTAGATCACTGTATTGTATAAACGCTGAGGCCAATGTTTTCCCCCTAAATGTCCCCAAGGAGCTATAAAAACTTGAAAGTGCCAGTAAGCTACCGCTCCTTCATTTTTTATTTTTTTCTTAGGTCAGCATAAGTTTGTGTTCTGCATCTGAATATATCATTTAGGATATTGTTTTATCTATATGATTGTGGGTAACTCATATTTGATCTTTAAGAATCTTAAACTGGATTTAATGAAAATGCTGTTGTCCACTCAGGTATTAGCAAGGTCACTTAATGTAGAATTGTTCTTACAGCCAAAAAGGTTGTAGGTTCTAACACTGTTACCTTTATTTGTTTAAAGGTAAAACATGATTCAGTAAATGATTGTGTTATTTAAAAATAAAAAATTTATCTTATCTAAATGTATCTAAAGTACCTGTTATGTAACTAATTTTGATAAATGTAACAATAGCCATTTGTTTCTAAGTGACCATAATGATTTTTTTAAATCAATGAAATGCAAACAGTCTCATTGCCATTTAAAATGTAACTTTTTCTAATTCTGTGATCCGCATCAATATTTACTGACATTTTTTTTAGTTCTGTTCTTTCAATATTAAGATAAACCACTTTGATTGTGCATATTACAATACAACTAAACAAAATCTACATACATTTAAATATAAAACAGTGATAAAAAAATAAATAAATGGGTGAGACACATTCAAAACAAATGGAAAAAGTTGTGCTTGCAAAAAATGAAATAGTTAACAAGTCAAAGACTTTTGAGGCATTTCTCTATATCAGATTATGTAAGGAAACTAAAAGGGTCAACATTATTGTCAGGAAAATAAAAAAAAAGATGAATACAATTCTCGAATCCAGCGTGTATTCATTAAAACTGCAGGGAATCAGTCAAATTGTCTGAATTTGTTCCAGAAGACAGACTGCTCCACAGCCCTCCTAGAGGGCTGAGACACTGTCAAAGTTGAAAAAAATACTCATTATTTTTGTCCAATTTGAAGCATTTTGTAACTGACTTTTACACACTTCCTCCTTATCACCAATACCATGCTTTTAGGTGAACATTGACCACTTCACCAAAGATGTGACTCTGAGGAACCTGGTGGATCTTTCTCCCTCCACTTTCGAGCTGGCTCAGAGCCGAATCTACACCCTGATGGAGAAAGACTCCTTCGGCCGGTTCCTGCGGTCTGAGCAGTACCAGGAACTCCTCAAGTAAACTGACTAGTCCAGCTGCAGGGGGACTCAGCTCTTTGGTCACAAATTCATATCATTATCCTCAAACTAAAAGTCATAAATATACATTTCTGACACACTTCTAAAACTCATTAAACAATACCACGGTGGTTAATTGGTAAAAGTGGAAAACACCAGGCACAGTTGCAATGTCTCCCTGCAGCTGACTGGCCCACTGCTAACAAGAACATCTTAACATAAATTGTTCAAATTAATATGATTCCTGCCCAGTGCTCTGAATGTCAAGCACTTCAATAAAAGAAGTTGATTAGGGCTTAAGATACAGTATGCATTGCTCCTTATAAAAGTGTGAGTTGTCATTAGAAATCATTTAATTTGTACAAGTGCAAAATGCAAAGGATTTTAAGCGCCTCTTAAAATCTTGTATATATAATGTCCTATTAATTGGAGTCGCACTCTGATCCCTGTAGACTAAATAAAGACTAAAACTGATCCCCGCTTGTAATGTATGACTTTTCGGATTAGTGAAGAAGTGGTTCATGTACTTCTGATGAGGACGTTCTGACCCAAGCATCTAAGCAGCATGTTCATCAAGGGGAAGAGGCTGGGAAATGGGAACGGGAGAGTGTGGGCTTTTTCTTGGGAATGTCTGTGTTGACTTTAAAATGCTCAAATGGTAAACCAATGAAGATCATGGTGAAACAACCAACTTAGTACTAATAGCTTCACTATAAGTCAAAGCTAAAAAAAAAAACACAAAAAAAAAACAAGTGTGACATGTTAAGATTCACTCCAGTCTCTGGGAACTTGTTGTTTGGGTTACCGTCGTTGAAAGTTGCTAAGATTGGAATATCAAGTAGGAGGGAATGTCTATAAAGCACTGGGCACATAATCTTTTATTCTAAAGGAAATGTTTATTTCCATGCCAGAACACATTTAGATGAAGTCATGGAAACCCAAAACATCCAAGTAACCCCCCCCCCCCCCATCCCCCCACCCCCCTCCGACTTCCTACAGCAACCATTTATCAAAATAACATAACTATATATATATATATATATATATATATATATATATATACACACTGTAATACCTATAAACTATTATACTCTAAACAAGAATGATTACTGCAAAATGTTATTGAAGTTATCATCGCCCTAAGCATGTGCAGACAGTCGTGAGTTATAAGTCAAGTTGTTGCAGACAGAACGGCATATCAAACATATGTAACCCACAAGTGTGATATTCAGTGTCCTTTTGCATGTTTTTATTTTAAGTGTGTTTCACAGACACATATACTCTTGCATGTTTCTTAATTATACTGTGTGTAGCTATGTCACTAAATCTAATAACATTCATTCATATTATGAGCAGTGGCAAGTGCCTCCAGAAGTCCTTACTGATGTTCCAAAAACAAATTATTAGTTCACTGCAGGACAGATTTAGTTTAATATGGCCATCAATTACTGGGCATCACCAACTAAATTCAAGATAAATTGAATTAATTCCACAAGAACTTTTAAGAGCAGCAACAGCTCTTTTAGTTCATTAAAAAATATAAATATTTAAAAAAAAAATTTTTTTTTTTTGGATAAAGAAAATAAGGGAATTGTCAAAGTCGTCAGTAAGGACTGACAGAGTACCTTGCTTATACAAGAAATCTGCAAAAAACTATATGCATGTATGTTTGTAGTTGATCATATAAAATCCATAATCTCATTAAAGTTCTGAAGACTTTATTTAATTTTTTTTTTCGATGTACATATCAGCCTTTTACAAATTAATTTAATTTATTATCCTTAAGATTGCTTGTCTGTTTGTTTGATCTTCAAGGTAAAATATGACTAATATGGTAAAAATATGAGGCCTAAATTTGCCCATTTCTTTACCAAGCAAGGCTTGTAAATCAACAAAAGTAAATCTGACACTTAAAAGTTAAGCTTTGTTTTCCTCCTCTCTGTATTATAATTGTTCTGAATCATCTTGGAATTACTCAGCGTTGTTTAATGGTACTCCATTTTGGCAAGCATGAAATTTCAGTAATATCTGTATTCCCAAGAGAATGTTGTTAAAATGTCAAATTTAAATAATAATGCAACTGCTTCCTGACTTCCTGTATGGCAAGCTCTCTCATCATTTTCATTTAGCCACTCAACCAGAGTGTTTTATTCACACAGCCGTGATAAGATGAGTAGATATATGCGTGAAGAATAGAAAGATATAACAAGACAGAGGAAGAGAGAGGTGGAAAATTGAGATGAAGCAGATGGGCGATGGGAGGTTGCCAAAATAAACAATGTCAGACGCAAACATGTTCACATTGATTACCACTCTCATTCCTAGAAATAAGCCTAGACTTGTGACTGTGGATGAAAATACTTGTGTTCTGGCGGAACCGTAAGACATTTCTTGAGTTGCATCAAAAAGGCACCCTTTTCATGAATGCCATTTTGCTTTGTCCAGACTGTAGGTCAGGATCATCAAAACCGCTCTTTATTAAATTGTTTTTGTTCTGCTGCTTTTATCAAAGACATACAAGAACATAACTAATTTAATTATACAGCAAATGCACACATCCAATTAATCTCTGCTTAAACCAGGTTAAACTCTTTTGAACATTCTATTATAAGATGACTCATTACTCTTTCACTGTCACTTCTCTGATGAATAAAATATTAATTAAAATTAATAATATTAAAAGAAACTTTACTGCTTACTGATTACAAAGTTTTACACAGCTGTAGTGGATGAATCAGTCAAATGAACTAAGAACATTTTCTTCAGAAAATGTGCAAATACTTTCATCTTTATCTTCCTATTGTAAAATGTTTTGTTTGAAAAGTGTGTTTGTGCTATGCCTCTTTAAAATAAAAAATGACACAGGTTTTGAAATTTTGTTATAATGCAAATAAATTCATACATTATGTGTTCAAATTCTCTTTATGGCCACTGTATATCTGTATATCTGTTCACAAATAGCCTGTCAGTTCACATGCCAAATTTCTTTTTATGGCTGTGCTCATATTCGACACAATGGTGGTGGTGTTACCTCAGTGCTGAAACTATGACCCACAGTTAGTTTCTTTCCATACCAGGAAATAATATTAATATTCCAAACAATATTAAATCTTATCCAAGTATTAACACTGGACTTATGACAGCTCAAGCTGAAACTATAACAACGCACAAGAGTGTATAGTGTGTATGTGTAGAACAGGATACTAATCATGCCCGTATGGCACAATAATGCTGTGCCTGCTATTTACGCATGCACACAAATGGAAACAAATGTGGCTCGGACACACTAAAACACAACCAGAAAACAGATAATGACTGTGCAGGGCTCAGATGGAAGGAGAGATAATGCTCTCTAAATACTCACTTCATAAGGTCATTTGTGTAGTAAAACCAGACCGCTCTCTTTAAAGAGACAGCTGCGAATTGGCTGTGTTTTTGATTACTACCAATGTGAATGTAAATTCTAGGAAATCTAAATACTGTACTGTTAAGATTGGCTTATAAAACTCTTTTTTATTTTTTTATAACAAGCACCCAAAAATACCAAAACAATGTTATTATATTGATACAGCTATGTCCTAAGTGCATTTCATACACAAAAAAAGTACAAAGTTGTCTCTAAGGTAAAAAAAAAAAAAAAACTTCTTTGCACCTTACCCATAAATGCTATATATTAATAACTTAAAGGTACATATAAGTACTTTAAAGAAACTGTACTTTTTTTTTTTTTTACTTTGAAATATTAGTTTTAAAATCATTCACATGGTTCACTGACTTTTTTGGGGGGGTGGGGGGGGGGGGGCGAGTGTAATGCTGCATCTGAAATCACATACTTCCTGTCACGGTTGGTAAACCGTGATCTCTGGGTTTTGCACTTTGTGGGTGAAGTCTGTGTGTTACGCGTCAGCACTGATTAGTTTTTGGGTGTCTCCGTTAATTGTCATCAGCAACAGCTGTCACTCATTACTCATCCCTATATATTGCCTTGTCTAGCGTCTTGTGTTCGTGAGAGCGTTGTTTCATGTTTGTAACCTATGCCTTGCTTTCTTGTGTGTTTCTGCGTTGGATGTCCGTCTCTCCCTGGAACCCCGTCCACTCTACGCAACCCACCACCAAGCAACACCACTTACCTTCGGCTCACTTCCCCGCAGTTCCTGTGTCACCCTCTCCTGCTGCCAACTCACCTCCACCTTCCGGATTCGTCATTCCTCACCACCATCTTGGACTGTGCATTCCTCCCAGCGTTATTTGTGTCTCCGTTTTGCATTGTCTCATTGTCTTCATTAAATCTCATTAATCTCGCACTTGCTTCCTGTCACTCCTTCACCCAGTTGTTACAGAACGCTCTCACCCAAACATGGAAGCAGCGAGCACCACTTCACTGTCTGAATTCATTCACCACAGCGTAAACCGCATGGATCAGCAGCAGGAGAGCATCGTGAACACCGGACGCGCGATCCAAGCGCTGGTGACACAGGTGTCCGAGCTCACCCAGCGGATTCATCAACTAACCTCTCCCACTGCGCCCACCGCACCGCCTGCGCCGCCCATCCCCCGGGAGACCTCCCAGGACCACTTCCGGCCAGAGCTGCGACTTCCGGCGCCAGAGAGTTACTACGGTGAGCCAAACTTTTGCAAGACTTTCCTTAAAAAATGTTCCATGTATTTTGCATTGCAGCCCCGCACCTTCGCGACAGAGGAGTCCAAGGTTGCGTTTGCTCTTACCCTACTCTCTGGCAGGGCCGCCTTCTGGGGGATGGCGGTGTGGGAGAATCAACATCCGTGTTGCGCCTCGTTCCACGCCCTCTCCGAAGAGATGAAACGGGTGTTCGATCGAGCCGCGGCCGGCAGGGAGGCCGCTCACCAGCTCTCGGACCTCGAATCATCGGTGGCGGACTATTCCATTCAGTTCCGCACCCTGGCGGCCGCGTGCCAGTGGAACGAGGCGGCGCAGTGGGATTGATTCCTGCATGGGCTGGCCGACCTTGTTCAGAAGGAGATCTACCTACTCGAGCTGCCCCTAACGTTCAACAGCCTAATCGACCTGGCACTCCGGATGGAGGCTCGGATTAACCGCCTGGGTAGACAAGTCAGTCCTACAAGCCATTACGTCTCTCCGGAAAGGGGCCGCTCGAGTCGAGAGAACATGGTCGGTCCCGTCGACGATCACGAACCCATGCAGGTGGGTAGAGCTCGGCTTTCCCGGAGGGAGAGAGAGCAGCGGAGGTCCCAGGGACTATGCTTATATTGCGGTGGCTCGGAGCATTCCATCCATTCCTGACCGGTAAAAAGAGCCAGCCCCGGTAGTAAGTTTGAGGCTACTATCGGGTGGGATCTCCGCCGGGAAGTCCTCAACCACATCATCGACTCTCCTTCCGGTGAAACTGCGGTGGGGGAACCACACTCACGACTGTCATGCCCTTCTGGACTCTGGGGCCGAAGGTAATTTCATTGACTCTCTCCTTGCACGTCACTTGAACCTTCCAGTCCTTCCTGTGTCTCATCCCATCCATGTCACCGCACTCAATGGCCAGGAACTGACACACGTCACCCACTACACTGAACCCATAACTCTGCTCACCTCAGGCAACCACAGTGAAACCATATCCTTTTACCTCAAGGACTCCCCTGTAGCTCCCATTGTTTTAGGTCACCCCTGGTTAATCAAACATAATCCACGAGTGGATTGGGGTTCCAACACAGTCACCTTGTGGAATGAAAGTTATCTTGTGAAAGTGTTGTCTGGTTTCTGCTTGTCCTGTTGTGCCTATTTCTGTCTTTCAGAAAGAGACCATGGTGTTATCCAACGTGCCCGCAGAGTACTTGGACCTGAAGGAGGTGTTCAGTAAGTCCCGTGCTGCTTCTCTTCCTCCGCATCATCCCTACGACTTTGCTATAGATTTAGTGCCAGGTAAGTCTCCGCCTAAAGGCAAGCTTTACTCTCTTTCTATTCCGGAGAGGGAGGCCATGGAAAAATACATTTCTGATTCCTTGGCATCGAGGTTCATCCGCCCTTCCTCTTCTCCAGCGGGGGCAGGATTCTTTTTTGAGGGTAAGAATGATGGTTCTCTGCGACCTTGTATTGACTACCGAGAGCTGAACAACATCACGATAAAGAACACCTATCCATTACCGTTGATGTCTTCAGCTTTCGAGAGGTTACAGGGAGCATCCGTATTCACAAAATTGGATTTACGTAACGCTTATCATTTGGTCCGCATCAGGAAGGGGGATGAATGGAAAACCGCCTTTAACACCCCTAGAGGGCACTTTGAATATTTGGTGATGCCGTTCGGGCTCTCCAACTTGCCAGGAGTTTTCCAAGCACTCATTAATGACATGTTGAGAGACATGGAAGATCAATTTATATATGTTTACCTGGATGACATACTGATTTTTTCTTCATCTCTCCAGGAACATGTTCAACACGTCAGACGAGTGCTCCAGAGGTTACTCGAGAATGGTTTTTTTTCAAGGCGGAGAAATGCGTTTTCCATGCACAGTCTGTTCCCTTCCTAGGGTATATCGTCTCGTCCGAGGGAATACGTATGGATCCTGACAAGGTTAAGGCTGTGATAGATTGGCCCTCTCCAGATTCTCGTAAGGCCCTACAGCGGTTTCTGGGGTTCGCCAATTTTTATCAACGTTTCATTCGTAATTTGAACCAACTAGTCTCACCTCTGACGGCCTTGACCTCCCCCAGTACTCCGTTCAGGTGGTCGGATGCAGCCGAAACTGCATTTACCAACCTCAAGAGCCGCTTCATTTCGGCTCCCATCCTTGTAGCTCCTGATCCCACACGGCAGTTTGTGGTGGAGGTCGATGCATCAGAGGTGGGGGTAGGAGCAGTACTTTCAAGATGTGCTGCCTCTGACGATAAAATGCATCCCTGCACGTTTTTCTCACATCTTTTATCTCCTGCTGGACGCAATTATGACATTGGTAACAGAGAATTGTTGGCCGTCAAATTAGCTTTAGAGGAGTGGCGTCACTGGTTGGAAGGGTCAGGGGTACCTTTCCTTGTTTGGACCGATCACAAAAATTTAGAGTACATTAGAACTGCCAAAAAACTCAATTACATGCAGGCTCGGTGGGCACTTTTTTTCCGTCGTTTTGATTTTACTCTGTCGTACCGCCCGGGTTCCATAAATGTCAAATCCGATTATATAGTTCTCTCAGCACTCGTATGGGAGGTCAAATCGAAGGTCAAGACGGCCTTAGAAGGAGTAACACCTCCGCCCGGTTGCCCACCGAATCGTTTATTTGTGCCGGAAGAGTTACGGTCCGAAGTTATTCAGTGGGGTCACTGCTCTAACGTTGCTTGTCATCCAGGTATAAGCCGAACCAAGGGGTTAGTTAAACAACGATTCTGGTGGCCACTTATGGCTCGTGACGTCCACAATTTTGTTTTGCCTTGCTCAGTTTGCACCAGTGGTAAGTCGTCTAACCGGCCTCCTGATGGGCTTCTTCAACCACTGTCTGTCCCTTCGAGACCCTGGTCACATATCGCACTAGATTTTGTTACCACCCTCCCGCCCTCTAATGGCATGACGGTCGTTTTGACCGTAGTGGACCGGTTCTCGAAGGTGGCACATTTCATTCCCTTGCCCAAATTACCTACAGCCAAGGAGACAGCGGTCACTGTCCTAGATCACGTCTTTCAGTTACATGGCCTCCCGGTAGACGTGGTTTCTGACAGGGGATCCCAATTCATATCCAAATTTTGGAAGGAATTTTGTAAATTCCTAGGAGCGACGGTTAGTCTGTCCTTGGGTTATCATCCCCAGAGTAACGGGCAGTCTGAGCAAGCCAACCAAGATTTAGAGAGAACGTTGCGATGTTTGGTCTCCAAGAATCCTTCTTCCTGGCGCCAACAACTCTCTATGGTTGAGTACGCTCACAATTCGTTACCAGTGTCAGCCACGGGCCTCTCTCCATTTTAGTGCAGCGTAGGTTACCAGCCACCATCTTTTCCTAGTCTGGAATCTGAAGTCGCGTTCCCCTCCGCTCACGCATTTGTCCAGAGGTGCCACCGCACCTGGACTAGAGCCCATGAGACTCTGCTCCGGATGAGGGAGCACACTAAGGCAAAGGCCGATCGCCACCGGTCAAAGCCTACCGTTTACGTCGTGGGTCAAAAAGTGTGGCTTTCTACTAACAATATTCCTTTCCATTCCGTTTCTAACAAATAAGCTCCCAAATTCATTGGCCCGTTTACTGTCACCAAGATCATTAGTCCGGTGACAGTCTGCCTCAAACTACCTCCAGCGTACAGGAGAATACATCCCGCCTTCCATGTGTCCAAAATTAAACCTGTGTTTTATTCACGTATTAATCCGCATACCCCGGTTCCCCCGCTGCCGCGTCTCGTAGATGGAGAACCGACATATTCGGTTAAGCGTATTCTAGACGGAGGGGACGAGGATTCCAGTACTTGGTGGACTGGGAAGGTTACGGTCCGGAGGAGAGGAGTTGGGTACCTGCTAGGGACACACTGGATCACTCCCTTATTGATGATTACAATCAGCAGGTAGGCCCTTCTGGGAACTCCAGGAGGCGTACTTAGAGGGGGGGTACTGTCACGGTTGGTAAACCGTGACCTCTGGGTTTTGCACTTTGTGGGTGAAGTCTGTGTGTTACGCATCAGCACTGATTAGTTTGTGGGCATCTCCGTTAATTGTCATCAGCAACAGCTGTCACTCATTACTCATCCCTATATATTGGCTTGTCTAGCATCTTGTGTTCGTGAGAGCGTTGTTTCATGTTTGTAACCTATGCCTTGCTTTCTTGTGTGTTTCTGCGTTGGATGTCCGTCTCTCCCCGGAACCCCGTCCACTCTACGCAACCCGCCACCAAGCAACACCACTTACCTTCGGCTCGCTTCCCCGCAGTTCCTGTGTCACCCTCTCCTGCTGCCAACTCACCTCCACCTTCCGGATTCGTCATTCCTCACCACCATCTTGGACTGTGCATTCCTCCCAGCGTTATTTGTGTCTCAGTTTTGTATTGTCTCATTGTCTTCATTAAATCTCATTAATCTTGCACTTGCTTCCTGCCACTCCTTCACCCAGTCGTTACACTTCCCCACAATAAGGTATGTAAAAAACAGTATGTGAGGCTGTATGTCCGAAGTCATAGTATTTTGAAAAACAGTATGCGGCAAGTACCTGGAGGACTTACTGTTTTACTTTATGCATGATTCTGAAGTATGCATACGATGGAAACTTTACTGTCCAATGAAGCCAAGAGGAGAATTTGTCAAATAGCAGTGAAGTGACACAACGGACACCTGCAGGTCATGTGACAGTAGCAACATGGCGGATGTAGTTAATTCAAATTCAAATATAGTACTTTCCATTTAAAAGGTCGATTGCTTTACGGCAACAACAAATGCAGTAATTTTGATAGTGGTATATTTACAACAGTGAATTCCACTCACTTAACTCTAGGAGGCTCCAAAGTCGCAGAGATACATGAAACTATATTCAGCTTTAAAAGTATATACTAAGTACTTCAAGTGTTTAAGAGTCCATTTGAAATTATACATTCTTTAAAGTAGTTGTGAGTCAGAAAATTACAATGGTTGTGTCTGAAGTCACACATTTATTCCCTATTATAGTGGTGAATTATAGATTTTGGGCATCGCATGAAATATAAGGGGATGGAGCAATTTTTAGGGAAGCCTGTTTCTGCCAGAATTTAACAAAAGTAATAAAAATAAGGTAATAGCGACCTTCTGTCTCACAATTTAGACTTTTTTGTTATACACCCAGAATAACAATATAAGACTGCAAATTCACAGCTTGCAATTCCGAGTTTACATTTCATAAGTTTATATCACACAATTCTGAAGAAAAAAAAAAAGTCTGAATTGTGAGATAAAAAGTCGCAACAGCTTATGACTTCAATTGAATACCCTTGGGAATGACTAGACTAGCACCTGCCTAAACTACTAGAGGTGTTCAGTCAGTCCCCAGTGTTTCCTGATAAATAGATTTTCAGATGGAGAATACAAATATGGCCTGTTCTTCTTTGGTTCAAGCAAGTTCATTGCTGTTCTGTGTGTGTCTGCCATTTCAAAATCTGCCCACTTCAATAAAAATGATCAAACAGGCACTCCAGCACCTGAAGCGGCAGAGCAGAGTGTAATTACATCAATCCCTGTGCTGAGCCATAATGAGCAGCCTGCTGTCCTGCAGCAAGATCCTGCCACGAAACAGAGAACACAGAACTGAGAACAGAGAGAAAGAGATAAATCAGTCAAGAAAAACACCCCTGTTCTCTGCTTTACCGGACACTTATTTGCTCCTCTGTAACTGTGGGCAAAGGCAAAACATGTCATGTCAGTGTAGTCGAGGATTGCTGAGAAGTCACACATTTCTTTTGGGAATCTAAAACAGCTCTTCAGGTGGTTATTTGATTTTTTTTGTAGGTTGTTTTCAGCAAATGTGAGTGAGCACATTATAGGACTTGAGTAACTGTTAAATGTTACCTATTATATTCAAAGCTAGATTGTCAAAAACTGTGGCGATAATGGCAACATCCTTTATGACCTTTACTCAAAATCATCAGCAATGTGTCAGTTTCACTTACATTTCCTTTGTCCAGAATTTAATTAAACTGGAAGCATAGGGTACAAAGGGACTGAAAGGCCCTCGGGGGCCCTTTTGAAAATGTTTTCTTTCCCAAAAGAATCACCACAACATTTTCCAAAACAACCGTTTGTTGCTAAACACTGCAAAATACTACATTTGGTCACTGAATTTCACATTCTAAATTAAATCATTTTAATTTTAAATAATAATAATAATAATAATAATAATAATAATTCATACATAAAAAAGGAATTGTATATTTTATTGTTATAAATATAAAATATATATGTATATGCAATTATTATGTGAAATTTTATAATTGAGTTTCATGGTTTTCATTTTTGTTCGAAATAATTAAATCAATGGTTTTTCAACAATTCATCAAATTGTTTGAAGTTGGACACTAATTCAACACAAGATACAATCCACTTAAAAATGCCACAAGATATGGTTGACAGGCAAGAAGACGGAGGATGCCTATGCTAAAACAAATTGTTTTCCATGAGTGAGGGGAAAAAATAGATTTGTTTTGAAGCATGTGCAAAGTGGGCTCAGTGGCTGTGACAGTCACAACAGAGAGTCGTTTCTGAAACATCCCTTCAGCATTATAGCTGTTACTTATACATTGTATCGTTACTAAAAACAGGGAAAGTTTTGTTGTTCCAATAAAGAGTGTTCAAAATGATCTGTAAATGGTTTATCATTTACTGAAGTTGTTATTTAGTTGTTATATATATATATCCTAAAGGTGGGGGTTAAAGCTCCCTTTTCTGCCTTTAATTTGAAATGATTTTCAGTAAAGTGTCTTTAATCATTTCTTTTCACATTGCTACATCAATCATGTTTTCAATCATCTTACACTTTGAAAATCTTTTCCTTTGTACCCTAAAGCTCTGTGTGAGATGTACAGCAATACTTTACATAAATCATTTTCACTCATTACTCCATTTGTCTTTATGTTTTGATTTGTAATACGCTTTGAGGTGTCACATCATTTGTTTATATCCCTAGATTTTCTGTTTCTCACTTAAAAAGGGAGGCACGGAAGTCATCAGAACAGAATGTTCCCATCCCATCCATGAATGTTCCCATCTTGCAAAGAACCCATTCCAGCTCAGCCTCTTTGCGCACTTTTTACTTCGTAATATCTCTCTGCATTGTTGAAAAAAAGGAGAGAAATGAGATGACAATATATTCCATATATTCAAAAAGAGTATTAACTGTTCTTTCACAATATTTCAAACATCTTCAAACACTCCTAATTAAAACCATGTGCCTTCATGTGAGCTAGGTCACACTGACTTTCTCCAAGACAATCTTTTAATAGTTCTTTAAAAGGTTAGTTTTAAAGCATTCTTTTTCAGTGTAACTTAGGAAGGAGAAATATTGAACAAATGTATTCTGGTGTAATTACGGATAGGAAACTTGATGATTGTATCAATATAAATAGTTAATAAGTAATATAACTGAAACAGACAGTTACAGAGTCTTGCTAC
This sequence comes from Carassius carassius, assembly GCF_963082965.1. Taxonomy (NCBI): domain Eukaryota; kingdom Metazoa; phylum Chordata; class Actinopteri; order Cypriniformes; family Cyprinidae; genus Carassius; species Carassius carassius. The sequence goes on from NC_081764.1 coordinate 12,583,848, forward strand.
ATAGTTTTCTAATGGTATCTGTAATGTTAGGACTAGCTGAGAAATACCCATGAGATAACTTAAAGTTTCTGAGTTATCTGAACTTCCTGTACTCTTTTACTCAATGTCCTAAACATCCACATACAACGTGCAATCCTCAATTACGTCACACTCAAGCTGGGTGCTCATTATCATGTTTTTTAGAGATAATGGTTATTGACATGAAAAAATGCTGGAAGAAACTTTCAAGATTCTGCTTTCAGTAACGAGATACTGTATAGATGACAAATGCATTTCATAATTTGAATACTAAATACTACAAAAAAAAATAAAAATACTATTTTCTTTGTTAATGCCAATTTTAATTTATTTAGTTACTTACATGTTTGCTATAACTTATTTTCTGAAGATATATAATGGCTGACTACCTAGTTTTGAATAGTGTCAAGAAGTTCTCTCTCTTTCTCAAAAAAAAAAAAAAACATATAATATAAAAAAATACCCACAATATATATATATATATATATATATATATGGGTAAACAAAATCTTAAAAATTAATGTTCAATTGCATGTTATTTTAAAATGTCAAATTGTCAGTTGTCTGTTGGATCTATAAGTATTTTGGAGACCAAAATGATGGAGACGTTAATACAATTGTAACTTTATGATGTAATTTTATTCATAAATATGAAAAAAATAAATATGGAACTAGTAAACAAATATGTAAACAACTCACATTTGGCCATTTATTCTAATGGGAGCATTTGTGATTTGATATGTAAAGTCTGCCTTACAGCCAAGACAAAGGTTCAGTACACAACGCATCCTAATTCAATGGCAGTGACAGGTAATACATTGCACATCCACATTTATCACATTCACTTGTCATTTTGTGGATTTTGAAAAGCGGCCAGAAATTAAAAGGACATGCTGGAAATTTCACATTTGTAGTAGAAAGAACGTACTTCAAGTTAAAAGAGCTTATTCATAAACATATGTAAATATATGTATTACAGAGCATTACAAGAGTAAAGAGAATACAATTGGATATTATTAGTGATGTTAATGGTCCTATTCTCATCAGAGCTTAAAAAAAAAATCTTTAAAAAAGAAAAACATTTTCTGTCTGTAACAGTCATTTAGATATCTTGTTTCCCCAATGCCAATTCAATGGAATTTCAAGGTTGAGGAGTATTTCTGTTGTCTGTGAAAACATTGCATGCAAAAAACTCGCTTAGATCATGCTCAAGCAATGAAACTACACACTTTTAATTCTGCTGCTGCAAAGCTAAAAGTGTTACAATTACAATGACTGAACCTAATGATTTGTAGTTTGGCTCTGGAGTTACAACTCCACAATTTAACATTTAAACGTGAACAAGCTTTAAACAGCCAAAATGAGTGGAAGTCACATTATGGCAAAGTTCATCATATACTTTGTTCATCTGAGATGGTTCAGGTTAGGCATAACTAGGCAAGCACTGACTGTAGTCAGAAACGTGTCGTTTTCCTTTCTTTTCCAAACTACAGGGTTTTTTGTCCAGCAGTGGTTGAGACAGTTCCAAGAACAGTTTGGATTTCAGGAAGCGCCTGTATGAGTCCTTTTCCATTAGGGTGAAGATTTTGCTCTGAGCCTCCTCAAAACAGGATGAGTCACATCTTTCCAGATTCTTTCTAGTGAGTTCTCTGGTGGCTGAATCCAAATTCAACTAAAAAAAAAAAAAAATAGTTTTATGAGTACATGTGTAGAGTGTGATAAGGGAATAGACCTATTACAGTCAAGCAGCACTCTCACCTCTCTAGGGGAATCGACTTCAACGTAGCGCTCAAATAAGTTTATAGCTTTCACATTCATCTTGTCCACTGATGTCTGCTTGAAATCCTCACAGGCTTCCCAGAATTCGATGTTCTCTTGACTGTACTCGGACTCTAAATAGGAAGTGAATGCCTTCAGACCATCTGAAAGGAAAGAATATTTTATATTATAACAATATGACATAATATAAAAATTACTGTCAGAAGCAGCATAATTTAAGAAACACTGAGATACTACTGTAGTTTCTGTTGTTAATATTTTGAAATCAAATTTATTTATTTTATATATTCTGATTTCATGCTCGTTTTAGTTGAAGTTTTGATCATTTTTATGTTTTGTCATTTGCATTGTTTTTTTGTTTTTTTTTAAATGTCTGCAGATTTTTTTTCCAGTTTTAGCTTTAATTATTTTAGTTTTAGAAAACTAGCTTAAATAAAAAATCTATTTTTTTATATTTATTAAAGTAAACATTTATTTAATTTCAAGTATTTTAGGTGACTATAATAACCCTGGTCCGAAGATATTCAAATCTCTATCTGAAGCCATTATTTTTAGGAAACGGATGCTGAGGAGGTTTTGGAATGAAGAGGTCAGGACTTTGAGTCTGGGGGGCTTCTCTAAAGACTGTCCTAGTGGTTGATGACCCCTGTAGTCCTGCAGATCAGAACACTTAAGCTCTTCAGGGGCCACCAGTGCAGTCTGCGGACACGTAGCACACACTCTGGGGCATGAGAAAAATATGGTCATGGCCTGTCAAACTGACAGAAACATATTCTCCTTTAACAGAGACATTAATGTGGCCATGGGCTCTTTGACAGCAAACACAAAGCCGAATATAACAAGGGTCAGTGCAGACGTCTCAGGCTTTCTTATTAAATCATTCTTATGCTGCAGTCTGTTGATCATTAACACATGCTGGTTTCTAAGATTTGACCAAGATGGTTGATTAATTTTTATTTTTATTTTTATTTTTTTATTGAATAACCAAATAATATTGACTCTTACCTTCATTTTCAATCAGGTTGTTAAATGATGATTTCCATTTCTCAATTTCAGCAATAGGGACTCTAGAATCAAAGGAATTAATATAAAACAAAATATAAATGTTAATGTAAATAAGATCAGATTAGCTTCAGTAATGGTTAAAAAATATATAATATAATATAATATAATATAATATAATATAATATAATATAATTAATATAATATAATATAATATAATATAATATAATATAATATAATATAATATAATATAATATAATATAATATAATATAATATAATATAATATAATATAATATAATATAAAGTAAACCATATTGGTCCAACCTTACCTGTTCACCACAGTGACCTTCTCCTTCTCCTTCTCCTTCAGAATCTTATGATCTTGAGGTGGATCTGGCTTTTGAAGCAGGAAGCCAATCTTATGCTTTATGTCTTTGGCACTTTTGGAGAAAACATAATTAAATGAATCTTTTAGCTTTAGAGAATCAGTCGTGTAAACAATTCTGAACTTTACAGAATTTTTCAAAGTAGTTTATTTTCTAATAATAATTTTTAAAAAAAACCCACACAATTTTCCATTACTCCAAGTAAATTGTGATATCTCGATACCAAAACAACTACTTTGCTCTTAGTCCAGTTCAGAGTATACAGAGTATGAAATCATATATTGCTAATAACTTCCAGGAAGGTAGTTCATACCTTTTCAAGCATGTTGCTGGGAGGGCAGCGAGCCCTTTACACATGGTGCTGGTGCGTAAAACAAATCCAACGCTAGGGAAAAAGAGTTTTGAGTGTCACAACACAGGTCCTCACAATCTCAATGCAGTCTCCTCTTACAGCTGTCCTTTTATTCAGCCCCAGCCCTCACAACACAAGAGCCAGCCAATCACAGCAGAGGCACAAACAAAGCAGATACAAAACTAAGGTAATTTCCAAAGATTATTAAAGGAAAGAAGTCACATTATGAACATGTGACAGAGTTTGAGTGGTGTACTTTCTCTGCACGTTTTACATGCTTTCTGTGCTTTTGTGACATGTGCATGTGTGCAATAAATAATAAAATAAAATCGAGCTTGGTAAAGGGACTTGTCGGGTATGATTTCTTGCATAAAGATGCCAAAATTCCTTATAATATTTATAGTGGTTAACTATAATTTATATAGCTATAAATGTACTTAGCCTCATATAATGCATGCATATATATATATATATATATTTTTTTTTTTTTTTTTTTCTAATGTGCATTCTTTAGATTTTACAATTTTTTTTTTCTGTCTAAATAATTTCACCTGCAAATGTCACGTTTGTCATGTCAGAAAATGTCATAATATTGCCTTTATTCACCAGAGCAGTTTGAACAAACAATCATGGCACAAACTCTTTGACTGACCTCCATGACACCATGCCGCTAAGGTCAAAAAAGCAACATTCTCTGAGTTGTCAAATATTTGTGGTCTCCATGCTTGGATTATTTTGCTTGTACCCCTAATGCCCTGAAGAAGTGAATCTGTGGCAAGAAATAAATGTTTCACATTAGGACTGCTACAAAAGCAACTGAACATTTTGTTCTGTCCAAGTAATAAATCTCAACTTAACCTTAAAAAAATACTTCCTTTATGTCAAGGCCCCTTTATTATATTGAACTGATCAACTAAATCAAGGCACAAACCTCCTCAATGGAAAAAATAGATTTTAATACAATCTAAATGGAAAAGGCAAAAGGCCAGTTCTGTAATGTTCTGGAGACAGGAACAGACTCATAATCCCCGGCTGTAACGTAATAGCTGTCATTACCCTGATTAACATATCAGATCATGTCAGGTCTATATTTAACAGAGTGTAAAATCATAAATTACCCCCTAACAAAGGAAATGCATTTCATGTTGAATTTATGGGAGCACGGAAATCCTCTCGCAATAATTGCGTGAAAGAAAGACATTGCAATTTAGTAATATCAAAAGCATTTCACAACTACATATTTTAAAATATTTCTTCATGAAAAACGTAGAGAGATCACACTAGACTCAAGAATCAGTTTGCATCAGAAAGTATGAAAGTATAAGTGATTCAGTCACATTTCATCTTACTCCTCACATGCTAACTTCATCCACAAAACTTGTTTAAAAACACATCTCTTCTCATCCTATCAATTTCAATCTGTTGACACATCCATGCAAAGTATTGAACCAATCCTATCAATAGTTCTGGTTAGTCAGATGCCTGGAGAGATCTTAAGACAAACTTCTGACATCAGAACCAAAAAAAACAAAGCACGTCTATCAGCTCAACTGCATAAACTATAGGCCATAAAAGGTACGTATAAATGAACAATAGTTTAAACCGGGCAGAGAAAGAATGTGCTAACTTAACTCAAATGAGGTCAAATCCAGGGGAAAAGTCACCTCCACCTTGTATTAGCCCACACTTTTCTTCTTATCATAAGTTACCTGGTCCCAGATGTGGGGATGTGACTCAAAGCATGTGCGTCTTTCAGCTCCATTAAGCTTTAACTAGATATTGGAAACTTCAGAGGATTTTAGCTGATTACACATTCAGTGCAGACTCCTGCAGATAAATGATTACTAGATTGCCAGATTAATCTGTAAACAGAAGCATAAATCACTATCATATAGCGAACCACAAAAGAAGCAACATTTCAACAACTAAAATGAAATAAAAATTCATTTTTTATTTATGTATTTATTTATTTATAAATTTCAATTTCAAACGTTATTCATTTATTTATACATTTAAACTGTTATTTGAAAAAAAAAAAAAAAAAAAAAAAAATATATATATATATATATATATATATATATATATATATATATATATATATATATATATAATAAAATACAATTATTCACACATAATTATATTGTTTATTCAGTGCATAGCATATGACCATTAGGTGGAGTTTTGACATCTCCTTCTAACTGCCTGCCAAAAAATCAGACTGAATTGCTGTGTTTTTATTTGCATGTTGGAAAAGAGCTAATGTTACATACCTCTTGAGGCTGCATGTGTAGATGTTTAAAAGCTGGATATGTGCCTAGTACAGAATGTGCAAGAGCAAAACTACAAAACAGGGCAATTTCAGAAAATTGTCATCTAATGGTAACATTCACATCGGCGTACAGGCTGATTATGCAGACTTTTTTGAGACTGTGGCCCTGACTTCTGTCTTTTCTCCTGCAATTAATCCTTGGTATGACTGTGATTGTTACTTTAAAAATACAGGCTCAATAGAAGTTGAATCAACAGCCTTTGTGGTATACAGCAATACTGATTACAAAATAAAGGAATAAAAATATAAAATAATTGAAGCATCCATTGTTTTCATAAAAAAAAAACCATGTTAAAATGTTTTTAATAATAAAGTGAATGGTCAAAAGGGGGAAACAAGTGAATGTTTATGGTGTAAAGAAAAGTGAATATTATATATATATAGTCAGTTAAGGGTTTATGATGGTTTCTTGGCAAAAAATTAGAAAAATTAATTTGGACATAAATTACACAGAAAAAGCTAGCAAAGGATTTTCTCACAATAAAAATGTTAACATGCATTTTGTTTTTGTGGCTATACTTTTGAAACTTCCATTGTAACAGCCTCATGTAACCCAGACTTTTGCTTTTTCCCAATAATTTTCTAAATATAATCAAGATAATATATACTATGCCACAAGTGCTGGAAACTGACCTTAACATGTACCAAAACCAGAAAATTAATTTAAACAAAGAACCACTGAACACTTATTGTGTGCAATGTTTACACTCAATTTGAATTGCTGTAGGTTTGGACAGGATTCAACCCGTGGCTCATTTCCCAAGAACAAACTGGACTCCTTCAAGCTCAATATGTCTTACATCAACTCATAACCCTTCTGAGTTCATAGTTCAGTTGATGCAGATCGGGCGTGTTGATCAAAGAACCAGTCTCCAGATGAGAAACAAGCCTGTGAGGTGAGATCACCCCTCTTGGCTCCACAGTCCTCAATGTCACTCTATATCTCAGTATCAAATCATGGGTAAAAAAAAAAAACAAATAGAATAGTTCACCTCAGAGTACTGTCATATCAAATCAGTTCCAGCTGCTACGTTTACACAGGAAATTGAGTCATGGTGGCCTTAGATTGTCCAGGTAATTTTTTACCATAAAACATTCATAAAAAGAGGAAACGGGACTGTGATTCATCAGGGACAACGATACAAATCACCAATAATAATAATAATAATTATAATAATAAAAACAGTAATAGTTGGTACAGTAAAAAAAAAAAGAAGAAAGAAAAGATTTGTTCACTTGCTCCATTCCAAAATATAGTGACCATTCAAAAAGGTAGACATCTTATTTATGTCACAATCTAACTTAAATAATTTGAAATCGTAACACTGTGCAATAAGAGAAAAGCAAAACATGACACGAATGCGAAACTCGACACAATCGATCAAATATCCCAGCCAATCAGAAGAGTGGGTGGGCGGACTCTTTCTGCAAACATGCTGCACTTACTATGAAATGGACAAGAACATAATTAATCAAATTAAACAATTTCAATATTATTAAAAACACATTGTGAGTGAGAGAATCTTTGTCATAGAACAGACTTTTTTGCTCATTCAGATTTTTTATTTATTTCCAGGACCTGAGGTTATTTATTAGTTGTAGCTTTTAATATGGTAAAATGATATTTAAAGTCACATTAGAACCTTTTAGCATGAAATTAAGCATATAAAATCTGTACCTGAGATTATCTTAGTCTTAGTTTGTATGATGTAGTTCCAGCCGTGACATCCCAGAGTTAGAAACTGTTTCTGAAATAGAATCCCCTGACGCTTGTCATGTATCTCGTGTTTAAAACTGTTTAATGTTGTCTTTTATTCATGCATCGGGGCTGGTTCGGACAATCTAGCAACACATGATGTACTGTACAGCATATGTAAAAGACTTTGTGATATCAGTGGAAATACATTTAAATTTGCAGTTAATATCTTGTTTAGACTGAACAGTATAAGTAATACAGGTTTCACATAAAAGTGAAATTAGAATTTGTCTGGAATAATATTTGTGTGTTGTGTTTTTTCATTGTTACAATATAAAACTTCATAATCTCGGGGAAGAAGGAGGCGGAAACCGGAGGACATTCAAATAAATCTTTAATAATAAAATAAACCCAAAACAGCACGACAGTCATCCGCAAGGGGCTGTCACAAAGATTTTGCAACTTGTTCAAGTTGGCGAATGATCAACAGAAAGCTGCTTGGTTTGAAAGTGACTTCTGTGTGAGCTGTGCTTCATGCATCTCTATGCTATATACAATAGACAATGGAATTTTTTTGTCCACAAAACGTCGCCAATATTTTGAAAATGTTCCTGAACATTTAGAAGTCACCTGTCTATGTAGGCAGAAAAGCACCTTTTTTGCAGCAGTTCAGCTGTGTTCCCACCTTTCACTTGAATCACATTCTCCTTTGTCATGGTAGAGTCAATCCATCAGCAATGCTTTTCCACACTACCCTCAGTACACATTTATGGTTGAATGAGAGGCAGGTGCTATTCGGGATTTTAGTCTTATCGGCCCCAGATAAACTGGGAGAGAGAAAAACACAGTGCTCAACACTCAATCAAAGTCTGACTGAACAAGCTCAGTAAAATGCTGCCATGGCCAGACATCATAACATTTTCATCATTTTGACATTTTTAGTCAAAAAATTTACTTGTGCAGTCTCTTGTTCTGGCTTCTCAGATTCTTCTGTATTTACACAGTGTATCCAAGTCACATTTTTCCTATCACTTATCAAGACGTCATTCTTTTCTCACACTGTGAGCTTAGTTACAGTATATGACAAAGCACTCGTGCCCATTCGCTTTTTGAAAACAGAAACTATTAATACTACAACACGTATTTTTAGTCATCATTGTTCAAAACCCACGTAAAGACTTTCTTCCTGGAACACTAAAGGTGATTTTTTAAAGATATCTTGGCCCCTGTTTTATTATAATGAAAAGAAATGAGGTCTGGGACTGTCAGACTTGAGAATATCAGATAAGCACCATAAAAATGGCTGAATTGTGCAAGTCTTACAAAAGCTTTGATAGCTTAAGTACTGTACTACTTGGACTGAGGGTTCATCACAGAAGTAGTAATATCAAATTCACTAACAAAACATTCTTTTGAGTTCTTTTCGATGAATCAGTTCAGTGATTCGGTTCTCAAGTGACTCACTGATCGGGTTGTATAACAATCTTCCATAATTGGAATGGAATATTGTCAGCGAATAAGGACTTGGAATATAGAACATGAGTCATAGAGAATAATTTTATTATATTCATGATACTTTATGGTGGTTTGGTGTGCTTTTTGAAGCTTGACAACCTCATTCACAAAGAACAAACACCCCATTATTCAAAATGTATTTGTTTCATGCAAGAAAGTTTGGAATGACATGAGGCTGAGTAAATGACAGTTTATTTTTCAATGCACTATTCCTTTAAAGACAGACACATCTTAAGCATACAGCTGGCAAAAAAAATAAACAATACATCCCATCTGAGCACATCCGAGTCCAAAGTTCATCTGTTGGTTATCTGCTGTATTTCAAAGACTGATGCTGTAACTCAAGACCGAAGATAAATGTGTTATAAACAGGTGCCACTAAGCTTTCTCTATATAGCTCCCAGGACTGTGATGTTTATGGCCATTTACAGCCCTGTTTCTGGATGGAAAATGGATTGAAATATGAAGGGTGACCTGTATTTATTTTCATTTTCTTTTTAAATATTGGCTTGATATTGATATAAAGATGTTTTCTGGCTGAAATTCTGAGTCAAGTTGTTACCATAAGTTGTTTAATACTGTTGATGTGAATAGATTGTGTAGTGTACTATTCCAGTAAGCATATAATCAGATGACAATCAAACAAACCCCTTTGTCCCCCAATTGTCTGAGAGAGTGAGAAAGAGTTTGACCCATGTTAATGTGGCCGTGTCTGTTAGCGGTAACATAAATAAACGTGGGAGCTACGTGCCAGACAGCACAAAGAGAAGTGGATATTTGGCCAGATGGCATTTAAGGGCTCATTGGTCCTTTCAGCACAGACTTGGACTGTTTATGAATGCATGTTTGTGTTTGAAAACCTGTGCACTGAAAGACTGAAGAGATTGTTTCCTTAAATCAGAATATCTTCAGCACACTTTAAAGCACTGAGATTGAATAAGGTTACGACAGATTCGGTCTTCATCACTGCTTGTTGCTGATTAGGCCTGTTGACAGACTGAACTTCAACCCCAGTGTTACGAAATCATAGGACACATGGTTTCTCCACTGATTGTCTCATCAATGAATTACACTGTATGAGAAAGAAAATTTTGATTCAAATGCTTTGGATTAATGTTTTCGCTGTGAAATCAAGTCTGACAAGATAATGGAATTGCTTTGAAACAGTCCATTTCTACGGGTTGCAGAGGTGTGAATTCATTTATTGGTTTGATATTAAGAGTCTCTCTGTTTTGTGGCATGTATTTTAGTGTATCATCTTTCTGGCCCCTAACAGTTGCTCCTTCCATTTCATAGTAATGTAGTCCTTTTTGAATGAAAATAATGAAAATAATGAGAATGAAATAACCTTTTATACTAGTCCATTATTTTAGCCGGTGTCATCCTGAAACTTATGGGAAACACATTAGAGTGACAATAATCCAAAAGTTAGTTTTAGCTTGTAAGTTATTAGACATCCTTAAAGTAATGTGCAGTTGTATAATATGGTGCCTTCATTGATACAATCAGCCTTCAAGTGTTCAAAAGCTGTGGGTTTTAGTTAATCTGGTTATATTGATATTGTGTTAATGAATTTTCAGTGTCAATATACAACCCGAATTCCGGAAAAGTTGGGACGTTTTTTAAATTTTAATAAAATGAAAACTAAAGGAATTTCAAATCACATGAGCCAATATTTTATTCACAATAGAACATAGATAACATAGCAAATGTTTAAACTGAGAAATGTTACACTTTTATCCACTTAATTAGCTCATTTAAAATGTAATGCCTGCTACAGGTCTCAAAAAAGTTGGCACGGGGGCAACAAATGGCTAAAAAAGCAAGCAGTTTTGAAAAGATTCAGCTGGGAGTACATCTAGTGATTAATTAAGTTAATTGATATCAGGTCTGTAACATGATTAGCTATAAAAGCTTTGTCTTAGAGAAGCAGAGTCTCTCAGAAGTAAAGATGGGTAGAGGCTCTCCAATCTGTGAAAGACTACGTAAATAAATTGTGGAAAACTTTAAAAAAAATGTTCCTCAACGTCAAATTGCAAAGGCTTTGCAAATCTCATCATCTACAGTGCATAACATCATCAAAAGATTCAGAGAAACTGGGGAAATCTCTGTGCGTAAGGGACAAGGCCGGAGACCTTTATTGGATGCCCGTGGTCTTCGGGCTCTCAGACGACACTGCATCACTCATCGGCATGATTGTGTCAATGACATTACTAAATGGGCCCAGGAATACTTTCAGAAACCACTGTCGGTAAACACAATCCGCCGTGCCATCAGCAGATGCCAACTAAAGCTCTATCATGCAAAAAGGAAGCCATATGTGAACATGGTCCAGAAGCGCCGTCGTGTCCTGTGGGCCAAGGCTCATTTAAAATGGACTATTTCAAAGTGGAATAGTGTTTTATGGTCAGACGATTCCAAATTTGACATTCTTGTTGGAAATCACGGACCAAATTCCAACAGCAAAACTCCAGCAACTCATAGCCTCAATGCCCAGACGTCTTCAAACTGTTTTGAAAAGAAAAGGAGATGCTACACCATGGTAAACATGCCCCGTCCCAACTATTTTGAGACCTGTAGCAGAAATCAAAATTGAAATGAGCTCATTTTGTGCATAAAATTGTAAACTTTCTCAGTTTAAACATTTGCTATGTTATCTATGTTCTATTGTGAATAAAATATTGGCTCATGTGATTTGAAAGTCTTTTAGTTCTCATTTTATTAAAATTTAAAAAACGTCCCAACTTTTCCGGAATTCGGGTTGTATTTAAGTAGAAACATTATATATATATATATATATATATATATATATATATATATATATATATATATATATATATATATATAACCATCAAACATTATTTCTATTAATAAACTATTATACTTATACATAAATTATTTCATAGCACAAAAAGTGTATTTTAAATATGTAAATAGGTATTCAGGAACTATATCCAAGATAAATCAAAGAAAAAAAAAGAACATGTGGACAACCTTCAAGTCAAGCCAAGTGTACTTTCTATATTATACTATACAATACAGATTGTGTCAAAGCAGCATCACAGAGATAAACAGGAAATAGCATAAGCAATTATGAAAACTGAGCTATGGAGACAGTTCCAATTGTGTTGTAAAGAAACTCTAAAAGACAATAGTGTCATTATTTAGCTCAAGTCAGTTCAGATCAATAACGGTGTGAAGGTAATCAATCAGCTCCAGTATAGGTAGTTCTACAATAGGCAGCAATGTTGTTATCCAGCTTGAGCTAGTTAAATGTTGCTTCAGTTCAGTTCAAAACCAGTGTCGATGTTGCAAAAGACAATACTGCCATCGTCAAGCTTAATTCAGTTTAAGATTTGTTCTCATTTGATGGTGTCAGTAAATGCGGTCATATCAATAAAGTTAAGTGTATTTCAGACCCCAAGCAAACCAGAAGGCAACATTGGCAAGGAACTCAAACTCCATCAGGTGAAAGAAATGGAGAACAAAAAGTATTGGGAGAAACTAGGCTCAGTCAGGCTTATTTGAATTGAGCATAATCAGTTCTCCTCTGGCCTAATATTGATCAAGGTATGTCTCACCAGTGTTAAAGGGTTAGTTTACCCAAAAATGAAAATTAAGCTATAAATTACTTACTCTGAAGTCATCCTAGGTGTACAGTATATGCCTTTCTTCTTTCAGACGAATCCAGTTGGAGTTATTTAAAGATTTGTCTTTGATCTTTTAAGCTGTTTGATGCCACTCAGCAGGTGTTGCACTGCATCAGTACATGAGAAGTTTAATAAAAAGCGCATCTATTAAAAAAAAGTGTCTCACACAGCTCCGGGGTGAATCGGTGGGTTTTTGTAAGAAAAATATCCATATTCAAAATTTAATAATCACTTTAATCTAGCTTGCGCTCACAGTTGTAAACAAAGCAGATCCAAGGAAATTACGTGTGAGGTCAGTTTTGAACATGCGCCGCTCAGAAGTGACGCACGTGGAAACGCAGCGGAGAGAACAAAAAAACCAAAACCACCGGTCACTAATTAGAAGTAAAAAATGAAGATTTGTAAAAATGAATGTTGAAGGATATTAGTATAAGACAAGAGGAGACTGGTTTTCCTTTACTAAAGTAAGGAAACTTTGTTTCCTTTGCTCCTGATAACAAACGTTGGTTTTCACGAGACTCACTGGCGCATGCGCAATGCTGACCTCATACATCATTCCCACGGAATTGCTTCCATTTTACAACCGTGAGTGCAAGCTAGATTTAAGTGATTATTACGTTTTGAATATGGATATTTTTCTTACAACAACGCATCACTTCACTACAAAAGGCCGGAGCCGTGTGAGACACTTTTTTTTAATGGATTAGCTTTTTACAAAAAAATTCTTGGACTGATTCAATGCAACACCCACTGAGTGGCATCAAACAGCTTGAAAGATCAAAGACAATTTTTTATATAACTCCGACTGTATTCGTATGAAAGAAGAAAGTAATATACACCTAGGATGACTTCAAGGTGAGTAATTTATGGCTTAATTTTCATTTTTAGGTGAACTAACCCCAGGGACGTTGATTTCATCTAACAGTTGGGGGACAATAAACATTGAAGGGGACACAAATAGTCCAACTAAGATTGTACTTGTAAGGATATGTATACACAAAGGAAAGCCATACTACTATTAGTGCAGCAGGAAGAACGTGTCAAATTAGACAATGTCAAGCTGTTGTGGTCGCACCGTGACAGCTATCGGTCACAGTGTTGCCAAGTCCAAGGTTTTCCCGTGAAATTGGGCTTTTTTTTCACTGTTGCCGCAGGCTGCTTTTCATGTCTGGGATGAGGGTTGAAGCGACCCCAATAATGTGTATTTTAGCCCCTGAAATTCAGGCCATTTTTACTGGGGAACCCCCTCGAAAGTGGTTAGTTTGGGCAAGTTTTGAGTAGCAATTGGGTGGATTTTGTTGTGAAAACTTGGCAACCCTTTCCGTCAAGCAGGAAACTTTATTATTACTAAAATTCATCGAAAAATACATTGGCATCATGTATTAAAGATAAAATAATCCCTTCATCCAATGTTTAAGTGAATAAAATAGCCGACAGCCTTACTTACTGGAGTTCCATAACTATTGACGTCTTTCACAGGACTTGTGTGTGTGTGTGTGTAGGTGACGTAAAAGAGCAAAGCAGGCATTTGGACCAAAGCACTGAAAGGCAAGGGAGGGGGGGACTAAAACATTTTCTAAACTTAAAATGCATTTTTGCCCAGTTTGTGTTGTTTTACTACCTACACAATTATTTAAAGTATAATACATTGTTTTTTACAATACACAGCATGGATTTTAATCATAATTTTAGGGTGGACAACCCTCAGATATGGGGGGTCCTGCCCCCTCACCCTCACCCTGGGATTAGCGTATGACTAACCCATTAAAACGTGAAAAAAGTTATGTGACATACAGCCAAGTATGGTGACCCATACTCAGAATTCGCGCTCTGCATTTATCCCATCCAACGTGCGCACACTGCAGTGAACACACACACCCAGAGAAGTGGGCAGCCATTTATGCTGCGGCACCCGGGGAGCAGTTGGGGGTTCGGTGCCTTGCTCAAGGGCACCTCAGTTGTATTATTGCCGGACCGAGAATCGAACTCACAACCCTAGGGTTAGGAGTCAAACCATTAGGCCACAACTTCCCCGCTTAAGTGAGAAAATATGAGTTTTACCCTGTCCAGCAGGTAGGAAAAACATAAAGATAGAGCTGTCATTGACTTAGAAGTCAAGAAGGTTGAAACTACTGATTCTGTTAAGAAGTTCTTTATTCTTATGTTCTCTTAAATGTCAACAACATTGTATGCATTAAATCTTAAAGACTAAAATATATGTAAAGTCACACAAAACATGAGCTCATTGATGTAATCAATTGGTCCGCCATTTTATTCCAGATGTTACCTCTGTTTGGAGGCTTCTGTAAATATTTATTTGAAATATAACTCTGTTTATAGAAACGTGCAAATATTTAGTTAATTTATTGTAAATAGGATATAACTTACAAGTGGTGAGAATAAATCAGAAATATGAAATGCAAATGAAAAGATATTTTGTGCTGCATGTATTTCAGGCTTTCATTCTAAATGTCTTTTCCACCCGATAACTGCCAGTCTTTCACAGGCAATTTATTCTTCAAGCATGTTTATTCTTTAAGCAATTTAATCAAATTATAAAACAAGAGCACATACGTGTCATATGTTCCATATGGAACACAATTATTTGACACAGGGAGCACTGGATTCCTGACCCTCAGTGGAGGTCTTTGGGGGATCGATCTGCAGTCCAACAATCAAGCCTCATCTGTGAGAGAGGGACTGGAAAAAACTCTCTGGACGCAAAGAGGAGCATCAGGCTGGAGTATGCACACTTACATCGTGAAATCAGTGGATGACGCCACTGCTACTATCACCCTGTAAATGTCAAAAAGACATTCGTAGCCTCGGGTTATCGGCCAGGGTATTTTAAGCAAACAAGGTTTTGTGGCACAGATGTGTCATAGATTACGTCCAAAAAAAAAAAAAAAAGCGCAAGATTGGTGCACATCCTATCAAGAAACCAAAGATGAGCCTCGTTAACTAATTTAGGGCCTGGTGGCAAAGATTTCTGAGACAAAACAGAGGAAGAGAGTAAAGCTGAATAAAGATTTGACATGGGTTGGGTGCATAAGGCAGATTGAATGAATTAATGTGTTGTTGTCTTTTACATAAATATTTACCTCAGCTAATACTGCTAGTAATTTAGGTGAGCCATGAGAGAACTTGTCACGACTCAGATAGCTAGTGTTTTTTTCTGCACCATAAGTGTTTGTGTAAATAGAGACGAGACACCAACATAGAGAGTTTAACATTACGCTCCTTTGAAAGGGCACCATTCCAAGAAATGTTGCTGTATTGTAGAAACTGTCATTACATCAGTGTAAAAATGTTTTCATCCATTTCATCCATTTAACTTTAATCCATTTAAACTTGTTATTTATACAAAATTTTTACGAGTTTTCAGTTTCAGCCCAATTTAACCCAATCAGTTCTACTATTTCAAGATGGTTTTAAAAGTGCAACGAACCACTTAATTGCTAAGAGTGCTTTGTTGTGCCACCTTTTTATGACATATTCCATTCACTTGAGTGTTATGTTACAGTGTCTATGTGATCACGGTTCAGTTGAGCCTTCAAAAAGGCTCTTTCAGGATGTAAATGAAATTAAACAGCAAGACAACAGTGACGCTTAGTGGTTAAGCAGGCAAATGCAGCCTTTCGCATGCAACACACCAGTAAATCTTGAAGACTGTTTAAATGTTTGTCCTTGGCATCTGGTTTATTAAGGCCATGTTGATAAAGCATGTCATTGCTTTGAATGGCCTACTTCTCTGCTCCAATGAAACCAAGCAATCAGCTAGTGACCAATAGCGATGAAATTTTATATCAAGGTCAATGTCAAAATTTGACGGCTACATTTTTTTTACAGGCCAAATTAGCCTTGATATGTCCAACCATAGATTAATGATCATTATTGTGGTGTCTGACAGTCTTGAAATAAAATAATAAAGAAAGAAACCACGTTTGCCTTGAGCTTGACCTTTTAACAATTCACAGAGAAGTTTTCAGCATGCAGGATGAACACAGAAAGCATGACAGCCAGACAGTGGCCTCTAAACTGACTATTATCAGTGATAAATTACATCAAATACTTTGACATAACCTTGGTAACTGATCTAATTGATTACCATCTGACGTACTTATTGTAATGTAGGTTAATGGCACAAAGAGCAAAGAACCATTTTTCTTTTTTATGGTCTTAACAAGTTATCAGATGACAATATTATTTGTTCGTTTCATCCATCATTGCCGGACGGGATTGATAAATAAAAATAAATAAATGTATTTTACAATGGTGCACTATAAAATTTTAGTTGTAATACAGTTATCTATATAGAGGGCAGAGGTGGACTAAGTACACAACTCCATTACTGCTGGTCAAATATTACTCCATTACAAGGGAAAGTTGATTTTACTTAAATAAAAGTACAGAAGTTGTCCTTATTATTGAATGATTGAATTGTTTTAGTGGGATCTTCACATCCTGTTTTTGCAGCTCCTGTGCCTCATATTTTTGGGGAACCACAATTATGATTATTATTGTTGAAGGGGTTCATGTTCAGATTAAGGATGTTAAAGGATTTAAACATAAGAGCCAGCTTATTTTACCACTGACCCCCTGGACAGCTAATTTCTTGGCCACAGATTTTCACTGATATTATAAAGTGGCACAGTTGTTTTGTGGTCACAGAGCATGACATTCCATAGCAGATCCAAATTTTAGATCTTTTCCAAAAAATGCACATCATTGCATAAAATTTTCAGCTTCAGTTAGGGCCATTTAGACCTTTACATCAGGTTTCACTCCGCAGTGCAATCACCCTCTGCTGCAACTCCTTCAAGATCCCCTTGCTGAATGCATCTTTTAACTCTAAATCAGGTTCAGGTAGTTCAGATAATAAATGTCCAGACTCAACCTCAACATTTCACCTTTTTGAAAACAATTGAAAAAAGCGACACTTTAGAAAGGGTCCTCTTTATGACATCTTTCTAACTGGTCAAAAGGAGGAGTCACCAACACTGACTGCATCTCAAATGAGGCAAAAAAAAAAAAAAAAACTTTTGTTTAGTCTCACTTTTTGCCTTTCTCTCCATCATCATCTAGTACACCATCCCACCTTACATAAATCATTCTCCCAATAATATCTATCTTTCCTTCAACACACACCAATATTTCACACAAAACGCCCTTCATTCTCCTCTGGAGAGCCAAAAAAATTGTTAATTTTTTTTTTAAATCTTAATTTAGTACAGTTTTGTATCTGCAAGCTACTTAATAACTTTAATGTACTACCTCACAAAAACAAATATTAGTATTTCCGTGAAACAGGGAGATAAAAGGCATGATGTCAGTCTATTTTATTAAATAAACAGTGAAAATAACACTGTACCATCAGGAAATGTACTGTATGAGTCAGTAGTTTCTGCCTACACATCTCCCCAATGGTTAATTTGTAACATCAACTTTTTCCCTCTGCCCAAAGCAGTCAAAATTTTTAAAAGTAGAGCGATTCCTCCTTTAAAGCCTATAGTCATGTTCAAGGTTTGAGATGGCTGAAAGGTATTTCTTTCTTTATGTGATGGTTCTTATCTGGGAATTATAGTTTACGACTTGCTTTCCTGAAACCTCAGCCAATATAAACACTGCAGTTCTAGTTTCTCCAGCGCTGAGCAAGGAGACCTATAAGGAACATTTTGTAGTGCTTCAGGCCAAATACTTATTTTTCTGTTTAGATAAGGTATACTTTCTGCAAGGGATATTTCCAACATTTATTATCAATGTTAAATGCATATTATACGCATTAACATAATCCACTGTATGCTTCTAATGCTGCAGTTTTTTATATTCAGCAACTTAAAAAACTAAGGATCACTTTACAGTATATCAACTCATCAAAAACAGTAAATCCACCAATACTACAGCAATATTGATGTATCGTTATTATGTATTATTCTGTCTGTTAAGTGTCATTCTATATTGTATTAATACAATTTTTTTGGCCTCCCTTGTGTTGAGCTAAGCTCATAAAAATTATAATTAAAAAAAATTGTAAGACTGTATGCATTCTAAAATTGTAGACTGTATGCATTCTATTTTACTATGACCAATCTGTGCAATTAATCCATTAAAACTTAAGACAGATAAAAGCAGAACTACATTGTTGGCCATTCAGAACAAAGAGGAGATATTTCATCAGCAACCTTTCCAGACTCTTCAAGGTTACTGTATTGGGCTTCATAAAACTGATGGCTTTTGGACCCGAGTTGGAACATTAACATTATTTAAAGTTTCTTTTGTCGTGTCTGCCCATCTGTTTGCAGTTGTTTGGTGTTCAGAGCTGACAGAGCCAATGGGGCACATAATGCATTGTTACCATCTGAAGGGCAACTTCCAATCCATCTTCCTCTACCAGCCCACCTGAGAGACCACCTTGATGGAGCAAATGGCACTGGACTTCTTTGTTTGTTGGTTTAGCTAGTAGTGAGTGTACATTATATTTTAATCAATTTCTAACAAATTTTAAAATCCACTTGCTCGAATGTATCCTGTTCATACAGGGGTTATGCATATATGATAAATACATATATAAATGAATCTTTAACAAAAACTACTTTTAGTTTTTTTTTTTTTTTCTAGTAATGCATAAGAATGCGAAGAGGGAGAAAGCGAAAATGTTGTGTTTACGTTAAAGATGTTCGTTTGTAACAGGAAATAGCATCATAGACATTTTCCCGATTTATGTATTATGTTTAACAGCATTCTGTGGTGAAAATTATATAGACTGCTGGAAATTAAATTTGAAATATTTTTAGAGTTAAATGGCCTACTTTTTCTTGTCAAGGCTAACCCAATGAAATATTTAAACCCTTTTTGCATAATTGAGAATTTTTGCCAATGAAAAGTAAAATAATTTACCTTACCTTGATTTTTATTTGCATGTCACAAATGTCATTCTCATTGCTGAAACTTAAAAAAAGAAAAGAAAAGAAAGAAAGAAAATTAAAACTTATTAAATAAATAAATATTACAATATTTTACTATGTCTAGAATGTTTATGTTTTTATGTTTTAAACGGTATAATTATTTTTATATAGAATTTTCATTGCATACAACTGCAAGTCTGGGTCTGGGGCATGCAAACAAAATGTAGGCTTATACATTTAGACAAAAAGTTAGAAATTAATTTAAAAATAATGTGATCATCATATAACAAAATAAAGAAGAAAAAAAGAAATAAATTACACTAGACTGGCGAAGCTGAAAAAACAGTAAGCCTACTAAGTTTAACTTTTTAAAACAAGTTAAGCCGCGGATAAGTCGAAACAGTATCGTACGTTTTCTTATTTACTTGGGGAAACAACATGAGGTAGAAATAAAATGAGTTGTCAACTCGCCTCAACTCTCCACTGTGTAGCCCACCGAAGTCTGCCACTAGATGTCATTCTCCGCTCTTCTTAATGTGAAGCGAGGTGTTTTTCTCCTCCTCCAAACCTGCATTGAAAGCCGTGTTCCAATGAAAGCAGGTGGAATCCCCCCTGTCGACCAATAGCGCTCTGCCCTCGCTACAATCCTTTCGAAAAGGATGTGTGGACTCAGTTATGGCGCTGGCGTGAAGTTGTTGGAAACGGATAAGCCCAGGAAGCAGGATTTTGGCTCTACTACACCAGCCAAAGCTTAGGGCTGCCCGCTTGAATGGGAACAATTGAGCAGACCATTCTTATTGGGTCAAACGTACACCTTGGGAATTAAGCCACTTCGGCGACGTCGATTTGAAGAGAGTGATTTCTACAAAAGTTCCTCTATCAAAGGCGAGCACGCATGAGAAATAAGAATGACCCCGGGCTAAAAACAAACAAACAAACAAACAAACAAAAACGAGGCATGGACCGCAAGAGTTAGACTGAGTTCTGACTCCCCTCGAGCTGTTTGTGTTTTAAACTGAGGAGAAAGACGCAAAACAGTCACCATGCCTGCCAAAACAAAGTATAATTTAGTCGATGA
Source organism: Carassius carassius (assembly GCF_963082965.1). NCBI lineage: Eukaryota > Metazoa > Chordata > Actinopteri > Cypriniformes > Cyprinidae > Carassius > Carassius carassius. Next base: position 12,604,559 of record NC_081764.1, read on the forward strand.
TGGACAAGATTTGCGGATTCCTTTACATAACGAGGAAGCATTCCAACATGGGATTAATTTCGAAGCAAAGGTAGGCTTCTTTTGAGATAAAACATGTTGTTCCATAGCATATTTTGTTTACATCCTGCTGTAGATCCTGTTTTCAGTCCCAGGAAACAAGTTGTTTTGCCACTATTGTTGCCACTTGTTACATTCCGTATTGTCACTTTAATTGAGCGCGCGAATCTGATACCACATTTAGTTTCACTAAACCCAACTTGTCGACAGGAATTCTAATACATTTCATCTCGTTGGCTTTGATTTCCAGTATATCGGTAGTCTGGATGTGGCTCGACCCAACAGCCGTGTGGAGATTGTTGCTGCAATGAGGCGGATAAGGGTGAGTTTTTCTGGAACCAGTTTACTTTAACTGTTTCCTAAAGTCGAATTAGCTTGCAAAGTTTACACATTTAGATGTGTAGAACTGTCTTCTTGGGATTATATATAGCGCTACGACGTGATTCAGCCTCTGTTCCACACGGGTCTTCATGCCTCGAGCAGCAATTAAAATACAAAAGCAGGACAGATCAATGAGTAATGAGAATTGTTTGCAAAATGAAAGTGTGGGGATATTGATAGCCCCGTCAAAGCTGCTTTGATACACATACACCGGTCCTGTAAATTACGTAGCCTTTGGCAACCACAGCGTAACGTTATGTGGATTTTCATGTGTGTAAACAGAGAAGAGGGAGTCTTCAGTGTAAAGCACTTAAAGGGCTAGTTTTGGTGCCCACCAATCATGCGTGATGAGAATGCATTGGCTTCCTGTGTGGCTAAACACCCTTGATACAGATATCCTACATGTTTTACAATTATTTTTTTTAAACGCATTTCCCTGTTGGTAGATGGATTAATTTAAAGTCCTCATATGTAGAAAGCTACATACCGAATCAAAGGTCTCCTATGTTTGTATCGTCCCAGAGCTTCTGGAAACCAGAACAAATTACTTTAAATAAAATATAGCTCATTCTGATTCTATGTAGTGTTTACTGCTCCCTAATCTACACGGAGTAGGGGATATCTAAAAGTTCACTAACCCATTTTGTACATTATCACATTTGAAAGCCCAAAATAGTTTTCCTATTTCAGCTAATGACACTAATGTCCTCTGTTGTATGATATATCTCATTCAAATTGATTTATTCTCCTTCTACTTCCACTCCGTCCACACCAAAAGAAGTAGTATTGATAATATTGATAACTTTTCATTCCCTACCACTGATGTTATATGAGTCTTAAGGGTGATCTTCAAGATCAGCCTGTTGTTGTCAGTTAGCTGTATTCATGGCTGGTTCTCAAACATTCACTACTTTATTGCTGGCAGGGAGAGTTGTTTTACCTGCAGATATCTACTTCCTTTTCCTGGTAAATTTTGCATTGTGTGGCTTGGCTGTTGCTATTACAGTGAAACTTATTTCAGGGAAGTGTGATGTAAGAGGTGGTTTGAATGTAACAATTGAAAGGATTTGTTTCCCCCTCCCAACATCCTGGTTTCCAGCATGGCAGCAGACACCAGGTGCAAATGAGCCTGTTAACCTTTTCTGTATGCTGGACCCCCTGCTATGGTGTGCTGGCTAACGGGCAACCATACATGCTTTTAAAGCAGAGAATCTTTGTGTGTAAAAGCTCAAACACAAAAGTTACACAAAACCAATCGTGCTGTAGCGACTCAACAGTTTTAAGTTAACTTGTTTGAGCTTGTAGAAGCCTCCCCTGCAAAGACAACATGTATACAAAAACTGACATTTTTCACATTTAAAAAAATAAATGCAAGTTAAAATGTTATCTAATATCTAAATATAATTCAGGTTTCAGTGCTTTCTGTTCTCAGGTATTTCACTTTGCAGGATCATATGATGTGGTATCTGTAAATGAAAGGTGAACCTTTCAATGGCTGGCAGAAATAGTTTCTGTTTAATCTGCCTTTGATCTTAATTGGGCTTCCTAGGTATGACTTACTTCTTTCAGACAAGTCCAATCATAGTTATATTTAAAAGTGTCCTGGCTCTTCCAAGCTGTATAATGGAAGTGAATAGTTGTTATTTTTCAACAGTCCAAAATAAGTCCAATAAAGTGCATCCTTCCTTGGCTTCCCACATTGCTTCGGGGGTTAATAAAAGCCGCATGAAGCGAGTTTATTTATTTTTGTACTAAAAATATCTATATTGAAAACGTTATAAATGGTAATTTCTAGCTTCCAACTAGCTTCTAACTGTCATACGTGTGTTCACATTAGAACGCCGATCCATCGGATCGACCAGGGCGTTTTTTAATATAACTCCGATTGGATTCTTCTGAAAGAAGAAAGTCATATACACCTAGGATGCTTTGATCATGGGGAAATTTTCATTTTTGGGTGAACTATACCTTTAAATTGTATAATATAGAAGTGGAAAGTTGAGATCCGGTGTCTTAGATATTTTGGTAAATAGTTGCTTTAAACAAACACACACACACACAGACACAGACACCCACAGACACTCTGTTGTGCAGGAAGGGGTGATTTAGAGTCCATTGGGGAATTAAAAGCTTGAAGCCTATAATAACTGGCAATTATCACCACACCCAAAGTTTGAAATGTTTATATCCTGTTGTCATGTTTTATTTGATGCAAAGAAAGTTTGTTATTTTAATCATCTAATTATAGAGATATAAGTGCATATATCCCCTATAACAGCTTCCCTTATGTCCTGAAATGTCTGAACAACAGTTTAGTTTTAAAGTGATTTTTGTAGGCTGCCAAGTTCTTAGTTTCTTTGCTTGGTGTTTTTATTTTATTTGTATTATTTTGGAGCATCACAATAAATTGATTAAATTCCACTTGGGCCTAAAGCCTTCTTTGACTATTTAAGCCTTTGTAGTGTCAAAGATGGAGATTTAAGCAGCAGTAGTGGTTTGTTTTACACCAATGTGAGACAAGAGGACTAAATGATAGGCCTACCTGAATGTTTACTTTATCTTCATTGATTTACAAGATACCTAACAGACACCTCGTAAGAAAAAACCTGATCAGGACATTATCTTTGTGGAGATGATTAGCTTTGAGTGGATGTTGCTGTCAGATTTGGAAAGGGGGAATATTTACAGTCTTGCAGTCCTCCCGTAAAAGCTTTCAGACTCATTTGCGTAGCCCAGCGCATTTTGCTCTCATCATTATGCATCAGATTTATTGCATGATATATTGTTAGCTTTAAAGTGGCCAAGCCTCACTGATCACTCTTTACAAAATTTGGTGACCTAACTTTATTAACCTTAATTAACCGACTGATCAAGAGATGTTATGAACAGTTTTTTTGGCCTGAGATCCTTCCTCCAACATTGTGGAAGTGAAAATGTTTGTTCTTGTGAATAACTATGAATAGCGTTTTTACTTTCAAGGCCTTTTCCTTTATTGATTCAAGCTAAAATTAGGTGATCTTACCCTGCTGTGATTCATTGCCATTATATCTGATAATATAGATCAGATATCAGTCCCAGCTGAATCCTGTCTGCAAAATGAATTGCCTTATGTTCATATGGCAGCATAATTGTAAGGACATTCCCTGAATCCAAATGTTAAGTCCACAAGACTGTAATGCCTCATTCCTCTGGCTGTGCATTCGTACCAAAACCATATTCTCTTTAAAATAAAGGTTACATGCAGTGTGTGTGTGTGTGTGTGTGTGTGTGTGTGTGTGTGTGTGTGTGTGTGTGTGTGTGTGTGTGTGTGTGTGTGAAGAAGATTTTAATAATCTGAAGAACCTTGTCCTACTCAAAAAAAAAAAAAAAAAAAAAAAATATTGTGCAATGGATATGTTCCATGGATGTTAAAGGTTCTTAATGGAACCATCAATGACAATAAAAACTTTAAAAAAAAGTGTACAGATACTGGTTTCACAATGAATTTTTACTGTTCAGGGTTAGTTAGAGTTCTAAGGGCAACTTTTGGGACAGGGCCAGTAACTCTGATGTTGTCACCGAATAGATGTTTTTTTCTGTTCTCCTTTTAGTTATTTCAGTTGAAGCAGAAAGGTCACGAATAGTGTTCTAATGACCATTATTGATTCTCCCTTTCTGTTCCCTTCCATCAAACCCCTTTTGGAGGGAAAGAGTTTAGTTTGACTGTGACTGCTGGTAAATGTATAACTTTGTTGTTTGAATTTAAATTCATGATAAAACTGAATTTAATTTAAGATTTTCTTTCGTATTGTGTATCCTGCATACGTCACCAGAAGGTGTACGCTTATGTTATTTTGATTAAACATTACAAGGACAAAAAACAGGAGCCAACAAAAAAGAAAAACACATGCACAGTTGAATCATTCAAGATCTGTAACATGCATTTAGAAAATGGGGTGAATTTTCAATTCATGCCAACTTTAAAAATGAGTTTTTTCCTTGATGCCAGTCAATTAAACTGGATTATATTTTGACTGGCCTCTACAATATCCAGCCATAAGAGAGGCTGTTGGCCAGGATCCATTCTGTTGACGTGCCTCATTTTGTCTCCAAAGGCCTCTCTGAATTTAGAAAAGCTCTCTGTTTGAAGCTGTAACATTGACTAGCGTCAGAACAGCAGAGCCATAGGATACTCGAGCTCGTCCACTTCTTTACCATAGTAATGGAGAACAGTAAATTTACTCATAACTCTCTTGCTTCTCTTTGGAGTGTCTTTTCTTTGTGATCTGTTAGACTGATTTTGAGCCCCATCAACTGTGCAAATTTAATCTAAAAAACATGCTTTTGTTTTGTTTTTTTAAATACATCCCTTTTTCGGAGAACTTTTATAGTAACGAATGAATATTCTGGCCTAATGTGATCCTCCTGCAGTCTCCAGTGGCTCAGGTAATTCATTCCTTGTAATTGTCTTTTTTTCTTTCCTTTTCTTTTTTTTTTCTGTGAGGGTTAAAAAATTGTCATTAAGCATCTCTGAGATAAATCCAGCATCCAGCTCCTTCATGCATATATACATTCTTTCATTTATTTATTAATTTTCTTTTTTTAGCCAAGGCAAGTGTGATTAATAATGTCCTTGATGCTAAGAAATCACTTGATAAATTAAAAAGGTTCAAGAAAACGCCTTCACTTGATGTGGTTTATTCAATTTTAATGGCCCTGGTGCAGTAAACTGCACATTTATTGATGTTCTAAGTTTAATAGTAAAATAAACAATTATCCAACCTGAGTTTTTACTTATTTTGTGTAAAAATCGTTCTTCAACATAAAGTATGCCCTACACTATGAATATGCTTCTTCTGAAGTGTTCCAGTCACTATTAATGTCTTTGGACTGTGATTTAGTGCTGTTATGCAACTTGTATCGTCTTTATAACTGTCTTCTAGCATTGTGTTTAACCCACTTCATTCCCTGGAGTGATACATTTTCTTGTCTTGTTTATTTGAATCATTATAGCTTGTGTACTGTCTTTAGTTTCTGATCAAAGATGCAGGTTGCCTCATCAGGATGACTGAGCTGCAATTTTAAGATGGATTGGAAAAAAAATTATTTTACCATAATTGTGAGATTTCAGTTTAAAATGAGCATTCTATGGTGCATTTAATGTGTTGTTTGATCTACGAATATATTTTTTCAAAGCATTGTTCATTTAAATTTGGCAACCCTTTCATTTTTAATGCCATTGCAATATCCCACTCTTTTAAAATGTATTTCTCTATGGCCTATACAAGTTGTTCTTAACAGTCACCCATTGTTCAACAGAATATTTGAATAAAGTTTCATAATAAAGGCTATAATTTCTGCTGTAATTGTGACAAGTTGCTTGTTTTTTGTTTTTGTTTTTTGATATATATATATAAAACTAAATGTTATATAATATATACTCAACAATAGTACATAATT